>NC_141691.1:1283396494-1285796494 GCF_964263255.1 Lissotriton vulgaris | reverse complement strand
TTTTTTTTATTCCTGGTTCCGGCCCCTCCGAGCACGTGCCTTGGACTTCTGGTTTGACTACAGGTTTCAAGTAGTCAAGGGCATTTAGGAACAGACAATGGGCTTGATATACGAAAGGATTTAGAATTTCTTAACGGCCCGCATCACAATTTTGGTCTGTTAAGAAATGCTAAATTGCCTTCTCATATGTACAAAGGTAAATCTCTATTCATTTATTGGTCTATCGAGCTGGGTCATTGACAGATTTGTTACACCTAACACAGCATAGAGAATTGGGGACAAGGAGAGCCTGCATTAGCCTCTGGCTTACCCCCTATGAGTGATGTCATTTTGCTTCTGCACAATGTGCACTTAGACACAAAAGTAGGCCCTTTTATAGGTTTACAAAAAACATTCACAAACTTTGGCAATACCAAAAGCTGGCTGCTAATGTCAGACCTACTAGCTTTGCCAACACTTGCTCTTTTATTTTAATCAATACAGGTGGCGCTAAGTAAATTTTTCCATCCAAAATTAACTACCAGCAAGAAAGGGTTTGGAAGAGTAACAGTTCTGAATTTAAATGATTTCTTAACATTTCAACAAGTATTAAACCAACACCAACTCTAACTATTGTGCTTATTAAAGACTGGTATACAAATATTCAGCCAAAGTCAAATAACTGATATTAGGCTGCAATTTCTTCAAAGACAAACTTGCCTACTCCCCTAATAGTTAATATCCACACAGTCATGTTTTGAGAATTTATGAATAGAAGCACTTATTTCTTGCATATCTGACTTTACATTTGTTCTAATACAGGCAGCAGCAATTGCCTTGGATACAGAAGAGATTATCATCGTCCCATAGGCAAACCTATCTGTAGATAATCTCTAGCCAACATAATGCAATACAGAATCCATTATAGAGGATAGGGTTGTTTTTCACATCCTCTCCAAGGCAGCTATTATCAAAAGCAACAACCAACAACACTGTTTTTTTTTCACAACAAATTTTATTGAGTGATTAAGCAGAATAATATATGTGGCTCCCCACAGTCAGGAAATCACCACCAAGCATCCTGGCACAGTTTACATCACAAGTACAATGTCCAATCAATAATAGGAGAAAAAACCAAGAAGAGTAACCCCCTCCCCCACCTCCACCCCCCGCCAACCCCTACCACCCAACTACCCTACTACCCACCCCTTATCCCGCCCTAACCCTGTGCACGTGTGAATATAAAGCATTCAGTACTAGGTCGTAGTGTGATAGGCATGACACAGTTCTCAGGCCTGTACAGCGTCTTCCACCTATATGTCCTCCTCTTGTTCTACCGGGGGATCCAGAGTCAACCCCCTATAATCCGCCCACCGCTTCCAGATCTTAAAATGCTTACGGGGCATCCTCTTGCTTCAAACACCGGGCGTTCTAGCCCCATACAGAAGTCTAGTCCAGCCTTCCATGCACACAGGGGGGGGGGGGGGGGGGGGGGGCTCGTTCTCCCTTCCATGCTCGAGCTAGGTCTCTTTTGGCAATAACAAGCCCCAGCAGCAACAGATGGCGTTTATATATATTCCCACCAACACCCTCCAGTATATGGAGCAACCCTAATCGATGAGTGCGGGGAAGATATCATCCCAATACTTCAGACAGGCAACTCCATACACCTCTCCAGAAACCAATCAGTCTGGTACACGACCATACCATATGTAGCAGTGTACCCGTTGCAGCCCCACAGCGCAGACACTCCGGAGACTCAATCAGTCCCACCTTCCACAGCCGCTCTCGGGTGTAATAGGCCCTATGGAGATACTTGAATTGGATTAACCTAAGCCGCATTGCAATTGCAGTCCCTCACGGGGATTCCAGGGCCTCCCTCCAATCATCCTCGTCTAGGGGACCAACATCCGCCTCCCAGGCTGCCCTAAGGGGAAGCAGAGTGGAGGAGCAGTGAGTGACCATCGTTTGATAAATACGGGAGACCTTCTTATCCCCAAGGTCACCCATGAAGACCTTTGCTTCAACTGGGCTGAATTCTGAGAGCGACTCCAAGTTAGCAATGCTAGGCGCTAGCGCATGGCGAAACTGTAAGTAGCGAAAAAATTGGGTCTGGGGCATGTGGAACTCAGTACTGAGCTCCTGGAACGATTTGAGGGTGACCCCGGACATCACATGGCCTAACGACGAGATCCCAATGGCATCCCAGCTATCGAACCCCGCTAGTGTGGTCAGTTCGGGGAGTTGCCCGTTGTTTCACAGCGGTGTTTCCGCCGTCAATCTACCCCACCAGCCCATGCGACGCAGCGCCTGTCGCCATACTACAAAGACAATTCTTGTGACACAAACAACACTGGTTTTAGTATAGGATTAAACTTGTAGCTTTTCATTCATTGACAGACTTGACATAGGCAAATGAACTAGAAGACAGAGGGTACATACGCATGAACTTAAATGACTTCAGAAACCAAGTTAGGACTAGTTGCAATAACCACCTTGTTGCCATGAAATATGAGAGTCAGTACAAATGGGTCTCACATTTTGCAAAGGATTTTAGCACAAGCAATGATCATAGAGAATTATGACAAAGTAAAATAATTAATACCGGTATACGTATTCCAAAAGAGTGCCAGTCAGACGCTGGAAACAGGTTTACATGACCTCTCAGTTTCAAGTAAGAAATCAGTTTATGTGTATTGAATTGCTGATGGTACAACACAGTGAATGATGATTTATTGGATTGAAACCCCTCCCTCTTCCTTAGACTGCCTCAAGAATTGAGTTTTACACGGGCTTCTGGTATGACCAAATAAACTTTTGCCATAATGACTCAATTTTCATTAAAAAAAGCAAGCAGTGAAAAAAGTGTGACACAACAAAAACGACAAATATATTGGGGAAGAAAAATCATTTTAATAAGATTACAGAGGCCGATGAGCCACAAATGCAGGCTATCCCTTTTAAAAAACACCTCAACTGAATGCTGAAACAGCTTTCCATAGTTATTTTCTATGATCACAAAAGTGTTGAGAGTTAAGGTAACCCCAAGATATACCAAAGACTGAACCCATCTCCTGTCCTGATGTAGAGAGACCATATTGGATAAAACCTGAGTCTTCTCCTAGTTGAACTTGTAGCCTGAATTTCTCCAAATGGCTGGGCTGCCTCCACCAGAGAATGAAGACCACTATCCAGGGAAGTGGTCAGAATGGCGCTGTGGTCTGCGTAGGCTAAAATCTTCACCTCAAAATGAAGAAGACTAAGGGGTTGCATCTCAAACTCTCATTTGAGGGACTGAATGATTGGTTCAATGTAGGGAGAGGTTAACTGAGGGGAGAGGGAAAAACCCCTACCTGATTCCATGGAGAATAGAAATGAGATCTTATTGTTGCCCCTCACTACATAACCTAGCCTTGAGACCCGAGTAGAGATGTCGAACTCTTCCACACACACTGCCTGCTTCAAAAGACATTTAGATGGATCCCCACAGAATCCAGAAAGATGGTCACCCACGTACTTGTCACCAGCAGACTTGACTACGGCAACTCACTCTAAGCCGGCACCACCCAGAAACTCCTTAGGAAACTACAGAATTTTCAAAATGCCACAACCAGACTGGTACTCCACATCCCCCGTCGCAGTCACATCACTGAAAACCTTTGAGAACTGCACTGGCTCCCAGTCACTGAAATAATCTAATTCAAGCTCCTCACTCCTGCCTACAAAGCTCTCGATTACGCAGGACCAGCATATCTGCACCTCTGCCTCTCATTCCACGTACCTGCCAGACGCCTTCACTTCGGCCAACTGGTCCTGGCCACCGTCCCACGGATCCACGAGACTAGAGCCGGAGGAAGATCCTTCTCCTAGCTCGCTGCCAAGACCTGGAACACACTGCATCCCCGTTGCTAAACCAATTAAGAAATGATCTTAAGACCTGGCTCTTCAACTGAACCCCGGCGCCCGACTAATCAGCAACCTCCCTCTTCCTCTCCCTCAGTGCCTTGAGACCCTTACGGGTGAGTAGCTGCACTATACAAACCCCCTGATTGATTGAACTATTGACATAAAAACTGGTCCGAAGCCTACTGTCTCTATGACCCCCAGAGGGAGGGGCAAGAGACCCTATCAAAGGCCTTCTCAGCGTCCAAACATATACCGATTGACCCACCCCTGACTGAGGTTACCTCTAGAGCTGTGATAACAGTATTGACATGAGATGTTGTGTCCCGTCCTGGGATAAGATCATGCTAGTTTGGATCTACCAAATCCGCAATAATACCAGATCGCCCATTAGAGAGAAAGTGTATATACATTTTTGAATCAGTATTGATTAGCGAGATAGGGTGGCAAGAGCCAAAGTGTGGGATCTTTGGCCTTCTTAGGAAAGATAACACTGTTTGTCTCCCTCCACAACTCAGGAACCCTATCCAAATTCTTCAGGACTGGCGCTAGATGTGTGAAAGTTACCTCCCCTCATTTCTCCCTTCGTACTCCTTCAGGGCTGGGATGCCTACGGGAAGCTACGCACTCTATAAATGCCAAAAATACAAATACAAATACATATAATCCTAATGGTATCTGGTCTGCACCAGAACTTTCCCTTTGACTAGAGATGTAATGGCATCTCTGACCTCCCCAAGGGTAATGGGTAGCTCCAACTTGGACCGCTGAGTAAGAGTTACCATACGCTCAAGATGTTGCTGGTTAAATAGAGATATATCCTTGGGGGAAGATCATTTTACAAGTCCTCATCGAATGGCGAAAGACTTCCAAAATTACTGCAGGGTCAGTGACTAGGTACCCAGTCTCATCTGTGATCTGCCGAATACTATAAGAGCTGGATCCATCTCTTACCCTAAATGATAAGATGCACTCGATTTCTTCACTATTCTCAAAATAGGTCATCTGTCGAGCCCTCCCGTATTATAACCACTTGACCACTAAATTGTTTCCTTAGAGAGGCTCTATGAAGAGTAACCTGCTCCCAGAGCCTATCGGCCCGTGGCCCACCCTCAACCATTAAATAATAAACGCGGCCATTTCATCTGTCATTTCCAAATGACGTCAACGGGAAGCAAATTGGAGAGTCTGTCCCTGACACAAGGCTTTAATAGCATCCCAAACCACTAGGAGTGGAGCTGATCCAATATTGAATTCAAGGAATTCACTTAAATGTGAATTTATAGAGCTGACATGTCCATCTTCCAACAGAAGCTTGTGTTCAAATGTCCACCTACGTAGGGCAAAAATCAGCTTGCCTCCCTATAAAGACATAAACAATGATAGAGAATTGTGATCTGAAAGGACCTGTGCATGACATATAATACTTGAGGAAGAAACCAAAGTACTGCTCACCAAAAATACATCTAACCTCAGCAGCGGTCTAACCAATGGCAGGCATCTTCTGATCCAGGGTTTAATAAAAGCACATAATCCATTTTCATGTTGAAGTCCATGACCTACTAATTGCTTTGTGTCTTGTATGTTGGTAGATATTCAGTATTTAATTGAGATACTAAGTAATACAAATTATCTACATCCTTTTTAACTTAGTCCATGGCGTGTTGAACCTTGTCCATGGCAACCACAGCTTCATTATCAATAATTGGTTTTCCAAGTGGGTTTCCAGACCTGGAAGTATTATTAGTTGATGTAATATTGGGTTTAATTTCTACATTCATGTTATTCTCTTCCTCTATTAATTGTTCCAACATTTTTAAGTACGACTACAATTGAGGCAATAAAATGTACTTTTTAATAGAAATTAAATGTAGCTTCATAGGACTGAAAGGGACCTATAATGTCTTCTTTACGCAATGGTTTAAATAGTTGAAGAAGTACTTAATAGTAGAATTCTTTCTTTTCTCCTGTGTCACAACTCAGTTTTCAAAGATTAATGAGAGTAGGTTTAGAATGATGTACTAACAGCAATTCGTACCTTCAACTCAGAATTTTCCAGTGCAGAGCTGAGCAACTTCATAGAGAGCTAATTGTTATAACAACTGACATTTCTTTCAATAATATGTTTCCAACATATTTGCTTTCAAAATGTCTGTTTGTGGGATGAAAATGTACAAGGTATTCAATTTCAGATGGGCTTTCCAGAGCTTTTTTTCGTGACGATGACAAGCCTATACTAAGTCACAGGATTGCTTTTGATTTATCATAAAAGTTTGAAGAACTCAAGTGGTCACAGGCTTCATAGCTACTGACCTCATGGTAAGATAGCATTTGGAGGCTGATTCTGTATAGTCTTTTACTTAAGGATTTCCCTGCAAAGATTTCTTCCTATCCCATCTTTTTTTTCTTCCTTTGTAATGTAGGAAGTAACATAATAAGCAACCGCTGTAGAGTTATCTGCAACAAATTGTATATCCATGTTAGCATCCTATATATGTAGAATTAAAGGGTTGTAGTCATTGAGCCGTTGTGATGCTTGGGTTCTTCTAAGACTGGGTGATTTGCCAATAACTGCATCTCTTACAGACGACATGAAATTGTTGACTCTTCCGTCCCGTAGAATTGGTCTAGGGGGTCCTAAGCGACATTTTAAGTAATGTTTAAATTTGTTCTAATATTTTCTTAGGCAGTATTTACCGTGCTTATATGATTGAAAGCATAAAACTTGCTCAAATAGTTTCTTGTGTTTCTACTTTTTTGGTATGTCGCAAATAATCTAACGTTCAATAAAATTTGGAATGCATTCATCTGAGTCGTGTCCAAACTTAGGTGAATCTTTGATCCAGAAAAGGATACAAATGTGTGGTGCACCTCTTGCATGATGCCCTTTTTTCAAAAAGAAATCAACCTCTTCTCCAACAGGATTTTTTTTTCTTGGTTAAGTAGTGAAGTATAGTAGGGGGCGTGACTTGGACTCCAAAGATGGGGAAAGCGTGAGCTGCAGCTTCGCGCCGTCCCGTTTTCCATCCTTCAACATCTGTATCGGAGGAGCCCCCTGTTTGTCTTGGGGGTGTCCTAGACTCCAGTGCACCCGCGGAGGGACAGACCGGAGGCCGAACACTGATCTACCTGCAGGACCCAGTGATCGGCAGGATTTCCTGGGCGTGGCTTTCTCGAACGTGATGGCAGCTGCGATGCGGTGACTCACCCCAGGGCCGATAGCAGATCAGCTGGGAACCCCTGAAAGGGTGGAGACAAGCTGACAGGGGGGTAGGCCACTGCTACACGTTTAAAGGAGTGGAGGAGCCCCGCTCGTACGAAACACAGAACCTGAATGGGGGCAGCTGGCAGCAATTACGGCGGGAGCCGAGTGGGTCGGCGACGTGAGACGAGAAGCCTGACACTACATGGAGAGAAGAAGAAATCGGTGACACCCAGTGGGGTGATCACACCCGACCTGGCACTGTGTGTGAGGAGCTGATCCCTCCGCCTGGTTCCGATTGAAATACCCGACATTCGGGCACTGCACCTTCGTGAGAGGCCTGTAAGCAGGCCTGGGGCATGTATCTCGGCTGAAGGCTGTGGCTATACCCCATGGGGGAGGAGGACTCAGGCCCGACGTAAAGATAGCGCTGCATTCACCAAAGAGAAAAGAAGACCTATGGGCCTGCACTTCACCTGCCACTGGACCTTGCTGTGGAGTTTGTGGCCTGGAAATCACGTGGCCTGAGGGGATTGCAGAGGCTGAGAAGCGCATGAAGGGGGTAAAATCAGCTTTTATTGACTGCCCTCAGAAACCCCCTGATTGCTGCAGCTGCAGTGGGCATTATACTTGTACTGGTGAAGACAATCAGGTACAGCTGATACATTACCCACATGGGACTTAATAGGCTGGTGCCCCTCTTGAGCAAGTGTCGGAGAAGTCAGACCCCATGACCCCAGAGGACCCTATCCTGTAGCAACTAAGCAAAATACTTGAAGCAATTGCTGACACCAAGGGTATACTGCACCAGGACAACAGCACGGTGTGGGTGGGGCTGGGGCTGCTGAGAGCGGAACATCATCAACTAGCAGAAAGAGTAAAAGTGGTGGAAACCACAATCACAGACCTCCAGCCTGCACAGCAATCCCTATCGCCCCAGATTAAGGAACTTACTGAAAGAGTCCGCAAGCTGGTGTACCGAGTAGAGGACGCAGAAGTACGCAACAGACGGAATAGCATAGGAGTGGTGGGGCTACCTGAGGGGATGGAGGACGGCAGCATGATCACCTACCTCAAAATATGGCTTAAGACTGTGGTAGCACCGGTGGGCCTGTCGACCTTCTAAAAGCTGGAACGAGCGCATCGAATCCCGGCATGCCCGCCTGCGCCAGGCCGTCCCCCCCACCCAGTAGTGGCAAAGCTCATCCACTATAAGGATAGAGATGAGATCCTCTAGAGAGCGCGCTCTGAGGGACCGTTTGTTGTAGATAACTGCAAGATTTCTATATCTCCGGATTCCACAATGGAGATGCAACAGAGTCAGGCTTCCTTCCTGGAACTTAAAAGGGCTCTCCACAAAGATGGTCTGCAGTACTTATTGATATTTCCTACCCAGCTTTGGATAATCTTAGAAGGAACCACACATTTTTGTAAAGATCCCAAGGAAGCCTGGGAATACTTAGAAACCCACAGGTCCGGATGGACATTTCCGAAGATTGCCCCCAGACGTCGCAGGATGAGAAAGAGAACTTGGAGAGGACCCCCAAGAAACCAAATCCTTCCCAAACTGAACAGGAAAGGGCGGTTGCCCTTCAAGCAGTGGTTGAGATTGTAGGATCACATGAGGCTACCTCTGGAGCTGTTACTCCATCTGAAAAGGCGTCAGGTGGGTCCGGCTCAGACTCCTCACGGGCAGATAGCCTAACAATGCTGAAAATAACCCAGAGAACCGCTAATGACCTCCCCTAATGGGATCTTGTGTCACAGGGCCATGACTGATGGGTAATCCTATATCCGCCTGGAAGACATTGCTAATATGGTCTGGCGCAGACAAGGTATGGGACCGCTGTCTCTGGATTTTAACCTAGCCCCTCCCAGATAGTCTCGCCCTGGGACTAATGGAGACTTGCCGATAATGAAGTTGTTGGGTCTGTAGTTTTGGTGGCTGGCGGTTGCTGATCTGTTCTTGGATTGGGGAGTTTTGTTTGTAAGAATTTTGTTTTTTGTTTTTTTGTAATGTTTGTTGGGGAAGTTGTGCGATTTCTGCAGGAGAGATTCCAGATTGGGGGGATGGCATGGGAGTGGGGAGATGTCACCTCTATGACCCTTTATAGCAGCCACTCCTTTCATGCTAAAATTCTTGCAATGGAAGATTAGAGGGATGGGGTCTCCTGTTAAGCGCCATAACATGCATAGATACTTACTTAGACAGGTGATACAGGTGGCTATGTTGCAGGAGACGCAGTCTACACAAAGCGGTGTGGTGAGATTGCCCTATAGGTGAAGGGGACAGTTGTTCGCCACTTCCTACTCAGCCTATGCACGTGGCACACTGATATGATCAGAGCAAGAGTCTGTTTAAACCTTTATGGATGCATTACTGGCAAAAAAGCTAAACCCGGCAGTTGACATCTTCGTCCGACATTGTTGTTGTCCACATCATTGTGGTGTTGGAAGCATTGCGTGGTCAACACAACAAATTCTCCCTTGTATGCGCCGGAGCTGCCACTGGTGGGCCTCTCATATAGAGACCCACTAAGGTTCTTCACAGCTGATCAATTAACAGCCTGTATGACCCAGAGTTGGTGACAGATGGCGACAGCTAGAACCAGGATGTTCATATTCTTTTTTCAGAATTAGTCGCCAGTTCTGGGCTATTATCCGGCCAATTCTTCACCTATGAGGCCTTGGTCAGCACATTCAAAGTCCTTTGGGGCATGAGCCGTGACGTACCCAAGACACATGTTATACTACAATATCTGCTTACTTTGGGCATGGCGAGACACTTAGTGAAGTGGTTTTATAGCTCACTGTCAGAGATAACCTGTAGACCCCTGTTAAAATTGCCTGAGAAATAAGGAGCAATCTTAAATTGTGAGCTCCCAGATTGACTGGAAAAGGATCATAGCTTATAGCAAGAAAGTCTTGATGAACACAATTTAACTACCTGCATATGATTTACATGACCCCCCCATACACTTCAGGTAGTTTATGGCGGTAAGCCATGCCACTGCTCTCACTGCAATCATGTAGACAAAGATTTTATATATATGACATGGGAATGTACTGTGCTGAGTCCCTTTTGGGAAGCGAGCATGGCTGTCCTGGTAACCTGCTGGGATGCACCCTTGACAGCTTTGAAGAGGTTTGTCTGCTGGGACTTTTTCCACATCCTTCTAAAGGAAAAGTGGGAACACGGTTTTCTGACCTGGCACTAGAGTTGGCCAAAAGGAGGATAGCTATGGCCTGGAAGTCCAGAAATGGACCGGCGGTGGGGGCCTGGGTGAAGGCTGAAACACAAAAGGCTGGAGCAGAAGTAAGGGGCCTACTTAGGAAGGAGTCTCATGGGCTACAGTGACGCCCCATAGCAGAATTGTGGATGGAGGTACTAGACACCTGGGAACATCCAGAGAGAGACTAGTCTGAGAACCTAGACACCGATTAAGACATAATGATGGAGGAAGGGACACAGTCACCAATATAATGACCGACAACTGGGGCATTAAGACCTGAAGCTGTGTGGATGAGTAGGGTGTAGTCATGACATCCAACATAGCATAAAATGATAGTAGTGAGTGTTACGACTTGCCTATTTACCAGGCCTAGTGCATCCTAGTTGGTATTTAGGGACTGCAACCAGGTGATAAGAATTGGCTGTAAGAGCCTCCCCTCTCAGTGCCTGCCCCACACTGATCATCCCCTGATTCTCACACACCTACAATCTCTGCACCTAGTTTCAAAGTTTGCACAGTTTGGAATTTTTTACTAGGCTCCCCTTTGATATTCTTAAGTGAGGCTAACACCTCTAACTGGTATAGATACACGTAGGTCAGGTTATGTAACCAAATGGTATATACTTTAGATATACTTGTTAACATACAGTGTTGAATGATTGCCAAAATAATATCTGTACCTTTATTGTTTGACTCCTTTAACACTGTTATGACCGATGTTTGACATTTATTACATGTAGCTCTGTGCTTATTATTTTCAAGCCCAAGCATGGGCGAAATATGTGTCACTGCAGACATGTTTATTGAACCGTTTAAATGATAAAATGGCAATAAAAATTTTTTTTTTTAAAAAGGGTGTGAATTATAGCTTGAAATTTGCGGTTGAAATACCTGCAAACATTGGAATGATCTAAAGAACATAATTCAGTGGGTGTTTTGCAGTTAATGTCTGGACTGTTAGCATTTGCATCAAGAAGAAATTGACACAAATCGTCCCAAGAATACTCAGTTTAAAGTAATAAACCCAGAAGTTTTGGAGCATACATTTCAATTCTCTGTGTCTTCAAAACCAATATATATATATATATATGTTTTTAGTTTTATACAATGTTAACTAGATCCGAAGATATCGGGTATCAGAGCGCTTTACATGAGCACCAGTTTTGTTACACAGGGACATATTCATTTTTGTTAGGCACGGGGAGATTACGTGATTTGTCCAGAATCACAGGACGTTAAGCGTCGTTGCCGAGACTCAAATCCAGTACCCCAGCTTCAAGGTCGACTGCTTTAGCTGGAAGGCTACGTCCTCTCCTCAAATATTAATTTGTCACTCTTTGAAATGCCATAATGCTAATCGACTAATATTGTAGATTTTTTATCTTTGTCTTGCACCAACACAATCCTGAGCTGTTATAATATTAAAGCCAGTTCAAGCTGTACAACAGCAAAGTATGTGACTGAAAGTACACTTTCATATAGTAGTATGAAAATATAGAGAATACCTGTCCAAAAGTGTGGATCCTCTGAATATAATCTTGTAGCTTGGTACTCGGATGCAGAAATATGGACTGGACGATCATCATATAGTCCACCTGTTCCAGTGGGGAATAAATGTGGATAACATCTTGCCTGTACTGTTTTTCCCAGACACAAATTGGCACACCTCTAGCTTCCTTCCTCTGAAACAGTTCTAAAGCATCACCCATCATGCTTCTGGAGTATAGTGGGTATATAGTAAAATGTTCATATATTTCTTAGGTTTGGTCCTCAGTCATCAAAGTGTTCAAATAGTTTGGTTGGATTTACTTTTCTGAATTGTAACTATGTAGAGAAAATGAAGTTAGCAATGACCATATTTTAATAGTAAATGTTATTTTTCTGAAGGTAATGTATTGCTTTCTCAAACTTGCTTATGCTTAATAATTGATGCCAAACTATCACTACAACCACTAAAGGTTCCTCTATTTTGAGTGGGTATGTTTTTGAATAAACCTAATGTCAGAAAACAACTTTACCCACTAATTCATGTGGGTGAAGTATTCCAGATTGTGGGTGTATACTAAAAATGGTTTGGAAAGGATGCACTGTTTCAACTGAAATTCTTTCATATAAATAAGTCGCTGTAGTTCTGATGGTATTGGATAGATTTCAAAATTGTTATGAATTTCACATGAAGGCATGAGTTATGGTCTAGTTTTCCACTGCAGTAATTGTGGATTACATGATATTCGCAGACATTGTATATTTCTTTTACAATCAGAATGAGAGCAAGTTTTCTCCTTGCCAATTTATCCTAATTTTCTATTTTTTTGAAGTAGACCAATAATTTCAACTTGCTTCATATAATATTTTCTTCTGCAACAATGGCAATTTTGATTAGATATTTCTGAAATTGTTTTTTGAAAATCAAGTATACCCATTTCGTAATTGTCGAAGGCCATTGATGGATTTTTAGAAGTATTCAGAATGAACTGGGGTGTGCGTTACAAACTAATTCTCAGTAATGTTACCCGGAGGGGTAAGCACACAAAAAGATACCAGAACGAGAAAAAAGGTGGGGAAGGGTTAGTGAGGGGACATGTACCAGATTAGTATGAAGAACCCTTACTCACCGAACTGGTCGAGGACATGCTTCATCATGGGGTTCCCACCGGGTAGACCGAATGTCTGCCCAGTGTGTTTCAACGCCTGATATTACAGGGAAGCTGGTTTTTCGTGTTTCTGAGTGGTGAAAAAGTGGTTGCGTGATGTTAAAAGCAAACAGTCCGTGTCTCGAAAAACGTTTTAATTAGAGACCAGATTGCATTCGTTAAAAGCAGTGTGGCGGATGCCAAATGGTTATGAGTTTGAATCATTAGTGTCCTTGATGTGTAAAAAAATTGGTCGACATGTTTCTGCTCTTAATGGCTAGGTCAGCCGAGCTTTCATCAGGAACAGTAAGAACCCCGGGCAGTTTACACTCACTAAGGTGTATCCTAACCTCGGGGTGTGTTATTTCAGTGTACCAAACTCACAATTACAAAGACTGTCCTAGACTTTCCCAGCGTCCAAAACCCTGTGAAGACAATAAGGGGAAAAAAATGTTGGGGCATACAGCAACATCACAGTTAATTTATCATGTACCTCGGTGAATGCAAATCAATATTTACATTCTTTAACGTGAATAGCCGCTGTGTCATTCTCCACCTTTACAAACCACAAAGTGCGAATTTATTAACTAGGGTATAAATCGATATATATAATTGTTAGTTTAACACTAGAAACATATGTGGTGTGGCATGCACGGATAATTCATTGGGCATGCGTTCATATAAGTCACTTAGTTTAGTGACTGCTAGAATTGTACTCCTTAACGCTATGGGGATACAAACTAGCATCATGTGGTCAGCAAAGTGAAGGCTCCTAAACACTTGCTAGCGTGCTTGCCGCACCCGGGAGGGGGTACAGCCACCGCAGTATGGAGAACACACAATCGTGAGAAAATAATAGATTGATCTTAAAATCTTACGTGTCAAAGAGTAAATTCACGCTCCCGTGGGCTCACGGCGGGGGTATATTTCTTCACGCCAAGTGAATCGCTGTGCAAAAGAAGTATCTTATAATTGCATGGGGTTATAAGCAGTAGGGCTGAGTCTTTACTAACAGTTTTGCTAATAGTGATCTGTCTGAATACTGACCCCACATCTTTACTACCTGCCTAGTCGTGGTAGGTGTTTTAGGAGTATTATTGATTCTGGGGTCAGATAGTTAAGTGTTAAACCCACAGGTCGATCTTACGAGTGGTAAACGGGCATGTAGTTATTTTTAGCCCATCAGCCCGACACGCGTGTCTAACACACAATTTGCCGGACACAGGGTGCTACGGGCGCAATGCCATGTGTTAAAGTTGTTGTCAAGAGGCGTTAGACCTTATAAAACAGTTAACAAAAAACGCTCGTTAAAGTGCCCCCTTGAAAATGAATTTAGTCGTCTCAGAGGTTAAGTCTGATCAGAAAAAAATATAGCCGCATACGCTAAGTGCAACAGTACATTAGACATAGATGTTAAAGCGCGAACGTTAAATCGTCGTGATCGGGAGCTCTAAAAGCAAAAGCGCATCGTGAGATAACAACTTACTTCCTGCCTGGCGACTCCCCACGTAAACACCTATCTCTGGCAGCGTCCGTGGCCCGAATGTTGTCGGTGTTTGGGAACGCAGAAGTGTAAATGCTTCCTAGTGGTCATGTGACTAGCACGTCACACAAGGTACCAATGCCTAATCCTTAAAGGTAAAGTACACCTTTAAATAAACCGTGCTTTATTAACAAAAGGAGGATAACATGAACATGGTATGAATGTGTAAAGAGGACTATGTTTATTAAGTGGTACTGAGATATTATCGTCTAAAAATCACACATAAACCCTGCTCTTATGTTTTAAGGAATTTGACTGCGATACTGAGCAGCCGTACTTAAGGTAGTAAATTAATGTCAAATGGAGCTCAGGTAGGCCAAAGACTAAGCCTAGGTGAGGGCAAAACATAATCGTGGACTCATAAGTGTTGTTTAATTTATTCTCATCTAATAAATCAGTGATTATGTAAAAAAGGAGGGTTACCCAATGCATCCAAAGAGCGGTACAAAAGTGAAACTGAGCAACTGTACTTAAGGTAGTAGATGAATGTCAAATGGAGCTCAGGTTGGCCAAAGACTAAGTCTAATTGAGGGGAAAGCATAATCGTGGACTCATAGGTGTTGTTTAATATAGTCTAGTCTAATAAATCAGTGATTATGTTAAAAACGGGGGTGTTACCCAATACATCTAAAGAGAGGTGCAAAAGGGATCGAAGCTCATCGCCACTAAGCTCCTTTTTAAATTGGGAATCTCATAACGTGCACTATATAGAGATTAAACAGTGAATACTGTCTGAAAATGTGGCCAGTGTCTAACAGCTGTCTCTTATCGTCGCATTACTGTGCCCCATGGAACATTATCATTTAACCCTTCTTGGTGTGTCGCCAGACGATAAATCCACTGTTGTTCTTTCTCGAAAAGGCGGTCCTGTGTGTCTTCATAATTGTCCAGCTGTACTATTATGGTCCAACATACATCATCCGGGGTATGGTTCATTTGGATGAAGTGAGCTGTTAATTTTGTTGTGCTCCTCTGGCAACGGATGTTGCTACGATGTTCTCCAATCCTTTGTTTAACTTTCCTTGTGGTCATGCCCACAAACCTGGAACCGAATTGGCACGTAATCATGTACACTACGTTCTGTGAATAACAATTAGTGTGTTTACATTGAATCCATTGCTTTCCCTGTTCAAGGCTCAGAGACTTGGTTGTTGAAGTCAGATGGCACGCGCTACATCCCCCGCACGGGAAATGGCCTACGATCGGTGGGAGACCCCACGCATTCAGGACTGTATGGCCATTTGCAGGTCTTGTACTGCTGGGGCGCGTGTGATCCAAGGCATCCTTCAAACTCTGTGCACGTTTGTAGGAGAATAAAGCTTTCGTCCAGTCATGGTTGTTGCTGGTGAGAATTTTTCAATGTTTGTTAATAGCACGGCTGACCAGATTCGAGATCGGATTGAATGTTGTAACACAAGTTAGTGGTATGTTCTCCGTCGTGTTCTTAAGTGTTTCTTCCAAAACGGCATCTCGGTTTTGATTCCTGGGTCTCTTCCGGGTTTTTTTGAGGATTCTTTTTGGGTAACCTCTATCTTGTAGCTTCCCTGTCAGTTCTTGAGCCTGGGCCTTGAAGTCAGAGAGGTCACTGCAATTTTGTTTCAAGCATAGATATTGCCAGAATGGGAGATTTTCTCTGAGTGGGCGAGGATGGAAGCTGGTAAAGTGCAGTAGATTATTCTTGGCGGTGGGTTTTTGATAGGTCCTAGTCTTAAGCTGGTTCCCCACTCTCTTGATTGTAACATCCAAGAAGACCATCTCCTCCCTATTGTGGTCATGTGTGAATTTGAAATGGGGATCCCAAGTGTTCACCCACTGAAAAAGGGAAAGGAGGAAATCCTCAGATCCTGTCCAGATCATGAGGACGTCATCAATATGCCTTTGCCAGAACATGATGTTGTCTGCAAAGGGGTTGGTTGGCACAAAAATGTGTTTACATTCAAAATCAAAGACATACAGGCCAGCGACACTCGGGGCAAAAGTGCTGCCCATCGAGGTGCCTGTGGCCTGTAGGTAGATGTTGTCCTGATATTGAAAGAAATTGCGTTTAAGTGCTAAAGTAGCACATTTCACCACAAAGTCTGTGGGTGTATTGTAGTTCCACACTGCCTGGTTCAGAGTCTCAGTTATCACCCTTACAGTGTCGTCCTGGGGGATACAGGTGTAGAGACTTTCGATATCCAGGGAGACTAGGAAACTGGGGTCTTCTGGCATCTGGATATCTCGGAGAATGGCCAAAAGGCTCTTGGTATCTTTAATGTAGGTACTTGTGCCTTGTATTAAGGGCTTCAGAAAAAAGTCACAGTACTTTGATAATGATTCAAGGAGTGAGCCGATGCCCGACACGATAGGGTGGCCCGGTGGAGGTAGTTTGTTTTTATGAGTCTTCGGTAATGTGTAGAAGTAAGGGATCTTGTCTTCGGATGTCAACAGGAAAGCCGCTTCTTGTCTGGTGATGTAATCTGCTTCTTCAGCACTAGTCACCAGTTCTGAGATCTTGTTTCGTTGGGCTTGTGACGGTTCCTCCTGTAGTAATACGTAATTAGTCGGGTTGCTTAGTAGTCGTTTGCATTCTCTGTCATAATCCTCTGCAACTGGTATGACCAGGCCTCCGCCTTTGTCTGCGGCTTTTATTACAATTTTGGGATTGGTTTGAATTTTTTCCAAGGCTTTATACTCCTACCCTTTAAGATTTCGATAGGTTGTGGGCTAGGGTGTGTTTTCCACCTTGTTAAAAACAGCTTGTTCAAAAGCTATCAGCTCAGGGGGAATCATGTGAGGAGGTGACGTAAATAATTAATTTACTCTCTTAATTTCTATGCAGGTAAGTACTTAATCAATAATAACTCAGATCGGAATGAAAAAAGACAGAGTCCGTGGTGTTAGAGTTTCTAAGGGTTTTATTCCTCATAAAGGAATGGTCTGGACCAGGATATCATGTTCTGACCACCACAAGGGTGTCAGAAGGGATAGAGCGCTCCCGTTTATTAACAATACATAGCTTATATACTTGATTTATACCATAAGAAGTAATGTAAGAGGCGTAACAGCTGAGAGAAGACAAGATAACAGTATACACGTGGTACTAGTACGTAATCAAGAGGCGTGAACTAGAGGTGTGTGCTAGAAACGTCACTGATAGGTGACGCAAGTGGGTGGCACCAAGGGGTGGTGCTAACAGAATTGTTGCAATGTCAGCAGAAATCGGAAGCTTGGATGCGCGCGCAGCTGCATGACGTGTGATTGACGGGGTGCAGGGGACTTGACATTTACACTGACGGAAAGAGACAGAAGTCTGGCATGTCAGATCAACTTGTACTTCTATCATATCTGATATCTGATGTTTAGGAACCATACTATCTGGGCGGAAAGGTCTCTAGGGCAGAAGCTATTCTATGCTAACTGTGGATGCATGTATAAGCGCCTAAGTGTCTGCATGTGAAGCGTGGGGGCACGGGGCCTTCCATGGAAGCATGGTAACAGAGGCTATGAATTACTTGCATTGAGACAGGTCGGCCCTTTGGCTCTGCAGCTGGGGAGGATGTTTACAGGATCTAGTAGGCAGGAATGTATTCTCGGGGAGCGGAACAGATAACTCGAAGGTTATAGTCAGTCTTGGCAGAAAGCAGGCTGAGCTGAGCGCGAGGGGCCGCGCTGAAAGTAAGTCAGAGTTCACGGGTACAGAGGTAGCCTGGGCAGAGGCTGCCAGAGTCAGGAGCCACAAAAGAGGCTCGATGGCAGAAATTCAGGGCCTACTCTGCTAGAGCAGGAAAAACATGTAAAGTGTACTACAAAAAGACGGTGGCATAGCATACCTAAGAACGGATTATATAATCCATTCAGGGTGGATCTGAAAGAGGACATGTTAACGGTGGACGCAAATGTATTTGCGTCTTCATAGCTGGCACAGGAGGGAAGTTACATGCATTTTAAGCTGGTACACGGAATCGGTGGGGTACGCGCTAGGGAACATAACATGACCAAAAATTTAATTTTCCTCATTCCCTCCTTGTTCCCTACGGACCCTTCATGAAATATCGATCCTCATGAATCGATCAGTCTGTTCTTGTAACATCATTTGTTCTTCTTTCTTTCGGTTACGTTTTGAGAGAAAACTGGAGTGTTCAATACAAGAAGTGGCACACAGTCCACAAATCGCTGGCCCACACTGTAGGCACAGGCAGCAACTGAATACTAGGACTAGGCCAATGCCTAGGAAGGACAGGATCTTCCATCCCCAAGCTGTTAACGTTGTCCAGAACCAACCGGACCAAGTCCAGGTGCCTGGATTCTGATGTATCTGATTTGCAATTTTATGGAGACGGGTGATAGCTTGATATACAGATGGTGCGTTTTGTGGTATGAAAACACAGCAACTTGACCCGATGACCTTACAGGCTCCACCTCTATCTGCCAAGATGACGTCAATAACAAGACGATTCTGAAGGACAACAACCCGCATGGCGGACTGCTCTTCGGTTAAGTTACCTAAGGCGGAGGCAGTTTCATTTACTACTGCTTCAAGTGTTCTAGTTAATCTGCGTATTAATTTACTATTCTGAACAGGTCCTAAGAAGAAAAAGAATCCTTTATTAAAGTCGGTGTACTGTTCCCATGCCGTTTCTGTGTAGTCGACAAGTGGGATATCTCTTCTGTGTCTATTCTTTACTAGATTAGTATTTCTGTGGTAATCAGGAGGAGCTAGAAAAACAGGTGGCAGAAGGAATGCAAGGTAACAGGTACCATCCCAATCTGGAGGTAGACGAATGTATGCGGTATGACCACAAACAAAGTAAGAGTGACTAATAGCTTTGAAGGACGATTTTCCATGATCACTGAATTCGACCACAGTAGTGCATTTACTATGACCTAAGTGTACTGAACCTTTCTTCTTGATACATAATTCACCAGTGACTGGCAATACTGACATAATGGGTAAAACTGGCGTGGCTTCGGACTCGACAGTAAGAATCATAAGGCTAATTGTATAATTACCTAGTCCATATACTTCATTTTCTAGATCAGTTCCTATTCTAGTGGGGAGTCCCTCCTTATCTGGGTAACAGACGTCGAGCAGGACCAAGTTCAGATTTCCCCAAACCCAACCCCCATCGAAAACAGCAATATCAGGATCTAAGGAATTAATTATTTTAAACCATGCTCCGCAGGAGCCATTATGAGTGAATGGGTACGGGAAGAGGGGCAGAGCTCCCTTGTAATTCTGGTAGGGAGGGAGTCGGCCACATATCCAGCAGTCTGTAGCATTGTTAGTTTGATGGGAATGGTGTAGCATACTAATGAATGTATTGTTGCGCAGCGCAAGTCTGTAGGAAAGCTCGTGTGGAGGTAACTTGCTAAAAGTGTGTTCAGCAGAGACATTGTAGGCAGAATGTTCACGCTTGAAAATAGGATAATAGATGGGTAATACGATGCTGACAATAATAATTAGAATACTGAGAATAAACATGATTAATAGTGTCACTATACAGTGACTACGAAGTGATTTACAATATGTACGTTTCTTGGCCTCTCTCTCTCTCTCTCTCTCTATCTCGATCTAGGGGATACATGTCAGAGACTATTTAACCGATTCACCTAGGGGAGGACTTAAACAATTAAACTGTCTGACTTGCTAGATCGTAATTTCATGCGATAGTTTTCTTGAGGAGTCTTTTCTCGTTCAGATTCTGTAAAGTCTTTCTGTTTGACACAGTCTTTGGTGGGGGTGGACGAGTCTCGGTCAGGTTTCAGTCCAGAGAATTTTTTTATATGACTCGTGTGGACCCACCCCTTTCTTCCTTCTATCTTCACGGCCGTCCTGGTTGTAAGAAGTACGGTCTTCGGGGACTTCCAGCGGGGCTCCAGCGGACTTTTCCTGTCGAAGTTGCGGACGAACACAAGGTCACCAGGACGAACGTCGTGTGGCTTTACATCAGTGTTGTCAGGGAAGGCTGCGGCAACCTGTGAACGACATGATTGGAGTGCAGACATCAAGGAGGCAAGGTAATCTGTCAACATATTACTATCAACATCAGTAATCTTTTTCGGAATGGGCGTCCCCCACATATTCGGTGGTCTGCCAAAGACCACCTCGTACGGGGATAGCCCTGATCTCGAATGGGCGACCATCCTCATGTAGAATAGTGCCACTGGCAGGGCGACTATCCAGTCGACCCCTTTCTCCTGACATATTTTGGCAAGGCGGATCTTTAGTGTCTGGTTATGCCTTTCTACAAGGCCTGCGGCTTCGGGATGTCGGACACAATGGAACTTCCACTGGTATCCCAGTAATAAGGAAACTTCTTTCATTAATGCAGATGAGAATGGCTGACCGTTATCTGAGTACACGACACGAGGCAAGCCGTATCGTGGGAAGAATTCACGAACCAGCTGCTTGGCAGTGGTCGGAGCAGTGTAATCTGGGACTGGGTATGCTTCGGTCCAGCGGGACAAAGCACAGACAATTACGAGAACATATTAAAATCCTCGACAACGGTCCATCTGGATATAATCCATCTGGAGGACTTCAAAAGGGTGATCGGGAGGATGAAATCCACCTTGCTCTACAGGGACGCTTTTACCTGGATTGAACTGACAACAGATCATGCAAGTACGCACTTTCTGTTTTGCTGCTGCTCGTAAGTGTTTATTGTTCCAGAGATTTTGTAAACTGTCTAACATTGCTTTCTCTCCTAGATGTGCAGGACTATGTGCTGTATTTATCATGACTTGAACCATAGAGTCAGGGAGAAACCATGTAGATTTTCCCTTCGTCATCCAACCTTGATCTGTCTGGATCCCTCCTAGTTCGATCCATTTCTTTATTTCTTCTGGAGAAGCATGTGTCTGAATGTCAATAACATCTAGTGTGGGATCCCTGACTGTCATACAGTTTGTCGGATCTGTTGTCATTGTCGTATCAGTTATCTGAGTGTCGGTCAGTGCTGTATGTTTCGCTGTCTGGTCTGCCAGGTCGTTACCCTGGGAAACAGAATCTGTGACTTTAGTATGTGCTTTACACTTCATGACGGATATGGCTGAAGGCAGATGTATTGCTTCTAACAGTGCTTGAATGAGGGGACCGTGTTGTATCTTGGCACCATGAGAGGTCAGAAAACCTCGTTCTTGCCACAGCATGCCGAAGTCGTGTACGACTCCGAACGCATAACGGGAATCAGTGTATATGTTGACATTTCTGTTCTTGGCTAGAATACAGGCTCGGGTCAGAGCGATGAGCTCTGCTGCTTGAGCAGACAGTGTATCAATGCGATGTGTGTCTTTAACTTCAGTTTCAGTGGTCACTGCATATGCGGCCACTAACTCTCCTGTACTCGTTCTCATGCATGAACCGTCCACATAAAGTGTCAGGTCTGGGTTTGTCAATGGAATATCTGTTAAATCTCGTCGGGGCTTTGTTACTGCATTAATGATCTCTATGCAATCATGCGGAGCTGGATCTGTCATAATTGTAGGTAACAGTGTTGCTGGGTTCAAGATACTGCAACGTCTGATTTCTATGTGTGGCTGGAATAGTGTTAATTCATAACCTGTCAGTCGTGCTATAGTCAAGTGTTGAGTTTGGGTTCTGTTTAAAAGAACCTCTACAGAATGTGGAACTTGTACTGTTAACTGATGACCTAGAACAATTGAATCGCTCTGTCTGATTGCTAACGCTGTTGCTGCTACTGACTTTAAGCACGCAGGGAGTGCCTGGGCTACTGAGTCCAATGTACTTGAAAAATAAGCGCAAGGCTTATGTGAACCTGCTTGATCTTGAGCGAGGACAGACAATGCTGTACCGTCACGTTCTGTAACAAAAAGTGTAAACGGTTTGCTGTAACATGGTGTCGCTAAAACTGGTGCTTGGCATAATGCTTTCTTTAATTCCTCAAAGGCTTGTGTGTGTTCCCGAGTCCAAGGGAGGGCAGGCGAAGTTGCTGCCTCCTGCGTCGTTAACTGGATGAGTGGTTTAGCTAGAAATGCATATTGAGGAATCCATTGTCTGCAGTACGAGGTGAGGCCTATAAAGGCCCGCACTTCCTTTTGCGTCTGGGGTCGTGGCATTTTTACAATTAACTGAATGCGATCGGGAGTGAGCTGTCTCCCCACTTTGGACAGCAAGTGACCCAAGTACACAACTTGCTGAACACAGAATTGTAGCTTCGAAGGAGACACCTTGTGTCCCTTGTCGGCCAGGAAATGTAAAACTGTCAATGATGCTTGTTCACATTCGGGCTCACTTCGTGCGGTGATCAGTAGATCATCGACGTATTGCAGTAAAGCGGTGTTAACTGGCATTTGAACACAATCTAGTTGTCTTTTCAGTGCTTGACTATAGATGCTGGGGCTTTCTGTGAATCCTTGAGGTGCGCGTGAAAATTTGAAACTTCGTCCATTTAAACTGAATCCGAAGAGATATTGGCTCTCCGGGTCAATAGGTACACTGAAGAAAGCGTTCTTGAGGTCAATTACAGTAAAGAACGTTGCTTCCGAATCAATAGCAGTCAATAGGGAAGAGATATCGGGGACCACAGGGTACTGTGGTACAATGCATTTATTCAGCTCTCGAAGATCAATCACCAGCCGATATACTGGCGGTGCATTGGGGTCTGTACGTTTAAGAATTGGAATGATGGGTGAATTACAGATATTGGAGTCGGTCTCTACGACCACTCCCTGGGCAATAAGCTCTTCAATGATTTTCAGTAAAGCCATTACAGCATCGGGTGGTAACTTGTATTGTCTGATTCTGGGTAGAACAACTCCTGTCTTGAGTGTAACACGGTATGGAGTGATATGCATACAACCTACATCAGCTGGGCCTTTTGCCCATAAGTGATCTGGTACATTTTTCAACCTGACATCAAAATCACGTAAAACATAATGACCCTTGAAATCCCGTAGAAAGAGTCTAACTCCCTCCGGGGAACAGCATATTATAGCTCCTAGAGCCTTCAGTGTTTTAATTCCTAACAGATTTTCTGGACATGATTTCGTAAGTAACAAATCTGTAACTCGGGATAATGGACCTACAGCTAATGGTACTGGTTCCGATACTTCATTTACAATAGGCTGTCCTGAAAAACCAAGGGAAACATTCTGTGAGCCTGAGAGGGGTGCCCCTGGGACTTCATTGTGACTGATGGTAGTGCGACTTGCCCCTGTGTCAATTAAAAACTTTCTGTCTTTTCCCAATACGTGACTGTGTACATAAGGACCTTCTTGATCTACAGGAATTTCAATAAGAGGCAAACCACCTTCCCTCTCTAGGCTGTTTCATGTATATCGGGGGTAATCTGGATATGCAGATTGGGCATACTGGTACATCTGTTGTGAAACTTGCTGAGTCGCGGCAATGGGCTGTGGCTGTGGTACTGCTACTGTCTGTGCTGTATGAGATGAAGCATACGTAGGCTGTGTATTCTGCATTGGCTGTACATTTTGTGAGGTCTGTTGCTGACCATGTTCATGTCTAGGCGGATGCGGTCTTTCTTTAGTTTTACCTGTTGAGATGTTATGTTTCAGGACTGGGCATTCATGTACATAGTGACCTGGCTGCTTGCAGTAATTACATGTCCCTTTAACGGGAGCTGTAGCGTTATTGGTCTGGGCCCCACCTTTTCTCTGACCGTCGGCTGGAACCGTCTGAGCTACTAACATTTTCATTTTCGTGTCTTTCATACGCTTCTGTTCCTGATCATGTTCTTCTCTAATTCTGTTCTGATGATATTGTAACATTTGTAACATCTGGGATGGCGTATTTGCCTGCCAAGTACTTTCAACCTTATACACTCTATTTTTAACTAATGGTAGGGAATTCTCGACTAACTTTGATACGAAAAGGTGTGGATATGACTCGCTGCTGGGTTGTAGGCCACTATTTATAATGAAACATTTCTCGAATCTTGAATAGAAGTCACTAGTATCTTCATCTTGTTTCTGTTTACAGGACGAGATTGCGTCCCAATCTTCCTTTCTAGTTGTCAATAATCTTGGTAAAACCTGTACTATTAATCCGGGCAATGCTTTAGTCCTATCCCCAAGGCCTACCCCTGGGATTCGTTTGCTTTCTTCGTCTTCTATTTCTGCCCACGCTATCTTAGACTCTCCCACCTCCCAATCCTTTTCTTTTAATTTCTCGTAAATGCCCATGGGCAACAGTACCTTTAACATTTTCATAATATCATCATACGTGTAATCCCCCATCAACAACATGTCTTTAAGTTCTCTGTGAAAACCTGCAGGGTCTTTATCATGACACGGGACTAATTTCTTCATTTCTAACAGTTCTAACTTAGTCAGTGGTGTGTGGACGTACACACGCCTCAAAACTTGATCCGCACCCATAACTGGGTGTACTTCTCGTAAGGGGTTCTGACTTTCAATGCCACTCAGGCATTGCATGTGATACGTTTTTCTTTCTGGAGGCGGGGCGGGAACATATTCAGAACTTATGAAGGTGTTATATTTACGTCGTTGTTCTAGAATTATTTGTATTAACTTGGTACTGAAACCTCTCCATCTATCCATGAGTAGGGCTTCTAATGTTTCGTGTAAGGGACCTGGATCGGAATGGTGGTTTCTGTACTTGATGAGGAGGTGCTGAATCATGTATACACCTGCTAATTTCTGCTCGTCTGGGGAGAGGTTCAAGAATGTCTGTGCTAACGTATCGTCATTATATATGTCTGGGTTTTCGGCCCATAACACGGCTGACCGGGCTAGTTCCTGTTCATCCATAGAATTGAGTACATGGTACCCCATTCGGTCTCGAAGCCTTTTATCAGTTTCCTGGAACTGATGTTCAGAAGAATTCGGGTTTGTTAGAGCAGAGAGAAAAACTCTCTTGTTTTCCGGACGGATGCCTTTCCTAAGGTAGTTTCCCTTACCTACATACGCTATAGTATCTGTAGACCTTCCTTTTTCTGTAAGTTCTTCTTCCTCCTCGGAGGAAGCTTTATCATTCCCTTCCTGGTGTGCAATTAATACTGCCTTTCTAATTTTCTGGGACATACTGGCTATGCAAGCCCCCTTGTCATGTTTTCCTTCGGCTATATTTTGACCCCACTTTGTTAGTCCATCTAATTCGCTTTGATCTGTCTCGGGCCTGTCTCGTTCTCTTATTAGACAATTTATGAAAAATCGTAATATCTGGGCTTGAATGTCAACTTTCTGTTTATGCATGGCATCTTTGACACTGTCAGGGTCTTTCCCTGTCTGTATAAACTCGTATATTCTATCGAGACGCTCCTTCATTCCTACATAGCATAGCAAGATATCAGTGGCAGATCTTAACCGTAAGGATGCCAATATCATTAGATCGTTTCTTCCGGGTACTGGATCATATCTACAAACTGACATGTTTTCCTTTAATGCGTCAAGGCGGGGGGACTGGAACGTGAAAGGATTCTGCATGTCCCTTAAATTGAATCTGTGAGTTAATGGCGGGGTCTGAGGACCCGCGGTCGCACCTCCTGAGGCGGATGCTTGGGCATTATCTCTCCGTGGAGTCTGGATCTGAACTTGAATTTGTCGTTTAGTAGGATCAGGTAGGACCACCACCAGCTGATCCGCGCCGCCAAGAGAACAGCATTCAAGGACCGGTTGGACAACAACGCACACAACAGCAAGGAACTCTTCAACATCGTGAAAGAGCTTTCCAACCCCAACGCGGGAAACAACGACATCACCCCATCGCAAGACCTCTGCAACTCCCTGGCTTCATACTTCCACAACAAGATCGCGGACATACACAGCAGTTTCAACAACCAACCAACGCACACCACGACCGACCAGCCAGCCCCCCCCACCACCACCCTCCACGCCTGGACCCCGATCAGCACAGAAGACACCATCCGCACGATGAACTCAATCCACTCCGGATCACCAACCGACCCCTGCCCCCACCACATCTTCAACAAGGCCGACGCTGTCATCGCACCCCACCTGCGAGACATCATCAACACATCCTTCGACACCGCCATCTTCCCCGAGAGCTGGAAACACGCCGAACTCAGCGCTCTACTCAAGAAACCAACAGCGGACCCCACCGACCTCAAGAATTACCGCCCCATCTCGCTTCTCCCGTTTCCAGCCAAAGTCATCGAGAAGACCGTCAACAAGCAGATGGCCGCCTTCCTCGAGACGAACGGATCCCTCGACCCCTCACAGTCCGGCTTCCGAGCCAAATACAGCACCGAGACCGCCCTCATCGCCGCCACCGATGACATCCGAGCCCTGATGGACAATGGAGAAACAGCGGCCCTCATCCTCCTAGACCTCTCCGCGGCATTCGACACGGTCTGCCACCGCACCCTAATACGGCGCCTCAGCAACATCGGAATCCAGGACAAGGCGCTGGAATGGATCATCTCCTTCCTCGACGGAAGAACACAGCGAGTCCGCCTACCACCGTACAAGTCAGAGGCCTCCGAAGTCATCTGCGGCGTCCCCCAAGGATCATCCCTGAGCCCCACCCTCTTCAACGTCTACATGAGCCCCCTCGCGGCCATCGTACGCAAACACCACCTCAGCATCATCTCCTACGCCGACGACACCCAGCTGATCCTCTCCCTGACCAACAACCCCGCCGCCGCCAGAACCAACCTACACGAAGGGATGAAAGAGGTAGCCGAGTGGATGACGACCAGCCGCCTGAAACTGAACTCGGACAAGACGGAGGTCCTCATCCTGGGCTCCTCTCCCTCCGCCTGGGACGACTCCTGGTGGCCTCCCGCCCTGGGCACCGCACCCAAACCGACAGACCATGCACGTAACCTGGGCTTCATCCTGGACTCCTCCCTCTCCATGACCAGGCAAGTCAACAGCGTCTCCTCGGCGTGCTTCAACATCCTACGCATGCTACGGAAGATCTTCTGGTGGATCCCCACAGAGACCAGGAAGACCGTCACCCAGGCCCTCGTCACCAGCCGACTGGACTATGGCAACGCCCTCTACGCCGGGACCACCGCCAAGCTCCAGAAGAGACTCCAGCGGATCCAAAACGCCTCAGCCAGACTCATCCTCGACATCCCACGATCCAGCCACATCTCCGGACATCTGAGAGACCTTCACTGGCTCCCCATCAACAAGAGAATCACCTTCCGCCTCCTCACCCACGCACACAAAGCCCTACACGACCAAGGCCCGAGCTACCTCAACAGCCGAGTCAACTTCTACGCTCCCAAACGCCACCTCCCATCAGCCAACCACGCCCTCGCCGCCGTCCCCCGCATCCGAAGAGCAACTACAGGAGGAAGGTCCTTCTCCTACCTGGCCGCCAAGACCTGGAACTCCCTCCCGTCCGACCTGCGCCTGACCCAAGACCACCTTTCCTTCAGGAAGAAGCTGAAGACCTGGCTGTTCGAGCAGTAGCGGCACCCCCCCCCCCCCAGCGCCTTGAGACCCTACGGGTATGTAGCGCGCTTTACAAGTGTCACTGATTGATTGATTGATTGACCTGTTTCGGTAAGTCAATCTTGAGTGCGGGAAGTGGCGGAGCTGGCGGAACAGGGGAAGTCTGTCGCGGTACTGGCGGAACATGATCTGGGGGCGTAGTGCCACCCCCATCCCTGTCAGTAGGCAGGGCACGAACAGGCAGATTGGTGTAAGCTGGTGCTACATCCTCTAGATAAGCATTTAAGAATATGTCTTTAGTAGTTTTATGCATTACTTTAGTTGGAACTAATGGTGTCGGTAAGTTTTTCGGTATTTCTGATAGGGCTTCAGATGTGCCATCTGCTGCAAGATACATACCGTTTACAAGATTATTTCGGGCACGGTCTATTTGTTCTGTTTTTACTCGGATCCCTTCAGTAACTAATTCGTTTTCTTGGTCTTTCTCTGATTCTTTAAGTCTGTCTTCTCTACGGAGTGCTTTGTCAGCACGCTTACGTGATTCCTTACGCCAAAATTCTATGGCGTCCTTCTGAGATTGTCTAGCTTTCTTTTTCCATAATGCTTCTTCTACCCTCATGATGCACTCGGCATCCCATGTTCCGGTGACAGGCCATCTGTGTCTTTCGTCTAGGTGTTTGGTGTAATCGGCCCATAAATCTAGATATAATATGGCATCTATGCCATGCTTCTGATACATAAAATTGCCGGGAGTGTCCCTAGGGGGAATAGGAATTTCTTCCTCCAGTATCCCTTTCCTAGTTCCTATCTGCTTTAACTTGTTGAAAAACGGCATTTTGCTTACTTATTACTGAATGCTCAATCCCTATTCCTTAATACTCTTGACAGCTACGTTATACGAGAAACACAATAATACACGTTAAACAGTCACATTCATACCACAACATTAATCACATAAGAACATTGAAGACATAGATGACTACCCCCCTATACTGGATGTACTGCTCAACAGTACAGATACACTGGTGTAACAGTGCAGAAATTCGGAATACTAGATATACTGCTAAACAGTACAGATACACTGCCTAAAAACAGTGCAGACCGGACTTGCGTACCCAAACCCGTCTAGATACGACCCAGCAATGGTACTCACCGGGAAGCACGGAAACAGAAGGCCTCGGAAAACTTCGACTGGACTCGACTCGGTACTTCGGAAAACTTCGGAAACCTGGTGGGCCTCTTAACACCTCGGACCTTGCTTCTTTCGGCTAGGCTCTGGTCGGGATCCTCCGCACTCCTCACCGCCTCGTCTGGGCACTGATCGCAGTCTTCGTCACCTCCGTGGGTCAGAGGGAGATGCAGGAAATCCTGCCAGTACGCGTAGGTTCCTTCTAACTGATGGCAGGGGACATAGCTTGCAACGCACCAACCGGCGCGTGAGGTGGGGGAGGGGTCCCTGTTCGGGCGCCAAAATGACGTAAATAATTAATTTACTCTCTTAATTTCTATGCAGGTAAGTACTTAATCAATAATAACTCAGATCGGAATGAAAAAAGACAGAGTCCGTGGTGTTAGAGTTTCTAAGGGTTTTATTCCTCATAAAGGAATGGTCTGGACCAGGATATCATGTTCTGACCACCACAAGGGTGTCAGAAGGGATAGAGCGCTCCCGTTTATTAACAATACATAGCTTATATACTTGATTTATACCATAAGAAGTAATGTAAGAGGCGTAACAGCTGAGAGAAGACAAGATAACAGTATACACGTGGTACTAGTACGTAATCAAGAGGCGTGAACTAGAGGTGTGTGCTAGAAACGTCACTGATAGGTGACGCAAGTGGGTGGCACCAAGGGGTGGTGCTAACAGAATTGTTGCAATGTCAGCAGAAATCGGAAGCTTGGATGCGCGCGCAGCTGCATGACGTGTGATTGACGGGGTGCAGGGGACTTGACATTTACACTGACGGAAAGAGACAGAAGTCTGGCATGTCAGATCAACTTGTACTTCTATCATATCTGATATCTGATGTTTAGGAACCATACTATCTGGGCGGAAAGGTCTCTAGGGCAGAAGCTATTCTATGCTAACTGTGGATGCATGTATAAGCGCCTAAGTGTCTGCATGTGAAGCGTGGGGGCACGGGGCCTTCCATGGAAGCATGGTAACAGAGGCTATGAATTACTTGCATTGAGACAGGTTGGCCCTTTGGCTCTGCAGCTGGGGAGGATGTTTACAGGATCTAGTAGGCAGGAATGTATTCTCGGGGAGCGGAACAGATAACTCGAAGGTTATAGTCAGTCTTGGCAGAAAGCAGGCTGAGCTGAGCGCGAGGGGCCGCGCTGAAAGTAAGTCAGAGTTCACGGGTACAGAGGTAGCACAAAAGAGGCTCGATGGCAGAAATTCAGGGCCTACTCTGCTAGAGCAGGAAAAACATGTAAAGTGTACTACAAAAAGACGGTGGCATAGCATACCTAAGAACGGATTATATAATCCATTCAGGGTGGATCTGAAAGAGGACATGTTAACGGTGGACGCAAATGTATTTGCGTCTTCATAGCTGGCACAGGAGGGAAGTTACATGCATTTTAAGCTGGTACACGGAATCGGTGGGGTACGCGCTAGGGAACATAACATGACCAAAAATTTAATTTTCCTCAGAGGAGTGAAAGAGGATTTTGGTCTAAAGCCAGTGTCACTAGTATTAATTTGAGAGATATCCATATTGTGATTCTCAAAGAAGCTTTTCAATTTTAATTTACGAAAGAAATCCGCTAATTCGCAGTGAAGTTTAAAGCGATCCAGCCTCGCCGTAGGGATAAATCCCAAGGCCTTTTCCAAAAGCGAAGTTTCTTCCACACTCAAGTTCGTAGTGGAGAGGTTGGTAATTAGGCTCTTAGGTTGCTGGGGCCTACCCGTTGCTCCTGATTGCCCCTCTTCTTCGTCCCCTGCCCCTCCTGCCCCGTCCTAAAAAAGGTTAGGGATGCATGTTCTGTTGGTATTGGGGAAAGGGGATTGGGTTGGGGTTCCAGCCCATCATTGGCGGAAAGGGTGGGTGTTGATAATTTGGGTAGAAATTTCCACCCCCCCCCCATTTGGTTAAAGGGGTACCATGGTTGTTGGGGCTGTGTTCTTCTTCCCCTCCCTCTGCTTTGTGGTTTATTCCCTCTGCTACCTGAGCTCGAACCACTTGACGTGGAGCCCTCATCTCCTGAAGCATCAGTGTCTATCGTCTTTTTGTGTGCTTACCCCTCCGGGTAATATTACTGAGAATTAGTTTGTAACGCACACCATTGATCGCTCTTTTGTTGTTTGAAAGTAATTAGTTGGGGTTGAAGAGTGATTCTTTACCCTTACTCTCTTGTTGTTTAAGCGTATTCAGAATGAAGACAACATCTCGACAACTACTGTTGTACAAAAGTGCATCAAAGTATTCAGACTGGAAGTAGTCTGTGCTGGATTAAGGTGTAGTAGAGCTTAATTGAGATGTTCCAACTGCAATAATTTTTTGACAAAATATAATCTCTGCACAAGGTTTATTATCATTGAGAAATGTATGGAGAGCATTTCTATATTTTGGAATGTGGTATCACATGTGCTTTCTGGGGAAACCTAAATAATGTGCTTGTCGGTTAGTAATGGTCCAAAATGGGGAGACGTCTAAGGTTTGTAGTAGTTTTATTCTTTTAAGCAGTGATGACCTTTATTATGTCATTCGAACAGACCTTAGTTTCAGAATGGATGTATCTCTAATATTACAAATAGAAGTGCAATTCCATTCATATACAGGTTTTCTTTGTATATATGTTTTCCTTTGCCTTCTACATTCCCGTGTAATACTTCATGACGCCAGCCGTCATGTGTGACAAAAAGAATACAATTATTTGGTGGATGATAACTTTCCTAAATAAAGTATGGGTCAGTGCTTGAGGCATGTCTTCAAGTTCCCTAAAAATTGTTGCAGAAGTTTAGTCTTTGTAGTTGTTTCTTGCGTAGTTTAATAATTTTACAGGTTGAAATAAATGGCCCAGGCTTTTGATGAGATTCATTGTGAAAATAAAGATTTTTCTTTTCACAAGAAATGCTTTTCCACAATATATTGAACATATTGTTTCTGTGCCACTTTGTCCGTCTTTTTCCTTATGAAAGGAAGAGTTTGAAGCAGATTTTTGAGGATGTGAGTTTAAGAATGATTTACAGTTATACTTCTAATCTTGTCTCTTTTTGTCAAACTGTATATTTTTGCGAAAGAGGCATCAATTTATTGGTTGGAATGGTTAAGTGTTCATTGTGGTCTGTCTGGGAATTGCTTCCTAGTAACATATTTACTGCTATCATTAGGTGGGTAGAAAGAGTAGATGATTTTGTAGTAGTCTTACCAGCAGTATTGTCCTTCTTTAAACATCCTCATTCTATCTATTCCATTATTCTTTCTCCTCTCTAAGTTGTACAATGTCAATTTTCCATCTACAAGTATTGTTTTATAGGCTTTGTGTTCTATGTGAGGAAATCTGTTTTAGAAAAGACGTAAAGAACTAAAGCTTACAGTACTTATTGTCCTAATACAACACCTGAGTTTGTTATTTTATTTTATTTCCCTGTTTTTTTCCAAACAGTATTCCATAAAGCAATATTCTTGTTAATGAAAAAATATGTAACTGGACGTGATGAGGTATAATTTCCAATGTTTCTGCATTGTCTTATTGTCTTTGGAAACGTAATCGAGTTGTATTGCTTTCCAACAGTCACCGGAATGTCTATGGTTGTTGCTGTTATTTAGTAATATTGGGCTGTGTTCATATCCTATTTAGTGTTATAAACCAATGACATATTTTATTTATTTATTTGTTAAGTTTGTAAGGCGCGCAGCTACCCAAAAAGGGTTTCCCGGCGCCAAGACGGAGCAAAACAGCAGAACACCATCTAAACGTAGATTTTATTGGTCAAATAGCCATGTCTTGAAATTTTTTCAGAAATGCACATAGTTGGTTTCTTTCCGTATGAAGGTGGGAAGTGTATTCCAAATGGAAGGACCTAAGTATGAAAACGATCTCCCACCAACTCTAAAAAGTTTAAACCTCGGCACACAGAAATTAGCTGCAGTTTGAGATCTTAGATGACGTGTAGGTACATTAGGATGCACTAGTGCTTGGAGGTATTTGGGAGCTGTACCAGCTTTTATCTTAAACATGTAGCTCAGGGCTTTGAATTTGATGCGATTCTCCACCCTGAGCCAGTGTAGGTCACGTTGATGGCCAGAGATGCTAGCTGTTTTGGGAACCTTGCAGAGCAGTCTGGCCGCAGAGTTTTGTATCAACTGCAATCTGCGTACCACGGCCTTGTTAGACCCAAGGTATAAGATGTTTCCGTAGTCAAGTCGAGATGTTATAAGCGCATTGACTATGGTCTTTTGGGTAGAAACAGGTAGCATCCACAGATTTCTTTTCAGCCATTTCAAAATAGTGAAACACAGGGCTGCTACTTTGCCAGTTTGTTGGTTCATAGATAAAGTACTATCCACAATCACACCAAGGTTGCGAACATGGCTAGTCGGAACTGGGAGATTTCCCATTTGGGTAGGCCAATGGGAGGAGTTCCAAAGATCTTTATGTTGTCCTAAGACAAGAACCTCCATCTTATCTCCATTTAGTTTTAACTGGTTTGCAGCCATCCAGTCAAAAATATCAGTAAGACCCAGTTTGAGGTTAGAGGGAGCAAATGAACTGGAGTCAGAGAGAGAGAAGATGATTTGGGAATCATCTGCATAGGTCATAAGGGTAAGACCTGCTTTGTCAACTATGTCTGCTAAGGGTTTGACATAAAGATTAAAAAACAGGGGGCTAAGAATAGAACCCGGGGTACTCCATGTGGTGAAATAAAGTTTTTCGAACAGGCAGATGCTGACATAATTTGGAAAGTGAGATTTTCCAAGAAGGAACCAATCCATTTAAGAACAGCGCCACGTACACCAGTATTTTTCAAGGTGTTAATCAGCCTTTTGTGCGAGATGGTATCGAAGGCCGCACTAAGGTCCAATAGGATGAGGGCAACTGTTTGGCCATCGTCCAGGAGCTTACGGATCTTTTCGGTAACTCCTAAAAGTGCAGTTTTGGTGGAGTAGCCGGCTCTAAAACCAGATTGGGAGGAGTGAAGACAATTATTAGTTTCTGTAAAGTCTGTTAGAAAGGAATGGACAAGTCTTTCTAAGATTTTTGAGAACACTTGTAAGAGAGAGATAGGTCTGTGGTTGGACAGTACATCGGGGTCGGCCATTGTTTTTTTTAATAAAGGTTTCAACATATTGCTTTACTTCTTCGCTGTATTTGTTATCTCGTTTTCAATTTGTTTTTATACTCAAGTGACCAGGAATTTAGTTTAGTGGTATTAGGATATGTTCATAGGCTACTTTCTGTTAATAAACAGTCATATAATGCTTTACTTTGTTCATTGTATATTTTATCTATTGCTGTATTGGTTTTCATTCTCATGTGACCAGAAATGGCCATGACTTTGTAACACATGTGAAACATCATTGCTGCAGACTATCTGCTTACATCATTTTTTGCTTTAGGTAGTATTGTGCTAAATTTGTAACCTAAATTGAATGAAAGTCAAAAATTGTTCTTATTTCAAAATTGTCCATGTAAAGTACTTTCCTACTCGCCAAGCATCTAACTGTGTATGTATTTCTTTGTCTGGCACTGTGTTACTCATTTTTGTACAACAAAACAGGTGCAAGATGGTTTGTGTTTGCCTTATGAACACAGTTTTATTTTTTGGGGGGCCAGAGAACATACAAATAAAGCAGATTTTGAAGCTAATTTATGTTTGAAAGAAGTAGACATTACATGGATTGGTGAAAAAGGTTTGAGATTGAATCAGTCACTCCCTCAGCTTTCCTCTGTTAGTGCATGTGGCCATCCTTGCTTTATGATTATCCAAGGTGGTGGCAAAGATATAGGCTACTTAATTGGAGTTAGACTAGAAATTGACATGAAGGAGAAATTTTCCCTCTTGCTTTGTATGTTGGCAAACACAAATTTTGTCTCCACCAACATTTGTCAGAAACAAAAGTGGAAGTGGTGTAGTTTGAAGTTATGTCAAAAAGAAAGTCTCAGCATTCCTTAGAGATCATGGAATGTCTTCATTTGGATATCAAATACTGCAATACAGCACTGCTTCGTTCCAACAGTGTCTATTTTACAAACAATTAAAAGCATCTTTTCCTTTCGAACCTCAATACTTAGCTTCTCCAACGTATTTAAATATGTTTAGTTTTAAAAACAAACTAAGGCTCATTTAAGAGCCAGCCTACAATTTATCTAGTGTAATGTTTTTCATATTTACATATTTTTTTTGTTTTCTTAAAGTACAGTGGTACTGCCTAGATATTTTCGCACTAGTACAGCGATATCCGGGAATTTAAAAAAATTATAAATCTGTAAAAGTAACTTTCCCTACCTTTAAAGAGTGACCTACACTGGCTGATCTTTTCCTCTACACTACATCATCACTAATAAACCTGCACTTTATCATCGCCATGTACCACTGTGTACTGCAGTAGTACCATGGCTCAATGTATCACTAAGGGGCCGATTCCGATCCTGGAAAAAAAACGTCCGTACGGTTTTCATCCGGAGCCATGGCCGTACGATTCTTACCCGTCTGTCCGAGTTGCTTAGTACGATCCATATTCCGTCAATCCGTCCGAATCGTCGGGATCCGTACGTATTGCAAGGCTGAAACAGTGAACCATACGACTCGTACACATGCCGTACGAACCGAGAGTACAATCCGAACCGGGGTATGAGGACGCGATTCGTACGGTCCACGTCAGGTAAGGGCGATTCGTACGGAAAAGCACACAATCACTTACACACCGTACGGTGGGTATACCCCATGATAGCAGGGGTACGATGTGTACCCCTGCGATCACGGGGTGTACGCACCGTATCCCGCGATCTTGGGATGTACACACCGTACCCCGCGATCGCAGGGAGTACGCACCGTACACCCAGCGAACATGGGGTACGGTGCGTACACCCCAAGATCGCAGGGGTACGCACCGTACCCCTGCGATCATGGGGTGTACGCACCGTACCCGGGGGAGGAGTTCCAATACCTGCCTCGGGCGAACTCTGCTTTTACGGCTGTTTTCAGCTCCCGTAGAAACAGGGTCATACGGTGCGTACCGGACACGAATCGTACTTGCCGGGTCGGAAAAAGCAGCTGCGAACAGTACAGATGTCGCGTACAGCGGGTTCCGAGGGAGATTCGTACGGGGATTTGATTTGTACGGAGACCAGCTCCTGGTACCAATCGGACTTCGTCGTACGTACGGGGGATGTTGCAGGGTACGATTCGTACGGGAAAAACGCTACGAACGGCTATTCAGAGCAGTTTTTCCCGAATCGGAATCGACCCCTAAGTGTTTGTGCCTAATAACGTAACAACTACTGAACCAATTAACTTCAAATACCAAAAAGGATCATTTACACACCATAATCTATATTGTTGCCAAATTATTTAAAAATGTGTACAGCCATTTTTGCGCTATGGCCAAGTACAAAGTTTATGGAAAATGCATTGGTGAAAAAACCTGCTTTTCCAATGCATTCCCTTAACGAATCACCATGATTTTTTCCATCTTCCACAAACGTAGAAAAAAAGTAATACTTCAGGAAATTCCTATCTATCGGAATCATACATTTGACTACAGAGTGTATATATATATATATATATATACACATATATACATATATATATATTCTGTTTAAAGATAAAAAGACGAACCACATTAGTAGGCTTTTAATGTTTCTACTGCTCAAGAATAAGCCAAAGCTTTGAATTAAATTGTATTACAATTTACAATGGGATTCCGAATCTTTAAGGGACTGACTTATGAAAGTCACAGTTTGTTCTTTTTTGTCCACCCACTGGCTTAAAACAATCCCTAGACCGATTGAGCAAAGGTCTATAATCACTACACATTTTTCACCAGCCATAAAATGTAGAAATGTTACAGTGCTAATTCCTAATTCTTGGATTATATTAAATGGCTCAGGTCTGGGTCTCAGCTCAATCTAATTTAATTCTTTTTTTTGTTTTTTATAATGCCTCTCAAAAGCTGCACAATAATGGCATATACGTGAAACACAATCCCTAGACCGATTGAGCAAAGGTCTATAATCACTACACATTTTTCACCAGCCATAAAATGTAGAAATGTTACAGTGCTAATTCCTAATTCTTGGATTATATTAAATGGCTCAGGTCTGGGTCTCCGCTCAATCTAATTTAATTCTTTTTTTTGTTTTTTATAATGCCTCTCAAAAGCTGCACAATAATGGCATATACGTGAAACAATCTTGTGCAGTAATCACCGACCCCTAGGAAAAAGCGAAGTGTATCTTTATCTCTTCAGTTGCAGAGTACATTTGATTGCTTCTACTACTTCTCCGAGGTCTAATGACTAAAGGTATACTGGAGTGTCCTAAATAATCCAAAGTTCTGTAAAGAATTAGCATTATTCCCTACTGTCATACTTCCCTGTTTAAGAACGTGAGTAAGTAAGTAAGTATTTTATTTGTTGATTAATTAAAACCATTACAATAAAAGGAGAAAACAAAAACAAAACAAACACAATAACTAATTGAACATTTACGGATACAGTTCATAAACAAAAATTGTCCATAATTGATTAACATTTTCCAGTTAGGGATTATAGTGCTACCAATATTTCCACAGGATTAGTAGCAGGTATACAAGTTCCAAAAAAATGCAATGTGCTTACGAGGCCATAGCTAAAGTGCAATGTGCTAGCAGCGAAAGATCAATAACAGTTAACAGTAAAAAAAAAGAAGAAACATAAAAGAACATTTTTACAAATTGTCTGTAACTGTTGTATTGCAAAATCAATGCTAAAGTGACTTATGCTATTGTCAAAAAGTGAACTGTGCATTAAGTGCAATAGGCTAGCAGCAAATATTCAATAGCAAAAAGTGAACAGTGCATTAAGTGCAATAGGCTAGCAGCAAATATTTAATGGCAGTAAGCTACGGAGCAAAAGAACCGTATCACAAATATCTAAAACTAAAACCAGCTAAAATACAATAGGGGAACAGAATCATTACTAACCGACTAAAATACACTAGTAAAACAGAGTCAATACTAAAGTGGCTTGTGCTATCAGCTAAAACGTAAAAGGTGCATTAAATCTTTCACTGTCACAGCTAACGTGCCTTGTGCTAACAGCAAAGAATTGTTATTTAATTTTTTAACACAGTCTATAATGAATTGCAACTTTTGGGAATAAAGTGCACATACCGTATTTTCCGGCGTATAAGACGACCCGGCGTATAAGACGACCCCCTACTTTGCTTGATAACATTTAGGTTTCGTGCTATACTCGCCGTATAAGACTACCCCCACTTCCAGCGCAGTCCAACGCAGTCCTGCTTAGCCATTCCGAGAATGTATTTTGAACTTACCGTATTAGTGATTCTAATCCTCCTCCCTGTGGGTGAGCAGTAAGGCTTTATCAGTGGACAGTGTTAAGCGTTTATTTTACAAACTCAAAGACTGAGCTCAAACAAATTGGTTGTATAAACAATATTGCTTTACTCGCAATATTTTTATTTAGAACCATATGAAAAACTGTCACTTGTGAACATACCTGTTTGTCATCAAACATGTACGGTACGGTAAACATAAATTAGTGCATGAAACAGTGCAAGTGGATTAAACTTTCCATAACTTTTCATAAATCCAAGCGATTTCTACAGGATTACAACGTTCCCTTTAAAAGCCTTCAAAATCCTCCTCTTCGTCATCTGATCTCATAAGTAAGTCAATGAGATCTTGTGGTACATCTGTAAGGCCGTCATCGTATGGATCTGGTACCAATTCCGTATCAGATGATGTGGTCTCTGCTTCGGCATCCTCTTCATCTTGCCACAAGTAGTCGTCCTCCATACCATCTAATGAATTTGATATGCCACACAGTAGACTACGTCTTTGTAGAAGTCCACCTGGTCGCCTGCTCCATACATTATCAAGCCATAGCTTTACCCCTTCTTCATCCATCCATCCTTTCTCATTCACATGCAGAAAACAACCAACAGGAAACTTGAGTTTCAGCATTGTTTTTCTTTTGAAAATAACCATTGGTCTCAGTTTTGCGCCATCAGCTGTGCATGCTAGTACCACTGTGAAACCGGACTTCTCATGTCCTGTTGTTTTTATTAAAATTGTCTTTTCACCTTTTTGATGGACAGTTTTGTTTGCAATCATATCGAAATTCATTGGAGTTTCATCCATATTTCCGATACTACTTAGCGCATAGCCATGTTCATTGCGCAGCCTAATAACGTAGCGATGGAAGCTATGCATTTTGGCATCAAGATCCGCAGGTAATTTTTGGGCATTTTTTGTCTTTTGCCGCAATACCAGATTATGCCTTCCCAAGAATCTGGTACACCAGGATACAGTGGCCTTAAATCTGTTGCTGAGATCTGGGTTAGATTTGGCCCACTGAAGTGCAACCAATCGGATTTTATTTCGGGTCACTACATAACCGCTTTGGCGATGCTCGGTCACCATGTCTGCTACATGCTTTTCGAGTTCTGGCCAATGTGGGGTGCCTCTTCTTAATGCACACTTACCCCTTGGCATACTCCTTAATGCTTTCTCATTTGCTCTCCAGGCCCGAACCATCTTTTCTGTCACTCCATATTGTCTTGCAGCAGCAGAGTTATTATGTTCCGTGGCAAAATCCACAACTTTAAGTTTGTAACTGGCTTCATATTTCCTTCTTCTTGCCACCGCTGGAGCCTTGCTGGGTTCTTGACTGCCAGCCATTTGCACTGGATGTACTGCTGGAGCCTTGCCGGGTTCTTGACTGTCAGCCATTTGCACTGGATGTACTGGTGCTGTACAGTATGAACAGGTGCAGAGACTGGTGCTGTACTGTCTTCACCACCACATGTACGGTACGGCAAATATCTGCTCACCAGACTGCCTTTCCTCTTCGCAACAACCAGCCAATCACGGCAAGTGCTCTACTGCCTTCGCGAACATTCTACAGTCCCCTTTCTATGCCCATGCCCATGTCATGGAGAGAGGAGCGCGTGCCAAACGTGCAACACAGCGAGGGCTGCCATCTTCGGCGCTGGCTGCCCGTTATATATTTTTCGGACGTCCTGCTGCCTCGTCCTGCTGCCTCGTCTGCCTGGGGATGTGCAAGCGGTTGGAGGCGCGTGTGCAGCGGCAGCGGCAGTCGAGGTAAGACTCATGGCCCCATTTGCTCGCTTGTGAAGCGGTCTGACACCTTCGAGTGAAGTCCTCGCTATGAAAAAAACCGCTCGCTTTCGATACTTGCACAGTTCATGGCGCGGGGCCTGGGTGTGGACGTTGCCAGTGCCGGTGGCTGTATTTTTTAACATAAGGTGTGTTGTTTCTTGTCATTTCCTATTGTGAAGCGGTCTGACACCTTCGAGTGAAGTCCTCGCTATGAAAAAAAACGCTCGCTTTCGATACTTGCAGAGTTCATGGCGCGGGGCCTGGGTGTGGACGTTGCCAGTGCCGGTGGCTGTATTTTTTAACATAAGGTGTGTTGTTTCTTGTTATTTCCTATTGTGAAGCGGTCTGACACCTTCGAGTGAAGTCCTCGCTATGAAACAGCGCATGAAAACATACCATAAAATTTGGTACCCGGCGTATAAGACGACCCCCGACTTTCCAGAACATTTTACGGGGTTAAAAAGTCGTCTTATACGCCGGAAAATACGGTACACAAATCAATAAAAATAGTAAACATATTAAGAAGGACATTATTAAAAAAGTACTCCAAAAACAAGCAAATATAACACTGTTAAAAAGTGCCATAAAAATAATCTATCAACTCACTAAAAACAGCTACATCATCATTTCACAGCCATAACAAGTTTAACGTATGCTTTGGGCGTCAGCCTTACATAATTTCTTTTCCACTCTAAAAATGAATTGAACAAATTGATGAATAATATAGACATTGACACTGCTTAAGCAAAATATTAATGCAGATCTACAGGTTCTAACTACATTTTCCTTAAAAATAGGTTTTAGAATTATTTTCCGTTCCTGCAACATTTTTGGGCATAATGTTACCATATGCAGCAAGGTTTCATCATGCTGCCCACAAAGCCTACAAATATTTGAAGCCCATTTAGACTCCCATTTAGGGATTCCATCTTTGGTTGGATATATTCCAAACCTTAATAACATAAATTTCTTTTTGATTAAGGGTTTTTGATCAAAGAGTAAATAAGGTTGGGCAATCATTTTATCAAAAGAATTGGCAATAGACCAAAAGTGAGTTTTTCCCCTCAACTCATCTTTATCCAGAACTTCTGACAACAAAGCAACGGTTGAATTAATACATTTTTTAAAACCCATTTTACTCCTTGTTTCATTCTCAAAATTAGGGCATTCAAAATTTAGGAGACACTCAGCTAAATAGTTCTGCCAGCTTCTGCAATATTCGCCTTTTGAAATCTCACGCCAGCACATATTGACCAGCGTGCCCTCCATGGCTCGAGACAAGACCAATAATGCTTTTAAAAATGAACCTTGACGCACCAAGAGCAGATTCCTTAGACCATATTCCAATCTTAAATTGGCACATGTATTCCAATCTTAAATTGGCACATGGAATCTGCCTAGGTATCCTAAAAACTGATTTATATGCTCTTGCCACTATGTCCTCCAGCACTTTCACATCTCTACCCTTAAAAATTATGGACCCATAGTCCAGGGAGGGAATACGTTTTGCTTTCATGACTTTAAGCAGGTGGTCATAATTGGGACATATTACCTTATCTCTCAGTTTTCGAAAGCGAAGGCAAGTGAAGTACCTTTTGCCTCCATATAATCAAAATGCTGTCTAAACGTCAGTCCATCATCAAATGTAATTCCCAAGTATTTATAGGATTTTACACAATCAATAGACAAACCATTAAAATTAAAATCCTTTACCCCTAGTTTGCCTTTCCCTATTAACATTATTTTAGTTTTTTTGTGTTAATAGTTAAGCCATTTTGAGTTACATATGTATTAAATGAGTTTATTAATCTTTTTAGTCCTATCATGGTTTGGCTAATTAAAATGGTATCATCAGCATACTGTAGGTATTTAATTTCTTTACCCATTACAGCAGGGGAATGCAAGTTTATATCATTAAAATGGAACGGGAGATCAGACATAAATAAATTAAAAAGGCAAGGGGCGAGCACACATCCTTGTTTTAGGCCGACATTCGTTTGAAGGCGGCGGGTAGTGTGTCTACCATTGCCAATTTTGACCAGAACCTAGGTATTGGAGTACAATAATTTAATCATTTTTAAAAGAGTTTCTGATATACCCCACTTCGTTAACTTAGTCCAAAGGATATTTCTGGGTACAGAATCAAAAGCGGCTTTTAAGTCGATAAAATAGATGTATAATTTTTGTTTCCTACATAATGCTCTTTCTCCTAATAATGACAATAAAATCAAATTAGTAAGAGTCGATTCTCCCTTCCTAAAACCTGTTTGAAAAATAGTGATCAATTCTTCACTTTCCACCAAAGTCTCCAACTCCTCTAACAGACAACTTGCAAATAACGTCTGTTAGGGTTATTAATTGATAATTTGCTGGATTGTCCTGGGGGCCACTTTTGTAGATCGGCTGTATTATACTTCCCTTCTATGACTCCGGAATACAACCTGACTTAAGGATGTCATTAAAAAGAATTGTTTTTTTTTTAAGACCTCTATTACACCACTCTGCAAGTACACAGCTTCTGGCCTACAACCCAAGGGGCCGGCCGCTTGCATTGAAACAAATGTGCATTCAGTTCCCAGTACACAGCCAAGATGCTGACAGCCAAAGGCCCGGCGGCGTAACAAACATGGATAAAGCAGAACCGAACTTGCAGCAGTATTAACGAATCGTCTTGTAGCCTTAAATTTTATAGAGCATAGTCAAACTGCAATTAACTAAACAACCCCCCCCCAACATTCTTCTCGGGTCTTAGATGGACAGCTATTCGAGCATTGGAGGGCATAGGCAGCATGGCGAGCAGTAAGCGGCACATCTCAGAGAGGTCCATAATATGTAAACACCTGAGGCATTAGATAAGAGCAACCACAATCAGCAGCAACGCTGGAGGACGTTTCCAGGCAAGACCAGTACAGGCATCGCGAAGTCATTAGCTAGGCAGCAGGCGCAGTTCCAAAACAGCATTAGAGGGGATTGACCAAGGGAGCACCAATTGCACGGCAGCCAACCACACACAAGTTAATACTCCCGTGTGGAGCAACTCTTCACTATACAGCCACTGCCGGGATCCTTCATCGTCGGATTGCTGTGCCAACATGTAACTGGTGTACGGTTCCCAAACATCTCTTGGGCGTGAGCCCACTGGTAGTTCCTCATAATAGCATGTCAACTGATCCCGACAGTATGCCATTTCATGTAACCAGGGCTTTATATCGGGCGCCCTTCTCCCTCCCCAGCAGGGGAGGGAGAAGGGCTGCGCTTGGCCAATTGCAGCGCCAACGCAACCAGTCGTCTCACATTCAGCGGAATATCAGACACCATGCCCAGCAAACACACACGTGGGTCTACAGCAATCGTCACTGAGGTCATGCCAGTCAGAGCTTCCGTCACTCCCATCCAAAACCTAGATTAAAAAGAATTGTTAATAACTTTGGCCAATACCTAATTTTAACTTAAATAGCATTGGGGATTCCATTAGGGCCAGGTGCTCCATTTGATCTAATTTTAAGTAGAACTTTTTTTACTTTGTCCTCCGACCATAACTCAGTATCAAGAGAGCCTGGTGTATCCATAGTACTGAGAGGGTCACACCCTTCTACTGGTTCCATTTTACAATGGTGGTCAAGACATTCAAACTCCTCGGTCGGTTGGCTTAGGGAAGTTATTTTCATATTAATAACATTTTTCCAACTTAATTCATCTATATTGGCACTAGTACTTCTAAAATTCCCATTTTCTAAATTATTAATGATGCCCCAAAACAGTCGCAAATCCTTAGATTTACATGCATAGTGGAGTTTGGCCCAAGTTTCTTCATAGTACAATTGCTTAGCCCTCCAGATTTCCTTCTTGTAACCCCTCTTTAGATCTCTAATTTTAAGTGACATTATTATTATTATTAATATTATGTTTCTTATATAGTGCCTGAATCGACCCCCGAAGGGGTATCTCCGCGCTTGCCTTGGGAACCCGTCCTGGCTTTTCCCTGTGAGATAGCCCCTACAGGGCATCCCCAAGGTGAAAGCCGGGCATCCCGCCGCGGGGGGCCGTTGTGGAGATTAAGCAAGCTTAATGCCCAGAGTTGCAGAGTGTGAACCCATGATTAGGTCAGGCACCGAAGCGAGAATTATCGAGTCCATGGACATTTGAGCTCAAGACCCTGCCGCGTCGGGAATTGAACCCTGGTCCCGGGTCTGATCTCTGCTTCAGGGTCTGCCTGCTCTAACCAGTGAGCCACACTTCTCCACATTAGAAAGTAGGAAGACCCATTTGCTTTTCTATACAATGATCTTATTGTTTTGTTAAGGGACCGTTTCAAGTATATTAAACGGTAGGAATACCATCCTGGGTTCTTAGGATTCAGAATTACACCCCCAGTTGGTTCCCTATTAGGAAATTCATTCAATAAAGAGTCTCATAGAGTGGGCCAAAGGGCAGCCATTGATGTTCCTTCATGGTATGCGGCCCGAGCATCGTCAATTAAAAGTGAGAGAAAATCAATAATATCTTTCTCTGTTTTTTTCACTCCATATTAACCTCTTTAGGTTAAAAGCAGCCGGGGCAGTTCTTAATATTCTAGTTTCTAATAAACACTCGAAGGGTAAACTAATGGTAATAACTTGCGGATTATGGTCACTCTCAATCCTTGGAACAGCCTCATAACTTTTAACCAATTCTGAGAGTTTAACTGACAGTATTGTATCATCAACTATCGAAAGGCAGTCAGTTTTATTATACGTTGGGAAATGCTCTCTATCATGCAACATAATTAAGTTATATTTAATAAATTCGCATTTGGACCATTGGGCTAAAAGATCTGAATGGATATCCTGCTTTTTATACGATACAAGATGAGTGTTAAAATCCCCAGAAATAATCATCTGAGCATCCCTGTGATCATAATATAGCACTTTCACAGTTTCCCATAACTGGATAAGTTGAGATAATTGAACCTTGTTTTTCGAACTTAAATAAACATTTAAAATATTCAACGATTGACTTGCTACTAATTTAACACACTGAATCCATTTGAATTGAAGATCTATCTCGTAATGTTCAACATTAAGGCTTAAAGAAACAAATATTGAAAGTCCCCCACTTGGTCGACCAAAGGCGGCTTCCCTACATGCCGCATTCAAGTTTTCGTAATAGCCGATCAGGGGTGTACTAACCAAATTCCATGTTTCTTGCAAAATTAATATATCAAACAATTTTAAAAAACCTACAACATTTACATCCTCTAAAAGTGTATTAAAACCATTTGTATTCCAAGAGCAGAATTTAAACACTAAAGGTGCATTATATGAGGTACCCCTACACCAATCAGTCTTTACTGAATTTTTTCTTGATAAAATAGACGGTAGCCAACTCCAATCATCAGCAGCCTTGGGAACCTCTTTTAATTCCTCACACACACGTGTTCCGGCATGACAGCTTTTAATTTTAATACCACCTGACCTGTTTAAGGCTGAAGTTGGATCCGATGCGCCTTTCAGTACTCTGAATTGGTTAACTTCAATTAGTTTTGGAGCCTCCTTCTTCACTATAGGTATTAGTGGGGTCGGGTATTTCAGACCATGGAGTCTCCATACTTTAATCCCCCATCTTTCCAAATTTTTTGAATTCGCTCATATTTTCCTTACAATCTCTTCTTTTAGCCAAGTCGTAATGGATATCTCCCTGTTACCACCATCAGTCTTAAACTCTACAGAATCCAGGTCTTCAGAAACAACATCCCCAAGGTCAGGAGTTACCTTTAGTAGTTCCCGAAACCCTTGCCGCCTCCACCGTCTATCCTGGCACTAATCCTGTTTTTGACGACGGGTTCTAGTATCTGAGACTCTCCTGATCTGAAAGGCCTTTTTCAGACTTTGAATCGGATGCCGGACGCACAAATTACTCCTTCCTGAAGCCTGAAGGCCCTCACCGTGGCTCATCCCGGGACTTGGGCATCCGGAGCACCCCGAAAATAGTTGAACAACAACGGCGTGTGGAAGGGGACGAATACCCGGGGTCTACTTTCGGTTTCGCTTTTCCTGGCTAAGAAGGTTGGGAGGCGGCTGCCTGGTGATCAAGCTGGCCTGTGAGCGCACTCGCTTGACTGCTCTTCACCGGCGCCCTGCACTTCAGTCTCTTGTTGTTTTTCCTTGTGGGGAGCCATTTACACCAGGTCCCAAAAGCCCCTGAGGGGCGCGCAGCCCACCATGGCGGGCAATCCTGATAGTGACAAGCGGTCCCTCAAGAATGCGACTCGCGGTGGCACAACTCAGACCACCATTATGGACAGATTTGCGCGCAACAGGGGCTCACCTAGCGGGACTGGCAAAACCCCGGAGGACCTTGGTGGTGGCCCCCCGGAGTCGGAGGAGCCAACTCTTCGAGGCGTGATGGGCGCCATTGCGAGTATACAATCGTCGATGGGCCAACAATATGAAACCTTGGCAGCCAAGATCGACACGGTGGCGGTGGATGTAAGCTTGATTACGGCAGACTTGGCCAAGACTAATGAGAAAGTCAAGTCTTTGGATGTCAAAACAGCCAGTCTCACCACAAATGTCTCCGACCTCCAGACTGAGATCCGGACTCTTCGGAACTCGAGTGACCACTTTGCCCACCGGCTTGAGGATTTCGAAAGTCGCGCTAGGCGCAATAATGTCCGCATAGTCGGAGTTCCGGAGTCCTCAGCCGATCAATCGACGGACTTACTCGTTGAAGATCTGATTCTCAACCACCTTGCCCCTAAGGGCCTGAGTAACCTTTTTGCGGTGGAGTGTGCCCATAGAATCCCGGGCGGCAGACGCAAGCAGGGGGCTACACCGCAACCCATCATTGCGCGGATCTTCAACTATAGGGACAGAGACGCCATTTTGCAGGCCTCGAGGACTAGCGGTCCCACCAAGTTCGAGAATGCGTCCATCAACTTCTACCCTGATTTTACCCCATCGGTGCAGTAGCAGAGACTGGGATTTTCTGGGGTGAAGCGGAGACTAAGAGACCTGGGCATGAAGTATGCTATGCTTTTCCCCGCCCGATTGCGCATCGAACATAATGAGCGGGTGCTGTTCTTTGATATGCCAGAGGTGGTCAGTGACTGGTTGGACACACTATCAATGCCACGGGACAATGCGGAACAATCCAGAGGTGCTGAAGGCAGCCAACGGGACCAGGAGGAGTAGGGACACCGGCGTCTGCTACCATCGTACCGTGCTACTGTGGATTGTTATCCTTTTTTCGGTCAATGACATTCTTAAAGACAAACCCTGAGGTGGCGGGGAGTTCGGGACTTTTCCTCCTCCGGGGGTGTTTCCTTTTTCTACTTGTCGATTAGTTTTCTGGGGTAGGGCGACAGGCACACTGCAGAATGGGGTGGTTTTCTGGTTTTATCGCAGGGGTGCAGGGTGGGGGGTTGTTGTTCTGGGTATTTTGGGGGAGGGGGGGTCTTCTTTTTACTGTTTGCATTGTTTTCGAGGCTACGTATTGCTGAATGGCTTATTCTGTGTTTCCTTCGTGGGGTTTGGGGGATCCTGCTACTTTTTTCGGGATGGGGGGTAGGGGGCTGAGAGTCTTGAGTTGGAATGTCAACGGCTTGGGGGACAAAATAAAACGGGGGATTGTACTCCAATATGTAAAGCGCCATTCCCCCGACATTGTACTACTGCAAGAAACACACTTGGTGGGGAACACGTTCCATGCAATGAACCGGAGGGGCTACCGGTTGGTGGCACACTCGGGATTCACTTTGGGCGCTAGAGGGGCGGGGGTTATGATCCGTGGTTCCCTTCCCTTGGAGATTGATGAAACGATATTGGACGATAGGGGAAGGTATGCAGCGATTGTTGGCAGGTGGGAGGGGGGAACGGTCGCCATTCTCTCGATATATGTCCACCCCGGGTTTGCAGGCCACCACATTTGTCGACCTGGGGAAACTGGTGTTGAGGCTTCCTGAGGGGATTCTGGTGGTTGGAGGGGACTTCAACTCGGTGGTTAACGGCCTGGAGGATCGACATCCCCCCAGGGCTCTTACACCATCGCAGTCATGCCTGAGTGGTTTCTTGGAAACGTTTGGTATGGTGGATTGTTGGCGGATGCTTCACCCAGGGCAGGCTCAATATACTTTCCACTCCGGGGCCCATGGGTGCTTAGCTAGACTTGACTATATTCTTGTGCCCGCAGCCCAAGCTACAACGGTGCGAGAGGCCCGACATTTGCCTAGAGGCATCTCGGATCACTCCCCGCTATGGATTCATATAGATCTCCATTTAGACGCAGGGGGCCGGGTCGCCCCAATTAATCCCTGGCATCTCCGTGTTCCGGAGACCAGGGCTGGGGTGATCAAAGCCATTGATCACTACTTCGTTGAAAATGTGGGATCGGTGTCTTCGTCTGTGTCTCTTTGGGAGGCCTTTAAAACTGTGATACGGGGTCAGACGCTGTCGCTAGTCGCCAGCGCTAAGAAGCGCCTCAATGGAGAGGTGGAGCAGCTGGAGTCTGATATTGTGGCTTTGGAGAGGGATCTTGAGTGTGGGGTCACGCGTGAAAAGGTGCATGTTTTGCAACGGAAGCAGTCTGATTATAAAGCCTTGGTTACGAATGCTGCGAAAGCCATGAGTCGAGAGCAACAGGGCCGTTTGTATGATGTGAGCGACAAGGCGGGGAAGTTGATAGCTTGGCTGGACAAGAGGGACAGACTGAATCGAGTGGTACCGGTGGTTGAGCGAGTGGATGGTGTATGCGTGACGGATCCGTTGGAGATCGTGGAGGAGTTTGCCTGCCACTTCCGAACGGTGTATGCGCCGGTCTCGGACCAGCCGGAGGAAGACTCCCATCTTTTGCTTAGGGATATCGCTTTGCCTTGCTTGTCTGAATCTGACAGAGAGCTAATGGAGGCGGACTTCTCCACTGATGAAGTAGCGCTCACTTTTCGCTCCATCCGCTCTGGAAAAGCCACGGGCTCGAACGGCATACCCATCGAGCTGTACAAGTTGTGTCCAAACAAAATGCCGTCGTATCTTCGCTCGATGTTCTTGGAATCCAGGGAGAGGGGTTCGCTTCCCCGTGACCAGCGTTAAGTGTCTATCGTGGTGATCCCTAAAGAGGGTAAACCGCGTGAATTCTGTACATCCTATAGACCTATCTCACTTCTTAATGTGGAGTCTAAAATTTTGGCAAAAATGTTAGCTAACCGTCTGATTAAAGTGATCGGTGATTTGGTGCACCCGGACCAGTCTGGCTTTATTCCGGCCCGCAATACCGTGTTGAATTTACGCCGTCTTCATGGCTGGCTGGCGAGGGCGGAGACGCTGCGTGAGCCGGCCATTTTGGTTTCTTTGGATGCCACTATGGCATTTGACACTGTGGAATGGCCATACCCATGGGCAGCGCTGGCGAAGTTCGGCTTCGGACCGGTGTTCATCGGATGGGTCCGGTTACTCTATGAGGAGCCCCTAGCCCAGGTAGTCGTTAACGGTCGAGTGTCGGCTCCCTTTGTTCTGGGGCGGGGTGCGCGACAGGGGTGCCCTCTGTCTCCGTTGCTTTTTGCCCTGGCTCTGGAGCCCTTGGCCGCTTGGTTGCGTTGGGAGCCGTCCCTCAGAGGTATCAGGTGGACTCCCGGTTTTGAAGATCGCATCTCACTTTATGCGGACAACATTCTTCTTTACCTCACCTCCCCTCGGAAATCTCTGGGGGTATTGTTTGACGTCCTTAATTCCTTTGGGAGGAGCTCCGGACTAGTCATCAATTGGGGGAAATCTTGCGTTTACTCGCTCACAGACGATGCTCCACTCATACCGCGCAATTGTCCGATACAAATTTCATCCACCGGGTTCAAGTATTTAGGTATCTATATCTCGCGTGATTCAGCTGTCAGGTATCAGTGCAACTTACTCCCCCCGCTTATTCGCCTAAAAGCGGACGTGAAAGCCTGGAGTGGACTGCCGCTGTCCCTGGTGGGCAGAGCCGCCTTATTCAAAATGATGTCCCTCCCCAGATTTTTATATGCGCTCCAAAACACACTGGATCTAGTCCCTTCCAGCTACTTCCACGAGATCGAGTGCCTACAAAGGAAACTTCTGTGGGCCGGACGTCCCCGGATTGCCTTGGCTAAGCTTACGCTGCCTTGGTATGATGGCGGTATAGCGTTACCGGATATAAGACAATATTACTGGGCCTCACAACTGAGCTCAGTTAATCATGCGATGTATGGTCCAGCTTCCAACCCGGCTTTTGCTATGGACAAATGGTTGCTGCCGAGCGGGGACTATAACAGGGCGCTTTATTCCAAACGCTCTGATGTTGCGTTGACGGGGCCCACCAGAGTTGCGGTGCGGGTCTGGTATAACGCTAATGCTGCTACGGGTTGGTCGGACACTCTCACTCGAGCGACTCTACTCTACGCAGCCAAGAGGTTAGGCAATTTGTGGACCACCAAGGGATTCGAAAAATGGGACCTCATTGGGATTAGTAGGGTGGGGGACCTTTGGCGGAAAGACAAGATAAAGTCTTTTGAAGAGCTGCAACTTGAATTCAATCTCAGCAATCGAGAATACTTTCGGTACCTGCAGGTCCGACACGCCCTTTCCTCTGTTTATCCGGCCGGCACGCTCGTTCCAGAATCCTCACTCCGGAGGACAGAGTACTCGACGGACATGTCCCGGACAGTACGACCTCACTTATATATCAAAAAAGCTGATAAATGACCGAGCGGACCTTCTTCTACAGCTCCGTACGGCCTGGACCAGTGATGGACTGGAACTTGATGATGAGGACTGGCAGGCGGCGATATCCTCCCCAAAGGAGGTAGCAATCTCGGCCCGTCTGAGATTGGTGCAGTTGAAAATCCTACACCGAGTGTACATGACGGGTCCTCGCTTGTTATGTATGTGGTATGCTTCGGATGATTTGTGTAAGAGCGGGTGTGGAATGGTGGGTAAATTCCTTCATATTCTGTGGGAGTGTCCGGCGGTAGTGTCTTTTTGGAATCGTTTGCATGGTGTTATGGCCGAGGTGAGGGGTGTTTCGCTTTTGCCTGAGGCCCGAAGGTGTCTATTGAATGTGTGGGAGCCCAATGATTATAATGTAGCACAGACACAGTGGGCCACCTTGGGTAATATGATCGCTAAGTGTGACGTTGCGCAATTGTGGGGATCATCGAGGGCACCCAGTCTGTCGGCCTGGTCTAGAAACATGGACTGGTGCATGTTTCGTGAAAAAACAGTCTACATTGCTCGGGGCAGGCCCAGGAAGTGGGGGAGGGTGTGGAATCAGTGGAACCAGTATCGTGGTGAAATTTGTACTACCCCTTTTGTGCCTCCACCGGAGATGTTGCACTCCCCTTAGCGTGATGTTCCTTCCAGTCTGGATTTTCGTTTATGTATTGCTGGCTTGCTCTTTTTCCCCCTTTCTGCCTCCCGTCTGCTCTTCTTATAGCTTTTCAATTTCGCTTGTGACTACGTAACAGTTGTAGATATGGTACTCCCTCCCAGAAGGATTACTTATGTATCGGCCTTGCGTTTAGCCTCCGCAGTTATTTCTTTATTTTTGGTTGGTTGGTTTTCAAAAAACACAAAACAAAGACCTTATTCCTCCTGCGATTTAATGTATGACATGACATGTTTGTTTAATTGCCGCCGGGCCCTAGGGTTGTCGGTTGAAGGGCTGTGTATTCATTCATCCTGTTATGATCATCGGAAATGTTGCCAGCCGACCCGATGTGGCTGTATGATTGCTAATGTATATCCATGTTTATCAATAAAGGTTTTTTTAAAAAAAAAGAATGGTTAACAACTGCGTTCATATAGCATGGTTTTCTTCTGACAACTTGCCATAAATGAGTATTCACTTGGAGGGCCTGAACACCCCCACATTTTTAAATCAAATTGTATTCAGCTTCTGAAACATAGTAGCCACTGATGAAAGGCCAAATGATAACATTAGTCATTTATATGCCTATAAGGTGTTAGAAAACTAGTAAGATTTGGAATTTGACCAACAAAGGTACCTATGATAAGTCAATATTAGACCATGATTGAAAAGTATTTAGATTTCCCTTAAGCCGGCTAGTATCTCATGTATCCTAGGCTAATGATGACAACCCACCAAAAAGTTCCAATTAGTAGTAAGTTGTTACAGGTGTCATACCACTGTTCTTGCTTAACCTATCAAGTAAAGATTTAAGCTCTTCATGCACACTAAAGGAAGCGGGTTAACTTTATGGGTAACAGGAATGGCTGGTTATTTTAATTTACTATGAGGCTCAAAACCCCTCAACAATGCCTGCTTCTGTTTTCAACCCTTTCTGAAAAGTATTACACACACTCACACCACATCAGAGAAATTGAAACTGACAGACACAATCATAAAACCTACATATACCAGGCAATTAGAACCTGGGTACAATGCAATGCCTATTTGGCTTGATCCTGCCAGCCTATAACGTCTCTACCACTTATAAATACATAAATATTAGTTTAGATAGTTTTACCCATGAACTTCAACAACTTCTCAGTATAATCCACTATTACAATTTCAAAGTCATTGAATTCATTGGGATTAATATAATTTTTACAAAGCTCCAACCTTTTTTACTTGTCAATAAATGTAACTACAGACAACATTGTTATTGTTGACTCTGAATCCGTTATGATGTTTTCTCGCTACATCACAATACGTAACTATAAACACAGTGGCCCTCTGACTAAATGGTTTGCCTGCGTACTGTCAACAGTTAATACTAAGTTATGAATTTTTGTTGACAACCCATGTTCTTCACTAGCTGTACTGCTAATTCTTACATGGTACTATCTACATCAGAAACCTACACACAATTTCAAAATGACCTATTTTTTTGTATTTGCTACAACATTCTCAATAACAGGACACATTATTCGTGCACAAATGTGGTTTAGAAACACACTTAAAAACACATGCATTCCTCTTGGCATTGTTTTTGGTATTTTAGTCTCATACTGGCCCATGCATGAAGCAAAATTGTCCTCGCTAAATTAGCGAATCGGTAAAATAGGCCGTTAGCGAGCTTCAAACAACATATTCCAATGCATCAACTCAAATAGCGGAAAAACTAAAGAATCGCTAAAAGAAACACCGGTAATTTACCGAATCGCAAAACAAATATTCAGAAATAGCGAAAACAACAATTGCGCTTGCCAAAAGCGATTAGCAAACAAAGAATCGCTAATGAATGCATCAAAATTCGCTAATACCGAAAAACATTAAAATCGCTTTTTGCATGAGCAGAATAAGGGGAATCTCAACCAGGAGGTAAAGTTGCTGTAACACAAAAAAAAAAATCAAAGTCTAACATAGGTGTAATGAATCAGAAACCCATCAAAAATGGCACTGGAGACCCCGTAATTCTTTCAAAATGGAAGCCCTCTACGTGCTTGCAAGGAGGGTGAGAATAAATGCAGCAGCACAGCGCAGGAGGAGGATCCAGGAGAGGGTATTCAGAGTGCGCATTACACTGCTGGCCCAAAATGAGGATCAAGTATATGACAAGTACCGTCTGAATCGTGCCATGATAATGCGCCTAATTGCTGCCCTGGAACCACTAATGCAGCACCAGACCGTAGGACCAATGCCATTCCTGCGCACATCCAGGTCCTATGCAGCCTGCACCTACTGGCCTCTGGAAGTTTCCAGGGGGTCGTAGCGGTAGCGGGAGGCGTCTCACAAAGTGCACTTTCACACTTCTTCCATAAATTTATTGATGCCATGCTGACAATGATATATACCAACATCACCTTCCCCAGAACCCCCACAGCAGTTGAACCAGACCAAACAGAACTTCTACCAGGTGGCCCAATTCCCCCATGTCATCGGATGCATTGACTGCACGCATGTCCCCATCTGTCCCCCCTCAGCCAACGAGTACATCTTCTGTAAAAGGAAGTCCTACCACTCGATCAATATGCAGGTCGTGTGCAATGCCAAGCACATAATTACGGACATAGTGGCACAATTTCAAGGGAACACATAAGACTCATATATTCAGACACAGTGGCATCCACAGGCATCTGCACAATGGTGACTTCGGAGAGGGACATCTACTTGGTACATACATATACCTATTCATTACATCATTATCACATATGTATTTGCATTACTGCCGCTAAGCCTTTGCTCCCCCCCCACGTAGGTGACAGCGCATACGCCTTGCGGGAATATATCCTCACCCCCTACCTCAACCCAGCAACACCACAGGAGCAACGCTACAACACGGCACACATTAGCACCAGTAATGTGGTTGAGAGAACATTTGAGACCCTGAAAAGTCGCTTCAGGATCTTACATAAGACTGGTGGTGCATTGCAATATAACCCAGAGACCTGCTGCAGGATTGTAGCAGTATGTGCCATGCTGCACAACATTGCAACCAGAAGGGGAATACCCATTGAGATGGACGGAAATGACAACAATCGGGATGATCGACCAACCTCCCACACAACACCGACAGTCACACGTGCCAAATACAGCTGAAGGTCAGAGGAGGCGGACATACATCACACAACATCACTTCAGAGCCAGGTAAGAATGAGCCATCACAAAATATTGTTGAGTGCAAATGTTTAATTCACATGAGCACTTGTCAAAGTAAATATTCATATTTAGTAAACATGACGGTGAGCGAATCCTTTGTGAAGAGAAATATACGTTAACAGCACGGGAGTGCAATCACAATATTTAATTGGCCCATGGTTACACCACCATGGACATATAGGCAGGACTGCATGTCTAGCGCCTCTTGCCACGTACCCCCAGCCTCCTGTCGTATGGCTCCTCCACATCACCACGATGTGTGCCTGTGGCTGCTGAGCTGCGCGAACTGCGCCTCCTGCTACTGGTCTCCGGCACGGACATGCTACTCACGCTCGATGCCGGCTCACTGCCCTCCTCCCCTCCCAAGTTGCTAGCACTGAATGTCCCAGACTGTAGATGTTCCACAGCAGTGGTCAACTGGCCTAAGGCCTTCTTTACATCCCCACAGTAATGTCCTAGGTCTATCTGCAGTGACACAAAGCGGGGTGATAAGACAGCAGTGCTGTTGCAGAGCTTGGTGATGGCCCTAGCAGACACAGAAGAACGAAGTAAGTTCTGGCGATGCCTCCTGCGCTCACTGTGTTGTCCTGCTTTGACAGCAAGGGTGAGCTCCTGTAGGGTCTTGTTGATTTCCTGATTCCCCTCTGCTACTACTGTGGTTAGGTGATGCACAGCGTCAGTCATTATGCTCATGTGTTTGCCCAGTTTCGATATATTGAGGTTCATTGTGCCCATATGTCTCCCTTGCAGGTGCTGAACACGCAGCATCTGGGACTCTACCTCACCATAGACTTTAGGAGCCTGTTCGGATCCTGACGCAATCCGGACCATGGGCCTGCACCGCTGTCTGACTCAGCCAGGTGCTGGTGTTGGAGCTGGAGGAGTCAGACGTGTCTGGCTGGGAAATCTTGTGGGTTCTCGGCTCTCTTTCCATCACCTGCAGGTCAGGGACATGTGCCCTGCGTCTTGTTGGTAGTGCTGCTGGTGGTGTTGTCGGTGGTGGTGGTGGTGTGGATTAACGGTCTCTGCCGGTGTCTCTGAAATAATGAGGCGCTCGCTGTCATCTGAGTCCACTGGAGATGCATCTGTGTGTGAAACAGTGCATTGTTATATTATTTTGGTAATCTATCTGTTTATCGTTTAGCCTACTTTTCACATAATAAATAACATATTTAGACACACTGTTGGATCTGTACTGCTGGGCTCATTTCTTGCGCATTGGTGATTATCCATGCACACTTGGCTAACATGACTACAACTCCCATGATGCAATTCATACGTGAGGGTATATTTGTAATGCACTTCTTCCTGCACACTGTGATTAGCCTGAGGGGATGTACATGGGTATACAATATGCAGCGTATTAGTGCAGGCATGCATCTACCTTGTTGTGTGGTTGATGCGCCGGAAGTGTCCATTTGGGTGACTCCCACGACTGCCTCTGGCTCAATAGTCCCCCCGACGAGGTCCTCTAATGCTGTATTGGCGGGTACTCTGAATGGCCCCCCTCCTGTACCACCTGCTTCCTTCACCCTTTCAGCAATGCGCTCCTTCGCACGTTTTCTGAGGTCATACCACCTCTTCTTCAGGTCGTCAATTCTGCAGTGCGTGACTCCCACAGCATTTACCCTCTTCTTTATGCGCAGCCATATTTTGCGCTTCTCTGCATCTGGCACCTTGAGGGACAACTTTCCAAATAGTTTATCATGCTTGCTGCTCAGCCCCTCTATCAAGTGTTCCAGTTCCCTATCAGAGAACTTTCTCTTCCTCTTCCTGGGCGTGGCAGATGTATGTGCTACATTGTTGTCCATCCTGGATAGGTGTTGTGTGGCTGGGTTGTGAGGGTGAAGTCTCTCAGGTCAGCTTCTGTGCTCTGCCTCCTCCTCTGGGCTCCTAAGGGCACTGAATGAAGCATGGGCTGGATGACTTCCTGGTTGTGAGGTCATCAGCCTGCTTCAGAGCTGACCTGTTTTTTGCGAATTCGCTATTACCGATTTTGCTATTACGGAAATAGCTATTTTTTGATTTAAGGAATCGCTATCGTGTATTCAGAATTTGTTTTGCAATTTTTACCGAATCGCTAACATTTAACGAATCTGTACATGCATCCCAAAAAACTAATCCTTATTTGCGATTCCTTATTTATCGCTAATAAGGACTTGCTTTACCGATTTGATGCATGTGCACCTATATCTGATACCCACAGGTGCATTTTTTGCGTCTTAAAGTGCTAACTGGCGAGGCACTTCTTTACTGTTAGAACCTTTGTGACTAGCATAGACCTTTCTATGTCAATTTCCAAAAATTCACAACCTTTGTTTTTGAAGAGTTTTATTCTAGTTGAATAAAGATGGGAGTTGCACATGCAAAATACTATGAGAGGATATGGTGCTGCAAAGGACATTCTTCACACATTTGACCCTTATGGTTCTTCCCATCAATTTGAACTGCCAGACTTATGGTGATCTTATCTTTTCAAATATTCTCACTAATGACACCCATTAAAGCTATTTAATCAACAACCTAAAGATTTATAAGTAGAATTCTGATATTTATTCAAACACAGTGATGAAAGAAGGAAGCATACGAAACAGGACAACTGCAACAGCAGCCACACAATTTACCAGTAACTGTTAAAAGAGCGCTTTGGTACAACAAGGCTATAATTTTTTTTAACAACTCTTTTTTGAGAGTTCAACAACAGATAATAGCGGACATTTGTAATTTACCATGTTGTACAGCGCAATAAGAACATGTCCACAATACAAAGCTTGCGTCTAGTTTGGAAGAAACGGGAGAAAAACCGGGGGCGGGGAAGGTTCTTGGACCAAGGCGATGCTGGCGATGTGATGACAGTGATGGTAGAATCTGAGGAGGGCAGGTGAGGGCCACTGAGATTGGGACGGGCATGAAGGTGGATGCTGCAGGCCTCCATCGATGGTTAGGTGTGGTTACCATAGGGGTCCGGCTTGGAAAGAGGAAAGTGCAACCGGAAGAAGTTCACAACACATGACTAATGGGGTTAATGAATCATCTCTGGTGAGTGTGAAGCAATGCTCAAGACAGGTATCCCATGCCGGGGACACGGGACGCCTGTGGATGCGTCGGACCACCTCAGAGCGCAGTGCCTCATACTACGCCTGCCCCCACCGCTGCACAGCCCTGTGCCATTACGCTAACACAGGGGGTTGGGTGAAGCACCAATTAAGTGTAATGACACACTTAGCCAGGAGCAATGCAAGGATTATGACCCATACTCTAATCACCACCTATCCCCATGCTGAAGATACCTAGAAGGGCAAACTTCCAAGGTGGGGATGCCCAGAAATTCCACTACTTCAGGAAGTGTAGTGTGGAGGGCGTGCCAGTACTGTGAAAGAGCGGGCAGGACCACACATATGTTGAAGATCGTCGAGAACTCCTGGCAATGCAGGCAGCTCAATCGGACCATGGGGAATAAACAATGAAGTTTATATGATGTAAGATATGCTCTGTGGAGTAAAGTGAACTGTATATTCTGAAACCGGGTGTTTCTAACAACTATGTGAGAAAATTCTAGAGCTCTAGCCCACTCAGCGTTGCGAATTGCCCGACCATTATGTGTCCCATCTGTCCCAGAGGGAGATGGAGTTGGACTCCTGTGTGGTCTTGCATGGCCCTGTAGAGCCATGTAATTAGATGGCGACCTGCCCCCATGGTGAAAAGCATCTGAACAACTGTGTGTGGGGCTCGGTGTCTGATGCTGACAAAGAGCGTTCTGTATCTGATGCTATTAGAGAAATTGACCTCTAGAGAGAGCAAAGTCACCCAGCAGTCGGTCGATGGGAAGAAGATGCCCATCTAGAAAGAGATCTATCAAAGTCATGAGAGAATTATGGGGCTAGAGCTGAAGGTTTGGACTGGCTGAATGCCAGGCAAAGGCTGGAGGGGAAAGGCGGAGGCAAACAGTACCTCACTTTGAGTAAGGACTGGCATCCGGCAAACACACTTCTGTGCAACTTCTAACATGCAGGGTAAATGCCAGCCAACAGGTGCTTTCTCAGGGTAAACGCCAGCCAAGGGGGGCTGTCTTGAGCAATAAGAGTCTGTGGATTTAAAGAAGGGTGAGGTGCCCTGTGTCAGTTTGAAGATCCGGCAGGTTGTGCTGCGCCAGTCACCGAGAGACCAACTGAAGCTGGGCCATCAGATAATACACCTCGCAGCAGGGTGCACCCAGTTCACCTCCCTAAACAGGCAACTGTATTTTTGTAAGGCTATTCGGTGCCATATGTTACTTCAGATCAACTCTCGCAGTAGGGTAGCTAGGTAATTTAAGAACCTGCAGGGAGAACCATTGGAAGATTGGTGAAATGTTATAGGAGGTGCGGAAGTATGATCATTTTGGATAGGGCAATCTTGTACGTGTGAGCTAGCGGAATGACTTCCAGAATTGGACCTGGCGTTTGAGGGCAGTGTAAGTCCTACGAAGGTTGCCGTCAAAGAAGTCTGCCGGGGAGTGATATGAGTGAACCCCTAGCAATTGGACAGCATCGCCCTTCGACTCTAACCAATGCCCTCCCATTCGAACCGCGGTGGGGGAAAGAGAAGCACTCAAGGAAAATAAACATGACCTCATCCAGTTAATCTGCAATCTAGAAATGTGCGCAGAGGAGCACAGCGTGGTGTAAATAGGAAAGTCCTACGCCTCACCCTCTGATTGGAGTCGACCAGCAAGTGCTCCACCGCGAGAGCGAATAATAGCGTCCGATGCCCCTCTTCAAAGGGAAGGCCAGGAAGACCAAAGAGCCTAAGCGGACTCTAGAGCGGGGAGTGGTGTAAGGCAGTCTGGTGTAGGATTGAAGGCGCTCGCCCACATCGAATGTGGACAGGACTTGGAAGAGGAAATTCCACTTCAGGGTATCGAAATCCTTCTCTAAATCAAGAATAAGACAAGCGGCATTGGGAAAGCAACCTAGAGCCTGGTCTATCAAGTGGAACAAGCGCCGTATGTTAAGAGAGGTGTTCTGTCCAGGAACAAAGCTGTTTTGATCCGGATGAACAAGGTTGGGCAGACATTGAGCATATCAGTCGGCGAGGACCTTCCCCAGAATTTGTCCCCAGAATAGCGATAGGTCAATTAGAATAAGGCTATAATGCGGAATACTATTGAGCTTTTTCACAAAGTAATCTTTATAACATGTGAAGTAGTTCTATAGTAGTATTACAAAATATTATTCATCAACCTATGGGCAGAGAGCTTCGCCTCTGCCTCTGTTATCTTTTTTATGCAGAGATCTCCACTAATGTGTTGGAGATCTCAGCACATACAAGTATTCCATTTTGCAGTAAATGTGGAAGGGACCATGGGCAGTGGCTGGAAAAAGAGAATTACTAACTACAAATGAGGAGGTTGGTTAGAGAATGACATATTATTACAAACTCACCCACAAAAGAGTCATCCCATACCTATTTGTAAACTACACTTCTAAAGTTACTATAGTCCACAAGGCCACAAAGCAGTTTTAAATTTACTCCAGCATAGCGTTGGAGTAAGTACAGCAACACGCATGGCCACTCACTAGTAATGCAACACAATCCCATTAAAAGGTAATGGAGGAAGGAACTTCAAATAATACTCCATAGTAACAAGTGGTACAAATAATTAAAATACTTTGATTTAAAATAAAAAATGAAGTTTAAAAATGTAAATTTTATTTATTTGCTTTACAATTTATGTCATAATTTAGGTAATAATTATGTAATTAAAAAAAGCTCAACTTTGAAAATTTTAATACATCATTAAATTATTTTAGATGAATTTAAAACATAAAATACAGGAGGGGCGTGGCCAGGAGCATGGCGGACTAAACACGTCTGACCGGAGCTCTGCCCTTATAGATCTGGGATCCCAGTTGCGCGTCTGCCGGCTGTACGACAGATTGGCCCCGGCCGCATGCGGGGCTGGAGGCTGTGCTGAGGAGGTCCGGAAGGGTGGTGGATTAGAACACTTGCCCCCTCTGAGGGTGCATAGAGTACCGCTGTGCAGCGGGGAAGACCGCGTCTGCCCCGGACGGTTACAGGCCTCAGGGAATCTGTGTGCAGAGGCACCGGCGCTGGCTGGGCGGCCGGTCGGCACGGCTGGTGCACGCGCGGGTATCCTGGCATCGTGGAGGAGATGAGCTGGCGCAAAGGGAGGTAAGGGGGTCCCCCAAGGAGAGTGGAAGTGGTGTTTCCCCATGGACAGAACCCCTGGGTGCTGTCGGAGGATCCCGCTCTGGACACCGAGACCACCCTCTTCCCGCACACTGACCGCTGACCAGCCAAGGAGGCTGAGCGGCAAAAAGGACTCATTGCTGGACACATAAACCGGTCGTCCTCAGCAGGGCGCTGGATTTTTTGGACCTTGCTCCACGCTGGGGGCCTACACCATCTGGTGGGTGGCACACAGAGGGGCTGCCACCCCCTGGATCGCACAGGGGACAAGGTAAATTACTGGGGAGCCGCCCTTGGGTAGCCTTGAGCACCGGAACCCCTAGTGGGGCACGGCGCCGCACAGCGGAGGGGCCACACACAGCCAGTTGGTACGGCCTGGTACGACCCATCACAACCCAGCCCAGCAGTACGATGTCTGTGCAGTGTGGTGAATATTGGGCTATTTGGTGCATTGAGGAAGGCTGCAAGACATTGATCGCACCCACCGGCAGAGTGAGCCACACATCGGACTGTGTGGGTGAGGTGGGGCCTGTGGACACTCGGAGGCCCCTCAGACAGTCCAGTACGATGTTTTAGTGTTATGGGAGTGGCCGAGGTCTGTTAGAGATTGCCCTAAAATTGGGCTCCACCCCACTGCCTGTTAGTTTGAAAGCTGGGCTGGGGCATAACTCGCGCGCTGCACTGAACGAACCGTGCTGGCACAGAGGGAGGGAGTTTCAAGACACTGTAACTTTGGACGCTCAGGGTCTTGCGGTGATCAACTGGTTGCCCCTTCTGAGTGCTGGCCATCGATGGCACAGGATAAGGACACTAAGACGCAGTAGCAGGGGAAGATGGACAAATTCACGAAGCTGCTGCAGGCGCCAAACTCCGCCGGGACAACACCGGCAAACCCACCCGACAACACGATGCTCCTCCAGGCGATTCATTTCTCCAGGGAGGTGCTTGAGGGCAAGATCGACGAAGTTAAGATTGATATTAACCTGCTCCGTCAAGATCTTCGCAACGTCTCTGAAAAAGTCACGCAAGTGGAACAGCGTAGCTCTGAAGTCGAAGATGTTACTCATGCGTTGCGGGCAAAGTTACAGCCCTGAAGTCAACTCTGAAGGATGTCCTCTGGAGAGTGAATGTTGCCGAAAAACAAGCACGAAGAAATAACCTGCGCTTTATTGGACTTCCTGAGGCACTCGAAGGGGCGGACGCAAGTACTTACCTGCACAAGTGGCTGCTGGATACCATCCCAAAGGAACGTTTTTCACCATGCGTCATTATTAAGAGAGCTCACAGAATACCTGGGGTCAGGCCTCCACACGGGGCATCCCCCGGCCGCTGATTGCTAGGTTGCTTAATTATCAAGACAGAGACACTATTCTCCGGATATTCCGACAAAAGGGTGAGACTCGAGTGGACAATGCACGGATCATGGTGTTCCCAGACTACTCTAGAGAAGTCCAGAAGCAACGAAAAACATTTGACTCTGTCAAGGACAAATTGCGACAACCTCAAATTCCATACATGCTCCTTTTCCCTGCCAAACTTAAAGTGATCTTTCAAATCAAAACCCTCTTCTTCAGTACCCCAGAGGAGGCATGGCACTGGCTGGAGGAGTGTCCCATGCTGAGGGTGCCTCCTGATGATCTACAGCGATCTGGAGGGGCCATCTCACTGAACACTAACACTTTTAAGCCGCACAAGTGGACACGGAGGGCTCGCTGCGGCGGGGCAGCACTGAGAGTCAGAAGATACCCAAACACCTTGCCACACACCGCTCTGAGGATTGCACAGACCAGGACATTACTACGGACTCGGAAGGCGAACACCCCCTGTTACAAGACACCAACCTACTGGAACGCACAGGAGGGGCCACAAGCGAAACCAGACAGGACACCCAGACACTCATCCGTGGTCAATGATGCTGATGAGTAAAGACTGGCCTGGAAGAGCACTTGGTGGAATGGACCCGGAACACGCACTACACTCTACCCCGTGTGTTCTGCCCCAATTTTCTTCTGCATCTGTTCTCCTTTTCCCTCCTCCCCTTCTTGTTCCCCCCCCCTTTGTCGGTTTGCATTTGCTTGAGTTTTTGCTTTTCCCTGCCCATCCCCTCATCCCCCCTTTCTCCCCTCCCGCCTGTCCCTCCCCTCCCCTTTGTATGTTGAATTTTTTTTTATTGTGGTTTTTTTTTACGGACCCTGCAGCTGATGGTCTGAGGTGTAACCTCCGAGACTGCATAACTGGAATTTGTGTGTTTATGTGAGGGGACAAGGGGGACTGAACACAATTTGACACAGTTAGTCCAGTTGTCCCTTGGGGTAGTCGGATGGATGTTGAGAGGGTGTGGGGGGGGGCGTGAGGAGTTGGGGGTTTGTTAAGATAGTATGGTACAAAGGTACACCAGCATACATTTGCAGATCGCAGAGACTGCAGCAAAGGAGAAGGGGATGTGGGCTAGACAGCAGGCTGAATACTACACACCCTACAGATGGCTATACCTGATCAAGGACAATATTCCGTCCTTTCCGGGAATGGGATGGGGAATAAGATTATGAGAGGACTAGTGGCTGCCTACTTTAGCGGTTGAAACGGGATGTCATCCTCTTACAGGAGACTCACCTAAAGGGGACGAAATGTGGTTTCTTAGGTAGAGGTGCATACAAAACATTGGCGCATGCTGGGTTCTCCACCGGAGCGCGAGGAGTAGCGATATTAATTAGGAAAAGCCCTCCCTTCCACCTAGAACGCACCTGGACAGACCCCAATGGCACCTATGTAGCGTTCAAGGAGGTATGGAACAGAAGACACGTCACCTTTGTTAGTGTCTATGCACCACCCAAGCTCCAACGCCAAACACTAGAAAAACTTGCTAACATTTTGTTGGAAGCTGGCTCTGACACGCACATTATTGGGGGCGACTTTAACGATGTGATGGACTTGGAGATTGACCGCACATCTGCTCAGTCAAGAGACCCCAAAGAGACACTTTGGCACTAATGGATCTATGGCGCAGGCAACACCCAGAGATCAGGGCCTATTCCTTTTACTCAGGGGCCCATGCGGTCTGCTCCAGAATAGATGACATATTTGCTTCGGCGGTAGACATAAGGGAGGGATAAGAGGTGGAATTCTTGGCCAGATGACTTTCGGACCACTCGCTATTGCGACTCACAGTAGGCACCCGCACAAACGGTAGACATAAGGAATGGAAACTTAATGCCTGGAATCTGAAAGATGCACAGATAGCGCAAGAACTTAGGATGGATACAGAACTTTATTTGAAAGAAAATGTTGGGACGGTAGACTTGGCGGTTATACTATGGGAAGCATATAAACCCATACTCCAAGATCGGGCACAACATATCATTGCGCATAAAAAACGGAAAGATAACGAGGAGATTACTGAGATTGAGTCCCGACTCCTGCAGCTCGAAACAAGAGCTCTTACTGGAGATGATCCCTCCCTACTGCGTAAACTACAGTTTCTTAGACAAGAATATCTTGCGTTGGCCAGGAAAGACGCACAGCATGCCATACGAGTACTGCATAGGAGGCTATACGACACGGGGGATAAGACGGGCTGGTTGCTTGCCTGGCTCAGTAGAAAAGAAATAGATAGCAGGTGGGTGACACAAATACAGGACGAGGGAGGGCAGATCCACGCTACCCCAGTTGCAAAAGCCAACACCTACGCAGAATATTATGAGGTCTTTTATGCACAGCGCCCCTTAGCTGACACTGCGGAAATACAGGAATATTTGCAGACGATACAGCTCCCCAAGTTAGGGGAAGGGGACCTACAATCCCTAGACAGTAAGATTAAAAATGAGGAAATCATGACGACCATTGGCAAGTTGAAAACTGGGTAGGCTCCTGGATCGAATGGGCTCCTCCCGGAGTTCTTTAAGCAGCACGCAACTCTCTTTTGTCCTCATCTCTTCCAGCTTTGCTTGGAGAGGCGTGAGGTGGGGAGCCTCCTCAGGGACCCGAGGGCAGCCACGATAGCGGTAATCCTTAAGAAAGACTGACCCCCTCGACCATTGTAGCTAATATCGTCCCATCTCCCTGATCAATCTAGAGACCAAAATACTTGCCAGGGTATTAGCGAACAGACTCATCGGGGTTATCTGCATTCTTATCCACAGAGACCAGTCGGGCTTCATACCCAAAAGGTCAAACAGGCTTAATCTGAGATGGCTGCACAACCGGCTAGAAGTGGTGAGTAAGATAAATTACCCACATTTTAAATATCTTGTCCCTTGATGCTGAGAAGGCATTTGATACGGTACATTGGCCCTTTCTCATTTCCCTATTGGAGATATTTGGCTTTGGACCGGTGTTCCGGCAATGGATCACCGTCCTATACGACAGACCAGTGGCATAGGTCAGAGTTACTGGGGTATTATCAAAGGAATTTTCTATAGACAGGGGCACTCGCCAGGGCTGTCCTCTATTCCCGCTGCACTTTGCCCTGGTACTGGAGCCACTCCCTTGTGTAATCCGAAAACACCCAAACATAACAGGTTTTCAGATGGATGGGGTGACAGAGTCCGATGAGCCCATATCCTTATATACGGATGACATATTGTTGTATGTGACAAACCCAGACACCACGATCCCAAGCATTATGGGAAGTTGTGAACTCTACGGCACACAGGCGGGTTATAAGATTAATTAGGGAAAATCCTGTCTGTATCAGACAAGCGGGCGTGGTGGATACCCTGTAGGTCCAAGCCAGCTCCAGGTGTCTTAAGAGGACGTTAAATATTTAGGTATTTATGTAACCATGAACGCGACACTGGCACTGGATCACAATTTGTACAAGGTGTTACGAGACTTTCAAGAAGAAGTGGGGAGATGGAAGTCCCTGCCGCTGACCCTCCTAGGCAGGGCATCTCTATACAAAATGATAGTACTCCCAAAATTCCTTTAAGTGCTACAAAACACCTACCAGTTAATACCAGTGGAAGTGTTCAAAAGAATTGATGATGTATTATGGACATTCCTCTGGGATGGACAGCCGCAAAGGATAGCATTGGCGACACTGCAGCGTAATCAGTATAATGGTGGCATCCCCCTTGCCAGATATCCGGGCGTATTACTGGGCAGCCCATTTAATAGTAGTGAATGAATGGGAACATAGAGAGGGATCGCCACACATACACTTCGGAGCTTGCACAATTTATCAACCCCGGTACACGCACTACATATGTGGGGGGGCTACTCAGCTACTCATGGCGATGCTGATCGTTCTGGCAGCATGGAAACAAGCAGAGAGACAGATGAAATGGGTTGGACGGGTTACTGGGGAAACCCCGCTATGGGTGGGAAATCACCTGCCAGAAATTAGGAAGCTGCGAGGCTTTAGGAAATGGGACCTGTTGGGTATTTCACAACTTAAAGATATACAGTATCGCAAAGAGTTAGTCACTTTTGCTCGCCTACAGACGGAATATACTATGAACTTGACCCAACATTACAAGTATTTACAGTTGAAACATGCCTGGCGGGCGCAGGGCCTAGTCACTGCGGATCTCCCCGAATACGCACCTTTAGAGGGACGACTCTTGATGGGAGAGAGAGCTGGAAAAGTGGTCTCTTGGACGTATAGGACGATCATAAACAATAAGCAAGACACACTACAGAAACTGCACATAAAATGGGAATCGGAATTGCAGGAGATGGATGATTTGGACTGGGAGATGGCTTTGATGCATCCTCGCGAAGTAGCCATCAGATCGTGCCTCAGGCTCATCCAATATAAATATCTACACAGGGCATACTACGATAGAGCACGATTACACCGTATTGGGAGGGCTGAAACACCCATATGCCTGCGCTGTTTATGAGCGGAAGGCACATTTTATCATGTGGTGTGGGAGTGCTCCAAGATTCAAAGATTCTGGATGACCCTGACGGGGGAGATGGAGAAGGTCCTGAGGGCGGAGGTTCCACTTACCCCCTCATTTGTCCTACTGGGAATATCCACAGATATTGACTTCCCTAAGCCTGGGTTGGTTTTGCTACAATTGGGTTTGCTGGTCGCAAAACGAGATATAGCCAGGGCATGGTGGGCCGCAGAGGGACCCTCTCTTGTCGAGTGGAGGAAGAGCATAGACATGTATATGCTAGGGGAGAAGACAACATACAAAGCACGGGGCACAAGTTTAGGTATATGGTTGGAAGGGAAAGATGGGGCCCGCCATACTGCACCGACCCATCATAGCACTGTTTGGCTCTTCTTTACTGCTGATTGGACATGCTGCCGCTGTTTATTGAAAAATGCTTATATATCTCACTGGTGACCACTGTTTTTGTTTTACAATGAGAAAAATGTCAATAAAAATATTTTTTTTAAAACAAAACATAAAATACACTTAAATTTACTAAATAATAATAAAATTAAAAAAATGCTAGTGAGGTGGTATTTTTCATAATTTTGTAAAAACATAATACCAGGATTGATATTTTTTATAAATTAAATGAACATTATAATGATTACAGTATCTAATAAGCATTTAATTTGATGAGTTAACATTTTACTTTTTTATATCTAGGGTATTAATAATTATTTAAATTCAATTTACATTGTCATTTAAAATTGAAATGTTTTTTAAATTTTTTAAAATAATTAATATTTTTATGTTCCCCTATATGATTGATAGGTAGATGTCTGCCTACACCTGTAAAGTTACTATTAACACCTTTACACTCGTAAATCCAGTCATAGATTTCTCCACCCTCTAGTTTCAGGGACTGCAGAAAGGTATTTCTACACTGATTGTAAATCTACATGCGGAAATGTTGACTAGCAATATAGTTTAGATTTAAACCTAGGTGCAAGAGTACATTTAAACATTAGTAATCAACTTGTGTAAATGTACCTTTATATATACGGCCCAAAGTATGTGAGTGGTGGTTAAACGGCTCCAAAGGATAGAATCAATTCACAAGCATGTAAATCTGTCATTAATATTAATAATTACATAAATCTGTAATTATTCAACCACATTCTATAGCTAGATGTATCTTTGTGATTCAGGTTCGGGAAATTAGCACTTGCAGCCACAATGTTATGTTTTTAAAATGGCACATCCACCCAGTGTAACCCAAAGCCTCATCATTATGCAATATTCAGAAGCTGTGAATATTTAAAAATACCTTTTGACTTATAAAATGTATACGAGTCTTTGTTGAAGTTATTTCAGTGTGCATGTAATAAGAGCCAATGGCATAGTACATAAAGACAACCCTACTGTACCACGTTCTTTTTTAAAAAATAAAGAAAAAAATGCATCACTTTCAGTTACCCAGAGAGACAATTTATTCTTTCCTACAAATCGCAAAATTTATTCATTCTTTGCACTCCACAACAATTAAAGTACTTCGTATGAGTTGTACACTATGTTCCAGTGAGCGTGCAGTTTAAAACAATCACTTGATCTCATAAAAACAAGCAATATTACTCAGAGTCTCGGGGTAGGTGTCAAAACATTTCTAGTCTAAGTTAAATCAAACGTTAAAGCGGGAATGGGAGTTGAGCTTTGGAAAGAGATTAAAGTAGTTTGGACAGATTGCTGGCAGTTGCTCATGCCCTGAAGATATAAGTTTATCAGGCCGTATGTGCAAAACTTCGCTAGAGTCATTTGTCATTCTCCACAGTAATATATTTCAACAGCATTTCAGTTCCAAGACAGCTCGCGCATGATTTCTAATAGAATCGTCTAGAAAGTTGCAAGCCCTTTGTTTGGCTCAAGCGCACTACTAACCTAACAGACACGAAAAGACGGCGACGGAGGGATAACCTAAATATGTACATTTCAAATTGTTACCTTCTAATGCAAATGTTGTTTACACATTCTACCACATATTATCAGTATTGAAGCTCATGAAAGGTGATTTAACCAAATCAAAAACATGCTGGGTATACTTTTCCATGTGAGCCATTCACCTTTTATGTTGAAATACTACACATTTCAATTAAATATTTTTAAAGAGAAGAGGCTGCTGTCGTGCTTTAAAAAGCGAAGAAAAAGGCACATTCGCCCCTAAATGAAAATGCAAAATATTATAACAGTGCATTGATGCGCTGATATGTTTTTAACTGATTGATTCTAAATTCAGGCCCAACCATGTCCATGTCAAACCAGTAATTCAGAGTGGAGCAACAGATATTATTTGATTCAAACTAAAAATAATGGCGCACAATTCTTTCTCTCCTGCTTTCGCAGTAAATTTTCCTCACCTAAAACCGTTACTGTACTAGCAATCTCTACGCCCCCTTTAATTTGTTCTGATTAACATGTTAAAACGTCTAATTATTCAGTTTAAGTAGTTCATATATTTATTAGTGTCCGAAAGCATGCACATACCTTCTAAGACCGTTAACATTTCCCAGCTCCAATGAACCAACTTGTGTACATTTTGAACTAGAGTGTTAGAAAGGAATATGGTTAAAACAGGTACTGTTCTTTACATGCTAAGGAGAAAATAGGTTCTTCGTGTATTCACAAAGTTTTCTTTTGCAAAAGAAACACACGGTGATTGAAAGCTACTGCATACAATGTTAGTAACTAAAGAAAAGTTTAAAATGTTGGCATATTTAATGCTTTTGATCCCACTGTTGAAATACTAGGGGTGAACTGACATCCAAGTATAAGTACCTCTGATGCCATATTCAGAAATCCAAGAGGCAAAAAGAGAGAATGCCTTTCATGCCCCTAGCACTGGAATGGATAGTACCAGACAACTGGGAGAGTGTACCTGGATACTAACATGACTAACTCTTATTATATCTGTATATGTTGTTCCTTTATTGTAACGTGTATTTCTTCGTTTTCCACTTGTCTGGTCTGTGATATCTATTGTTTGTATACCAGCACTTTGTCTTGAGCGTGATTGTCTTAACTGTTTTTACTTATGTAATTAAAAAAAAATTGATATATAATTTCTTTTGCATCTTGGGCTTCTTCCTTTTCTTGTCTATCTCTCTTTCTTCTTCATTTTCTTTATATTTTTGCACAATTGTTTGGCTTGAGATTTGGATTTATGTGTTATATTGTATACTCTAAGCAATTTTTCTCTTGAACCATTGTTAGGTGTAATATAGACTGTCCCTGGTTCAGGTTCGTTGGACTGCCCCTGTGGTTGGTAACCACACAAATGTGTGGCAAGCTTCATTATCGAGTCCTCGGACCGCACATCTAACATTACCACGTGGGCTCGACATCGCTTTTGGAGGGAGCGTTTTTGTGTGAGTACTGTGATTTTTGCAGAAGATAGAGGATAATCAAAATAACCAGTAGGTGAGCCCCTTTTGAATTTATTCTTGGGTACCTTTGGTAGGTTAAAAACAGCGTGGTGTGTATAAGGAGCAGTTAATATTTCCTACATCAAGTTTCAGCCATTTATGCTCAGCCCTACAGGGATTTCTTCAGGACAATAACTCTCCATCAAATTTGTGCTTGTTGATATTTTCAAATTGAATAAGATATTTTCACAATTGTTCAAGAACAAAGTGCACTGACTACATGCAGACACTACATCAATACTGGGTTTCGTTGTATCAAATCTCAGGAAGTTTGGATACTACCAGGCGACAATCTGTGAAAATATGTAATATATATTACTGTCATCTATATACATGATGCCAATATACTTTAACTGCACTCATAGAATGTGAAGTGATACACTACACACTCTATGAAATTCAGTTCAAAATTCAAAGTGCACATCAGATTGTGACAAAATACAAAGAATTCACTGGGAAAGACCACACCGTACTCCTATACTTGTAATGTATTCACTCAATCTTGCTTCTTGTAACCAAAATGTGAAATCAACATCCTACCATGATATTGGTATCACCGATGTCACAACCCTACAAGTAGGTCTTAAAGTTGAGATGAGAGGACCTACATGGCCCTCATATTTGATAATATGGCATGGCTTATAGGGTACAGAGCGATACAAGTGCAATGAGTGAAGTGAAAGAGCAACATACTTTTTACAAAGGTTAAATGAGCCCCATAGGATGTTACAGGTGGTGGGATGCTGTGGAACACTGCTGCCGGTCACCACAGGGACTCCGTGTTGCACAAGCCTTTGCCCTAGGTGGAAGGGTTGTTTCCTGCTCTCCTGCTCCACTGCGCTTAACAGTGCACCACCACCTTCTGCGGTGCGGGAGACTGCGGGAAACTGCTGCCGATCACCATAGGGACTCTGTGCCCCACAAACCTTTGCCCCAGGAGATGGAGTTGTTTCCTGCTCTCCCGCACCACCACGCTCAGAAATGCACTACCATCTCCCACAGCACTAGACACTGCAGGACACTTCTGCTGGTCACCAGAGGGATTCTGTGTGGTGCACAGTCAAAATATCGATTCCAAATTATCGACCAACATTAATATCGAGTTAAAAATATCGAAGGTGAAGAATATCGAGGTCAAGAATATCAATGGACAGAATATCGACCCTAAGGTAAGTAATATCGATCTTTTTATATCGATGTAAGTAATATCGAAGTTAGTAATATCGATATCAATTATATCAATGTTACTAATTTAGATGTTACTAATATCAATATTTGTTTGTTGTTATGTATTTTATTATGTATTTTATATGTATGTGTTATATGTTTTTTGTTAAGTTTTTTGTTTTAAATTATATGTGTACTATTTTTTATATTTTAAAAATGTTATATTTAATTTAATTTTATGTTTTAGTACTGGAGTGGGTTGTGGGTTTATAGGGGAATAGGGTGGGAAGTAATTTAATTATAGTAAATTAATTATTAATTTTTAGTAATTGTAAATTTATTTTAATTCATTTTTGCGTTTAAGTTCTGTAGCAGGTTGTGAGTTTATAGGAGAATTGGGTGGGAAGTAATTTAATTGTAATTAAGTAATTATTTATTTTTAATTGATATTGACAATTATTTTATTTATAATTAAATATTAATTGGTAATTAATTATTTTTATTGCTAATTAATTGTTTTAATTGGTAATTAAGGTTTGTAATTGGTATTTACATTTTTTAATTGGCAATTAATTTTTTTATTGGTAATTAAGGTTTGTAATTGGTAATTACTTTTTTTTTTTAATTTTTAAAAACCTTTATTTAAAAACAGTGCACACAGCTATTCAGCCTTACATCCCGGAGGCGAGGCAGCAAAATGGAACCAAAGAAACAAAGTGCAGAGATCAGTACATCAGGGTAATTACATTTTGTAATTGGTAATTAAATTTTTTAATTGGTAATTACATTTTTTTAATTGGTAATTGATATTTTTAATTGTTAATTACTTTTTATTAATTGGAAATTTATTTTATTAATTGGTAAATAACTTCATTATAAATATTTTTTATTTTAAAAAAAATGGTTTACCATTTTTAAATTGTTAATCAATTTTTAAATATCAATATGTTTTCTGTTTTGAAAAATATTCTAGTGTTCAATATTTATTATTTGGTAATTTATATTTCTTAAATAATATTTATTGGTATTTATTGTTAATTTATTATTAATTAATTATTCAATTGTAATTATGTTTTTAGTAATTATTAATGGGTATTTGCAAATGATGTAGAATTATTTAAAAATTTAATTTTTTATTATTTTATTTACAATTATTTATAAGTATGTTATATTTAACTTCCACGCTATCCAATGCTTTCCCTACTGTTGCACTCTCTGGAGTTTGAATAGTAATTTTTACCCCTAGGCTATCCAACGCTTTCCCTAATGTTGCACTCTCTGGAGTTCGAATAGTAATTTTTACCCGTACGCTATCCAACGCTTTCCCTACTGTTGCACTCTCTGGAGTTGGAATAGTAATTTTTACCTCTACGCTATCCAACGTTTTCCCTACTGTTGCACTCTCTGGAGTTGGAATAGTAATTTTTACCTCTACGCTATCCAACGTTTTCCCTACTGTTGCACTCTCTGGAGAGGGAATAGTAATTTTTACCCCTATGCTATCCAATGCTTTCCCTACTGTTGCACTCTCCAGGGTGGGAATAGTAATTTTTACCCCTACGCTATCCAATGCTTTCCCTACTGTTGCACTCTCCGGAGTTGGAATAGTAATTTTAACCCCTACGCTATCCACCGTTTTCTCTACTGTTGCACTCTCTGGAGTGGAAATAGTAATTTTTACCCCTATGCTATTCAACGCTTTCCCTACTGTTGCACTCTCTGGAGTTGGAATAGTAATTTTTACCCCTACGCTATCCAATGTTTTCCCTACTGTTGCACTCACTGGAGAGGGAATAGTAATTTTTACTCACCCGCTATCCAACACTTTCCCTACTGTTGTACTCCCTGGAGTTGTAATAGTATTTTTTACCCCTACGCTATCCAATGTATTTCCTACTGTTGCACTGTTTGGAGTTGGAATAGTCATTTTTACCCCTACGCTATCCAACGTTTTCTCCACTATTGCACTCTCTGGAGTTGGAATAGTAATTTTTACCCCTACACTATCCTACGTTTTCCCTACTGTTGCACTGTTTGAAGTGGGAATAGTAATTTTTACCCCTACGCTATCCAACGCTTTCCCTACTGTTGTACTCTCTGGAGTTGGAATAGTAATTTTTACCCCTACGCTATCCAATGTTTTCCCTACTGTTGCACTGTTTGGAATTGGAATAGTAATTTTTACCCGTACGCTATCCAACGCTTTCCCTACTGTGCACTCTCTGGATTTGGAATAGTAATTTTTACCCATACCTTATCCAACGTTTTCCCTACTGTTGCGCTCTCTGGAGTGGGAATAGTAATTTTTACCCCAACGCTATCCAACGCTTTCCCTACTGTTGCACTCTCTGGAGTTGGAATAGTAATTTTTACCCCTACGCTATCCAATGTTTTCCCTACTGGTGCACTCTCTGGAGTTGGAATAGTAATTTTTACCCCTATGCTATCCAATGTTTTCCCTACTGTTGCACTCTCTGGAGCTGGAATAGTAATTTTTACCTCTACGCTTATACAACTGTTTCTCTACTATTGTGCTCTCTGGAGTGGGAATGGTAATTTTAAGTTCCATGCTATCCAACATTTTTATTAATGTATTTTTTTTACTTAAGTATTTTGAATACTATTTTTATTTATTTAGTTATTTAATTTTTTTGTATAAATTTAGATAATGTAGTATATCATTAATTTTAAAAATATGAAAGGTATATTTAATTTTTTTAATTGATTAAACATACTTCTTTGCTTTTTATTTATGTTTAATGTTTGTAAATGTATTTGTAATTTATAATATTTTTTATTAATTTATAAATTATTAAAATAATTATTACAACTTATTGTTAAGTGTGAATATATTATATATTTCCCCTATATGTTTAATTAATGTATTATTATTATATAAGTATTATTTATTATTTTAAACAATATTAGATATTTTTACCTATGTTTATTTTATTTATTAGTGTTATTTACTTTATTTTACATTTATGTTTTTACAGAAAAAACACAATATTTTTAACATCGATATTTTTAACATCTATATATTTTTTCGATATTTTTATACTTATGTTGTAGATAGGATGTCGATATTCTTGCCTTCAATATTTCTGCATCGATATTCCTGCAGGTGGATATTTTTAACGTCGATATTTTGTCAGTGATTCTTCTGTGTCCCATACACCTTTGCCCCACAAAGAGGGGGCTGTTTCCTGCTCTTCTATGCCACCACATTTAATAGCAAACCACCACCTCCCGTGGCACAGGACATGCCCGGGCAAAGCTGGGGCGAAGGAAGGCTTATCTGTGTCTGTCAGAGACCAGAGGAAGCTGGGCTGGGCCACCCCTCTTGGCTTTCCGACAGAGTCCCTTCTAAGTATTCATCTTTAGCAATAAATAATGTTGGAATTGTGCAAAAATATAAAAGGTGAAACATAAGACAACTTACTTTGCTGTCAGCAGGGGATAACAAGAAGAGAGCAAGTGTTTGGGACGCTGCATCTAACTGCTCTATTAAGGATGTTGATACACTTACTCAAGAAGTTGACTCTCTCCTATCTGATACACCAATAGTTCTCGCCCGTCCCTTCCACTCCTTCTAATTCCCTCAATTAGCCGCAATATGATATCATTAACAAAGACTCTCATCGCTCTACAGATCAATCAAGTACAAGGGCATCGACTACGATACGCAAGAAAATGTAGGCGAAAGACGTGGCTAAAGGTCATGGTGACAGAGTTTGGAAATGAGCCAAACAGCCAATTCCCCATTAGATGATAATACCGAAATTACTGGAGACCAAAACCTGAGAAACGGGAAAACTAAGTGTTCAAGTCCCAACTAACTGCAAAATGTGATGGCATTGGTGTACTCAATTGCTAAGGAATCCATCAGCCTATTGTCTCAGCTACTTTTACTAAGCTCCCTCTAGTGAGCCCAACGTCTAATAATATTAGAAATAATGAGGCTTTAATATCTGAGCTACAAAGCCTTAAGTCTGAAATTCTTGCATTAAAATCCCTGGAATATTGTTAAAGGAGATATTCAAGGCAGCTAAAATTGACTCCCCTGTTTTCTTGAATCTTACTACTGGCGATATTACCAATAACTTTGTGGATAAACGGTCGATATAACTTTCCACAGCGGAACTGCAGCAAAATCATAAGTATGTGCCCTCAAGTAATAATCATAACCTAGAATCAGTACCAAAGGCAAATATTCAATTGCTGTTAAGAAAAAGGCTGTTAGCTCTGACAGCAAGTGTGAGGGAGAATACATCTACTGGTAATCACCTGGGTTTGTACCAGTTGACAACCAATGCTTCTCTACAATGCATAGGTCACCCTTCTGAAGCCACACCCTTGTATTGGAGATACAAAATGTTGCAAAACCTACAATGAACAAATCTCAGGAATCCTCAAAAAACAAGTGTGTCCATTGGCACATGACTTACATGAAGGACAAACATTCTCAACAGGGAAATTATCATGGTGACTTGAGTAGCTTGGATTGGAGGCTTGGTAATAGATTGCAAGGGGGACTGACTGTCTGATCATTTATTTTCACTCACCTAAATTTGTGCACTCATTACTAAGATCTTATTATAACAGCATAGTTCAGCTAGAAGGTCCCCAACTTGTGCCCCTGGATTATTTTTATAAGCCTCAAGATAATGCCAGCATGGTACCCGCCCTCTAAGATCTTACAAACAGATGATTGCCAACCATGCGACAAGCATTTCAATTACCTCTATCTAATCGTTATCAATTTCTATCCAGAGTTGAGGAAGCAGATTGACTTTTGACAGCTGGGCCTGGCTGCTTAAGCTCAGTGGGTGTAGGGTGTGTGTGATTTTAGTCCCTCCTCTTTTTGGCAACCAAGCAGATCGACCGGAACCCCATGATACAGAACATGCTTACTAACTGTATACTTATTAGTCAAGGGCTTGAAAAGGCAGGGGATTCACGTAATATTAGCTTCTCGCCTAATCCCACTGATGGCACTAGTTTAGTTACTTCTACAGTTCTTAGTCGGTACATGTTACTGATAATGTAATTTCATACATTAAGCTTGTATCCTGGAATCTTGCTAGGGTGTCTTCTAAACTAACATGTCAAGATTGGTCTCTGTTCATAGACATGTTTGTTATTTGTCTTTTCAGGAGACTTGGCTAGGTCCCCTCAATTCCGTACCGGGTTTGTCAATTACAGCCGGGCTGCTGTTACAGCAGGGAAGGAGCAGACTTCAGGAGGGCTAATGATTTGGGTGAGAATCACCATGTTTTGGCTTGTGTGTCTAAGGGGATTCATTTGGGTTCCCTGGATTTTATTTGTGTCAGCCTGAAATTTTCATCAAATGAAATGTATTACATCTACAATGTTTATTGTTGATTAGTGTGCACTGATTCTGAGTCACATGTTGTCGATTTGTTGAACACACATTTAGCAGCCCTTCATTTTGGTATATTTAAAATTGTTGCAGGGGACTTCAATTGTAAGTACAAACCCTTAGATTCCGATGTTGAGGCTCTCACAAGTGAGGAAGATCATGTGTGGTCAATTCCAAGACTTATAATTCCCCTGTTAAGAAATGGACTGGAGTGACTGTTCTAATACACTCACTTATCCCTAACCATGACTTTAGAGCTTGTAATTGTAGAATGGTTTTTGATAAACAGGGAAATACACTTTTAATCATATGCATACTTCTAGACTTATTGATTACATCTTGTTAGATATTAGGCTGTGACCCAATCTGGTTTACATGGTTGTGACCCAACATCAAGACAGCGATTACAGCGCTTGTGATCTCACTCTTAGGACATTGGGAATAGAATATCTAGTTTTCATACTGAATCTTTTGATGTAATGTAAAGGTGTATTTATATAATGTGGCTATCACTCCAAGGAGCATCTTGGCGGTAAGTACGGAAACCAGAGATGGAAAACAGAGCTGGTTAGCTGCTAACGGTAGAAAGACAGGCAATCAAATCAGAGTTTTGCAGAGAATGACTGGTGCACTAAAGATCCAAGTTTTAAGTGCCTTCCTGAACAGAGACTCAGATGGAATCTGGCGAAGTTGAGGTGGGAGTTTATTTCATGCCTTTGAGCCTATGACTGTGAGTGATTTTCCTCCCTTCGACGCCAATCTGAAAGTTGGAATAATCAACAGATTGGCGTTAGATGATCTTAAGCTTCGGGATGGAACATATCGCTTAAAGCCAGTTCGAAGGTATTGGAGGCCTAGGGAGTGAAAGGCCCTGAAGGTAATGATAAGGACCTTAAACAGAACGTGTTTGTGAATTGGCAGCCAGTGCAGGATATCTAGTGCCAACGAAGCAGATGATCTCCTGGGCCCCTTCAGTACCAGCCGTGCAGCCGCATGCTGGACCATCTGGAGCTTGTGCATAACTGATCTGTTGGTTCCAGCATATAGGCTGTTACAATAGTCCAGCCTAGATGTAATAGGGGCCACAACAACAGTTTGCCTGGCTGAAAAGGGAAATAGGTCGAAGAATTTCTTTAGACTTTTTATGATGTAAAAGCATGTATCAGCAACTGCCAGTGTTTGCTGTTTAAATGATAGGGTAGTGTAAAATTTTATTCCTAGATTCCTAGCTACGCTTATTGTATAAGCAGGAGGAGTGGCATTTTCTGGCCACCAAAGTTTAGGCGCGAAAAGGTTTTGTTTGCCAAAAGGCAGGATTTCTGTTTTTACTGAGTTACACCTCAGATGGTTATTATTCATCCATCTGATAGTCGCTGTGTGACATTTGCAGAGATTTTCTCCGCCTGGGTCGTGTCATTGTCCACGACCATGATTATCTGTGTATCATCCGCATATGAGATGATGTTTATATTAACGGACAATATTAGCTTGATCAGAGGGGACATATATGCATTGAAAAGGGACGGGCTAAGGCTCGATCCTTGAGGTACCCCTGATATGAGTGCTTTTTCTTGAGAATTATATTGTCCTAGCGTGATCACTTAGCTTCGATCTTGCAGAAAGTTATTTATCCACTCTAGGACCCTGCCAGATATGCCAGATGATGCGAGACGGTCTAAATGAATGACACGTGAGACCGCGTTGAAGGCCGCTGGCAGGTCTAATAGCACCAGGACTGCTTTCTTTCCCTGATCCAGGCTGCTCTTAGGTTTTCTGTTGTATACAGTAGGGCAGATTCTGTTGCGTGTTGGGCTCTAAAACCTGATTGATTAGAGTGCAGCGCATTTGTTTTCTCTAGGATTGTAGTTAGTTGGCTATTAACAAACTTTTCAGTCAGCTTGCACAGACTAGGTAGGAGCGAGATGGGAAGTAGATTAGAGAGAATAGTGGGATCCACCAGTTGTTTTTTTTGGAGTGGTTTTACTACAGCAAGTTTCCATTCCGTTGGGATCTTGGCTGTGATAAGCGAGGAGTTTATTATATTATTAATAATAGGGTTCACAATGTCGATGAGGGCGTGCAGTAGGGTAGGGGGGCAGGGATCGAAAGGGGAGCCCGATTTGATGGACAAGATTGTCAGGCGCGATTCTTCCATCGTGATTGGCTCGAAAGTTTTCATAAAAGCTCTGTCTGTGCCTGCAGAAATTTCCTGATTTATGGCGGAGAGAGTAGGAGTCTAAGATTAACTAATAACCGTTGCAGAATAAAATGGAATGCTATGGTGTAGTCTTTGGACTCAGTGGGGGAGGTCTACAATGTGGTCACTAATGGCATCGAAGCCATGTTGCTGCTGGTTTCATCAATGGAATAACAGGATATTTTGGATAGAGTTAGTGACATGCATAATCAAATGTTTTTGACACTAAGGAATAATTTTTTTGTAGAGACTAATCACTCAGCAAGGAGGTAACGTCAGTCCACACATTATAATAAATGCTGTAGAGTTGCTAGGAAGGTACTTTCCATGGCCATTTGAAGCTAGGACCGTCGACAGATTCAAGAAGCTAGAGGAATATATAAAGTTACAATTACTATGGCCAAAAGAGAATGGGAGAATGATAGGTGGGCAGGTCTGTTGAGCGTTGTAAGGGCAAAGTATCATTGTACCTTTTGAAACATACTTGCTACTGGAAGTATAGATAATGTCCTGTAGAAAATAACATTTCAGCAGATGATTGGTTTGAGCATTTTTCAGTCCTTTACTCTGACCCATCTGAGCCGGAATCCCACCAGATTGACCCAGTATGACCAATGGTGACGAACTCTAATCATATTGCAGGACCACCGGGGTTGGGCACCCAGCAGAGAGCTCTAGCTGAGCTGGGTATGTTAAATCTGGATACCACTTATATTTCTTGTTCATACATTCGTACAACCATAGAACAGATTACGCTTAGCAAAGCACCTGGGCTGGATAAGATCCCTGGACATCGACTTCGTGATTAACTTTATATTCGGTGTCTCTAGTTCTTGTTCTGGTTCAATGCTATCCTGAGAGATGCACATGTGCCTCCAACTTGGACTGGGGAAGAGATCATATCAATTTCATAAAAAGGTCTCCAGGGCACTCCCCTGTAATTATAGGTCAATTAGCCTTATTGATAGTGCGCAGAATAAATTCTGCAGGATTATATTGGACAGGTTGCATGAATGGTTAACCACCAATGAGATCATTGGGGGTGGACACCTATATGTGGTATTTGCAGATCTTCAGTATGCATTTGAACTATCACGAAGAGCAACTTTGTGGCAGTTGGTGGCTCAAATGTGGGTCCTGAGGTACTTGTTAAATATAATCATTAGATTACATCATAATAGTTATGCATAGGTCAGGTGCCGGCAAATGGGCCAAATACATAATCGATCTCAGTCAATAGGGACATTCATCAGGGGTGTGTCCTGGCCCTTACTTTGTTTACTATGTTTATCAACAGCGTGGTTGGATATTTGGAGAGGTATGAGAACGATTCCTGAGGTTATCAGATGTCAGGGTACCAGCCCTTTTGTTTACTGATGATTCACTCCTAATATCTAAATTGCCCATGAAACTTCAAAAATTACTGGTTCATTTTGAATTAATTTTTGCACACAGAGGAGCCTGGAGATTCACATTGGGAGAAAAGGTTCAAGCCCTGTAAATCCACCAGAGCTAACCCATCACTCAATGGAGTAGCTCTGGAGATGGTCCACACCTTTGACTATTTGGGGATAGCTCTATCGGAGCACTTTTACTGGTAAGCCCATATTACACATAGAAGGCTCCACTCGTTCCTCGCAAACATGACTTAAAATTAAAATCGATTTGTGATAAAATAGGTTTGAGATCCATTCTATATTGGAAAAGATTTTGGGCAACCCTAGAATTGACTTCTTATCAACAGGGAATTGTAAAAATTCTAGCCATTTCTCGGTCAAGCAATATACCCTGGATAAAGTGTATAAAAGCGTGCCTTACCCAGATAGAGTGTTAGAGACTGTGGACACCTCCATATAAGGCTTGTGTAATATCTAACGTCTTTATTAAGAGTAGATATTGGCAATATAAACATGGAACTACGCTTGGGCAGCCAAGACTCGGTGCTCTTATTGTATCCTTTCTAGAAGATAAAGATGAACATATATTGGAAGAATACCTGGATGAGGTTGAAGCTGTTGGGGTAAAGTCAATTTTCTTGAAATTTCGAATAGAGATATTACCACTTGACTCACTTACGTTCAAATGGCTGCAAGATCCCAAGGAGGCTGACAAACTCTACTCCCCTTGTCTTGCAGCTACTGAAAAGGTGGGCCATGTACTTTTTTAGGCCTGTATAGTTAGGAAGCAGAAGGAAATGGATACTTCCGTTGTGCCGCAATTTAGGCCTCAGGGATTATATAGTGGCATCCAGAATCTTGAACTGACACTAGGCAGTATACTGTGTTTGCGGCCTCTTGCTTTTTATTGTGCATGCAGAGAGAGAGTAAAAAAAAGAGCACATGTCTAGCTGTATTTTTTTAGACATGTCTAGCTGTATTCTGCTAGATAAATACCCTCTTGTCTTAGTGATAAGCGCAGTGAGTAATGGGTTCTTATATCCACCAATGCTTGTCCTCAGATTCTTGCCCCCCCCCGCCCCCCCCCCAACCCCCTCAGGAGGTAAGAGACCCAGGAGGTTCTCTGGCAACCCTTTATTTATTACATACTGTAGTAATCTAAAACTGGGAGAAGAGTGTTTGTTACGGGAGGGATTTAATCTATCTTCATAATCTGTTGATAATTGGTTTGTGTGAGTCAGTGAGACCTTGTTCTAATACGTTTTAACACAGCAGCTTGCGAGAAATTGTCTATTAGTGATGATGAAAACAAGTTACTTACCTGTAACTTTGGTTCCCCAGTATTGGTAACTTTCATAGATTCCCATGCTTAGTATCATTCCCCGTCGTCGGAATGGGAGCCTCGGTAAATAGAAAATACCATAGTAGTAAGCACAAAGTGAAAAAATAGGCCTAGGCCTCATCTCATTTTGTAGCTTATCCACCTCTTTTTGCAAAAGAGACCAAACTTTTGCAGTAGCCAATCAGAGCAGCCTCACCCCATAGAACCTTCCTGAGAGAAGCTCAGAGCCTCAGATTTTCGTAGCCGTTGTGAACAGCTATCCCACAAGACAATAAGACTGAGCTTTCCCAGGGGAGGCGGGTGGGCGCATGGGAATCTACGAAAGTTACCAATACTGGGGAACCAAAGTTACAGGTAAGTAACTTGTTTTCTTGCCCCAGTATTGGAACTTTCATATATTCCCATGCTTTGTAGAAAAAGCATATTTTGTAAATTGTGAACCTGAAAATGTCACATATTTCTGATAAGAAAACTAGATACACATTAGAATCATAAAGCATGACAATAAAACAGCAATACAAAATATGCAAACAGGAAGGCGGGATAGAAAGGAAAGCTCACCGACTTATTGGAAAAGGTTCCTCAAAACCGCCTGGCCCACTGCCGCATCCTCCTTCACAGAAGAATCCAAGCAGTAGTGGCGAGTGAAGTTGTGGACACTGCTCCACGTCGCTGCTCTACAAATGTCCTTGATTGGGACACCTGCAAATAGAGCCGTCGATGAAGCCATTGATCTTGTAGAGTGAGCACGAACTGCTCACTGCAGTGGTTTTCCAGCTGCCTGGTGGCAAAAATGTATAGCACTTGAAATCCAGCGGGAAATACAAGCTTTAGAAACTGGACACCCCTTGCGAGGAGCACTGAATGAAACAAAAAGCTGTGAAGATTTTCTGAACTGTTTTGTCCGTTCCAGGTAGAATTTCAGGCATCTGTGAATGTCCAAAGAGTGCAAAGTTCTTTCCGCGGGTGTGGAAGGCTGTGGAAAGAACGGTTTTAAGACCACTGGCTCATTTAGGTGGAATTCTGAGGGCACCTTCGGGATAAATTTAGGATTTGTTCTTAGGATGAGAACATTATTCTTGAATTGTAGAAAAGGTTCCTCAATTGTGAAAGCCTGGAGTTCACTTACTCTTCTAGCCGATGTCAGGGCCAAGAGAAGAGCCAGCTTCCAAGAGAGAAACTTAAGGTCAGTCTTATGAATAGGCTCAAAAGGGGCTTTCATGAGATATGACAAGACTAAGTTCAAATGCCAGGCTGGTGGTGGAGGCCGGACTGGAGGAAAGACCCTGAATAAACCCTTCAGGAATTGTTTGATAATCCTTGCTGACCACAGGGAAGGACCTGAAGATGAACGTCTGAATCTAGAAATGGCCGCTAGATGCACTTTTACAGAAGACGGAGCCAATCCAGATTTTGCCAGAGAAAGGACGTAAGGCAAGAGTTGGTGCGGTGCAGAAGTATATGGATGTAAACCTTCCTTCCGACAACAAACACAGAATCTCTTCCACTTAGCCCGATAGGTCTTGTTGGTACTATGCGCACGGGCCTGGGCCAAAATGTCTCTCCATTCCCTTGAGAGATTTAAACCTTGGAACTCTCGGAACTCAGGAGCCACGCTGTCAATCGCAGAGACTTCAAGTCCGGATGTAGAACCTGTCCGTGAGCCATTGTCAACAGTGTTGGAACAGGATGCAGGAGAACTGGCTGGTCCTGGGAGAGGAGGAGAAGTTCTGAGTACCAAAATTGTCTGGGCCATGCTGGAGCGATCAGAATCATCCTGCACGGTTCCACCTTAAGCTTGCTGATCAACCTCGGGATCAGCGGAATGGGAGGAAAGGCGTAAACAAAGGCGCCGGACCAAGCAATCAAAAGCGCATTCCCCAAGGATTACCGATGGTGAACCCTGCTTGCGAAGGACTGGCATTTGGCGTTCTGGGGAGTTGCAAACAGGTCGATGGATGGTGTCCCCCATCGTGCAAAGAGTTCCTCCAGAACGGTCTGGTCCAGTTCCCACTCGTGTGAGACAGTCCTTTGGCGACTCAAAGCGTCTGCCCTGACATTGAGTGTCCCCGCTAGATGTTCCGCTGAAAGGGTGATATTGTTCTGGATTACCCAATTCCAAAGTGTCTGGGCTTCCCTCGAGAGGGTGGAGGATCTCGTTCCGCCTTGCTTGTTTATGTAGTGCATGGCTGTGGTGTTGTCTGTACGAGCCAGCACTGCACGGTTGCGAATCATCGGAAGAAAAGCTTGTAGAGCCAGACGGATAGCGAGAAGTTCCAGGAGGTTGATGTGGAACTTGACTTGGACTGGACTCCAATGGCCACTGACCTTCAGCTCCTGGAGGACCGCTCCCCATCCCTCCATGGAAGCATCTGTTGTCAAAACTATGGGAGATGGTGGAAGTTGGAACGATAAACCCCTGGAAAGATTGTCTTTCAGCAACCACCAGCCGCTTGCCTTTCTCATTTCCGGGGTAACGACAATCCTGTCGTCGAAGGAGCCTGTGACCTGACGCCATTGCTTGTCCAACTGTTCCTGCAGTGGACGCATTCTGAGCCTGCAGTGTGGAACCAATGGTATGCAGGATGAAATCGATCCGAGAAGCGATTTGTACTTGCGAACTGTCAGTGACTTTCGAGTTTGAAGAAGGCGGGCTGAACAAATCAGCTTGCTTTGGCGTCCCTCCGATGGAAAGGCTAGGCAACATTCTGTGTCCAGGATGGCCCCTGGGAACCTCGCTGTCCTGGAGGGGCATAGAACTGATTTTTCTTTGTTGAGCCGAAGACCTAGTTGCTCGAACAGTTCTCTGCATGACGTGACTGCCCTGGACGCCTCCTGGGCAGACGGAGCCTTCAGCAGCCAATTGTCCAGATATGGAAAGACCTGTATAGCCTGTCTTCTGAGAAAGGCTGCTACTGGAGCCAGAATCTTTGTAAAGATCCGCGGACCGGAGACCAAACGGCAGTACTTTGAATTGAAAGTGGCTCTTGCCCACTGTAAATCGAAGATATTGCCTGTGAGCTGGATGAATAGGAACGTGGAAGTAAGCGTCTTCCAAATCTAGGGTCGCCATGTAGTCCCCTGGATTGAGAAGGCGGAGGATGTCCTGAAGAGTGACCATCCTGAAGGACAACTTGACGAGATAAGTGTTGAGCTGCCGTAGATCTAAAATTTGACGCCACTTGTCCTTTGTCTTCCGAACCAGGAAGAACCTGGAATAGAACCCTTTCCCCTTCTGAGAAAGGGGTACAGGCTCTACTGCCCCCTTGGTAAAGAGTTGGTGGGCTTCGAGATGAAGGAGTTTGAGATGTTTGGGAGGAAAGGCGTCTGGCGCTCTTGTTGGAGGAAGGTCTTGAAACTCCAACGTGTGTCCTTCTTTGACGATCTGTAGGACCCACTGATCCGATGTAATGACCATCCAGTTGTTGAGGCAATGGGCAATCCTGCCCCCCACTGGTGTTAATGAGGGAACAGGAACAGTGGAAAGAGCCACCTAACCCGCTATTGTTTCCTGGTGTTGTCTCTCCTTTGCTGCCCTTGTCGTCCTCTGGGCTGTTGGCGAGAGAAAGAACCCCTCTGAGTGTATTGAGGTTTATATGTCTGGCTAGATTGATGCCAGAAGAGTAGCGATTCTGATTACCTCCTCTATAAGTGGAGAATCCTCTACCTCTTGCTCCTCTGAAGGGTACCTTGCGATATTGCAATGTTACTTGGCTGTATCAGTGTCCTTTCTTATGCCCTGTAGGGCGTCATCAACGTGTTTGCCAAACAGCATTTCTCCGTCGTATGGCAGATCCAAGATTTTATTCTGCACTTCCTGTCTGAACCATGTGGCCCTTAACCATCCTTGGCGTCGCAGAACAGCCGAACCGGCTAGCGCTCAAAATGCTGTGGTTGCTATATCCATAGCACAATCAATGACCTCCGAAGAGGCCCGTCCCCCTCCAGCAAAATCTTCTTCACTTCTTCTTTAGAAGAATCCTGCAATTCCTCCACAAATGGGGCAAGGTCGCACCACATCTGGCGATCGTAACGTCCCAGAATTGCTAAAGCATTAGCTGCTCTAACAAGAAGACTGGCCATTGCTGAGAATCTTTTACCCACATTGTCCAGGCGCCTGCTCTCCTTATCTGGTGGTGTAGTCAGCGGTGTGGAGGGATTTTTAGATTTGCTCTGGGCGGCCTGAGAAATGACCAAGTCCGGTTTTGGTTGACCAAGCAGACACACCGGACTGCCATCTGGTGCTTTGTACTTTTTCTCTAGTCTTGGTAGCACCGGGAGGACTGTGGCCGGGTTATGCATAGCCTTCAGGCCCTCAGACCAGACATGCTCAATGATTGGTATGGACCGTATCGATTTTCTGAATGGTTCCTTAAAATCATATAAGAAACATTCGGATTGAACCGTGGTCACTGGGAGACCAAATCTTTTGGAAGCCCATTCCATCAGGTTGTGAAAACCTCCAACGTCCGCTGGAGGCGAGGTAGCGTTATCTGGATCAGCGACGTCTGGATCCCGTGGGTCATTTGGGTTCCAATCCACTTGTTGATCCTGGTCAGGATTCACTTGTTGGTCCGCATCAGAAGAGGCAGTATCATCATCTGTATCATGCACCTGCACCACTTCTTGTGGGCGCTCTTCAGGCGCAGTGGTACGCTCTTTTGGAGGCAAAGAGTGTTCTGCCACAGGCTGTAACGATTGAGGCGGAGGCGTCGGAGGACGCACTCGTTGAGTTTCTTGGGAAGTAGGGAAACGCTTCCGGTAGTCCTGCAACATAAGTTGTAGATCCGTAATCAAACTGGATGGCATCGCCACCATCCCTTCTTGCACCTGACGTGAAGGCTTCTGCAAAGGCATTTGCCTGGTAGTAGTGTCCTCTTCCCCATAGTAATGATCAGGAACATAGTGCTGGTGTTCCATCTCTCCTTCCTCAGAACTAACATCCTGAACCTTAACCTGTAGGTCAGATGGGCTACACGCTTGTCCAAACTCACTAAAAGTCTCTTCATCAGAGTCGTCATCCAACAGAAGATTAGGTGGAAGTTTTTGAACCTGTCGCAGAGACGTCATCTCTGGTGTTATCAGCTTCCTTCTGCGCGAAAAAACAAGTTTTTCAGATGATTCCGTCGTCGACGACATCGTCGACGAGGTCGTCGTCGTCGACAGTAACTCCTTATGGGCCTGCGTCGACGATGGAAGCGCCGACAAAGATACTGCTCTCGTCGTCGAGGATTGCGTCGTCGACGAGCAAAAACTCATCGTCGACGATGGAAGGAGCGTCGACGGGATCGTCGACGAACTCGTCGTCAGCAGCATGGAAACTGGAGTCGTCGACACGGTCGTCGTCGACGTCGTCCTCGTCGTCGTCATCGCCGTCGAAGCCAACTTTGCAGTCATCGTCGTCGACGTGGAGATGGTGATCTTCGTCGACGACGAACAGGTATCAGGTGCCTTGAATACCGTCGACGGTGTAGGCGTCGTCGACGCAGCCGTCGTCGACGAGCCCGTCGACGAGGCAACTTTAACAGAGACATCCTTTTTTACAGTCGTCGTCGACGTACCTGTGTTTTTCACCGTCGACGACCTCTGTTTCTTGTCCGAAATGACTTCCTGGACTGAAGTTGAAGGCTTCTTGACCCCTCTATCCTTCTCAGAGTGAGGTGAAGAGATAGTTGTAACCTTTTTCACCTTTTTTGGAGGTTGCGACTCCTCAGACTTACCCTGCCTCTCCTTTTCACCGTGGTGAGGAGATTTTAGGGAAGCAGGCCTGTAAGACCTATCAGAGGTCCCTGGTAAGGCCTTGTGAAGGGACTCGCCTGAAGTAGAAGGGGGAGACCTACCCCTCTTCTGAGACTTCTTAGATGACACCACCGACGAGGAGCCCTCACTGTCTGAAGACACAATGTCCTTACGGTCCTTCATCTTCTGAAGCCATGTGAGGAGACGTCCTTCCCTGTCCCTCAAGGTCTTCGCTGAGAAGGTCCTGCAAATCAGGCAGCTTGTAGGTTTATGGTCCGGATACAGGCAGTATATACAGTCCATATGTTTGTCTTCGACGAACAACCTCTTCTTGGAGCAGGTAGCACAGGCTCTAAAAAGGGCTTTTTTCTCCTTGTCAGACATGACTGAAAGAAATCCAAGTTGTTGAAAAAAGTAGTTAGAAATTGAAGAAACTGAGCAGAGCTCAATGGAGACTCCCTTGCACAACGTGCGGTAGAAAATCTGAGGCTCTGAGCTTCTCTCAGGATGGTTCTATGGGGTGAGGCTGCTCTGATTGGCTACTGCAAAAGTTTGGTCTCTTTTACAAAAAGAGGTGGATAAGCTACAAAATGAGATGAGGCCTAGGCCTATTTTTTCACTTTGTGCTTACTACTATGGTATTTTCTATTTACCGAGGCTCCCATTCCGACGACGGGGAATGATACAAAGCATGGGACTCTATGAAAGTTCCAATACTGGGGCAAATTTTGTTACTGGACTCTGATGAAATAACTAACCGTCCAAATAATGCATATTGATCTTCCCAAGATGAATGTATATATTCTTACTCTAGTTTTTTTATACATTGATTTTATTGATTTGATATGCCTTTATGGCTTCTCAGCCAAATAAAGACAATTTTGGTTGGTTACGGGTGCCCTGTACTCCCACATTAAACACTGAGAGGGCAAGAAGACAAGTCTAACTAATGTTATTATTTTATGGCTTTTCAGAGAAATAAAGACAATTTTAGTTGGTTATGGGTGCCCTAGACTCCCACACCAAACACTGAGAGGGAACGAAGACAAGTCTAACTAATGTTATTATTTCATAGCTCAAAAACATGTATTCCTTTTAGTTCTAACACGACGGAGGATCGTATTTCTTGCCTCTAGATAAGATGCATTAGAACCAAAAAATGCCTGTACGAATTTCTAAGGCGGCATCTCATTGATTACCTTAGTGGAACAACAGAAATGTTGTTCTGTATGAAGAAAGTTGTTGTTGTTTTCCTCTGCACTCAGAAGCTATGGAGTCCCTAGCAAGCCTTAAGACCAGTCAGGCTCCGAGATAACTCTCAGTGGCCTTTAGAAAGGATGCTTACAGCTTCTGATTTCTCAATCCAAGCCTTCCATTAAGTGGAAGATTTCTCTCTGCCGTGTACCTGTCTGTTCCCAGCTTAAATACACTTTTTTAATTATTTAGTAAGGGCAGGGCACATAACAGACGATATCAAATGCAAGAATTGACATATGAATCTTGTTGAAACTTACACTTTATTTCTTAAAGCATTATAAATCATGTGAATTCATATGGATATATCAAACTGTAAAAAAGCAAATGTTATACAGCATACATGTGCAAACAATACTCAATGGAGCACGCATTTATAAATCAGAAACACACACTCAAATAGATGAATATATGAAATGCAATTTGAGATGCACAAGCAAAAAATGTTAAGATTACATCAACACCACCCACCTCCCACTCTTCTGAGAAATTGTGCCTATATAAGCTAAGGCTAAAACACAGGGACCCTCTGCAACACCAACCAAAACCTGAACTCTCAAAATCAGAGCAGTGGTCAGATCTAAGTTACACCAACTAAAATTGATCAAAACAAATTACCATTCAGAACTATGGAACACCAATACTAAGTAGTCTTGGCTCTAGAACACTGCAGGTAGGAATACTGCAATTCCAAAGTCACTGCCGTCTGCCTCTCCAGTAAGATGCCCAGCACGCTGCCGTACATCTTATCTATGGCCTTGCCCAAACACTAAGTTTCACCTAACTTCGCAGAAACCTTCACTGGTTAGCAGCAAAGAGTATGGTTTCTTTCAAAACACTCTGCCTTGCTTTCGAAGGCTGTGATGGCTCAGCCCCAAAATACCTATCAAAGAAAATCAAGAACTACACCCAGTCTAGCCCACTCCACTTTAAAAACTCTAACCTCCTTGCTGTACCTAAAATAAACTGCAAGTTCTGAAGAAAGAGGTGTGTTCGCCTGTGGAACAACATGCCCCAGCATTTAAGTAAATCCAAAAAAGCTTCTGCCATTCAGAAAACATCTGAAAACCTTTCTATTCTAATCTCTGGCTCCTAGGGTTCCACTCATCTCTTGCAAGCGTCTAGAGGGAATTTGGTTATTCAGTGCACTACACAAAATTTCATAAATAAGATAATAAATGTTTCCATGTGGGAAAAATGAGAACAATAAAATATGAGAAAGGCTTATTTTCTCCACTTCTAAACCTGTGGATTATCTGCATACGGACAATCCAAAAGAGTACAACCAGGGGATACGGCATTACACCTGAAATCTATGATTATCATAGATTTACAGGCATACACAGGAGATATTTTAGGAACTTAAAAAAAATCTACATATGCCTGTGACTTACAGAGTCCATACTTACATATATATATATATTTTTTTAATCAGCTCCAATATGATTTACATCATGAGTTTGAGGACTCATGGCCTTCAGGGGAACCACAGGGGTGTCCCATCCCTCCCTCCTATTTGCCCTTGCGGTCGAGTCATTCGCAGGACGACTTCGATCAATCAGTGGCAATTGGGGAATCCCACATGGTAATTCCTGTGACTCAGTCTCTTTATACACCTAGAACTGGTTGATCAACATGAAGACCAATGTGACAAAAGTGCAGGAGATCATGAGGAAATTTGAAAGCTTCGGTGAGGTGTCTAGTCTATGGGTGAAATGGAATAAAACTATCATAAACCCACTAAGATCCAAGGCTTCCAGAGGACGGGAGGGCCCCATGTAGATATTTTCCGAGTGAAAGGCCTCCATTTTAAAATATCTTGGAATCTGTATAGATCATACCACCAACGACGTGATAGACTGCAACATAGGGAGAGCAACATAGGGAGGTGCAGTAGTGTGGCTCACCGGTTAGAGGCGGCAGACCCGAGAGCAGAGGACGGCCCGGGACCAGGGTTCGATTCCCGACGCGGCAGGTTTCTGGACCAGGGTCAGCGGACTCGATAATTCTCTCGCCTCGGTGCCCACTCTGATCAGCGATCACACTCGGCAACTCTGGGCATAAGCTTGCCTCATCTGCACAAACGGCCCCACCAGACCGCCGGGGATGCCTGGTCTCACCCTGGAGATACCCATTAAGGGACCATCTCTCAGGGAAGCCAGGAAGGGTTTCGCAGCGGTCGAAGCGCGGAGATACTCCTCCGGGAGTCTATCCTAGCGCTATATAAACCCACAATTAATGCCGTTGTTCAGGTACCAGGTGACATTCTGGTGTTCCTTACCACTAGTGACTACAGACCAAATAGCACTGACTAAGATAGTAGTATTACCCTGCTTACTTTATCATTATGCACATTTACCTTTAGTCATACTTCGAACAACCTCAGAGAGCTGGGAAGCGATCCACAGATGACTGCAGGGAAAGAATTGACCCGCTGGGTACTGTGACCAGCTCGCCCTTGAAACAGCACTTCTTCCCATTGGAAAATGATGCATAGGGTGAAAAACATAATTCTCTACATCCCTAATATACCTCTTGCCTTGCTGTTTACCTAGTTGATCATAATGATGGTGCGATGACTGCTAGATGGGAACAGGCAGAGCTTGTTTCAACAGGACACCTTTTTTGAAAATGGATCCTTGATCCCGTTTGAGTACTTGGTGCAAGTGGCAGGGCTACCTTCTGGCTCTCACTTCAGTGCAGTCTTGGAACTGTTGTGTAACTTCTGGGGCAATGAAGGTGTTGAGCCCCAGCCTCATTGATATTCAAACTCTTCCATCCCATGGGGATGGGATGCAGACTCATTATCTAAATGTACCGCTCCGAACTAACCTTATTTACCTTGCCCTTGACAACTCTGAGGAACTGCTGGAAGAAAGTCCTGGACTACTCTTTCAGCAATAGGGACTGGGTTGAATTTCTGGAATATCCTAATAAGGACTAGTGCAATGCTAGGCTCCATCAGATTCAGCACTCTCAATCAGACAGAGCCTACATACCCCCTCAACATGGTCAGTAAACATCAACCTAATGGGTTGTCGACTTGCACCCAATGCCATGCTAATAATGCAGATTTCTATCATATTATGTGGTCCTGTACGGTAGTAACTCAGTTTTGGAGGCGGGTCCAGGTCACCTTCAAGATGGTGACAGGTAGTGATAGATACATTCCCCCGAGACCGACCTGATATGCCCTGCTCCATGCCCTAAGTATGGAAAGCCTGGGGCAAAAAACAACATATTTTTACTGATATTAAAAAAAGGAGACCGTTACTATGAATTGGAAGTCCACTTCAGGCCCACAAGTTACTCAAGCAGCACTTAAAACTTTTGCTGCCAGCGAATGTGTAGAGTTACACAGAGAAGAAGCTTGGGCCTCCACAAATTCCCTAGAGCCGGGCTGTAGGATGGGTAGTACAAGCCTCTACTGCAATCCAGGAAAGACTACACTAAGTCATCAAAAAATGAGTTGGAGGACTTATATTTGTGATTCAGATAAAAATGCCGTAATATTAATACGAAAGATCTGGACTGGAGCTGACTTTGCAGGGGGGGACATGTGCATCATCCTCTGCTGAAGCACCTCCCACTAAAGCATAGCATATACAATTTACACACTTGCCTCCCACAGTTATACAGCAGCTCAGTTTAGATTTTAAATGCATGAAATCTGTATCCTTCACAAGTCTATTCTATGTCTAACTGCTTACTGTTGACAACCTATCCAACTGATGATGCTGAATTGAACAAATGACATGACTGGCTCATAAGGTTATTGATTGGTACATCGAGTCCACCTTCGTTCCCTAATTTCCAATGGCAAAAATATTTAATTAGCTTTTGGTAATCACTGAGATTTTTCAGCAGAAAAGATAACGGTGCATTTGTTTTAGGTGTATTTACAGGTACAACAGCTACGGTGAGAGAAACAATATTTGCCATATTGGTTTATAGATTTGTCAGAGGCCATATTATTGGCAACTTTCCAAACCAATATTTCTCAATATCATGAAAGCAAAACATAATGGAAAGCCAAATTGGAGACATCAGGTGGACTACGCTTCAGCTCTTCTGTAACTCTTTACAATTAAGGCCACACAATTCAGTCGATACAAATGTGCTGCTACAAAACCCTGACCTATTTTGCAGCTCCCGAGCCTATAAACTCATCAATTTATGAAGTGTGCTCCTTTCGAAATATAACATGAAAAACTAAGGTGGGAGAACACACATGAAAGATAAGCTGACTTTGGCCCCTGACGCAGAAGGTGGTGTATTTGTGAGCACTACCCTTCACATCACTTCAGTGCTGACACTCCAGGCATCTTCACATGCTTTTAATCAAAAGGACAGTGCCGTTTTTGATCCAGTACTAAGTAAAGTGCTGACTGCATACCAGTGATCAGGCATTAGAGGCAAGCTTGGTGATTCTGACTGGAGCCATTTCATTGACAGCTATAACATTTGTTTATTCCCAGAAACGTGGGCTGTTCAGTGGGTGTATCGCAGTGGTTTCAAGTGCTATAGTGTCCCAGCTAATAAATCTTCTGCCTGGTGCCCTTCAGGTGGGTTACTCATATGGGTATGCATCTCTCTATGCTGACCTGTCTCTGAACTACATTCTGGTTCTCCGGACTTCCAAGGGCTACTTTTTGCTAGCTCGAAGACCAAGCCTCTTCAGTGGATTAAAATATTTAACAGGAGTTGTGGGCATAAGCAAAAATCTCTGACTTGCAATCTGCTGGATAAAATATTGGTAGCCCATTCAGAGTTCCACTACATTCATGTGGCTGGATATTTCAACCTCGCCTTTAAATGGAGTGGTATTATCCAAGATCTCTCCGGTACTGAAGATTTAATATGGGTGATTCCAGAACGTATTTCACCAGTGAGGAGAAATCCTCCAAAGGCTGCCCTTCAAGTGGTGGAAGTTACTTTGAACCATGGCCCCCGAGCCTGCAACGGCAGTTCATCCTCCGATAAAACTCCTGATCCCACTTTTAGAAGGGGGCTGTATTGTAGCTTTATTGACTACATCCTCTTGGATGTGAGACTTTGCAGCCAAATGGGTGATATGGTGGTGCTGAAGCATGTGGAGAACGACCATACAGCCCTGGTACTCAAAATTAAGCAGTTGACTCCCCTGGTTTTTCTCCCAGAGTCTGAGGGACACAACGACCATCTAGAAGTTATGAACAATTACAAAAATGCTAATTGGGAGGTATGCCTCCCATATGGTGGTTAAGTTTGACAGTTGGGAAAATATTGCAGTGATTATGACTGTGCATATTATATTTGCAAAGCTTAGGGATTTCTTCTCCAAGGAACTCCTGAGATCGTCGAAAATGAATTCCTCAAAGGGATGGTTTACCAAATCACGTAGAGCAACAATGACCAAGCTCTTGGGAGCAATTAAAAAGGAAGCTTTCCAGGAGATCAGGGAAAGTAGAGCTCATAATGTCTCACTTTAAAACAAGCGAAAGTAGCATGGGAATTTGAAATCTGAACTGGTCTCTTGGAAGCCTTGGCCAATAATGACCACAAGAAATTCTGTCATTTAGTCAGTATAGGCAGGGGAAATTGGGGAAACCAGCAGAATCCTCAATTTTGCCCTGTGAATGGGTTACCCTTTTTGGAAAGTTGTATTTTGGGAACTACAAACCAAACAGGGCTGCTCCATCCCCGGAAGGAAGTTGCATGTCCAACTCCTATTTGCCCTGATTAGTTTTGTTCTTTGGAGGAGACTGCTTGTACAGTATTTATTTATTTATTTATTTATTTGATCTATATAGCGTGTAATCACCTCGGGGTCTCTAAGCGCTTTACCAGGTATATACCAATCAAGTTCTACAGCCGATCATCAAATTACAGCACACCCCATGCTTGCTGTAAAAACAATGTTTTTATTTTTTTTCGAAAAGGCAACAAGTTGGATTCTTTGCGCAGTTCGGTAGGTAAATTATTCCAGACAGCTGAAAAGATGTTAGAAAAAGCACGACCACCCAGGGTGGATAATTTGAAACGCGGTTGAGTTAGCAAGGTATCATCTGAAGAACGCAGCCGTCTACCGGGTTTGTATGGGGCCAGACGGGCTTTGATGTAGCTTGGCGCCTTTCCGTACAGGACTTTATGCAGAGCCCTTTGAACAAAACCCTCTGTTTGACCGGTAACCAGTGGAGTTCACGCAGTAGAGGAGAAGCATGCGTTCTCCGAGGTTTCTTGAAAATCAATCTTGCAGCATCGTTCATAACAATTTGCAGACGGTTCAGATGTTTTTGAGGGAGCCCTGCATATAGTGAGTTGCCATAGTCCATCCTGGCTAGGATCATGGCAGAAACAGCGCGTCTTAGGGTGGCAAAGGACAAGAGTGAGGAAATTTTCCTTAGTTGTCGAAGGAGGCCAACACATGTGCCCACCACCCCAGAGACTTGCTTTTGCATCGTCAGACTCCCATCCAAGGAGATGCCCAGGCTTTTCACTACTGCTGCAGGTTCTGGAGGCGCTCCTAGTTCTAATGGCCAGAACAGATCATTCCAGGGGTTGCCCATGATGGTAATTGGCAGCACCTCTGTCTTGTCTGGATTGATTTTCAGAGAGTTCAGAGACATCCAATTAGCGGTGTATCTTAGGATATTCTGCATTCTTGCGTGTGCACCCGAACAATCCTCCATTTGGATGACAATTTGGGTGTCGTCAGCATAGTTGTAGATTTGACAGTCCATCTGGTTAAGGGCCGAAACCAGGGGTTGTAAATAGACATTAAATAAAAGAGGGGAAAGGGCAGAGCCTTGTGGTACACCACAGGTAATTGGCACTGTGGTTGAAGATAGGTCCGCCAATTGGACTCTCTGAGTTCTCCCTTGGAGAAAAGATAAGAGCCAGACAAGTGCTGTGCCCTGGATGCCTAAATCCCTCAACCGCAGCAACAATTGACTATGACAAACGGTGTCAAAAGCCGCGGAGAGGTCTAATAGCACCAGGGCCCCAGGGAGTTTCTGATCAGCTCTATTCCTTAACTCATCCAGGATGGATAGCATCACTAGCTCTGTGCTATGATGCGCACGTAACCCAGCCTGGTTTTGCTCGAGTAAGACATTTTTCTCCAGATGGTCAGCAAGATACGTAAGGACATGCTGCTCCAGAACTTTGGCCAAGAATGGTAACTGAGAAATAGGCCTGAAGTTCATTAAGTTCTTAACGTCTGCCCTAGTTTTTTTCCACAGGGGGATCAACCGTGCCTCCTTAAAGGAGGATGGAACCAGTCCTATTTGTAGGGAATTATTGAGGAGAGTCAAAACATCTTCCTCAATACCTGGCATGGCTAATTTAAAGACCTCTGGGGGACAAGGGTCGGCCCGAGAGCCAGATTTAACCCGCCTCACAAGATTTGCCAGTCTGTCCTTCGTAATCAAGGGCAGAGTGACCAAGGGGTTATCAACTGGACGGATGACCGGGACAGTCTGTAGAGGACAGTCCAAAATTGGGGCAGTAGCAATTTCTGATAAGAGGTCTTTAATCTTAGTGGAGAAGTAGTTCAGAAATTTTTGGCAGTCTTCTTGCTTAAACTCAGGACTCTGCTCCTTATTTTTCCTGAGTTCCGTGAGGACCTTGAAAATTTCTTTGTGTGGGTCCGGAGCTCTAGAAATCCTGTCCTCATAGACCTCAGCTTTCCTTGTCAAGATAGCATGTTGATTGGAAGCGAGCTCCTGTGTGTAAAGACTCCGTGCGTTGAGGCAGTAGTCCTTCCGCCATGCTCTCTCAGATTTACGTAGCGCCCTCTTTTTTTCCCTAAGCGATTCATTATACCACGGAGCCCCAGCTCCTCTATCTACCATCTTCATCCAGTAGCTTCTTTTACACAAGGAAAGACACCATGGTTTGATAAGATTCTTGCCGATTTTTTCGAATCAGATATTTCTGAATGGGTTCTATACATTAATGCTGTTCCCAATGAAATTGGGGCTGAGAAGGATATTCCTGCATCATGGAAGGGTGCTGAGATTGTGCCGAGTTTTCAAGAAAGGGATTTTCAGGTTCCCCTCAAATTATCGCCCAATCAGCCTTACTGATAACCTACAAAGGATTTTCTGCAAGCAAGTGCTTGAACAACTTTTGAACTTGTGTGATGAAAAACTATTGCATATAGTTATGCTTCTCCCTGAGGGGAATTTTGCTAGGGTCCAGTGTGGTACAAATGGGGATTTTACATGAGGCTATCCCTGTTGAGCAAGGTGTGCGCAAAGGTTATTCCTTGGCGCCCACCCTCTTTCTCCTATACATCAACAACTGTGTCAGATATTTGCTTGATTATGTCAAAAACTCCCCTTCCTTGGCGGGACATAAAAACCTGGCACTTTTCTTTGCGGACGACACCCTTTTGTTGGCCAAAACTTGATTGACAGCTTCCGACAGTTCTGTTCGGTGTATTGTCTACTCTAGGAGAAGAAGAGTGAGTGGTGCTATCAGTATAGGAAAGGAAGCATTGGAAAGGGTTGGGGAGTTTGACTATCTAGGAATTCAGCAGGCCGGAACCCGGTTCCTGGGAACCGCATACCTAAAAAGCTCAATTACTGTTAAACATAGGGGCTATATGTAGATTTGCTAAAAGGGCCACTTAGTTTGTAATTCTTCCTGCAATTGAAACCTACAAGTCTCAATCAAGGGGTGCAGCTCCACATGGAGCTGAGCTACGGGGTCATTGCAATATGGACACGTAGAGTGTTGTTGAAAATAAAACAAATTAGTGTCCTCACAGGCTTAGGGACCCAATTAGTGCCATGCAATTGGATCTAGGTACAATTGAAATTGCTGAACCGGCTGCACTGAGACCATGATTATACTGGATACGTATCTGGAGTACCAGTGAACTGCACCAGTACAGAGAGGGGCTTGTTGAGATTTTAAGAATGTAATCATCTGCAAAAATAAAAGGGTTGGTTTTTGATTAAAAAAATAAACCATTGAGTGGCCTGCCCAGATAAACCTTTGGGAAGAACCCCCCTCCATTCAAGGTGATGCAGCACGAATGGTTAAAATGCGATTCCACAAGAAAGTTGTTGCTTCCAGGGAGCAATAAAACCTTAGGGGGTAGCCTAACTAGAATTTTCTTATTACATAAATTTACCAGCAAACCCAAGGAATTTATAAATTATATTCGTCCGGCACATACAAGTCCATTTTTTTTACAGTTCAGATACAGGACCCTTCCTGTTTCAGCTTTTACCTCATCTTAGGAGGTTGTCAGACCTAGAATACGTCATTGTTTCTTTTGCCATTCTGCTGAAAAAACTGAGGGACACTTGTTATTCTTATGTCCCTTGTCTGGCAAAGCTAGAAGTAAGTGGATCGTTCCCCTCTGCCGGCCCTTGAGCTTGACAGAAAGAGGACAAGCACTTAGGACCTGCAAAAGTGACAGCTCATAAATAGTTGTAGTTGTTGTGTCCAAGTTTCTGTATGCAGCTTGGTTAACTAGGCAAAAGCTACCTCGCAATTTGATGTAATTATGTTTTAAGGCTCTTGTCTTGATGCACTTTGTATTTTAAGGTTTTTTTTAATTTGTATTGCTGTTTTTGTAATCATGTGTGTACTGGGAGCTTTTATTATTATTATTGATCTGTTTTTATTTTATAATGTTTTTATGATGCTGTTGATGAAATTGTAATCTCGATCTATCAATACATTTTGATTAGGTACAAAACGAAGAAACAGCAAAATCTTAAAAAGTGCAATTTTCACAGATTCTGAGGAAGAGATCGGGAATCCTTTTTAAATTTCAAATACTGTCCTCCAACCATGGAAGGACATTTACAGCTATCTTTTGCAAACTGGATCCAGGGCAAGGGCATCTAGGGACACTAAAAATATTCGAGAAGCAAATCCCTTACTGTCCAACTTTTCTGTTTAAACCCCAACACCTTGCCTGAACATAGTTTTACTCGAAACTTTAAAGGAATGTCTTCCAATAGAAATATGGGGACTATTTGCCATTAAAGACATTTTCCTAATTACTGCTGGATTTCTTGCACCAATACTGCACTAAATGCCTCGAGCACACCAACCAGGGTGGCACCAAACACTTGTACACTAACCTGAAAGGTACTACAGGATCCTAGGCAGCTAACTCTAAGTAGTATGAGAATTTTAAACCATCCCCATGCTTGTTAAAATGTCCTGTTTTGCATATGCTACCCTTATTAAGTGGCTACAGACGATCAAAGGGTACATATGCTATGAAACTGAGAAATGAGAGTCATGCAATCACTCCAAAATACCTTCTTTGTCGTGGAACTGTTATTATAACTCCAGTGTGTGATGTCCTTCACAAAATGAAGCTGGGGTTCCAACAAGGCGAAGTCAGTAATTAACTGTGCATTTGGAATGGAGAGGACTGCACTAACACGTACAGTGCAAGAACCTCTTGTATTTTAATTTTTTAGCGCACAAGGCAAAGGATGCTACAAAATGTGGAAAATACTAGAGAAGAATTTATATTCAAAGTAAAAATGAAGTTACTTACCTGTAGAGTGTGGTTCTCCAGTATTGATATCTTTTATAGATACACTTGCTTGAATCTTCCCCGTCGTCAGGGTGTGAGTCCCACGGTAACAGTAATAAAAGCAGTTCTAAAGTATTAGCATTAAACTCCATTGAAAAACAATAGAAATTAGTAGCGAATTCACATTGATTTAATACATCCAAACTTCAGCCAATCAGGGCACAGAGCCTGAAGCACTCCTCCCCTGCAGAGCCACCATACCTCAGATTTCGAGCACAAGTGTAAATAAAGGAACAGAGGTATATAATTGGTGAATCTTAACAAGGAAGAGGAAGGGTTGTATGCAAATCTATAAAAGATATCAATACCAGAGAACCACAGCGTACAGGTAAGTACATTGTTTTTTCTCTGGTATTGTATCTTTTATAGGTTCACATGCTTGAATCAGACTATTTAGCAGTATCCAGTGAACAATGGCCTAGGGATTAGAAAAGTTTCAGACAGGCCTCTGTGGACTTCTTTGCTAACTGGAGAGAGGGACCTTTGATTACCCAGTCGTCCAGGGAGGGGAACACCTGGTGACTGGAACCTCTGAGGAAAGCCGCCACTGGTGCCATGCACTTGGTAAATACTCTGGGAGCCAATTTTAACCAGAAGGGGGAGCACCTTGAACTGAAAATGGCAGCCTGACACCTCGAACCTGAGAAACCTTTGGTGTTTCGGAACATGGAAATAAGCGTCCAGTAGATCCAGGGAGGAGAGATAATCTCCTGAGTTCATAAGTTGCAAAATCTCTTGAAGAGATAGCATCTTGAAGGGTTGCTTTTTGATTAACTTGTTCAAGAGCCTCAAATCCATTAGCTGCCTCAATTTTCCTGACTTATTCTTGATAAGAAAGAAGTGGGAATACAAGCCTTTGTTGCGTTGATAGTACAACACCTCTTCTATTGCTTTTTTGGAGAGAAGCAATGGGATTTCTTGCTTGAGAAATGGATGATGACGTTGTGATGCCTTGCGCAGAGGAAGATTAAGAGACTTATGTACTAAGTTCAGGGTGTGATCATGTTGGAATACGTCTAACACCCATCTCTTGGAAGAGAGGAGCTCCACTGATCGGAGACTTTGGAGAATGTGTGACCTAATTGAAGTGGGAATGAGTTGACAGGAGCCTGCGTTACTTCATTGTCTTCTCTTGGTATCCTGAGACTTTCCTCCTGCTGCCGGACAGCGACGCTTCGGCTGTCTGGAACATGTAGACATTGTGGTTGCTCTGTAGGACTGTGCTGAATATTGCGAACGAAAACCCTGCTGGGAGTAGGGCTGAAACCTGTGCTGGAACTGCCATCGGGCGGTAAATTGGCTTCTACCCTTTCCCCGAAAAGGCTGGAAATGTCTGTGCTGCAGGTTTCCCAACGACTTAGCAGTGTCTGTATCAGGCTTAAACGATTGCAAAGCTTACTGACATGTTTCCCAAAAAGGTTTTCGCCATAAAATGGCAAGCCTAGCATCTTGGTCTAAACCTCTGGTGGGTGAAATGCAGTCGCTTTAAGCCATCCTTGGTGTCTCAATACTGCAGCTCCAGTCATCTGCCTGAAGGCTGGGGAAGAAACATCCATGGCAACATCAATAATTTTGGAAGAGGCCTTTTCCCTTTCTGTAAGGATCTCTCTTGCCTCTTTATTCTTGTCATCTAGGAGCTACTCCAAAAGAGATGAAATCTAAGACCACATCTGATGGTTGTATCTCCTACAGATCGCCAGAGCATTGGAGGCTCTGATTGAAGTAGCCGCCATCACAGAAAACCTTTTGCCTTTATTATCAAGTCTGTGGCCTTCTTAAACAGGAGAACCTGTACACGGTGAGGAAGGATTTTTTGCTCTTCTCTGCACAGATTGCATGATGACTGAGTCCGGTCTAGGGTGACCAATGGGACATGTAGGTGAACCATCAGGAACCTTGTACTAATCGTCCAGCTTCGCAATAATAGCTGCTACAGATGCTGGGGTCTTCATTAGTTATAAGCCTTACTGCCATATGAAATCAACAATAGAGGTAGCATGAGTGGTGCGCTGAGTTTGCGCCTTAAAATCATAGAGGAAGCACTATGTTGAGCTGGCATAGGAAGGTCGAAGTGCTTAGACGCTCTCTCAAGTAAATCATGGAAACTACAAATATTTACTAGTGGAGATTCAGCTGTCAGAAGAGTAGAAGAAGTTGGCATTGGTTTTACATATTCATCGCACTCACTATGAACATTAGTATCCAAATAGATCTCTCCCTCTTCCAGCTGCAGGTCATTGCTGTCATGGAAAGTATCAGGAATAAATATTAGAGGTGGTATAGGTCTGTCTTTTTGAGGCCTGGGCATGCTCTATGAGTGGTGTCAGGAACCTCCGGCTTCAGTGGGAGCTGGTGAGAGGAGTTTGCATCAGGGAACCTTTATTAACAGTTACTTAACATCATGCGTAAGTCTGTGACCAATGCAATTGGGATAGCGGTTGTGGGTTCATATACCTGATGCTGCTGGTCCTCTTGCTCCTCATAAGAATAATACTCCTGGAATGTGACCTATTCATGAGCAAATGATGTAACCTGTCAGAGAAAGAGTATTCAACTTCAGATAGGCTGATTACGGTCCGCTTACTCGTCCTCCGTATTTTAGACATTTAACTTTTAATTGTGAAGGACTATACACAGGAACAAAATTAACCAAGCTTTATATGGAGGGTCTAAGGGAATGTTTAAAGACCTAGCGTGGATATATTCCCCTGAATGTACTTATAAAACATATAGACTATCCATGGGTCTAGGAGGTCTATAAAAGACCTACTTGTGTGCAACTCCTTTCCCAGCTCAGCGGCCGCCTGAGGTACCGACGGACAGAGCGGCCTCCATTCCGGAGCTGTTGCCAGGTGAGGTGACGTCCATTCCGCAGAAGGCAAGGGATCTAACAGCATCCTGGAACTTGCGGAGGATCTTCACACCTGCAAATCAGGTTTTTTAGGTTGTATTGATTCCAACCTTGTATTTTCTATTTTCTATTCACTAAAAATATTTTGTATATTTCTCACTGCGTAGTAGCAAGTATTTATAGTGGTCCACAGGAAGGCCTAGGATAAATTGACATCCTGATAGGCTGAAACATGTAGACCAGAACCAGTTACATCTAAGCAGTTAATTTGCTAAAACTGCTTTTGCACTGTTTTTAATTTGGATAAGTAGAAGATATCCATTAAACTTTTTTTCTTCTACTACCAATTTTACTATCACTTCTCATACTCATGCACTGCGTCCATCACTCATATTCTCAGAATATCTCTTCACATCTGCAGTGGCTCACTTACTTTCCTTTTTTAAAACATCCGTAAGCTCCCCTCTCTTAGTGAGAAGGTTGTAGACCCTGGTTACACGAATGACTAACCAGGAAGGAGAACCCAGATGATGAAGCATGTCACTTCGGTGAGTGATGGGTATCCGTCCTTTTTAAAGGATTTTCCTTTTTAAAGAAATCTGGTTTTGCCTCTTCATAGGCAGTGTCCTCTTACCATTAGGATACAGCAGACTAGGTTTTCTGCACACGAGTAGGTCTTTTATAGACCTCCTAGACCCATGGATAGTCTATATGTTCTATAAGGACTATACACAGGGCCAGAGAGACCCTCAACCTCGGTTTCCTGAATGTCCAGCAGACATTCAGGTGGCAGGGGTGAAATTTTGAAAAAATCCTGCATCAGAGAAGAGGTTTTGATACAAAATGTCCTTTTCTACTATCAACAGGATCGTCGACGGGTGGGGGGTGTAGATGACACTGCACTGACCAGAACCTTCTTTGATGGGACAGCAGCGGATGTGGCCGTTGGCAGTGATGTTGACCAGGAAATCTTTGTTGTCAGTGACAGCCTACTTGACGCCAACTATGGCGTCATCGTCACAGTTTTTGCCGATGGTGTGGCAGCCACCGTTGTCTTGATCGTCAACACCGTTGACGCTGCAGATATTCCTGGTGACATGGATGCTGTTGACGGTAAGGTCTTCGACGATGGTGCCGTCGACCGCCAAATTGTCTTAGTAGAGGGCTCCTTGAATGGTGTATGGGGAGCAGATGCAGGTGGTGTATCAGACCTTTGATGAGAGGAGGAAGGGCCATCCAGCTTCTTGCATCTTCTCTTTTCCAAACTGGTCTCCCTGTGCGCGACCTGGAGTTTTTAGAGTCTCTCTCAGATGATGATGAGTCCCCCTTTTTCCTCTTCCTTGAGGAGGAAAGGGCCTTCTCTTCACACTCTGAATCTGAGTCAGGGCTGGTCTTATTTTTCTGCAGCCACAAAAGTAATCTACCCTCCCAGTCTTTGAAAGTTTTCACAGAAAGAGTACTGTATTCTATTGGCTTATGTTGTGGGACAATACAATATAAGCATTCTTCAGAATAGAGCCTGGAGTTTCCAGAAGTACTGCAAGGCGTGAACAGCTTTTTTTAGACTGAGACATTATGTGAGAAAACACACTCAAACACACTCCCAGACTGTACCTCAAATGTTGGTAGGAGGTTTAGAGATGACGAGGAGAACTCCAGGTCTAAAGGTTAACAGTGACACACTGTGACTAAGCAGAGCATAGACAGACTCCCTAACACACAAAGTGCGGTAACAAATCTGAGGTATGGTGGCTCTGCAGAGGATGAGTGCTTCAGGGTCTCTGCTCAGATTGGCTGAAGTTTGGATGTATTAAATCAGTATAAATTGTCTACAAATTTTAATTGTTTTTTTCAATGGAGTTTAATGCTAATCGTTTAGCACTGATTTTATTACTGTTACCGTAAGACTCCCATCATGACGACAGGGAAGATTCAAGCAAGTGAATCTATAGAAGATACAATACTGGAGGAATAAGCTTTATCTCGAAAACATAATTTTGATTTTCAATCTCTCAAAAACAAAATTCCAAGAGGGAAAATGAAAATTGCAGCAGTTGCTCAGCATTTCTTCCTGTATCTATTCTAACCGGAAAAAAAGTGTATTACTAGGTCACAGCAACATCCAAAACAGTGTTAACAAATAAATCAGATGTAATAAGCAGTCTTAAAATCTGATCTTCAAGTACAAACGTTGCTCTGCCCTTCATCACACAATCTTTAAGTTATTTGTGATTAAAACAAAATCTTAAATAATACAGCCTAGTGCACTTCAAGCCTCAGGACACTTCGTCAGGGGCAGTTGATGAACATAATCTTTCCTACACTGGCAATCGACCACTGACAACTGAACCCTGCTTTTCACTATCACTTCCCTGCTATCATGGAAATTTACCTAATATAACGCATAGCAGTCTTTCTTCCATTTCAATCACCATTGTTAATGGTTACCTACCAGCCGGTAAAATTTCACTGCAAACCACAAACTCATTTTAAGAATAAAACACAGAAAAGCCAGACTTCGGAATTATGATTTTTTGGTGTTTAAATAATGAAAATATTTGCACGTACACATCGAATAATGCACTGTATTTTACAATTATTTTCACGTTATACAAGGAAAAAGTCTTAGTTTGGAAATCTTTCCCACTTTTGAAAAGTACTATCTGTGTAAAACATGCACCAGCTAATTTTGTGCTACTGCGATGGACCGACCGTAGCGCGAAACATGTTGACCTAAACAACACTTTTTATATTCACATTTTAATTCACAGATGCGTGAGCAGCGGTAAAATACCCACCCCGCCTCCTCATTTGTTCTAAGGAGGACCTCCCCATCCTACACATATTTTAACCTTATCTTCGGGACCCCTGAATAAAAGTAGGTACTGGGTACCATTGAAGATAATTTTAACCCACCAACTCACTTCTCCAGGCCCACACACCCGCATGCACAACTGCGGCATCTCCTTAAAAGATCTCCGCTAAAAAGCCCACTCGCGGGGCCTGTGGGGGACAGCAGCGCCATCTCACGAGGAGCAACGTCCGATGATGAAGCATGACACTCGCAAGGGTGTGTGAGGGCACCAAGTCAAAACGGAGAAATTCTCCCAATTCTTCCACTATCCAACCTTACTAAGAGAATCACAACTTCCCCAATCATAATAGGTTGATCTATCCTCTTTTCTTTAGGAGCAGATACCTCTTAGTGATTATAACTGCTAAGAGAGTGCCTAAGGGGTCACACCTAACTCGTCAACAAATTTCTGTAATCTGGTTGTTTTTGTGATCTAGTTCAAAGGGTGCACCTTCATGGTAAAACAAATAATAATTTAGAGGATGCCTTTGTGTTTATTTATGATTTTTCTAGTAAGCCACAGGATACAAATAAAATACTGTGTGCATTACCAACCAAGATCTAGATGGCCTTATTGCCCAGACACACTTTCAACTAACTTAAATGAGAAGTTTATGAACTCTCAGCTGGCTGTTTTTGTGGAGAACTATGCTCTCCTGGACAACATCCAACATGGGTTCCGTAAGGGTTTCAGTACAGAGTCTGCTTTGATGGTGGCTAGTGAGGAGATCAGGGCAGCAGTGAATGAGGGGGGCAATGCCGCCCTTGTCCTATTAGATTTCTCTTCTGCTTTGACAAGGTCAATCATTCTCTTTTGATTGATCGTTTCCCCGAACGTGGGAATTCAGGGGTCAGCCATCAGTCTATTGAATTCATTATTGACACAACAGTCTCAATCAGTCTCTTACAAAGACTTTACTTCTGATCCTTTTACCCTGCCATGCGGGGTCCGTCAGGGCTCATTCTTAAACACGACTCTATTCAATCTTTATGTCACCCTGTTAGCGGCACTCATCAAATCATTTGGTTTGTCATTTGTTTTTTATGCAGATGCCACCCAGATCGTGGTCTTCCTATCAAACAAAGGCCTGGATAGGAGTAATCTTTTTAACAGTTGTATGAGTGCAGTGGGCTCTTGGATGGACCAAAACTGCAAAAACTTAGCTACTCTAAAACAGAGGTCATTTTGTTGGGAAATAACCTGACTTTCTGATCTCCCAAATGGTGGCCTTAGGAACTAATGGCCCTTCCAAATCTGGTTCAGAAGGTAAAAATCTATGAGTTCTTCTTGATGACAGGTTGACATATTAAGAGCAGGTAAACAAAGTTGCCTCCAATGTGTTCTTTACCCTTCAAATGATAACGTAAATTGCTCCATTTCTTCCCACTGACTTGCTTAAAACTGTAGTCATTGCACTGGTACTATCCTGGATGTATTATTGGAATGGGCTCTATCACAATCTACTCAAAAAAAACACTTAATAAATTACAGATCCTGCAAAATGCAGCGGCATGAGAGTTGATGAAGATCCATAGGTTTGTCTCAGCCTCACCAGCCTTTCGCAGTTTACAGTGGCTGCCAATGAGAAAAAGGATCATTTTTAAAGGATTGTGTATGGCCTATAAGGCACTACATGGCCTTGGTCCAGAGTACCTTAAAGATAAATTCAGACGGTATGTACCTGGTCAGTCTTTGCGTTCCAGCTCTGCCAAAGAACTGTGAGTTCCCAAGCATAGGCTGTCCACCTGGGGTGGTAGTTGCAGTATCCTCTGGGGGCTTGGCTAGCGGCCCAAGATGGAGGTTGCATAATCAACGAGCTCCGGGCCCGGGACACTAACAGGCGATATTTCTCTATTCCTGCCGGCCCTGTGTTCCAGTGGGGCAGTGCTTCGGTAGCGGACATCCCAACGACCGCGGCGGGCTGAGCGCAGAGATCTTGGAGTGCTGCGGGGCATCATCCTGCACTCCGGAGTGGTGCAGATCGAGGCGGCTGCAACGCGTGTAGCAGACCTAGCAGCATCAGCCTTTCCTGTTCCCCCGGACGGAGGTAATGGTCGCGCATACCGGCGTGCACTCCGCGCGAAGTCCCGGCTGGCGGCCTGCCTGGTGGGCCTTGGGTGCAGTCCTGCTGGTGGCGGGTATTTGACTTCCACTGGCTGTGGGCCCCACACCACCCTGCCAGTGCCTTCGTAGATCGTGGGATTGCTCCTGGAGATCTGCAGTGGCCTCCGTCTACATTGCGTTGTAACTGTGCGGAGCAGGGCAGGTACCCCCCCCGGGTGGCCTTAATCCTGTTTGGGGGTGCTGGCTGTGCTACCGAGGAGGCCCTCCTCCGCTCTCCGCAGTGCTTGGTTCCTTGAGGTGGGGATGGCAACATGACTCCCTCTACCCCCCTTCTCCTTCACTGCTTGAGTGATCCTGGCCTCCGGTGGAGGAGTGGTCACTGACTTATCTCTGCAGTGTGGCATTATGGTGGCCTGTGGCTCCCTCCCTCTGGTGTCCGGCTGCTCACTTGCAACTGCACTGGTGGCCGAAGTACCCACACTGGTGGGAGTGCGCCTGAGTGCCTGGGGGCCATCTTGGAGGCCCGTGCGATAATTGAAACTTGGCACGACTGGGCCCTGTACTCAACATCACCGAATGGAGTCTTCCCTGGTGGGGCAGAGATGAGAAGGCACTATATCTGAGTGGATTGGTTGAAGCGCAAGAATTAATAAGTGCACCCCTCCTGCCTTGCTGCCCCACATTGGGTGATGATGCGCATCGATCTGGGGTGCCTCCCTCTTTCTCCCTTGTGCATTACTTCACGAACAGTGGCCCGGCTGTGCAGCCCAGTTGTGGTTCTAGATCCTATCTTGGTCCCAGGTGTAGACGGCAGGCGGGAAGTGTAATACTCTCCCATCGGGTGGCTGACAAGGCTGCCTTGCTTCTGGACCTGCACTGTCCTACTGGGCACCTGATCTGCATGGAGCCAATAAGTGCAATCTACTCGGCAACGCGCCTCAGTCACCAGTGGCAAGAGGCACGAGTGGGACGAAGGCGGCAGCGGACACCAGTAGAGCTGGTTCGCCCCCTTCAGAGACCTCCTCAATACAGTCTCATCGGACAGATGAAGGGGCTACAGCCCGACCTCCTGCTGATAAGCTGGACGTGATACTCCAGGAAATCCGAGAGTTGAGATCGGCTATTGCGCAACAAATAGGCACTATATCCACGGAAATTAACTTGCTCAAGGATGACCACAAGAAGCTAGCAGACAAGGTGAAGATCTCTGACCAATCGATTCTAACACCACTTCCACAGGTGAAGGAACATGATGTGCAGATAGAGCAGATGTGAAAGCAGATGGAGGCCTTACAGGCTTGTGTCGATGATGCAGAAGGTAGGGCCCGACGCAACAACCTTCGCATTGTTGGGCTCCCTGAAGGTGCGGAAGGGCAATACCTCACAACCTTTATAGAGAACTGGCTGAACACCAGTATAGCCCCCACTGACTTATCTGCATTTTTTACGTTGGAGCGGGCACACCGGGTACCCATGCCTAAACCTATCCTGGTGCAAACCTGCGCCCGATGTTGGCAAGAATTCTAAATTACAGAGACTGTGATCATATCTTGCAAACAGCTCGAGACACCGGCCCCATCCACTTTGACAAAACCTGTATATTCTGCTTTCTCAAGGGGGGGTGGCAAATCTGGTTGCGAGCAGGAGGCCTCTTCTCATTGACCGATAGCTGGATAGATGATCAAGGGAGATATGTACTAATGCAGGGGAAACTGGATGGTGCACCAGTGGTCTTGGGTTCAAGTTATGCAGTTAACACTGACCAGGGCACCTTCCTTTCCCATCTTTTGCACGCACTCTCTGACTGGACGCAGTATCCGTGGAGTCTGGGGGGGGGGGACTTCAACACAGTGTTTGATATTCATTTGGACTGCTCGCACCCTTCCTTAGCTAATGTGGCTGCTGCTGTGCAGGCCACTACCTTGACTAACTGGGCCGGGGGATGGGGACCACTGCATATATGGAGAAGACAGCTTGTTGGACTGCATGAATATTCTTTCTATTCGTACCCGCACTCCCTGGATACACACCTTGATCATTTTCTATGCACCCCAGACTTGTTCCCCACAGGTGTGAGCAGCCCCTATTTGGGAAAAACCATATCGGACCACAACCCGTTGGAGTTGGTACTACATTGGGGTTGCACCCACGCCAATCCCCACCTGGAGCCTCCAACCATTACAACTTGAAGACTCAGTGTTCCGAGATAAATTAACCACTGCCATCGATACATATTTTACTGAAAACGAGGGCACAGCAACATACAGGGTTGTTGAATGGGAGGCATTTAAGGTGACAGGCCGGGGAGTATCTATGGGAACACTAGTGGGGATCAGGCGGGAGGCAGTCAGGGATCTTATGGACCAGGAGGCCTTGTTACAAACGCTGGAGGTAGCGGCCCAGTCAGATGTGGAGAGAGGGCCGGACCTCCAAGAAGCTAGGATTCTGTATGCCGAGCTGATGGAACACTTAGGTGTGATAGATTTGCATGCGTACACACTGAGCACTCATGCAGAGTGGGAAAGGTCGGGCACTTTACTAGCTAGACTGATTAGGTCTCAACCCATCCCTACACCTATCCTGGCCATATACGATAGCTGTCATACCTTGATCACTACACAGGTAGAAATTAATAAAACATTTCACGACTACTATGCAGCCCTTTACGCTGCCCCCCCTTGCGATATGATGGGAGCAACAGCAACATTCCTGGAGTCAGTGGACTTCCCTACTATTACTGCTGCACAGGTTGAGGACTTGGTGGCCCCTTTCACCACTGCCGAGATTCGTAGTGCAGTGCGGGGGACTCGCCCGTAATAAAACCCCAGGCTCTGATGGACTCCCCATCGAGTTTTATTCCACTTTTGCAACGCCCCTAGTTCCCAAACTGTTACAACTGTACACCACTGCCTTGACAGAGTATCCTGCCCCCTACGACTTCAGAGGCAATAGTGACCTCTTTATTAAAACCGGATAAGTCCCAGACAGACCTCACTGCATATAGGCCCCTCTCAATTCTTAATACGGAATATAAAATTCTCAGTAAACTTCTCGCGTCGAGGCTCCTTCCCTTACTCCCCAAGTTGATCCACACAGATCAATGTGGCTTTCTAAGTAAACGCAGTACCTCATTGAACATCCAACGTCTCTATGCCCTTATACATTATGCCAGAGCCGATTTCCCCAATGCGGGCTGCCTCTCCTTGGATATACGTCAGGCATTTGATTTCCTAAGCTGGCCATTCATGCTGGCTGCTTTGGTCAAATATGGGATCCCTACAGAATTTATCAAGAGGGTGGAACTGCTCTATACTAGACCCACAGCGAGGGCAAAAACTGGTACCAACATTTCCCCAGCCTATGATGTTTTTCGAGGCGCACAACAGGGTCACCCCCTGTCGCCATTGCTGTTTGTGCTTGCCTTAGAACCGCTGCAAAAACAACAGTTGATGGACAGACTGCAGAACCCCTGGCACATTTGGGTTGCACAATGGCGCTATATGGTATTCCAGTAGGCCTAATACGTCACACTGTTTCGGCTTATGCAGATGACATGTTGCTCTACTTTGCAGATATGCATATAGACATAACACCTATAGCCTCGCTGTTTGAGCAATTTGGCGAGATCTCTGGTTTACACCTCAATGCCTCCAAATCTGTAGCTTTCTCCTTTTATAATATTCTTCCCACCTTTCAATTTGGTCCAATGCATTTCAAGGTGGAGCTCTCTACCTTTAAACGTCTAGGGATCTATATCTACAGGACCACATCGGACATCATCAATAGAAATGTGGTCCGTACACTTAACAATCCTAGGGCCCAAGTGGCGTTTTGGAACACCCTGCCCCTAACAATCACCGGCCGTATAGCCGTTTCTAAGATGGTTGTGCTCCCTAGATTGTTGTACCACTTTGTGAATCTCCCCGTGGTCCTTCCTGCTTGGATCTATAGAGCTTTAGGTACATTATTAACCTCATTACTATGGGTACAGGGCCGTCACAGATTGGCTCATACCAAAATGCAATTACCGAGTACTGAAGGGGGCATGGGTGCGCCGGATTCTAAAGCCTACTCTATAGTGGGCCAACTGCAGTGGATGGCTTATTGGTTGGCCAGTTATAACTTATTTGAGATTGGTTATTTCCCTGAACGTTTGCAGGCTGGATCCCTACAATCTCTATTATGCCCCGGTGTGATCCGAATGAAAGACCCCCCATATCTACTACACATTGCACTCCAGTATTAGAAATTAGCGTTGAAATATACTGGCACACCCATACCATACCATACCACCCCAATGTGCCCCTATGTGAGCTACCCACGTGACGGGGAGTGTTATCTGCCACTAGACTACGCAGCTGGGCGGAGACTGGTGTGACGACCGTAAGTGACTTATTTTTAGATGGGAACTGAGTCATGAAGAATTCATGCAGACTCACTCGGCCCCTGCCACAATGTTTTAACACATGCTGCGATTACACAATATGTTCAGAAGTACTGGTTGGTGGACCAGAAGGAGCCCCTGACCTTTGGACTATTGCAGACGCTGCACATAATGAGCCATGGTAGTCAACTGGTCAGATGGCTGTACCACGGCTTATGGTCCCATCTAGGACTATCCCTGTTGTCTCTTCGACATAAATGGGAAGCGGACATAGCCAGGAAGATTAATGACAGAGAATGGGTGCAGATCCCTGAGTATCCTAGGTGCGTCTCCTTAAACACCAGGCTGAAAACAATCAGATTGTTCGTACTATATAGGGCCTACCTCATGCCTCGGGCGATAAAGCGTATGTACCCAACTTCCCCTTCGGAATGTCCTCGATGGCACTGTCCGGATGCAGATTTTGTACACATGTTATGGGCCTGCTCATCTCTTGTAGAATTCTCGACAGAGGTTATACAGGCCCTCACACACCTCACTGAACGCTCCACGTGGAATGCTCCTGAAACCTGTCTTTTGGGTCTCCTTCTTCATAAGATGGCGAAGGTACTGAGGCATTTTACAGGCCTCACCTTTATGCTGGCCTAGAGACTTATCACACGGTGGTGGAAATCACATAAGGCACGGAGTGAAGGGAGGTGGCGGGAGGAGGTCATACAGTGGGCCACTGCTGAGAGGGAAGCGCTGCAACGCGTAGAGCTCCCTAAAATACTAGGGAGCAATAAAGAGCCGGCTATACCCCAAGAAATGATCCTTTAGCTGCATCTTGTGGATGGAACACTATGTGTGCACTACCTGGATCCTGTATCTCACTCACATTCTGCAACACCCTGAAGCACAAGAGCTGCTACAACAAGATGCAATATCATTGGCGGTAACTTCCGGAACATCAGGCCAGACACCCAACATTTCACACACATGCTATACCATACATCTCACACTCTACAAACCATTCTCAGCAAACTGAGAAGCCACTTACTTGATTATCCCAAAAGTGTTTGGCAACATCACTAGGGCTATGGAGAAATATTATAATAAAGAGAGAGCCCAAACCTTTGAGGCGGGTAATCTCAGGAACCACAGCACCAATCAAAACACCCAATACAGCGTTAGGAAGGGCAGTTGCAGCATAAGGACATAGGCTATGCAGACGTCCCCCATATACATTAAAAAAGGTAAAAGAACCGTGCCAGCGAAGTAGTACCTTGTGGGCGTGTCTGCGTTGTGGTGTGGGCGTGTGCTGGGGGCGTGACAAACGCTGGGGGCGTGTGGTACGTTCCGCCCTTCATGCCATGTCTCATATTGTGTGCTAATCCCACCCTGCTCCCTTTAAATACCCCTGCACCCCATAATCATAACCCACCCTTACTCCTAAAAATACCCCAACACCCTTAAACACTAACCCATCTTAACCCTATAAATATACCCTGTTCCCCAAACCAATCCCTGAACCCTAAAATACCCCTGTACCCCAAAACCCAAACCTAACCCTGAACCCTAAAAGTACCACTGTACCCCAAAACCGAAACCTACCCCTGAACAATATAATACCCCGGTACCCCAAAACCCAAACCTAGCCCTGAACCCTTAAAATACCTCTGTACCCCAAAACCCAAACCTACCCCTGAACCCTAAAAATACCCCTGTACCTCAAAACCCAAACCTAGCCCTGAACCGTAAAAATAACCCTGTACCCCAAAACCCAAACCTAGCCCTGAACCCTAAAAATACCCCTGTACCCCAAAACCCAAACCTAGCCCTGAACCCTTAAAATACCCCTGTACCCCAAAACCCAAACCTACCCCTGAACCCTAAAATACCCCTGTACCCCAAAACCTAAACCTAGCCCTAAACCCTAAAAGTACCACTGTACCCAAAAAACCAAACCTACCCCTGAACCCTAAAATACCCCGGTACCCCAAAACCCTAACCTATCCCTGAATCCTTACCCAAAACCCAAACCTACTCCTGAACCCTAAAAATACCCCTGTACCCCAAAACACAAACCTAGCCCTGAACCCTAAAAATAACCCTGTACCCCAAAACCCAAACCTACCCCTGAACCCTAAAATACCCCTGTACCTCAAAACCCAAACCTAGCCCTGAACCCTAAAAATATCCCTATACCCCAAAACCCAAACCTAGCCCTGAACCCTAAAAATACCCCTGTACCCCAAAACCCATACCTAACCCTAAACCCTAAAAATACCCCTGTACCCCAAAACCCATACCTAACCCTAAACCCTAAAAATACCCCTGTACCCCATAACCGAAAACTATATCTGAACCCTTAAAATACCCAAACAACCCAAAACATATACCTCAGTACCCCAAAACATATACCCCTATACTCATACTTACCTTATCCAAACATTTTTAAAAAACATGCTTTTACCATTCATGCATTTACAACGAATTTCGTTGTAAATGTATGCGTGGTAAAAGCATATAAAATGTAATGCCATGTGCTATAATGGCATTGCGGAGTCATGGTACTTTTGTAATGAAAGTATGCGGAGTGATGGTATGCGGAAAGAAAGTTGCGGAATAATGGGTGTTTACCTCCCCCGGTAAGTACATTGGTGGCACGGCGGCCCACATCTCCAGCAACACTCTCATATTTTTTCACCACCCATTTGAAAAAAGCACAGGTCTCTCTCATTGATGGCCAGCACCGACATACACTTTTAGACACACCTGCCGTCACAAGTTCTAGAATTGCGAACTTTAGAGCTGGGCAGCTACGTTCGAATCTCGGCATCAGCTCAACATCCTGTGATTCCAGGCAAATCGCTTTGTCTCCCCGTGCCTACCACAAATGAATGTGTTCTTCTGTAATGTAAATTGTGCTCATGCCATGTTGTGGAGTTCGCGCTATATAATATTGCAAGGAAAAATAAAGTAGGGAAACTCGCGTTCACACACTACTGAACGTGCACTCTTAAGTGCATCAACAGTGCACTGTGATCGGAGCGTTTCACAGGCCTGTCACAGATAAGAAATGCTATCAAAACGAAATCCTACAAAACAATATACTACTGGCCGGCAGCAATTCATACCCGGACAATGTCGGGACGGGCTGCTAGTATATAAATATATATCTGTATTTATGCCAATAACGCCAAAGGATGGGCTTGATCTGTTCACAGAATATGTAATCAAAGATTTGAAGGAATTGTCTACAAAAAGCTCAGAAGAGTTCTATACAAAATATCAGAACAGAAATGGGCCGTATGAGAAACTAATGGAAAGAATAAAAAAGAGATCAGACATTGTTATCAGGTGGTCTGATAAAGGAGGAAACATTGTGCTATGGCCATTACAAATGTATAACGATGAGGCAATGGCGCAATTGCAAGACCAGGATTGCTACACCAGAATAACTCCGACGCAGCTGGTGAGTGTACAAGAGAAATACACAAATGAATTATATAGATGGAAAGGCACAGGTTTGTTGAGCAAAGAAGAATTTGAATACTTGAAGACGGACTACCCAATATGCCCCCAACTATATCTCATCCCAAAGATTCATAAAAATGAGACAACACCACCAGGAAGACCGATAATTTCAGCCATTGGTAGCCTGTTTGAGAAAACCAGCATCTTTATAGACCACTTTCTACAACCCTATGTGAAAGCCCTGCCGGCATACATGAAAGACACAAGTGATTTTTTACGTAAAGTGTATGATGTACATTGGGAAGATGATTTTGTGTTTATGACCCTGGATGTACAATCCTTATACACCAGCATCAGACACCATGACGGACTAAGGGCAGTGAAACACTTCCTAGGGCAGAGACCGATCGAACTATATAATCACACCAAAATGTTGTTGGAAATGACGGAGTGGTGTCTGACTAATAATAATTTCATTTTTAATAGACTCCACTACAGGCAAATCCAGGGATCGGCCATGGGTACTTGCTTCTCCCCCAGCTATGCGAACCTACACATGGGCTGGTGGGAGGAACAGATACTCATGGCTAGACACCAAACTACTATGTCTAGAAATGTGATAATGTATAGGCGGTACATAGATGACATTTTTATACTGTGGAAAGGCCCTAAAGAAGACGCAGAATTATTTGCTGTAGAGCTAAATGAGAATGCACTTAATCTGCGATTCACCTGCACTACAAACCCCACCTCAATTCAGTTCCTAGACATAGAACTATATGTAGAACAGGGTAGAATACAAACAAGAACATATCGAAAGCCCACAGCTGGAAACTCGGTGCTACACGCACAAAGTTTCCATCCTCATAACCTAAAGGAATCAATTCCCTACGCAGAATGCTTAAGGATGACTAGAAATTGCAGTACCAAAACAGGACTAGATGAGGCAAAACAAAACCTGTTTGCAAGACTAAGAAAGAGAGGATACAGCCAAAAAACATGCAACAGAGCAAACATAAAGTGTAGTAAAACCAACAGAAAAGATCTCCTCTTTGCCGAAAAGCAAGAAAACGCAGAGAAAACTCCCAAACCAGAGCCACCGAGATTGATTACAGGATTCAATACTTACCATAACCAGGTCAGAAAAATATTGACCAAACACTGGCCGCTAGTAAGAAGAGACCCCGTAATTGGAGAAGTATGTGGCAATAGACCAATGATAGCATTTAGGAAGGCTAAATCCATGAGGGAGCACCTAGTTTGCAATGCACCGGCCATTAAAAAACAGGATGACTGGCTGTCAAAAATCAAAGGGTTCAGCAAATGTACAAAATGCAAAGCCTGTAAGCATGGGGTAAATACCACAAAAGTAGAAATACCCTTTAGGAAGAGGCCGTACAAGATCAGAGGCAAATACAATTGTAAGACGGACCATGCGGTGTATGTTTTAAACTGCATCTGTGGTAAAAGATATGTTGGTAGTACCATCCACCCTGTACATATCAGAGTCCTCCAACACCTCCGCGCTGTGAACAATGACGACCCAGCATACCCTGTGGCCAGGCACATAAACACAACCCATGCAGGGGATATAGGAGTATTAACTTACTTCGTCATTGACAATGTGCCAAAAAACCCTAGAGGAGGCAATCGCCAACAGAGTTTGAGAAGACTAGAATCAAGGTATATTATAATGCTCAATTCTAAGATACCGAATGGTCTCAACTCTGATGAAGCACTCAGTGTCCATCTTTAACTAGAAGAACATGGTTCTTGATGACAAACGCCCAAAATCCCGTCAGGGAAAACTTCCCCCCTCCCGTCCAGTTAACATCTATTGTTCAGTTTTTATAATTTAATATCACTGTATATACTAGCACTATTGTAACCCCTATAGCAGTTTTAGCCTGCCATAGCAGCATCTCAGACAAATCACTTCGCGCACAAACATGTCAACACATTGGGAATTACTGCTAATGTTGTACATCAGTTATCAGAAATGGAATGTAGGTATGTAATAGGAATGGGACCATTATTTGATGTCATACTGTATTACTAGGTATGTGAATATCCATCAGCGCAAGTCATTGAATAACGCCTAGATTTTTGTCCACTAGGAAATTATGAGTGAATAAAATGCGGATTTGGTGTTGGAAATGTTAAATTACAGGAATGGGTGACCTTGTCCACTGGGAAACAAGGCAACAGCAGTAGAACGCAGGCGCTATGGAAATGCATTAGCACATTGTAGCTATAGCAGGAGTTTTCCCTTACAAACCCCTCGCGCCCTGTAATCACAATACGAGGTGTGCTTACAAACGCGCGCCACTTAAAATAGTAATCGTGGGTTCAACAACACGCTCACATTATCCCTAGAACATCCCCCGCTGCACCCGCTCACACATGCGTATTTAATGTTAAAAATGTTAAATTACAGGAATGGGTGACTTTATCCACTGGGAGATAAGGCAACAGCAGTAGAACGCAGGCGCTATGGAATTGCATTAGCAGACTGCAGCAATAGCAGGAGTTTTCCCTCACAAACCCCTCGCGCCCTTTAATCACAATATGAGGTGTGCTTACAAACGCGCGCCACTTCAAATAATAATCGTGTGTTCAACAACACGCTCACATTACCCCAGAACATCCCCCGCTGCACCCGCTCACAAAGGCGTCCATTAAACGTTAACACGAAGCGGAATGAAACAAACGCGCGCCGTTTACAACAAAATGAATCGAGTGTTTTACAAACGCGCAACTAATTTTCCAAATAACTTTCCCCTAATGCACCCGCTCAAACACGCGCCTAATACATAAATGCTTAGCGCCGCAGGCCTGACACCTCTAAAAAAGGACAAACAGTACAAACATCCTAGTGTGCACAATAACCACAGAACAGTCAGCAATCAGTGCTTACAAACTTACCAGCGCCGAGGGAGTTTTAAAACGCGATTAGACGCGTGAAGGTCGGTCAGGCGTAGACATAAGCGAGGCACACACACAGCGAGTGACAGGCAAGGCATGAATGAGGAAATCACTGGGCTCATGTGGCAGGAGGGTTTCTATAGGAACGAAACCACGCATGGGGGCGGATGATGTAATCAATTAACAGTGAAAATGAAAGTAACTTGTTTATGTCAATCTAAAGAGGACGACGCCCATATCACCATGGGAACTGGGGTTGATTTGAGTGTGAAATGTGAAAAACAAGCTAAAATGTGCATGGAAACAGGAGTTAAACGTGCATGATGTAATGCAATGACTAAGGGGTATAAATACAATCTCAGTCTGTCATGATGTTGTGAACAAGGCGGGTGCTTACCGCCGAAACGCGTCAAGCAGCCTAATGAGAGAATAAACTTATTTGGAATCAACTAAAATTTCACGGAGTCAGTGCCTTACTTGGATGAGAAAGTTTGGAGTGTTCCAGATATATATATATATATATATATATATATATTTACTCAAGGTTCCACTCGGGAACACTTTTAAACAGCATTTATTTCAGGCTGTGCAGACCTACGCGTTTCGAACGTGGCGTTCTTGATCACGGTAAAAGTTTGTTCAAACTTTTACCGTGATCAAGAACGCCACGTTCGAAACGCGTAGGTCTTCACAGCCTGAAATAAATGCTGTTTAAAAGTGTTCCCGAGTGGAGTACCATCATTTGTTGAACCTTGAGTAAATAATTTACGGGATCCTGCCTTGGTCCCGTGTTTTGGCACCAGCTTCAAAGTGCTCCCCCTGCGACGAGGCAAGTTGCGAGTATATCTATCTATCTATCTATCTATCTATCTATCTATCTATCTATCTATCTATCTATATATATATATATATATATATATATATATATATATATATATATATATATATATATATATATATATATATAGTCAAACACACTGGTATTCCCATGAGAAGCACACGAGGGACACACTGAGGTTACCTGCCTGGTCTAGGATATGGGCATATGGGCAGAGTTCGAATGCCAGGTACAAATTTCACAGCCTTGTGTTAGCCTGACGCGCTTCGAAGTTAATCTTTTTCAAAGGCGTTACAACAGGAACGTGCTGCCGCCATTTTGAAGTGTACAATACTTCTGCATTCAATATGCACAATTCATGCCGTGTACTATTACACATTCTCAGGCACCTGATTGTCATTAAATTATTTACAGCAAAAATAGTGATTTTATGATAAATATAAAATCTTATGAAGATGGGCGATTTAATGACAATAGGGTGCCTGAGAATGTGTAATAGTACACAGGATGAATTGTTGCTAAAAGCTCGATTTTATTGTAAAAGAATAATAGTGCATATTGAATTCAGAAGTATTGTACACTTCAAAATGGCGCTGTGTTTAAGAATGAGCGCAATGGTCCTTTCTCTTTTATAGTGAAGGAGGAATGCTTCAAAAACATGTCGTTTCTGAAATGTTATTGACATAGAAGAAGGCATTTTGCTGAAACGCGACTGCGTCTGTTGCTTGTTGTTGGTCATTTGCTAAAATAAAACCTTTTGTTGGACACCCCCGTGAGTGCGGAAAATTCCTTTTTGAATACGAAGGATGTTGCAGCAAAATTAATTAGCGGTGTCCACCACCGCTTTCTGCACCCGTCTAAGAGTGTGCAGTGTATGGTGGAAACCAGAGCGTGTATGTTACAATTGAGGAATTCAAGTATTTGAAAAAGGAATTTCCGGTTATAACAGCCATATACTTTATTCCTAAGATCCACAAGAATGATACCAAACCTCCCGGCCGTCCAATTATCTCTGCTTGTAACAGTATATTGGAAAATGTCAGTAAATATGTAGATTACTTTTTACAGGATTTTGTCAGGGCTTTACCTTCTCTTGTTCTTGACACAGGTGATCTACTCAACAAATTGTCTGATTTTACTTGGCAACCTAGCTATTTACTGATATCCCTTCATGTCACCTCCTTATATACCAGTATTTACCATAAGGATGGTGTTAAAGCTGTACAGCATTACCTGAGTACACGACCCTCTTGCCTAAATGAACACACGAGAATGATTTTATCCATGATCAGTCTTTGCTTAGAGAACAACATCTTTCTGTTTGCCAATCAACTGTTCCAGCAGGTCAGGGGTGTGGCTATGGGGGCCTGTTTCTCCCCTAGTAATGCCTGTTTGCATATGGGCTACTGGGAGGAACAGGTCCTCATGCCAACCCATACCAACATCATGACCACAAAAGTAAAAAAACGGTTACGTTACATAGATGACCTTTTTTCAGTCTGGGACGGTTCAGTGGTTGAGGCACAAGATTTCATCAATAGCCTCAACAGCAATAATTTAAATCTTGCATTCGCGAGTACCATTAGTGCCACCTCTATTTGTTTTCTGGATGTAGAAATGTATATCCAGAATGGTCGGTTGGAAACACGACTTTTTCGTAAATCAACTGCTGGTAATTCATTACTTCATACACAGAGTCACCATCCGCACCACCTTATATGTAGCATTCCATACGGAGAGATGCTACGTATAAGGAGGATTTGTAGCACTGAGTCCGAATGCAGGGTAGCACAGTTGGCATGCAAGGAGAGATTTATGAGAAGAGGCTACAAAGTAGACATTGTGGACAGGGCAATTAATAGAGCCAATGCGCAGGACAGACTACAATCACTGACTGCCAAGGCCATGAATAGAACTGGCAAAAAAGATGATGTCAATCCTGAAACTAGACTCATTTTTACATATAGCAGCCAACAACAAACTATTCATCGCATAGTGAAACGTAACTTGGCTCTCATAACGAGTGACCCTGTTTTGGGAGAACAGGTAAAAAGAGTACCCAGTATAACATATAAAAGAGCCAGATCTATGCATAACTGCTTAGTGTCTAGCAGCCCTGAAGTTAGAACCACGGGACCTTGGTTAAACAGTATCAGAGGTTTCCTCAGATGTTCGTCCTGTAAGGCCTGTAAAAATGGGGTCAGCAAAACTGAATATACGACCCCCTTTTCAAACCGGCCAGTCCTTATCAAACACAAATTGACATGTAGGACGGAATACGCAGTGTACGTGTTGGAATGTCCCTGTGGCCTACGGTATGTGGGAAGTACTCGACCACAGGTGTACAAACGTATACTCCAACACCTTAGGGCAGGGGTCTTCAAACTGTGGGGCGCGACCCCCAGGGGGGCCGTGGAGCGATGCAAAGGGGGTCGCGCCTTCACAGTATCACTTCTGTCCTGGCCTCCAGGGCTTCAGCCCCTCTCCTCCCCCATCCTGTGTCTCAGCCTGGGCTGCTGCAGTGCAGCGCGCGCTCCTGGGGCCTTGGCTGGGCAGTGCCTGGAGTCTTATCTCCGGCCTGAGTTTTTCACAGGTCTTTAAAGACCATTAGCATATTTACATGCCTTTGTTAACTGATTACCAAAGCTTAGTTTTTTATGGTTCCAGTAACCCCTGGGCCCCCACTCTGCCTATTCCTTACATTTGTATTTTTACACTTACTGCTGTAGTGTGAGAATGCATTTAATGTAAAGAAATATAAAGTTGGGTTGCCAAAAGAAACATGCCTGCTAAGTGTTGTTTAAAGATCCTGCAGAGACCTGCTCTTGACACTAAATTGAGTTATAAATAAAAAAGTATGTATTAATTAGTGATGTGACTTTTCTGTCTTTATTTTCTTTAATTATTAGTCATGGATCATTGAGGCATCCCTAGCTAACAATTAAAAGTGCTTTCTATTTATATTTGCTGTTCTAAGTATTCACAGATAAGTGCAAAAAATACAGCTGTAGGTGATAATGAGCTGGTAAACCTAATCCTTAGACTGGAAGTTTGTTGCAGGATCAGCACATTATTTATTTCCTCCACCCTCGAACCCTGATTAATGCCATAATAGCAATAATTGAACCCTATGCTTCAAGTTTCTGGGAATGCAACCTGCTTTCAAACTACTCACTTCTCATTCTCGCCTTCACTTTCACGTTCACCCTGCACTCCCAGCGATCACAATGCACTCCCACTGATCACAATGCACTCCCACTGATCACCATGCACTCCCAGCGATCACCATGCACTCCCACTGATCACCATGCACTCACACTGATCACCATGCACTCACACTGATCACCATGCACTCACACTATTCACCCGCTCAACCTGCACTCACAGTGATCACAATGCACTCACACTGATTACAATGCGCTCACAACATTCACCCGCTCACCCTGCACTCACAGCGATCACAATGCACTCACACTGATCACAATGCACTCACACTGATCACAATGCACTCACACTGATCACAATGCACTCACACTGATCACAATGCACTCACACTGATCACAATGCACTCACACTGATCACAATGCACTCACACCATTTACCCACCACTCAGTGATCACAATGCACTCACACTGATCACAAAGCACTCACACTGATCACCATGCACTCACACTATTCACCCACTCACCCTGCACTCACACTGATCACCATGCACTCAACACTGATCACCATGCACTCACACTGATCACCATGCACTCACACTGATCACCATGCATTCACACTGATCATCATGCACTCACACTGATCACCATGCACTCACACTGATCACCATGCACTCACACTGATCACCATGCACTCACACTGATCACCATGCACTCACACTGATCACCATGCACTCACACTATTCACCCGCTCACCCTGCACTCACAGTGATCACAATGCACTCACACTGATTACAATGCACTCACTACATTCACCCGCTCACCCTGCACTCACAGCGATCACAATGCACTCACACCGATCACAATGCACTCACACTGATCACAATGCACTCACACTGATCACAATGCACTCACACTGATCATCATGCACTCACACTGATCACCATGCACTCACACTGATCACCATGCACTCACACTGATCACCATGCACTCACACTATTTACCAGCTCACCCTGCACTCACAGTGATCACAATGCACTCACACTGATTACAATGCACTCACAACATTGACCCGCTCACCCTGCACTCACAGCAATCACAATGCACTCACAGCGATCACAATGCACTCACACTGATCACAATGCACTCAAATTGATCACAATGCACTCACACTGATCACAATGCACTCACACTGATCACTATGCACTCACACTGATCACAATGCACTCACACTGATCACAATGCACTCACACTGATCACAATGCACTCACACTGATCACAATGCACTCACACTGATCACAATGCACTCACACCATTCACACGCCACTCACAGTGATCACAATGCACTCACACTGATCACAAAACACTCACACTGATCACCATGCACTCACACTATTCACACTATTCACCCACTCTCCCTGCACTCACACTGATCACCATGCACTCACACTGATCACCATGCACTCACACTGATCACCATGCACTCACACTGATCACCATGCACTCACACTATTCACCCGCTCACCCTGCACTCACAGTGATCATAATGCACTCACACTGATTACAATGCACTCACTACATTCACCTGCTCACCCTGCACTCACAGCGATCACAATGCACTCACACTGATCACAATGCACTTACACTGATCACAATGCACTCACACTGATCACAATGCACTCACACTGATCACAATGCACTCACACCATTTACCCACCACTCAGTGATCACAATGCACTCACACTGATCACAAAGCACTCACACTGATCACCATGCACTCACACTATTCACCCACTCACCCTGCACTCACACTGATCACCATGCACTCACACTGATCACCATGCACTCACACTGATCACCATGCACTCACACTAATCACCATGCATTCACACTGATCATCATGCACACACACTGATCACCATGCACTCACACTGATCACCATGCACTCACACTGATCACCATGCACTCACACTGATCACCATGCACTCACACTGATCACCATGCACTCACACTATTCACCCGCTCACCCTGCACTCACAGTGATCACAATGCACTCACACTGATTACAATGCACTCACTACATTCACCCGCTCACCCTGCACTCACAGCGATCACAATGCACTCACACCGATCACAATGCACTCACACTGATCACAATGCACTCACACTGATCACAATGCACTCACACTGATCATCATGCACTCACACTGATCACCATGCACTCACACTGATCACCATGCACTCACACTGATCACCATGCACTCACACTATTTACCAGCTCACCCTGCACTCACAGTGATCACAATGTACTCACACTGATTACAATGCACTCACAACATTGACCCGCTCACCCTGCACTCACAGCAATCACAATGCACTCACAGCGATCACAATGCACTCACACTGATCACAATGCACTCAAATTGATCACAATGCACTCACACTGATCACAATGCACTCACACTGATCACTATGCACTCACACTGATCACAATGCACCCACACTGATCACAATGCACTCACACTGATCACAATGCACTCACAATGATCACAATGCACTCACACTGATCACAATGCACTCACACCATTCACCCGCCACTCACAGTGATCACAATGCACTCACACTGATCACAAAACACTCACACTGATCACCATGCACTCACACTATTCACCCACTCTCCCTGCACTCACACTGATCACCATGCACTCACACTGATCACCATGCACTCACACTGATCACCATGCACTCACACTGATCACCATGCACTCACACTATTCACCCGCTCACCCTGCACTCACAGTGATCACAATGCACTCACACTGATTACAATGCACTCACTACATTCACCCGCTCACCCTGCACTCACAGCGATCACAATGCACTCACACTGATCACAATGCACTCACACTGATCACAATGCACTCACACTGATCACAATGCACTCACAATGATCATCATGCACTCACACTGATCACCATGCACTCACACTGATCACCATGCATTCACACTGATCACCATGCACTCACACTGATCACCATGCACTCACACTGATCACCATGCACTCACACTGATCACCATGCACTCACACTGATCACCATGCACTCACACTGATCACCATGCACTCACACTGATCACCATGCACTCACACTGATCACCATGCACTCACACTATTCACCCGCTCACCCTGCACTCACAGTGATCACAATGCACTCACACTGATTACAATGCACTCACTACATTCACCTGCTCACCCTGCACTCACAGCGATCACAATGCACTCACACTGATCACAATGCACTCACACTGATCACAATGCACTCACACTGATCACAATGCACTCACACTGATCACAATGCACTCACACCATTTACCCACCACTCAGTGATCACAATGCACTCACACTGATCACAAAGCACTCACACTGATCACCATGCACTCACACTATTCACCCACTCACCCTGCACTCACACTGATCACCATGCACTCACACTGATCACCATGCACTCACACTGATCACCATGCATTCACACTGATCATCATGCACACACACTGATCACCATGCACTCACACTGATCACCATGCACTCACACTGATCACCATGCACTCACACTGATCACCATGCACTCACACTGATCACCATGCACTCACACTATTCACCCGCTCACCCTGCACTCACAGTGATCACAATGCACTCACACTGATTACAATGCACTCACTACATTCACCCGCTCACCCTGCACTCACAGCGATCACAATGCACTCACACCGATCACAATGCACTCACACTGATCACAATGCACTCACACTGATCACAATGCACTCACACTGATCATCATGCACTCACACTGATCACCATGCACTCACACTGATCACCATGCACTCACACTGATCACCATGCACTCACACTATTTACCAGCTCACCCTGCACTCACAGTGATCACAATGCACTCACACTGATTACAATGCACTCACAACATTGACCCGCTCACCCTGCACTCACAGCAATCACAATGCACTCACAGCGATCACAATGCACTCACACTGATCACAATGCACTCAAATTGATCACAATGCACTCACACTGATCACAATGCACTCACACTGATCACTATGCACTCACACTGATCACAATGCACCCACACTGATCACAATGCACTCACACTGATCACAATGCACTCACAATGATCACAATGCACTCACACTGATCACAATGCACTCACACCATTCACCCGCCACTCACAGTGATCACAATGCACTCACACTGATCACAAAACACTCACACTGATCACCATGCACTCACACTATTCACACTATTCACCCACTCTCCCTGCACTCACACTTATCACCATGCACTCACACTGATCACCATGCACTCACACTGATCACCATGCACTCACACTGATCACCATGCACTCACACTATTCACCCGCTCACCCTGCACTCACAGTGATCACAATGCACTCACACTGATTACAATGCACTCACTACATTCACCCGCTCACCCTGCACTCACAGCGATCACAATGCACTCACACTGATCACAATGCACTCACACTGATCACAATGCACTCACACTGATCACAATGCACTCACAATGATCATCATGCACTCACACTGATCACCATGCACTCACACTGATCACCATGCACTCACACTGATCACCATGCATTCACACTGATCACCATGCACTCACACTGATCACCATGCACTCACACTGATCACCATGCACTCACACTGATCACCATGCACTCACACTGATCACCATGCACTCACACTGATCACCATGCACTCACACTAATCACCATGCACTCACACTATTCACCCGCTCACCCTGCACTCACAGTGATCACAATGCACTCACACTGATTACAATGCACTCACAACATTCACCCGCTCACCCTGCACTCACAGCGATCACAATGCACTCACACTGATCACAATGCACTCACACTGATCACAATGCACTCACACTGATCACAATGCACTCACACCATTCACCCGCCACTCACAGTGATCACAATGCTCTCACACTGATCACAAAGCACTCACACCGATCACCATGCACTCACACTATTCACACTATTCACCCACTCACCCTGCACTCACACTGATCGCCATGCACTCACACTGATCACCATGCATTCACACTGATCAACATGCACTCACACTGATCATCATGCACTCACACTGATCACCATGCACTCACACTGATCACCATACACTCACACTGATCACCATGCCCTCACACTGATCACCATGCACTCACACTAATCACCATGCACTCACACTATTCACCCGCTCACCCTGCACTCACAGTGATCACAATGCACTCACACTGATTACAATGCACTCACAACATTCACCCGCTCACCCTGCACTCACAGCGATCACAATGCACTCACACTGATCACAATGCACTCACACTGATCACAATGCACTCACACTGATCACAATGCACTCACACCATTCACCCGCCACTCACAGTGATCACAATGCTCTCACACTGATCACAAAGCACTCACACCGATCACCATGCACTCACACTATTCACACTATTCACCCACTCACCCTGCACTCACACTGATCGCCATGCACTCACACTGATCACCATGCATTCACACTGATCAACATGCACTCACACTGATCATCATGCACTCACACTGATCGCCATGCACTCACACTGATCACCATGCATTCACACTGATCAACATGCACTCACACTGATCATCATGCACTCACACTGATCACCATGCACTCACACTGATCACCATGCACTCACACTGATCACCATACACTCACACTGATCACCATGCCCTCACACTGATCACCATGCACTCACACTGATCACCATGCACTCACAACATTCACCCGCTCACCCTGCTCTCACAGTGATCACTTGGACAATCCCTGGCTGGGAGTGTTAACCCCCCCCCCCCCCCCGAAGTTCGGGTCTAGTGGATGCCCTGCTTCTGCCTATTATTTACATTTGTAGAGCTCTGCTGTTACCAAAAGGTGTCCTGGGGCTAATAACCATCTGCCTATAATGTGAGAGATGGATCCGGGGTTGGGAGAGGAGAGAAGAGAGGGATGGAAGGAAGGGGGTGAGAGGAAAGGGGCATGGGTAAACTGCTTAACTCTGCACAAGACCACCACGGTTTGAATGCACCCTTGCTGCTCCTGGCCATGGCCAGGTGAGCTTCTAATGTGGCAGCGCGTATTCCTGCGGATTGGGAGGCCCTTCACAGAGGTTGACTAGACATCTTTCTGATGTTAATTGCTGTATTTTGGTTATAAACTGGTACTGATGGGGTGAAATCTTTCCTCAGTATTACTGTGTTAAAAAAATTCTAAATATTAAAGCAATGCTACCCCAAAATACGCAGCATCACAGAACATTATTTACATTTTCTACTCACACAATTTAGTGAAGCCTGTCGCATAATTTGGTCCTCACCTTCCTCATAACCTAGAGGTTTCGAAATTTTTGTCAGGAGGGGGTCCTTATGCTAGAAAATGTTGACAGGGGGGTCTCGGCAACCAAAAGTTTGAAGACCTCTGCCTTAGGGCAATCTCCAATGGTGATACTGCGTATCCAGTTGCGAGACATTTTGAGGAACTACACAACAAAAACCCTGCTGGACTCCGATATTTTGTGATCGATACAGTACCCCATCAAAGAAGAGGTGGGGATCGCGACTCCATTCTGCGTAAACTAGAGACAAGGCATATAATTCTTTTAGACAGTAAGAGCCCTAATGGCCTCAATGCTAGTGAGGACTGTTACACATGCTTATGAGTCACACTATGCACATAACCTGCCTTCTGTTTGTACAGTAATATGCCTTTTTAGCTGCCTCAAAGAATACTTTTATGATTCTGTACTGTTCAATTGAATTAGCACTTTGCACTGTGTCACTTTATATATTTGGTTGGTATGCACTAATAACTTGCCATATTTACATGCAAATTTGTACATTCAACTCAGCAGTTGGGATTGACCATTGCCCACATGGGCATTATTTATTACTTGTTGTTCCTTAATCCTTGGCGGGGCAATTAAGTTACTATACTGGCGCGCAGGTGATGGAACTTTGTATGACTTTCTTTGTGTGCCTAGATAAATAATTATTCTTGTAGATACCAGATATTTTGGACTACTAGCACGAAAGTCTGTTTGGTTTTTATCCCATTTACGCATTATGCAGTAATCAATGAGTTTTCCTAAGGGCCTGTTTTCAGCAATGAATTGAATATTTATAAATTTTAACATATAAAGATAAAGATATAAAGATATAAAGATATATTTTTTTATATGGTTTTAATGTATTCTCAATTGCTGTGACATTTTGCTTAAAATTGCATTGCCCGTGTTGTTTGGACCTATAGCAATAATGTTATTTATTATTGACAATGCTTGTGGTTCCACAATGTGTAAAATCTAAGTATAGTACATTTTCTATGTTCATGGCACTTTAACTATAAATTTGCACTCCGCCCTTTAAACGGTGTCATGTGATCAAGGCCTCTTCAGGCTGAAATGGCGGCATGGTGATGAGCACGAATGAATTATAATTGCACCAGTTTTGGGTCTCGCTTCGTCTTTGGTTGACTGCCTTTGAAGACGTCCTCCTGCCATATATATATATATATATATATATATATATATATATATATGATAAAAGACTGTTGTAGGAGGAATGCGATCATTTGGATCCCAGGCATTGAGAAAAGCGAGGAGCTGAAACCGGTCTGCCGTTTGAAAAATCCAAATAAACAGCCTGTGAAGCCCCGTTTGGTGTCCTTTGTTCTTTGAACCGGTTGGTGAGAAGTGTTCGACTTAATGTTTGCGCCCTGCCCGTGATGCGCACAAAGGACCCTTTCTAAGAAGAAGGTCACAGAGACATGGGAAAATGTGGAAGTTAGCCGAGGTATCGGAGTATCGGTGACCCACCATCACGAACTGTTAAGCACCGAGGAGCAGCTGTTGTACAGCAGGTCAAGACTGCTTGATAAGACGCCGCCACTGGGTTTGCGTTTTCAGACTGGGTGCCTACAAAATTGTGATGGTTGAAAGAAGGGGACACAGAGCGAAAGTTTTCATCTCGCCACGATCTTCCTGCATGCATGGAGTTTTGTAAGCTGCATTGTGGGACTGGTAGTCCCCGAGATTTGGAGCAGCGGTAAAGACTCAGTGCAGGTGTGCCCCATTCCACTGGGAAGGAGGAGCCGTGATAAAAGACTGTTGTAGGAGGAATGCGATCATTTGGATCCCAGGCATTGAGAAAAGCGAGGAGCTGAAACCGGTCTGCCGTTTGAAAAATCCAAATAAACAGCCTGTGAAGCCCCGTTTGGTGTCCTTTGTTCTTTGAACCGGTTGGTGAGAAGTGTTCGACTTAATATATATATATATATATATATATATATATATATATATATATATATATATATATATATATATATATGTGGTCCAATCCTGTTTCTTCAAATATAAAGCAGGCACCGACTCCGTGGGGTAAGAATCAAAGGTTAATTTAATTTATTCCAAAACGACCAGACGCGTTTCCGCGAACAAGTCCGCCTTGTTCACTACATCTGTGTTCACCAAAGAAGTGAGTAGTTTTATAGTCATACAGAGTAACCACAAGGGGGTCAGGTGGGTTGCCAGGGCAACATGTGAGGTGGGGGATAGACATGGAAAAGTTTGTGTTACTTTTAAAATTGCAAGTCATTGTTGTGACAATAAAAGACATGTAAAAGGGAATACATTGAAATGTTTTCACAATACTTGCTAGTGTTATTCAAGATCAAATATAATACTTTATGCTTGAAAATTATTTTTACATTTAGCATTCGCCCCACCCACGTGGCAAGTTTCATAGTTAATTATTTTCGGCCGCCTGTACGTGTGGTAATTGACATAAACAAAGTATTGCGGGACCTCGGCTATAACTTGTGCTGTGCGAGCGCAGTCTGAAACATCACCGTGTGCAGGTGAGATACATGTCTGTTTGTGCGTGTGTTGTGATCTGTAGCTAAATCCTTGTGCGCCCGATAGTACCCGTACTGCATGGATTAATGTAGTAAACGTTACCGAGTATGGGGCGCACATGCGGCATTTGTTGATGTGCTGAAGTTGCATCGGTGTGAAAAGCCGCTACGGGGGCTTATGGATGGGCTCCACCGATCATTTCTGTGTGCTTTTTGTCATTTCCTCGCTGAGCTGTGTTAACTATATTCGTGGATCCGCTGGATTTTTATATTCCAGAAAACCATGTATGTCGGTTGGTTTGTGTGAGCAAGGTTCACGTATATTTGGGTAAAGGCGATTGCGTGGCAAATGCCATGCCTTTATGCCTTAATGAACGTCACTGTGTGTGTGAACAAGTGGGTTCTTTACGTAGCTATTTGCCCCTGTGGGCATTTTGCCAAGTACCTTGAGCGTTGGATTCTTATTACAGAGAATATAACTGCTCTGCGTGAGAGTTCATGTGGCTTATCTCCAAAATATATATATCACATATACTGAAAAAGCTCCGAAAGTCATCCGCCATTTCAGGTGGTTTGCAAGTGCAGTAATATTACTCTGCAAAGTCGAGCACCACTACGGGAGGTCTGTACCCACAGCACTACATTGGCGTGTTTTTGTTTTCTAATTAACCAGATCGCTGCTTGAGAGATTCCTCTGCTGTGCTGGACAGCAATAAAATCGGGTGTGGTCATGACGAGCTCAGCTCGTCATGAGCACAGGAGCACTGTACTGCATGACGAGCTGAGCAAAACACCATTGCATCTGGTTTGCATGCTGTGCACCACAATGGATGGCTTGCATGTACAGTGATAATGCTCTAGTACATTTTATGATGTGCGCGACAGGTGGCAGTTTGTGCATACTTATATAAAAGTGAACTATATTTCCCCATATCATATATCACTAACCATTTAAGCGAAATACCATAAAAGAGATTCACTCACTACATTAAAAATAAAGCTGCATGCATAGACAACACTTCTCAACAAATTGAAAAAGCAAATCAAAAAATGCTTGCAGGTCAACCTACCAGTTTTCTCTGAGGTTCGCAGAAACACCATATCTGCTGGGATTCGTTGGTTCTGTACGTAAAAATAAAATAATTCACATAAACGAATGTCCAGTAAGAACTGCCACAAAAGGCCAGACTTGGGATTGAAACTCAATTAGAATAGGATTTATCTGAGTACTTCACATTCAGCATTTGCACTTCGGAAATCAATATTTTAGAAAAATTATACAATATGTAAGCAACCTCTAAGCCTTTCTGATTCTCACCGTAAGTGATTTATGTAAATGGTAGCAGTATCTTAATAAGGATGTTTTTTTCAGTGCATTTCTTTTTTAAGACACATTAAGTATGGATGTAAAACCTAATATCCCCAGCCAATATGTGTTTGTTAGACCTGGCATTCTTGGCGTGGTTTCCCCTGAGTTTTTTGCCCTCCGTTTTGGACTGTGAGATGGATTTCGTTAAGCTTGTTTAGGTACTCTGGACACTTTGCCACTGCTGATCAGTGCCAAAGGGCAAGTGTTCCATGTGTAAATTGTGATTCTGATTGGTCATCCCTGATTGGCCTATTTGATTTACTGGTAAGTCTCCCAGGGCCTGTAAATCAAACGCTTCTAGTGGGACTGCAGCACTGATTTTGCCATCCACACCCGTAGCTTTTCAAATGTGTCTCAGACCTGCCACTGCAGTGTCAGCGCAAGCAGTTTTTCACTGCTATGTCAACCCGGTGAGGGCACCCCTATGCCAAGGGATAACCTTCACTTTATTTTATGCAAGTCGCCTCTTAGAGAGGCCAAAGGCACCCCCATTGGCAGGATGTAGTGAAAAATAGGACACGTACTGGTGTGTTTTACATGTCCTGATAGTGAAATACTGCCAATTTCGTTTTCACTATTGCAAGAACTAGTTCTCCCATAGGCTAGCATGGGCTCTGCCTTGAAAAAGTTTAAGTGTAACTTTCAATTGGGAATTTGGAGTTTGGGCTCCCTGAGTTCAGAATTTAATAACACATCTTTTTTTAATTGTGTGTTTGTAAAGGCCCACTTTTACAACAGTGGGCCTTTTCTTAGTTAACCATCCTGTGCCTCAGCCTGCCTGTGGAATCCACATCTGGTTTAAAACTGTCAAGGGCTGTTTGTGCATTCACTCTAAACACTCATACACAGGGAGCTGGGATGTGCCTGCTTATGCTGACTAGCCATCCTGGGCTAGAGCGTGGGAGGAGTTGTCACTAGCACCTGAATAGGCTGTGGCCGCCCTGCACAATGCTGTCTCGACCTCTTTGGTGTGGCTGGATCAGGGAGGACAGAACTAGTTTTGCTGAGCAAGAGAGACTTTCTGAACAAAGACTTCAATGGGGAAAAAAGGGGCATAAGAATTCGACCCAAAACCCCAGAACTGGACTAAGCAGACCATGGCAAGAAGAAAGAGACCGGGCTGAAGAAATCAACAAAGGCCTGTGTGACTGACTTTCTGGAGTGAATTGGGATCCATCTGAAGCAAAGCATGCAAAGACTGTGGCAGCAAGAGGAGGCAACTGCATTGACTTGTCATTTCATGTTCAGTTGTCTGTTGAGGATGATGCAGCAGTTGCGTGGATGGTCTGTCAGTGAATGTGTTGGCCCGAGTTCCTCTGGCCACCAACTATGGCCCCATGCAGAGGTGTTCTTCCTGAAGAATAGTACTTCTGTTTTGTCGGAGCTGAGTTTGAGGCGGCTGTCCATCATCCATTTGGCTAAGTTGGTCATGGCATTGGAGAAGTTGGTTTTAATGGTGGACAGGTCGTTGGTGAGCAAGAAGATAACCAATAAATCACATTAGGGTCAACTCACTCTGCCTGTCACACATTGGGTTTCATATTCACCCCCCTGGGAAATGCCAAGTTACCGACAATTCAACAGTCATCCGACGAGACCCAAGCATCATTACTTAGAGGATCAACATACCAATATCTAACAAAGCCAAAAGCACACCTCACCTCCCATTTCGGTCATGCGTGGAACACGCCAGTGTCTACTGTCCACAGTAATATTCGCCATCGCAATAGAACCTCTGGTGATACCACTAAGGGAGGAGGGCGAGCTCTGGGGTATACCGCTGGAGGGCCGTACACAAAGTCTGTCCCTGTACGAGAATGACCTCCTCATCTATGTCAGGGACATCGCGGCAGACATCACCACTCTTTGAACCACACTCACTGACTTTGAGAAAGCCGCATGTTGAAGGTAAACTGGACCAAATCCTCCATCTACCCCTGCACCCGGATGTACCTCACTGGGAAGTCAGTGTGGGAGACACCACACTGTCCTGGACGGGAGATGTCCCAAGATACCTGGGAATTAGACTCTATCATATACCTCAGTACCTCCTGGAGGGCAACCACTATCGGGCCCTTCGAGGGCTCAAAAGCCCCTGGCCCCATTTGGAATGGTCGCTCTATCCAAAATGATCATGGTGCCCTGGCTCCTCTACTATTTCGCCAATGTCCCGATTTCCCCCCACGCTCCTTTTTTCAAGAGCTAGACTCGTTACTGACCTCACTGATTTGGGGTAAGGGCCACCGTAGAGTAGCCCTGACAATACTGCAGCTGCCACGAGATGGGGGGAGGGGGGCTGGGACCCCCGTCCTTTGAGGCTTACTTCCTCACAGCGCAGCTGCAAAGGCTATCGCGATGGACAGCGAGCCGAAACCTGGAGGAAATGAAAGCACAAACAGGAGCTGTGTTAATTCTGGAACTGACCCTGATGCTCCTCCCGGGGACCAAGCCCAATTCGGCGCACCCCCTATTGGTCAAAGTGGCCATATCCTACACCCTACGAATCCACCGTCTATCTAATGCGACGCCCATATACTCCCCATTATTGCCACTAGCGGGCCTCCCCAAGGGGAAAGGGTACTACACCATGGTTGAACTGCAAGTGTGGACAGAGCACACGCTCACCAAGTTAGAAGCCCTGTTCTCGGACGGTCAACTGATGTTGTTCGCAGGGCTGTCTGTATTACACCGACAACTGGTTGCCGACTGCAGAAAGACGTGGAACCTCACGGACGGAGAAGCCAAGACACACCCAGTATTGCATACGCTCTCTAAACATGGGGACGGGGAAACACCTCATTACATGGATCTATAAATCCATCATGGAACTTACACGTGCACCCCTAACACAACTGCGACTCCACTGGGAGGAGGAATTCAGACAGTCTCTCCAAGACAAAGAATGGCTAACAGCACTGGAACACCACTAAAAAGTGTCCCGCAATTAAAGTTTCAAAAACATCCAATTTAACATACTACACCGCGCATACCTCATGCCGTCGCAGCTTCAGCGCTTCTGCCCAGCAACACAGTTCGACTGCCCCTGCATCAACACCCCTGAAGCCCCATTCATCCACATGTTCTGGACCTGCCCCGCACTGCAAGCCCTTTCCACAACAGTGCACACTACCCTGCAGACGGTCAGGGGCCTGGCAGGACTCACCACGTAGAGAAAGGTAGAGACCCAAATTGCATTACTAGCTATGCTCCTCGCAAAGCGAAGTAACGCAATGCACTGGTGCTCACCGGGCAGTCCTCCAACAGCCACATGGTGGGGGGCACTTAAGAAGTGGGACGCGGCTGAGGAGGACATCATCAGAGAGGAAGTGGCACGCGGCATGCGACAAAACCCAATTTCGATGGAATGGTCAATGCTCGTCTATAACTTTGCACAAACACAGGCCACCCCTGTGGAGACTCTGCAGGCCACCCAGACTGAGCCAGGTCCAAATTCACATTGACCAGAACAAGCCCCCCCGAACTAGGCCACCCCCTCGACCGCCCTGAGAAGATCACCCTACTTGCACTGATGGGAAATCACTGCTCGCTGATAATGAACCTGCGAGGAGCTATGCCCCCTTTTCCCTTCCTCCCCAAGTTCTGTCTCCCCAGTTTGGTTGCACATAAGGATCGTCCCCTTGAACCATCACACATAGACAACATAGGTCGAATACTTGCTCCCGGGAAATGGTTATTCCATAAGGCCTCCCAACATCCCCGAACAGGCATGCATCTAGACCTGCCCCACACAAGAAGAGCGGCATCCCGCTCAATAGACACGCAGTTATCCATTATGAAAATGTGGACAATGAATGTTGTGCAATGATAAGCACTATATACTGTTATATAACCTGTACGATAACTGTAAAATCCAATAAAAAGGTTTACAAAAAAAATCTAACAAAGCCAAAACACTAAATACAGCAACAGACAAAAAACTCTTGATACCCTTTTTGTTTCTGTAGTACTTAAATCTGTTCTACTAAGTTTTCTACCTCCTTCAGGTCTTTTATGTTGTGCATTATATTTTTCCACATGATTTTTAGGGTACCGAGGAATCTCATTTGGGCAGTAGCTCCTATTGTTCTAAGTTCTTGGATGTACTTCTCCAACTTCCACTGTCTGTCTTGCGTGACCCTGGAAATTTCCGACCTAATGTGCACAGCCACTATCCTTTCGTCTAGTTACCATCTTTAATGGATTCAAATAAAATTTGTTCTTTCAGCGAATACGTATTGAAATTGATCTGATTTTTCCTAGGGTTCTTCCTGTTTAAATTCTTTGTAAAGGGATCATGAAAAATGATTTGTATATCTGCGTTGGACTTGGCCATTATTGTCCAAAATGTTTCTGCTTTTCCCCCTAGCCTTTTTACTGATAAGGTGTGTCTGAACTGGAACTAATAAATGTTGTGCAATGGTGTGCGCACCTTTATTTCCACCATTGTAGAAATGCACCTTTGTAAAATGTCACTTTTAAAATGGACGCCCTTCCTGTCTGCTTGTGCTGCCTACCTGAGGTGGGTTGGCGGTCTAGTGTCTGAAGTGTTTGAAGTGACAGGGTGCCCTACACCCCCCCCCCCCCCACACAGTGACAGTTGGGACTGGGACTGCCAAGAGCCTTCTAGAATGTTCTAGAATGTTCTAGCCCTTTCTGGTAGATGGGGTGAGGGGTGTATAAATAGCGGAGCTGGGAGCGTTGACCTGTAAGAGAGGGGACACTCTGCCAGGAGGTATTGCCGCTTGGGCCTGTGTGCTGGCCCCTGTGCCCAACTGTACCCCTCTGCTGTCCACAGCGCTAGTGAGAGCCCAGCTGCTGGAGTAAAGACTGCTGTACCAGGAGGAGTGCCACGTTACAAAGGATGACGGTTCATAGGAACGGCGGCCCTGTTCTGATGAGTGCCCACTGACTGCTGATCTTGCCCAGTAGGGCTTGCTGCTCTCCTACCTAGCGCCTCGTGAGCGCTACAACTGTGCCCTGCCTGCTGGCTCGCGCCTGGAGAAGAAGAGCACTGTATCTTACTGCCCAGGAGGTGAGGAGCTGACACCTGCAGCGCTGGGCTGCGAGAGCACTATAGTTCCATTGACTGTGCTAACTAAGCGCTATACTGAAAGGACTTGCCGCCAGGGCCAAGACTGGGAAGTGCTGGGAACCACAAGGTAAAAGCGCTGCATCACCCAAGCGCTCTAATGCTGGAAACTACCGCCTGCTGCCAGCGGCGTGCCAAGTAAGCGCTGCCCCCCCAAGAATCTGCTGGCGCTGTGCTGCTGTGCAACCCCTGAGGGGACCCCCAGCGTGGGGATCCCCCCCTGTGTGCAGAGGGAAAGCGGGTGCCTAACCCACCATCTGCCGCCTTTGCGTGTGTGCCGCTTTTTGGCTGATTCAACAATAGCGGGTGCCCACCCCGCTTCTACCTTTATTTTTCTCCACAGCGGGTGCCTACCCCACATTCCAGCCTGTTAAGAAACCCAGCTGGTGCTCACCCTGCACTGTGCACCCTTATCGCGGGAGCCTAACCTGCATGTGAGCTGCCCAGAAGAGCGGGTGTATTTAAACTGAAGGCGGGAGCCCACCCGCACTTCAGAATCAACCAGGATCACCACCGCTGGCCCAGGAGCGCCGTGCGGGCTTCTCAGTGACGTCAGGGGAGCCACGCTGAGATTGGCGCTGACAGGAGTGCCTGAGGGGAAGTCCCGCCCCACAGCAGGAAGCTGTCCAGAGACTCGTGGGCTCCGCATCACAGTCCCGGGTCCCAGGAGGGGGCTGGGTGAAGCCAGGGAGCAGGCGAGAGGAATACGGGGCTCCCGGGATCCAGAGCCAGAGCCCTGCAGCACCAGGATGGCCGAGAGTGAGTGCAGCCCCGGGTGAAGTTCAAAGGAGTCCCTGTCTGCCGGTGAGTGGGGCTGAGTTGTGGGGCTGTCGGTGACCGGCCAAGGCACACTGTCGGTGCTTGAGGCCCCCCACATACAGGGAGGGCCCGCACCGATCACCGGGCACAGCTGCGGGCAGCTGCAACGTATTGGTCATTTGGTGTTTGGGACCCCCAGGCCCTGCTAGTGGCAAGCGCTAATTGGCAGTACACAGCGGCGCCGCAGTTGCGGGCCGCTGCAACAGTTTTGCAACGTCTGGGGGCATTTTTGTATTTAGAGTCCTGTGAGGAGCTCCAACGTGGGCCGTACCTCCTGGTCTGATTTGCTGAACACAGCTGCCCCGCTGGACAATGTCAGCTGCAACGTTGGGCATTTTGTACTTCAGAGCCCCTGAGTGGGGCTCCTACGTGCGCACAATGGTGCCAGTGTCTGGTGGCTGCCCAGCGGCGCTGCATTTGCGGGCCGCTGCACCGAGGTAACTTTGGGCCATTCTTGAAAGAGTCGGCAACCTGCAGTGGGACTCACGTGAACGCATTGTTGGTGCCAAGGACTAGTTGCCATGCGGCCATTGATAATAGGTTTAGCCTTTCCCTACTTCCTAAAGTTTTCATGCTTACTTGTGATGATGCATTCATGCTAGTGATGACTCATGCTGTCATGCCCACATGGTAATGCATTTATACTAATGTGCCTAATGCTTTTTCCTAAGGATGATCCCCCCTGTGCTCCCATGATTCTGCCCAATGCAGGATGGGATTTATGTTAGGATTCTGCCCCATGCTCATGATTTGATGCCTAATGCATTCGTGCTCCTGATGCCTACTGCATAAGATTATGCTCACAGGTCAGGCCTACTGCTTTTATGCTAATTATGTTGTATTTAGCTCATGATGAGGCTTCATGGTTATGTCTGATGGTTAGCTGGACTGGGCCTGTCCTAATACATTTACATTAATATTGTTTATGCCCACGGGCTCATGCATCACGCATAAGAATTTTGGTCAACGACATGCAAATATGTTCCCATTTCCTGATTAGGGTATATGGCTATGCCTCATACCAATATGGTTTATGTCTAGGGATATTGATTCATGCGAATGAGGTTAATGCCTAATGTTCCTCCCCTATGCTGTATGTTTAAGCCTACTTGATTTATGCCTCCTGCCCAAGCTGTATGCAAACGTGATTTATGCTATGTGCCTGGCCTTGCCAGTAGCTGCTGGCTGTGATACATTTATTGATGGACTTTCCTTTACCCTTTGTCCTGTTGCAATGGTTCTGGCAGCGGCCCGATTGGCCCTGCCCTGTAAATAATCCCTGTGTAAATTGTTACCCGGTGCCGGCTGGCATGGAACATATGCACCTGTGTTCTGCATTCTAATGTGTTTTATAAATACACAAGTTATTTTTTCATGCAACCTGGTGTGGAGTCTCTTTTTGTAGTGTGCCTGGTGTGTCGCCTGTGTGTGCTGCGCGGATGCTTTACACATTTCCTCCGGATTTTGGCCCGCCCGCTCTGCACCACGCTACCTGTTTCTAACAATCTGCCTTGAGCAATAAGGGATCTACGGAAGGGATAAATTCTTTCAACAAATTTATCATAAAACCCTTACTGTTTTCTCCTTCTGAACCTTTCAGAACGTTCACCACTCAACATTATTCCGTCTCAAATTATTTTCCAGGGATTCCATTTTATCTCTGAGTTCTTTCTCACCTGTTTTCAAGCCTGAATTTCCCCATGTGGCTGCAACCTCTCTACTGAGCTCTTCTAATGAGGCCTCCAGCACACGCACTCTCTCTATTCAATTATTCGCACCTATTATGGTTGAGAGGAGGGTTTCCCAGCTGGGTCAGGGGGGGGGTCGCAGGCTCGAAAAGAAGGTGACTGGAGAAATAATCACTGGGTATTTGGTTGGGCAAAAACTTTAGAAGAGTGGAGCATCTGTCGGAACATTGCTCAGATCACTCTGCAGTGAGGGTATAATTACTCCTTGACAAACAAAACACCAGCTCCCCCTAGATTGTCCCTTTTTTTCCTTGATCCGGCAGTGACAGAGCAGCTGAGAAGAGATACAACTGAATTTTTCCAATTAAATAGTAACTTGGCCCTCTCACATGTAATATGGGACACACATATAAAGCCTTCATTCGGCACAGGATAAGAGGCCAGTCAGTGAAAAAACATAGGGAAACACAGAATAAATAAAGGAACATAGAAGCTAAGATTAACTCAATGCCTAGGATCAGGCTGCTGCAGAGAATATGGTCAAACATGTAAGAGCGAAGCTAGCAGATTATCTGGAAGGGAGGATACGAAGTAAATGAGAAACTAGCAATTTGGCCCATTATGAATATGGAGAGGGTTGTAGGAAACTACTGGCACGGAATATGAAGGTGGAGTACTCCAGAAACACCATCAAACAATTTGAAGATAAACAGAATGGCAAACCATGTATAGAGGATTCAGATGAGGGGCAGGCCTTTACCAGTTTCTTCCAAGAATTATTTAGAGAGGATTTGGTAGTCTCTGAGGCAGAGAAATTTCTTTGGAGTGATGCTTTGCCAACTTTGAATACTGAAGGAAAGAGTTTAAATCAGAAGAACAGTATGGAAGACGTGCAAGGGGTGATAAAGAAATTAAAAAGAGGAAAGCAGCTGGCCCGGACGGTCCACCAGATGAACTGTTTATGGTACTAAAAGACGAGCTGATCCAGCCCTTAACTGATTTACTAAATAGAGGTTTTTTGGGGGGTCATGTTTGACACAATCTTGGGATGAGGCTACAATCAGCATTATATTGAAACCAAACAAAGATCCTAAGACCTGCAAATCATATAGGCCACTATCTTTACTTAATAGCGTTTCCCAAATGTATAAACCGGTGTTGGAAAAGAGGTTGGAGAAGGTGATCGGGGCTTTAGTCCATGAGGATCTGAAGGGGTTGAACAAGGAGCAATAGTTTCACAAATTAACATGTGACTTGGTTTAATCGATAGATATGGCTACAGATAATAGTTCTGCACTTACAAGTTTGACTTTCGCCGCCGCCAAGGCATTCGATGGCGTGAGTTGGCCTTTCTTACACCATGTTATCCAAATATATGATCTTAGAGAGGAATTCATGAGAGCAATTAGGTTAATCTACAAACGCCAGTTAGCCAGGATTGCAGTGAATGGTAACTTAACGAAACAGATCAAAATAGACAGAGGGACGTGACAAGGGTGCTCGATATTGCCATTGCTTTTCAATTTAAACAGTGAGTCTTTCACAAATAAAATCAGGGGCAGTCAGGGCAGCACTCCTTTAGAATGTAATGGCTGGGTGAAGAAAGTCGCACTCTATGTAGATGGCCAGATGGCACATAAACAGGATCCAGCTGGGTCCCTCCTGATGAAATTACGCACCCTGGAGGGCCTTACCAGGGTCTCTGGATATTTGGTCAACCAACAAAAGACCTAGGGGAGACCCTGGCAATACTTAATATGCCAAAACATTGTAGTTTATGCCCCTAACACGTAAGTCGAGTTTTGGCACAATTTACATTTAAAACCAGTGCTGCAACACAGGGCTTTTTTTAAATGGCCACGGACTCTCTGCAGTGCACACATGCAAATGCAGAAAGGGCTGCTGGCCTCTAAACTGCCATGCCCTATTATATACTAGGGACTTCAAGGTAGTTTAAACCCCCCTGCCCTATTATGTACAAGGTACTTATAGGGTAGGTCATGACAATTATAGGGTAACCCTAACACATAGTGTACCCTAATGTGTGTGTGTGTTTTCACTTTGTTTGCACCATAGCACTGGCCCTGGGTCTGGTTAACCAGAGCCCAGGGACAGTCAGAGTCAGTTACCATCAGTACCCGTCAGGAAACAAAGGGGGTGCCCAGGGCACAGGATGACTTGTCAACAACCATAGACTCAGATCTAGCCCTAATACCACATGGCAATGAGATCATAAGAGATAATTCCTACACAATGAAGACACTGCAATGCATCTTCTCATACCTTGGATAGCAGAAAAACTACAACCTACCCTCACTCTCTTGATCTTCAAGCTTGACTAAGCCAATAGTCCACACCTGAGATACATATATAAATGATATATACTGCACTTAATTAAAGGACAATAAATGGAAGGTACTTTTGCAGATGTGTGGTGCAACATGAACAAGAATTGTTTCTTATTTCAGAAATAGTCTGTCAGCACATCTCAAAACCACTGATTCAAGGGCAGACTTTTTAAGCGTAACCCAATTAAATGCAGTCTTATGCTGAGCTCCTAGGGCACCAAAATAGGTGGAAAAGTGTGTGTGTTCTTGCTTGTAGAAGAAATGTCACACAAATAATAATTTCTTTACCAGCTTGTACTTTCATACATGCTCAACCACTGAAACTGCAACCTTATAATTGTGATACTTACCCAAATTGCCTCTTCATGTGCTTTTCACATTCAACTTATATTTACAAAGTGATAGCTCAAGTAATATCTCACTAGAAATCTTAAAGAAAGTTTAAACCTTTTTAGGAGACCCACTGACAAAGAACCTAGATAACAATGGCAAAACCGTATCCTACTCAATGGCCTCATTCTATTACCCTTCAGTAATACATACACCTGAAAACTTAACATTTATCAATGACATTATACAACCATAAGATTTCTGTTCATTTCATGTTTTTATAGATACATTAGAAATTCAATAATCCTAGCATTTAGCACTACATGAATGTGCTTCACACAGAAATATTACCCCCGCTACTTAGAGAAGAATATAGGGCCATATGTATGAAGGTAGCAATTAGCGATTCTGTTATAGCGATTTTTAAGAAATCGCTGTTTCAGAATCGCTAATTGCTATGTATCAAGAAAATCACAATTTTTTAGCGATTTCTTGATATTCCTTAATTGAAAATTCGCAAATTGTGAATTCGCAATTAAGGAATACTTTCCCATTCATTTCTATGGGCCAGGAGACCCATAGGAATGAATGGGAAATTTGCGATTCACAATTTGCTAATCGCAAATTGAGAATATTTTCAAGGGTGCAGGGGTGTCCAAAGGACACCCTGTTGCACCCCTGAAATATACATGGGTGCACATGTGGCACACATACATGCCCTAAAAGCATGTACGTGCGTCACATGGCACTTAGCAAAATGCAAAAATATGCATTTTTCAAGGAATTCGCAACTTACCACCAACTAGAAGTTGGTGGTAAGTTGCGATTCCTTAAGGCCAATTTGCGAATTTTTTTGGCTTCTTACATTGCATTTAAGGAATCGCAAAATTTGCGATTCATTAAATGCAATCGCAAAATAAGGAATCGTAAATTTTGCGATTCATTAATTTGCAAGCAGATTTCCTTGATACATACAATTAGTCCAAATTGCATTCGCAAACGCCGAAATTCTGCGAATTTCGGCATTTGCAAAGTCAATTTGGCTTGATACATATGGCCCCTAGTTAGGCATGCAGTGGCATTGCTGGTTTTACTGCAGATTAAGGACACACAACATGCATTTGATCTGTGACGATCATGAAATGAAACCCATACAAAATGCCTTAAATGATCAAAGCAATAGAACTAGCCAAATTTTTTACTTCTAATTTACGCACGACATGCTGAAGGCAGAAGCCCAAACAAAAAGTATGCACAAAAACTGGAAATCCTTCTTGAGTGACAAACATGCTCTAGGCTCACCATTTTTTGTTTCTCCTATATAGAAGGACAAAGGCTGATTTTCATATGGCTGATCCTGGTCTAGATTGACATAGCAGGTGAAAAAGACTGAAATGGGGGTTTGTGTAATTACACATGAATTAGCAAACATGCACTATCCTCTGATCTGCAGGCAGATGTGCTCCAACTGGAATCTAGTATCTATAAGCCTAAGCAATGTAGACTGCAGAACCAAATACTTTCCAACGGGTAACCAGAAAGCGCACAAGAAGAAAAGACAGTTCCTCCCAGTAGCCATAGGTCAACTCTGCACGGAATAGTATATGTGAAAGCAGTCATGTGTCTCATGGAAAGGGTCCCAAATAGAGAAAAAAATCACAAAGGGGAAAACATCCTCCTTGGAAATGTTATGAATCTTGATTTACGATAAAGATTACAAATGATGCGAATGCCAAGAACCAAAGTCCTACAGAAGGTACAGGAAAGAGAAAAAACAGGCAAAATAACCAGGAAAATGATCCAGTAGAAGCTCCAGCCTAAGGAGCAAAATTCAGGGCACAAAATGGAAGCAAGGGGAAATAATAAAGTAATGAAAAATACAGGAATAATTGCCTCGTGCACATCCTTCTTTAGCAAACTCCCACCTTCACTATGGTCTAACAGGAACTGGTACCAAAGAATAAAAGTCCTCAAGTCATCTTTGATGGGAATCCTCTGACAACATCCTATGAACTGACCACGATCTTGAAAAAGCCCTGTTGTATGGCGCAATCACACCTACATTCTAGCAATAATGGTGTTCAGAAGAGAAGCAAAGAAGAAGCCTACAGTTGACATCTTTTTCCCAGCGATGCGTTCCGCAATCCTGCTGCTGCCATTTACACTCTGGAGTCCAAACAACTCGAGGAACAGCCCTCCTGGCTGTAGGGAATACAGAGATACCAGGGTGGTTATTCAGCCACCTAGTGAGGATTGCATTTCAGAACATGGAGTCTGATAACATGATTAAGGTGTCTTCTTCTTCTTCAGCCAGAGAGGGCCTTGGATAAGTTCCCAGCACAAACGTAACAAGACCTCTGGATTGAGAATACCCTTTTCTATCTGAGTGGAACAGCTATGATTAACAAATCTGCATTTTTAATCAAAAGAGGTTAGCAAACAGTGGAGCATGCTCATGTTTTTAATATTTCTAAATCAGTTCTTTTAAAGAAGTAAACTTACAATGATTCAACATAAAGAATAGACACTACCACAAACTGCCATTCATTAAGTTCATGTATTTTTAAGTACTTATCTATTTAATGAGATATTTAATTTGTAAACTTCAAATATACTAGCTTTGCGTACCGCGACTGAGCAATTGCGAACTCTCGCGATGCGTGCTGTGCAAGGTGGCAAGCCGCGATTACGTAATCGCGGTCGCCAAACTCCCGCGGGATCCACAAAAAGTAATCCTTCCAGGTCAAGATCCGAATGAAAGTGACTAGCACATGAAGAAAGCACTGGGAGGAGCCTGCTGGACAGGAACAGGAAGTTGGAGACTGTGGGGCACTTCCTTCCTCCCACCCTCCCCCCCCAAAATGGACTCCTTGCAAAAAAAAAGTGCAGGCAAATGTCAACCTGAGGAGTTATTCTGATGAAAATCATCATTTTCAGAAGGTTTATGCTGCTTGCTGGTGGATTTCTTGTGCAGAATTGCAAATTCTGCATTTCGCGAGTGCGAGATTGTTGCTGCCCGCCGCATCTACGTGTTCGCAATTGCGAACTCTCGCGATGCGTGCTGTGCAAGGTGGCAAGCCGCGATTACGTAATCGCGGTCGCCAAACTCCCGCGGGATCCCGCAGCAAGATCCAAAATGGCGCAGCACTCGCAAAATATCGAGAAAAACAACTCGACAAACGCTGAATGACGGTAAGTGAACGCCGCACGCCGCAATATTGTATCCCCAAGAAAAAAAATACGCTGCGTGTGAATTTGCAGATTTGCGGATTGCGAATTTACCGAAAATCCGCAAAATCCGCGAGCGGAACGGATTTTCCGCCCATGCTTACTTTTCTCCAACATCTGCGGCCCATAAAAATACTGGCCGATTGCATGCCCCCCCCCCCCCCCCCCCCCGGAGCCTTTATTGGTTCATGCCAATCAAAATGGTGTTGTGCCATCCCACTACACTGCAGATCTGGATGATTATCGTGGAGGCTTGGAAGACATAGTTTCTCTAGATAGGTTTGGTGAAATCAAGTGGCTATTCTTTGTTAAAAAGCTCTTAGTCGACATTGACCTGGGTAACTACTGGTCCTCCTAAGTATCCACAAGCCATCTATCGAGCACCACCCTTAAGGATGCATTTTAGGATCATATACCTGCTAGTGAACTGAGAAGTGCAACTGAAGGGTTGCTCACTTCCTTTTTCTTTTCACTTTAAACCTGATTTTGCATTTGAGCTCTTTCTAGACAGCATCAATCAACCAGCTGCAAAGCAACATTTTCTCAAATTTCACAATGGCACTTTACCCTTAATGCCTCTCCTAGTTAAGTGGTATCCTCAAACTGTCACAAGCATTACATGTCCGATCTGCAGGCAAACAGAGGACTCACTGGTACACTTCACCTTCTTTTGCGCAGGTTACTCTCAACCCAGGAAAGCGCTGATTATTCCTCCATGAAAATAGCTTGGATGCAGACAACCACAGGCTGCTTTTCGGCTCCTTTGAACAGAGCCCTTAAAAAAAGTTATTTGTATAGTCCAAGTTCCTCCACTGGAGTTGGTCTATAAGTGCAGGGCTCTATGAGTGACCCTGAGAGATCTTCTAGTACTGTATTTGCTTTACAATTTGATGTGTTAGTCCCGCTCTTTATGTCGCTATCAAAAAGCATATTACTGATATAGTCCTTCTTATTCTAAGGCAAAAGGGCAGCAAGCCAACACAGCAAAACAGGAGTCCAGCAGAGTGGCAGTCCTTGTAACAGCACAACAGTCCGTCTTCCTGGCGAAGTATCCACAGGTCCAAAAGTGTAATGAAATAGTGGTGCCTGAGGTCCAGTATTAATACTTTGGTGTCACCGCCCTGGAAGGTGGGAGAAGCTTCTAGACAGTGGCTTTGAAGTGCAGGGAATCCCCTTCCTCCCATGTCTTGGCTTCAAGCTGACTAGAGTGACAATACAGGGTTGTTAGGCCTAGTTTGTGGAGACAGAGCACAGCCCATTCAGGTGCAAGTGGGGCTGAAACCATAGAATGGTTAAAGTAAGAAAATGGCAACTTTCCAAAAGGGGCATATTCAGACTCGCAACTTAAAATCCAACTCTACCATAAGTTGCGATTTTAAATTGTGAGTCCAGAGACACCAAACCTACCAAATTAGAAATTACACTTGTGAAATTTAATAAGGTAATCCCGTTCTTAACATATGGGATAGATAGGCCTGGACACGTAAAACTTAAAATGCGTGAATGGTGTGCACAGGAATGCAAAAAAAAAAAATTCAGGAATTTCCTCTGAAGTTTTTCAAAAAAAGTTCTTTATTGTTCAAATGTTCATAAATGATTCATAGAAAAACGCAATTCAGCCAACTCGTTTCGTTCTCAAAGAGAACTTTGTCATGGCTGAAAGTAGACAAGATACAAACATAAATATACACAAACAAAATAATTGGACAAAGTACACACTTAAATTTAAACTTGACCAAGAAAATCCGGTACTTCAACGAAAAAATATATATATCAAACAACCACCATGTAAACTGAACATATGAGGCAAACAATATCATTTTTTTTGCACATAAACACAACATGAATAAAAAATGTATACATTTTAGACAAAGATCATAATACTGATGATGAGGTGCATTTCGTCCTTAAGAAATGAATTGACATATCACTAGTGCAGATGCTATATATCTGGTTTGCATCCTAATGATCTAGAGAGGTGTCCTTAATGTCGTTCTAATGAAAGTATAAACTCTGTTTTCTGACTACGGATATATGTATTTTTACCTCTTTCTGTTGATAAGGTTCCACTTGGCTTGCTTCCTCAGGGTTTGGTATGTATAGACATTGACCTAGAGATGCTTTCTTGATTTTAAAAGAAAGTCTCCTTTTTTGTGACTGCAGATATATCTATGTATAACTCACTCTGTAAATTAGGACATTGTAACCTTCTTGTATTGACTTAGGTTCTTCCAAATTTGTGATCTCTGGGCTTGGTATGCCCAGATATAGGTGTTGATACAATTTTTAGATCATTATAATTCGGTGCGCTTTTGTGTAGTGGATTTAAACTATTTTTTGGAATTTATGTGTGCCATACTGGTTGTTAAAATATTTTGGGATCATCTTTTCTTTCTAGCTACGCAGCCTTCTTATTTAAATTGTTATTGGTGACTGTTATTATTTTTTCAGTAACAATAATTATTATTTTTTCTTTGTAACCTTAGCCCGGTTTTTTGGGGAACTCTTTTCAGAGGACGCGCTCTAGTTTCTCAACCACCCATCACATGGTTACACAGTTGTAGTTCTTTTCGATGCTGGAAGTTAACATTCAAAAGGAAGGCTCTCTGTAGTTCTTATATGAGTCACATTGGCTCGGCAACAGTAATTATTTTTTCTTTGTAATCTTAGCCGAGTGTTGGGGCACCTTTTCCAGAGGACGCGCTCCAGTTTTTCAACCACCGATCACGTGGTCACGCAGTTGTAGTTCTTTTCGATGCTGGAAGTTGGCATTCGAATGGAAGGCTTCCTGCAGTTCTTATTCGAATTACATTGGCTTCTCACTTTTCGGCTACGCCTTTACCGGAAGAGAATAGACCTATGGCATTCAGGCTCATGTGTAGTGATATCTGACATCATTACAGTCACGTCTTTTTAGCCACACCTATACCGGAACCGGACTGCTATTTGAAGGCTGATGCAGGAAAACATCTTTCTCGGCATTATTGATACCGTCATGCCAGTTTTCCGGTATGTGCTTAGATGGTCTGTCATTTTGTTCTCTCTAATTTTCTCATTTTGTTTAAATTATCTTGATGTGGTTATTCTGGGTTTCCGCAGCTAGTCCATGATAAATGTCAAAACTCGTAGCTCGTAGCTCTCTCACTCTGTTTAAACTGTCTGCGGGTGGATACCTGGGTTCCCTCAGGGATTCCACTATAGACTTTAAACCCTATCTCATACTCTGTACTTTTTTCATTTTAAATGCTACTTTGTCTCACTGACGGCATTTACGCAATTCTATTTGTCTCAAGATATGACCATTATGGTGGTACTTGCCATTTCTACTGATACTGATCTTGTTATTAGAAGCTTTTTTGATCTGGGTAATCTAACTTTGGAGTGTCTTGCTGTATTTTGTTTTGCCCTCCACGGACATGCAAGATATTCAGCTTGTTTTTAACACCTTGGCTGCTATGGGTTTTCCCCCTGGGTGCTGCGATTCCATAAATCCCACTTTTCATGACAAAGCCAGCTCGTCATAAGCACAGGGCAGGTAAAGCCCATGACGAGCTGGCTTTGTCATCAGCACTGAAGGGGTTAATATATTTCTTTGCACATTATTACTAATACCGCGAATGATGGAATAAGTATCTGTCTAACTTTTGTTGTTTTCCCATGTCCCCCTTTAGGCCGGATCGTGGCCTCGGGTTAGTTCCCCATATTCGCTTCAGATACACTGCCTGGAGTTTCTTGAATTTACTGGTTCTGTGATTTCCAATATCAGGTAAATTCATGCACCTTACGACCTCGTATGTGTTTGAGAGAGTTGTCTACTGAGGTACATGCATCCTGATTCATTGGCTCCTTTATCTCTTTTTTCTGGACTTAGGGTATACCTTGAAGGACCCCTATCTGGATGCCTTCCACTTATAAGGCGCTTTTATTATTACTTGATACAGGTGATTTCAATTTTTAATGGTGATATATTGTGAAAAATCTGTATATGTGATATCATGATTAGACATTCAAGGAAATATAAATTAAGATTTTTTCCATAATTTTTATCCAATCAGAATATTCTTGGATTTCTTCTTATGAAGTTTGGACCATGACAGCTCCACATTACACAAGATCAATGTTGAGGGAGGGGAGGAATACGTGATCCATTCAGTTTCCTGCAATCATATATAATCTAATCCAAAGGGAAGGATCACTTGTCCTGCATAACATCGAGTATGCGGGAATGGTTCTTTCTAGTCCCAATAAAAAACCCTCATGCACGTGTTGGTAAGTGGCGATGTTAAGCGGTATATCTTGGTTCTCCGCTGTCCCTCACACGTGTCTGCATAATCATGTGGTTTATGCAACCTCCAACCGGGAGGTAATACCCTCAGTTAAAAACAGTAGTGATCAGTGATAGTGACTGTGACGTGATAAGGTGAAAATTAGTAAAAAGTCTCTCTCTTCCAGACAAATATTTTAATAGTTCTAGTTTCTGGAGGCAAATAAAAAAAAAATTAATGTAGGTGAACAAGAGTGGTTATGACTCTTTCACACTAGGATTGTGGTATAGGTCGCCATGTTTCAGCCCATGAATCGCCAGAAGGTCGTTGGGGCTTTCATCAAGACCACGGTGCAAAGTGTATAGAGACCTCTCACGTCTCTATATGTGAAATCTCCAAGTAAATTTAGATTTAAAGGAACATGTCGTTATGCTGTTCCTGAAAAGGTCAAATAGTACCTTCGTTAATGGTTATGTTAAACCTCATCAGGATCCAGGTGGGTCAGGGAGGCACGCTCGGTCACTCCGTCATTCTGCTTGTCCTGACTCTGCCAACACTGGTCCCGGAAACCTCCACATTACATTCATTGGATTTAGGTTAGATATGTACGTCTTTCGGCGTTTTCTTAGCCTTAACTTTATATATTTTTTTAATTACATTATTCTTTGTTTCTAAAATATGCTTTCGTTTTTTATTCAGATATATTATTAATCTTGCTGTTGGAAGAAACCTCTGTGGACTTACTTGTGAGATTCATGAACGTGACTATATTTAATATCCTTTCTCGCTATCTAAGGTTAGATGAACTCATTACGAACCTCATGATATTTTTACTTGATGAGGTATTTGGCGGATTATATAAACCTTCCCCACTTTGCCATCCTCCTTTAGAGATCACCACTGTCTATTCGGTTTTTCCTGGTGTACATGATATAGCTGTACTCACGGCAAAGGTGAACATACTAGTTCTCCCCTTCAATAGGCGTATTACCCTGAGAAGGTGAGTTGATATTTACTTTCAATTTTTGGATTTAGCTTTTAGCTGGATAATTAGATATATGATTTGGGCTTTGATCAGATCCATTATAGGGATTTCTTCACCTCTACCTTTTAGTGTTGATTGTTATGTTTTATCCTGACAATTTTGTCTTTTTATCAGTGTTTTCTGATTGTTTTTTGTGTTTGGTGCTCTTAGCTCTCCTTTTATAAATGTATGAATTAATGCTTATGTTATTTTTTCTTTGTCTAAAATGTATACATTTTTTATTCATGTTGTGTTTATGTGCAAAAAAAATTATATTGTTTGCCTCATATGTTGTTCAGTTTACATGGTGGTTGTTTGATATATATATATTTTTTCTTTGAAGTACCGGATTTTCTTGGTCAAGTTTAAATTTAAGTGTGTACTTTGTCCAATTCTTTTGTTTGTGTATATTTATGTTTGTATCTTGTCTACTTTCAGCCATGACGACGTTCTCTTTGAGAACGAAACGAGTTGGCTGAATTGCGTCTTTCTGTGAATCATTTATGAAAATTTGAACAATAAAGAACTTTTTTTGAAAAACATCAGAGCAAATTACTGAAAAAAAATGTTTTTGCATTCCTGTGCACACCATTCAAGCATTTCTTCAAGGATCTGAAATACAGTGATACAATGGGACGGTTGGTGTCTGGGTTTGTGGCACAGTACTTTTTACAAAATATAAAACTGGTATAGAGGTGCAGTGAGAGTAGTCCACCGTCTTTATTTTTGTGGCACGTAAAACTTAAAAGTATATGTCCAACCTTTTAAATACACTGCACCGTGCCCTTGGGATGGCCTAGGGCCTACCTTATTAACAAGCATTTACAATGCAATAGGGCTCGCATTTTCAAAACTTTGACCTATTTGTATTGTAAATGACAATGCCTTTTATTATTACAGGTGTTTTAAACCCATAAAAGACATTGTCATTTACAATGCCAATAGGTCAAAATGTTGCAACTGAGAGACCTGTTGCATTGGAAAGCTGAAACACAGATCAGTGTCCCTGCGCCATGCTCATTATTTAAGCAATTAAAAAAAAAAAAAGCTGAAACAGAGAGCGGTGTCCCTGATGCAGGCGCGGCGCTCAGCATTAAAGTTAAAAAAAAAAAAAGCTGAAACAGTGACTTCAGTTTCCCTGAAGTGGGCACTGCGCTCAGCATTAAGGTTAAAAAAATAAAATAAAATAGAAAGTGCAGTGTCCCTGAAGTGGCCATTGCGCTGAGCATTACAGCAGCACAGATTCCATTCTTGGCCAAGAACTGTTCCATCTCACTTGACACGAGCTGTACCCCATTGTCGGTCAGGGGGGATTCAGGGAGACCTTCTTTGCAGAAAATGTCCTCCAAGAATTTTGTGACATCTCTGGTTTCTATACTATGAGTTACCTTGACCTCAGGCCATCTGGAGTACTTGTCAATCAAGACTAGAACAGAAGATTGACCCACCTTAGAGGAGACAGGCTCTAAGTGATCCAAGGCTACATGTTGTCAACACCGTGTGGGAGCCTCTTGTATAATCATAGGTTGGACCCTAGTCTCACAATGCGCTCTACAAGAATATTGATACCGGGCCACCAGAAGTGCATATGAACTCTCTCCTATGTTTCCGAGATGCCTTGGTGGCCCAGGTGGGCCCAGTGAACTATTTTCTGTCTGAGAGATGTTGGAGGGACAAGACGCGTTCTTCTCCAAAATAAATCATTACTCAGCGAAAGTTCGTTCCTTACATTCCAGAATTTCCGCACACTTTCAGACAAGCTCTTAATACCCGCCCACCCTCCTGATACCAATCTGCACACATCAAGTAAATCAAGGTCTCTTTCCATAGACTCTCTCCACTCTAACTAAGAAACAACTCCTACGATAACCTCACAGACTTTGAAGTCATCAATTTCCCACGCATCTTCGGGGTCAAGAGAGGTTTCGTCACATTGCTTGGGCACCAAGCGAGAGAGACTGTCTGCTACTTTGTTGTCCACCCCGGGGATGTATTTTACGACAAAGTTGAAATCCTGGAGTGCTATGACCCACTTATATATTCTAGCGGAAACAGCGTCTGAAGGCCTTTTTAGAGAACAAGTCTTTCAGGGGTTTATGGTCTGAATGAACAACGAAAGAGGTAGAGCAGAGACATTTTTTGAGTTTCTTGATGGCCCAGAAAATGCAAAGTGGTTCCTTTTCAATTACCCAATATTGAAGTTCTGGACCAACAAGAGCTCTTGAGAGAAACATGATGGTTTCTTCCTTGCCATCCCTTGCCTGTTTAAGGACAGCGCCCAAGCCTTTAGAAGTGGCGTCAGTGACAAGAATGGACCTCGAAGAAGTGTCAAAGCTCTGCAGAGAGGGAGCGGAACAAAGAGCTTTCTTGACTCCCTAGAATTCCAACTGGCACTGGGTAGACCAAGAGAACTTCCCACCTTTCTTTAAGAGGGACCTAAGATTGAAGGTGTGGCAGGCAAATCGTGGAACCAATTTATTGTAGTACTCTGCCATTCCCAAGAAGGTTATCAGTTCATCCCTGGATTGGGGAGTGGAAGTTCCGTAATGGTCTTCACCAGACGATCTCTGGGCCTAATGGCATCACCAGTCAAGAGGTGACCCAGATAATCAATTTCAGGGAGATTAAACCTGCATTTATTTTCATGCAGCGTAAGACCTCTCGCACTGAATCGTTCAAGTACACTCCTCAGTCTCGCATCGTGTTCACCTTGAGACGAGCCGTGGATCAAGACGTCATCTTGGTTTATCTTGACTCCCTCCACACCACTCAACACATCTTCGATGGCTCTCTGAAAAACGGAGGCAGCAGAGATCAGGCCAAATGGAAGACGTGTAAACTTGTATGATCCAAAGGGGGTTATGAAGGGAGTGAAGTCCATGGACTTATCATGAATTTTGACCTGATGATATGCAGCACGAATATTTAAGGTGGAGAGGATGCGTGCGTCCGTCAACTGGGCTAACATTTCAGTGAAGTTTGGGAGGGGGGAACCTGTGGGCGACCACGGCCTGGTTGAGGACACGAAGATCCACACATAGGCGTACCCCGCTTGAGGCTTTGTGTGCAAGGACTACTGGGGCCAACCACTCACTAGCCTCAGTCTCAACGATGATACCTTCTTTCTTCAATTTCTCGAGTTCGGAGCGCATAGCCAAAGGTACACTGCACACTTTACATGTGACTGGCTGAGCATCAGGTTTTAAAGTGATCTTGTGAGTGTAACCCGAAAAGCAACCCAATTTCTCACTGAAGACTTCCTCGATTTCAGAACGTAGGGCACAGTTTGAATCATTCACACTAGGAACAACACTTGCATTACACTCACTTGAGACAACCTTTGAAGGAACAGACTGTGGGGGGAGGTCTCTGAGGGTAATGCAGGGATCACCACCAGGAACTAAGGACACACCTAGGTCAGCCTGGTGAAACCAGCCGATTATGCTGTCACCTCTGTAAAACACCCAACGCCCCGTTGGTAGAACATTTCTTGGAGAAAGGACATTCGGAGAATGATATCCGCTGGACTGTTATCTCACAAATCATCATTCCACCCAGGGGTGGGGATCTCACCCGCCTCTTGAACAGAGAGGAACTCAAATGGATTTTGAAGACTGATAGTCTTAACTCTGGTCTTAACCTTCAAGACGAATGGACTGCCCTTATCTAGAACTTGGTGCTGAATGTAGTCAGACTTGTATTCTGTTGTAAATATGCATTTTAACTGTACTGTCTAAATGCTTGTTCTTAAGCATGTCACTGTCCCTTCACGTCACCACTCCGACTATCCTCTATAGTCTTATCTCTAGTCACACCCTCACTCACTCCCTCACTGACCTAAGATGGCGCCTATGGGAGTCCTTCTACTATTTTTATGCCCTCCCCTTTGACCAACCAGAAGCAATTATATTGCTTGCTGTGCCATTCCGCTGTGAGCACGCCAGGAAGTGAGACTCTTCACCGACTAACCCGGTAAGCAGATTCCCTTGACCCTCGACATCCGTGCCTCCCGCCGTTGTTGATACACCTGAGTAATTCCTTCCTTACCCCCAGGTCTTCTGGCAGCCGACGGACACCACTGTTTTCCGCGGCTCCCGCCACCCGATTGTGGTAAGTCAGATTCTTCCGCATTGACCCTTGGGTCTCCCACTCGCTGGCCACGTTATTCATTATTCCTTTTGTTTGTTAAGGGTGGACGTGTGTACTTCCGCTACCCGAGGAATAAGCCTCTAAACCATGAGGCTTTCTGGTGAGCATTAAGCTGCCATTTGTGACTCCCTCCGCCGACCCCCTTGAAATCACTGTGGTATTGTTTTAAGCCACGACGGGCATTATCACGTAGTCCGCCTCACAGAGCACTTTCACTCTTGCTGCCATTTGTTACTCCCTCTATTGCGCTGACCCCCTTGAAGTCATTGCGGTATTGTTTTGAGCCACGACGGGCTCGATCACATAGTCCGCTTCACTGAGCACTTTCATTACCGTATTGACAAAAGATCCGCCCTCCCCCCTGAATCACGTGTGTTCACAAGGACTTGATCCCAAACCATTATTGCACCGACCACCTTAGTTCACCCTGTATACCTGACTAGTGTTGCGCTGCACACTGGTCACACACAAGTCACTGTTTTTACCATGTAGACGCTGTTTGTGTACTTAATGTGAATATTTCCTCTTCCTCCCTTTAGGCATTTAGAGGCTAAAACACTTTAAGGCTTTTCATTGTATCTGTCCTGATGATGGACCCTGTGATTTACTAAGGGTCCGAAACCCCGTCGACTTTAAAAGCACTGAAACCGAACTGTGATTACTATTGGATGTTAAGTGCTCAGTTGTGATACTCTGTACAATTGTATTGTTGATAGAGTAACTTGTTTTGCCTTACAAAGCCCTTCTTTGCTGTTTATATCAACCCTATGTACCTGCTCTGTTAGTACTGGACACAGGCTTGTGGTCCACACTGGCTGATTGTTGGAAGGTACTTCGTGTGATTTGAATACATGAATTCTGAGTAAAATCTCTGAAAGACCACTGTCCGGCTGGACATGCCTTTCTAAAAATATAGAATGACTCTGTCTATATTTCATTTTGTGCTGAAATTTTTCAATGTTGTTTGATAAAAGTCACCTCTGCATGAAACCTAAATCTTCCCTGCAGTTAGTCTTCCTTTGTATTCAATATTGCTGATGAAGTACCCAAACAATTTTATTGGTTGGCCACCATAGGCTAAAGGTTTCATATCAGGTTTGTAAATGTTTACTTTCCCATACAAGCTTCAAGTCAAAAAACTCTTTAGGGATGAGAGAGATCTTTGCCCCAGAGTCAAAGAGCATCCTAATGATACAATCATTCACTAGGAGCACATCAATAGGCCGCTTACTTTTGTTTTTATTATTGCAGTGCAGCTCATCGCAGTCAGAGTCACTTCCACTCTCAAAGGAAACCTTCTTGACACATCAGCGTGTTATTAGAACTGCAGAAGAAACACAGAAGCTGTGTGCGTCAGCGCATTGTCAGGGAAACACAGGGACTCTGTAGGCTAAGTTGGTAAGAAACAGGAAAGCTGTGTGTGTCAGCGCCTTGTCAGGGAAACCAAGGGACTCCGTAGGCTAAGTTGGTTGCATAGCAACGGAGAGTTTGTGTTGTGTAAGAATATACTGGACATAAGGCCTGCGTAGCAGTGAGCGGTGACGTCGGTTCTCGCTGCAAGTAAGAATGGAGGCGTTCGCAGGAGACAAGCTGACGTTCGGCTGAAGTAGGTAGGAGAGCTCGTAGTCAAGTCTTAACTGTATGTGTAAGAAGCAATTCCAACAGTGTACACTCCCCAAATTGAAGGACATACACAAGTTCTGTCACAGAAGGGAGTTTCGATTAAATTAGCATAGATCGTGAGAATAGATTGCCATACTTTAAATGCGCGTTATGTAGAAGAGAGAAAACGCGCTGAAGAGAAGGTGCATGCAGGTCACAAGACAAGGCAGGGCGGAGGGCCAGAGAGGCAGCCAGGCAAAGTATCCTTCTCAGAAAACAGCGCACACAGTACCTTGAGGGAAGTAATGCTTATCTGTGTTAGGATGCTTGCTGTGATGACCAGGAGAAGGCTTCTTCTTGTCTTCTCTTGAGGTGGTCTTGCTTGGCTTTAATCTTCTTTGCTTGTCGCCAGTGTGAAGAAGTACAGGAAGACAGGATGGTTTTTGTGATGAACTTCTTTATTCAAGCTTCAGGTACAGCAACGTCCTATCCACAGGACAGCCAACAGCAACTGACTCTGAGCACTTGGCAACATGGATGAAGAACTCAGAACATTCTAGAGTCATATGGGTGGAATGTTCTACATAGAAGCAGCTGGCTAGTACTGAGCACAACACTTAGGCAATTACCACACACGTCAAGACAAAAGGCCTGACCATGTGCAATAGTAGATGAAAGGATACTGTTTCAAAGGTCCTAATCTTATTTATGGCACATTTTATGAATTTATGATTCATGAGGTTCTTGACTGATATAGTCCTTTAGGCATTTACTAATAATGAACTATATTTTTGATGTTCCCCCTCAGGATACTTGTAAATAGTGTTCCTCTTCTGATCTTATTTGCTTTCACACTTATGTGTAACAGGTACTGAAGTGACATTGTCTCAGGAGTTTTTGTGCAGTGAATAGTTGTATTAATGATAGTTGTATTGCGTATTTATAAACTATGCTTTTATGGGTTTTTCCTAAGTCAAATAAACATTGTTGAATGATTGACTACTAAATCAAACTTTTATCACACAGATGACAATTAACCTCCTTTTCTTCTCTTCAGGGGAAATGTACTCAGATTTTAGGATGCTATGTACAAACTAGTAAACTATTTGATTCTGCCTTGGCCATGCACATTAGGTGTGCTTTTGTTGTGATGTACTGTATAATCCAAAAGGTTTACATATCAGTGTTTCCGAAAATCTTTTTATTCATGTTGATATACAGCCTGGCGCACACTTTCTTTTGCCTCAGGCCGATGGTCAACATAATCGTTTATCTGCTCAAAAGGAGACATGTTTCACTTCATGTGAAACACAATACACTAAAATATTTGATTTTGGCTAAGGATCAGAATCATTGCCGGGGGATCAAGGGGTATGGAGTAGGTTGCAGCTTATGGTAATTTTTCTAATTATTTAAAATATTAAAAGGTGTAGAATTAGAGTGGGGTAGTCTGCTCAGTGTGTTGTTTGGGCAATGCGTTTTTAGACTTTTTTGGGGGGGGAAAGGACGAGGAAGGTTTGAGAATATACAGTTTTGCAGTGCAGATATAGAACTAGTACCTGCGAACACACTCTACAGAAGCCTGTTTGTTGCTGTTGTCTGGGAAGCAGTAACTAAAGAGTGGTCGATTGCAAATATTATGTATGTTCCCGTGTTTAATAAAGGTAAACAAATTGGCATTGCCCTAAACAAATCATTTATATATACAGAAATGTGCCACAAAATACACATTGTGAGTTAATCTACTGTGTGTGCATGCCATTCATAGTGACACATTGTATTACCCATTGATAAAGTGCAAAAACATCTGTTTAGCTGAAATTGTGCTAATGTGTTTAGCATCATGTACAAGAATTATCATAGTAAAACAAGATCAAGGAACCATGGTGTTTTATCCGCTCTAAATATCCATTCATTTCATATAAACACTTACAATAAAAATTATACAAGCACCCGTTTCTAAAATAAATGTAAAAGAGCAAAAACCTTTTCCACTATGATGAGGTCCCCGACTTGTATGTCTGAACTCTTTACTTGCACTTTACCTTTGAAAAAGAAATGAAAGGAAAAAAGTTACACCTGGCAACTGCAGATTAGTAGAATATTTAAATAATCATACCACAAACATTATTATTGATCGGTGAACAATTAAAATATAGTGACTAGATCCAGAAGTCTGTTCTAATGATAATCACTTTCGAAAAAGCTACTTACACTATAACAGGTCTCCACTAGACAGGCATTACCTTTGGGACCAGGCGCATTCATCTAAAAGTCTCTAGTAGCAGGTAATACATTTTTCATAAAAAGGTAGATCAAAAAGATAATTGCTCTCTCCTCAGCATGGGCTCCATATCATGCTACAGTTGCACCATTTCAGTTTTGTGGTATTCTCCCAAATGGGGAACATGTGTCCATTTTGATAAAACCTCAAACAGATGATGCTGGTTGTGTGACTCCACTGTGAATATCCTTGATGTAACAATTTACCAGGTATCTTGTACTCGCCATGAAGCGTCCTGCATTTTTCGATAAATCATAATTCAACACTGGAGCAAACCTCAATATATTGGACTTCATAATATGGGCAGAGAGCGCAAGAGACTTCATGTTTGTATATCACAAGAGAGACATGCCTACAAAGTAAGTGATGTTTTCCAGAAGGAAATGAGGTTTTCAACCAGAAAGCGTGTTTGATTGCAAATATCCCACAGAGAAAAATACAATAAAAAAACTACCACATAGTAATAACCGAGGGTTTCAAGTTAAACATTTGAATATCATAACCTACAAACAACGATAAAGTCATTTTGTGTCGTCCTACTCCAAGTTAATTTGCAATCATAGCCCAAGACAAAAATCATTTCAAAATTTTACTCATATCATGCTTTGATGAGTCTTCCAAAACATGTAAATGATTTAGGAAAATATATTGAGGTATTTCATGTTTCAATTTATATTTCAACCACATTCCAGTGGAAATAATTAAGATTTATCACCATGAAAGCATGCACCTCACATGGAGCCCATGGCAAAGTTGTCCATTAAATACACTGTCTTGTGCAAGTTCAAGCAACACCACATGCACCACCTTATCAAGCCAGTGAGGAAACTTTTATCAATTATGACTTTGGTTAAAGGTTTGCTTTTTTTTTTTTTTTTAAATAATTTTTATTTTTCCTTTTTCTTAATATGCACATTGTATTTTACATCATACATTTGTATATTTTATACATCAAAGATTTCAAATTTCGCTGGTTTGAAGTTTTAAACAGTATAAACAATATAAGCAATATAGAGATATCCTGCCATATAATTTACAGTTCAAAATTTCATATTCTGTTACAATATCTTATATTGCCATCCTTTCTTTCCATTTGGCTATTGGTTCCCAGATTTTGAGCCCAAGTCTCCTACCCCTTTTCCCCTTGCGTGCATAAATAGCTTTCTCAAGGTTATAACTAGCTAGTAAATTTGCCAGCCATACATGCATTCCTGGGGGTACCTTGTCTAGCCAAACTCTTGCTATTGTTAATCTCATAACTGCGGTAGCTATAAACATGAATTCCTTCTGATCAGAGCCAACTTGATTATCTCTCCCAAACAGTATCATCATAGGTGTCAATTTGGTTCGTATGTCAAGAGTATTACTAAGAAAATCTTCCATATTTTTAATCAGGGAATAGAGCTGAGGGCAGGTAGCAAACATATGGATAATATCTGCATCCCCTGCATTACAACGTGGACAGGTGGTGCCAGTGGTGCCTCCCCATTTAGCTATCCTGGCGGGAGTATGGTACAACGAGAATAGAGTCTTATAATGCTGCGATTGCATGGGACCTGAGCACAGAACATTACATCCCATGTCCAGGGATTCTTGAAAATTTCCAGTCTCCCCACCCAATTTTTCAATCCATTTGTTGCTAACTTTCTCTAAATCATCAATTTTACTTTTTGCTAGACATGCATAAAAAGATCTAATTGTGCAGTCCCTCCCCATTTTTATTTTCTCCAATACTTCATTAGTACTAAATCCCGCACTACCACCTTGTTTACGACAGAGGAAGCTCCTTACCTGTAGGTATTTGAAAAAGTCCTTCCTCTCAATCCCATACTTGAGGATAAGATCTGTAAACTGAACTAACACCTCCCCATCCATTAAGTCCCCAATCTGCCCTATTCCTTTTTGGTACCAACTCAACATTATCGAATCTGCAAATACTTCCGCCGGGAAAGATCTGTTCTTATAGAGCCTGATATATCTGTTATATCTTCCCAGCCCCATTTTTTTTAGGAATGCAATCCATACCCTACCTGCTGCCACTACAGTCTTAAATCTAGTCCGTTTGTGGTAACCAAACTCAATTCTATTAAAAAAATTATTTTCTGCCTCTGCCCCTAATACTATAGAGTAAACTTCTGTTGACATAGTCGTAACACTGCTATCACTTCCTCCACCCCCAATTAACCCCTGCATATACTGAAGTGCTGCCGCCATTTGATATAACCTAAAATCAGGTGCCCCCCAGCCACCTCTTTCTCTTGGGAGGGTCATATATCTATAGGCCCGTCTAGTTTTCCCGTGTGCCCAAATAAATCTATTAAGTACCTTCTCTAACAAATTAAACCATCTAGCCTCAAATACTAAAGGAATAGAACGAAAGAAATATAAAAATTTAGGTAAAATTTACATTTTAATTATATTTGTGCAGCCCATAAGGGAAAGGTGCAAATTATTCATCCTTTCTAAGTCTTTTTTGACTTTATCAATTAGAGGTGCCAAATTCTGCTCTACTATGTTATCCAAACTTGTCGTTAAAAGCACCCCTAAGTACACTGCTGAGTTGACCACCCTATCATCAGTACATACAGTATATCTATTTTTGATTATCTGCGTTTTTAATCTATTTAGGCTATATCCTGAGATCTTTCCAAACCTCTGAGCCTCTAACTCCACCTCTTTTATAGCTATGGTCGGATTAGGCGTTAAAATTGCAACATCATCTGCGTAGGCTAAGGTCTTCACCACACAGTTATTAATCCTCATTGGTGGTATCTTTTGATTAGCTTCAAGCCTGCGCAATAGTGGTTCCAAATATAGCGCAAACAGCAGGGGAGAGGAGGGACATCCCTGCCTAGTCCCCCTAGCAATTTTTACTTTATCAGAAAGCCCTCCATTCACTCTTATACTTGCTGTTGGAGCATTATACAGTACCCGTATGGCTTTTATAAAAGGTTCCCCCAATCCACACCACCTCATAACCTGCCACAGGTAATCCCATGAGACCCTGTCGAATGCCTTCTCGGCATCCAGAAATAGTGCTGCAACAGGGTCTCCTAGGATATCCGCAGAGTCCAACATCGTGATCACCGTCCTTACATGTTGCGTGGTCCCTTTCCCAGGAATGAATCCATGCTGGATAGGGGTTACAAGCTGCTCGATTATCCCAGCCAGCCTTTTTGCTAATATTTTAGAGTAGATTTTAACGTCCGAGTTCATTAATGTGATTGGCCTATATGACCCTGGTGTTTCTGGTGGCTTCCCCTTTTTCAAAATAACTATTATGTTAGCCCCTCCCCACGTCTCCGGGCTGGGTTCCCCTACCTGTGCTTGCTGCATTATCATGAACATGTCTGCCAAAAGCTCTTTTTTGAATATTTGATAAAATTCAAGTGGAATCTGATCCGGCCCTGCCGCTTTCCCTGCCGGTAAACTTCCAAGAGCTTCCTCTAACTCTTCAAGCTGCAATGGTCCATCTAATATCTCCCTGTCTTCTACTGACATTGTTGGAGGCGGAATATTCCTCAAATATTTATCAATCTCTTCTAGATTTGTTGGATCTTCTGGAGTATATAAATCCGCATAGAATTCTCTAAAGACTTCTCTTACTAGGTTAGTCTCCATGACCATGTTCCCCTGCGCGTCTCTTACTTCCTTTACACCTGCTTCAGCTGCTCTCTGCCTAGTTCTAATTGCCAGCACCCGCCCCACCTTCTCACTAAGTTCGTATATTTTTTCCTTTTTTGTTAAGAAGTTATCTGCCGCCTGCCTTGCAAGACCTTCCACTGCTTCAGCTTTTAGCGCTATGATCTTAAGCAGACAATCCTCTAAGGGTAGATTGTGTCTTATAGCCCTGCTTAAGTTCCCTTCCTCTCTTAACAACCTCTGTCCTATCTCTTCTCTCCTTTCCCTTTCTCTTTTTTGTCTCCCCATTGCAAAACTAATTGTTTCACCCCTTACTCCTGCCTTGAATGTATCCCAGACCACCCCTGGGGCTGCTGTCCCCCTATTTATATCCCAAAACCATTTGCTCCAAACTACCATATGCTCCCTATATGCAGGATCCTTTAAAAGGCCTCTCTCAAAAGTCCATTGTGCAGGAATTCTTGGTATTTGGTTGATTTTAATAGTAAGGATCACCGGACTATGGTCTGAGATTACCCTGGGTAACTTCTCCACCTGTGACTCGACTAGTAAACAATTCGTTATCAGGAAGTAGTCAAGCCTAACCATTACTTTATGAGGGGCAGAAAAGAAAGTACAACCATCAAGGTGAGGATGTAGCTTTACCCAAGGATCTACCAGAGCATTATGTGTGACCATGTCTGCCAAAGCCCTAAATACTTTCCTTTTCCTACCTCTATAGGTCGCATTTTCTTGTGTAAATGAGCTCTCTAAATCAAGTATATTAAAATCTCCACAACATACTATGGGTTCATTCCACTGGGCTAACTCCGCATCAAGAAACTGAAATACATCAGGGTCATCTTCTGTTGATCCATAGATAGTAACTAGCGTTAATTTCTGCCCTTTAAAACAGATTTCTAAGATAGCCCATCTACCCCATTTGTCTTCCTTCTTCTTCCCTACCACGACGTCCCTTTGTCTACCCAGGATTGCTACTCCTCTGGTCCTAGTCTCTTGTCTAGATCTTGCCAACAAATCAAATCCTAATTGCTCTAAAAGGTATGCCCTACTTGACTCTATATGGGTTTCTTGCAGACATATCAAATCTAATCGCAAAGATTTCAAATATGCTGCAACTCTCATTCTCTTATTAGGCTCATTTAAACCACATATATTCAGTGATACTATCCTACATGCCATTGTGCTAACTTTGACAGGTACCATACAAGATAAACATTATTTAACATCGTCAAACCAGACTGCATATTTTCACAAGTTCTTGAATACATAACAATGTGCCATATCTTAAAGAAAAAATGTTGTCGTTCCACCCCCCCTTCCCCTCCCCTCCCTCTCCACCCCTGCTCTGCCCCCTCCCCCCTCCCTTTTACAGGCAAATAGGTCAACTGACCTATGTGTGCCCGCCTTTGTTGTTGTGCAAGTCGCTTCCCTCCCCCACTCACTTCACTTAATTTTGCAGTGCTCCCCTTAAATCACCCTCACTCTTATCCAGAAACATGTATAGCCATATATAAATATCTATACCTTTTAACCTCCCTTCTGCCTCCTCATTTCTTCTAAGAAGAGCTCAGCTTTAATCTCTGAGTTAAACATCCAAGTTTTCCCTCTCACGATTACTTTTAGTCTGGCTGGGTAAAGTAAATATGCTTCCATACCGAGAGCTTGGAATGGTGCGATCAACTGCCTTAACTTCCACCTCCTCTCTACAGTAAAATGGCAGAAGTCAGGTCTAGCGAAAAAGGTGGTGCCTTCAAAAGTCCTCCTACTCTCTGGCTTTGCCTTACTCAAAATCTCCTCTCTGAGCAGGAAGTTCCCAATATACACCAATATTGCCCTGGGATGGTTTTTCTGGCCATCCCTCCCTCCTCCTCCTGCCCCCCGGCTTTTTTTTACTGTAAATGGGAACCTATGTGCCCTCTGAATTTCTGTTTCCCACTGCCACTGGGATTCTGGAAAGGCACCCTTCAGCAACTTTATCACGTATTGCCTGACGTCCTGCCCTTCTGCCCCTTCTTCCACACCCAGCAAGCGAACGTTGTTCCTCCTCTGCCTATTTTCAAAGTCCTCCATCTTCCAACGCATATCCTCTGCCATTCTTTCTTGCTCTGTCTTGAATGACTGCCATCTCCCAACATCATCTTCCAGCTTGCCGGTGCGCTCCTCAACCTCTGTGACACGGTCCACCAGTTCATCATACAGTTTATTGACTTTCCTTAAGCTGTTTTGGATTTTCTTTGATGCCTGCCTCGCCCTGCGGCTCTCTGCCCTTGCTTCGCTTTGCATTTGTTTAAGAGTCAAGAACAGGGTATGAAAAGGGTCCCGTTGTGCGGGGTTACCGCCAGCAGCTGCTGCTCCCTCCGCCGTGTTTTCATGTACATCCTCCTCCTGATATACTTGTGAGGTTGCTGAGTAGTCCCAGAGAAGTCGTTTCTCCAGTTTAGAATGTCTTTTTTTTCCATTGTGGACTCTTTCTCTGACGCGCTTATACCTGATTCAGTATCTTCCTGTTCGTCCTCTTCTGCACTAGTTTCTGACGATAATGTTGAACCTGAATCTTCGTTGACTGAATAGAATTCGCCTTCCCCTTCTAGAGAAGTGCAATCACCGCCCCCCTGAAGGTGTTTGTTACTGTTTGCCTCTCCTGTAAGGTTCACATTCACTAAACTTTCATGGCTTCCCCATGAGCCAGGCTTTTTCTTTGAGGCGTTTATTTCTTCCTCCACCAACATTAGGGCTCCGAGCATATCGGCTGTGGTATCTCCTGTTGTGCCTCCCGTGTTCCTTGTGCCATTAATTTCCTCCCCTCCGCGCTCCCCTTTACCTTCGCCTTCACTGCTTTCCAGCGCCGCTTCGGCCGGTCCACCGCCGCCTGCCTGCTTTGCTTCCACGATCTGGCTTGCTCTCGGCGTCGGCTCTCTCGGTTGCCTAGCAACCGCCCTCACAGAGTCTCCGCCGTCCGCTGCGTCCTCGAGGACGTTTCCTGCAACCGGAGTGTCAGCGTCTGCTTCGTGAACGGAGACCGGCATCACAGCATCTCCGCATTTTGGCGTTTCTGCTGCTACCGCATCGGGGAGTTTCACTGTCACTGTCAAGATCTCCGTCATGGTAGGCTGCCGCATACCTGATTCTCGTAACTTCTGCTCATCTCCCTTTGCTGAATTGCTTTTACTAGTGCAGCGCGCCTCTCCTGGATTGTTGTGTTTGGAGATCAAACTCTGTTTTCGTAGTTCTGCTTTCTTAGCTTTCTCTGGAGGAGGGGGGGGAGGAAATACTTTTTTAGTCGCGCCGGTGTTCTTTCCTGCTGGGGTATCCGATTTTGCGCTAATGGCTGTTACTGTCTTCATTGTTGCCGAAGTATCTGTCAGCCTTTTAGTCCTCTCGCTCACCTTCTCCTGGTTGGGAGCACGAACAGGTATTTTAGGAGCCATATAGTGTCCAGAAAAAAGCCTCAATAGCGCTTCTTTCACTCGGACCCAAGCCTGCCCAACTCGCAATATTTTCTTCTTTAAAGTTACTTCTGCAAGCCACCAGCGCCCAAACTCCATTAGAGGTATTACTCCGTGTAGCACAGCGTTTTTCCACGAAATGTCAACTCATTGTGGGAGAGGGAATTAGATGCGACCTCTCAGCACAACATCGCAGCGGCCATCTTGCCTCCCTGTCTGTCAACTCATTGTGGGAGAGGGAATTAGATGCGACCTCTCAGCACAACATCGCAGCGGCCATCTTGCCTCCCTGTCTTCTTTGGTTAAAGGTTTGCATCGGGTTTATCATGTTCGCAGTTCACAATCTGTCCAGATGAAATGCAGACAATATGTTGGATTAGTGTGATCTTATACCCAATTGGTGGAGTTTATTTTTCCTACTAATTGATTTACAACCCTCAGTCCTCTAAATAGTTAGCCTTTATTCAACAACCTTATTATTTTGCTAATGGTTCTACCCTACTCTACACAACTGATGGGCTTCACAACGGGTTCTCTGCCTCAGTCAGATTTGGGTCCGACAGCAAATGTACATTGCCCTTGGAGTTGAAGAGAGGGGTGCGTCTTTCTCTTCACCCTTTACATCAGTGGGCTGGAGGTGGCCTTGCAGGATCCAGGTGTGGATGCCCGACAGTAGGCGGTCGTCGTCTGCCGATCCTTTTATACGCAAACGAAGACATCCTCATGTTCCATACGGCAAGGTGTCTACAGACGTTGTTAGATCTTTTTGTCAATTTCATGGACGAGCTTAACTTCACCACTAACCACCTTAAGTATAATGTTATGGTGGTGTGCCCTAGGAACACCACATCCAAAAGTGATGAGGTCAAGGGCCACCCTATTTACAGGGTAATTCATTTTCCGTACTTTGAGATCCTCTTGGACTCCAGATTCACTTGGCAAATCCTGCTAAAGAAGAACACTATGAGGTTTAAGGCTGTAGTTAATGGGGTTGGCCTTTTGGCAAGGCGTATGGGTCAGACTAACATGGAGGCGATGCTCAAAGTTTTTAAGGCCAGGTGTGTTTCACTGGCGAGTTACAGCTGGGAAATTTGGGGCTATGCATGTTGCTAAGCTTCAGGTTGTAGAAAATGTCTTTTTGAGATGTCTATTAAAAGTACCTGTGTGTATCCCTTCCGAGATGCCTCATGAGGAGGTGGGCTCTGGGTACAACACAAATTTGATTGCCCTTCGCCCTTCTTCTATTTTGGTTGTCAGTTTGGCTAAAGGAGGTTCTGTTTTTCAACAGGCTAATCATTCGCAACTGTCTGGCTTTGGACGGTATGTTGAGCATTCCTTAGCTAGTTTACATCAGGCACACTTTTAATTAATTAGGCCAACCTGAGTTGTTTACAGACCCACACAGAATTGCGAGTATGGATATTTCATGGCTAAAGCAGGCATTCTATGAAAATGCAGCCGTAGAACAGGAGGCTGTGTCGCTGAATGAACGTGCTATGGAGAATTTTATTATGCTTAAAACTGTGACTGGAATGGAGTCTTATTTGTCATTGGGTAATTAATTATGAAGTCATATTTTGTTCTTCATCATGGTTTTATGCACTATGGCAAGATGAGGTTTCATTAATTGGTCACCAAGTACAGGTTTTCGTTCTGGGGCGGTAACGCGGGGCAATGCACAATGGGACCTGAAGTAGTAAGAAGTATGTCCTGAGCGGAATGGGTGAGTCGCGTGGTTTGATTGCGCTCACCTGTGCGAGCGGTTACAAGAGCAACATAGGTACGAACAAGTAAGGAGATTGATCCTGTCGAGAACGAAGGATGGCACAGAGATCAGAATGCCATGTTTGGCTTGTACTAGGTAAATTCGGTTATTTTGCTTTACCGAATGTGGGAGTTAATTTTTAGTTATTTTTTTGCACGTTATGTTGAAGTATAGGAGGGGTTTAGTGGAGGGCACACCTAATGTCTTGAGAAGATTTTATTAGTTGTATTTAGGAGAGGAAATTTTGTAGCGATTCTGTTTGCACACCATTTTGGGTTTTTGTGATGATAATTTTTGTTTATGCAATTATTAGGTTTGTCACGCTGGAGTAGATGGCTAAGGTGTATGCTTATAATTTTTTCACAGCAACCCCTGACGAACAACCTGACCGGTTCGAAATGCATTGGGTCACATGGAATGTTGTCATAATAGCACACGTTTATGTAAAAGCTTGGATTAGCTACAGAAAACGTTTGAAAATGCAACAATAAAACATCATGTGAATTTCAACTGTCTCCGGATTGACTCCACACATGTATTAAGATGAGTATAATGGATGAAAACTGACTGGTTTACTATGGATTACCTAGTTCAAATTTGAAATATTGGATAACTTGGAAGACTTTGTTCCTCTATAGCAGTGCAACAGCCAGGGTCGCAACCAGCGTCACTTTTTTTCACTATCTTTAATATGCTGTGAGGGGACGTATCACAGCGCTGCTTGCACGCATTCTTTTTTGCTGTCACAGCAATATCAAAAAAATAAAATACGGGAAGGAGTGCATTCACCCTTTTTTTAACTTTGCTTCGGAAAGTCATAGAGTTGACATTTATTGTAAAAGAGTAGACATCTTCTAAAATCTAGGTTCTTTCTGGTGAAAGCTGAGAAAGCATTTCACACTTCCATTGATTTTAGATACTACTGATTAAGGACTGTATAAAAAATTGTACAATTGATGTCTTTGTTTTTAGTTTAAATTAATCTGCTGTGTTTATTTAATTAACAAATGTGATGTCTTAAAATGAGTACCTTCTAGAGGATTTGCAAGATACGGGTCATCACTCCATTATAGGAGGTTCGTTTTCTGAAATTGTCGGAACACCACAGGCGTGTTTAGTTTTACCAAGTCTACTTACTGTCTTAGGAGAATTTAGTTTTCCTATCAATTCATTCTGATTGAAAATTCATGTGTTCATTTTGGTTTCAGAAGACCTATTTGGTACACTCCCCATAACACCACTAAAGATATTAAAACTCATCTTTCTAATTGATAAATAAACTGGTCTGCAATTTCCAAAGATTCTTATGGTGCATTTCTTAAAAATACATTAGCCATGCACATTTACTCCTAGTCAAACTTCAGGAATTATAGAAATGCAATGCTAAAGAGAACTCCAGGTTTCTAGATAAAGGGGAATCATGTGAGGTTGCAACATTCCGCACCGACTCGGCTGTAGGGTCTTGGCACTCCTTCATAACGATTGGCCCCCACCAGTCCTGTACTGAGACAGCACGTCGGTTTTCTCCAGGTCACACTTTTTTCGAGCCCACGGTACTGATGGGCCAGCCATGGTTGAGATGAGGAACAAAAAAAAAAAAAAAAAAAAAATTCCACATGTGTCTCAATCTTGGTCATAAGGACAGAATATCTTAAAGCAGTTTATGATTCTTTCTCTCAGCTCTCGAAATAATGCACTTTGCCTCAACTACCCCTATTTGTATAAGAAAGATGCAAGCACAGACATTGGGACTCTTCTGCATAATATGAAGTAAAGACAAAGATGAAAAAGTTTTTCACTTCATAATAAATAACACCAGTCTCAAACCCATTGAGGGCACAAAGGATTAAGGCAGAAACCTACTATAAAGCCTTGTTAAAAATCAGCCAATAGCTTGTTTCAATATTATAATGAAATTAGAGACAGACTGCAGATGTCACTTTGCCATGGTTACGTAAACCATTCTGGCCAAAAGATGCCATAATAACAAATATGCAGCCTTTTATAGTATCTTTATTTCAGGCACCCCATGAGTCTGGGTAGCTCTATACATGTTTGACTAGACTTAGAAGTACATCTTGATGTCAACATTATAGCTATAACCTCCCACAATAGCAATCAGCTTACTAAGCTATGTCTCTCAACCTCCACACTGGAGGTTTACGGAAAGTTTATGTAATCTGAGATCAAGCCTTCCTTAAATGCTCTACCAGCAGGAGACTGCATAAGAACTTTCAACATTGTAGATCCTTGATTAATGTAGGAGAGACTGATGCAAAAGCACGAGAGAACTAGCTTTACTAAGGAGTAAGTTATCAGGTAAACTCAAAATCCAGAGGGGAAGGAGCTGTTGTGTTGATTATTATCTGGAGTACAGGGTATCTAATTGGGTTGAGGTTTTTGCTCTACCTGCTGTGTGTAACTTCATGTCAGATCAGTTTTACTTGGCGGACCAAAAAATGCAAGTAACTATCAAGCTTTGAAACACAACCACCTGAAAGTTTACATCTGAGCAATAATACTTCACTGCATTGCGAATGTGGCCTAACCTCTCCTGTTAGAAGGGGGTGTGGACATGAGGGAGTTCCTCCTATATAGTATCTGTGGAAGTATGCTGAATTTGTAGGCAATGAAATGAGACGAGAGCCAATTCCATAAAACTAATGGAGAGGGAAAAAACTTGTGATGTAGGTCGCTTGTGAATATTCTTCTTTCTTCACTGGAGAGTCTGCCTTTATGAACTACTAGACGAAAACATGTACAAATCTGTGAAGTGCACAGAAACCGCTATTACTTTGATGAATATCCCTGTGTCTGCGGGAATTCCCAAGGAAGGTGCTGCAAAGTGGAAATGATCAAACTATCAAGAAGCAGCAATTAAAATGCGAAACAGGAAAATTTAAATAGACATTCTTTTTATGCAGGCACATCATCCAGTGCAAATTTATTAGGCTTTGAACCGTCTATGCCAAAGTAGTCATCTTGAACCATTGGTTCCTGAGAAATAGGCTTAAACACCTATAATTCCCATAACAGTCGAACAAGAAAGTACTGCATACTTTTACCTAGTACTTTCCACTTTCTCAAATTCTCAATATGTATCATTGAGTGGAGTGATGCAAGGGGGAGTAGTGGGGGTTCCTGGAGGAAACAGTTAATAAACAGACTGAAAATTTGACAATCAAAAAGGTTTAAGGGGATCATCTGCCATTTCGCCCACACCTTCATGTTGTAGCATGTTAGCTAATTTAAAGTCTGTACTGGCAGAGGAACAACCCAGCTTTCACCTTGGATTTTGATGGATACTAGTGTCTCTCCTGGTATCAGCATGGTACTGCTGTGGTTGTTGAGAAAGAAGAATTCTCCACTTTGAAAATTTTGGATATGTTGTAACAAACTGCGGGTCCACGGCTGCCTCATTTGGGCAGCTTTTTGTGGTACAGGAGGTGCCTTTACTTGCGGGGTGCTTGGGGGGACATTGGCAATCCCTTTAAAACTTTTTTTGCATGCGAATGGCGGCGGCGACCCATTTGGGTTTTATCGAACCACCAGTCCCAGAAAGCATTGCTTCAGGTTTCACACCTGTGCATAATCACTGAGGGTATTTACTGGTGCCTGCAGCTGCCGTCATGTCACATGTGCTGCCACTGAAGAGGGCGTTGGCCCGAAACGCGTCTGGCAGGAAAGGGACTCTGTTCGCAGCTCGCGCCCTTGCGCTGGCATTAATTCCTACCTGTAAGTGCATTCCCACCTAGGTGGCAACCTTTTCTTCCATATATATATATATATATATATTCACTGAAAAAACCATAGGTTTTACACACGTTATAGTTAGGAAGTAGCATTTGAAAAACCTATGAAATTCACTGAAAAAACCATAGGTTTGACACCAGTTATAGTTAGCTGGAAATTTTACTGACATAAAACCAATGAAATTCCCCGTTATAGTTAGCTGGACTCACTATAACTTGCGCGTGTAATGCACTGCTGATGACATCACATATTACATTACTTATGACATGGTCAGTGACGTCACTAATGAGATCACTGATGATACCATCCTTGTGACAGAGAGACTAACCTACTTGCACTCTAAAGTAACCCTTAAAACACATTTTGAAAAAAAAAACTAACATATAAAAAAAAGTGGACATACCTATACCAGTTACAACAACCAATTCAGTAATTCCAACATTTATATACACATCCAATAATTCAATAACAGTTCTATATAGTCACTCGTATATATACTCACTGATTATATATAGTGATACAGCTATACATCCTGTTATATACCGACAGACATCCAAAAGTAAATCACACACATATTCACACTTGCAAATAAAGTAATAAACATCCATCTATTTACATAGACAGATATACACACAGTAGCACGTTACTTCTAAGTAAACTTACACTTACTTACTCTTTTAAACAATCACTTATAGAAACACATACTTATTTAAAGAGGAACTCTTTCAATCTCTCACTGTCGCATATACTCACTTATATATATCAATACTTACATAAACTAGATTAAAACATATATCGTTACTGATAAACACACTAGTGAGGCAGGCATTCACTCACTAACACACACATATACACACTCAGCCATCCATACAGTCCTCCACATCCATTAAGACACTTATTTAAACATTTATTTTTACATCGACCTCTACATTTACATATATAAAACATATTTGTTTTTTAAAAAGACAGACATTCACTAGATGGTGTTATCAGTGATCTCATGAGTGATGTAATATGTGATGTCATCAGCAGTGCATTACACGCGCAAGTTATAGTGAGTCCAACTAACTATAACGTGGAATTTCATTGGTTTTATGTCAGTAAAATTTCCAGCTAACTATAACTGGTGTCAAACCTATGGTTTTTTCAGTGACTTTCATAGGTTTTTCAAATGCTACTTCCTAACTATAACGTGTGTAAAACCTATGGTTTTTTCAGTGAATTTCATAGTTTTTTTGAATGCTAGTTCCTAAGTATGTAATCACGTTCGTAACTAGATAGTGTCACCGCCTACACGTCCTGAGAAGCGCATGTAAAGTCATGTGACTTGAAAACAAGACTTCCAATTGGTTCTTAGTAGTTTCTGTTCTGAAATTTACACGAAGCACTCCACCCACTTTCCTCACAATCTTTTCTACTCTCAAGAGACAACAACGTCGATCATCTTCCGGAAAAGTTTGCTGAAATGGCTGCCGTTCTGCATTCATCTTCCTAATCAGAAGGAAATGAGCGACCACCGCTAAGAAGAAAAAAGGAATCTTTCATTTGGCAATTTTTTACTTATCCTGAAGATCAAAAGAAAGTGAATGCGCCAAAAGTAACCTGCACGATATGCAATTCGGAGCTCTCAAGGGGAAATCCAAATAAAAAATATTCCTTTTCTATACATACCATGCAGCGGCATGTTAAACAAAGGCACCCTGAGCATTATGCAAAAGCATCGACAAGAGCCCTGGCCACGCTATTACCATCAGAGGTGGCCAGCACATCTTCTGGTGGAGGACCTGTATCTCCATCGAGTGCTGAGATGGACTTGAGACCATATCTTGCGAAGGTACATATGAAATGCAACCAGTGTGCAGAAATTCTTTTGTATGGAGAGCAGAGCCTTGTTCTTATTAAACTCAAAATTGAAAGTCATAAATGCCCCAAGAAAAAATAAATTTCTTCACTTCATTTTCATACTATTACATACTGAAAAATGTAGTACAAACTTTAAGAAATCGAAAGCATCATACGACTTGTTTCCAAAAAAAAAAAAAAAAAAAAAAAGTTCTTTTCAGAACTAACTATTTCTACCAAAACATGCTCCAAGAGCCTCTTATGACATGTTTTTTCGCCGCTTCATTGTAGTACGCGACCGGGTGCGCGCACCCTCCTATCGCGTACAGGACCTGACACTTGCATGTGAAGTCATGTGACTTCTAAACAACACTTCTAATTGGTTCTTGGTAGTTTCTATTCTGGAATTTACACGCAGCACTCCACCCACTTCCATCACTTTCTTTTCTACTCTCAAGAGAGAACAACGTCGAACATCTTCCCGAAGACTTCGCTACAATGGCTACCGTTCCGCATTTATCTTCCGAATCTGAAGGAAATGAGCGACCACCTTTGACAAGAAAAACGGAGGCCACGCTATTACCATCAGAAGTAATCAGCACATCTTCCGGAGGACGACCTGTATCTCCATCGAGTGCTGAAATGGACTTCAGACCATATCTTGCGAACGTGCACATGAAATGCACGAACTGTGGAGAACTTCTTGTATACGGAGAGCAAAGCTTTACTCTAATTAAACACACAATTGAGAGTCATAAATGCTCCAAGAAAAGTTAAATTTCTTCACTTTATTTGGATAGTATGACATACTGAAAAATGTCGTAGCAACTTTAAGAAATCAAAAGCATCAAAACACTTGTTTCCCAAAAAAAAAAAAAAAAAAAAGTTCTTTTCAGAACAAACTCTTGCCACCAAAACATGCTCCAAGAGCATATTATAAGATGTTTTTTCGCCGCTTTATTTTAGTGCGAGACCGGGTGCGCGCACCCTTCTATCGCGTACAGGACCTGACACTTGCATGTGAAGTCATGTGACTTCTAAACGAAACTTCTAATTGGTTCTTGGTAGTTTCTATTCTGGAATTTACACGCAGCACTCCACCCACTTCCATCACTTTCTTTTCTACTCTCAAGAGACAACAACGTCGAACATCTTCCCGAAGACTTCGGTACAATGGCTACCGTTCCGCATTCATCTTCCGAATCTGATGAAAATGAGCGACCACCTTTGACAAGAAAAACGGAGGCCACGCTATTACCATCAGAAGTAATCAGCACATCTTCCGGTGGACGACCTGTATCTCCATCGAGTGCTGAAATGGACTTGAAACCATGTCTGGCGAAGGTGCACATAAAATGCAACAACTGTGGAGAACTTCTTGTATACGGAGAGCAAAGCTTTACTCTAATTAAACACAAAATTGAGAGTCATAAATGCTCCAAGAAAAGTTAAATTTCTTCACTTTATTTGGATAGTATAACATACTGAAAAATGTCGTAGCAACTTTAAGAAATCAAAAGCATAACACTTGTTTCCAAAAAAAAAAAAAAAAAAAAGTTCTTTTCAGAACTAACTCTTTGTACCAAAACAAGCTTCAAGAGCATATTAGCTGATATTTTCTCGCCGCTTTCTTATAGTGCGCGACCGGGTGCGCGCACCCACCTATCGCGTCGAGACACGCATGTGCAGTCATGTGACTTTAAAACAACACTTCCAATTGGTTCTTACTAGTTTCTATTCTGCAATTTACACGGAACACTCCACCCACTTCCCTAGAAAACCAGTTTATCGAAAAACTTTTAAAGCCTCCTCTTATGAAATATTCGACATCAATCACATAGCAGAGTACTAAATAGCACTATATACACTCCGTCCCTTAATTATAAGAGACTTATTGCTATGTAAAAGCAACTTTTGTTTTCACGCGATAATGTGAAATGCTGAGCCTATTACATAATTTTATTTCACATATATGTTACTATTCTCCTTCGAGTACTAACACCGTAGAAAATACCACCAATAGCAGTGATATTTTGTACACCGAGAACGGGCGATTTCTATCGCTTACAGCCTTTACAATTATAAAGTTTTATTTCCTAAGTCTCTGATCTCCAACTGTGCAACGTAGCTCCCCTGTGTGTCGTAATAAGGTCCATAAACAAAAACTACAGGGCCAGCATTATAAACATACACAGAACCACAAAACGACAAGAGCCACCATGCTGATATATATCCTTAATATAATAAACCTCTGAGAATAAATACATATTTCCGTGGCACCCCATAACACAAATGTGGCGTCCTCTGACTCTGCTCCATTACCAAACACCGTAACTCCCCGCCCCCCTCACTTTTCACTAAACTCCGCACTCCACCCCAGCCGAACCCCCTATTACAAACCCCCAACCTACCCTCCCTGCCCAAACCCACCATGAACCTCAAACCGCCCCTAGAAAACTTATAAGACACAGGATTACTAAAACTCAAAGAATATGCAACAGGCAGATAATGTAAATAGTACATAAAGGCACATATTTTTTCCAAAATACTATTTAAAAACATGTTCTATTTTTTATAAATCTATCATGCATCTGACCCTCTAGAACTGCTTTCAAAACGTGAACTATAAACCTCTACTTTTCATTTTCAAACCATACACTTTCATCTGACCCTCTAGAACTGCTTTCAAAACATGAACTATAAACCTCTACTTTTCATTTTCAAACCATACACTTTCAATTACATTATTTTTTTTTCCACAATTCATGTAATGTTACACACCTTTTCTAAAATATACCAGTCCCTATCATTTATAAGGATTTATTTTCAGTCTTCATCAGTGACACTTTCTTCACATATAATAGAAATCACTATAACTTTTTAAACGACAATGCTAACGCGGTAAAAATAACCCTTCATTTGCTTTCCTTTAAGAATGCACACTATGTACCCCACGCATGTGTTTCTTAATCTTTGTATTTGGCAGCGAATTCCGACCTTGAATCGGAAGACATGAACAAGACCGCCATTGTCACATTTAAAACTGAACGTTGCATCTGCTCACACACATATCTTTCACTAAGCTAACATTCACAGAAAACAGCATTGATGTAAAAAAAAATTGACCTTGCTTTACAACTCCCTCAAATCACTCCCTTATTTTTTAACGCATCCTCCAGTTCAAAAAAAGCTACTTTTTTAATAACCACTAAGCAATATATAAGTGACTAGACTCCTAGAAAATGTATCAAGTCATTCTGCTCCTCTCCACTGCATAGCCGGCGACCTAATTCTGTGGAGTTGCTATACAACCGGCAGTGCTGCGCCGTTTCCTGTACCATCTTCGGAAATTCAAAATGGATGTCCCTCCTGCCTTCGCAAACGAGCCGGACCACTTAGAACTATTTCGACAGAGAATACTTCTGTACTACGGCACCTTACCACTCTCAACTTTGAATACTTCATATTGATTATCATTTCGATATTCGTATTTCACCTGTGTGCAGCCTGTATTTCATTGCCTGAGCTGTGATTTCACGTGGGCCCTGGATTTATGTCTCTGCAATTTGGTACCTCCTGAACCGAATTACAATCACCTCATGAATCCGTTACTTGATCATGAACAGCTTTGTTACAATGGAGGGTATATGGCCTTTGCAGCGATACAAGGAGTTCTGGGTCATTGGAATATATTCGCAGCGGCGCAAGATTTCCTAACAGAGAGCTACATCGAAAACCCACCGAGCTGCCCTATGATGGTAAAAGACGCCCCAATAATGACAGATCATGAATGCTCCTTTCATCTTCTCAATTGGATGGCTGACATGTTTTCAGATGATAACAATGATTTCATGTTAGAGGCACTTGCTGCATACTTTGCCTACACAATTTATTTATTTTATTTATTTAATGATATTTATAGAGCGCGTGCAAATACCCGTAGGCGTCTCGGCGCTGGTATGCAATGCTGTGTATCCCTGACTGTGTATGGACTGTTAACTCTTTCCTAACAGCGAGCTACATCGAAAACCCACCGAGCTGCCCTCTGATGGTAAAAGAGGCTCCGATTATAACAGATCATCAGTACTGTTTTACTCTTTTCCATTGGATAGCTGACATACTTTCCGGAGGGTTTATGGCCTTTGCAGCGATACAAGGAGTTCTGGGTCATAGGAATATATTCGCAGCGGCGCAAGATTTCCTAACAGAGAGCTACATCGAAAACCCACCGAGCTGCCCTATGATGGTAAAAGACGCCCCAATAATGACAGATCATGAATGCTCCTTTCATCTTCTCAATTGGATGGCTGACATGTTTTCAAATGATAACAATGATTTCATGTTAGAGGCACTTGCTGCATACTTTGCCTACACAATGGACGGTTAACTCTTTCCTAACAGCGAGCTACATCGAAAACCCACCGAGCTGCCCTCTGATGGTAAAAGAGGCTCCGATTATAACAGATCATCAGTACTGCTTTACTCTTTTCCATTGGATAGCTGACATACTTTCAAATGATAAAACTGATTTCCTGTTACAAGCAGAAGCTACCTATATTGCCTAAACAATGCTTCAATAACTCTCAAACAAGCCATTGACGTCCTCATTTCCTTTTGGTTTTCTATATTCTTCACGTTCTTTTCCATATTTTCTTTTGAAGAACAGACCTATTTGCTTTACTAACAGTGGACATTATGATTTCGTGTTGTTTGACAGCTGATTCATAAAGTAATGATGTATAACCACTTGCATTTTCATATATCGTTCCTAAACTGAAAGGCCAGAAACCTTCTTCCATTTATTAAAATATAATATACTTCCTTATAAGACTGTACAATGTTTTTTTCCAACTATATTCATTTTTCTTCAACTATAGCGTTTGTATTCCATGTACTACTGACAATACCAATTACTGTGTTTTTTGCAATTTCTGTACTCATATTACATAATGATTTGCCTTTAAAACAGTACATTTCTAAATAAACATTTCAAATATTCACGGTTTCTCTTTTAATCCATAATCTCAACTGAAATGATTTCATATTGAAAAACTATTCATGGGTTCCACATAACCTTAACTGTAGTCACTGAGGACCTTACTTATGAAGACCTTCCGCCGCCAGTGCCTCATTTTTTAAAATGGGAAAAAGTAACGCACCGGTGGCGCAAGGCCTTCATAAATAAAGTCCTGAATGTTTTCTTTTCTCGACCTCACTTACTGATACTAGAACCTGCAAGCCAATTACGGCCCGTGAACTCTTTCTTAGTAGGTCGCGCACCGTAAAGACAGTTATACCACTGTTAACATTTTTTTTTTACTGTTACTAAGCACCGACACAGTTCCGCTTCACTCAGAGTTAATCACTGCTCCCACGTTTCTACAGGCCAGACGCTATGTCGTATTTCTCTCCTTATCACCCTTTCATCTCCACAATAACAAACAGTTGTCCGCCAGCCACCAGAGAACAGACTCAGATGCAGAGGCACCAAAGAGTGAACCCATCACCAACCGCCATCTCCGGCTGTTTCCATGGTTACACCTCATTCTGCACCTTGCTGAACGCACAGGTCAAAAGTTCATGTCTTAACGTTCTACAACAAACTAAGAACACTATTTTCCCTCCAGAAACACCTACCAATACACAGCTCTGTTACATATCTTGTTTTTTCACACCCAATAGTACTTTTCGTTTAACATAAACATTAACCTGTTCAATCTCCACTTGTTACAATCAACCAATCATTTTTATTTTTTAAACCACACCCAGCCTCTTCCTTTTTCTTTATTTAGAATTTCAACTTCTAACTACCATTCCACTTCCAGAACCGATCGGAGGACAACTACAAATCCCTTGAAAATGAAGGTCTGGCTAATAGGACACAGTTATATTCACTGGAGTGAAAAATATGCAGTAAGCAGACTAATTTGCAACCTCAGCTTACCAAATGTACACATAACATGGATTTCCAAAAGAGGATTGAAATGTCACCAATTGATTCCATTGGTGAAAACTTTTATGCATCTCCCAGAACCAGACCTTATAATTGTGCACTGTGGTGGGAACGATCTAGGCACAATCACTGGGGTAGGTCTGGAAATGCTTCTAAAAGACACCTTTCGACAATTGATGACACTTTTTCCTCGATCTGCCTTGGTATATTCCAATATATGCCAAAGACAGAAATGGAATTGGTCCAATCACCATTGTGCACAATTTGAGAAAGCAAGGAGACATGTAAATAAATCTGTTTCTGCGTTCCTCAGAGATTATAGCATGGGTTCTATTTACCACAACAACTTGCGATACCACATGCAAGACGTCTATAGGAGAGACGGTGTTCATTTCACGAATGAGGGAAACAGAATCTTCCTCTGCAACATCAGGCTCTGCATCGGCACTTACTTATAAATGCAGAAAACACTCAATTAACACAAGGGCTCTTTTCAGAGCCACCTTATATCTAAGCACTCAAACTTCTGATTTATCTCCATTTTCACACTCTTGTAAATAGATGTGCGCGACCGGGTGCGCGCACCCCGTATTTTTTTTCGGGGAAAAATTATATCTTTTTGCGTTTAAGGGCCTTACTGCACACCCCGAGAAAAGCTACGCAGCAAAACAATCTCTATCTTCTCCCCTTTCCATGTTTCAACGCTTTGAAATGAACAATATATTTACTCGCAGTGACAAAATGGCGGAAAAAACTTCCTGATTTCCTTCGAATCGAACGTTAACAGACATCACGCAGCCAAAAAAAATTCAGCTCACGCGCAGCCGCTTGGGTGCGCGCACGTGTGCGCGCCTATAGATATATAATTGGCTTTAACTTTAATTTTCTCAACAACTACTGAACGGATTTACACCATTCCAAAAAAAGCGTAATCTGCGAACAAGACTCTACAGTTTTGGCAAATTTCTTATAAATTCATTCAGCCGTTCGACCTGTAGCCGAGTCTAAAGGTCCTATGGAAAATAACATGGAGAAAACACGTTTTGGGACCCCCCTTATATCTCAGCCCCCACTTGACCAATCCCCCCCAAACTTTCAGGGAAGGAGCGCAGCGGACCTAGCCATCTTCTTTGAGAAATTCGCAAAGACTCATCCACCAGGGCCAAAGTTATTCCAAATAGAATGTTGAGGATTTCCTATGGAAACTAGGTCCTAACTATAACTACCTACTGGCGACCGCCAGTAGGTAATATATATATATATATATATATATATATATATATATATATATATATATATATATATATATATATATATATATATATATAAAAAATATATATATATCAAAAAACTGTTCTAGCCCTACCCGTATACAGTCTCAAAACGGGATTGTCTGGCGAGGACCTCTTCGCAAAGCCACAGCAATCAAATCAGGACCACAGGATATTCAGGTGCAGGTGCAAATTTATTCGGCATAAAATAATCCAGGAATTTTACTCAGACAAAGTGCCCGCCATTGACGCGTTTCGCTCGCGTCCGCGAGCTTGATCACATGACGTGCTTAGGGAGGGGAAGTGCTACATAGCAGAAAGTCCACTAATTCCTGTAGAAAGGTGACTACAATGTAAACAAATATAGAAGACAGACTTAAAGTACGGTAACATGCAGAGAAACTATCAAGAATTCGAACAGTAGTTATTAAGCTAATTGCACAGGTGTAAAATATCCAAAGCACAATACTTTGACTTAATTTGCATCGATCATATACCAGTAAACTTTAAACATTTTTAAACATTTTTTAAGAACAAAAAGGCACATTGTCCATAGAGGTATGTACGTAATGGTGGTTCCCAAAATGAGTCCCTTATTGTATATAGTTTAAACAGTATTTGGTACATCATAAATGTCAATAGAAAAGCCTTCTCACATCTAAATATATATCGATCCTACGACATGGCAAATCCCACACAATTGCATTGAATATGAGGGCCAAAATCACAAATTGAGAAGGTAAGCATAGAAATAACTAATATGCAAGTGCAAAAGCAGCCATTAAAATACTTACAGTATTCACAGAACCATTAAAAGAAATGCAAGTGCTTTACAATATCAAACATTCAATGTTCTAAAACAGTGTGCAAATATGAACACACTATTATTTTCTTTGTAAAAAAAAAAACAACTTTTGTTGAATAAAGTGCAAGTGCAATCCATACTAATATAATAAAGAGAGAGCCCAAACCTTTGAGGCGGGTAATCTCAGGAAACACAGCACCAATCACAACACCGAATACAGCGTTGGAAAAGGCAGTTGCAGCAGAAGGACATCGGCTATGCAGATGCCCACCATATACATTTAAAAGGTAAAAGAACCGTGCCAGCAAAGTAGTCCCTTGTGGGCATGTCTGCGTTGTGCTGTGGGCGTGTGCTGTGGGCGTGACAAACGATGTGGGCGTGTGGTACGTTCCGTGCTTCATGCCATGTTTCATATCGTGTGCTAATCCCACCCTGCTCCCGTTAAATACCCCTGCACCCCATAATCATAACCCACCCTTACTCCTTAAAATACCCCAACACACTTAAACACTAACCCATCTTAACCCTATACATATACCCTATACCCCGAAACCCAAACCTATCCCTAAACCCTAAAAATACCCCTGTACCACAAAACCCAAACCTAGCCCTTAACCCTATAAATACCCCTGTACCTCAAAACCCAAACCTACCCCTGAACCCTAAAAATACCCCTGTACCCAAAAACCCAAACCTAGCCCTGGACCCTAAAAATACAACTGTACCCCAAAACCCAAACCTACCCCTGAACCCTAAAACCCAAAACCCAAACCTAGCCCTGAACCCTTAAAATACCCCTGTACCCCAAAACCCAAACCTACCCCTGAACCCTAAAAATACCCCTGTACCCCAAAACCCAAACCTAGCCCTGAACCATAAAACAACCCAGTACCCCAAAACCCAAACCTACCCCATAACCCTAAAATACCACTCTACCCCAAACCCCAAACCTAGCCCTGAACCCTAAGAATACCCCTGTACCCCAAAACCCAAACCTAGCCCTAAACCCTTAAAATACCCCTGTACCCCAATACCCAAACCTACCCCTGAACCCTAAAAGTACCCCTATACCCCAAAACCCAAACCTAGTTCTGAACCCTAAAAATGCCCCTGTACCCCAAAACCCATACCTATCCCTAAACCCTAAAACTACCCCTGTACCCCATAACCCGAAACTATATCTGAACCCTTAAAATACCCAAACACCCCAAAACATATACCTCAGTACCCCAAAACATATACCCCTATACCAGTGTTTCCAAACTTTTTCAACCCACGGCTCCCTTGCCTTATTGGCCGTTGGCTGCGGCTCCCCAATATGTTACTTTCTTTGGGCGGATGTAAACCGAGCCTTCGATTGTTCTCCCTGAAAATAATTGGGATGAAGCCGACAAAGGTATTATAATGATTGATGTGGGGCTCACTCTTAGGAACCAAATGTGGGGAGATGGGCAAGGGATGAAAAAACTTATTCTCATTGGCACCTTTTGCATGATCGCTAGGTGTAAGAGTGCAGCTTCTGCATGAGAGAGGGCTCCCCGGCGCTGTGAATCATCATTTTTCAAGGTGCGTTGTGTGCAAAAGCAGGTAGTCTGCAAAATGTTTTGTTTCGCTTTGAGGGCCGCAGGACATTTTATTTCCTTCTTAAGCAGTGCTTAATTTGTGCTGCTGGTTTCCGGTGCTCAGCACTGGCACTTAATTTATAGGGCCGGAACTATGCATTTTTTCTACTCACTTCAGCAAGCTCAGCATCACCCCGGTGCCAGCTGCTGCATGTGTTCAAGTACTGGCTCCCAGTCAGATGACAATTACTAGGAGCAGGTGGGGGATTCCATCAGACTGGTGGCTGCGCTAGACTGCCTGCTGGCACGGAGAGGCCTGGCTGCATGAACGCGCCAGCGTATGGCCCCCTCGTGCAACTGAAGTGTGCCCCTTCTGCTTCCCATTGTCTGCACAGGGCCTAGTTTTACCTGTCTGAGGCGATGTGAGGTCCCTCTTATAACACCACAGGCCTCCACTCCGCTGTGTACAGTTGTGATTCCTCCCACGTCCCTACTAAGAGAAGATTCCTGATACTGAAGCTGTGTCAAACTACACGCTCCTGCTGTCTTGTCACTGCAGTCAGTGATCAAGTTTGACATCATAGTGAACTTTTAGTGCAGAGGATGTCCACTCTAGTTTTCACAAGTGCACATTCATATTTCATAGGCTTCTCTCGCAGAAGTTAACAAATGTGCATTCCTGTCGCCTGCCTCGGTGATAGAATACAAATGGGCACAAAACAGTAATGGTAGTGTGTGTGAGCTGGGCGCAAATTGTGTCTGCTTAGATATTGCAGCTTTTAGGTGTTGGTGATAGCTCCCAGTACATATACAATGGTAAAATCAAGGGCACCATTAATGCTGTTTTTGAGCACCAGGACTTAATATTTTACACATTAAACACTGTTCTTAAGAAACACCTCTAACCTAAATCCTGGCAGCCCTGTCTACCAACTTGCTGACCTTGTGTGCCCCACGTAGGCCCCACCCACCTCCCTTGAATGGCTCTGCCTGAACTTCTAATCACCTGCTGCAGTGCTTACACGTTTCCATCTGGAATTTCTTAACTTTCTCCTGAACTCCAGTTTCCCAGCTCCTGAACTGCATCACTGAAAGAATAAACAAAACTGCCACCGAACACAAATCAGTGTCTGAAGAATCCTGCACTTCACCGCAAGTATTACTTTTATTGTGTATCAGTCAGTGGTTCCCAAACTGTTTGCGGCGCCCCTGGCTACTTTTGATGGCGTACCTGAGTGCCGCGGCGCACAGATTGGGAACCACTGCCCTATACCCATACTTACCTTATCCAAACATTTAAAAAAAACATGCTTTTACCATTCATGCATTTACAACGAATTTCGTTGTAAATGTATGCGTGGTAAAAGCATATGAAATGTAATGCCATGCGTTATAATGGCATTGCGGAGTCATGGTACTTTCGTAATGAAAGTATGCGGAGTAATGGTATGCGGAAAGAAAGTTGCGGAATAATGAGTGTTTACCCTCCCCCGGTAAGTACATTGGTGGCACGGCGGCCCACATCTCCAACAACATACTCCTATTTTTTCACCACCCATTTGAAAAATGCACAGGTCTCTCTCATTGATGGCCAGCACCAACATACACTTTTAGACACACCTCCCACCACAAGTTCTAGAATTGAGAACTTTAGAGCTGGGGAGCTACGTTCAAATCTCGGCATCAGCTCAACATCCTGTGATTCCAGGCAAATCGCTTTGTCTCCCTGTGCCTACCCCAAATGAATGTGTTCTTCTGTAATGTAAATTGTGCTCATGCCATGTTGTCGAGTTTGCGCTATATAATATTGCAAGGAAAAATGAAGTAGGGAAACTCAAGTTCACACTACTGAACGCGCACTCTTAAGTGCATCAGCAGTGCACTGTGAATCAGAGCGTTTCACAGGCCTGTGACAGATAAGAAATACTACTGGCCGGCAGCAATTCATACCCGGACAACGTCTGGACGGGCTGCTAGTAGAGTGATACATTTTCCATCAAGAAGTTATTATAATGGAACTGTATGTAAATTCCTGAGGAACATATTCATTTTATAACAATATACAACTTAGCTGCTCAATCAATGATGTGCAAGATATCGCAAGATGTATAGCAACAATACAAACAATGGAGGGTTCTTGTCATAGTTTATCAGATATGGCAATGTGCATATTAGCTGCTTGGTCAAACATGTGCAAAATGTCGCAAGAAATAGAGCAGCAACAAACTCAGTTCATGATGTAAACTAGAGATGTGCACATTGGCTACTGAGTCCTAAAATGTGCAAAAATATCTCAAGAATATAGCAGTAGGAAAGGTCTAAAAGAGAGCTGTCTGGTCTATCAATAAGCATTAATACCTTAAAAAGTCTGTAAAGTGCTCTAGTACCTATATGTGCATAAAAAATATAGTGCAAAAACATGCAAGACATAATACATTTTCTAATAGAAACAGCTGGCAATGTCTGTTCAAGCCTGAACAGGCAATCCTTAAAGTGCACTTATTGGACTTATATACAAAACAGTTAAATTCATGGGAGATGCACAGTTATACAGAGTCCACTACATCACAGAAATAGGGATCAGATGCTGGATCAGTAAATGGATAACTACCCCCATGTTGCCAGAAATACAAAGCATGTTATAAGAAATTATACAGGTCCTCGCTGTTATTGAGGCCATTAGGCATGTTGGTGTCTAGGGACAATATGAAATGGGTCTCTAACTGATGGAGTTTTTTTCACGATTCCCACCCCGTCCGGAAAAGGTAACGGCCCGTAGAACGGTGTATTGAAGGTCCTTAAGTTTGTTGTTTTGGACCAACTTAAAATGCCTGGCCACTGAGTAATTGGGGTCCAAGTTGACAATTGCTCTCACATGCTGTAAAATGCACTTATGTACGGGGAGTTTCGTACTCACAATGTAGTCAAGACCACAAGTACAGCGAAGTTTATATATCACAAACTCCGCACGGCATGTTACATATTACTGATGGGAATTATTTTTGTTATTAAATGCTGTGGTAAAGTCATTGCTATTAGTGGCATAAGTGCACGTGCAGCAAGAATTACACTTGAAAAAGCCCTTTTTAGTCAACCAAGTTGTTTTTGGAGTATTCTCTGGGCTTGATTTGACAAGAGCATCCCTCATTGAGGGTGCCCTTCTGAATGTAATGGCCGGTGTTTCTGGTAGAATAGATTTGAGTGTAATATCAGTTAACACAATAGGCCACTGTGCAAATATCATGTTGCGTATCTTTTTTCCTTGCTGACTAAATGTGGTAATAAAATCTCACAATCATTTTATCTGTAGCTGAGTTGTGTTGTGCAAGAGGCAGTACATGATCTTTTTTGGCAATCAGCAAATCTTGAGAACAAAAGAGATGACTGGGCTGTTCCTCAAGAGAGAGGGAGGGAAAGGAGAAAGAGACTGTCACAAGGGTAAGGGGCTAGTGCTCGATGGAGGACTCTCAAGGCTGCATTGTCCTTAAGTGTTCCATATGTTTAAAATCATTGAATGTGGGGTACCCAATTATCCAATGATAGGAGCCCCTTTGGTGCGTGTGCTCTGTCTTAGGGATTAACGGTCAAATATATGGTAAATTGAAACACATAAAGAGCGGTAACCGCAAACGACTGTTACACCTCTGCCCCGCCGAGTATTAGGGATAAGTGGACATACGCTAGAGCGTTGTTGGAATTAGAATGCATATAAAGCACTTTAGCCCTGGTACACTCTGGGAAACCACAGTCCCCACGAGTACCGGCTTTCCCTGATTTTACTTGTGGCAGAGGACCACCAGAATAAAATTATTTTCCGGTACCTTGTGCCACATTTTATCCTCACCCACATTATCTACTCTGTCCTGGCCCCTCACCCCCACTTCACCGATAAGCAGTTGGATAAAAGATCTCCGATAAAGAGCCCCTCTTTGAGGTGAGCCCGTTGGGCATTGCACCGCCTGCCCAACGAGGAGCATTGCCGATGATGAAGCATGACACTCGCAAGGGTGTGTGAGGCCATTATATGCAACAAATTGGATACCCAGGGGTAGTCCTCAATCGAGCACTAGCCCCTTACCCTTGTGACCTTCTCCTTCTCCTTTCCCTCCCTCTCTCTTTAGGAACAGCCCAGTCATCTCTTTTGTTCTCTACTTATTTAGGGCTACGACTGAGTCCGGACCTTCCATTCTCTTCTCTTTGAATGGTAATCAAAGCCCTACTGGATCACAATTGATCCCTGTCTTCCCCTACTTGTTGTCACAATCAGCAAATCTTCCCTGGGTGACAACTTCGCTTTCGTTAATGCTGTATTTAGAATTTCTCTAGTGTAACCTCGCTCGAGAAAACAGGAAAAGGCCTCTTGTTGGCATATCATGCATTCAGATTCCTCACTGCAGATATGGCGAATTCAGAGGAATTCGCCGTATGGAATACTGCGAATGGTATGGTGGGGATGGGCACTGTCCGCATGGAAAATGGAATTCCCCGCAGTGACCTTACGATTTAATTTAGTATGTAGTTTGCCTGCATAAACATATAAAGATACATCAAGAAATTCAACATTGGCTTCATCGATATTGGCAGTGAATTTCAAATTCAAACCATTAGCATTAATAGAATCGACAAAATCGCTAGCCGTCTGTCAACTGCCCTTCCATATCATGCAGATGTCATCAATGTAAGGCCAAAAATACATCACATTATTAGCCCATTCAGTTTGGTAGTTGGCCCTGAGGACATGCTCCTCCCACCAGCCCACATGTAAACATGAGTAGCTGGGGGAGAAGCATGCCCCCATCGCCACACCCCCCAACTGCTGATAGACATCAGTGCCAAAAGGAAATGGTTGTTATGGAGACACAGTTCGATCATCTTCTGTAGCATGGTGTTATGTTCTCTCATGCCAATGCCCCTTTCTGATAGATAGTATTTAGCTGCTGACAGACCATCTGTGTGATATATATATATATATATATATATATATATATATATATATATATATATATTTGTTTTTTTAAAGTTTTATACACTTTTAAACTTTTCACTGCACTTTAACATAGGGAGTTTTTCGCCCATCAACTAAATGTAACAAGCTAATTTGCTTAGATGTATAGAAATGTAGTTTCATGTTTAAATAATGACATTTCAATAAACAGTAATTAATAATATAGTTATACATATTTCATTCATTAAAATTTGATTTTTACTCATTTTTAACAAACATATTAAAATTATTTTTAAGTAATTCTAAACATGACTTAGCATGACTAAGCATGTTTGAGTATATAATCAATTAATATAAAATGTATACTTTAGGTGGTAATTTTTTCATTTTTTTAAACTTACAAATAAATGTATTTAAATGTAATATTTAAAATATTTCAATAATTAATTAAGTTAAAAGTGCAGAAGCATCAGTGTGGTTTTATAATCTATTTTTACATTTTAGTTAAAGATACCAAATATTTACCATATATATTTAACTTTTAAAATATCTTTTATTTAACGTTAATAAACTTAAAAACGTTTCCCCTATACTCAGTCAGTCAGTCAGTCTATCAACTTTATTCGGTTTCAGCGTATAAAACCTATCAATGCATAAAAATATCATGAAAAGAGTACACCGTTTATTAAAAGTTATCGATACATCAAATATCATACAAAGATAACACAATTCATCACAGTAAAATCACCTTCCATGAGAGTCCTTGCTGATTCTGAACCTGGAGTGCAAAATTAGGTACATGTACCCTTGACCCACAATTAAATTTTTAAACAGTTAAAACAGTGAGTTCCAGGGCCTTTTCTTGAGTATGTGCATCATTGGGGTGACATGAACCCTGACCAATGCTGACATTTAATCAAGGTATGACCTAGACTTCATAGCAGATTTCAGGTAACTGAGAACAAAGAAAATGCATTCATCATGAAACAATTGTAAATACATAAGAGGTGGATGGGCCGGTATAAAATGTATCCTCTTTAAAATCGGGCCGATAAACGTTTTTCGAGGGACTTCATAAAATCTACGAAATAATGTGAAGTGTAGCAGATCCTGTGGAGACTGATCGTCGCAGCCACAGGGTGCTAACACCTGGTCTCTTCTACACCCCCTCAGGATAGCCAACAAAAAGTGGAAGAGATCCAGACGAAATCTGGTTAGTAAAAACTGTTCATATATACTTAAAACAACCAAGAGATAAGTCTCAGCTAACAGTGTTGTTTTCAACATATGAATATGCGAACACTGGGTTTCTTCAGCTCCAGTTCTTTCCTTTCCAGTTTCCTTAAGCTGCTAAAAGACTCCCTTATTAACCCCACATCCTTTTTTAGTTACCAATTCAGGGTTAGTACACAGTTCGGTTCTTCCTAACCTGACAAAACTGTTCTTGATGTATCTGAGCCAAGGGATGCGAAGGGCATGGTCAAGGGTCATACATTCTTTTAAGATCTTTTGACTCAATGATGATTCCTCGCTCAACCATGTTTTCATCCATAAGGCTAATGTGCGGAATGCCAATGTATCACTTAAGTAATGCACCCTCAATTCTTCATGTACCACTAAATTAGAAGTGCCATGCGGGACGCCCAGTAAAAGTTTCAGGAATGCATTCTCAGCTACTTGTAAACGTAGTGGTAACGTGTCGACACTCTTGGCCTGATAGATCTTTAGAAGAGCTGCAGTATGTCTCTTTCCTAATTTCGAAGCAAAATAAAAAATAGCCGCATTCACCCGTACCAGGTCTCCCCTCTTTCTTTGTTTTAAAGGGCCCATTCATCTGCTCGTCCATTACAACCCCCAAATCAGTGTGTGGTACTTAAGCGGAACAAACCCGAAATTGAGAGGATTTTTTGGGATGGGCACCCACCTGCATAGCGTAGGATTTAGTCATATATAGAGAGATCACGCTCTGACATAAAAGCAGAAAATGCATCAGGGAGGGTTTGTAGTCCCCTGGTGGTCCTAGATAGAAGGACTGCGTTGTCTGCATATAGAAGGACTGGGAGACCACTTCGGCCAACATATGGATAATCTAAACTTATTAACGACCAACTTAAGATCTGGTATGACCTAACACTGCTTGATTATGACGAATATTTGTATTTACAGGTTGTGGCACCCAAGGCACTGTGTATGTATACTTTGCCAAAAATTCATAAGTCCAGGGTTAATACCCCTGGAAGACCCATAATTTCAGGTATTGGAGGACCTACTGAGCGTCTCTCCCAATATGTTGACACTTTTTTACAGATTTATGTTAAAAATTTACCTTCATTTATACAGGACACTAAACATGTTCTTAACTTGATGTGTGACCTTGTGTGGGATGAAAGCATGACATTAGTGACGCTAGATGTAGTTTCACTATATTCGAATATTAACCATGATCTGGGAGTTAAAGCTTTGGATTTCTTCTTAAGTAATAGATCAGCTGAATTCTATGATCACAATCAGATGATTCTTCCGATGACAAAATTGGTTTTACAAAATAATGTCTTTCTATTTGATGGTAAATGGTTTAGACAGCGCCTTGGGACTGCGATGGGTTCCAGATTCGCTCCGTCCTTTGCGAACCTCTTTATGGGGTGGTTCGAGGCGGAGATGATCTGGGGCCCGTCTGGCAAAAAATGGATGCAGTTTATTTATTATTGGGGGCGCTATATAGATGATTGCCTGTTGATCTGGACTGGATCAACTGATGAACTCAAAGGTTTCTTTGACTATTTGAATGACAACAGGCTCAATTTAAAGTTTACAACTAATTATGACAAGAACAGCATCACGTTTTTAGATATTGAATTGTACGTTAAAGAAGGCAATTTATGTAGTCGCATGTATCGTAAGCCTACCAGCTGTAACGCTGTATTGCATGCCCATAGTTGCCATCCTGTGACACAGGTAAATGCTATACCTTATGGTGAGATGGTGAGGGCCAGACGTAACTGTTCTGATGAAGATGATTTTCAGCATAACCTCACAGATATGACAAGGAGATTCTTGAAACGTGGTTACCAGAGAAAGGTGATTGATGACGCTATAGTGAGAGTAAATAAAATGAAGAGATCTAAAACATTGGACATAAAAACAAGTAATGTGACAACTAAGGATACTAAGATTCGCTTCATTACTAATTATAGTAGTGAGAGTGCTCAACTGTACAATATTATGAGGAAACACTGGCATCTATTGAAGATGGATAAGGACTTGCTCCCCTTTATTGGGGATGGACCTGGTTTAACTTTTAGAAAGGGTCGTACACTATCTAACTACATCAGCCCTAGTTACCCCATTAAAAACATTGAGCCCAACTGGCTGACTGATACAAAGGGTTTCTATAAATGTGGCAGATGTAGTTCGTGTAGATGGGCCAAGGCAAGGGTGAAAACATTTAACTATAACAATACTGGTGACTACCACATTGAGATGTTCATTAACTGTGATACTACTTTTGTAGTATATGTTATTTTATGTTCTTGTAACAAGATATATGTTGGTAGCACGATTAGGAAACTTAGAGATCGTATGGTTGAGCATTTCAGAGCTCTAAAAACAGGTGCATTCGTTATCCTATCGCCTCTCATTTAGTTAGGAACTTTCAAGAAAGAGAGAAGCATACATTTGTTTACCATGGGATTGATCATGTCAAACGCGATCCCAGGGGTGGGAATAGGCACTTGCAACTCCGACGTAGAGAGGTGATGTGGTTGATGAAGCTTAAAGCTGTGGAGAGAGGTTTAAATGTTGACAATGAATTTGAATATTTTTTGGGGCAGGACTGCTAAATTGATTTATGAATGGTAACCGTTTTGGGGATCTGAAGGGATGTTATCTGTATATTGTATTCTGTGAGTGTATATATTTATGTATATTTTAAATATATGCAATGTACTTGTTTGGTTGTTACAATTTTCCTCCTTTAGACTGTACCCCCCTCCTACCTTGGCTTTCCTTTCTATGGTTTGAGGAACTTAGATCTTTGAGCTTAACGCTCTTTTCTTTACTTTTCTTTATTATTTTCCCGTCAAATCCCGCAATCAGGCTTGTTGTATGTGACTGTGCTAGATTTTCCTAAATAAAGGGTTTGTAATGGATAGTTGTGATAGCAATATTACAGTGTTGTAGATTTTGACAGGGTTATAGGATCTGTGTATATGACCGATTGTTAGAGATAATGCTGTTTATGAGGTGTTACCTAGATATTCTAGGTTTTGGCAGTACGAATAGCAGATCATTATGGACTATTTGTGAAACAAACGGAGGTTTTGAACGTTTAAACATGGCGCGTGTGATTTTGCCGACCATCTATTTACTTTTGACGTTTTCTATCGGAACTTATCATTTTCCATACTTGTGAGATTGGACCAGTATTGAGGTGGTTAGACGTGTTTACGAGTGTTTTTATAGTAAATTATGAGTTTGCTATAACTTAGAATCTATGATAGTAAGGTTTGGTGAGTTAAACATGGCGCATGATATTCTTTATTATTCAAAGCCATTCAAATATGGCGCATGATACTGTTTACTATTTATAGCCATTCAAAGATGGTGCGTGTGCAACACGCCGGAATCGTAGAGGACGGGTCCTAGCTGATACGCGGTAAGCCCTGATATGCGGCGTGGACAGTGATATTAACTTTTAGAGTGCGCCTTGTTTAGTGGTTGGCACCGCGTTTGTGTAACTGTGCGGAGCGGACAGGAATGTTTACGTTAAGATTACGCCTTGTTTAGTGTTTGGCACCGCGTTTTGTTAAATGTGCTTCATTATTTACAGGATTGGACTGCGCTTATTACTGATACTTTGTTGCCAGACTCGGTGAACAACAGCGGGCAGGTAATGTAGCAGTCTGTTAAGTGTATATATGTGTGTGTAAGGATTTAATTGGTAGTGTACTGATACTTAAAACTGTACTGTGAATTTTATTTTGTTCTAGTAACCTGCTGAACCGCATTCTAAGCTGCCAAACTACACGCTATATTTGTGTATGAGGACTGAGTTTAGTTATACGCTATTTTGGAAAGAAGTGAATTTATAGATCTACTTGAAGTTTTGTTGGTGAGTTTTGAGACTGCCGTTTATGCTTTACTTTTTGTCCTGAAGGAAGGGATTTGTTAGGGATGCTCACAGCTTACATTACTGTTGCTAGAGAGTTTGATTTTTTAAGAGTGTTCGTAATGAAGCAATGATTTGCCCTTTGCATGAAACGTTTCTTATATGACTATGGGATTCATACTTTGGTATTGCCGACTTGGCATATTGTTCTGTCACACTTGGGAGACTTTAGCTTTACTCTTGGTATCAGGTATCTGTTTCTGCCTTACTATTTTCACTAGTTATTCGGTGACTGTTTATGATTAGTCAAGATTGATTTAGTGGCTATACTGTTTGATAAGTAATGAATTTAGACCTAATATAGGTTATTATATATGTTTACAGCCCTGAAGAAGTCAATTGTCATATACTGACAAGACGAAACACGTGTTGGCTGTGTCAATGAAATCTACTGTGAAAATCTTTATGAAGTAATAAAGAAGAAGAGTGAAACACACGGATTTCAGATTCACTTTTTGGACTTTTGAATTACATTTGAGTGCTTGGTGGTAATGTGCATTGTTTTGTAGCCTGTTGGCTATATAGAAGGGTCTTGGTAACAGACTCTTGCCTGCTTTGAGCACCATCCAGACTTTTGCTAAAAAGACTGCTTTCACACGCTGTGCGCTCCTGTATAACCGTTACCATGGTTTTCTTATATGGATAATCTACCCATGTTAACAACAGGGCTTTATCTAAATCATTGATATATATATTAAACAAAAAGGGTGCTAGGATGCACCCTTGACGTACACCTCCCCTTCTGTCAAAGTTGCGTGAGACTCTTAAATCCTACGAGAATCTAACATGGGCCTTAGTTGTGCGATGAAGATCTTCTAAAAAATAAACAATATTTATGCCTACCCCGATATCAATCATGGACTGCCAGAGTTTGATCCTATTCACGTGATCAAATGCGGAGGACAGGTCCATGAATGCAAGATGAATGGTACCAAAATGGGCAACTGTGTATTTGTTAGAAATCACGGTTAGGTTAAGGCACTGGGCCACCGTAGACCGGCCTGGGCGGAACCCATATTGGACTTTTGATAACATAGCGTGTTCCAATGCCCTGCTAGTCATCCTTTCTAGATGCACTCTGCCCACCACTTTAACCACTGAATTCAACAGTGAAATTGATCTATAACAGTGGGTGCTATCACGATTACCCTTTTTAAAAACTGGCACAATGGTCGAAGTAGCCCAGGACTCGGGCAGCCTGTTGTTGCCGCAGCATTGGCTACTGCCGCAAGGACCAGAGCCCAAAAGATTGGATCTGATTTATAGCGATCCAGAGGGATACCGTCAGGTCCTGGGCCTTATTACTAGTCAGTCCGACGATACCCTCCTCGATCTCCTCTATACTAAAAACCGGGTCAGCGCTGACTGTCTAACGGTTTGGCAAGCCATTTAGCTCAGCTGGGCTCTCGAACATAGTTTTGAAGTCGAGCACCTACTCATCCTCTGAAATATTTGCAACTACTGCACTGCTTTCGTTGTGGTTTAGTAAAGAACTATTAATAATGCCCCAGAATGTCGAGCTATCCCTCAGCGTGCTAGCCTCGATCAACCCTCTCCGTGCCTCTTCCTTCAAGGCGGACTTGCGTTTGGCCAGTTCCAGTTTGTAGTTTTTTCGACACGATCTGACCAGGGTCTGATTTCCTGGACTACTGTTTTAAGCTTCCCGCAGCTTTCTAGCCACCAGAGAACAGGAAGTGTCTAACCATCTTTGGGCCTGGGTGGCTGTACGTCGGCTCGGGATACTTAGAAGGCCACCTACTTTAACAGAGATGGTATTGAAAGCGCCAAATGACCTCCCTCGGAGATGTTTACGATGAAGTGCACAGTGCTAACTCACTAGCACATGAGTCTTTAACTGACTTGTAAAATCCCAAGAGAGAGATCTGTGACCATTTTAGCTGCCTTCTGCCGTCTGTAGACCGCACAGACCCGCTTTGCCCAACTGCTCTCTCAGGCACAAGTAAAGAACCAAGGATTTCAACACACAAGGGATTATGGTCACTATGGGCGCATTCTTGTATCTTAAATCCTGTAAATAGAGTTTTTACAGACGATGAAATGAATATAAAATCGATAAGTGAACCTCCGCCGCTTCCTTTGAATGAGGGAACAACAGCTTGTAGAGACTGGTTGCGCGGGCACGGTGTAGGCAGAACCACTATCTTGCATTCCACCCCTAAAAAAATATAAATTACAAGACCACCTTTTGGTCTGCCAGCCGACGGGGGGATGGTAGGACGAAGAAAGACTTGTTACCTTCTAACAATAAGCTACTATCAATCAGCCATGTTTCCTGCAAGCATATCACACAAAATGGCTTCACATTTGCAATCCACAGCGGATCAGAGAACGTATTGGCTAGTCCTGCAACGTTCCAAGATATAAAATTACTAGCACATTCACCCGAAAACCCAAGGCTTTGCTGTGGACAAACCCGCTGGTCGTTGGATTTCGCTGGGTCCATAGAGGAGGGGCCACCAAGTTCGTCTCAAGCATCCATTGCAGCCAGGGAGGAAAACCTGCTTGACAACTCCAGAGGAGGCGGACCAAGATCCTGCCTTCTTAAAGGCATCTGATTTGGGTGAGCTAGGGTGGAAGGCGGGTCTAAGCGGGCATTCTTGATGGTTCGGTCTACTGGCGGCAACTGACTATTAAATGAAGCCATGTTGCCAATGTTCATATTGTTGCACCGCAATGCCACTGGTTTATAAAAGAAGCCAAGGGGTAAGGCCATGATTGACGACTTGTGACCAAAAGGAGCAAGGTGCAGGTCTGACGCTAGGATTCTTTCCGCAATATGGGGCCTATTAAAGTTTAAAATAACACAGTCGCCCTTGCAGGCTTTAAGGGAGCTTTGAATCCAGTTAACCCTACGCCCCATGTATTGATATTTTTCTCAAATCTCAATCCCAAGGTAGTGTTATGCGATAACCAGTGTAAGATTTTGTCCTTTAGTTGAAAAAATTCCTCCTTAAAGCCATGGGAGAGAGTTGCCACATTCCCCAATATCATGACATGAGGCATTGATTCAGCTGGCAGGTGGATGACTGGTAAAATCTGCATAGGGGGCTTCACCTCTACCCTGAGAGTGCCCCCCGATGGAGCATTCTCCAAAGCTGAAGGATCCCACCTGGCCGGCCTGTCCATGGAACTGTGGTTTACACCCGGGACGGACACTAAGGGGTTTGCTCGTACCTCTCCCCCTAAAAGTTGTAAGTGTCCCCTAGCGTTAGTAGGTGGGCCTGTCGGGTTATGGCTACCCAGAATTAGAGGTACAAATGGGGGTCTGGTTCAGGGTTGACGACTGCCCCTCCTGTTGATACGCAGTGTTTGAGATCGGAGTGGCCTTTTTCAATTGAGTTCAAACATTGGCTAAACAAACCCAGTTTGGCATCCAATAAAGTCTTCATCGACTTCTGGAAAGCTTCTAAAACACCCTTCAGATATGCCTTGGTCAGTGTTTGGGTGGTTGACGACTCATGTGGTGTCAGATTGAGTCTTGCTCTTTTGACCTTCTTACCTTTGTTAGAGATTTTCGTTTCGTGCCTGTCCCTGAGCTACCTGGCTCAGCCACTGTTAGGCTCTCTCGTGTTGGTGAACCTGCGGCTTTTAGATTAACCAAATGCTTGGAGTGAGTAACTGCCACGTGCCCTTGATTTGAAGGTACATTATCATCCCCCTGGTTATTAATTTTGACTGTTGGAGAAAGTGGTTGCTGTTGAGCTATGGGATAGCTATTTGTCTCAAAGTAATCCTGCAATCCCAGGATGTTTAATGGATCTCTCACTAGTTAGTCAAAGACGGTTGAGTATCTACAAGTTTAAATGGTGGAGCAATAACCTGGAAAGACGGCGATTCACCAACTCGATCTCCTTATCCAGCACAGCCATGGCACGCTGGAGAAACCCGTCCATAGTGCTGTAATGCCAGCCAGGGTCCTCCCCGGGGCTTAGGTCACCTTGCGCCTCACCATATTAAAACCAGAGTAATGTGCTTAATAACAGGTCTCTGTCCCAGAGGCTAGCAAAAATTATAGTTGATTGAATATATTCACTTAATTACAATAAAAAATATCTCCAAAATATCAGTGCCGAAACCCCGGCTTGCTGGCCCGCAACGATGCAAAAATCAGTACAGGACAGTATAAGACAAGCTGCCTTCCTACCTGCTCCTAATCCGCTGCAGATGCTGCTGATGAACGGATTTTCAGGTGCTCAGGAGTGTTGAAATAGGGCCCAAGTTGTTGCTGTGGGGAAGTAGTGGGATATATCCAGTCCCAAACAGCAAGCAAGCAGGCAGGCAAGAGAATAACGGGCTTCCCGCACTGCAGGAGCCTGCGGCCGTTAATGAAGCGCCTCGGGCGCGATGATGATGGCGTGGGCGGCACGGCTCAGCAAAACTGGGACTTGTAGTCCGGAGTCCCAAACAGCAAGCAAGCAGGCAGTCAAGAAGATACTGGGCTTCCCCTATACTCTTCCATAGGAAGATGTCTGCTTCCATTGTGAAGGTCCCATAAGGTGTGTGGAAGGTCAAATATAGTCATAAATTCACTACTAGTAGTAACATTACAGTAGTTTATGATGTTTTTTACTGACTACTCCCCAGTTTCAGGGATAGGGACATGTAAGTCTACACTTTAGATTAAACTGACACTCTGACTTTGTGAATAGCATGAAGCAGTAAAAGTAACTCAAAAGTGTAAGAGGGGGAGTAGCTTGGCGTCCACGCATGATCGCGGCTCTTTTCTGACCTCTCTCAAGAATTCTGCACCGCCCTGCATCCACGTCAGCCATCTGTGGTTAAATCTTGTCCCAAACACCGGAACAGTGTCGGCAATGCAATCCAGGCTGCAGGAATCAACCAGCTGTGTTTGAGACCAGAGACACTCTTTCCACTCACAGTCCAGCTGCCTCACGAAATGACGTGCTGCACGGTCAGCAAGAAGGCGTTTCGTTGCTGAACTGTTGGTGAACTGAGGCTCACCATCTCCCGATATTGCTCTGCCGGAGGATGTAGAAGCACTGGCACAATATCCTTCTGTCACCGCCAGGTACTCTATATCCTTATGACTTTTTTGTTTAAGTGCCCAATGTGAGGATATCATCATCCCCAGGAGGCCATGCCCATAGATGAACAATACATCTCTTTTCCCTCTACAGCTCTATGCAGCAGTGTGTCACATAGATCGACATTATTGCACCTTCAGACGTTTTAGACACATTTCACAATGCTGGCACTTGGACATAGTATTTTTGGACATAGTATTTTTCTCAGTATAACCTTTCGGTTGGGGTAGACAACACTCCAATGTATCTCAACCAATATCCTTTGCCACATGTTGAGCGCGCTATTGTACCAACAGCCATTCTGATTTATTACAGAGGTCCTCATTTACTCTGCAGTACCGGCTCCTCCTAATGCTGTCACTTAGCAGCACCTGACTGCATTGGCTCCTAGAGTCACTACTTTCCACAATACAACCTATCTCTCTAGCTAATCAGCTCGCTAACTACTGTGCTTTTGGTCCAAAGTATCTCAATCCGTGTACCAAAAGCTCTTTACAACAATCTGCCTCACTTCTTGGAAGTACGCCACTTTGTCACCAAATATTTTATTACCCTAACTGCGACTACTTTGATATACCTATCTCTCAAGATCAAGCAGCTTATACATCTGTAAGAGTTTCGTACTGTGTGTCAGTCCTGAAGTAGCTCATAGTACATGTGCTCTTTGTTACTTTATACACTGTTACTTATCATTGTGGAGTCAAAAGACCAAAAGGAGAAAGGTAGGGAAGATAATCTTAAAAGATCAAAACAAGACCACAATTCCTGACTCCTCATTTGAAGAAAAACAAGATAACGCTACCATACTCGAAGAGATCCTCAGAAAACTAAATGATGTCCACGAAATAGCTCAGAGCACAAAAACAAATACGGACCTTTTACAAGTCCAGGTTAAGGAGCTTTACCTTAAAATGTGAAATGCAAAGGGCAGAATCAGTACGATTGAAGTTCACGTCACTGCTCAATAAAAACATTATCTCAAAACTAACTCTATTAATATCCCTCAAATGTGAAATCACCGAGCTGAAAGATCTTAACAGAAGAAGCAATTTTAGAATTTTGGGCCTACCTGAGGGCATTGATGACAAAGGTCCTTTGGTGTTTGGTTTTCTCAAATCAGGAATCCTATCAATACTCGGCACTGAATTCACTAAAGACTTTGATAGCAAACTACAAACCGCAAAAATGTGACTTTTCCCCAAGTGCAAATTTTCAAACCACTATGTCATCAGTGCTCTGAGCTCATTTGAGCACATATGAGGAAAATCAAGTGGTTCTTACGGCAAAGTTCCAGAATCTCCCTTTCCCAGAACTTTGCTATGAACATTGCCATCAAAAGACAGTCAGGAAACCCCTATCAGACAGAGTAATTTAGCACTCCTTTATTGGTCCAGTCAAATTTAAGATAGTTTACAAAGGCCAAACCTGTGTATTCTCAGAAGCATCTGACTTGGAGATTTTCCTGAAGGACACATTTGAATCTCACATGGATAACCGCATTGACAATCCTGGATAGCCTTTACACTTCTCAGTGTTACAGCTATGTGATGGGCTGATAGCAGCTAATAGCCCATCTTCCAACCTTATATCGTCTTTCTGTACCGCCAATATTGTATAATATAATCTTTGTTCTCCAACTGCTCTAGTTAAGACATAGCATGACATATGATGATAATAAGCATCTTCATTAGAATTAGAATTGTGTATCTAAGGTGTTAGCATACAGGTTACTAGGTACCCTATGCTAGTACCCACTATACAATTATTTCATTAGGTGGTGGTCATTTCATCAGATTGTGACTATTCTTTGGCCACCAATAGTGCCTCTACAGCATAGTGAGTTGTTCTGACCACTTTATCTTACCTCCTGTGATGAGCTGATTCTGATTTTATGTTGACAAAGCAGTGCTCGCACATTTGCAAGTTTAAGGCAACAAGGCTGGTTTCACCACTTAATGTTGTATGTTTTCGAATAGCAAAATGTTACATTTAATTCTGTTAGTATCTTTCACTGCTGGGCTGATGTAGTTGTCCAACTTATAATCAAAGAGTTTTCATTTATCTGCTGTCTGTGGACAGTACCTTTTGAGTCTGCGTATAAATTAAGAGGCTAATATAGTGCTGCAAGCCTCTCCCTTATACTAGCATGGGTCTAACGTTGCCACTTGTGAAATAATGCGTTTGGCAGGTCTGCTATGTTCATTACTCTATTTTGTCACTGTAACAATAACTTTTAACAATCCAGCTATCTTACTCTTCATATCAATGCCGGTTAGTTTTCTACTCCTACTTATTTTATCTTTAGGTGTAGAGGGCTCTCCCTCCCCTTGCACGAGATCCCACTTTGTCTTTTTTAAGCTCATCTCCCTGCTTTGAGGGGTACATTCCTTTTTGATTTTTAAATGTTTTTCTCATCCCTCGCTCAGATCTATCTAGGTCTTCTTTTCTATTTTTCCCCCAAACCAACTGTTGCTCCAAAGCTTCAGTCTGCTGGGAAGTTCTCTTCTGCACCTTACACCAATCAGCTGTTTCTCACTGCTAGACCTGATCAACACATGACCGCAGTGAAAGTCATCCCTCTCAACACCAAAGGTCTTAACCACCTTGTGAAGCACAAAAAGTTTGCTGACTACTTCCACTCACATAAGGGAGACATTTTGTTTCTCCAAGAATCCAGGATTGGTCATAAAGAGGTACTGTCTATGCATAACGGTTGAATGAATGATCTATCCTGCTTGGCAGCAATCTATAAGAAAAATGGTGCGATCACCCTAATCTCAATCAGGCCCATCGACTATTGCCTTTGAGCAAGATGATAATGAAAAGTGGTGGATTACTTTGATCAAAGCAGTGACACCGAACTGTACGCTGTAAACATCTTTGTGCCTTAAATGGATGACCCACAGTTTAGGTCTACTGTGTTTCCTAAACTAGCACCAGTACCACCTATGGCTCAAATTGTTCTTGGAGGTGACTTCCACCTGCCAATGGACGGTATCTTAGACAGGAACCTCACCTTCAAATACTGAATCCCCAAAGCACACAAAGCAATACAATCTCCAAGTACATCGCACAGCTTCTTTAATGTTTGCAGTTGACACAACCTCACGGTTAACAACTTTACTTTATTTCACCCCCACACAACAGTTTTTCGAGAACTGACTATATACTAGTAGACATTTTTCTCCTTCAGGGCACCTTATTACCATTAGATTATCAAAGGTTTTGACCTTAGCGCCATTTCTAATTCCCTTCAGATTCTTCCTCCTCAAACTAAAATGAATCATGGCGTATGAACACTGAGATTATTTATTTATTTATTTATTTATTTATTAAGCTTATAGAGCGCGACAGCTACCCAAAAGGGTTTCTCGGCGCTGAAAAAGACAGTGTGCTAGAGGACCAAAAATTAACAAGGTAATGTAACATTATTGATTAAACAGCCAGGTCTTAATGGCTCTGCAAAATCGGACATTGCTGGTTTCGGTACGGATATTCATGGGAAGAGAATTCCACAGTTTAGGGCCTAAAAAAGAAAAGGACCTACCGCCCATTCTAGAGAGTCTGAATTTGGGCACGCTGAAATAGTCTTGAGATGAGGATCGGAGATAGCGTGCAGGAGTGTAGGTATGGACAAGGGATTGCAGGTAGTGTGGGAGCAGTTCCCCATTTTATTTTATACATGTAGCTCAGGGCTTCGAATTTGAATCACTCCCCATTTTGAGCCAATGTAAATCACGGAGGTGCCCAGAAATGTGATCAGTTCTGTGACTTTTACATAGCAGTCTCGCAGCGGCATTTTGAACTAGCTGTAGGCGTCTTGTTACTGCCTGTGTTGCCCCTAGGTATCGGACATTGCCATAGTCTAACCGAGAGGTTATAAGGGCACCGATCACAGACTTCTGGGTGTCGCAGGGCAGCATCCAGATGATTTTCTTTAGCCATCGCAGAATGGTAAAGCAGATGGCCGTTAACTTTTTAACCTGATGATGCATAGTTAAACCGTTGTCAATGGTAACCCCCAAATTACGCACGTGGTCAGATGGGAGAGGGAGGGCACCCATCTCAGATGGCCAGTGCTTGGAGCTCCATAGGTCATGCTTTTGACCTAGAATTAGGACTTCAGTTTTACCTCCATTCAATTTGAGTAAATTGTCGTTCATCCAGTTGGAAATTTTCTTAAGGCCTGACTGAAGGAGGGAGGTGGAGGCTTGTCCGAATTCGAGAGGGAAAAAGCGATCTGAGAGTCATCTGCATATGTGAACAGAGTAAGACCTTCTTGTTCAGCAATGTGGGCCAGTGGTGTTACATATAGGTTAAACAACAGAGGGCTAAGTACTGAACCCTGGGGTACTCCATAGGGGGACACATGGATATTGGAGGTGGCAGTATTAGAAAAGATTTGGAATGTGCGGTGAGTAAGAAAAGATGCTAGCCAGCCCAGAGCCTGGCGACCGATGCCCATCAAGGTAAGGGACTTTATAAGTATGGTGTGAGAGATAGTATCAAATGCTGCGCTGAGATCAAGCAATATCAGCACAGCTGTGTCTCCTCTGTCCAAAAGATGACGTAGGTTTTCTGTAACGCCCAGCAAAGTTGTTTCAGTGGAGAAACCAGGGCAGAAACCTGATTGGGAAGGGGGAAGTATGTCATTGGCCTCGATGAACTGGGCAAGATGAAAATGAATGTGCCTTTCCAAGATTTTGGAAAAGGCGGGCAGAAGAGAGATGGGGCGGAAATTAGAAAGGATTTTAGGGTCAGCAGTGGGCTTTTTCAGAAGAGGTGTCACCGTGGCATGTTTCCAGTTAGCCGGGACAGTAGCATTTTTTAAAGACAGATTGAGGGTTCTACAGATCATGGAAAGCTGAGGAGTGTCAAGTAGTTTGAGTATCGGGATGGGAAGTGGATCAGCTGGTGAGCCTGATTTTAGTTTACCTAGAATCTCTGTTAGGCCTTCTAGGTTGATGTCTGGCCAAGAATTTAAGTCATCATACGTATGGGATAGATAGGAAGCAGTGAGGTGATTGGTGTTATTCGGACCAGAAACCTGAAACTGCTGGGAACTAATACAGTGCTGTTTCGATATATCCTGATAGATATTATCTATCTTCTTTGTGAAGAACCGCGCAAGTTCTTCACATTGGTTGCTGCTCATGGGGGGGTGGTTTGGCTATGGTTTGGGAGCCCGTTAGTTCTTTAACTAGACCAAAAAGTACTTTGGATTTGTTTGTTGCCTCTGCAATAGTCCTGGCGACCTAACTGGTCCTAGTTGTGGTACAGGCCTTGTGATATAGCTTCAATTCTTTTTTGTAAGCAAACCCTGATTCTAGGGAGTAGTCTTTTCTCCAGATCCGTTCCAAACGTGTTCATTTGGACTTATCCGCTTTTAGCGATTCATTGAACCAGACTGCTGGAGATTTGTGGGCTTTCACTTTTTTTATAAGACGGGGGAAGATAAGTATCAATAGCCTCAGTGAGCCAGATGTTTATCATAGTTGATACATCTTCCACGTCGTCCGTGTCTCTAAAATCCAAGGGGAGATGAGTGTCTAGGACATGCTTAAAGAAGTTCATGTCTAACTTTTTCACGTCTCTTTTGCAGGTCGTTAATGTCACGTATGAAGGAATCAGGGCAACAGGGGCAATAAGACTAAATTTGGATAAGAAGTGATCCGACCAGTGAAGAGGAAGTGCGGGAAAGCAGTGTATATGGGAAAGGTTAGAGAAAATTGGGTCGAGTAGATGGCCACCTTTATGAGTGGGTCCAGAATTACACAGCGTGATATTCATCGCCGCAAGATCGGCAATAAGATTTATGCCTATAGTGTTTTTGGAATCCTCTAGATGAAGATTAAGGTCTCCAAAAATAGAGAAATTGTTGAAATTAACGAGTATCAAGGCTATGATGTCAGAAAATTGGGTCGCCCATGAGTGTATAGGGCCAGGAGGCCGGTAGACTAATAGGCCTGTGAGGGTGAAATTCGGGTGTAGAGCTAGTTTGAAGAGGGCAGCCTCACAGATTCTAGAGAATGAATGAGATAGGCAAGATTTACATAAAGAACTAGCATTGTTCCAGAATAGTATATTTGCCTCTTCACCTGTCACACTAAGGGACCCATTGAACTGTTTGTTTAGAGGCCAGGAAATAAGTTGCAAGGCTAAGAAAAATAAAGGAATAAAACCATGCTTAGATGCTTAGACAAGGTAATGGCTCATATAAAAGAAAACAACATTTATATAGGCATTCTAAAGACCCATCAACCTTAACAGCACTAAACTGCGTAAACACAAATACATTAGTAAATGCACCCATCTATGGATTCATAGCCAGAAAGCTAAAAGAGTATTTCACGTAAATAATGCCAGTAAATCCCTAGCAGCCTATATAAAATGTAAAAGAAATTCCACCTTAACAACAAGCATTCAAGACCATCAAGGAACAGTAAAATAAAAAAGGGGTTAGTATTCTCAATGTGTTTTGGAAGTTCTATGTCGAGCTACACACACCCTCAATTACCACACCTAAGAGGTATGCCTAAAGCTCCCTCAGACTCTTCCAATGAAAGCCATCCCTGTCTCGGATAATCTCAATCTAAACAAGCTTATAGAGAGGAGTGAGATTTGGAATGCAATTAAGCACATTCCATCTAGCAAAGCCCTGGATCTGGATGGTCTACTCATTAGCTTGTATAAAATATTTTCCTCTATGATATTAAAACCATTGGAATCAGTTCTCAACCACCCTGTCTCATCCGAGGTAGTCTCGGGTGCTGCAGCTGAGGCCATATTCTTGGTCATAACTAAGAAGGGAAAGGTCATCCAAAACCCAAGAATTTCAGACCGAACTCCTTATTTAGTATGGAGAACAAAATCTATGTTAAAATACTAGCTACACACCTAGCACCCCCGATCACCAAGTTAGTCCATGGTACTCAAACAGGTTTTATCAAAGTCAGACTAGCAAGCGATAACATTCAAATGTTCTGCATCATCATTTTAAAAATATCTCTTGTACATTCTTCTGCAGTAGTGGCCATATTGTTAGATGCGGACAAAGCCTTTGACAAGGTTTCCTGGCCGTACATAGAGGCTGCCTTATATAGCTATAACCTATGCAACTTTTATTTAACAATGGTCATGTCCCTGTATGCTAACCCTTACACGGGAATCAAAATCAATGGAGAATTGTTGGCATCTCTGAGGCACTCTTCAAGGATTCCCAGTCTCCTCTCTGTTATTTCTTCTAGTCATAGATTCATGGCTAAACAAATCTAACAAAATTGCATGCCTAAAATCCAGGCACACATTCTTCAAAACGTTGCATATGCTGACTACATTTTAATCTTCACAGAAGACCCTAAATAGCCCGCCCCTACCTGCCACTGTAAACATCATTAATAAGTTCTCAGGCTTCTTCGGCAGCTCCTTGAAATAGATATCTACTGTCACCCTAGCTGTACTGGGAAATTTCATATGGTAATCTAAGTACATCAACTGCTTAGGCTTTTGCTCCTGTAATAATCTGGTGGAATCCATTCCACAAAACAAACTTAAAAATTTGATAAAATTAAGGACTATTTGCCAGCACGGTCACTTAAGCATATCTCATGGTGGTGCAGATTAGAAACCATAAAGAAGATTGTGACCCCATTGATCAATTTACTGGAAAGCAGCATCCTTATCCACCTATCAAAGTCATTTTTCACACACACAGTACAATTATCTCCGATTTCTTCTGGTGGAAGAAGAAGCCCAGAATAAGTCTTTAGAAGCTCAGGTTTACCTCTCAGATCAAGTTGCTGCGATTTACCTAACGGGTAGCACAACCAGACAGCGTTCTTGGCAGCACAGGGCACATGATAACTGGAACCAGATTCCATCAAGCTGGCCACTCAGCATAGTATCAAACGATATATCAGCTACCGATTCCCACTAATTGTAAATTTTACTATGTCTCATCACACTTATGCTCACCACAAAATTATTTTTAAAGACACAATTCAAGCTCTACTATTGGTGGACAAAGTCCTTTCCTTCAACATCAATAAATCCTACTCCATTTCACTAAGGGATAATAAGAAGCTTGAAACAACAATCTCCTTCAAAATTGGACTGAAATGGGCTAGTAAAGGCAACACTCAAGTGACAGATTTTTTTGCAGATACCGAACCCTAAGCCTTCGCCGCACACCAAGGAAATATGCCCCTTCCAACTTAGATTGTAATCATTTTCTAAAAATGTAAATTAAGATTTCCAACATGATCCGGGAGGAGTGCCAACTGGTTGCTTGAAACGTGATAAAGCCACAATACCTTGCCAGGGAACAGCGTATCTACCATGCAGGGGACAAGGAAGGCAAAAGATTGGCATGTATGAGGAGTGAGGAAAGGGAAAGCCTACATGTGAAAGAAGTAATGTTGGAATCTGGGGAACGTGTGACAACCAGTAGGCAAGTGGCAAAAGAGTTTGCGGATTATATGGAATCTTTTCATAATGCTAAACCACAGGCTCCAGACGAGGATGTGCTGAATTTAGTTACTGATTGCCCTGTGCGATATATATGGCCAGAACAGAGAAGAGCTCTGGAAGCTAATAGAACAGTAGAGGAGATAGAAATGGCAATCGGACACATGCAGACAGAGAAGGCCCCAGGATCCAATGGGTTACCTATAGAGCTCCTCCTCAAATTGTCCAGACATACTGCTGGCCTGTTGCATGCTGCTTATGTAGAAGCATTCAAAGTGGGGGAACTGTCTGAGGATCCAAGAACAGTGATGGTTGTCCTGTGGGCCTGTACGATGTGAGTCATACAGGCCCATATCATTGTTGAATGCTGATACTAACATATTGGCAAAAGTGTTGGCTACTAGACTCCGTGTGAGGCGGCCGCTCCACCCTCCCTCCTGGATTCATAGCGCTGCTTGGGGTATCGTAGCGCTTCTCCCAAACCTCTGACATCATTGGTATTTGGCTATTTGGATCTGCACTCGCTTTGTTTGCGCAGCGCTCAGCATTGCTCTGCTCGTGGTGTGTTTTCCATACGAGCGGTGATTTAATCATAGTTTGGCCAGATTTGCTTATTGCATTTGAGAAAGGTGTGCATTGCTCTCACTTGATTCGATCTGTTGCTGTGCCCGTGTCCCAGCGCCAGCTCGCACTTCCCGGTCCTGGTGTTTATCTCCCCTTCCATTTTGTTGTGCCTGCAGCCCGTCCCTCCCCCTACGCTCACGCCTCCCACCTCCCCCTCCCACGCTCCGCCCCCTCCACTATCCTTTTAAGACTGATGAGCCAACGCGCAGCGTCCACGCGCTACGGCCTCGCCGAAGGTGCGCCAAAGGTAAGCCCGTCTACGCCCGTCCGCGCCTGGACCGCGCCCAGCGCCAGTCCCCCTGCCCATCGCGCTCCCCAACCCTCCCGCATTACCTATGATGCCGCCACCCTCCTAGCCCTCAACCCCGGCCGCTCCCCCAACTGCGTCCAAGCCGCTCCTGGACACACCCATGGACCATTCTCCTGCTTCTCCTGCAAATTCATCGGCTCCGACAACACCTCCGCTACGACCACTCCACAGATTCCCGACCCCAACCACCTTCAATGCATCCTTCTCAACACCCGATCGGTGCACAGGCACGCCATTGACCTATGGAACTTACTAGACTCCTTCTCCCCAGACGTCGCCTTCCTAACTGAAACATGGATGAACGCTTCCTCCACACCAGACATCACCATTGCCATCCCTGAAGACTACAAGATCACCCGCAAAGACCGTACCACCCACACAGGAGGAGGAATCGCTATCGTTCATAAGAAATCTATCCGCATCTCAACCAGCTCTGACGCAAACCTCGCCAACTCCGAACACCTTCACTTCCAGATCCACATCGACCCCAAGACCACACTCAGAGGCACCCTCCTCTACAGACCACCAGGACCCCGCGCAAAATTCAGTGAAGACATCACGGACTTCATCACTCCTCACGCGCTCCCCTCCAAAAACTACATCCTTCTGGGAGACCTCAACTTTCACCTCGATAAGATCAACGACCGCAACACCGCCACCCTCGTGGACAACCTCACCAACCTCGGACTTAAACAACTGGTCACTTCCCCCACCCACATCGCAGGCCACACACTCGACCCCATCTTCACCTCCAGCAACCATGTCTCCTTCAGCCACACTACGGACCTCATCTGGACTGACCACAGATGCGTTCACTTCACCTACAACAAACCAAAACCCAGCATCCACCTCCAACCTACCTTGAAAAGGAACTGGAACAAAATCACCACGGACCAAATCTCCGCATCGCTCCTTCAACACACCCCAGCCCCCTCCTCCAACGCAAACGAAGCCGCCGCCAACCTCACCCTATGGCTATCCAACACCGCTGACACCTTAGCACCTCTGAAAAAACGTCAAAACAAACCTGGCAGCAAGAAGGCCTCATGGTTCAACGATGATCTCAAGAAGTCCAAGAAACTCTGCCGCTCCCTTGAAAAGGCCTGGAAAAAAGACCCAACCACCAGCACCAAGGACGCCTTCAAAAGCGCCACCCGCACTCACCACCAACTGATCCGAAAAGCCAAGAAAACAGCATTCAAGGATCGACTTGACAACAACGCCCACAACAGCAAGGAACTTTTCAACATCGTCAAGGAATTTTCCAATCCCTCGGCCAACTCCAACGACATCACCCCTTCTCAAACCCTCTGCGACTCACTAGCCTCATTCTTCCACAACAAGATTGCAGACATCCACAACAGCTTTGACAACCAACCCGGAAACCTTCCCACCCTACCATCTGCTGACCATCTTCCCCCCGTGAACACCCTTAACGCCTGGAACCCAATCTCCACTGAGGACACCATCCGCCTGATGAACTCCATCCATTCAGGATCCCCCACAGACCCATGCCCTCACCACATCTTCAACAAAGCAGACTCCGTCATAGCACCGCACCTCAGAGACGTCATCAACTCTTCCTTCAACTCCGCGACCTTCCCAGAAGGCTGGAAACACGCTGAACTCACCGCCCTTCTGAAAAAACCAACAGCCGACCCCACAGAACTCAAAAATTACCGCCCCATCTCGCTTCTTCCATTCCCGGCCAAAGTCATCGAGAAAGCCGTCAACAACCAGCTCGCCGCCTTCCTCGAAGCCAACAAATCCCTCGACCCCTCACAATCTGGCTTCCGAGCAAAACACAGCACTGAGACCGCCCTCATCGCAGCAACAGACGACATTCGAACTCTACTGGACAATGGAGACACAGTCGCCCTCATCCTCCTCGACCTCTCTGCAGCATTCGATACAGTCTGCCACAGCACCCTTCTACAACGCCTCAATAACATCGGAATCCAAGGAAAAGCACTTGAATGGATCAGCTCGTTCCTCACCGGAAGAACCCAGAGAGTCCGCCTTCCTCCATTCAAGTCAGAAGCCTCTGAACTCATATGCGGAGTACCTCAAGGATCCTCACTCAGCCCCACCCTCTTCAACGTATACATGAGCCCCCTCGCGGCCATCGCACGCCAACACAACCTCAACATCATCTCCTACGCGGACGACACTCAACTTATCCTATCACTCACCAATGACCCCAGCACCGCCAAAACTAACCTACACGAAGGAATGAAAGAAGTTGCCGAATGGATGAAACAAAGCCGTCTAAAACTGAACTCAGACAAAACAGAAGTCCTCATATTAGGTACATCCCCCTCTGCTTGGGACGACTCCTGGTGGCCGGAAGCCCTCGGAAAAGCACCCATCCCGACAGACCACGCACGGAACCTTGGCGTCATCCTGGACTCTTCACTCTCAATGAACAGACAAGTCAGCGCCGTATCCTCTTCCTGCTTCAACATTCTTCGCATGCTCAGAAAAACATTTCGCTGGATCCCCTCCGAAACAAGGAAAACAGTCACCCACGCTCTGGTCACGAGCCGACTCGACTACGGTAACACCCTCTACGCAGGCACCACCGCCAAACTCCAGAAGAAACTCCAACGAATCCAAAACGCCTCAGCCAGGCTCATATTAGACATCCCACGCAACGAACACATTTCGGGTCACCTTAAAGACCTCCACTGGCTACCCGTCAATAAAAGGATCACTTTCCGACTGCTTACCCACGCACACAAATCACTCTACGACATCGGACCAGATTGCCTCAACTCTCGACTATCCTTTTACACCCCCTCCCGCCAACTACGCTCTTCCAGCCAAGCCCTCGCCACTGTACCTCGCATCAACAAGACCACCATGGGAGGCAGATCCTTTTCTTACCTGGCTGCTAAAACATGGAACTCACTCCCCGCTTACCTTCGCCTCACCCAGAACCACCTAGCGTTCAGAAAGCAGCTTAAAACATGGATATTTGACAAATAATCTTCCTCCCCTTCCTAAGCGCCTTGAAACCCTCTGGGTATGTAGTGCGCTATACAAATTGCATGACTTGACTGACTTGACATGACTTAGTGCAACTGGAGCAAACTGGGTTGATGCCTGGCCGGTCAACTAAGCTGAACTTACGGAGACTCCATAACAACATTGCAGAAGTGGAAAGATTAGGTGACCCGAGAGAGATAGTGTTGATAGATGCTAATAATGCGTTTGTCTCTGTGGAATGGCCCTACCTGTTTGGACTCTTAGCCAAAATGGGGTTTGGGCCCACTTATATTTGTGGGTAAAACTGCTAAACGAAAATCCCAGAGCTCGGGTGAAACTTAATGAATGGATATGCTGGGGATTTCCAGTGAGGAAAAGCACCATACAAGGCTGCCCGCTATCACTGATGTTATTTGCATTGGCAATATAGAGAAGCTGGCAGTGTGGGTGCACATAGATGCCATGTGTGGGAATTCCCAGGTGCACAGGATTGGAGAAACATATTTCCCTATACATGGCCGATGTCTTAGTGTAGCCAACGCAGCACGAGCACCCGTTGGCTCACCTGGGAGACATATTCAGGATCTTTGGTAGATACCTTGGTTTCCAGGCCAACTGGGACAAATCCCTGAGGCATCCGGTGAGCGGCTGGGAACAGGAGAGGACATTGCCTCCTCCACTGCGTGTGGAGCTTGGGAAATTCAAATACTTGGGGATCTCGACTACTAAAACGGTGGCTTCCCATTATGAGGTCAACCTGCTGTACATGGTACAGAGACTGGAGGGAGATGTGTGACATTGCCATAAGTAGGCATTGTCCCTTATGGGCCAGGCCGCCATGTCTAAAATTTTTGCAATACCGCGGTTTCTGAACGCTGTTGTGGATGGGTGGACAACCTAGGATTGCAACTAACGTCCTACAGCACAGCAAACATGAGGGGGCATAGCCCTTCTGAACAGACTGAGGTATTACCAGGAAGCACCGGTTAGAGTGGTTAATGATTGGGCCTGCTTGGAATGGGACGACCCGGCATTCCATCTGGATAGGGAGGGAATAGGCTTTCCACACTGGCGGATGTCTGGGACACGAAGGGCATAGTACTGATTGAATATCTACAGAAGGAATATGAGACGCCAACGTCACAGTGGTTGAGATATAAGTAGTTACGATAGGCACTTCAGGAGTGCCTACCTAGCGAAGAAGATACACAAGAAAACTCCCCCTTGGGGGAGACTGATAGATGGCCGCATAGAGGAACAAATAGTCCCACTCACGTATCGCACACTTATGGGGAACATGCAGGGCCCCCTCACATGACTGCAGGGACGCTGGGAGAAAGACTTGTGGGAGATGGACGAAAAGGCCTGGCAGACGGTGGTTGGGTACCCAGCGGCAGTAGCGATAAGGACAAGGTATTATCTAATTCAACTTAAAATAGTCCTCAGGACTTGCTCCATACTGATCCTACTCCATAAAATTGAGAGTGGAGCATGTGCAGTGTTTGCGAGGGTGTGGCCTGCAAGGCACACTAATACGCACCTCAAGGGCATGTCCCAAATTGCGCCACATCTGGGAGGGGTGTGCAACTTTTTGGAGGAGACTGTTGGGATGCCCCTGGAGCTACAGCACAAACTTGACTTATTAGGTATTTGGGGCCCCTCAGATATACCAAAAATTCAGAAAACACTGTTTAACATGAGATACATGGTTGCCAAGAGAGCAGCAGCGCAAAAATTGGGTGATGGGTCTCCCCCCCAGATAGAGGAACTGGGAGATTGGTATGGAAAACTATAAGAGGTTGGAAATAGAGATATAGAAAGGCTGGGGATGCATGCAGAAATTTTAAATTATTGGGGTAACGCGGGAAGCATCCTGTCTGTAGTTGATAGATAATGCATACGGATGGGGATCATCCCATGGGTAGGAACTCCTGATCTACACGGGGTGTTGAATTGAAGGTACCCAGAGGGCCAACAACTGATGCAGGAAATGACTGAGGCATGGTGATCTGGGAGTCAATACCTACAAGGGACTGTATGCAATAGGGCTGTGGTATCAAGAAAAGGAGCCATCCCACAACATGGCTATGGCCTACCTCCAGATGCTAAAGTAGAGATTGATGCCTCTAGAAAACCCCCACCGACTTAATGTGGGCTTCAATAAAAAGTTTTTGTTGTCTATTGGGAATGAAAATGCAAATGAACTGTCTAACCATGGGAGTTATATTGCTTTGTCGTTTATTGACACTCTATATTTGATGCCAAGTTACTCATTAAAGTAATACATTACAAATAAAAAAATATATATTTAAGGCAGAAATTAAGATTTCCAAATTAGGGCCTCTTTTAACCATAACCTTATTTCCCTTTTCCGAAAATATATCCATGCAGAATGCCATGTGACATTCAAATTACTTTGAGTAAATGAAAGGAATTTGATATAGCGCAAACAGCTAATCCGGCTAGAGTGTCCTGTTGCTAAAATGGAAAAAACTGTGCTATGTGTGTACGTAGCAGCAGGGTACAAAGCTGGGACTGATTCTTGAAAAGCCAGGATTTTAGATGTTTTCTTAACGTTGCTAGGTCAGCTGAGGCTCTCAAAAAGGCAGGAAGGTGGTTCCATGTTTTTGCGCTCAGATATCCCCCTATGCGTGCTAAGCGTATTTTAGGGATGTGTGCAAGGTCTGCAGTAGAAGATCTTAAGGACCTCGTTGGAATATAATGAATAGCGCGCTTCTTTAGGTACTCAGTGTCAAGACTATGGAGTGCTTTAAAAAATATCACCATGGCCTTGAACTTAATTCTTTCTTTCATTCGGAGCCAGTGCAGAGATTTAAGAATGGGAGTCGTGTGAGCTCTAGGCTTAGATCTAAGGATCGCTCCAGCCAATGCGTTTTGCACTACCTGTAGACGCTGAGTTAGACAGTCCAGTAGGCCAAGGTAAAGACTATTGGTGTTGTTCAATCTAGAAGTCACTAAAGCCTGGACCATGGTCTTCCTCGTTTCCACTGGCAACAGAGGGAGAATTTTTTTTAGCATGCGGTGTGCCAAAACAGGAGCCAATCAGAGCTTGGATCTGGGGTCCCATGGAAAGGGTGTTGTCAATGACAATGCCTTATTTTTTAACCCTTTGTTGGGCAGGTTGGGGGGGGAAAGCTCCAATCATGGGCGTCCGCAGGGGGGGGCAAGGAGGGGCGCTTGCCCCCCCCTGGAGCACCCTCCTTGCCCCCCCCTGCAGACGCCCATGCTTTTACGGACGCCTTTTGTCTATAATTCTAGGACCTGCAGGGAGCAGAGCTGTGCCCTGCCCGAGGCCTCAACTCCCTGATGGGGCGCCTCACACTCCTCCTCGCAGCCCCTCCCGCCCATTGTCATTCTGTCTGTGGCTGAATATCCCGTACAGAATGACAATGGTCAGTTTGAGTTGAGAAAGCACCTTGCTAACAACCTGATCTTTGTCTAAGTGTGTGGGCCAATTCAGCTGATCGTGACGAGCCTTTGAAGAGCTCGCACTCCTGCAGGCATGCACAATACTGGTGTGTGAGCGCCGAAACTCGGGGCATGAAGGAGATCAACTGGTTCACTTTCAAGGTACTGTAAAGGAGGAGCAGCGTGATCTCCACTGCTGTCCTGCAACCTCGTAAGGCTGCATTTCAATACCGCAGTCGAGCCCCAGAGTCCCTGAGAAACATTGCAATCTCATCTCCAAGGTACCGGGAGTGGTGTGGGCCCAGAGGGTGATTGTGGTAAATTCAATACAGCTGAAGCCTTGATTTTATGAGATGCAACACAAGTGGTCTTCACTGTATTCTGCAGCACCTCATGTCCTGTGCCATGTTCACCTGGATTGGGATTGGAAAGGTAGGGGATGTGAAAGAACAGTAATGTGCACATGTGTGTGCTGTCCTAGGGGTTCCCACCCTTCACACCACCAATTATGAAAGATAGATCAGTAAAAGGATGGATTGATGAGTGAAAGGGTGGATGATGGGCGAGTGAATGGGTGGATGGATTAGAGAAAGGATGGATGGATTAATGAATTAAAAAGTGAAAGGGTGAATGAATGGATGGATGGATGACTGAATAGATGGATGGGTGGAAGAGTGGATGGATGAGTGAAAGGGTAGCTTGGGTGAAAAGGTAAATAGTTGGATGGATGAGTGAATGGAATTCATGAGTGGAAGAGTGGGTGGATGAGTGAGAGGATGGATTGGGTGAAAGGGTGGATGGATGATGGATGAGTGAAAGGATGGATTGGGTGAAAGGGTGGATGGTTGATGGATGGATAAGTGAAAGGGTGGCTGGATGGGTGAAAGGGTAAGTGGTTGGATGAAGGAGTGGATGGAGGAGTGAATGGATGGATTCGGTGAAAGGGTGGATGGATGATGGATGGATTGGGTGAAAGGGTGGATGGAGGGATGGATAAGTGAAATGATGGATGGAAGAATAGACGTTGTATAGGTTTGCAAATGGTTGAAAAGGTTTGGATATGGATGGGAACACAGATGGAAGGACAGAATGAATGGTGAAAGACTGAATGGATGGAGAAAAAAAAATAACATAAAGTACATTTGAAATGGTGGATGTCAGGGGTTTGATGGAAGGATGAATGGCTAGATCCCTAGGCAAGAGAGCTCTTCTGGGCAGGGTTGTGATGACTTACTTTGCTTTCTTGGTGCCATAAGAGCTTTAGTACAAAGTGGGAGGTATTTCACTTTTCTGGCTACTCCCTTGCCTATGTATTACTATTCTGTATTTGCTGTGTGCTTATGTGTGGGATCCATTCATCATGCATACGACATTTCGAGTGACACCCAACTGCTACTTGAATGTTACACTAGTAATTGTAAATGTTTGCTTTGTTTTAGGTGTAAGGTTTTAGGGAGAGCCTCAGAGTACCATAAGCTGTTCTTGAGATGTATATTGTGTTTGTAACAATAGGCAAGGTGTCAAAAATAAACTATGTAATAGTCTATTGACAGTGCGTTCTTTATAAAAGCTGCAGGGAAAAGCACCTTTGTGACTTCCGTCAGCTCGTGCAACTCTCTGCAAAGCCCCCATAAGCAAAGTCAGATTCCATATTTTAAGTTCCATTTGCTTAAAAACCCATAATGTTTTCCCTGTAGAGGGTTCATCACAGCAATCCTCCCTTTGGTTCACCTCTGCGTGCCACGTTACATCTCACAATGGCACTCAGATATGAGATGCTAGTAACAAAGTCTATCCGAGCAGACCTTCCTGAGCACTTTTCTCACCATACATGTCTGCTCAAGACCATGAGTTGTAAACAAAATATCAGACTGGCTAACCCAGGCGGGTAACCATATAAATAGATTATTATCATATGAAATACTTCAAAAAGAGCTGCACAGTAGCTCAAAGCGGTGCGCATACCAAAAAAACGTGAAGTGCACGATTGTCTCAACCTGATGTAAACTTATTTTGACTTGTACTTTAGTGGTTGTCTATTTACTTACTTTTATACTATTGCGCAACTTCCTCTGATGTGTCTGTAAAACGTACCTTTTGTTCCGAAATTTTGCCCTGAATTTTGACCTTCTGTCCTGAATTTTTGTTCTGAATTTTCATCCTGAATTTTGACCCTTTGTCCTGAATTTTTACACTTACCATCCTGAATTTGCGACCATGTCAGTTGGTCACCCTACATTAACTTGTGAGTTCACTTCGGGGCGCAGCGTTCACACATGACGTCACCAAAATTTCAGAGTTCACCCGAACGTGTCTGCAAAGCATTCACCAACGCATCCTTGGTACTTACAATGTGAAATGCTCGGATGCGCAGATCTGGGCAGGACTTAAGCCCAGAAGCATAACTGAAGCACGCACCTCCACTAGCAGGGAAAAGATGCGCAACAAGCCGCGCAGGAACCATGAGCCTCCTTCCCCGCCACAAACGTCCTGCTCAGCCCCCATTCCAGAACAGGGATTTCTCAAGAAATCTTCTGCATGTGGGGGCCCTTTTGTTGCCGATCTTCATCTCACATTGAAGTGACCCCTCAGCCAGGGCTTTAAATGGGCCGGGTCTCCCGGGTTGCAGAGGACTTTGCAATGGGTCCTTATTATTATTCCCGGATGTTGTGTTTCTGTATTTTTTCCGTGTAGCATATTACGCTTGTAAAGCGCCTACTTTAATCTGAGCCACCACCAGGTGCTAAGAACGAGCCATGGTTGAATGCTAGTAGAACAAAAATAATGTTGTCCCCCAGGATAATTTTCTCTCACAACTTTTGAGAATACAAACAAGGGAAGGAAACCTATTGTTTGTATGGGTTATTTTATTTAAACCCTTTGAACAATTTTTTGTTGAATCATTTTGAAAGGCATTTTAAGGTAGAGAAAAGACACTACTTACACACATTTACACTATTTACACTATCATACAAACAATTCTATACACAAGACAATATATACAAATGAATTCACAGTTATAGGCAAGCTTCTTTTACAATAAGAAAAACAACAATTCTGTTCACACAAATAATTAATCTTTGTGAAAAATTCAACTTATTAGAAAGCCCAACCAGGGTCAAAACAACAGGAAAAGGCAACAAGGAAATCACTTTGTACTCAGCAAACAGTTACAGTTGACAAATGACTGTTAGCTTTGCTTAATCAAAAATGCCTATTCGCCGTTATGCCGACGCGTTTCAAATCTGGAAGAAATCACAGATTCTCTTCAGGGCTCTGTCAGTGTGGAATTCTATAAAAATAAAGGAAGCTTGATTTAGCCACTATTTACAAGGATTGAAAACTTCCCCTAAAACACAGGGCCAGAAGTCGCAGGATTTTACCTTTTCATATGGGTAACGCGGTCCCGCGGTCCAGTAATTCAAATAAAGAGGGGCCTTTTGTTATGCAGGGATTCTGTTAAAAAGATTACGAAAAGCTTCCTTTATTTTTATAGAATTCCACACTGACAGAGCCCTGAAGAGAATCTGTGATTTCTTCCAGATTTGAAACGCGTCGGCATAACGGCGAATAGGCATTTTTGATTAAGCAAAGCTAACAGTCATTTGTCAACTGTAACTGATTGCTGAGTACAAAGTGATTTCCTTGTTGCCTTTTCCTGTTGTTTTGACCCTGGTTGGGCTTTCTAATAAGTTGAATTTTTCACAAAGATTAATTATTTGTGTGAACAGAATTGTTGTTTTTCTTATTGTAAAAGAAGCTTGCCTATAACTGTGAATTCATTTGTATATATTGTCTTGTGTATAGAATTGTTTGTATGATAGTGTAAATAGTGTAAATGTGTGTAAGTAGTGTCTTTTCTCTACCTTAAAATGCCTTTCAAAATGATTCAACAAAAAATTGTTCAAAGGGTTTAAATAAAATAACCCATACAAACAATAGGTTTCCTTCCCTTGTTTGTATTCTCAAAAGTTGTGAGAGAAAATTATCCTGGGGGACAACATTATTTTTGTTCTACTATATTACGGTCCAGTTGACCCCCTGTCCCAGGACCAAACTCCGTTTTTTTGCAAATGGTTGAATGCTAAGCATCCGAGAATGTGATTTTTATGACCCCTTCTGAGAGGTCCAGAACCAGCCCGAGCCAGCCCGCCTATGAACGGTTTCAGCGACCCTCCCTGCCCCCACCCTTTGTTTTCTTTTAGCCTGGTGCCACCGAGGTGATAGCCTTGCCCGAAGGCAGGGATTTCACCTAAGCACATGATGTGTTGTGAATATGAGCATGGGGTGGGAGTTGGAAGATGTGCACAGCAGGGGGAAAGGGATGGCCAGTGCAGGTGACGCTTTACTTTTGTATAGGAATTTCTGCTGGCGTCATAGCCCAGGGTTTGCTGTCTGTGCACTTGTATAGATGTGTATACTGTACAGGTGCACAGACATCAAACCCTGGGCTATGACACCAGCAGGAATTACTTTTCAAAGGAAATGCGTCACTTGCACTGTCATCCCTTTCCCCCTGCTGTCTGTGCATGTGTATGGAATACACATCCACGGCGCTGCTCACCAGATGAATGGTGAACAGTGCCATGGATTTGTCTCTTTTTGCATCCAAGGGCACCGACGAAGAAGTAGAGGAGGCCCTGGCAAGGAGAAACCAGGAGACATTTGACCCACATCTATCTACACAGTGAGACCTTCAGGAGGGGCTGGATGCCAGGACGACAGTGCTCCTGATCAGCCCAACTCCACTGATTAGTATCAGAAGAGCAGGCAGCAGTTTTTAAGTAACTTTAATGCATTCTACAGCATCAGCATTGCCTACTGGGTGCATATCTAGGTTACTCTAAGTGAACAGTGTTCTAGACTTACATGCGTGGAAACGTCAAGGACAGTCCCTTCCGAATATGCAAATGTAGTGTAAGCTCTTATTGTTCAGCTTTTGGGGCGCCAGGGGGTAACTTTAGGGTTCAGGTTGGGTGTGAGTTTTAGGGTGCCTAGGAGTAATTTTAGGGTTCAGGGTGGATTGGGGTGCCAGGGGGTAATTTTAGGGTTCCGGGTGGGTATGGGTTTTGGGGTCCAGGGGGTAATTGTAGGGTTCAGTGTGGGTATGGGTTTTGAAGTGCCAGGGGGATAATTTTAGGGTTCAGGGTGGGTATGGGTGTTGGGGTACCAGGGGGGTATTTTTAGGGTGCAGTGCGGGTATGGGTTTTAAGTGGCCAGGGGGATAATTTTAGGGTTCAGGGAGGATATGGTTTTGGGGGGGCAGGGGTCATTTTAGGGTTCAGGGTGGGTACGGGTTTTGGGTGCCAGGGGGATAATTTTAGGGCTCATGGTGGGTATGGGTTTTGGGGTACCGGGGGGGTAATTTTACGGTTCAGGGTGGGTATGGGTTTTGGGGTGCAAGTGGGGACATTTTCGGGTTCAGGGCAGGTATGGGTTTTTGGGTGCCAGGGGGACAATTTTAGGGGTCAGGGCGGGTATGGGTTATGGGAAGCCATGGGGCTAATTTTAGGGATCAGGGAATGTATGAGTTTTAAGGGGCCAGGGGGGTGATTTTAGGGTTTATGTGTGCTGTACTTGTTGTCCAGTTTCAAATGCAGAATTCACCACTTTCTTTTCTCAGCTTGGCCTGATTGTCTGCCATTTTAGCCCCTCCCCTTTTGATTAACATTAGCCACGCCCCTTCATTTGCCAGGTTAGCCCCCCCCTGGAAAAATTTCTGCGGATGCCGATGGCTCCAATGGCCACCAGGTTCTCCAGTTACTCATTGGTGGTTTTCCAAACAGAATGATCTCAGATTTATCTGGATTACTTTTTAACTGATTTATTTTTAGCCAGTTAAATACCTTAGAGAGGCAGGATCTGATGCTGTCTCCGGCAAAATCTGCTCCTTTTTCACACGTAAAGATCAGTTGTATATCATTGGAGTAGGAGATGATCTTAACTCCATCTTTCTCTACCAAAGATGCTAAAGGTGACATATATATATTGAAGAGGTGGGACTAAGAATGAAGCCCTCTGGTACTCCTAAATTCGAAATTGGCATGGGAGATGAGAAAGGGGGTGTTCAAATTTACTGTGATCTATCTTTCAAAAAAGAAGTCAGCCAGGCCAGGGAAGACCCTCCCACTCCCAGGTTTCACAACCTGGTGAGAAGCCGCAGAGAGGTCGAGTAGCACAAGGGCTGCCCTGCCACCCTGATCGAGTTTCTCCCTGATATCTTCAGTAACTTCCAAAAGGGCTGCTTTTGTGCTGTAGTTTAGCCTGAAGCCAGATTGAGAGTTATGTAGCAGGTTATTGTTTTCAATATATTCAGAAAGTGCTTTATTTACGTGTTTCTCTAAAATCTTGGAGAAAAACGGGAGGAGGGAGATGGGCCTGTAGTTGGTCTGGTGGTTCTGATCTGCAGTAGTTTTTTTTAAGAGAGGTAGAATTTTAGCCTGCTTCCATGTCTTAGGAAATACGCCAGAACAAAGAGATGTGTTCAGCACCTTATTGACAATAGGGTGAAAGGTGCCTCTAGCCAATTCAACCCCGATTTGCGGAGTACATGGTCTATCCACTTCACCAACAAGGGTGAATCACCTCTCCCAGAAGACGCCTGCTCCCATTTACTTCAAAACAAAGTTATCTCATCATTAAGACTGAATGCATTACATTTCCTCTATTGGACCACTAGTAGACCCTTTAAAATAAAACTGATGGATTGTGACACTTGCTGGCCATGCAACTCAGCATGTGGTGATGCAGAACACATGTTCCTTCATGTACAATGCTCACTTCCTACTGGGAAGAAATTAATTGTGCAAAATGTTCAACACTCATTTCTCACTGGATTTCCCAGTTGTTATACTGGGTTTGTATGCATCTACTACTCCAAATGTGCTCCGAGACTTGGAACTCCCCCAACTTGACTGACTTACTCCCATTGCCCTATCTTAGACTGGAAGTCCATTACCAACGTCTCCAATCACAAATGGTGAGCGTAGGCCACCCAACCTAAAAGCACGCACATAGCCAAATCGAAGTCTGTGGCTAATCCCATTACCTCACAACGCATATGGAGAACACTGGATGCCTTGATACACAATATGCAGTAGACCTTCTTGTCCCTTCAAAACTCGACATCTCAGCCTCTCATCCACATTTTCTGCTGGGCTTGAGATCCTCCTCACTTGTTCACACGGCTCCCTTTTTTTGCTTTCTTTTGTCTTCTCTGTTTTCTTTCTACTTTGTCTCCCTTCCTATACACTCCTCTTTACTTTCTATCCTGCCATCTATCCAGCTTTCCCTACCATGTTTCCCTTTAGTGTTCACTTGGTTGGTGTCTTAAGACTTTATGATTTCTGCATTCCCAGGGCCATACTCCCAATTTTAGTCTTCTTATTTCTGAATGCATATCAAGTTTAGCAGTTATATTGCGTTGTGCTAATTATTATTGAAACTTATTGTGCATTTAGGTTTAAAGTATTTTATTGCAGCATTGAAAGAAAAAAAAGGAACATTACAAACGAGTAACCACAGGTGCCCCCCGCAAAATAGTGTATACAATTCAACATAGGCATGAAGTCAGTTCGTGCAGTGCGATGGGCACATTCTGTTCCAGAGTCACATGGTTAGTGCACCTATGGACGGGGACAAACCAAAAGGAGAAAGAAAGACCACAGCTCCTCAATTGTGTCCACCTCCCCCGCTACCACCAGGGACATCTTTTCCATGCCTAAGACATGCCACAATCTATGTAGCCACCCAACAACAGTAGGAGGCGTGGTAGTGCGCCAGTGAATGAGTATATTCTGTATTGCCGATCCCAGGGCGATCGCTATCTGCCTACCCTTCTTAGATCGTAGTGGGTACATCAAACCGTTTGGCAAGCCAAGTAGAACATAGGCAGGAAAGCGGGGTAATTCAATCTCAAAGCATTGGTCAACCTTGTTCAGCACCTCCTCCCAGTAAGGGGTCAGCAGGGGACATTCCCATAGAATATGAGTGAGTGTGCCAGTCTGTCCGCAGTTACGCCAGCAGGTCTTGGGTAATGAGTGGTTCATTTCGTGTAGCTTCTCAGGGGTGCGATACCAGTAAGTGGAAATTTTTGTGAAAGTCTCAGTAAGCCCAGTGTGGTAAGCAGAGTGTCGTGCCCGGTAGGAGATGTGGTCCCAGTCAGCGTGGCTCAACAATCGCCCCAGCTCCCGCTACCACCGCTCTCTCCCGGGATTGTAGATGTGAAAGGGGGGAGGTTGCAACAATTTATAAAGGTCGGAGATAAGCTTGGCGTCCGAGGAGCGAGTCACCAATCAACGCTCATATGCCGTGAGTTTCCGGTCCGCCGAGGCTCGCACCTGCGGCTGGAGCGCCCAGTGGCGCGCCTGCATGTATCTCATGCGCTCCGTCTCGGGCAGACCGAAGTCCCGCCGTAGATCCTGGAAGGAGACCGCACTCTCCGGGCCATACATGTGGAATAGGGCGGAGCAACGGGCCGCCCGCCAGAGCTCAAAGGCTCCCGGTTCCATACCCGGGCTAAAGTCCGGGTTTCCGATTATAGGTGTAAAAGGAGAAGGAAAGGTGGTAAGGTCGTGTTTGGTGGACACGGAGTCCCAGATTCGGAGCGGGACTCGTGTTACGAAGGACGAATAGAGGTTGGGGGGGTGGTGGGCCCTCCGCAGGAAGGGCACTTCCTGCAGCGTTCTGCCCGCCACCACCTGGTCCTGAAACAACCAGTGTTTGTCCGATTCCCACCGGCTCCACTCTACTAGGTAGCGCAGTTGAGCAGCTTGGAAATACTTGTGCAAGTCCGGTATACCAAGGCCACCAGACTCAGGCGCTAGCGTGGCTATGGCTCTCTTGAGCCTAGGTTTGTGGCCCTGCCTGTGTTATATCACACTGAGTCTGTCCGAGCCATCCCTTGGGGGGTTGCAACGGGAGGGCCCGAAAGAGGTACAGGACTTGCGGCAGAAGAGTCATTTTTACCGCGGCCACCCTGCCCAGCAACGACAACGCGCCCTTGTCCCAACGGGCCAGTTCCTCCCTGATCTTTTTACTTAAAGCCGTATAGTTGGCCGCGACCATAGCAGGAAGAGAGGGTGCTAGGAGAATCCCCAAATAGGGTACTTGGTCTCTAGACCAGCTCAGCTGAAAAAGCCTCTGTAAGTCAGCCCTGGTGGCGCCGGACAGCGAGATGTCGAGGGCCGCCGACTTCCCAAGGTTCTCAAGCGGCTCCGCCGCCGCAGCAAGGAGACTGAGGGCTGCGGGCTGCTCCACACCACCACGGGGAACACTGGGTGCGTTTTCCGCTCGATCCGGGGGAGATCAGCGTAGTAGAAAGGTGCAGGTTTTCCAGGGACTCGGGAGCTCACGGCAAGAGCGTCCTCTCAGCCCGCCATCTTGGCCACGCCCCCTTATTGTGCATTTAGACCATTATCTTCCACCATTCTTAGCAGTTTCACTATTTGTATGGTTACTGCTTTGTAATATCTTGCTTTTAAGCGCCAGGCATTACCAAGCTATTAATATTATTTTTAATTTATATCAGGCGCGACAGCTACCCAAAAAGGGTTTCCCGGTGCCAGCCAGAGAAGGAGCAGAAAAAGAAATTACTGATTGAACAGCCAGGTTATGAGTAATTTACAAAAGTGGGTGTAAATGGTTTCACTCCGGAGTGATAGAGGAATAGCATTCCACAAAGAGGGGCCTAGGTAAGCAAAGGAACGACCACCCATGTGGGACAGTCTAATCCTAGCCACCATGAATTTTGCCTGAGTGGTGGAGCGAAAAGTGCGTGAAGGCAGATAGGGTTTGGCTAGTTTTTGCAGATACTGAGGAGCCGTAAAATTACAAAACGGCCAGATACTGCGGCATTCATCCACAGTGCCACTGGATTACGAAAAAAAGCTCCATATTTAGGACCTCTCTTTTTTTCGTATTTTTGAAGGGAAAAGATTGACCCACAAGAAATTGACCCATATGTTATTGTAAAGGTGTAAACTGCTTTACTGAAGAGTTTCGAAATAGAGCGAACCAGGAACAAGTATTCTTCATAAGGCCCATACTTTACAGATACCACAGGAGCCATTGGAAGGCTGAAACTGCTTTCTCCCTTTATTTAGAAGGTTTATTCTCGTAACAATTGACAAAGAGAGTCATTATTCGGTCTTGATAAAGATGGAATAAATTACGAAAACCATCGAAACGCGTCGATGCCCTAACTTTACACACAATCTATTCACTCTGCATTGTTGGAACAAGGAGGAAAATGTACTAACCACCTGGCAATGCGAGTTACATGCCCCTGCTTTGTTATAGATGTGTTTAACTACAAGACCAATTAGTCTGGTCTGTTTGAAACTCTCTTTTGCTGCTATATTGTATATCTTTTTATGAACTATGTTACGAATTGTAATTATTTTTATCTTCATGTTTTTAATTTGTTGAAACTGTAGACAGAGTGTCTTCTGATAGAATATTTTAATCTGTTTTTTGTAAATGAAACAAATGTGATATTATATTCAATTCGTTCTGTTGCCATTGAATTATATGTTGTGTATATTGTCCCTCTATTATATGTGGCACACATACCTACCAGAGCATGAAGTGTGAAAGAAGATAGTGACCGAGATAATTAATTAGGTGTGAATGGGAGAAAACTTTTTCTCTGACTTTAACGCATAGAAGTAGCTACCCCTTGGGATTTCTCTTTTATTTTACACTGTGTCAAAGGCCACGCTTAGGTCGAGTAAAATAAGGGCCACCATGTCTCCGGCATCCAAACAATGGCGTAACATTTCAGTGACGCCGAGAAGAGTGGTTTCAGTTGAGAAGCCAGCTCTAAAACCAGATTGTGATGGATGGAGACATTTTTGAGTTTCAACAAAATTGGATAGTTGCCCATTAATACGCTTTTCCAAAACCTTGGAAAGTGCCGGAAGCATGGAGATTAGCTGATAATTCGAGGAAATGGTAGGGCCGGCATTTACCTTTTTCAGCAAAGGGAGGACCATTCCATGCTTCTAATCGTAAGGGAATGACGGCCTCCTTTAAGGAGGAATTAAGAAGCTCTATCCTTATTGTAAGAGAAGGCAGTTCAAGCTGCCATAGAACTGATATAGGAAGGAGATCACGGGGAGCCTGATTTGATGCTACCTAAGTACTGTCTAAGGGCCGTAATGTCTAATGGTGACAAAGATTCCAGCTTATTAGCAGGTTCTGTGTTGCAAGTGTCTCTACATTGAAGCGTGCCAGCTTCTTGAAGGTAATTAGATGGTAATCAAATGGAATTTACTATTTTATTACCATACAGTGTTGAGTGTATAATTTCCACTTTGTTATTGAAAAATTGCGTGAGGTCCTCACATTGCCCTTAATTCAGGTTAGGAGGAACAGGCTGGGTTCCAGAGCCTGATAATTCTTTCACCATTTTGAACAATGTTTTTGAGCATTTCTGTGCTCCAATGAGCTATTTTGTTTCTGTATAACCCTGAATCTTAATCAGATCGTTGGAACCAAATAAATATGGAAAAGTATATTTACTGCTACAAAATCTATATGTGTAGATTTACCTTTGGGAATAGGCCCCATTGTGTTTAGTTTCTGTCAAGGCAGAGCAACCAGACATACTAATGAAATATGAGGTGCTTTTGTACATAAAACTATTGACCTCCTAGGGACCCTGGACTTTAGATCAATCAATCAGCTTAAGAACGTTATGAGAAAAGTCAGGATGACATAGTTGGCACAATGCCTCACTGCTTGAATTTTTTTTTTAAACCAAGATATGGTCCTATCAGAAGATGCAGAGAATGGGCTGAATCAAATCAAATCAAATTCACTGCCTTTCGGTTACAAAGGAAGCCATAAAAGCACATAAAAATCACACACACAAATATACGCTCAACAATCATTTGCACTAAATTTAAAGGAACATCAGCAAATACACATCACTAATAAAAACAGACAGCAAACAGTGACACAGAGTGCCATAAGTATAGCTAACATGGTTGATTCGGTCCTCGATGGGTCCTTCCTTCTTCCATACGAAATAGTAGCAAATAAAGTGCAAGTATCGATTAAGATAAAATCTCACAAGGCCCAAAGTACATTGCCAATAGTTATATAGATTAAAAAGAGAAATAAAAACCACATGATCGGCCCAACATCTTTTCATAAATGAACAACAGTCACTGCAGATCCCTAAAAGAATTAGATATTATGACCCACCCAAAAGGTACCACCCCATTAGAACATCAGTGATTTCCTTCCGCTGGTAGCATATTTTAAAAAGGAGCAAATGTTTATAGAATTGGATGGGGAATCAAAATGCTGCAAATAAACCAGGGCTAAACCAAGGTTTCTGGTTTCCCGCTACCTAATGATTGGACTTAGAAACCTTTTTGTAAAATCAGCATAAAACTGACAAAAGAAACTGAATTGCAGTAGGCTCTGTGGGGAGGATTAGTCACATGGTCATATCAGTACTTTAGATGGGTCAAAGTGGCCAAGGGGAAAGCCAAGGTGCCATCTCAAAATCCTAACCTAAACCTAGTTAATAATAATCTGTCCCAAGGAACTATCAATGCATTCCGAACATGGTTCCAGGGTTAGTGAGCTGTGTAGCTCCACATACTCCCTAAGAGTAGGTTTAGTAAATTAACATTCCTCCCTAAGCCCTCTCATGATTAACTTAAATGTGGTTTTCACCCTTCCCAAGTTTGTCACTTCAGACTTTATGTAATTGAGCCCTGGAATTTTCAGGCCTCTCTCGCATGAGTGATAGTCATTAATGATCTCCCTATTTAGCTGGGCATGCGGGTTTACCCAAACCAAATACCGCAAGGGGGCCAGCTTAACATTATAATCTACATAATCCACTCCAAGCTCCTGGTGCATAATAAAGGTAGAGCACGTAGGTGGAACGGCCAAGAGTCGCCTGAACACCGTACTTTGCTTGCCCTGAAGGGGACTAATATTACAGTAACCCCAAATTCCCAAGTCGTATGTGAGGATTGGGAGGCATATTCTTCAATAAACCTCCAGAAGGGGAGGTATAGGTTTTACCCTATACGGTTGTGCAAATTAATGATATACCTCACCATACTTACAAATGTCTGGCACACTTTATCAATGCAGGGTCCCCAATTACCCCTTGCATCCTTAACTACAACCAAATATAAAAAAGGTTTCTGTTTGATTAGTGACCTAATCAAGTGTAACCATAAAATAAAAAAAATTATTGGAATAAAATATCAAGGGAATTGTGGGTTCTAGAGTAAGACAGCATCATCTGCATATAATAACACTGTGATTTTTGTCCTACCATTTGAGGGGGCATTTGAAACTTTGTTAGACAGGGCTGTGCCTAGACCTTAAACATATGAAAGAAAGAAAAGAGGAGTCAGGACACAACACTGACACACCCCTCTCACTACCATGAAGCTATCTGTATGCTCACCTGATGGGTCAAACCTATCTGAGGCAGACAGGTCATAGTGTATTGCTCTCATGAACTGTACCAAGTCACCCTTCACCCTTAGATTGGTAAGGATCTCACACAATTTAGACCTAACCAAGCTGTTGAAGGAACAGGATAGGTCCATGAAGGCCAGGCAGATGGAGACCTGCTTTGTGATGGCATACTTGCTGATCAGCAGATGCAAATGTAGGCACTGCTCCACCATGCCGTGCCCCACACAAAACCCATACTGCACCTCTGACAGCGTGTCTCCCTAACCCAGGTTAGACGATGCTCCAGGACAACTCTCTCATTGAACTTCACTGATGAATTCATGCTATTGGCCGGTAACAAACACCCTGGTGAGTGAGAGTTACCCTTCTTAAAAATAGGAACAATAGCATTTGTGTGCCATGTCTTGGAAATTCTGCCTTACCAATAGCATAAAAGCATTTACACAGGAGTGGGCCCACAATTTCGGAGAGAGATTATACAAGCCCACGGGCACATCATCTGGGCATGGAGCCCTATTTGAGGGACTCTTATTAATCGCCTTCATAACCTCATCAAGAGTAAAATCCAGGGTTAATGGGAAGGTCACCTCCACTTCAACATAGCCATTAGAAACGCTTGACCAGTAACTAATGGTGGTAATAATAGTACTAGATTTAACACTTGCAGTTTTGGTGGTGTTAGTCTTCAGCCAGAAGGCTCTTGCATATTTCAGCCAACATGCCCTAACCAACTTACCCCAGGATTTATTTTGTAACTCTTTACTCGTAATCTGCAGAGCAGCCTTGTGATCCGGTCTATGGTGTCGGATTTTGCATGAGACTCTGGGTATCTCCTTCAGGGTCTCAAGTAGGAGCACTGAGGCCTTCCTATAAAGATAATCAAATCATTTAGCCTCATGAGACCCTGATCTATTTGATTTCATAAGCAATCCACTCACAGCTTACTGCAGCTGAACAAATGGATTGGTCGCAACCCGATGATCATCAGAGAGAGTAAGACAATTAGACACCAAAGGAAGACAGTTCAGACAAAGGTTAGGCATGAGAATTTTTAGGTTAGCATTTCTCTAGGTCTGATGAAAACTTGGGTCTTAACCAATATTGATTGCATGGCCGCACACGTTGCCCTCCACCCCCTCCCACTACCTGGAAAACATAAATCAAGGCTTAGGGGATTATGATCACTATAAGCGCTAATTACTATGGCTGCCCTAGAAACCCTATCAAACAGATCACAGATAGCAAAAAATATAATCAATGATAGTCGAACACTCTCCCCTTTCAAAAGTGGCTTTAGCAGAATAGGTAGGGTTTCAAAGTTCGGTCACATTGGTAAGATCAAATGACTTAATCAATTGGAAAAGAGCATACCCTCTCTTTCAGGCCAAGGATAAAATCAAATAACTTGTTAAAGTTGGCAATGCTATCAATCTTAAAATACCCATTACAAAAATTAATAAAAGAAACATTTAGACCATTGGGCTGCGTGGATAAAAATGCTTGAAATAAAGTGCAACCAGAAGGGACCAAACTGATTTTACAATCCAGAGTGACTCTAAGCCAAGCTAGCTGGCCTGCCCTACTGATATGAGACCACAGAGACTGTGTGGGAACAATAACCATCCAAACTAATGGTTTCAATGGCCCAGGTTGCTTGAATACAGATGATATAATAGTTGTGCATACAATTAATACACTCCTCGCAGTCCACTTTTCTTGCCAGGCCGGCAATATTCCAAAAAGGGGTCTTAATCTCTTGAACATGGTTTTCTGGGCTAACTGGATATCCTTTGCTAATTATCAGGGGACAGTCTCTGAAATTAGAAGCTGACAGACCTCCAGAATTTGGCAAATTGTGAGGTGAGCGAGGCCATACGTAGAAGGGCCCTCTCCACTGAGAATTTTCCCAACATGGGTCTTCTTAATCTCATTACAAACAGTCATTCTCTGACAGATATCCTGGGGGAGGGGTGATTTTGAGTAGGGATGTTGTAGGGAACTGTCTGGGCAGGCATGAGGTGAAAAGAACGCCCCCTTTCTTGATTTTTTTACCAGGTCTCTATAGAAGTAACCAAGAGGCAGGATCTTAACATTACCAAGCTTATTGAGCCCTTGTTTAGAGGCTCAAATTAGTTTCCAATAAATTCTTTATGCATCTTCCCAATCCAACTAACTCTCCTCGCTATAAGTACTTTTGAGAACATATTACCCCTGCACTTGGTGCTCAAGTGAATCCAATGGGTCCAATGGGTGTCTTCTTAATTAACTCCACAGCGGACTCAGTGGCTTTGGGCATAACATCTGAACATATGCCAATACAATGACATAGGGACATGCAGCAGGCAGAAGATCACAACTAAAGACACTTTTCATCATCATATTTGCCTGAGTGGAAGATAAACGAGGGATCCTCAAGGCAATAGGGCCACCATTAGGTAAACCCGTCACCTCAGGTTCCCTCGGGTGGCTATCATCAGCTGTGGTGGGACAGGGGCTCCAACTGTCACACAGGTGGGCAACTGTCCCCTCCCCTCAACCTCAACCTGTTACTGTTGTTCCAGACCAAAAGCCATCCAGTTCACTAAGTTTAGCCTCAATACGCCTGAAGCGATCATACAGTCCTGAAAGCTTAAAGTCAAAGGGGTTAGCAACCTCCTTGCTGAACTGTGCCAAGATACCTCTTGTATTTGCTTGCACATATCCTGGCCCACATTTCTGTTTAGTGCAAGGTAATAAGGCTTGCTTGGCAACTCGTGTGTTACTATAGAAACACTTTTGGTGCATGGGCCCCTACCCACCCAACCCAGGGCAGGAGTGACAGTTAAGGTATCGTTATCACTACGCAGAGTTACCAATGCCATTCTGCCCTTCTCCAACAGATGCAGCCATTGCCTCTTTAAGCAGCTACTCAGGTTGCCCATCAATCTGTGGATTCTCTGTGCACTTACTAACAGTGTAGCAGTCCAGCTCAGAACTCAGATGTAAGAGCGGGGAATGAAGTGCGAATCACACCAAGTAAGGCAAAGATGGAATCTGTGGACTAATACTGCACACAGGAAACAGTCTCAACCTGTGCTCTGTGCACAGTATATACATGCAATTATTATTTTTTGTCTGGAGAGGGCACAATTATAGGCCTTACACTGAGCCAAGAATAGCAAAATTGTTGGAAGCTCATGTGGCACAGTGTCTCTGCTCCTTTCTCAAAAATCTACGTTCTTAGAGCAGTGCCAAGCTGTTTTTCGCCCAGCACACTCAGCAGATTCAGTAATTCTGTCAGTGGTTGATGATATACATCAAGAGTGCAACAATGATTCTACGTTGGCGTTAGTCTTATTGGACCTATCAATGTCCTTTGACACGGTCAACCACAACATACTGGTGGACCGTATCGAAGCTGCAGGGTTTCGCGGCTCGCCATTAGACTGTATTAAATCAACACTTAAGGAAAGCTCCCAGTCAGTAAAGCTTACCCTCTTTAGGGCAATAGAAGTTCATTTGGACTGTGGAGTACCTCAAGGTTCTTCCCTCTCACCGCATCTTTTTAACATATACATACGGCTCCTTATTCATGCGCTTAAAACCATAAATTGCACCATCTACAATTATGTCGACGATCCTCAATTACTCTCTAAACCTGGAACTCCTTTACTCTTAACATTCGGATGGCCCCGACTAAACAAAGTACAGGTAGTTAGACCTGGTTTTTCAAATAAGAATACAATTAGTACATCTATCTTTTTTTACAGCAGATGGTAGTTGTTATGCTCTCGCTGGCTATTGAGCATCATTAAACCTTATCTGCACTGTATGAATACTTTTAACATAATATAACATGACAAGTTCAAGGGATATCATTACAAAATTAACAACATTTCCTGAAACATCAGTTGGTAGGAAGCATTGTCAGTTCTCTGTTAATGTTTTATAATAAAAATGAAAAAGCTTACGAAATTGATGTAAAAAACTTTAGTTGAAGAGACGTTGTGGGCAAGATCCCAAACATCAAAAAGACTGAGTCAATGACATCATTGACAATACAGAACTGTTCCTTATTTCCTTTTATGTAGGCAAAGGTAATGCCCCATTGCCCCATTCATGCAACATTCAAGAGGTGGTTATATGTCATAATGCCCTATACTCCTGTATAAAACACATATTTAGTCTCACAAGAGTCCATTCCTTCTGCATGCTACACACAGGACTTACCCACATGCAATGTCCTTGTAGCATATGTCCCAGTATGCCCTGCGGCATGCCTTCTGAGTGCAAGATAGAAGGTATAGGAAAGGTCAATACATGTACTCTAATAAAGAACTAATGACGTTCACACAAACTCACTTGATTTCCCCCCAACCCTTCACTCCTTGCCATCAGTGAACATTCAATCTCAACCCGAGCTTCACTTTCGTTTCATACAGGAGGTACAGGAAGGCAACATCAGATTGCACGTCGCATGGAAGGATAAGAATCAGCGTGACAACTAAGCCAGCTTAATCTTGCAAAGCAAATGCTAGTGTTAGGAAAGTGTGCCAAGCAACGACTAGCCTAAAGGAAGTGGGAATATAGTAAGTGAATATATCTGAAGAACACGTTACTTACCTTAGGTAACACCTTATATGGTAGTGACTCTACCTAGCCAGAGATTCCTTAACTTAGAATTTCCCCCAGGCTGGCTCTGGAAAGTTTTCTCAAGTAGTACCCCTGCGTGCGGGTAGGTGGCGTCGTACAGCTCTACATGGCATTGGCCTCTCCTGAAGTGACATGCACAGTGCCTATATAGGCAACACCCCAGTGCGCTGACGTCAGTTTCTTTTTGTGACTTATCAACTTGTGTGGAAAACTAGGGCTCTGAAAGGGGAACAGCCTTGCCCAGAGAAATCTGTTCCCAGAGCGAGAGGATGGGTGGGTTGGGAAGGAATCTGCGGCTAAATGGAGTCTCTATCTGATAAAGCGTTACTGAAGGTAAGTAACTCTTCATATTCAGAGACTTCTAGCTGGAGATTCCTTACCTTAGAATAGATACCCAAGCAATACCCTCCCGGAGGTGGGTCTGCAAATAAGACTTAATCACATCGATGCTGATGACGGAACCGCTCAGTCATCAGCCGCAGTGGCGCTGTGCTGATGACGGAGCGGTTCCGTCATGGCCCGCCCAATACGCCTGCGCGGTGCTGATTTCGCGCCTGTGCGGCGCGTTCTATTGAGCGGGCGGGGCCATGACGGAACCGCTCCGTCATCAGCACAGCTCACCCGAGGCTGGTGACGGAGCGGTTCCGTCACTAGCGTGTGAGCGCGGCGCGGCCCCCCACCCCTTAACGCTGCGGCGGAATAGCCGCCGCAGCGAAGGAGTTAAACCAGAAAGTACTGCATGACTGAACGGGCAAAATGGCCATCCTGATGCACCTTGCTGACTCTGGCAGTGGTGTTTGGTGAAAGTGTGGAGCGAGGCCCATGGTGCTGCCTGGCAGAAGTCCAGCACCAGACCTCCAAGTGCTAATGCAGTGGTGGCAGCCTTGGCCTTGGTGGAATGAGCATGCAAACCTTCAAGGGGTTTCTTTTGGCCAATGTGTATCAGATTTTAAGGCAGTGCACAATCCATCGAGAGATGGAGCTAAATAAAAGTCCTGTTCAAGCATTATACATGGTATCGTGGAAATATGTGCTGTAGACCTTAAGGAACATATTTACAAATGGGGACTTGAAGAGGGAAGGTTGGTCTGGCAGCCACAGGACAGCAGAGATGGCAGATAAGTAACCCTTTAAGGTGCCCAATGCAAAGTCTTGCTGTGCAAAGGTAAGGATAAACAACAAGACTTAAGAAAGCGGACCAGATAAGGGATCAATCTATTTCTGAGCACACCATGCCAAAAATGTATTCCAACAGTTGGCTATACCATCTTGGGTGAGGGATGCTAGGCTGCCAAGCAGACTTCAGGCGGATGGTCGAAAGCTGCCAACTGTCGCCGCTTAATCGCCATGCATGACGGTGGAGCGTTGACAGGTTCAGTGGAGAACCTTCCCCAGCTGGAATAGAAGATCCTCTCGTAGGGGCAGCCTGATCTTGAGGATTGATGGCCATTCTCAACATCTTGGGACACCAAACACTTTGAGTCCGGTCCGGAGCCACAAGAATGACTTAAGCCGAGTCATTCCTGATCTTTTTGGGAACTTTGGGCAGGAATGGTATGGGCGGAAAGGAGTACAGGAGACCTGCCCTCCACTCTACATGAAAACATATCCGAGTGAGAGCTGCCATGGAAACTTCAGCACGCAAAACTGCTGTCATTGCTCATTCGCAGCCATAGCGAACAGATCTAACCAAGGCTCTCCCCACACTGAAATAGACCTTGCATCACCTCCGGATGGAAACACCATTTGTGATCTGCTTGGCATCTTCGACCGAGTTTGTCCACTCTGGCATTCAGGGATCCCGCCAGGTATAGCACCACCAGAGATATGGCCTGATGTTCCAGCCATGTCCAGAGGTGCAGGGTCACTTGACATAGAGTCCATGCCCCAATCCTGCCCTGTTTGCTGCAGTCCCAGATGGTGGTGGTGGTGTCCGTGAACACTTGTACGAGCCTTCCCTTGATGGAGGGCAGAAAAGCTTTCAATGCCAGCAAGATCGCTCGGTAATCCAAAAGGTGGACGTGGAGCCCGGATTCCACGGGAGACCAGAGTCCTCTTGTCTCCACCTCAGATGGCCGCCTGTCCCAGGTGTAAGGTATATATCACTATTTATTAACCACCACTGTAGATCGTTTGCAATGCCCTCCGAGATCTGGACCAAGGCAGAGAGATTTACCTAATGCTGTGCCCACTGGAGCTTTAGGTCCCACTGTAGAGGCTGCATATGCCAACGGGCATGTGTCATAAGCAGGATGCAGGGGGCCATGAGTGGTAGCAGCCTCAGAGTCAGTCTTACCGCAACACAGTAGAGAGGCTGACACATCAGTATAATAGCCTGAATATCATGGACTTGCCTTTCGGGAGGATAAATGCGAAACTGCACTGTATCCAGACCAACTCCAATGAAGGGGAGAATCCGAGAAGAATTCAGGTGTGACTTTGGCACGTTGATAGTGAACCCCATCAACTGCATGAGGTCCGCCCTAGTCTGGAGGTGGGAGACGCCTGCCAGGGACAGATTCACCTTCAACAGTTAGTCGTCGACATACGGGAACACTGACACCCCTGATCTCTGCAGATGAGCTGCCACCATCACTATCACCTTAGGAAACACCTGAGGGGTGTTGGTAAAGCCAAAGGGTAGCACTGCAAATTGAAAGTTCTTGTGACCTATCATGAACTACAGGTAACCGTTGTGGGCAGGCAGGAAGGGGAAATAAGCATCCTGCAAGTCCAAACCTAATATCCAGTCTTCAAAGTCCAGGCCAAGAAAGACCAGTGAGAGTGTGAGCATTTTGAATTTCTCCTTTTTCAGGAAGAAATTGAGAGTACGCAAGTCTAGACTAGGACAAAGGCCTTGGTCCTTCTTGGGCACCACAACGTAGCAGGAATAGCAACCACAACCTACTTCTGATGCTGCCACCCTCTCTACAGCTGCTTTGGACAAGCGAGCAAGGATAAGTGTTCCTCCGTCAGCCTATCATAAATGAGTGGCATGAGTGGAGGGGTAGCCATAACAGGAAGAACTCAGTGGTCTGATATTACCGACCATTAGTGGAGCAGTTGATGGCATATCCTTCCGCCCACTGGTTGCCCATGATGGTCGGAGGGCAAACGAAAGGGCCTTTGAGGCTGTAGCTGCCGGGGGTGGTGAACTGGGCCTACCTCTGACTGCCTGAAATACTGGTCTGTGGGTACCGCCTCTTCTGCCATGTAGGGGGCTGGAAGCCTGTGGGCCATGGTGGCTGGGCAGGTAAAGATGCAGCTGGAAGCCCTTCTGTTGCCACCAAAGGAGCGAAAGGCAGACTGGGGTTGACGGGGGCCGTGTAAAGGCCCAAGGACCTGGCCGTAGTTCTGCTGTCCTTCAAGTGCCAGGAGCCATCAAAGGGCATGTCTATATGCAAAGCTTGGACATCCCCTGAAAGGTCAGTTGTTCTCAGTCAGGCATGGCATTGTAAGCCCACAGATAAAGAAACCGCTTTGGCCAGCAAGTTGGTTGTGTCAAGCCCATATCTGATTGTGAACTTAGCTGCATCCCTCCCATCAGCCACATTCTGGTAGAGTATGGCCTAGGCCTCCTAGGGACCATGGGCAGCACCACGGCAACCAAATCCCAATGGGCATGGGAGTAATGGCCCAAAAGGTATGCAGGGTTCACACACTGCAATGCCAGGCTAGCGGAAGAAAACATTTTCTTTCCCAATGTGTCTAACCTTTTGGATTCCCTGTCCGGTGGGGTGGTATGGAATGAACCATGACATACACGGAAAGTGGAGGCTTGGACCACTAAGCTCTCCAGGGTAGGTTGTTGGGTGAGGAAAGAGGGGTCTCCAGGGGCAGGGCGATGGCAGCAGGCAAATTTCCTGTCCACCAGAGCCCCTGTGCAGGACTTGGACCAGACCCGCACAGGACGTCTGGTCCTAAAGGGCTCCATTAAATGGGAGAAGCGGTTCTGAGGAATGATTACCTGTTGAAGCACCTCCATCAAGAGGTTAAGTCTTGACAGCCACAGAGGGAAACTGGAGGTCGAGGACCTCGGCCGCCCACTTTACCACACTAGCAAATCTGGCATACTCCTCTGTGGCCATAGTAAAAGGAGAGATCTTTCAGTATCTGGAGAGGTGTCCAGTCAACAAGCATCTGCCAGTTGCTCACACCAGTCTATGTTGGGGTCTAGAGTCTGGTATTCTTCAGGATCCAGTGGCACCTCCCAGTATTCCCCAATTTCTAGCTCATAGGAACAGGGCTCAGGCTCCAGCCTGGAAGGAATGGCTCCAGTCGGTGCTGGAGGAGGCATTGGACGACGCCCCTCCGGCTCATTGTTGGAGTTGGAGAAAAGAATAGGGATGGCGTCGCAGGGAGGGTCATCAGTAGGACGGAGTCGGGCAGGTCGAGGTGGTACAACAGGGGCTGGTTTGGATCCAGCTGTGGATCTAACAGGCTAACTGTCCCTAAGGGCGGTTAAGCCGGCAGTGAACCAATAGGGGCTGCTCCCAAACCAGCAAGAATGGGCCGCCCAAATAGGAGGTGCATGGCCTCATAAAACCCTTGGAGTTGGGTGGGGGTTGCTTCAGTTCCAGGAAATTCGAAAAAGCAAAGAGGTGGCCCATGCGCAGGCTCAACCACTGAAATAGGTCTCGAGTGATGACGCTCCCTCGTCTCGCAGGATGCCTTCGATGGACTGGGTGAAGTCGGAGACCTCTGAATTCTTACTCTTTTTCTTTTTGTGGGACTTACCTGAGTGAGAAGACTTTGACTGCGACAAAGATCCATGGCTCCTCAACAGTTACCCGAATGTTCCCCTTGGCCGGAATAGAGACCATCACGCATTCATACATCGAGCAGCATGGAGCTTGAGGGATTGTTCCCTCAAGGCTTTGGGGTATATGGCGCAACAATCAATGCAGGTCTTGGCATCATGCTCGTGCTCAAGGCACCAGAGTCAGACGAGGAGCGGGTCCATTACTGACATCTGCCAGTGACAGGCGCCATAGGGTTTGAAGCCTCCCTTCCTTTGGACATCCCTGCCACTCAATGAGATAAATCTAAAAAACGTTTACAAGACGTCAGGAAAAAAAATACAGCAAAAAAAAATACTGGAAGTAGCTCTCTCCAGGTCCGTGCTGACTGGTGCGGAAACAAAAGAACCTATGTGAGTGAGCAGGCATGGTGCCAATATAGGCACCCCGCACGTCACTTCCAGAGTGGACTGCGCTGATGATGCCATATTGAGTCGATCGATGCCACCTACCAGCATGCAGGTGGAACTGCTACCAAAAAATGTACGGATCCAGTCTGACTGACGCCAGGGAAAAATTCTAAGGTAAGGAATCTGCACCTAGAAGCCTTTATCAGATTAGATCTGCCCCTCCTATGTGATAATCTTTTCCAGATCCAATATCCACCAAAAATCTGTTTTTGCAAAGTGGGTGGCTTGATCTTTATTGTTGCTTTAATTAAAGTTTTGTCAGGTGAACCACTATCCAGTTGTGAGTTGTGTTCCTAGTTCAGCCTGGGGCCATGATAAGTGGTGTACAGGATTATCAAGAAGACAACAGTTTTGACAAATGGTGAATGGACTTTGCTTAGCTTGGCTGCTTTACATTTAACATCTAGTATAAAAGGTGGGGTGAACAAAGCTTTTGTTCCTGGAACTTTGCCCAGTTTGAAATTTATGTTTCCTGGTTTAAAGTTGTCTGTGCAATGTTACTGAATTATCTTTGATGTCAATGAAGATGTTTTATAATACCAGAGACAACGTGGAATACTTAATTAATGTATGGCTCAGTAAAAAAAACACAGCAACTCATAGATTAGATGAGTTAACAAGACTGTCATGAAGTTGGGAAGAATTTCACCTGTAGTTCAGTACTATAAGAATGGTCTAGATCAGTAGCATTGTGTCACTACTGGGGGAACTGTTGTTCTCCACCAACGTTTAATAACACCATCTGACATTATAATTTGGTAATACGTGTAAAACAATCTGGGGATCTCAGCTGAGATACCATGGACTAAATTAATACATACAAATTCTGAATTATTCTGTAAATGTTGTTCTACAGATGCCTGGTTCAAAATACCACTCTGGGATGCTTTACCATTTTTATATTTTTGCAAATTCTTTGGAGTCACAATGTAAGAGCAAAAACTCTAGATCAGTAAATAAGGTGATCACCTTGTCACCTATACCCATTTAGTCAGGAAAGTTTTATAAAATCATGTATGAATGAAAGCTGTGCTAGGAACCTGTTCTGTGAATGACCAAGGTGTATTTTCTCAAAGATTAACCTGTAGGGCTAGTGTACTGGAAATGACAGTCACATTCCAGCACCTGGCCAGAGTAGATTTGGAGCACTTCAAAGAACTACAAATAAAATGCACTCATACCCAACACGATCAATTAGTTCAATATCATAATAGTGTGATAAGGCACCACCTCAGGTGCTGTACTTCTCACCTGGGCCAGGAATCCACCACTTGAATAACGCTCCTGGTACAGCTGCTACTATGCTGCAGCCAAAGAAAACATTTAGCACTGTATTGCCAAAGATCTATTTTTTGCCAAGTTCCTCTATCTATTTTTGTAATGTACCTATAAGGCACACACCACCAACAGAAATGTGTCTAGGTGCCCCACCAAAATAAATAGCAAATGCTTTACTAAAAACTAGCAATACTGGATACCTGCCTACTAGTGTTTACAAACAGAATCTGATTCTAAAACTCAACAATATGGACTACAGGGGAGGGGGTGGCGTGGATACAGTTGGAAGATGGTAGAGTGAGCAGGGAAACAATTGTACAATTAAAACCCTGCCTACCCTGTGAGATTTCTGAACGAAGGAGGCAGGAATGAGTGTGTCTTGAAGCCGTGCACCCTAAGGTATCTTTAACCACTACACAAAACCTCACTTCAAGATCCCTTTAGCAGCCTCTGTGGGGCAACAGATTGTCAAAAAAAAACAAATAAGCGTACTTGATCCTGCTAGCATCACATTAGAGTAAATACAAACTTACATAGACCTACCTGTTTGAGCTCTACTGACGCAAATCAAGGGCTGCAACCGGAGCAACAAAATGGCAACTCCGTAACTGACGCGAGCTGGAGAAACAAGCTGGGCACAATTGCTGCCCCTTACATACCCAACGCAATCAATTAGCTCAATATCATAATGGTGTGATAAGGCACCACCTCAGGTGCTGTACTTCTCATCTGGGCCAGGAATCCACCACTTGAATAACGCTCCTGGTACAGCTGCTACTATGCTGCAGCCAAAGAAAACATTTAGCCCCGTTTGCCAAAGATCAATTTTTTGCCAAGTTCCTAAACCTGTTTTTGTAATATACCTATAAGGCACACACCACCAACTGAAATGTGTCTAGAAGCCCCACCAAAATAAATCTGAGTAAATTCAACCTTACAGAGACCTACCTGTTTGAGCTCTACTGACGCGAATCAAGGGCTGCTATCGGAGCAACAAAATGGCAGCTCCGTAACTGACGTGAGCTGGAGAAACAAGCTGGGCGTAATTGCTGCTCCTTACATACCCAACACGATCAATTAGTTTAATATCATAATGGTGTGATAAGGCACCACTATGCTGCAGTCAAAAAAAAAAATTAGCACCGTATTGCCAAAGATCTTTTTTTTACCAAGTTCTTCTACCTGTTTTTGTAATATACCTATAAGGCACACTGAAATGTGTCTAGATGCCCCACCAAAATAAATAGCAAATGCTTTACTAAAAACTAACAATACTGGATACCTGCCTTATAGTGTTACAAACAGAATCTGTTTCTAAAACTCAACTATGTTGACTACAGGGGAGAGGGGTGGCATGGACACGGTTGGAAGATGGTGGCGTGAGCAGGGAAACAAGTGTATGATTAAAACCCTGCCTACCCTGTGAAATTTCTGAACAAAAGAGGCAGGAGGCAGGAATGGGTGTGTCTTGAAGCCGTGCACCCCGAGGTATCTTTAACCACTACAAAAAATCTCAATTCAAGGTCCCTTTAGTAGCCTCTGTTGGGCCACCAAGGATGGCGGCCCACCCAAACGAGCACCTACTAACCCCATAATGACACCGGGGGCATCAGATTCTCAAAGAAACAAACAAGTAAGAGTACTTGACCCTGCTAGCATCACATCCGAGTAAATACAGACTTACAGAGACCTACCTTTTTGAGCGCTGACGCAAATCAAGGGTTGTCACCGGAGCAACAAAATGGCAGCTCCGTAACTGACGCGAGGTGGAGAAACAAGCTGGGCCCAATATCTTCCCCTTCCAGACAACAAGAGCACCTCCTAATTACATTTAATCAACTCTTTGAGAGGGGGATTATGAATTCTGTTCAGGTGCCCTGAATTAAATAGAAGCAGAATTTTCACCTAAGCGGAGGTCTCTCTATGTCATCGAGCTTGCAACCAAAATGGCGCCCTATTCAACTCTTGCTGCAAAGTACGTGTCGCTAAAAACCACTGAACATTGTAAGCAACTGCATTCCATCATATCTGTGCTTAAAACTAATTGTGCTCACCACTCCTTCTATACTACATCATAATACTCTAGACTGAGCGCTGTAGTGGGAATCTGCGCTGCAGAGGACTCACGCCTGAAGCCGTTGTGAATGTGCGCTCTGCTGTACTTGGTCAGCAGTGCCCTGTCAGCAGTGGGGTGCGAAGGCTGAAATCCATTCAGCGCTGCATTCTGCGCACAGTACGCCTGTGCTTGACCACTGGATTTTGGTCCAGATCTCTTACTGGAGGTGAATGTTTGACACTGTTTAGCATTCTTTTCATCAATTGTTCTTTTTGCATTTGTCACCCCTTAAGCTTAACATCGCAATTTGTCAGCATCTTAAATGAAGATGCAACAATAACAATAACTAGCGCTTACTGTGAATTAACAAAGTGCAGACATGTGATATCGGCCGGATTAGTGACACTTTAAAGTGACAATATATATACCAAGTATAAGATAATTCAGTACTCAGCATGCCTGAAGGCTCGCTGACTCTGTGCTAATGTAACACTGAGAAATGAGTTGAAATTTTGGTGCCCGCATTAAAGTTCGCCTAAGCGAACACGGGATTCTTACATATCCTACACTGGCTTTTTCAACCACTCCAAAGCACAAAATCTTGATCTGTCTCAGCTATAGGAGCCCAAAAACGTTAGTTAATTGAAGGTAACCAACTGTTGGGAGTATCTACTTACCTGCTGTTCACTCTCTTCAAAGGCAATTCTAGAAGTCACATTCTGCATGTGACCTGATCAGTTTATTCTTTTGAGGGTACAATACTCCAATTTGGCAATAAACATCTAAAGTGAACGTTAGATGTAACCAATATCAACAAGCGCCTTAAGGCTTGATCTGCCTGAGATAGAAAGCCCAAAGTAGTTAGTGACTGAAGGTGAGTAGCTGTTGAGAGTACCTATGTGTCTACTGTCACTCTAATGGAGCCTTTGGCGAACGCACTGAAATCAGCGAACATTCTTATCACCTGTACGCTGATGATACTCAGCTGTATCTAAAAATCACCTCGCCAGAAGACTTTATTGCCCTCAACACTATTCTACTGAACACGCAAAACTGGCTTGCTAACAACCACCTTATGCTAAATACCAAAAAAACTGAATTCATTCTCATCTCGCCACCAAGCCACACACCAAAGCTAGACCTATGGCTTAAACACTTAACCTCCTCTGACTGTGTCCCCCTCATTATTGACTCAGCAAAAAACCTTGGAATCATCATAGACAAACATCTGAATATGCAGTCTCACATCCCTACTGCCACCAAGGAAGCTAATCACAAGCTGAGTATATTAAGAAAACTCAAACCCTTCCTCCCCCAGGCTGATCTAAAAATGGCAGTATAAGCCCTAGTCCTACCAAGTCTAGACTAGGTAGCACCAGCCTCTGCGGTCTCCCTAAATACAAGCTGGCTCCACTGAGAGCAGCATTGAATGCCGCTGCTAGACTGGTATCAGGAACCAAAAGAAATAGTCACATCTCTCCAACCTTGAAAGCCATGAATTAGCTTCCCTGCAAGGCAAGAATACACCTTAAAGTGGTCTGCATGACACAGAAAGCAATCCACAATAATACACCCAGTTACTTGGATCTAAAGTTGGAAAGGTCTGGAGGCTGTAGACAACTTCGAAGTGCGAGCACCTTCCTTCTGAAACCTCAATCCTCCCATAAAAAGAGAACTGGTTGTAGAGCTTTTTCAGGGATTGCACCAAAGATTTGGAACTCCTTACCTCCAGTGGTGCGTGGAATCACCTCCCTTACAGCATTCAAAAAAGAAGTAAAAATACTACTAATGAACACATTCATGCCCTAAGTTTTAAATTCTAGGATGTTACAGATTCATCCTTTTGATCTGAATACCATTGCCTATCTCAGGGGGAATGGATGAGTCAATTTTATGTAAGATTAATATTGCAGCCCTTACTGTCCAACAACTGTCTGTTTGGTAAAGTTTAGTTGTTGGTGGGTACACATTATATCCATTGTGATTAGATTGTGGTTATAAGGTGTATGTATGCTAGCACAACCACCTATTGTGCACTAGCTGCCTATTGTACTACGTCCTGCTGTTTCACAGTCCTCCCTGTTTGTTATTCTTATATTTTATATTTCTCTTGTATGAACTGACACCTTTTGAATGTATGTATAACACTTCATCCATTTATGTTCTTATACTGTAAATCGCTCTGATACCCTCGTGGGTCACGTTCGCGCTACATAAAACTTTATAAATAAAATAAATAAATAAATATAAGTCGCATTGTGAGTTGGACCTGGTCAGTGCAACCTATTGAGGGTCTAAATATCCTAAAAAAGTGAAGTCAGGCAAAGTATGCACCAACAAACGCTTTGCCAGGGACACATTTTTTAAGAGTCATGGGTCAACATTGACCGTATACTGTCCAAGAAACTTACCCTATAATATCCTGACTAAAGACTCTAGACAAAGGATGTAAAGCTCCTAAAGCTGCTATTTCATCAACGGAATCCCTTAAGGTAAGAAAAAGACAAGTGCTTCCGTAATTGAGGATCCCGATACTGTAGGGACACAGAAGAAGGACTATAAGGTCTGCTCAATTTGAGAAGAGGGAACACTCATGCAATAGAACGGATGATTGATGAGCCCTGAAGAAGTCCTTAAATAGGCCGAAAAGCGTTGGCTACTGTGAAGAGAAGAAAATAAAGATTCAAAGAATAAAGAATTGTGTGAACTACTTCGCTTGGTGGAACTGATTTCCTATGTGTCATGTGTGCGGATCAAACTATTTTTGCAAATGTCTGTTGTGGAAAGATTTTTCGCATCATAGGATAACTAAAAGGGACTTGTTTCCTTTGATCAACGCACCAAACGTTAACAAAAATTCCAGTAAAATAAATAAGTGTGGTCCTATATCCTAGACCCTTTCAGTAAATCATTTTGATGCTTATTCAGTTATGATGCTTTATATGGAGATCACTTATAGTTTAGAGTTGCATTATCTAATCATTCAAGCAATTACATTGCTGAAACTTTACATTTCTTCCCTGCACCTTGGAGATCATTGTATTCCTCAGTCAATTAACTGTATGTACTACTTATTGTTTTATTCTTACTTACTATTTCCTGGGAGGAGCATTTTCTCCTCTCGCCATTCCTGTTGTATGCTTCTGAGGAGGAGGGTGCGAGGGGGGCAGGTTTATTAACCAGGTGGGTCGGATTGACAATGCTACTTTATTTTATTCACAACTTTTTACCATATCTTTATTATTTGTCAACACTATCCAGAAAAGGATTTGTTTCAATCAAGTGAACATTTTCTTTCTACTGTACTACCAATCCATGTTATTCTACCTCAATATATATATATATATATATATATATATATATATATATATATATATATATATATATATATATATATATATATATATATATATATCTATCTCCAAAACACACCTTCACTACGAAGAAGTGAGAGGCCACACGGGGGAATCCTTTTGAGAGCCTTTAATGTGGACACTGGGCATTATGCATTTCGGCGACCCTTCGCTCGTCAGATGCCTCCACACAGGTACCGCCATAACCTCTTCACATAAAGTGTCTCCTCCTGCTCCCTCATTGGTCGGAGAGCTCCGCCCCTTGTTGTTTGTATGCACGCCTTCTGTAGTCTTGGAATCCTGACTACATCACCCACAGTTCACCTGGGTTGGAGGCAATGCACGGGGGTAACTTGTTGGTGTTACATGACTCGGGGAGAAAGGGTGTTTGCTGATACGGTGGCTGGTTCCATGCGAGAATGGTGTCCCGTGACTCCCGCAGTCCCCCACTGATCGTTCCAGCCTCTCATGCATAGGCTCGGCGGGCCGCGAGTCAGGATACCATGATTCCCGGCTCCTCGCACCATGTCGAGCTGCTTCTTGGCAAACAGTCCAATTCCGAGCTTCCGCAGTCCGAGGCTGGCCGGAGCTACCAAAACCTTGGTAAAGTACACAGTTGTTGCCAGCAATGCTCCGGCCTCTTAAATGGAACGGAGCCTCTAAACACGCTACTGGCCAGCGTGTAAAACATCCAAAACACACCTTCACTACGAAGAAGTGAGAGGCCACACGGGGGAATCCTTTTGAGACCCTTTAATGTGGACACTGGGCATTATGCATTTCGGCGACCCTTCGCCTCGTCAGATGCCTCCACACAGGTACCGCCATAACCTCTCCACATAAAGTGTCTCCTCCTGCTCCCTCATTGGTCGGCGAGCTCCGCCCCTTGTTGTTTGTATGCACGCCTTCTGTAGTCTTGGAATCCTGACTACATCACCCACAGTTCACCTGGGTTGGAGGCAATGCACGGGGGTAACTTGTTGGTGTTACATGACTCGGGGAGAAAGGGTGTTTGCTGATACGGTGGCTGGTTCCATGCGAGAATGGTGTCCCGTGACTCCCGCAGGCCCCCACTGATCGTTCCAGCCTCTCATGCATAGGCTCGGCGGGCCGCGAGTCAGGATACCATGATTCCCGGCTCCTCGCACCATGTCGAGCTACTTCTTGGCAAACAGTCCAATTCCGAGCTTCCGCAGTCTGAGGCTGACCGGAGCTACCAAAACCTTGGTAAAGTACACAGTTGTTGCCAGCAATGCTCCGGCCTCTTAAATGGAACGGAGCCTCTAAACACGCTACTGGCCAGCGTGTAAAACATCAAAAACACACCTTCACTACGAAGAAGTGAGAGGCCACACGGGGGAATCCTTTTGAGAGCCTTTAATGTGGACACTGGGCATTATGCATTTCGGCGACCCTTCGCCTCGTCAGATGCCTCCACACAGGTACCGCCATAACCTCTCCACATAAAGTGTCTCCTCCTGCTCCCTCATTGGTCGGAGAGCTCCGCCCCTTGTTGTTTGTATGCACGCCTTCTGTAGTCTTGGAATCCTGACTACATCACCCACAGTTCACCTGGGTTGGAGGCAATGCACGGGGGTAACTTGTTGGTGTTACATGACTCGGGGCGAAAGGGTGTTTGCTGATACGGTGGCTGGTTCCATGCGAGAATGGTGTCCCGTGACTCCCACAGGCCCCCACTGATCGTTCCAGCCTCTCATGCATAGGCTCGGCGGGCCGCGAGTCAGGATACCATGATTCCCGGCTCCTCGCACCATGTCGAGCTGCTTCTTGGCAAACAGTCCAATTCCGAGCTTCCGCAGTCCGAGGCTGGCCGGAGCTATTAAAATCTTGGTAAAGTACATAGTTGTTGCCAGCAATGCTCCGGCCTCTTAAATGGAACTGAGCCTCTAAACACGCTACTGGCCAGCGTGTAAAACATCCAAAACACACCTTCACTACGAAGAAGTGAGAGGCCACATGGGGGAATCCTTTTGAGAGCCTTTAATGTGGACACTGGGCATTATGCATTTCGGCGACCCTTCGCCTCGTCAGATGCCTCCACACAGGTACCGCCATAACCTCTCCACATAAAGTGTCTCCTCCTGCTCCCTCATTGGTCGGAGAGCTCCGCCCCTTGTTGTTTGTTTGCACGCCTTCTGTAGTCTTGGAATCCTGACTACATCACTCACAGTTCACCTGGGTTGGAGGCAATGCACGGGGGTAACTTGTTGGTGTTCACAATTTTTTACCATATCTTTATTATTTGTCAACACTGTCCAGAAAAGGATTTGTTTCAATCAAGTGAACATTTTCTTTCTACTGTACTACCAACCCATGTTATTCTACCTCAATATATATATATATATATATATATATATATTTTTTTTTTTTGTACAAGAAGGGCGGCACAACCGGGTACTTTATAGAAGTTACTTTATTTCACCAACACTCCACCGACGCGTTTCAGCCTCACGGCTTTTCTCACGGTCAGTGAGTCCTTTTTTGCTTTTTCCTTAAATACTGCCCCACTTGAGCCATAAAGTGGCATTGTGGGATATGTAGTTTTAAAGCAAAATTTTGTTAAAACATAAATGACAGACAAAGGACTGGTGTGTTTACATAACAAGTATAGTACTTGGCGTCCCAAGTTATGTTCACTCAGGGAATTGACTTATCACATTTGTTTAGAAGAATATTAGAGTTATGTGTGAAGGGTATAGTACCCGAGTTCATATATTATTTCTGCAGAGTTCATTTTCACTCCAGATGTATGTGGAGATCTTCTCCGAAGTTCATGCCTCTAGGCTGTTTTGTTCGGAATCGGACAATGAAGCGTGATTCCATTTGTCGCAAGAGACGGACCGTGTCCCCTCCTCTCTCTGTTTTGGTTAGCATTTTCAGTCCATAGAAATTCATCGCTCGCCAATCCCCATTTTGGCAAGTGCTCAAATGTTTTGCTGTCGCATACAACAAGTTCTGATTTTTCACTGCTCGGATGTGTTCCAATATTCTTTTCTTTAGCATGCATGTGGTGGACCCTATATATTTCATTCCACATTTGCACTCTATCACATACACCACATTTTTTGATGTGCATGTGATATACTGTTTAATAGGCATGTCTCTTCCATCTGGTTCCACCACTGTCTTCATCTTTTTTCCTATTTTGCAGGCTTTGCACGTGGTACATGGCTTGAAGCCTACATTTTGTTCCATTCACCATTTAGGTTGTTCTTTGCTTTGGAAGTAGCTTTTCACTAATAGGTTTTGCAAAGATGTATTTTTCTTGTACGTGATGGAAGGATGTTTTCCGGCCAATGGTCCCACATCCGGATCACTGCTTATTAAATGCCAGTATTTGTTCATTTTTTTGGCGATGATCCTGCTCTCCTTGTTGTATGTCGTTATGAATCTCGGTGGATCTTTATCTTGTGGGGGTTTTTGTTTTTCAATTAACGTTTCTGCTCTGCTGATTTTATCTGCCTTTTTTTTGCAGTCTTTTAGTACATAGTCCTTATATCCTCTTGCTTGGAATCTCAATTTGCTTTCTAGTATCTTTTTTTCTGCATCTTCTGGTTTGGAGCAGTTTCTTTTCAATCGTATATATTCTCCATATGGAATGCTTTTGAGTAGCGATTTCGGATGAAAGCTGTTGCCATGGAGTACACTGTTGGTTGCAGTTTTCTTTCTAAACAGTGTAGTTTCCAATTTGCCTTCTGAGACGTAGACCTTGGTGTCTAGAAAGTCTATCTCATCACTGTTCGTTGGCGTAGTTGGGAGAAAATTAAATCCCCATGGCTGTACCGCACTCTTGTCTATACAGTGCGGTACAGCCATGGGGATTTCATTTTCTCCCAACTACGCCAATATCACCATGGGATACTGGGAGAAAATGATAGCCTGGAACACAACAGAACTAGATCGTATAATCTTATGGGTCAGATACATTGACGACCTCTTTCTGATCTGGAATGGCACCAACTAACAATTCCAGAAATTCTTTGTGACTTTAAATCAGAATGAGGAAGGTCTTCAATTCACATGCTCAACGAACAGTGATGAGATAGACTTTCTAGACACCAAGGTCTACGTCTCAGAAGGCAAATTGGAAACTACACTGTTTAGAAAGAAAACTGCAACCAACAGTGTACTCCATGGCAACAGCTTTCATCCGAAATCGCTACTCAAAAGCATTCCATATGGAGAATATATACGATTGAAAAGAAACTGCTCCAAACCAGAAGATGCCGAAAAAAAGATACTAGAAAGCAAATTGAGATTCCAAGCAAGAGGATATAAGGACTATGTACTAAAAGACTGCAAAAAAAAGGCAGATAAAATCAGCAGAGCAGAAACGTTAATTGAAAAACAAAAACCCCCACAAGATAAAGATCCACCGAGATTCATGACGACATACAACAAGGAGAGCAGGATCATCGCCAAAAAAATGAACAAATACTGGCATTTAATAAGCAGTGATCCGGATGTGGGACCATTGGCCGGAAAACATCCTTCCATCACGTACAAGAAAAATACATCTTTGCAAAACCTATTAGTGAAAAGCTACTTCCAAACCAAAGAACAACCTAAATGGTGGATGGAACAAAATGTAGGCTTCAAGCCACGTACCACGTGCAAAGCCTGCAAAATAGGAAAAAAGATGAAGACAGTGGTGGAACCAGATGGAAGAGACATGCCTATTAAACAGTATATCACATGCACATCAAAAAATGTGGTGTATGTGATAGAGTGCAAATGTGGAATGAAATATATAGGGTCCACCACATGCATGCTAAAGAAAAGAATATTGGAACACATTCGAGCAGTGAAAAATCAGAACTTGTTGTATGCGACAGCAAAACATTTGAGCACTTGCCAAAATGGGGATTGGCGAGCGATGAATTTCTATGGACTGAAAATGCTAACCAAAACAGAGAGAGGAGGGGACACGGTCCGTCTCTTGCGACAAATGGAATCACGCTTCATTGTCCGATTCCGAACAAAACAGCCTAGAGGCATGAACTTCGGAGAAGATCTCCACATACATCTGGAGTGAAAATGAACTCTGCAGAAATAATATATGAACTCGGGTACTATACCCTTCACACATAACTCTAATATTCTTCTAAACAAATGTGATAAGTCAATTCCCTGAGTGAACATAACTTGGGACGCCAAGTACTATACTTGTTATGTAAACACACCAGTCCTTTGTCTGTCATTTATGTTTTAACAAAATTTTGCTTTAAAACTACATATCCCACAATGCCACTTTATGGCTCAAGTGGGGCAGTATTTAAGGAAAAAGCAAAAAAGGACTCACTGACCGTGAGAAAAGCCGTGAGGCTGAAACGCGTCGGTGGAGTGTTGGTGAAATAAAGTAACTTCTATAAAGTACCCGGTTGTGCCGCCCTTCTTGTACAAAATTGAAAATTGGGGCTGTGATCCTGCCCTTGGGTTGAGCACACACTGTCGAGCGCTCTCGTGCATGAACGGATCGAATTGCTGGGATATATATATATATTACCTACTGGCGGTCGCCAGTAGGTAGTTATAGTTAGGATTTTTTTCAATGTTAAATCTCAAAATTCTATTTGGAATAACTTTGGCACCGGTTGACGAATCTGCCTGAAAATTTCATGAAAATGGCCTCGTCGAGCTCCGGTCCTTCCCTGAAAGTTTGGGGGGGATACAATAAGCGGGGGCCGAGATAAAAGGGGGGTCCCAAAACGCGTTTTCCCCATGTTAATTTCCATAGGGCGGTCGATTTCACTTTTAGCCCGAACGGCTGAATGGATTTACACCAAACTTGGCAAAATTGTAGGGACTGGTAGCCCGATGTGCCTTTGCTATGTCTCAAGATATGTGCTCCAGTGGATTTTGAGTAATTTAGGTTCAAAAAAATATATATATCTATAGCAGCGCACCGGTGCGCGCACCGGAGTGCGCTCCAGGCGCGACACGCGAGGTGCGCATGGAAAGCTGATTGGCTCTCGGGTGTCTGTAAACATTCCAAACAGTCCAGAGCGGTCGCCATCTTGTGTCTCGGTAAAATCGAGACATAAGAGGTGGCTAAAACAAAGTGGGAACTGACCATAAGGCGTCAGGGATAGACCCCTTTGACCCCCTAGGTTTGATGTGGGGGCTATAAAAGGGCCCCGCGGGGCATTTAAAATATATTTTTTTTTTCGTTTTGCGCGGGGGAAGCGCTCGGTGCGCGCACCAGGTAGCGCACCGGGGAGCGTAAAATTAGGGAAAAAGATGACAGAGTTTTAAAAAAATGAAGTTTTTATTTAGAAATTGGAGGTAGTTCTTAAAAGAACTTTTTTTTTTCTTCTTTTTGTTGTTTTATATTTTTTTTGTGTTTTTGGAACTTTTTGAACTTTTTTTGGCTTTTCAAAACAGTTTTATATTTTTTTTTGTATTTTTTAGGGGGAGAAACAAAAAAAGGGAATTGAAACTGGCTCAACTGGAGCAAAAAAACAAAAAACCCAAAAAATTATTTCTTTTTGGGGCACTTGTGATTATCACCTGCAAGGACGATGAGCTTAATACTTTGTTCCCCATAGGAGATAAGCTTGCCACAAGCAGTACAAGTAATTTTAAAATCAGCAAATCTCGGCTGAATGCAAGGCATCACCTCAGATGTTTCTGGTTGCGAGGAAGTGGGTTGGTTTCTTTGGGAGGGGGTCCTTGATGACTGGGGGAGGTTACTGGCCAGTTCCCGGAACTCTGCACGAGAGTAGTTGTTTGGATGTTTTCTTGTCATGTGCCGAATCATGGTATAGTTACCAAAAGAATATTTCTTGTTTGGGTTGCCCCGTGAAAGTTCATCATTGCAGATGAGGCAAGTCACCTTGGGAGCATTCACCTTTTTTTTCCCCTCTGGAATTGAAAAAAACTGCCAAACAATGTGTGGTTTGGGTTTGTAAGGTGTATTTTCTTCTGGCAGCCATCTTCTTCTCCCCTCCTCCTCTTCCTCTTCCTCCTCCTCCTGTTCTTGACCACCAATATAATTTGGAGCTGGTCCTCTTGGTGGTGGTGGTGGTGGTGGTGGGGCAGATGCACCAGCTGATGCTACTACTGAAGCCATTATTTGGAGCAAAAAAGTAGAGAGAGCAACAAACAGGTCTTCCTCAGTCAAAGGACAAAGTCAGAATAAGGAAAAAAGGTGGGGTCTTTCATCATTTAGAAAAAAAAACTGTCCTGAACCAATGAGAAGTGTTATTTTCAGGTCACAAGACCAGGGGCTTCATCATTATGAAACTAAAACTGTTATGAACCAATAAAAAGTGTTATTTTCTGCTCACATGACCCGACGCGCTTACGCTACGCGCACGGGGGCGCGCAGCGTAAGCGCGTCGGAAGTTTACGTTTTGCGATCGTATTCGCTCGAGTACTTCCGGGTGCGCTTACGCCGTGCGTATCACGCGGTCGCGGCTACGCGATACGTCACGATCATGTTTTCGTTTGCGATATTGGCGCTCACGAGACGCTCCCCGGAGCGCGCCCGGGGGCGCTTTTCAGAAATACGCTTTTCGGGGCGCACTCCGGGGCGCGCTCTGGGAGCGCTCCCCCCAAAAATTAAAAAAAAAAAAATGGGATAATTGTAGAGACAGGTAGCCCTATTCTGAAGTGGTTTGTAAAAAAATTAACTTTATAAAAATATGTATTGTGCTACATTGGGCTTAATATATGTAGCCCAAAGTAGCCCAATGTAGCCCAAAGATGGCCACCAGAGATCAAAAATTGTAAATGTAGCCCAAAATTCAACTAGATGTAGCCCAACTGTAGCCCAATGACAGAATGTACCAGAGTGTTAAAAAGAACAACTAGAGTGCTAACAGTCTTATTTATAAAGTGAAACTTATAGTAAGGAATTAGCATTAAAAAAACCTTTGAAATTCACTGAAAAAAACCATAGGTTTCACACCAGTTATAGTTAGGAATTCGCATTTAAAAAACCTATTAAATTCACTGAAAAAACCATAGGTTTCACACCAGTTATAGTTAGCTGGAAATTTTACTGATATAAAACCATTGAAATTCCCACGTTATAGTTAGTCGGACTCACTATAACTTGCGCGTGCAATGCACTGCTGATGACATCACATATTACATCACTCATGACATGGTCAGTGACATCACTCATGACATCACTGATGACACCATCCAGTGAATATGTGTCTTTCTGAAAAATAAATATTAGTGAGTTATGTTTAAATATTTAAATACATATATTAGTGTTTCACTTTGTGTATAAGTGGCTACATGTGTTGATAAGTAGCTACATGCGTATGTATATGGGTTATTTGATATTTTTAGTAGTATCAGTATGAGTGTCTATGTGGTTTGGTGGAGGTATTACTTAGCACATAGATGCATGAGTGACTGACTCTTTGTTTGTATGTGTTTTGAAGACAGCATATGTACAGGACTGTATGGGTGGATGAGTGTCTATATGTGTTTGTTAGTGAGTGAATGACTGTCTCACTAGTGTCTTTATCAGTAACTACATATGTTTTAATCTAGTATATATGAATATTGATGTATATAAGTGAGTATATGTGAGAGTAAGAGATTGTAAGATTTCCTGTTTAAATAAGTATGTGTTTCTATAAGTGATTGTTTAAGAGAATAAATATGTGTAATTTTCAGTAGAAGTAAGGTGGAAGTGTGTGTATAACTCTATATTCAAATAAATGGTTGTTCAATAGTTTATTTGCACGTGTGAATATGTGTGTGAGTAACTTTTGGATGAATGTCGGTGTGTAACAGGATGTATAGGTGTATCTCTTCATATGATGAGTGAGTATATGTATGAGTGACTATATAGAACTGTTGGTGAATGAGTGGATGTGTATATAGATAGTGGAAGTACAGAATTGCTTGTTGTAACTGATATAGGTATGTCCATTTTTTAAAAATTTCAGTTTCTATTTTTGAATATGTGTCTCAAGGGTTACTTTACACTGAGAGGAGGTCTGTGACTGTGTCACAAGGATGGTGTCATCAGTGATGTCATGAGTGATGTCACTGACCATGTCATGAGTGATGTAATATGTGATGTCATCAGCAGTGCATTGCACGCGCAAGTTATAGTGAGTCCGACTAACTATAACGTGGGAATTTCAATGGTTTTATATCAGTAAAATTTCCAGCTAACTATAACTGGTGTGAAACCTATGGTTTTTTCAGTGAATTTAATAGGTTTTTTAAATGCTAATTCCTAACTATAACTGGTGTGAAACCTATGGTTTTTTTCAGTGAATATATATATATATATATATATATATATATATATATATATATAAATTGAGGTAGAATAACATGGGTTGGTAGTACAGTAGAAAGAGATGAAACTCTAAAGCATATTTCCTATGGTGTGGGGTTGTGCCTAACAAGATTATGAAGACGGAAAGATCTTTACTTTTGCAAGAAAGTTTGATATTATGCGAAAGACAGCAGCAAAGAAAGGCATACAGGGCAGTAACAAGTCACCTGTACAAGTGGAGGAATCAGAGCCTGAGATCTCATCTATGTCGGACGGCAGTGGGATAATAGAAAACAGCTCGGACTCTGAGGGTATGGACAATGTTGCCAAATTAACTATGGCTGAGGAATTGGAGTATGTGAGGCAAAGCCGGCGGGAAACTCTACGCTCAAGCACTGTGCAGTCGGCAAAAAACGGCGCACAAAGAGGAGGAGGGCGAGGAGGACCGCAAACAAACAACGGAACAAAAAGGAGGCAGGGGCAGGGGGTCGTGGACAAACAAGAAAGCCAAATAATGGAAACTACGACCACCCCCAGTAAGGCCAATACCATCATCAATCTGGCAGGAATCGACCTAACAACAGCAGAAAAACAGCTCCTATCCCTTGGCCTATCATATTGTCCGGAATCAAATTTCCACTATACAAAAACCAGGGCTGATGTGTATCAATATATAAGGAAACTGAAATTGTGTAAATATCACAAACAGGCAAATATCAAAGCCAAATCCAACACAACATCAGCGGACATAACAACTATGCCAAACCTATTGGCAGAGACTATGACCTATTAAGGGATGTTCAATCTATTGTGAATATAACACCAAGCACTCAGACCATCAGTGCCCCCCAAGGAAGTCAAGGGAGCCAGGGGGATTTTCCATTTTTGAATACCCAGGAAATAGACAACATTGGAAATAAAAAACCCGACACTCCGTTTAAGAAAAAGTCTAAATTTGTGCCAATAATGACAAAAGACGCCATCGATGTATTCAATGATGTTGTAGTTTCACAAATAAAAAATTGAATATCAAAATAACAAATTCAAAAAGGAAACTCACCACCCAAGAAAGAAATTATGGGGCACTAATGGAAAAACTAAAAAAGCAAAATAACATTGTGATAAGGAACTCTGACAAGGGGGGAAATATTGTTTTGTGGCCCCTTAAAGACTATCTGACCGAGGCGGAAAGACAATTGAACGATAGACAATGTTATCACCATAGTACGCCCCTTAAATATAAGCAGATGCAGGATGAACTCTGGAGTAAACTATTAGCCTGGAAGAGCAAGGGACTCTTAAGTTTGGAAGAATTTAAATATCTAAAGAAGGATTTCCCAAAAACACCGGTAATTTACTTTACCCCAAAATTCACAAGAATAAGGAACAACCTCCAGGTCGCCCGATCATCGCGGCCTGTGATGGACCACTTGAGAACGTGTCAAGGTACATAGATTTCTTTCTTCAAGAACATGTACAAGGTCTGGATTCTTATGTGAAAGACACTGGAGATTTCTTGGGTAAAATAGGTAAAGTTAAATGGCAGGAGGGATACAAGTTGATTACTCTAGATGTAACGTCATTATATACATGCATAAGAAACATTGATAGTGTATACAATACAGTATCCCAAAGGGTATGATTAAATAAAACAATAAACAATATCTAATAAGGATATCTGTACAGTATTATCCTAAAAGGAGGATCAAGGAGTCAGTTATTTTGTTCATGATTGTGCTAAAAAGCATCAGTTTATGATTTACAAAATTATGAAAGGAAGGATAAATAAATACAGACAGTTACAGCACTGTATAAACGAATAAACAAATGACATAAATCAGCCCAAGGAGTATGTACAAGGTGCACGAGTGCAGTGGGTGGTGACACTACGGCAGCGCAAGTGACAAGGAATACAGCGTGAACGGCGCAAAGTGCAAAGTGCAAATATATACAGTGAAAATACACAATGGTTTCCAATTAAATAGTGTCTTAGTTCAATGTTCATAAGGAGAACCACTGCGGGGGCGCCTAGAGTCTGGCTGTTTAGTCGATGGCGTTTCGATCCGTATCACTATGGATCATCTTCAGGACAGGAAGGGCTGGGTGCAGTGCTGTAAAGGAGGGAGACAATAGTGAGGGGCAGGGCCTCGGGAAATTGGAAACGGGGGGGTGGGGGGTGGGGGGAAGAAAAACCGGTGTTTAGTGATGGCTTACCGTGGTCCAGTGAATATCTGGCCAGTCTGAGTAGGCTTGATAGGAATCAAGTCAATGAAGGTCTTGATCAGGGTCCCGGAGCACTGAAATTAAATTATGTAAATATATATCAACCCAGGTGACGGGATGGGAAAATGGGACTGGTAGCATAGGCAAGATCATTACTCACCAGCAGAATCCTGAAAGGTCCAGGAGGAACAAGGGCTGTGAGGTGGCGTAGAAACGTCCACTGCGGCGTCAAGAAATTCAATTATCTGGTGGGAAGATAGGAATCAGGGGTTGGAACAACACTGTCGGAGTTCCTTGGCCAAAACAAATGAACCGCGCTGGTAAAGCTTCAGCGTCTTACCTTTAAGCTGAGATGTGCATCTCTGGACGAAGGAGCAAATATAGGGGGATAATAGAGAACGGAGGTCAATCACCTGAGCGGAGAGGGGGCAAGATCTCAAAGCCCAACGGGCCGGCATGGCGTCTTACCGTCTTCTCTTCACACGGTGAATCGAGTGGCAGCAGTCAGTTGCTATGGCGATCGGCCATTCGATTGTAATACCTATACGCGGATTGGATCAGGCAGTAGGGAACGCCCACTGGTGTTAGTGGGGCTGGGATAGGGTACTAACGGATGCTGACGTACGGCGTCCATGACAACCGGGATGGGGACGGGGTATTGTAGTAGTAGTAGTAGTAGTAAAGCTTTTTATTCGACAATTTGTCATTAAGCCATGGCATAAAAAATACATTCATAGTCATATATTAAAAAATCTGAACAAAACATTCACAATACAGATAGGTGCAAAACAAGTGCAATATGTGCAGGACCCAGAGCATCATCACAAATCAATCACAGTTTTTGGGGCAGTACATCGCTTGTTCAAATGCAATCAACTTTTCTTCCATATAATACAAGACCAATTGTTAAAAACAAGTTAATACAGTTATAAATAATCAAGAATTAAAAAAGCCAGTTTTATAAAAACGCTAAAATTCTAGGTTTTTATTCCTAATTTCTTTCTAGTCAAGCAGACGCTAAGAAGGTACCTGCTCACTCCGAATGTTATAAGCCTAGTGGTTGAGGATCTAAGTATTCTTTCTGCCTCTTTATACGAGCGTGTACCCAAATTGTTGCAAAGGGGTCTAATCCATTTCATGCGCTGTAATTTATACAACGGGCAAAAAAAAAGGATGGGGGCCTCGTCTTCTTTTTGATTTAAGTCACACAATTTACAGAGAGGGTCTGCACTTCTAGAATTTCCCCATCGACAAGTATTTGCGTTTATCTGTAAAACCCCATATCTGTAGTGTAGGTATGCAGTTTTAGCCAAGGGTGGTTCGACATCATCCATAAATTGTTCAAATAGAGGGGTATCCTTAAATTGCAAAAACTTGTGGGTTAAGGACCCAGTAGCACGTTCGTATACATTAATATTCACATAGTTCCAATAGGCAGATTTTACTAATTCTTTGCAGGTAACTAACGAGGTAATTGACATAGTCGGGGTGTTCCAGAAGTTTGATAGGCCTATTTTTGTGAACCAAGTAGATATATGCTTTAACCACTTGATTGAATTAAAAGTGTCCAGTTCCCTGATTTCCAGCAGGCCTGCTCTATAGTCAACGAGTTCAGGGGTAGACCATATTCTTACCCAATAGATCAATGGCCTCAACCAACACAAGTAGTCTGTGCGTTTTAAATTAATGTCTATATAGACAGGGACAAGAGGCGTTCTTACTGATAGTTTTAATAGGCCTCTAAAGAACGCGTTCTCCTCAGTGGAAAATCTTTGATTTGAATAGGGCCCCCAAATCTCTGCCCCATATAGGGCTGCAGATTGCGCTTTGGCTTTAAACACATCAATCGCGGGAGTTATGGCTTTTGAACTACTCCCTCCATGAGTTTTTAAAATGGGGAGAGAGTTGTGCTTGAGTGTTAGCCTACTTTTTTCTATTTGGTGTATCCAAGACATTTTGCTGTCTAGTCTGATGCCCAGATAATCAAAGAATTCCACATACTCCAACTTGGTATTATTTAGGGCCAGATTCTTTTAAAAAGTTTTAGGGGGGTTAATGGCCATATACTTGGTTTTAGTTGAGTTGATTTCTAACCCCTTTAACTCGCAGTAACTATGGAATTGGTTTATTAGATTTTGCAAGCCTTTCGGTGTTTGAGATATTAAAATGGTGTCATCCGCAAATAACAATGCTGTGATAGCCTCATTTACCAATTTGGGGGAATCGTGATTACATTGAGCCAAGTATGGGGGGATATCATTTACAAAGAGTGAGAAAAGGGTCGGAGCCAACACGCACCCTTGTCTTACACCCCGTTTCACTGGTATGGCTTGAGTAAGTTCGCCATTTCTTCCCCACCTTACTTTAGCAAAGTTATCTGTATGAAGCTTTATGAGGTTAACTAGTAGTTCGTCAGGGACGCCCATCTTCATTAAGGTATCCCATAATAGGGAGCGAGGGACAAGATCAAACGCAGAGCGTAAATCTACGAACGCTACGTATATACTGCACTTCTTTAGTTGGATATATTTCCAGCAGATACACATAAACCTATACACCTGGTCCACAGTGCTTGTCTTAACTCGGAATCCTGCTTGATATTTTGAGAGGATTTTGGATTCCTCTATCCAAGACGGGGTATTGGCAGATAATGACGCGCAGCGTCAATGACAAACAGGGCGGGAAGGTAAACAAACCAACAACCCATCGGTGTGCGGGAGTGTTTTACAAAGTTCCCGATCTGCCCGAGTATCCCATAATGAAGGTGGCATAGTCGAGTGCAAAGCGTTAGGACTATGAATTACTCGAGGGGAACCATGAATCTGTAATTAGGACTGTAATGCCGAAGTAATACAGTCACGTGAGTGGCGATATTAACATGGAAGTCATGGCACAGCCTATAAGTGTGCTTCGAGCTTACAGATATAATTCATCAACAACCATATGATAAGTCATGTATACAGTAGTCCACATATACATATACATTACATGATGGACAGGCTAAATAAAACAGTTACAGAGTTCTCCAAAATATAACAATTGTATTTGTGGTACTGGTAACTAGTAATTATAATTACCTAATAGGTAGATTACTTAGGCAATTAGATTACTTGTCAGTGGCATAGGAGAAACAAGGGAGAAGACATGCTACAGAAGAATGGTCATATCAGAATGGTGCTATTCCATTCGTCAATAGTGTTCAACCCCTGATGCACTGAGTCACAAAGGGTGATCCATTTACTTTCACTTTTGTTGAGTAATGCATGAATGTTGCCCCCTCTAGTTGGTAAAGAGATCTGTTCAATAACCTGCCATTTCAAGTCTGTGTCTTTGTGATTCAATAGCAGAAAATGCGGGACCATGGGTGATGTAGTCACTTCACAATTGATACGGCTTTTGTGGTGTATGATTCTGTTTTTAATCATTTGTGTGGTTTGGCCGATGTACAGAAGGCCGCACGGACATTCAATTGCGTAAATTACGTTGGAAGATTTGCAATTGGTATGACTCTTGAGGATCTGTGCCTTTCCCTTGTATTGGAATGTCTTCGTGTTCACGGTCAATTCGCATACAGAGCAGTTTTGGCATTTGTAATGTCCCAGGATCGGGGGCAAACCCCATGCTGCAGTAATGCTGTTTTTTTCAGATTTTTTCTCAGGCCAGGTAATGGCTCGTACTAGATTTGTGGAAAGATTGTTACCTCTTTGATAGGAGAACAAGGGTTCATCCTTGAAGGGGACAAATGGACGTAAGATGGACCAATTTCTTTTGATTATTTTAGCTACCACGTTGCTGTTAGGGGAGAATTTTGAGACGAATGGTATTCTCTTCAGAGGTTGTTTTATCTGAGGCTCGAGAAGATGTTCTCTGTGGCAATACCACGCTCTCTTGCGTGCCCGAGTGATAAGTTTTTTTGGGTATCCTCGTGTCGTGAGCTTCTGAGTCAGGACTTCCGCTTCTCTAAAGTAGTCTTGGCGCCATTTACAATTTCGCCTGAGCCGTAAAAACTGCCCGTAGGGCAAACCATCCCTGAGTCCTCTGGGATGGTAGCTGGAATACTGTAGGTAAAGTTAAATGGCAGGAGGGATACAAGTTGATTACTCTAGATGTAACGTCATTATATACATGCATAAGAAACATTGATGGCATCAAAGCAATAGAGTATTTTTTGGCAAGGAGACCTATAGAGTATACTATGCACAACAAAATGCTTATGGATTTGTTGGTTTTCTGCCTTGAGCATAATTTCTTTCTCTTCAGAAAGCAAATGTTTCGACAGGTACAGGGTGTTGCGATGGGGGCCAGCTTCTCCCCCACCTATGCCTGTTTATTTATGGGTTGGTGGGAGGAGCTGGTCCTAAGGAGACATCATGACAACACCTACAATGACAAAGTTATATCGTGGCTACGGTATATAGATAATCTGATGATCATATGGAATGGGACTGAGGAGGAAGCAGAGGAATTCATTACAAAATTAAATGACAACGACATAAATCTCAATTTTACTTCACATATCAGTAGGGAGCAAATCCCGTTCTTAGATGTCCTCATTAAAATAGAGAACATTACCATTAGCACTACGCTATATAGGAAGGAAACTTCTGGGAACACACTATTGCACGCCACAAGTGCTCACCCAGCTCATCTAATCCAAAGCATCCCCTATGGGGAAATGCTTAGATTACGTAGGATATGCAGTAGTGAGGCAGAGTTATTTAAGAATCAGCAGGCAAGCAAATTGAGATTTATCGAAAGGGGCTATAGTGCCAAAACAATCAAGAGCGCAATTCAGAAATCTAGGGCTAGACCTAGGGAGGATTTATTGTTACAGACTAATATAGAGTCAGAATCCCAGGAATCTAAGACATCAGAAATAGATGGGGACCCTAGGCTTATATTAACATACAATCGCCAGCATAAATCGCTGCGCCAGATAATTAAGAACAATTGGCACATTGTAAAAGATGATCCCATCATTGGCAATTCCTTATCTGAATATCCTGCCATAACATTCAGAAAATCAACATCGATGGCGGATATTCTAGTCACCAGTAGTCCAGAATGTAAGAATACTACAGACTGGCTCAGTGCAAGGAAAGGGTTTTTCAGATGCATTAGCTGCAAAGCTTGTACATTTGGAACAAATAGAACATCATATATGACAGCCTTCAGCGCAAAACCCCACATGATCAAACAACATCTAACATGTAGAAGTGAATACGTAGTGTACATTTTGGAATGTAGTTGCAATCTCAGATATGTGGGAAGCACAAAGTTGCCTGGGTATCAAAGAATACTGCAACATATCAGGGCAATAACTAATAGCGACCCTAGTTACCCGGTAGCCCGCCACTTTAAAGAACACCATGGTGGAAAACCCAAAGATCTAAAGTATTACCTGATAGACAGTGTCCCGGTTCAAAGAAGGGGAGGTAACAGGGAAGGTGTATTGCGTCGCCTTGAGACCCATTACATACTGCTATTAGATAGCAAGCAACCCAATGGGTTGAATATGGGGGAAGACTTATACACATATCTGGATTAGAGGGCAATATATGGTCCAATGTATTAACATAATAGAGATAACATACTACGTAATCACTGTATTAGCCTACAAATACAAGAAATTGTCCGAATAGAAAAATGAAAAAATGATTGTGAAACATTAGAAACCCATTGTATAAGGTGGATCTGTAAAATATGAAAATTTATGAAATTGTTTAAATATAATTTTAACATATTGGGAATATTAATTGTTGAATTTTTTGGTTTATTTATGTGATCAAACATTAAGTTTTACAATTTTAAATGGACCGGAATTTTTACTGTGTAAACATGAAATTGGTTTTTAAGCATTTTTTAACTAAGGTGTTTAATTGTGGGAATCATGTTTTATAATTCGAATCCAGTTAAGTCCTTGTCCATTTGTCCTGTATTCCTATTGGAGTGAAAATTGCCGACAGATATAAAATTTAATATGAAAAGAGAAAAAATATGCAACCGCACAATAGTAATAACAAAATATAATTTAGTCACACTTGCACTTTATTATTTATAGCACTCGTAAGCACTTTCAGGTGTACTACACTGATAAGGCGATTCATGGGTTGTTCCGGGGGGAAGCACAATGTTATGAGGTTTAGAAGAGAATTCAACAAGACTATAATACAGTAGTTGCAATCGATAAGTGAGAATGTATGATGGGGCAATAAGGGTGTAAACATCCATATACATAAGGTACTATTTTAAATGTATGTATTTATACAAATCATTGCAAAAATTGAAAAATGTATTTTACATGTATTATTTATTGCTTCCAAAGTATGAAATGTTTTTACTGTTGTAAATAACTATTTATTATTAAGATTGCAAAATGTATTTGACATATAATTACAAAGTTGAAAAGGAGTTGTCAGAATGACAGAGAAAAAAGAGATACTCCGCTATATGTGTAAATACCTCTTCTATGTTTATTAATGGGCACTTGCACTTTAACTCCATGGCTGCTAAGGCAATTCCCCTCCTGTGCTGGGATTTGCTTTTTTATATTGTTTTATGACGAGCTGGGCTCGTCATCAGTGTATGAGGAGGCTACACCATGACGAGCCCAGCTCGTCATGAGTGTGGAAGGGGTTAAAAGGAAATGTGCTTCACTGACGTGTTGTCATGTGATCAAGGCAGGGATCTGCCGAAACGCGTCGTGAGGACTGGTGAAAATAAATTAAACTGCACAGATGGGTCTGCCTCATTTTCTTTTCTAACCCTGCTGGAGTTGGTGGCTGAAGCGAGCAACATTGGAGATATATATATATATATATATATATATATATATATATATATGACACAGGGTTCTGCAGAAACCCAATAGACGGATCCATGCAATCTTAAAACCTCACTCATGACAAGCCCTACACAGAATATTAAGATGTTATCTCTAAATGTAAAAGGGATCAACCACCCGATTAAAAAACGGAAAATCAGTGAATAATTACGCAAACTTTGGGGAGATATTAACCTTCTTGAGGAGCCCAAGATTGATTCCACACACCTCATCACTCAGAAATAATTGTTTTCGACATAGCATGCTCTTTCGCGGTGGGGAAAATAAAGGTGTCCTAACTTTGATCACTAAGAAATCAAATGTAGAACATGGTGTCAAATCTTTCTGAAAAAAAGGAAGATGGATCATTTCAAAACTCTCCAAAAACAATATTGAGTTCTTTGTGTTCGATGTCTATGAGCCACCAGCGGAATACCCATCCTTCTGGAATGAGCTTTCTGTCCAACTTATAATGATCCAAGACTCAGCCACGATCCTCCTTGCAGGAGACTTTAATTTACCAATGGACTCTACATTAGACAGAAACTCACAATTTACATTCCGCCCTAATAAAATTCATAAAGCTCTTAAGAACATATGCTCTAAAAACAACCTTACTGATGCTTGGAGAATGCAAAATCCAGATGAAAGCTATATACCTTTCACTCATTCCCCCTAATTCGTATTCTCGCATTGACAACACACTAATTTGGAGACATTCTATTAGAAAGGTTGAACAACTGAACCAAGAGTGATATAAAATCTATCCTGTATAGCAATGTCTATCACTGACATACTCTCCAGACTCAACACAAACACAATGGAGGTTCAATGTTGACATACTCAAACACCAAAATAACGAACAAATTATTGAAGAATCAAAAGAGAATTTCCTCATAGACAACAAAGAAAATTAATTCTGTGGCATCACTAGATGGAAGCCTTGAAAGCGATAGTAAGAGGCGTGAATATTAAAATTAGATCTAATATGGGCAAAGAAGTTAACCGTAAGTAGAATTAGAGAAACAAATTATAGAACTAGAAAAAATACAACTACAATACAAATATAATCACAAGAGCAGGTGTTTGGGTCAATATACAAAAAAGCATCAGACTGTGAAGCCAATAAACGGGCAAAACCTGAGCATCATACCTAAAACATAGATTGAAAAGATACTCCATACATGCCATTAAAGACGACAAAGGCCTTGTTCCCACTAACCCCAATAAAATTCCAGAGGTTTTAAAGATTTTAACTAAAACCTTTTTATTAAAAAAATGCTTCTCTGGATCACAAGAAATGTGAAAAATATCTAGATAAGGCCAAAATGCTCAAACTAACAGAGGAAGAAATGAAATAGATTAAAGGCCCAATATCAAAAGAAGAAATATCTGCGCTATCAAAAACTCAAAACAGCCAAAGCCCCTGGGCAAGGCAGACACAATGCACAATTTCTTAAATCCTTTCCCACAACAATTAATCCACCTTTATTAAACCTCTATACCCACTTTTCCAATTCTGGACAAGTCATGTGTGCCCCTGCAGAGGCTATCATAACTGTGATCCCCCAAAGGAGGGCAAAGACACTTTGCTTCTAAAAACCTACAGACCAATTTCAGTAATTAATTTGGATTGCAAAATATATGCCATGATCCTCTCTTCCTGGTTCCAAAAATATCCAAACGTATTCCCCCCTCACAAGTTGGATTTTTGAAGAACAGATTATGCAGTGAGAACACACAAATACTTTGTTACATCCTAGAAAAAGCTAAACTTTCTAAGAACTCCGCAATAGCAATCATGCTTGATGCAAAAAAGGCTTTAGACAAAGTTGATTGGCACTATTTAAACTTGGCCCTTGAGAAGTTTAATCTAGGTGAGTCCCTGATAAGTATGATTATGTTACTCTACCACACACGACTGCTAAAGTTAGAGAAGGGCACTATCTCTAACACATTCTCCTTGAAACAAGGAACCAGACAAGGCTGACCCCTCTCATTATACTAGCATCAGAGCCCTTTTGTATCATCTGAGGGAAAATAGGGGAATATAAGGGGTATCTTTGGTGGCAACAATATAAAAATAGAGGCATATGCAGATGATATTTTAACTACCACTGAGGACTCCCCCACCTTCATTGCCACATTAATAACTTAATTTCAAGTATTCACGGATGTATCAGGATTATACACTCAATAAGGACAAATCTGAGCTTAAACTTCTTAATAATATTGGAACTACCTACAGATATTCTAGGTAATTCGAGTTTCGCTTGACAACCAGGTTGAATTATATATATATATAGGATTAGAATTTTCAAATGACCTCATCACTATTTTAAAATATAAGGAAGACTCTATACTTAGGAAGACTAATAACTTTCTAAATGGATGGTCACCCACATTTCTTTCATGGTGGGGTAGAGCAGAATCCCTAAAAATGATAATTACTCCTCTAGTTAATTATCTCATTGGTATGCTCCCTATGTCTCTCTCATATGACTTCCTAACAAAAATCGACCACACTTTTTTTTTTTTTTTAATTTTTAAAACCTTTATTCAAAAACAGTGCACACAGCTATTCAGCCTGACATCCCGGAGGCAAGGCAGCACGGTGAATCAGAAGAGCAATAGTGCAAGAATCAATGCAACAGAACAGTGAAGGTTGATTTTACTTTTTTATAAAGGAAACACGAAGAGAATAGGAAAGAAAAAGAAGCGCCAGATAAGGCGCAAAGATATAGGCAATGGAGTACGAGAGCCCGTGAGACGTTGTTGGGGGGCAGGGGGGAACATATGGAGCACAATTGTGAAAACAGGAAAAAAGGACAGGAGCAAGGAGGGAGGGAGGAAAACACAGGATAGCATTCACAAAGCAGTGCAGTCGGTGTCACAGGCTACGGTGACAGATGTTCCTCCAGCGGAACGGGTTCCGGGGGTATGCAGATGTCTCCCCTATATGCATTCCATGCCCCCCACACCTTCTGCCACTTTTTGGGTTTACCCCTGGCAACATAAACAGTCTTCTCCCTGAACATACACCAATCCATATTGGCTTTCCATTGCACAACCTTGGGAGCTGCCGGAGCTCCCCACTTCTGAGCGATATCACGCTTAGCCACCATGTTGCCAAGGTTCACCCATCGAGTCTGGGCCACGTTGTGGTCCGTCGGATCCCAGATGTTAAGGAGGCATCTCCTGGCTTCCGCATTCGCTACTACCCCAGTCACCTCACCCGTAATCAAGTGCACACGTCGCCAGTAAGAAGCTATTGCGGGGCATTCCCATAGGATGTGCATGAAAGTGGCAAGGGCACCACAGCCACGGCGACAAAGCCCATCCTCAGAGTAGCCCATATGCACAAGTCGGGGGCCAGTTATGTAAACCCTGTGCAGGATCTTAAGCTGCACCAGTCTGAGACGGGAAGAGATGGCAACCTCCTTAGGGGAGGACACCGCACTCTGCCAGTCCTCATCATCGATTTCCAACCCATCACGCACCCACTGATCCCTCACGCCCAGGATGAGGTCGGTACGGACATTTATAAGCTTTTTATAGGACAGTGAAATGGCGCTGTCCGGCATATGGCCGTCCAGCACCCTATCTTCCAATGGGGAGCTTTCTGGGATCGCCCCCTCCTCCGGCCTAGCAGAAAGCAATGCGTGCTGTAACTGGGCATACCGGAAAAATTCTGAGGCACCCAACTGAAATTCGTCCTGTAACTGGGAAAAGGTCTTAATCTCGCCTCTCGACAACATATCTTCCACCCTGGAGATGCCTATGAGGTCCCATTTATCAAAACCCTTGGTGTGCCACAATTTGCCCAGGATGTCCGAATCATATAGTGGGGTCAGTCTGGTCAGTCTACCCTTCCATCCTTGCGCCTTGGTAATTGCCCTCCAAATATGGACCGCGGTTTTCGTTGGACCCGACATCCGCCCATCAAGAGACCTCGAATAGAGCGCCCTATAGTAATTTCCGCCGCCAAGGAGCCATCTATCCATGGCGTATCCAGGGTTGTGTTCCGAACCATAGAGTCCGTGGTTAATTGCCGCTAACTGGGAGGCCCAATAGTATCTACGCACATCCGGTAGCGCTATGCCACCATCGTACCACGGGAGCGTGAGCTTCGTAATAGCGATGCGGGGCCGGCCATCCCAAAGCAAAGCACGTTGTAGGCCCTCAATCTCCCGGAAGTACCGGGCGGGGACCGGATCCTGAGTATTCTGCAGGGCATAAAGAAACCTAGGCAGGGACATCATTTTAAATAATGCTGCGCGCCCAAGCAAGGAGAGCGGAAGCTTGCGCCAACCCTTCACATCTCGCCGAAGGCGGAGAAGAGGGGGAAGCAGATTATGTTCATAGCGCGCCTTCGCATTACTGGAGATATAGATCCCCAAGTACCTGAAGCCCTGGCTCGCCACCTGGATGCCGCAGCCCCTATGGAGGCGCGGTGTTCCCCCTTTCAGTACGTACAGGTATGACTTGGCCCAGTTGATAACAAGGCCAGAATACCGGCCAAAAAGCCGCAGTACATCACAAGCCACGATAAGGGATGTGCAGGGGGAAGTGAGGTACAGCAGAATATCATCTGCGTAGAGAGAGACTCTGTCCTCGAAACCAGGGGCCCACCTGATACCATGCAGATCCGGGTGAGTCCGCAACAAGACCGCGAGTGGCTCGAGCGCGAGTGCGAACAGGAGAGGCGACAAAGGACAACCCTGTCTGGTGCCCCTGTGAAGAGCGAAAGTCGCCGAAACACGGCCGTTAACGGCAACGTTAGCCAGCGGTTCAGCATACAGAAGTTTAACCCAACCCACAAACTCCGGGCCAAAACCGAGCTTCACACATTTTTTAGACTAAGAGCTCAAATATGGAAACATTCTATACTAAAGAATAGTTCCTCACTACCTACACTAAAAAGTAACTTGAGCAAAATGGGACATGTAGTATTGAAAGTAAATAAATTACTCTTGCCTAAATCTAGCAGAGCTCACACACGAAATAAGAAAAGATGGGAAGCAAAACCTTCTAAAAGCAATATAACATTTTACTGGAAACTTATCTACAGATCCACTTTTACAAATAAGATATCAATGACGATATCCCAAACCAAATACATTGATAATTCACAGATGCTACTGGACCCCCGAAAAGCTTCACAAACTTAATCTCATACAAGATGCCACGTGCTGGAACTTTGATGTACATATAGGTGATATGGATCATATGTTCTTTTATTGTCCCATCCTCCAGAATTATTGGTATAATATTTTTAAATTTATCAAAAACTGTTTGGGTATTAATCCCACTCGCAAAATCTTGTATATACTACTTGGTCAGCTAGACCCTCAAAATAAAAAAAGAAGCAGATGAATCTCTTTTAGACCTAATGCTGACCTTGTCTGCAAACTGATTCTCAATAACTGGAAGAACACCAACATCGTCTCATTCCATATGTGGCCAGAATGGCTCACATTTCGTAGAGGGGGTAATAACACTTAGTTACAACTTTTTCCTTGGCCACCACCACACACACCTATGTAGGGCTCACTTGATGCCACTTCAATTCATTTTGAAGCACCATAGGCCCATTTAACTCCCACTAGTACCTGCTTCATATGCCCTAAGGCGCATATGACCCAGATTTTCTTTCAATCATGATTCCCAACAGCTAAATCCAAATGAATTCTATGTAAACTCTAAACTTGCTCACTGTATTGACTTAAATGGATGAATTCAAGTGTTGACTGTTTGTTCCACTGTGCACATAAGATAACATTAATATGGTATTTTGATCAAAACGAAAGGAATTAATTTAACATTCCTATACGCACTCGTTTACAGTATTGACTTAATGCACAAATTAAAATGTTGGCTATATATCCTCTATGAGTATATGATATTATTAACATGTAATTATATGCCAAGTCATGACCACTCCCCTCTTACATTCTGTACCTACTTCATTAGTGCTTATTAAGATCAATTCTACCAATGATTAGTAATGACAAGCACACTCTGTCTCTTACTTATTTGCATTCCCAGTATGAAAAATTAATAAAGATTATTTGAAATAAACACTGTTGTCTACAGCAGTTTAGCTAAAATGCCTTAGGCCCTGGTGCTAGGAACGAATTGTTGGGGTAATAAAATTAAGCAATTATTAGGGTTCAATGGGCCCCTCAGGGCCCTGGTGTACTGCACCTACCTCACCAATGGTAGCTATGCCCCTGGTTGGCTATTGTTTTTTACTTTTAAAGGGAGGCTGTTCCAATTCTTTGGACCGCTCACAGAGAATCTGCACTCACCTTTCAATCATAAGCGGACTGACTGCATAATCAAGACACCTGTAAACGCAGATTTAAGAGGTTGAGCAGGGCAGTTCCTGTTGATTTTCACTTGAAGATATGATGACTCTTCATTAATGCATGTATATATCAGACACATTAAAGACAATCCACTTGTCAAGACATAACCAGTGCAATTTTGACTAAGAAATATACTTTCTGCCAAGAAGTAACCCTGCCAAGACCACAATTCATGCCACACAGATAATGTAATGGCATTTGCATCAAGTTTTTACTTCCCTGGGTACCAGGTTTTCCACCTTTGCTGTGAGAAATATAAAACTTTAAATCATATGCAATATAAACCACACTTGGGGGAAGCCTGCAGCACATGTACTAATCCTTTTACTGGCACTAAGGACAGCAGTACACATTGGCTTGTTTATACAAACTTTAGTTTGTTTTCTATAGGATGATGACATAATTTACTCCATGTGATACGTACCACCAGAGCCGGACTGGCCGTAGCGGGCACCGGGTGTTTCCCCGGTGGGCCGCCATGCTGGGGGCCGGTTTTCGACCCCTGATGGCCATTTTTGTTACCGGGAGCCAGCAATATCGGCCCCCTGTAACAAAATCTGCCGAAACCGGCGCTAGCAAACAGCTCGGTCGCACCCCCCTGATCCCAAGGGGGGGCAGCCAAGCAGTTTGCCAGAGCAGGTTTCGGTTCCCAGTCCTGCGTAGAAGGATGCCTTTACTGTACTGAACTGCAAAGGATTTGGTTTTTTTTTATCCTTCCTTGACCTATTTCTGATATCTTAGATCCAGCTACCTAGCTCTTACATAGTGGAACATGAGGGCAATAAGCCATGAGGAGAACACCAATATTACAGCTAATAGTGACTTTATATGCTTTTCGTAGAATCTAGCTGTTTTAAATATTTTCTGTAAGAGCATTACCATGGGATATTGAGGATGAGAATGATTCACAAGCTTTCATGTTTTTAGTTTCTATATGCAATGAGTTCTGGAAGAGATTTAATCGTTGCTTTCCAGGTTTTTCAAAACTCATTAAAATCAGTGATTTTTTGTACTGTAAATAGTCATGGGACAGTATTTTTCCAATGCTTCTAAAGAATGTTGCTTTAATTTAATTATGTCACTTATTCCTTCTTTCTGTTTCTCATTCCCTTCCTTCTATCCTTTCCTTGAATTTGCTACATCATGCAACTTTTCATTATTCTCCCATTTCCCTAACTGTTGTATTTCCTAAAACTGAAGATTCAAACTCCTCTTCTCAGCAGACCAATCTTATCCAAGGATCTGCATCACTGTATATGAGTTTGCACGTCATCCAATTTTGATTGAAGCAAATAAAATATTAGAACATAGGAATGTTGAGAGCTCCATTGAAGACAATGTAGCAGCAATGGCATATATGAACTGGCATAGCCCTGCTGATCTCAACATTTCAATGTCCTAATACACAGCCTCTGCCTTTCTCTTTCCCCTGCCTCTTGAAAATATATTAATTAGGCAGAGGAAAGCGAACGTCATTGGCCGTGCAGGAGGACACACACAGCCTTCACCCTTCCCTCCTCTTGTAGCTCAGTGTCACTAGGGCTTCAGAAGGAGGGAAGGGTTATGCTGCTCAGCTCCTGGGATTCCAAGGGTTGGCAGAACCACAAAAAGTAGTTCAGCCAAACTAGGGAGAACCAGGGGCTGACTGGCCCTGGATTGAAGCTCTTGCTGTGAAAGTTCGACAACTAACAGCTGTGGCTGTGTGCGCGGCTGTTAACCATAGAACATTGACAGCGAGAACTGTAAATAAGGGCTTTGTGGGCATTCAACACTCCATTGTGCTCCACCTTTCTATAGTCAAATGGCACTGAGAAGAAGAAAGAATTTACTACACAAGCTATATGTTGTCAGTTATTAAGTGCCGCCTTACTTGAAGCTAGTGTTATCTTTGCTTGTGGTTTGTTTCAAGATGGCTAGAACGAATTACGTTAGTAAACATATTTCTACTTCTTTGTACGAAGTGGAAGGTGCACCAAAATTAGAGTCAATGTCCTCCAAATGTATTCAAACAGTATCCTTTTATTGTTCTTGATAGTAAAACATGGACATCAGCCAACGCGTTTCGTTCCACAGAGGGAACTTCATCAGGGTTCATATGACAATACGAGGGACAATATATCCGCACTCTAAATCAAATTATATCCAAAGTAAAAGTAAAGATCAACCAAAATCCTCATATGCCAAGATGAGGGATAATATGTCTGCGCTCTAAGTTAAGGTATATCCAAAGTAGAAATAAGTAAAAATGGTCCGAAATCCTAAACTTAGGTGACAAAAGATTTATATTCACTGGGTGTTGTTCACAGCAATTATGTTCCACAGAAAAGGGGTAGCATATTATCGGCCTTGATATGATACATCCACCGTCAGCAAAAACACTCTCTCTTTATCTCAAATTTCAAACATATTTCTGCTGTCTGAACTGGGCTTTTCCTTTTCTCCATGGCCATCGGGATGCAGCTAAGGAATTCATATTTTTATTGGTGAATAAACAACCTCTGCGATTGCAAAGTGCACTGTTTTATGATAAAAACAACTGAGTAAAGATACTTCATAACCAGCAGGAGGTTTTTGGTAATTTGCTAGTATAATAAAAATGCAAATGAAGTTACCCAATGTGGCATAGGTGAACTGCTGAATTTAGGGAAACCACAAAGCAGGGACAATATATTTCTGATTTGTTTTTCTTCTCTATTCTTTTCTTTTTTTTTTACATTGTTGGACTATGGCTACTGGATCTTGCTCAGTGTGAGGACAAATGAGCACTTATTTCTGGCAGGCATCCAGGCCTTTATTTTTTTTAAACAGTAATGGACGGCTGTGCTCCTATTCGTTGATTGTGAAAGTCGCACACATTTTCGTTGTAATCCATGCAATCGTTATCTCACATCCATTGTTCGGGTGCATTTTCCATTCAAAAGAACAAGAACCACTTGATATGTTGTCATTATATACACTACAGCAGCAGCATCACAGTGAGCTAAAGCCAGACGAGATGAGTTATGCTTTCAAAATGTCTGGAGTTAGGTGCTAGAAGTAGGCCTTGTGGGACCCAAGACATTAGGAAAGGTCACCAGGGCATTTGGGGGAGCTTGTTGGGAGTCCAGAGTGGAACTTAGCAGGAGCATCCATCATAGAACAGCGAAAGAGAAAGGGAATTAATTTATATTGCCTTTAAAGCTGTGGTGCCAGACATCATAAATGCAGCACACTTCAGTGTTTTTTGGTTTCCATTTGTCAGAACCCAATAGTCTTTGCAGAAGCAGAACCAACACTGATCCCTATGCCCGCCCACCTGTGCCGCCGCGCTACTCACAGAGCAACGTCACCATTAGGGGGGAAAAAGGTAAAGGTAAAGAGAAGAGACACTCCTTTATCGGCTACCACCCTTGTGCTGCTCCCAGGAATCTTCTATGTAGATGTTCCTGACTGCCAAGTGGGTACCTAATACACAGAGGGGAAGAGAACATAAATACAACGACCTGTTGCCTAGGTATGTTATACTCTATTGGTTCTTAGGTTAGACCATCTCCCTACCAGCTGTAGCAGGAGTATAAGCCTCTCTTCTATATTTACAGTATCATTGGTGTGATGATGTTCAATCTGAGATAGAGTAGAATCCATGCAACTAAGAGAAGATACCATGAGTTGAGTTCAATTAAACATTTCTATCAACCATGGTACAGGCTATTCCTAAATAAACCTTTTATCTCAAACTGCATTAATGATAGATTTTACACTCCAATATTTTCCTTTTGAATGGTTGTCGTATCTTCTTGGTACGTTCTTGTCTTTCCCCAGTGCTTAACAATCCTCTGTTCTATTACGCGCAAAGAAGGCACTAGAGAGGGAAAAGAGGGAGGTAAGGAAAGGTAAAGCGCAAAGAGAGGGTATAGCAGAACTACCTTAGCGCCAGGAAGGAAGCACTGTGCTAACTGGCATTAGATATATTTATTAGCAAGCGCTACTTTCTTGGACGAGTCTTACTTGAAAGAGGAGTTGCTGGAAAGTTGTTCTAACGCTTGGTTCACTCCTTGCTGAAGCGCAGCCGAACATGAAGTAAGCACTCTCTTACTGGTAAGTCTGACTCGGAGGATGGTAGCTCTGAATTCTGGATACTATTCCTAAATATACCTTTTATCTCAAACTGCATTAATGATAGATTTTACACTCCGATGTTTTCCTTTTGAATGGTTTTCGTATCTTCTTGGTACGTTCTTGTCTTTCGCCAGTGCTTAACAATCCTCTGTTCTATTACGCGCAAAGAAGGTACTAGAGAGGGAAAAGAGGGAGGTAAGGAAAGGTAAAGCGCAAAGAGAGGGTATAGCAGAACTACCTTAGCGCCAGGTAGGAAGCACTGTGCTAACTGGCATTAGATATATTTATTAGCTAGCGCTACTTTCTTGGACGAGTCTTACTTGAAAGAAGAGTTGCTGGAAAGTTGTTCTAACGCTTGGTTCACTCCTTGCTGAAGCTCAGCAGAACATAAAGTAAGCACTCTCTTACTGGTAAGTCTGATTCGGAGGATGGTAGCTCAGAATCCTGGATACTTGACGACGTAGAATGAAGCTGGGTTGATACTCGGAATTTCACACTGCTGGTCTGGAGAACTCTGGAACTCCGAACGGATTGTCGAGAAGAGAATAAACTCACTGGATTAGGAGGCGAGACTAACTATCCCGCACCGTCTTCACGAGAATTAGTATCAGAAAACAGGAATCTTCTTAACCACTAACTCTGAATTTCTCTACAAAATCTGCTCTCTACATCTCATCATAACCTGAGGAGAAACGGTAGAACCATGCGTAGTCTAACAAACTTCAGTTGAGGTGCGCAGCAAGGGCCGCGCGCAATTCCCTTAACCACTAGACTGTACAGGTGTTTACAAAGTGTGGGGATAACAGCTACTAATGCAGTGGCCATCTTGTCATGTCTAATTTTACCTACTTTAAATCATACCAAAGATTAACCAAACAAGGTTTAACAAGGACTCTTGCCTTTTTCAAGGTACTGCGTGGATTCTGACTCATAACTGTGGCAACCATGAATTTCCTGACGGTACCCCTTTTCAAAGACCGATTTATCGGTCCAGGTTTTAAAGGGTGTTGTGAAGGAAATCGTCTTTTTAACTGGGGGGCATGAACATTATCAGCTGGCTCCCATGATCTATCTTCAGGACCATACCCTTTCCAATCGATCAAGTAGAAAAGTTTTCCTTTAGTGAGTTTAGAATCTAAAATTCCTTTCACTACATATTCAGGATGTCCATTGATCTCAAGAGGTTCTGGGGGTGTTGACACTCTAACATGTGGTGCAGCTTTTTTCAAAAGGGAAACATGAAAGACAGGATGGATACCTAACTTGGGAGGCACTTTCAGTTTCACTGTGAGTGGTCCCAATATTTGTTCAATGGCATAGGGGCCTACAAAGCGGGGCTGAAATTTCGATTACCTTTTAAATGTAAATTACGAGAGGATAACCAAACCTGATCTCCCACTTGATACTCTGGTGCTGGTTTTCGATGTCTGTCTGCACATTTTTTATAGTTAATTCTAGCCTTAGTTAAATTGGATTCTGCAGATTTATAGAGAAGAGCAAAATCTTTCATTAAATCTCCCTCTGCTGGTTCTCCTAATTCTTCCTGTGTGTAAAAAAGGATTAGGGTGGCAACCGTAATTTAAATAAAAAGGAGAGTAACCTGTGGACACACTTTTTGCATTATTAAATGCGAATTCAGCCATCCACAACAATTCTGATCATTCTCCACCCGATCCATGAGGAACAAATGAAGATATTGCTCTAGCTCTTGATTAATCCTCTCTGTTTGGCCATCGGTCTCGGGATGATAACTGGTAGAATGCCTAGTCTCTACTCCTAGTCTATGTAAGAAGGCTTTCCAAAAGTGGGACACAAACTGAGAACCCCGATCTGAAATTACCCTTTTGGGAACCCCATGCATTTTCACAATTTGCTCACTAAATAATTTTGCCAATTCTTTTGCTGAAGGTACCCCAATTAGTGGAATAAAATGGCTCCTTTTTGTGAAGGTATCTACAAAAACCAAGATAGTATTGTATCCATGACTGAAAGGCAACTCAACAATTAAATCCTTCATCACAGTATGCCAGGGATGGGATGGAGTGGTTAAGAGTTGTAACATTCCCTGTGGAGCCTGTTGACTAGGTTTACTTTGGGCACACAATTAACAGGTCTGGACATATTTTTTTACATGTGAGGATATCCCAGGCCACCACAAATAATGCTGTACCAAATTTAATGTCTTGGATATCCCCTTATGTCCAGCTAAAGGCTGATCATGACACTCTTGAAGCGCCTTTTCTTGCAAAGTTTTAGTAGGAAGATACAAAGCTTCTTGTAATAGGGTAATTGATCTTGTATTTTTCTCTCAGCTCCTCGAGAGGCCCAATGCGTCATTTCTTCAGGAGTTAACAACTTCGAACTTCTTCTTGGATATTGTCAAATAAAATGGTAAAGATGATTTTGGATTCTGGAATTATTGGCTGTGGTTCCACAGGGTGGTCACACTCCTCAGTTTGTAACCGGGATAAAGCGCCCGCTTTTCCATTCTTGTTTCCAGGACGATATGTAATGACAAAATCGAAATCAGCGAAGTATCACGACCAGCGAAATTGTCTTGGAGTTAGGGTCTTTGCGGTCTTCAAAATTTGAAGGTTTTTATGATATGATCAGAGAATACAGTAACAGTATGTTTGGCTCTCAATAAATAATGTCTCCAATCTTCGAATGCATCTTTAACTGCCAGAACTTCTTTTTCAGCTATGGTGTAATTGATCTCAGCTGGACTCAACTTCCGAGATCGATATGCTACTGGATGCAGCTGTCCCGTATTCCGATGTTGCTGTGAAAATACACCTCCAATGGCTTGATCAGAAGCATCCGCTTCCACAAAGAAGGGTTCAGTGGGATCGGCATGTAACAAGATTGGGGCTGAAGTAAAACTTTTCTTTAGGCTCATAAACGCTTGTTCTGCTTCAGATGTCCATTGGAATTTCACTCCTTTCTTTAATAAATGAGTGATGGGAACAATCAGTTGTGAAAATCATTGAATGATAGAAATTTCCAAATCTAAGGAATCGCTGAGTCTCATTGACATCTTTTGGGGAAGGCCAACTCTCCACTGCTTGCACCTTTCTGAGGTCCATGGTTATGCCTTGTGAGGATAAAATGACTCCAAAGAATTCCACACTAGAAGAACTGAAAACGCATTTCTCAAGCTTAACATATAGGCGTTGAGTATGAAGATGTTCCAGCACCGTTCTAACATGCCCAGGGTGGTCCTGAGGATCTTTAGAATAGATTAATATGTCATCCAAATAAATGACTGCAATCTTGTCAATCAAATCTCCCATTACTCACATTGATGAAATGTTGGAATACTGCGGGAGCATTGCAGAGACCAAAGGGCATCACTCCGTATTCAAACAATCCAAACTTCGTTCTGAACGCTGTTTTCCACTCAGGCCTCTCCTTCATACGCACCAAATGATAGGCCCCACGCAAATCTAGTTTAGTAAAAATTCGGGCCTCCTTACTTTGATCCAACAAGACTGAAATCAACGGAAGAGGGTAACGATTTTTGACAGTGACTCGGTTCGATGCTCGATAATCGATGCAAGTTCTTAGAGTTCCTTCTTTTAAGGAATTAAAAATAACGGGGATGAGACTGGAGATTGGGAGGGTCTTATAAACCCATTCGCCAGGTAAAGATCTAGATATCCCTTAAGATGATGGTTTGACTCGGAGGATGGTAGTGCTGAATTCTGGATACTTGACGACGTAGAATGAAGCTGGGTAAATACTCGGAATTTCACACTGCTGGTCTGGAGAACTCTGGAACTCCGGACGGATTGTCGAGAAGATTATCGAGACGAGAATAACCTTACTGGAGCAGGAGGTGAGACTAACTATCCTGCACCGTCTTCACGAGAATTAGTATCTGAAAACGGGAATCTTCTTAACCGCTAACTCTGAATTTCTCTACAAAATCTGTTCTCTCCTTCTCACCATAAACTGAGGAGAAACAGTAGAAACGTGGGTACTCTAACAAACTTCAGTTGAAGTGGGCAGCAGGGACAGTGCGCACTTCCCTTAACCACTAGACTGCACAGGTGTTTACAAAGTGTGGGGATAGTAGCTACTAATGCAGCGGCCCCCTTGTCATGTCCAATTTTACCTACTCTAAATCATACCAAAGATTAACCATACAAGGTTTAACCATGACTCTTTCCTTTTTCAAGGTACTGCGTGGATTCTGACTCATCACTGTGGGTACCATGAATTTCCTGACACCATTGAATAGCAAATATTTGCTTAGGTGGGGTTTTATCAGTGATAATCAGTTTTAACTGAAAACCAGAAATCCTAAAGATATACAAAGCAAATGCATCCTAGGGTAGGGGAGGCAGACGACTATCAGGTTTGACATACTGCTTTGTCAGTCCATAAAGAAATCTGTGACATAAACTTGAATATCTCCAACAGATAAGCACCTCCAATAAAAGCAGATTAAGCTGTATTACTTAAAGCCTCTCAAAAGTAAATGCTTTCACCAGCTCCTGACAATAAAGTGATGAAGACAACAGTTAATCCACACAAGTAAAGAATTCAATGTTAAGACTACTTCTTGCATGTCTATTGATAAGCTATAGCTATTCAAGTATCAGTTTCTCACTATATAGTAATTTTTGTCTGAGAAATCGAGTGCACTTATAACCTCAAGTACCCCTACAGCAGGTTAACCCCAGTGTAGATTTGGTACACAGAAGGAGGTGCAACACATGCATACACCCAACTACCTTGTATAACAAATGCAGAAATATTGCGAAATCAGAGCTTTATAAGCACACTGATGTAACAAGTTCTGACAAAGCCAACAGATCTCACCTATAGGACCTATCAGCTTTGACAATGGTTTTTACCATCGCTGAACAGCAACTCTGATGCCATGCTGCAAAAGAAAAGGCACCATTATGCATCTGCCCGCCTCAATTTGTTGGCATGTGTAACACATGTGCGAGCCTACAAAATGAAGCTGGCCCCTTTTTCTTTTTATTTACCGATCTGAGTTGGAGTGTTAAGTATTTTTTTTTTAAGCAACATAGGGTGTGGGGGCAGAAGCAACACAGAGGGGTGGGAGAAGCAACACTGGCAAGAGAAGAAAGTGGAGCATTGGGGTGAAGAGCAGGACACGGGCTGGAAAGATGAACATAGAGCTGTTGGGGGAGAAATTAAATGAGTTAGAAAGCAATGGGGGAAAGAAGGACACAAGGACATGCACAAGGACACAGGCAATAGAGCTAAAAAAACATGTACTCTTGGGGAGTGCTTAACCAAAGCCAAAAAGAAAAAAAAGTAGGGATTCAAAAGTGACCAGTGGAAGAACACAAGTAATGTGACCATGCTCCAGGGGAGGGACCAACACAAGGAGAGTAAATCAAGCCCACAAAAGCTGACTAATAAAAAGCAAGCAAATTAGAGTGACATTTAAGCCAACCAATAGTAAGCAATGGGAGGGTTTTAAGCCCACTGTAAGTTGACAATAGACTTTTTCACTAAGACACAGGTTGCTCTGACTAGTAGGCAAGGCCTAAAAACTAACATCTTCCTGAAAGAAAAGCCAATGTCTCTACCCTGACATCCTAACAGCATCGAGAGAACACCAAAATCCAGAAAATCTCAGCATTCAAGAGATTTGTCTGCACGTAGAGGCATGTCAGAGAGGAACAGAGAGATTTCTGTCCTGTTGGAGTCAACTGGTTTTTTAGAGCTAGAGATGGATTTTTTGATGAAAGTGCCCTGAGAAGCTTATCTGATGTCCAAGGACAAACGCCAGTTAAGAAGTCTTTATGTATCCGTGATGGAAAGTGGCACTTAGAATCTAAGTGCTCCAATTATTGAATCTTCTCTATTGAAGAGTCTTACTGATTGCAGTCCAAGCAACCCTGTGGCCAACAGTGACATGAACAAATGGCACGAAATCAGAACATTCAGATAATATTTTCTGTAGCTAATACATTACACCCTCACAATTATGACAATTCTCAAAAGGGTAACCATCCCAAAGAAATTAGTCTATGACAAAACCAGAAAGGGAACAACAGAGATAATGTCTGCACAGGAAAAATAATGGGACATATGTATGAAAGTTTGGTTTTGCGATTCTCAAATAGCGAATTTCAGAGAATCGCCATTTGAGAAGCGCAAAACGAGATGTATGTAGGATTAACAAAATAATTTACGAATCCTACATATCCCTTAATTGCGAATCGCAAAGTGTGATTCACAATTAAGGAAACCTTCCCCATTCACTCCTATGGGCCTAGAGGCCCACAGGAATTAATGGAAAGACATTCTCAATTTGTGATTCGCAATTAGAGATTCACTAATTGAAAATGCAATTTCAAGGTTGCCATGGTGTCAAAAGGAAACTTTGAAAAATGCAAAAAATTGAATTTTTCAAAGAAATCGCAAATTACCACCAACTTGAAGTTGATGGTAATTTGCGATTCCTTAACACCTTGGCTGCTAGGGGGTTTTCCCCTCCTGCGCTGAAGATGCTTGAATTCTATAGAATCATGACAAGGTCAACTCGTCATAAGCACAGCGCAGGTAACACCCATGACCAGTTGACCTTGTCATGAGCATGGAAGGGGTTAAGGCCAAATTGCACTTTTTCTGTGCTTCTTACATTGTATTTAAGGAATTGCAATTTGCGATTCCTTAAATGCAATCGCAAAATAGGTAATCTCTAATTTTGCGATTCCTTATTTTGCGAGGCAGTTTTTCATTGATACATGCCACTAAGCCCAATTGCGATCGCAAACGCGAAATTCTGCGAATTTCGGCGTTTGCGATCGCAATTTGGAATGATACATATGGCCCAATATGTCCGAAAGCCCGAAGTGAGTAAAAAGAATGTGTTGATCAGCAGGAAAAATCTTACAAAGTGAGGAGACAGTGTTCAGTGATCTGTAAAGCCGGCATGGACATAAGTGCAATGATGTAGGTTATGTAGAGTGGGGCATTGTGAGATCTTTCACTTGCCAGGCTTGGGAATTTTGCAGGTGTAGTCTGTTTTTTTCTGTTTAAGGACTAAGTAGTAATTTGTTCTAACTGTATAGATCCATACAAAAGACACTTCCAGAAAGAAACTGTATAGCATCACTGGAATATAATTGACTACTCATCATATTGTGGTTATGGTTGTAATCTCTCATCATATAAGAAGGCCCCAGCGTACAGCTCCAGTGTCACAATTACAAACCCCTTCACTTGAGCGGTAAACTCAACCCCAGCACCTTGTAGTAGGCCAGGTGAGGCGAACCCAGTGTTTAAAGGAGGTTTGCCCTTGTTTTGATTTCAAGCTATTCTTTTTAACCCTCTAGATAGGAGTAACGTTTTTGTACATTGCTTGAAGTGATCAAGCCCAATCTGTACTACATTGTGATCTTTACGTTTCCCTCATGATCAAGTTAACTCACAGTCTGTTAATTTTAAGTCAACCAGCTCACTTAACTTATTTTCCTCATGAGTCTAGGTCACATTAGCAGACCCTGCACCCCCGCATTCCTCACAATGTGAATCAGTTGAAGTAGCAAACTTCAGCATGAAAATGTATCTCTTGTTCTTCATAAATAAGACAGCCAGGGGAGAAGAAACATGGGTTTGAGATAACATATTCTCCTCAGCACACTGGGCCACCAGCACAGTGCAGTGGATTCAGCTTCTACCAGGACAAAAAACAATGTTGGGATCCATCCACTCCTCCGCACCGCCACAGCCACAGCCACACCAGGTGCAGAGGCCCCCCTCCAGTTCCAATCTCATTGGCCATCTCAGTGCTCCCCTCCCTTGTCAAAAGATCTTTTTGAGAATTGGATCTTCTGCAACTATGGTGTCACTGTAATGTTGACCAGCTATGTATCGGGGTTGGAACAGTAAGTTCTTACTGAATAGCTAGCATGGGGCCTGGTTCATTGGAATGTGGCCACCATGTAGGCTATAGTTCCACCTCCTTGGATTCTAAGCAAGTGCGCTCTATAGACAACCTAATTAAACAACAAGGGGTGGTGATGGAGAGAGTTTCTGAATTAAGCAGAATACTCTCACCCAGTCAAGAGATCAGGGCTAGATCCAACACCTTTTTAGCTCACTGCACCATAAGTTCAAGCAAGCCGGGCCGAAGAAGGCTGAAATGCCAGAAACCGGTCCCCGGTAGCTTGTCTCCTTTCTGGTGAAGAATTGGCTTGGTAGTTTAGTCGGCCCTGTTCCCATGATGCACTGGTCCAGGGACAGACTGATTTGCATATAGCCAGGTTCTGAGCCGGGATGGTGCAGTGAGATAAATAACGGTGATGGATCAAGCCCTGATCTTTGGACTGGGTAAGAGTGGTCTGCTTAATTCAGACACTCTGTTCATCACCACCTCCTTTTCTGAATCGTTTTTGGCCACTATAGGTGTGGCAGGGTATACTCAGACATGAGTCCCTTTCTCACAGCACCATCAGGATTCAAGCAAGCCGGGCCGAAGAAGGCTGAAATGCCAGAAACCGGTCCCCGGTAGCTTGTCTCCTTTCTGGTGAAGAATTGGCTTGGTAGTTTAGTCTGCCCTGTTCCCATGATGCACTGGGCCAGGGACAGACTGATTTGCATATAGCCAGGTTCTGAGCCGGGATGGTGCAGTGAGATAAATAACGGTGATGGATCAAGCCCTGATCTTTGGACTGGGTAAGAGTGATCTGCTTAATTCAGACACTCTGTTCATCACCACCTCCTTTTCTGAATCTATACACAACCTGGCACCATAACATATACTATAAATTAATGGTGTTTGAAAAGATATGCCTCATTTTTTGGCCTCCAGGATATCTGGTAAAGCTTTGTTTAAGGAGGGGTATGTTTTATTGAGGAAGAATTTGTGTCGCTGTTTTGTGCTGTAGCCTAGAACATATTGGAATTGCTAGATGCTCTCTGTCGAAATTTTCAAGCTGGTACCTGTGTGGTCTCTGGAAGCAAATCACTAAAGAAGGACTTTGTTGTCCTTGCATTAAGAGCTGTGCCAAGATGAAGGCTGGACAGAGCTGTTGTATCTGACCGGAAAGCAGATAACAATATTGCCTGACACAACCCTTGACACAGCAGAATTGACAAATTTTGCATCAACATTAAAAAAAGGGGGAACTAGGAGCAATCACGGTCCAGCAGACACACTCCCCTATGTAGAATAATCAATGTACAAAGAGTATGCAGTTCCTATATTCATATCAAGGGGAAAGGCCATTAGTGTCATACCAACATCAAGAATGGTTGGTGGAATATGAATTTTCAGGTGCAAGAGCTCTCACCCAACCAGATTGGTGGCATGTTTCATCATCCGACAGCTCCCCGTTCAGCCAGCACTGCGATGGCCAACGAGCCCCTCGAGGGGGCTTTTTGCCAGAGATCTTAAGTTATTTGCCTTAATGAGCCTGAAATGAGGGTGGTGAATGTGCAGAATGGGGAAACATAGTGGGGTATCAAAATGACTAAAGGCCACCGATTAGCTACTTTATTATGATGGTGGATTGTGTCATGTCTAAAATCAAAGTGAAACTATGACACTATTATTGTTCTCCCTTGATATGCATCTAGGAGCTGCATAATCTTTGTGCACTAGTGTTTGCATCAAGACTGAACAAGAAGTTCTGTTGCTGTGTCAATTAAAAATGGACACTTCACATCTATCAATGGCACCATCTCAATGCATATGATTTTTCAAGATGGATACATATATATCTATCTTCTTGCACAGGTCTCAAAATAAATAACGCATAATGAAATGAACCCCATTCTCTTGGAGGTTCCCAGCAAAGGCAGTCCTGATATTTAATTTCAAAAGAAAGCTATCATAAATAAATATACACAACATTAAAATATTTATTATCACACACTGACAGTGCAATTTTTTGAGCAATGGTTAGTTTATATAATATAATGCATTTACTTGTCTTATTAACACTTATGTGAACAGACATTCAGTTGAAAATACTTATGTTAGTCCATAACTTGAATATTTAGAAGCATAGGTACTGTTGATAGAAGGGTGAACTAGAGCTTAATCATCAATTAATGTTGAACTACAGCTTAACAACCAATTTGCCGCAAACTATATCTATTTAACAATACAATATTATTGCAGACAAATATCATTTGGACACCAAGTTAAGCGTAAACACAATGTAAGTATAAATAAAAGGGAATACTACTCAAAGAGAGCAGGATGGACTGTGGGGTCCTCTGGCAAAATACAGGGCCCCTTCAGTATCCCCAAACCTTTCTATTCTACTAATGGGATTGGAGGGCTGGAGAAAGTAACCCCAAGGAACTAGCTGTAGCTATGCTGTCCTTAAAATACTCTAGCATAGAATTGGTCTTTTCATCATACAGCCATCAATGGGCACGCCCATGAGCAAGGGTTAGACATTCTCTGAAAATTCAGTGACACGCTTCCAAGTATGACGTCTAATGTCAATGCTGGTGCCCATAGCTTGGGCAAAGAATCTGTGGTATCTAGGCTGTATTGTAAAATATATACTAAAAGCGTCTAGGCCATCTTGTACCCTTTGGGTGAAAACATTTTTTTAAGTCTTCTGACAAATATGATATAACCTCATTCACCATGCTCAAGAGAGCACGAGTGTTGCGACCCTGAAGAAACACAGCATTTAAATATGGAAGTTCCAGGCTAGTCGATGAAAAGACCCTCTTGCCTATTGAATCTATGCTCATGAAACCTAAACTATAAGGTTCAGAGAAGTAGGATGCCGAGTCTGGAACGTCAAATCACCTGATGCAAGTGTTTAGAGTCTCAAAATATGGTGTCATGCCTGCCTTGATTCAGCAAGGCTTAGGCCAAGTCACCATGACTGACTCAGTCACAGCTTTCTTAAAGGTCATTGCTGACTCTGAAGTTGAAGGCGCAGGCTGCAAGATTTGGTCAGCTCTATGAAACACTGCAAGAAGGGAAACATTGTTTACAACGCGTGACTACATTGCGGTTTTCACGACGCAAGTCGTTACAACGACTTGCGCTGGATGTCGCTCTAGGACAAGGAATAGTATAATTTACTATCCAACACCTTCCCTACTGTATGTAGACTGGAGTTGGAATAGTAAATTATACTACTCCTAAGTTCAGCGCCCTCCAACGCAAGTCGTTGTAACGACTTGCGCTTTAAAAACCGGGATGTAATGTACCGGGATGTAAATGTATGCGTTGTAACGTCATACATCCCTGCAAGGGAAGCACTCTTCTGTTGAGGCACAGAGGGCAAAATCAATACCATCTCTGGTGAGATATCCAGGCGCGGCCCGTGTAGTTAAGAGCAGAGGGCAAGGGGTTCAGTCAACAGACGATGAGGGAAACTTAAATTAAAAAATATATATATAATAACACCTTTTGTCATTTAAGTTTGCCTCGTAGTCTGCCGACTTCCCCCCCACCCCCCCACTGCTCTTACCTGCACTGACCGCACCTGTTCAAGACACTGATGACACAATAGCAAGATATAAGCCAGCATTTGTATAATGAGGAGGAAGCATCTTCATTACAGGAACCGATGATGGTCAAGGCCTTCAACAGCATCAGAATCTGAGCTGAAAACTATATTCTCCTGGAAGTAATTTTGTGTAATTGTAGCTTGAGAGACAACCTCTAAAATGAAAATAGTTAGAAATTACTTCTCAACATAAAATATGTCCTGGATTAACATGAGTAGATGGAAAGAACTGAGTAACTGGCCAGCTCAGAGGAAGGAGTTCTGGAAGGTTCCTGGATCTCAAAGTCATTACTCTCAACATACGAGGAATCCAGGACCGACGTATTACTCCCACAGCAAGGATCTGCTCCGAGTAAGGTAAGACTGATAGCGATGATAGCGATTGTGCAAACAAAGAAAGAGTCACAATGGTGGGGCCGCATGGCAACAGTGCTAAACACAACCACCGCGTAAGCGCAATCACAAAATATCTGATTGAAATCTCAGCACAGACTGCAACTCGGGTTAGAAAACGCAGAGGGTCACAATGCAATATCTCTGACACTCGTAAAAGAAATGCAATGCTTATAATCTCACAAAATATATACCAACACTTAACACACACAAAAAGCAGAACATAATTAAATCACAATGTATATTCAGCCAGGTAAATATTACTCATTCTCAGTTTTTCTTTGATAGTGTCAATGCTACAGTAAAACTGCCTAAATTATTTGCATCTGTCACATCAAGGGTGCGGTCATGAGAATTACATCTGGTGTGCCAGTTATGGTTTACAAGGCTAGAGTGCAACATACGGTTTGCAGAGCTAACCATAACTGGTGATTTTAATTTTTATTTGTAGCCAGAACTGTACTTAAACTGTTGTTACAGAGATTTCCCACTCTTCAAACCAAATCTAACTAGAACTCCCACTTCTATTGTGTGTTTTATAGGGGTCCAAGCACACACTATTTCATATTATACAAACACACACAGATATATATATCCACACAACAAAATACTCCTTCTGGGCTTCAGAGAACCCACTGAGAGTGGCGCGCATGCCGGCGGAGTAGTCCGGCTATTTATTTACTTCTCGTCACTTTCAAACACAGCGCGCTCTCAGGAAAGAAGGACCCAGCGTCAATCAGGATTATTGCTGTTTATTCACAACGCGTTTCACCCATCCAAAGGCTCGATCAAGCCTTTGGATGGGTGAAACGCATAGAGAGCACGCTGTGTTTGAAAGTGACGAGAAGTAATATATATATAAACACACACACCCATGCACAAACTGTTATAACATATTTATTGCTTTTTGGATGAATAGCATTATCTTCTATTTACACTTTTTGAAATGTATTTAATCTTCCACATGCCCAAGGTATGTCAGATTACCTGGGGTAGGACTGTCTTTGGTAATCCAACTGAGAGACTTGAAGGCACGCCAGAGGAAGTTGGAAGCACTTTGAATATTTGCATCAATGCCTCCTTGAAGGCCTCGATTTGCTGTGGCAGTCAACAACTGCCTGTAAAATGAGGAGCCCAGACCTGCTGAGGAATTGATTTAATTGCCAGTGGTCTCAAAGTGGTGAGACCGACATTGTGACATCCTTCCGCTTTGTCTTTGAAATCACAGTGGGGAGATGGAGTTGCTTTCTTATGCTTGCTCATCGACTTACTTGAGGATTTTGAGCTTGAAGGTGAGTGATCGCGGGAACAGCCTTTGAACTGGGAGAATGAGTAAAACCTAAGTGAAGTCAACAGCTTTTTTTGTTCTGTGGCATACAGAGTCACCTTTCGGTCTCTGATCACCTTTGGTTGTATAGGGGAACACTTATCGCACAACTTAAGAGTTGTACCCCAAAGACAAACACCAAAGACACTGTTAGGACAAGAGCTACATGTTCCATAGTTACACTACATAACCCAGAATGCTCAGTAAGGGAGGCGGGTTGTGTGCTGTCCCATACTGCTCTAGGACTGATCAGGTGATGGGGAGGTTCTTAAGCCCCTTGGTGCATCAGTGCAGTGCTTGGCTTTCCTTGCTTGTTTCCTGTTTTGTTCAGAGTTCTGCATTACCTGTGATACACCTTGTGCAAGATTTCCTGGATATCGAGTGCTGCCTGGAGATTGGCCTACCCCTAGCTACAAAGATTGAATTTCGAGCGCGTTTCAGCGCTAAAAGTCCTGACAGGAATCGTCCGCTGCCAAAGGACTCAGCTGTTCCCTTTTTGAATTTTGCAGTGCGAGCCCGCGCTGCAGAGAACACGTAGGTGTGAGGTTTTTTTTGCCGTTTGGGAAGAACTTTATTCAGTGCATGGACACTGCAAAACTTCTGCTCGCCTTGCCTTGTTTTCCTTAGCTCGTATTTACCGAGTGTGATTCTAACACAACCTCGCCGGATTCGTGCAGGTTCTACATTGTTGGATTTGTTTATCCCACGCCTGGACGCTATGTTTAAGACTCATTTCCTGTCTTCCCTTAACCTCTTCCCCCACGGATGTTCTTCTATTTTGTAGCGGAGGTTAAAAAACGATAATCTATTTACAACTGAACTATACCTCAGGAATAGCTAGCAGTTGTGCATTGCTTTCCAAGTAACATCCAGAGTTAACCCATCTGATTTCCAAGTCAGGAGTCAACCCAAGCCCAATTATTGTTTTGGTTTGCTGAACTAAGGGAACTCCAACTCAGCATCTTTACTTTTTGTTACAAGAGACCTAGGAAGATATTCTAGAAGCATCTATATAGACCTTCATCAGTCATTTCACAAGTAAGTGTAGGATGGCACACAACTGAAGGGATTTGTGTTTAAGTCTGGGGTTATTATTTACCTTGTAGATATAAGAAACAGAAGTAATTTGCCTGTTTAATTTTTATCATTTATTTATACAGAGACTTCATCTCTACCTGACTTGGACCCACCTCATTTTGGCTGGCTGAAGATTTGTTCTGATGTTCTTCCTTGGTCTCTTCATTTTCTGAAGATACTTACCCTTCTCTTTTGTGTTCTTTGATGACAAGGAGAGAGTGGTACCTTTGGGAAAGGGAGAGATTCTAGCTTCGCTCCTGGGGAACGGGTACTTCTGCCTGGGATATCTGTGTCTGCCCAACAGACACACATTGTTGAGTCCATGAGGGATATCTGCTTTATGCAGCTGCAGCACAGCTTGAAACCTTTTAAGGTGGTTGCATATTTTGTAAGCTGAATGGTGACATCATTAGGAGATAGTTGGAAAACATACAAACCTGGAAGCGGAGCTCTAGATTCCAGTCGGAAGACATGATAAGAAAGGAACTGACGTCAGCGCGCAGTGCAGGTGCTTAGATGAAGCTGCCGTCTGTTATTTCAAGGACACTTTGGATCAGTGTCGCGCAGGATAACGGCTATGAGGAAAGTTCTCCAGATATAGTCCGACGACTGGGATGAATTCTTAGGTAATAAATCTGAGGCTAGAAGTATCCATCAGAATTTAAATTTGATTGTACGATGCAAACTATAAGCTACTCTTGTTTTGGATTCAACAAGGCTGCTTTTGTTTTACTGGCATCTATAATTGTACTCACAGTTCTTACCCGATATGCTGAGCTCCTTTAGCTGTGACTATAGGTGTCCTGTAACTATCAGCTCTAGTAACTAACAAATGAACTGCAATTCTGCAATAGTTCAAATGTTGAAAATGAAAGTTGCATTTAAGCCATTGTTTGCTTTCTTAAATCGAGTGAGATTTAATTCATCCATCTGAGATGGGAGGGTTTTGGCAAAGATTAAGGCTGGTCTGGGGCGACTGGTGTTCATGGGCAAATGGGGCGTTGGCCTGTCACCCACTGGGAAAAGGCAAGAACATTTTACGCCTCTGAGGCCGTGTACTGAATCTCCAGGGTGAACTCTAGTGAACTTTGCAGATGTTGTAATTCACAAGCGCCAGCTGGGCGACGACCTTCAGGCACAAGCTACAGCACTGACATCACATGTGAGGTAGTGCTGAATTAAAAACAAATTGAATCCGGTTGCTTTTGGGGTGCATGAACAGTGGCTCCTGGAGGAGTTACAAAACTCCATGCATTTCTATCGCTGGGGTGGGGCAGACCGATGTGGAAAAGGAGGGAGTGGGTGGCAACAATGTGTTGATTATAACAGAGGTGGGTTCAGGGGGCTGCTGAACACGTTTAGTGATGCTTTTGGTTTCACTCTAAAAAAAATCCTTATGCCACTGAGCACACAGAGTGCTCCTTATCTCGACCATAGAGGCCCAAGTGAAGGAAGGAACGATCTGCGGACAACTATTGCACTTGTTAACTAAGCGAGAGGTGTGCAGTTAACAGGGCCGGACTGGCCGAAGCAGGCACCGGGCAATCAGCACGGGTGGGGGGCGGTTGTGGCCCCCCAGGGCCGTTTTTGTTACAGGGCCGTTTTTGTAGCATAGCTGCAAAATCGTCCCTGTAATAAAATCAGCAGAAAACAGGTGTACCGTAGTTATGATCTCCCCATCTGGATGATCTTCCCCGTACAATCTGCGCCTAGAACACCGGCCCTGTCAAATAGCTCGACGCCACCCCCAACCCCCGCAGGGTGGGGGGGGGAAGCACTTTGCCAGGGCCTATTTTTTGGTTCCTAGTCCGGCCCTGGCAGTTAAGCCTCTGCATCAGGGGGCATCGTCACCCTCCCAGCATTAGATGCTACAGAGGGAGTGTGGTTCTTGATGGACCTCTTCTGCCTGCAGCTTATTAGACAAAGGCACATAATGAACTTAGAAGGGTGAGTGCGTGAAAGGAAGGATGTATGGATGGATGCATCAAGGCATGGATACATGAGTAAAAGGATGGATGTAAGAATGGAAAAGCAAAAGGGAGAGAGGGTGTATGAGTGAAAGGGAGGGTGGGTGGATGGATAGATGAAGGGGGGACTGGTTGGAGGAGTGAAAGGATGGATCGATGGAAGATGAGAGAACGGATGGATGGAAGAATGAATGAAAGTATGGATGGATAAGTGGAAGTGTAAAACGGTGGATGGAGTGAAAATATGGATAGATGAGCAAAAGGATGGATCAGCGAAAGAATGTATGTAAAGATGGATGAGTAAAACAATGGATGGATGAGTGAAAGGCAGGGTAGACGGAATCCTGGATGAAAGGATGGATCAAATCAAATCAAATCCGGTATTTGTAAAGCCTGAACGAATCACCCCTAAGGGTCTCAAGGCGCTGGGGGCCGTCAGGGAGAATAGGTGAACTATTGCCCAGAGTCACCTGATGCTGAGCTGAGCTGCCGCTGGCGATCGAACTGTGAGCCCCGCGCTCCGGATGTCAGCCTCTCTGGCCACTGTGCCACACCTTTCCCTGGATGGATGAATGAAAGGGTAAACTGATGGATTTATAGATAGATGAATGGGTGAGTTAAAGGATGGATAGCTGAGTGAAAGGGTAAATGGAGGGGTGGATGGATGGAACAATAGATGAATGGATGGATGGGACAAAGGGTGGATAGATGGATGAGTCAAAGGGAGGATGATGGATGGATAAAGTGAAAGGATGGAAATTCAGTGCGCAAGGGTGGATAGATAAGCATCACGATGAATGGATGGATGGATGACTGAAAGGATGGATGGATGAAAGGGGGGTGAATAAGTGAAAGGATAGATGATTAAGTGGATGGATTAGTTTGATGGATGGATGTCCCTGGACCAGCGGCAGCACTCCTTTATGGGCACCACAGCTACACTACACCCTCCATGTTTCGTGATATTCAAGAGTAAATAATTATTCACTCTTGGCACAATAAAATAAAATATTGACCCGCTTCGGGTCCAGCAACAAACTGAGGCAGCTAGTGGCATTATTGGAGTGCTGACACAGTTGCATGAAGGTGCTTGTGCCATTCCGGCACTGTGAGCATGCCTGTGTGACTATGTGTGTGAGTTAAAGTGAGTCAGTGAAGGAGTAAGTCAGAGTGAGAGAGAATAAATGACAGTAAGGATGAGTATGTGTGAGAATGAATGTGAGTGAGTGAGGGAGAATGACAGTGAGTGTATCTGAGTGCTACTGTGTGTGAGGCCAGTTGATTGAGTAATTAAGAATGAGTGGGACTGAGTGAGACACAGTGGGTGAGAGTAGAATGCGTGAATGAGTAAGACAAGGCAAAGCAAAACTCTGCATGCCTTACTCTCTGTCAAGGGGAAGTTCCATGGGCGTAGCGGTGGGTGTTCCAAGCAACACCAATGGATTTTGACACTGCCTAAGATTTACAAAGTCAAGTAAACCTGGGGCAGCACCAAAACAGTATGCCTCCCCAGAGCAGGCGTAACAAGGAAAAATGTTTTACTTTCTCCAAGTTTTTTCCTCTTTCCATGTATCTTGCATTCAGCAGCACACATGGAACAAGGACAATGTCTCCATGGATTGTTTTTTGTGAAGGAAGGTGTCCCTTTCTGCAAAAAACAATCCTGCCAACAATGCAGAAAAACGGTGCCTGTGTTGGTGCTATTCACTAAATTGTGCGCCAGGCCAAGCTGAAAGGACAGGAAGGCACTGCATCTTGCAGGCAGATACAGTGCATTCTTGCCCTTTTTGATTTGGTATAGGGTAGCCGCAAAAAGACTTGTGATACTGCCCTTTGTCAAATCTTTGTCAATGAGGCCCTTAGTTCAAGAAAGTGTCAGAGACCCCTTCAAGAAGAAGCTCATAGGAATTCGAACCAAGGATTACGCCCCATTACTTTTAAAGGTCAGTAACTGCCACTGAGGCTGATAAAACTTCTCGAGACTTACTTTGACAAAATTTGTCTTTGTTTCGTCATTCTTAATGCTAGTATCTGCATCTAAACAGTGAAGTTAGAAAGCACTCAGCAGTTTGTATTGTGTGAATTCTTTGTGGGTGAGGACTGCATTATCTGCTAATTGGAAAATGGGGTCCTCTCGCTGTTATTTTATGTACGTTGATCGGTTAAAAATTGTATAGTATCTTGAAAGTTAAATAACGTTGATTTCAGTAAGCCACTTATGCGCCATCTATTCATAAAAACGTATTATATTCCACATGTTCTTATATGTGGCACAAGCTCACCAAGAATAAATATGTAAATCTTTATGAGAATATTTATTTGACTCTATTATCGATAAACGTTTTTCTCGGCCATATTCGGCATTCATAACATTTACAAAGTTTGCATTTTATGAATCGTTAATTGAGTGGAGATAGTTTTGGATTTCTACAAATGGAAGACAGTTTCTACAACGGTACAGCAATTTCCAGTTATTTAGAGTCATTCATTATTTTTCCCTAAGCGAATATAGGGGATTATTACGATGGCCTAACGATCGCCACCGCCGGCCTGGCGGTGGCGATCGTTACGCCATCGTCATGCGATTTACCCCGCGCCATATTATGATGGCGGTGGGTATCGCGGCAGACAGAAACTCCATTCGCCGCTTTTCTGCTGGTGGCAATCATCTTAATAGCCTGCCGGTGAAGCAGGGGCACTTCTACGGTGGCGGTGCCTAGCAGGCAACGTCCGCCATATTAGGATGTCTATATTGAAAGGCCTTTCCATGGCAGCAACCATGCAAAGGCTGGCGGTGATTTGCTTTGGGTGCCCTTTGCGGGCCCCCTCTGTTGGGGGGGTGCACAGGGGGGTACCCATGGTGCCCCCTCCATTTCCATGCACAAGATGGCAGGCACCGCGCGGTGCCTGCCACATTGTGCATGGAAATGCACACCATGGCCATTTAACATTGTGGCGGGTGCTGCTGCCAGCAGCACCCACTGCAGTGTTAAATGTCCAGATGCGTCATTATTAGGGGTGCGGAACCGCCGCATGGCAGGCGGGCTGTCCCATTACCAGTAGGATGGCGGGCGGACTGAAGTCCGCCCGCCACCCTAATGAGCCCTATAGTATTTTCTACCTTTTTTGTTGTGCCAATACATGGGAGGTAGAATGCCTCCTTTACATCTACACACCTTTCTTCCAAATTGTCCACTACCATTTCTCCCCGATTTACATCTGCTCCTTATAAAGTTGTGACTGCTCTTAACTATGTCATTCACACTGCTAGGCTCACTTCTGTCAGTCTTCGGTGATGTGATCCTCACTTCTTCTTTCATGGTCGGGTCCTCTTTGCACAATGATACTGTAATTAATTAGGTGTCCTAAAGAATTTTAGTCAGGATACCGTAGTCACAGTTATGATAATTCTGTTAGGTGGCTCAGTGGGTTATGTGTTGGCTGACATCTGCGTGTGACTGAAATGTTCCACGTTTGAATTCTACCAGGGATGAATCAGCCAATCACATTTTCAAGGGCGGTGTACAGACATAATATTGATTTTTTAATTTTGAACAACAGAAATATTGTGTTTTAAATATCGAAGGCACAGAATATCGATGTCAAGAATATCGGTGACCAGAATATCGACCTGAAGGTGAGAAATATAGTTTTTGTTAATATCGAAGTCAGTAATATTGTTTGCACAAATATCGTTGTTAATAATATCAATGTTTATATTAGTGTTGTGTATTTTAGTATGTATTTGATATGTATGTGTTCTATATTTTTTGTATGTATTTTATTTAAAAAAATATATATTTATTACTTTTTTAGAAGTTAGTAATTTTTTTAAAAGTATATTTTGCGTTTTAGTACCTTAGTGGGTTGTGGGTTTATAGGGGAATAGTGTGGGAAGTAATTTAATCATAGTAAATTAAATAATAATTTTTAGAAAGATTCATTATTTTTAATACAATTTAGCATTTTAGATCTGTAGCGGGTTGTGGGATTAAAGGGAAATAGGGTGGGAAGTAATTTATTATAATTAAGTAATTATTAATTTGTCTTTATTGGTATTGATAATTAATTATTAATTGGTAATTAATTTTTATGGATGTATTAATTGATAATTATATTAATTGTGTTAATTTAGTTTAGGAGTGGGTTGTGGGTATATAGGGGAATAGGGTAGGAAGTCATTTATTATAATTAAGTAATTATGATTTATTTATATATTGGTATTGATAATTAATTTATTGTTAATTACTAATTGGTAATTAATTTGTATTAATTGATAATTATATTAATTGTGTTAATTCATTTTCGAAGTGGGTTGTAGGTTTATAGGGGAATAGAGTGGGAAGTAATTTATTATAATTAAGTAATTGTTCATTTTTATTTATTGGTATTGACAATTAATTTATTGTTAATTATTAATTGGTAATTATTTTTTATTAATTGATTAATTGAGAAATATATTGTGTTAATTTTTTTTCGGACTGCGTTGTGGGTTTATAGGGGAATAGGGTGGGCAGTAAATTAATTATAATGAAGGTAATATTGTTTTTTTATTGGTATTGATAATTAATTTATTGTTAATTAATTAATAAATGGTAATGCATTTTTATTAATTGATTAATTGTTTTTAATATTAGTTGTGTTAATTTATTTTAGGAGCGGGTTGTGGGTTTATAGGGGAATAGGGTGGGAAGTAATTTATTTTATTAAAGTAATTATTAATTTTTAATTATTTAAAGTTAATTAATTATTACTTGGTCATTTAATTTAAATAATTATTTAATTGATAAGCATGTTAATTTTAACCCTCAGCTATCCAACACTTTCCCTACTGTTGCACTCACTGGAGTGGGAATAGTAATTTTTGCTGCTACGCTATCCAACACTTTCCCTACTGTTGCACTCTCTGGAGTGGGAATAGTCATTTTAACCCCTTCGTTATCCAACACTTTCTCTACTGTTGCACTCTCTGGAGTGGGAATAGTAATTTTTAGCCCTACGCTATCCAACACTTTCCCTACTGTTGCACTCACTCAAGTGGGAATAGTAATGTTTACCCCTACGCTATCCAACACTTTCCCTACTGTTGCACTCTCTGGAGTAGGAATAGTAATTTTAACCCCTTCGCTATCCAACTCTTTACCTACTGTTGCACTCTCTGGAGTGGGAATAGTAATTTTTACCACTACGCTATCTAACATTTTCCCTACTGTTGCACTCACTGGAGTTGGAATAGTAATTTTTACCCCTACGCTATCCAACACTTTCCTTACTGTTGCACTCACTGGAGTGGGAATAGTAATTTTAACCCCTACGCTATTCAACACTTTCCCTACTGTTGCACTCACTGGAGTGGAAATAGTAATTTTTACCCCTTTGCTATCCAACACTTCCCCTACTGTTGCACTCAGTGGAGTGGGAATAGTAATTTTTACCCCTACGCAATCCAACATTTCCCTTACTGTTGCATTCTCTGGGGTGGGAATAGTAATGTTAACCCCTAAGCAGTCCAACAATTACCCTACTGTTGCACTCTCTGGAGCGGGAATAGTAATTTGAACCCCTACTCTATTCAACACTTTCCCTACTGTTGCACTCTCTGGAGTGCGAATAGTAATTTTTACCCCTACGCTATCCAACACTTTCCCTACTGTTACACTCTCTGGAGTGGGAATAGTAATTGTATTCCCTCCGCTATCCAACATTTTATCTACTGTTTTTGTTAATGTAGTGTATAATTTATTTTAAAAAGATAAAAAATATTGGCATTTTTTAATTTGTTATATATATTTTTAATATTTTTTATTTATAATGTTGTATATGTATATATGTTTTATAATTTATACAATGATTTTTAACAATGTATGTTATTAAAATAATTATTTATTAATATTATTAAGTAAGTATATATATTATATTTTATATGTATGTTTAAATTATTTTTACATTGTATGTATTAGTTATCAATTTTAAACATTTTAAAATATTTTTAACTGTTTCTTTTAATTATATGTATTATTTACTTTATTTTACATTATTTTTTTAAAATTAAAAAACGATATTTTTAACAACGATATTTGACAACGATATATTTTTTCCGATATTTTTGTACTTACCATAATGTAGATAGGACTTCGATATTCTGGACATCGATATTCAGTGATCCTTCAAGGGCAGTACAAAGAGTATAATCATATAAGTAAAAGCAACACTTGTATTTAGGAGCACTACAAAAGCAGCATATAAAAACAAATTTGGTCTATTGGACCATGATATAGCTTCAGAGTGTTAACCTTATTCCATATGTATCTACTGTTCTACCATCGCTCTATGCCAATACAGAAAGCCCCGAGGATTAAATGATCTGTAAACTGGCCTTCAGGAAGGTTATGACTTTGGAGAACCCTGTCTGCTGAAAGTACTCATTGTGGACCGCCAATCACGGATTGAAATGTTCCACTTATGTCATTCTTTACCGGTAGACAGGCCAAGCACTGCCTAAAAGGATCCAAGTGTGTTCAATGAGAAGCTTCGCTGTGTCATGGATTTTATTTTGTTTTAAATATCTTTTTATTGGCGTTTTCGGTTGGGAATAAAAAAGGTAAAAGAGAGCTTTGCATGTACAATTAGGCATTATATGAAAGAGAGACTATTCAATTGGGAATGTAGTTCAGGGGTAAGACGCCCTCGGGTATAAGCCGCGCTTTATAAATGATAAACATAAACATAAACATATTAGGGCCCTATGAGATTACGTTTTACCCAACTGGGTCTAGCCCATATTTAGAACTTCCCCCTGAACTACATTCCCAATTGCATAGTCTCTCTTTCATACAATGCCTGCGAGAGTGGACGGGCGGGCATACTGACGCCCGCACGTCCACTCTCGCAACTGAGATTCTGTAAAGAGGGAGGTGGTGTCACCACGCGGTAGTCCCACCAAGGGGAAGTCAGAAGCATATAGGGGGGTCCCCGCCGTACGGCGGGTGCATCTATTCCAGCATTTCAGTGTCCCCTGCAATAGCGTGCCAGGGGCTTGTACCTGTACCTTAGAGCGAACTACTTTTACAAGCAGACTCCCCTTGTTGACCGCTCATGTCAAGATGTCCAGCGTCTCCAGAACCTTCCCATCTAACCATTGAGCGAGCCACTGAAGTTGTGCTGCTAGATAGTATGCTTTGAAGTCTATGGCCCCTAGCCTGCTCATCTCCGGGAACCGCTGCAGTACTGCCAGCGATACTCTGTGGCGACCCCCATCCCCAAATTAGTTCTCTTAGCATCAAGTCCAAGTGTCTGAACCATTTTATTGGGATCACTACCAGGAGGTTAACGAAGTAGTATAGTAGTCTTGGGAGTACAAACATTTTAGACAGTGCCATTATAACCATAACTGTAAGTTTTCAGGGAGAACCAGAACAAAATACATATTTTAAGGGAGTGCATTGCTTGACCAAGATTTCCGTCAATGAGGTCAGTTTGTTCATGGAACACTTGTATGCCCAAATATTTGAAAGAGCGTGAGTGTTATCGGACGGGGCAGAGAAGGCATGCGTTTTAGACGTATTAACTCGCAGTCCCGTCAAATTCGCAAATTGCCTCAGTATGTTCAATGCATGGGTCACCCCCTGGGCACCCCCATTCAGATATAGCAGTATGTCGCCTGCATATAGAGAAATTATATACTCCTTCCCTTCCAGTATTGTTCCATGTCTCTTCCCTTCTTGCCTGAATAGTTCTGCTAGTGGTTCGATAGCAAGTGAAATTAATAGAGGGGGATAGCAGGCAACCCTTCCTAGTTCCTCTGTAGATGTCGTGTAGTGCTGAGACTACTCCTCCCATTCTGATTCTAGCTATGGGATAGGTGTACAACCGTCCCCATCGAAGCAATCCATCTCCCAATCCCATTTTCTGCATGACTTGCATCAGGAAGTCCCATCACAGGGAGTCAAAGTATTTTTCTAAATCTACAGCCATTATGACAGCGTCTGGAAATGTAGAGACTTTGTGATGGAATAAAACATCTATAAACCTTCTAAGGCCCTGACGTCGATCTTGTTGGTATAAATCTGTTCTGATCACTGTGGATCAAGTCTTGCATGTGTGGGAGCAATCTTGTGCCTACTATTTTGCTAAGTACTTTGAAATCCATGTTTAACATGGAAAGTTGGTGAGAATCGGATGTACTGGGCAGAGACCGGCAATTGGCCAGCCCGCAGGGAGTCGGCAAATACATTTTCCAAGTGTGGGGCTAAGAGTGATTTAAAGGAGGAATAAAATTCCGTTGTAAGTCCATCTGGGCCTGGAGTTTTCCCCCTGCCAATGTCCTTTATAGCAGCTCGGATTTCCTGGGTAGATATCGCTTCTCCCAGCGCTTTTTGCATAGTAGGCTCTTACTTCCTTTGGTTTCCTGTATAGGTTACTGTAATATTCAAGAAAGGTGGAATTAATAACTTTGGGTGAATACAATATGGTGCCATCTTTCGCCTGTAACCGAGTAATAGGGATGCCTCTGCTCCCAGTTCTAATCAGCCATTTCAGTAGCCTCCCTGATTTCCCACCCTCAACATGCGCTCGTTCCTGGTAGGCCCGGAGGTCCAACAAGCGCAGTTGTTCCAATGCTGCTTTATGTTTACTCATGGCCTTTGAGAGGCATCCCTGAGTTTCCTCCTGTCCCCCAAATCTATTGTCCAAAGAGTGAATCTGGGCTCCCAGTGTGCAGAACTCTCTAACAATTTCGCATCTCTGCCCTATTTCCTGTACCATGCATTAGCATCTCACCACTGTATTAAACGTGTCTCACTCAACCTGGGAGGTGCTCGCTGTACCCTGATTTTCTTGGATATAGTCTGAGATGGAGGAGTGCAGTGAGTGTCGAAAGCAAGAGTCTCCAAAAGGGCAGGGTTTGGGCGCCAAACTGGAATGGCTGCGCACTCGTGAGCTGGGGAGAAATTCAGGAGTAATAGGCTATGGTCTGATAGTGGACGTCCTAGGTACTCCGTTTCGTCACTGCTGGGCTTAAGTGAGTCGCGCAAAGAAACATGTCCAACCGGGTGTGTAGGCGGTATGGTGGCGAGTAGTATGAGTAGCCCCTCAGTTTCCCATGCTGGAGTCGCCATGCATCTACCAACTCCCAGTGTCCCATCCAGTCACAGAGGCCCTTCGAGGTCATCTTCGCCATTGTGCCCGCAGCAGAGGAGTGGATTTATCTAGATATGTGTCTGCCACACAGTGATAGTTCCCTCCCAAAAGCAAGTCACTCGCTGCCACTCCCAACAGGGGTTTGGATAGGCGGTGGAAGAATTGAGTTTGCTTGTGATTTGGGTCGTAAATGCTCCCAAGTGCCATCTCTCTACCTATAAGCCTGCCCTTGTAAGTGTATGTGTTACCTCAAATGGGGATGTATGATGTTACAACGCGTTATTTTACAACGCAGACCGTTACATCGCAATTTTTACAACGCAGGATCCATTACAATGCATGCCTTTACAACGCATGTCATTACATAGCAGATACTATTACAACGCATGCCATTACAACGTAAGTATAGGTAAGTATATCTTTATTTAAAAATGTAATTAAGTTAATTTAATTAATGTAATTTAATTAATTTATAAATTGTAATTAAATTAAATTATTTAAAATAATTTAATTAATTTGAATTAAATTAAATTAAAAAATGAAATTAATATAATTAAATTAATTTAATTTATTATAATTAATTTAATTAATTTTAAAATTGTATGTAATTTAAATTAATTAATTTAAATTAATTAATGTAATTTAATTAATTAATAAATTGTAAATAATATTACTTAATTAATTTTATTTTATTAATTTAATTTAATTTTAAAATTGAAATTAATTAAATGTAATTAATTTAATTTAATTAATGTAATTTAATTAATTTATAAATTGTAAATAATATAATTTAATTAATTTAATTAATTTAATTAATTTAATTTATTTAAAATCATTTTTTTTTAAACTGAACCCTAAAAATACACCTGTACACCAAAACCCAAAATCCAGCCCTAAAACCTAAAAATACCCCTGTACCCCAAAACCCAAACCCAGCCCTAAAACCTAAAAATACCCCTGTACCCCAAAACACAAACCCAGCCCTAAAACCTAAAAAATACCCCTGTACCCCAAAACCCAAACCCAGCCCTAAAACCTAAAAATACCCCTGTACCCCAAAACCCAAACCCAGCCCTAAAACCTAAAAATACCCCTGTACCCCAAAACCCAAACCCAACCCTAAAACCTAAAAATACCCCTGTACCCCAAAACCCAAACCCAGCCCTAAAACCTAAAAATACCCCTGTACCCCCAAACCCAAACCCAGCCCTAAAACCTAAAAATACCCCTGTACCCCAAAACCCAAACCCAGCCCTAAAACCTAAAAATACCTCTGTAACCCAAAACCCAAAGCCAGCCCTAAAACCTAAAAATACCCCTGTACCCCAAAACCCAACCCTAAAACCTAAAAATACCCCTGTACCCCAAAACCCAAACCCAGCCCTAAAACCTAAAAATACCCCTGTACCCCCAAACCCAAACCCAGCCCTGAAACCTAAAAATACCCCTATACCCCAAAACCCAAACCCAGCCCTGAAACCTAAAAATACCCAAACACCCAAAAACATATACCTCAGTACCCCAAAACATATACTCCTATACTCATACTTATTTTTAAAATTACTTAAATTAATAAATTTAATTTATAATATAAAAAAACATAAATAAATATATTTATTTATAATTAATAATAATTAAATTAATAAAATAATATTTTTAAAAAAAGTATATACTTACCTATACTTACGTTGTAATGGCATGCGTTGTAATAGCATCTGCTATGTAATGTCATGCGTTGTAAAGGCATGCGATGTAATGGAACCAGCGTTGTAAAAGTTGCGTTGTAATAGACTCCCGTTGTAAAAGTTGCGATGTAACGGTGCAATACCCTCAAATGGTGTCCCCGGCTGTATCCACAGTAGAGCCCAGCGCGAACATGCTGAGTTTGAGGTTGCAAATATTTGCTCCCTCCATCTCCGGGGAAGACGGAGGCCTTCCTCTGCCGTGAGGTGTGTTTCTTGTAGCATCACTATATGCGTGCCTCTTCGGGGTATATTACTGTATATGTTGTGCCATTTGGTAGGGGACCGCATACCCCGGATTTTCCAGGATACATTTTTTATCACCCTATTGGATGTGGTTGTGACTGTCATGTAGATGGATGTAGTGTTACCTTACCCCTTTGCTCATGTTAGTGTGTGACCCATTCTCATAAGCACAGTGGGATTATGTTCTGACCTCTGTATGCGCAGCTTTAACTCCCTAAACCCAACTCCCCTACTTGAGGGAAGCAGGGAAGCAGCACAACTGATGTCCGCCCAAACCTGCAAACAAACACATGTAGTTAGAACGCTGCCTTCAAGATATCAGGTGGAACACTCTGTCGGGGGAGGTCTGATGTAACACAAGACCGAATTCCTCGTCCCGGCCCACCTCCAGTGTCCAGAGCCGCACCAGCGGCCCTCTGGTATATCCTGGTGCCCCATTACCAGAGTCCTGACGGGGACAATTTCAAGAGCCTTACCACACCCTCCTGAAGTCCCTTTCAGTTCGGATTCTGGTTCAGTATACGTGGATCATCCCTTTACTCAGAGTACTCATATGATGTCATCTGCTGAGCGTGGGGTTACTTTGGGCAGACGTACTTCGCTTACAATGGAGTCTCCTGAGTCCGATGCTGCATGACTCGATTCCGATGAAGCATCTGTAGTTTGGTCGTGTTTCTGCTGTGATATGATCTGTGCTACTTCCTGCAACGCCACCTTCCTATCTTGTTCAGTTTGAGAGGCTGTAGGCTTCTGTAGTTGTGTCTTTCTTCGTGAGCAGGGTTACTCTCCCCGGGCCACGATGTTGGCCCCGGCCTCCCGCAGCAAGCACTGCAGTTGGGCCAGGTGTACTCCCTGTGCCCACACCGTGTCCTCCCTCACGTTTTTAGGCCATACACCTCTCGTTCAGCACATCGCTGTCAGTTGTTGGCAGTAACCCCCCGGAGTGGAAGCCAAGGCGGCAGAAATATTTCCCCGCGCTGGCATGTCCAATCTGGTGTCGCTTTCGCCGCGTCTGCCCCGGGCGCTTGTTTTCCCACCTAGGCCCGTCCATTGCAGATTTGGGGTTCTGCTGCAGGACATCCACCAAGCAATCACAGTCATCTCCTCGAGGTTCACAAGGTAGTGTCTGGAATACTATGCCTTTCGAGAGCCGCTGTTTACAGTCTTGCCGCTCACTGATGAAGGATGCATGCTAGGTTGGGACAGAGCTCAGAGCTTACACGTCCGCCATGCTCAGAGTCTCGGCCATGCCGCCCGCTGTGTCATGGATAATAGCACAGTAAGTTTCTCATTTGTAAATAAGAATTGCAAGCAGTTGGTCTATGTATATTTTTATACAATGTGTTTATTGGAGAATGTTTCCAACAGGTATAAGTATCATACATTTATACTGCAATACAACAATACCTATCATCCAACTAAAATTCTGTTTAAACAATTACAGGAAAACATTTCAGAACTGGATTATGGAGTATATTTAGCAGATATAAACAATGATAACGTTGCAGGCACAAAGAAAGGCGAAACATGTAGGGAGGGTTATAGAATCCATGTAAGTCTTCACATGTGGGACACCCCCGCGCCGCACGGCCACCAGCTGCTGCGTGTGCCACTCCGCTTTGCCCTCTGCCTCGCTGCCTGCCTCGTGGCCGGCTGACGCCGCTGCCGTCTGTTTTGCTTGTTTTGTCTAACTATTGTGCTTGTATTTTTCCCTGCCTCGTGGCCGGCTAACGCCGCTGCCGTCTGTCCTGCTCTTGTATATCATTTTATGCCTGTTCACTTCCTGTATTAGCGTCCTGTTCTTGCACCTGTGCCTCTTGTTCTAGTCACGTTTGCCCGTTTTTCGCGCTCTCCTTCCTGTCTGCCCGCCTTCCCTCCCCGCTCCCCGCTTCCCGCCACCACCGCTGACCACGCCCCTTTTCCTCCGCTCCCGCCTCCCAGCTGCCCCGCCCACCCGCGCACTTCGCCTTAAATGGCGACCGTGCGAACGCGCAGCGGTCACGCGCAGCGGGCGCGCCGATTGTGCGCCGAAGGCGCGCCAAAGGTAAGCCCGTCTGCGCCCATCCGCGACCGGAACGCGACCAGCGCCAGGACCCCTGGCCCCCGAAGACCCCGACCGACCCGCAGGACGTACTCCGCCGCCACCCTCATCGCTCTCAACTCCGGCCGACTCCCAGAATGCCATCAAGCCACACCACGACACACCCACGGACCTTTCAGCTGCCACACCTGCAAGTTTGCCTGCACCCGGACCTGCCTCGCACCAGCACCCGCCAAGTCGAACTCCAGCAGCACCCACCTCAAGTGCATCCTGCTCAACACCCGCTCCGTCCACAGACACGCCATCGAACTCTGGAACCTCCTAGACGCCACAGCCCCTGACGTCGCCTTCCTCACGGAGACCTGGATGAACGCCTCTTCAGCCCCCGACATCGCCATCGCTATCCCGGAGGGCTACAAGATCGTCCGGAGGGACCGAAACGCCAACCAGATGGGAGGAGGCATCGCCATCATCCACAGGAACACCATCCGTCTCACGACCAGCACCGACAACACCCTGACCAGCGCCGAACACCTGCATTTCCAGATCCACACCAACCCGAACACCACCCTCAGAGGCACCCTGATCTACCGTCCCCCTGGACCACGCACGCAATTCAGCGAGGACATCGCCGACTTCGTCAGCCCGCATGCCCTCCCCTCCGCTGACTACATCCTCCTGGGGGACCTGAACTTCCACCTGGAGAACAACAACGACCACAACACCAGCACCCTGCTCGACAACCTCGCCAACCTGGGACTCAAGCAACTGGTGTCCACCCCCACCCACCTCGCCGGACACACACTCGACGCCGTCTTCACATCCAGCATAGACATCGACTTCAGCCACGCCACAGAGCTTCAATGGACGGACCACAGCTGCGTCCACTTCACCTTCAAGAGAACGACGACCCACCACCACCAGCAACAGGCCGCCCGCAGAAGCTGGAACAAGATCACAGCAGACCAGCTCGTCACCTCCCTGAGCCAACACCCTCCTACCAGCTCAGCAAACCCCAGCCAGGCCGCCGATAACATCACTAAGTGGATCAGCAACTGCGCGGACGAACTCGCCCCGCTGAGGACCCCGCCCAGCAGACCCGGCAGCAAGAAGGCCCCATGGTTCACCGACGAACTCAAGAGCTCCAAGAAGAACTGCCGAGCCCTCGAGAAAGTCTGGAAAAGGGACCCGACACCGGACAACAGGACCTCCTACAAACTGGCCACCCGGAAACACCACCAGCTGATCCGAGCCGCCAAGAAAACAGCATTCAAGGACCGGTTGGACAACAACGCACACAACAGCAAGGAACTCTTCAACATCGTGAAAGAGCTCTCCAACCCCAGCGCAGGAAACAACGACATCACCCCATCGCAAGACCTCTGCAACTCCCTCGCCTCATACTTCCACAACAAGATCACGGACATACACAGCAGTTTCAACAACCAACCAACGCACACCACGACCGACCAGCCACCCCCCCCCACCACCACCCTCCACGCCTGGACCCCGATCAGCACAGAAGACACCATCCGCACGATGAACTCCATCCACTCCGGATCACCAACCGACCCCTGCCCTCACCACGTCTTCAACAAGGCCGACGCTGTCATCGCACCCCACCTGCGAGACATCATCAACACATCCTTCGACACCGCCATCTTCCCCGAAAGCTGGAAACACGCCGAACTCAGCGCTCTACTCAAGAAACCAACAGCAGACCCCGCCGACCTCAAGAACTACCGCCCCATCTCGCTTCTCCCGTTTCCAGCCAAAGTCATCGAGAAGACCGTCAACAAGCAGATGGCCGCCTTCCTCGAGACGAACGGATCCCTCGACCCCTCACAGTCCGGCTTCAGAGCCAAACACAGCACCGAGACCGCCCTCATCGCCGCCACCGATGACATCCGAGCCCTGATGGACAATGGAGAAACAGCGGCCCTCATCCTCCTAGACCTCTCCGCGGCATTCGACACGGTCTGCCACCGCACCCTAATACGGCGCCTCAGCAACATCGGAATTCAGGACAAGGCGCTGGAATGGATCATCTCCTTCCTCGACGGAAGAACACAGCGAGTCCGCCTACCACCGTACAAATCAGAGGCCTCCGAAGTCATCTGCGGCGTCCCCCAAGGATCATCACTGAGCCCCACCCTCTTCAACGTCTACATGAGCCCCCTCGCGGCCATCGTACGCAAACACCACCTCAGCATCATCTCCTACGCCGACGACACCCAGCTGATCCTCTCCCTGACCAACAACCCCGCCGCCGCCAGAGCCAACCTGCACGAAGGGATGAAAGAGGTAGCCGAGTGGATGACGACCAGCCGCCTGAAACTGAACTCGGACAAGACGGAGGTCCTCATCCTGGGCTCTTCACCCTCCGCCTGGGACGACTCCTGGTGGCCTCCCGCCCTGGGCACCGCACCCAAACCGACAGACCATGCACGTAACCTGGGCTTCATCCTGGACTCCTCCCTCTCCATGACCAGGCAAGTCAACAGCGTCTCCTCGGCATGCTTCAACATCCTACGCATGCTACGGAAGATCTTCTGGTGGATCCCCACAGAGACCAGGAAGACCGTCACCCAGGCCCTCGTCACCAGCCGACTGGACTACGGCAACGCCCTCTACGCCGGGACCACCGCCAAGCTCCAGAAGAGACTCCAGCGGATCCAAAACGCCTCGGCCAGACTCGTCCTCGACATCCCACGATCCAGCCACATCTCCGGTCATCTGAGAGACCTTCACTGGCTCCCCATCAACAAGAGAATCACCTTCCGCCTCCTCACCCACAAAGCCCTACACGACCAAGGCCCGAGCTACCTCAACAGCCGAGTCAACTTCTACGCTCCCAAACGCCACCTCCGATCAGCCAACCACGCCCTCGCCGCCGTCCCCCGCATCCGAAGAGCGACTACGGGAGGAAGGTCCTTCTCCTACCTGGCCGCCAAGACCTGGAACTCCCTCCCGTCCGACCTGCGCCTGACCCAAGACCACCTCTCCTTCAGGAAGAAGCTGAAGACCTGGCTGTTCGAGCAGTAGCGGCACCCCCCCTCCCCAGCGCCTTGAGACCCTACGGGTATGTAGCGCGCTTTATAAGTGTCACTGATTGATTCATATAAATAAACCTCTATAGAATATAGACATAATCTAAAATTATACTACTTAACTGTCACCATGATATGTTTCATACTATATTTATTATATGTTTCCTGCACTTTTATGGCTGTTCTAAACTAGCCAAAGAAAGTTTTATGAACCGAACCGACTATTTAATTATTTTTTTGAATTCGAAATATGTTGCCTTTCTGTATGCCAACAAATGTAAGTAGAGTAATCCATTATTTATCAAATCTCTAAAATTCACCAGCGAAACCCTTTATTCTGTTCTAACCAGTGTAGCTGACACATTGTATTCCAAAACTTTATAGGGAGAATCAGACTTTAAAACAGTACTTGAAACTACCAACGGAAAGTTCACTCTCTGTGGCATCCATCAGTTAAGAAACAGAAGAACCTTCCCACCTCTTGGTTACTAAATCACAGTTTTGACAGCTCTGTTTGTGTCATGGTTATTGCTACTCAGGTAGAGGAAGTCCTCATGGGCTAAGAACTTTTCTGATGTATAGAAAAAAATGGGGCAAATTTAAGATTACATACAATAATTTCCATTACAAAAAAACAAACCTTTATCCTCACAAGTCTTACTGTTTTCGCCCTCTAACAATTTTGTAAGGGCAAGTCTAAGGTTGTTTATATTCACCCTAACTAAACTCTTCCTTCTAGAAGGCACTTCTATACAGTGGAGATTCTGTGCCCTTATGCATACAGTAATTTTACAAATATTTAAATATAGTCACACCAATTTAGGGCAAATAATGAAAGTTATTTTTCAAACCTCGTATTGTAAGCTTGCTATATAACTGAGAATTCATTTCTTTGTCTCTCTTGTAACGCCGAAATTCATCAACTGCTTCACGCACCATTGTAACGGCGAGCACAAATCCCTGCAAAAAAAATACACATATGAACCCCTAAATACTTCTTACTCATACGAATTCATCTTACATAAATAGTCTGCGTTACCTATTTTTCACATTAAGAAATGAAAACTGTGTGCACTGGGTGTGGCAACTTAAGTACTAAACCTACTTTTCCTAAACAGTAGTCAAAACATATTTAAGGTCATGAGTCACAAAGATTTGAGTTCTCCAATCTATGGGCTCGAAAACTGAGCATAAACAGTGCAATTAACAAATATAATTCTCAATGATTTCACAAGGGCACGTTTTTCTAATTCACTCCAATTCAATGTCAATAGACTCCATTTATGAAAGCATGTAATTTCCTAAAAGCTGTAAATATTTCACTCAAGTTATATTAAGTTAACGCAACAAAATGCTAATATTTTGGAGTGGACCTTTAATTTAAGCTAAAAGTGCATGATGGGCATACAGAAAGCCCGTCACATACAAAGACGTGGTAGCAACTATGGTGAGGCTGACGCTGGTCCAATTAAAACTTATGCATTATCCAAGAGAAAGAATCTTCCATATGGGCATGAGTGACAATCCAAATGTACATCTTTTTGCGGATGTCTGGTAATCCAGGAGCTCTGGCAGGCAGAGAGAGGTCATTTATCAGCAGTAGACAGGACCATCAATTCAGATAGACCCAAAGAATGACCAGCTGGAATAATGCACGGTCTGGAGATCATAGGATATGTAAAGTCTTGTCTAACACTGAACTTGATAGTAGTAAAAAGGTCTATGCACAGAAAAGTTTCTATGTCAGTCCTTACAACAGTGGAAGAGGGGTGTGTAAAAATTAAGATTCTGCAGAGTTCAGTTAAGAATGTTGCTCCGTGTGGATTGTCTTAATTAGGATCGACAGAATGAATACGTTGTTTAAGCATGGATTTACACTAACTTGATTATATGTGCATAATAAGGGCAGAAAGACAGTGTTAAACTTCGAAAACATGACACAATTGTTATTATAAGCACTATTATATGTTTATCCAAAACTAAATATATGATCAGTAAATAAAAGTTTTCTTTTTTTAAACGTTTACTTGTTCACCTATAAACTACATTTGTCTAAAGCGTAAGATTAAACTTATTTAGACACTTAGGACAAAAGAAATTATTCTGAAGCAACAGGAAGAAAACTCATGTTCTATCAATTTAGCAACAGATTGTGTTATACTAGGCATTGAATAGTTTAAATGACTACGATGACATTACATTCTTTTGGAATATCTTTATCAAAGGATTCTACTGCAAAGTAATCATCACCCAAAATTCCCATGACAAGAAGTGGCATTTTTTTTCAACAAAACACTGATAACGTGCCAGCAATGAAAGCCTTTGGAAAAATGATCATTTTGATGTAAAAATATCAAGCAATTTTAGCGATGTGCATCAACTCGAAATCGGCAAAATTATGGAAGACGGGATCAGTCTAATTTTCAAGAGAAAATCTGAGACAGGAAAACATATTCTCTCTTGCATGAGTAAAACTGCATTTATGCCTGAACATAGAGACGTCTTGAATTCCTTGCCATAAAGCTTCTTGAAGACCGCATAGACAAAATAACAGTGGACCTCACCCTGTTGCATGCCGAACGTCACAAATTAACAGACAAGGTGCGTGACGTGGAGAAAAAACTAACAGCGATCCACCCTGCTACCAAGACCACAACTGCTGTGGTGCGGGACCTGATGGAGCAGGTTCAGCTATTGGAGAAACAAGCCAAAGACGCAGAGGGGCGCTCCCGTCGGAATAATATCTGAGAGTTGGGATTGCCCGAGGGTATGGAGGGCAATTACTCTGAGGGGTACACTGAACAATGGCTCAGAAACGTACTACTGCCCGGGATGCTCTTGTCCTTCTTTGTAGTCAAGATGGCCCATAGAGTGCAGGCGACACACTCCGCGCCGGGGGGCGAGACCCAGGCTCTTTCTTCTCCGCCTTCTGAACTTCAGGGTACGGGGCACTGTCCTCCGAGAAATTCGCAAACTGGAGGGGGTGAGGGTGGATAACACTGCAGTGCTCTTTTTTCCAGATTATGCGGAGGAGGTAATTTCTAGGGGTCAAGAGACAGGTACAGGAACTGGGCATCCTGTATTCCCTCCTCTTCCCAGCTTATCTCCAAATTGTGGCTGGCAGTACCACCCACTTCTGCTCTGTCTACTGGACATCGGAGAGCATATACCAGACAGAGAGCACTCACACAAACCACAGTCATTCGCACTAGTGCTTGTGAGGAGAGACGCAGGCAAGCCAAGTGGATACCGCTGCAACTGCGAGCCACCCCAAACCTGGAGCAGGCAATACAAGAGAGGCGGGAAGCTTTGCAAGCGGCCACGACGATGAGTGCTTGCGTCACTGAGCAGAACCAAGATACTTCACCCAAACGAGCACTCAGTGAAGACCACTCCTCAGCAATACGGCCATCTGGCGAGGAATCACCAAGACCGCCGGGCATAACCCCATGCACAACAGACAAACTATTCTAGTCCATGGAATCTTCCGCTGACCACATCCTGAAGCAGGCTGGTCAATGTAATCCCAGGAGTTGTGATTCGAGGGCAATGCATTGGTCTCAGTAGGGCATTTGCAAACAACTGGACAGGGATATGGTATGCCTCAAACAGATACTCCTTCGGCTTGAGACTGCTGCGGAGGCAGAACCGGATGACAAGACGAGACGTGACCATGCTGAATTACTGCGATGAATGCATTGCCTGAATTACGCTGCTCCTTCTGCCCACTCCACCGCGAGTACGAGTGGCGTTCCCGATTCATTCGGCGTAATATACTACGGAGTCTCATTACCCGCGGATATCATTTCCGACACCGCACCAGCCTCGACCTTATTGCACGACCTTCATTCAAGCATCCTTTTAAAAACTCGTGCCTTTGTGATTTCATCTACTGGACACGCTCTATGTGAAGGGACCCTGCATGATGTCATTTCTTGACCCTGTGCCAATCTACAAATCAAGGTTGCCTGCCCCCCTTTTCTGGTCCTGAAGAAGACCCCACAGCAAGGGCACGACTAACCCCTGCGCGTATCTCTGAGGGTCGAAACGTCGACAACAACCTATTTCATTGTCAACTTCATGTCACCATTTTTACATTCATTGTATTATGTGAAGTATGATGTTTTGATTCAAACGCCGAACTATTGGTCCTTTTGTTCTGTATTTAATTCGCCAATACAGTTTTGTCAACTGGCTGATTTTACTGTCACTAGTTCCTTCCATCACTACATCCTCACCTGATCACAACTTCCCTCCTCCCTTTCTCCCCCCCCCCCCGGGGCACTGTACAACCGTTTAGAACCTTTGATCAATTGTTTGTATATCTAGTATACTTAGTCCCATTGTGAATAAAACAGTGTGGATCCATTCAGTGCATGTGTAGAACAATTTTTGATTTGTACACATTATATTACTCTCACACTGGGACCCCCTCCTCCTAGTACCTTTAGAACCCAGGTCCCAGTGACTATGTTTGGGTAAAACCCCCCTATTTATACACCACTCCTAAATGGCAGCGGATCGAGCAGGGCGTCTGTTGGCATAGTTGGTTTGGAAGGGTCACCTGCAGTGTTGTCAGCGGGAGATATATCACAAGTTCACCAGACACTACACAGCATTGTACAAGTCATTCATCCGTATGGACTCGGCTGCGTTGGATGCTTTCCTCTCCCCCCTCTCGGGCAGCTGTTACACCACTGGAGCAAGCAGGACTGGAGGAACCAATTGTGCTCTGCGAGGTCCAGGAAGGTATCAGAGCACTGGCCACAGGAAAGCACCTGGTCCAGATGGTCTGCCAGTGGAGTATTACAAAATCTATATCTCTGTGCTAGCTCCTCGCCTACTGGCCATATATGAAGCATCTTTGGAGGCAGAAATTCGTCCGGAGTCGCTATGTGGGTCCCTATTCGTCTCATTGCCCAAGCCAGATAGAGACCCTGCGTTGCTAGGCTCACACCGGCCATTAGCACTCCTAAACACTGACTACAAAATTCTGGCTAAAATACTGGACGATTGCATGGTCCCCCTGGAGCCTTTATTGGTTCATGCCAATCAAAATGGTGTTGTACCATCCCACAACACATCCTTCAACCTACGCAGCTTCTTTCGGGAAGCCAAATACTCAACGGAGTGCTGGCCCCACTCAGGGTGAATGGTGCTCGACCTGGAGAAGGCGTTTGACCCACTGGAGTGGGAATACTTATTTAACATCTTGTCTCGGTTTGGTTTGGGCGCTCGCTTTCTTAGCCTGATCTGGCTTCTGTGGACCTTTCTCACGGCAAGAGATAAGACAGGCCATGTCTGTTGAGACCAGTGACCATCCGCAGGGGCACCAGGCAGGGCTGTCCACTGTCCCCGCTGCTGCTTTTCCTGGCCATAGAGCCACTGGCAGCGGCCCTCCATAGAGGTGGGGCTGACTGGGGGATCCCATTGGGCGAGGGACGCATGCGGTTTCTCTTTTTTTTTTTTTAGTCCTCATTTCACCATTAGCAAACACAAATGTACACTTACAGCCCTAATTGTGTCCTGGGTGCCTCGGGCTGGAGTTATTGCTTATGCCTTAGGCCGGCCCGCCCATTTTTCCAGGGCATGGTGTAATCATAGGACCCCGAGGCTTTAGACCAGCCTCATTTCTTTACCCCATTTTAACAGTGGATCCCACACCATACTATTCACATTTTGTGTAATGTCAGCTTCAAGGCGTGCCATTCTCAATACAGCTCTAAGCCAATTCTCGTAAAGGGGGGGGCTCGGGTCTTTCCAGATCCTGCAAATCTCTCTGCGGGCAACAAGAACAAGGCTAAAAAATAAGGCCACCTGTGTTTCCCTAAACCCGCAAACAAAGTCGGTGTCTAACCCAAAAAAAATTCTAACTGTGTTCAACTTAATTTTAACCTTATAAATGCCTTCCAAAGCTCTCTCTACATTGGCCCAGAAAAAACCAGGCTGGGGCATTCATAAAATATATGAATATCATCGGCCTCTAATAAACCACATCTAGGGCAATAGCATGGTGAAGAGGCAAACTTAGCTATCTTTTTGGGGGTGTAATATAGTCTGTCTAAAACGAAGAAATGGTTTTTCTTGAGGGAGGCAGACCGAACAAATCTATAAAGATAGTGGAGAGATGTTCCTATTGGGCAAGGAACGCATGCGGTTTCTCTGTACGCTGATGATCCCCTTTTATATATTAAAAATATCAGAGAACCATGTGATAACGTCTTGAAAACAGTTGCTGACTTCGCGTCCCTTTCCGGCCTGTGCGTAAACTGGGCAAAATCGTGCCTGTATCCATTTCATCCGGCTGCTCCCAACCCAGCCCTGGTTATTACCCGCAAGCACGTGCAGTGGCAGCCTGCTGTTTTGCGCTACCTTGGGGTCTATCATCAATCACTAGAGTTGATGAAGGGAAACATCTTGCGAGTGACAAATTTGTCCGTCTTGTGGCTTTTGCACCCTGGGAGAAAGGGTGTAGCGCCTACTCAGCTGATACTGGCGGTGGTCCACAGATGCGTCATGCATAGTCTGCGCCTCACTTGTGCTGTTATCCCATATGCACCCACTTTGCCTGTACAGAACACACCGAGGGGACAAGGAGGCATCACCAGGGCGGAGCTCCCCAGCCTGGAGGGAGGTGGGGTTGCAGACAGTGGGAGACCTCGTTCACAACGGTCAGTTGACGCACTTTAATGTCTTGGTGACTGAAAACGGCCTGTCAAGAGGTTAGTTCCTGCTCCATACCACCCTGATCACGGCATTACGAACACTGTGGGGAGATATGACATGTGAGCCCGCGACACACCTCACCATCCAGTATATCCATCCGAGCACAGGGAGACACCTCACAAAGTGGTTTGCAGACTACTTGCGCACTCACATAGCACAGACTCGACATCCCTTAGGCGCCATTGGGACGCTGACATCCATCGTCCAAGCATAGATAGGGAATGACCGAGCAAATTGGAAGGGCCTGTATTTAAAACCGGAAAAGCCAGATTTCGCCTCATACAGTACTACATAGTACACAGAGCATACCTTACACCAGACAATATAAACAAATACTTTTAGCACACTGATGCTCACTGATCTAGGCGCACCCTGGTGAAAGCAGATCTAATCCACATGTTGAGGAGCTGTACCGCTCTTACTGTTTTCCGGCTCACTGTTGTCACTTGCCTAGCGGATTGCACTGAACGTGTTGCAGAATGCACTTGGGACATGTGCCTCTTGGGCTTCTATCATAGATCCAAAAAACATAAGGTCACACCTCGGTTCATAGACCTGTGATTGCTTACTGCTAAAAACCTGATCACCAGACGTTGGAAGCACTCGGAGCCCCTGCCGGTGGTCGCGTGGTTCTGAATACTGACAAACTGGGCACAGCAGAAAGTGTATCTTTATACTGTGAGGACGTTTTGGGACTCTGTAAATTCCCAATAGCGGGTCCCTGGGACGCAATCCTCCAGGATTGTTGAGGTGCCTGGTAGGTGGAGAAGGAGCTTCGGACACCTAACACAGGTGCAGACGGCAACCTTGTAAAGGTGGCCTGTGAAGCACAAGAGACGCACTCAAAAGACTCAGAAATAGAGCACTGACTAGCCCTGCGATCCCAGACCCCCTAACACAGACACAGGCAGAATAGACTAGCAGAGTAAGGTAAATATCACTATTGGTTGGGCTATGGCTGAGCAGCAGAGACGGGGAGCAACAGGGACCTTTGTTGGGCAAGTTCACATAGTTAACACCCCAATTCTGCCTTCACCCCTCCCCCTGCCTCTTGCTCCCTTTTGCCTCTTCTCCCTACCTACCTGATCTCCTCCATCCCTATCTTTGCCATGTAGAGACACTAGAACCGACAATATCAGCAGCAATAGACATTTTCCATCTGTTCTAAGACACCAAGCATCAGGAACTGCGATAACAATCAATTTGTCCAGAAACCACTAAAGTTGAAATTATATATCACCTATTATTTGTATTTGAGCTGTAACACCTAGAATGTTACGCCTGCTTTTAATGATTGTACATGCAAATGCATTACCTGATGTTAACCCACAAAAAGAATAAAAGAAAGAAAAAAGGCTGGAGTTTAAGCTGGGTGAATTGTAACTTGTCTTATGTGCTTGCAAGAAAGTGTTGGGTTGTTTGATTACCCTTCTAGGGGCTTACGTGGCTAATGGCGTTTATGGCCTCACCTCGCCACTGGGAGAACCATTAATGAACTGCTTCTCACTGCCTGTACCACTGGGCCATAAATGGAACCCTACTAACAGGCCCTCAATTGATGGCTGGCATACTACTGTTTGTCAGCTGGCGAGGTTGGAAAAAAATAGCCCGCTCACTGAGAACTTGCAAGATAAATACAGCAACATTTCGACCCCTCTTTTAAATTACACCTCAAACCTAGTTTAAAAAGGGTATATCATTTAAGTAAAATGATCCGTGTTCCACAGCCAACCAAATAGAATACCGTTTGGTAGGAATTGCTCTTCAATTAACATGGTTCTACTCTACACTAGCCCAATTCCAACTGTGCATCCCATGTGGACTTTCCTAAAGGAAAGTGAGAAGGCAAATTCAACATTACAGAATATGAAACAACACCACTTATTCGAAATTCACCAATCTGAATTCAAACACACATGAGTGACTGAGGTTGCAACAGCTGATATCACAAAGAAGTTACAATAAAAAGATCAGGAGGTTTGACTCTCTTGGCCCTTTCCTTAGCTTTTGCCGCGGAGGACTACAATATTCCAATACAATGACAAATAATGGATAGGAAATAAAAGAACTGCCTGGTACAGGATCAAGTCCTTTCCTTACAACTGCATTAATTCAATCTGAAGGAAATCATGGTGTACTACAGGTTTTCTCCCCATCACCACTACCCTTCAATATGATTAAACGCCCACCTAAACAGATAAGGGAGCACGACCTGCAGCTTCAGATGTATGCAGACAGTACTTATATCTATCTGTATTTTGAAAATGGACCTGGAAGCCAAAGTAAAATCACAAACTGTTAAATCACGATCTATCAGCCATGCAAGGAAACTAGTGCCACAATAACATCAATGAAAATTGTGTTATTGGTTGGCACTAAAGAAAAAAAGAATACCTAATTTTCTCTGGCAACAAACAGCCCCAGCTGCAACCATTTTTTAAAATCTTCAATTTAAATCAATCTTTCTGCCACAAATAAATGCAAAGGTATATTTTTTTAAATAACATTGCTCCTTCAAAAAGATCACTGTATAACTGGACTAATATTATTTTATATACACAGGCTTACCCAGGGGGGTCATTGACAGACTTTGATGACTGCATATGTATGTGGCAAAAAAAGGCCTTGTAAACGAAGAAATGAGACTACATGTAATGAAGCTTAAACGTTCTCCGTTGGAATCAGGCTTATATTCAAAGTTATATGCAACACAACTAAGACATATTGTAACAAGACTCTGAGCTACCTGCAGAAAATGCCACCGTTCATGATCCAATAAGAAACACCTTATCAACCAAAGCACTGACCATCTACCAACTGAGTTCAAATAACAAACATGTGCGTAGATCCCTTCAATTACAGAATTCCAACATCCGGGACAATTTCAATCCATCCTTAGTAGTCAAACAATACTACCTACTCTTCCGGAAGCATCTGAAAGCTGAGCTATTCCAGCAGCCGCTCGATTGAAAACGGCAGCTGTAAATGCAGCTACCACCAAACATACCTGGCTATACTGCATCCCACACCACCACCTTCCAACTTCAATGAGACCGACCAACACCCTTACTACTAACAACCCTTCACACATTTCATAAGCATAAACCCCATCTAGAACACATGCATCTCACAGAATATTTTAACGATTATTAATCTCAACATAATGTATGACACACCCAGTGGTATCCACATACATTTATAATTCTGTATTGTAAAACATGGAGTTTCAAAATTGTCGAAGGGCAATTTGTGTAAATTTTGGAGATTTGTATGGCACCACATGTTTCCCAAAGGTTCGTTCAGGATGCAGTAAGACAATTACAAGAGCATATTCAAAAGTGGGAGAGACATTGTAGACCATTGTGCATATCGTCAATACAACAGATGACTACAGAAATTAGTTACTAAAAACAGGTTATAAATAATTATGCAGTAATACAAACTGTATATTATGGATGGCTCTTGATAATCAGTTTCTCGGGGATCTCTTACTATGGGCACTACTGGGACAGTGATACCTTGTGCATTATTTCACTTAAATAGCGGTCCTTTCCACTCTTAATTCCGTGGAGTCAGATTTCCATGCTTCTGGACTTGTGCTGGAGTCTTCAAAATTAAATATAAGAGTAATTACAGATTCCAGTCTCGTCTTTTAGTGTGGATGTGGATCTAAGCACACCTCTTGCGGTGTGACAGACGAACAGTTTGCAAAGGGCACACAAACCAAAAAGCCTTTTGTAGTATGCATACACTTTATTGAAATTACCTTTTTGTTGGGGAAAGCTAGGGATGGACCAGGACTAGGTTACACTATTGTTGCTCTCATTTGTGTTTGTGTCTGGGTGAGAAGGGGTGGGTGTGTCTTTTTGAGATATCACTTTAATATACAAAACCGGCTAGCGGGTTAGAACTCTCCCAGGATTTTATTTGATTCAGGTAAAGGGTGTAGTAATGGGTGTTTTGTTTTTCATGACTATGTTAAATAGGGCTTGAAAAACTGTAGAGTTAAACAGTAGTAGTGAGCAGCAAAAGGGGATAAGTTATTTGCATAAGGGAAATTCATCCCCTTTATCTGTATATAGTATTGACATTAGTGCAATGTACCATGTGTTTGTTTATATCAAATCTCCCTAGCCAAAGGCGCTATCTTTCCTCCTCCCTTTTCAACAGTCGCTCTGCAAGGTTTTGATCACCCTGAGCTTTCATTTTTAATGCAGTTTCTCAACCAATCAACATTTTTAACAATTCTACAATAATCAGAAAGTCACAAAGAACGATTGTAATTATTTTATGTTAAATGGTTTAGCCACTTTTTATTGGTATTACTAGGTATTACTTAGGCTCTATGCCATCCAAGGTCAAAGTCTACCCTTAGTTAGTATCTGAGACACTCAAGTGAAAGAACATTTCCTACATGTCAGTGGAAGACAACTCAAATACATACCTGGGAAAAGGTCTGTGTTGAGCTGTCTAGTCATTAAAATCTTACAAAACTGTGCTGGTTGCAGCCTGCCTAGCTGGGTCTTCCTTGTCCCCAGTGAAATTAGGATGATAGTAGCTTTTTGAGTAAAGAATACAGGAAAATACAAGCCTCGAACAGTGGGAAAGGCCGACTAACAGACAATATATCTCCACAGTATCTTTGTGTAGAAAGGTTCCACATTTGAACGAGCTTTATACAGACAAACCGAAAAGTATTATGGGGCATATGTACAGAATTTAGAGATTACGGGCCAGATGTATCACAGGGTTTTACCCATTCTGTGTCTATGGGAAAATGTGTTCGTACATATGGCTCTACAAGTTCTTAATTGCGATTCTTTACGAATCACAATTAGGAAATCACAATTCCTAATGTACAAGTTAGTAATAGCATTTCCTAATGGGGTCACAATAGACCTACTTCATGAATATGAATGAGGTAGGTCAAAATTTGCGAGTCATTAGGAACTGCTACCCTCACAGGGGTCCGCGATGTGAGAGAGGAACTCAGTCAGAGCCATTTAAGTTAAGAACCTCAACCAAAATAAATGATGAATTCTTAACTTGGCAGAGTGCAAGACACATTTTGGTCACTTCGGGAACACGCTTTGTTTGTTTCAACACAAGGTTTTGTTCCCATTCTGAATGCGAGACGCATCCAGTAAAATTACCATCCTCTCACCGTTTTGAATGCGTAGTTACAAGCAACAGTACTACCTGCATGGTTATATTGGAATGACCCTAGAAGCATTTTGGGCTCTGCAATCATAACTTACCCATCTTGCTTGTAATTGTGTAGCGAGCCCTAGTACATTGACAGATCCACTCTTATCTGTTGGATACCTGCATAATAGTCCATGCATTCTAAATCTCCTTTGAAGTTGCTCCATGAAATGGTGTTTGATACTCCTCCAATTGTGGGACACTTTGCTCCAATCCCTTAGTGCCTCCTGTACACATTTCCCTTCCTGATGATGACCCTGTTCTAAATCATTATGCTAGGGGGTCAAAACGTTGACAGTAACATATGTGGACTGTATGCCTTTAAAATATGATGGAGGATTTCAACACTTGTATTAAAGGTGTTGGCTACGGCGTGGCTTGGCGCCCGGCGAGGACGGCGGCTCCGATGTGAGCGCTCCGGGTCGGCAGGGGATTTCGCTGCCTTCTTCCACTCACCTACGCCTGCAGAGTGGAGTTTCCCCGACCGGAGTTCACAAGCACCAGTGCGCTCCCAGATACGGCAGCATTCGAGCGCTGAAATGAGCATTTTGGCAAGTTCTTTGGCGGACGCGGCTCTCTGACGGCCGCGACCGCCATTTTGTCCTTCAACAGCGCGATTCACGGCGCACCCGCTCACAGGACATGCGTGTTTGCCACGGAGCTCCCACTTCCAGCATCTGCTCATGGTGAGCTAATTTCTTCATTTCTGCAATAACGCCACAAGTATTTTATATGCGCTGACTTTATGCGAGTTTTACTCGCGATTTTACGAATTTGGCGGCCATTTTGTTTCACTGGACTTCTTCTTTCCTCACGCAGTCTACCTGTACACGCAGTTTGAGCCTACTATCTATCAAAAGCGCTGCAATTCCTCGCACTTTCCTATACATGGTTATTTTGTATTTGTAGCAGTTTTTCATGCTATTTTTGCGCATTCACCTCCAACTGCTCTTTTCAAATTGATAATGCGCTTCCACTGATGGACTTCCTTTGCTCCACAATATGCTACTTCTTTGCACCCCATTGCCATGGTGATTTTTTTGCTTCGTTCTTCAGTGTAAGGGATACTCCACATAAGCATATGAATGCTGCTCCCCACATCTCTATAACTCTCTGGCGTTCTTGAGTTGCGAGCAGACAGCCTTCTTCTCCTTCCTCCTTTTTTGAAGCTTGTGTGCCTTTCCTCATTCAGGTGTTCCCGCGCACACTTATTAGTGTCTGCGGGCACGGATACTACCGGACTTACCTTCTCTCTTATTTTTCCTCTGGAAGTGACTCTTTTTTATGGAAAGAAGTGCAATTACTCGTACTCCCAAAATTCCACGTCGTGTTTTCATTAAAAACTCAAAAGTCTTTTCTGCATTGGCGCATCTCGAGGCTTCTCAGGCGCTTGTTGCTCAAATGTCGCAATCCAACACGGAGCGGCCTGTTCAGCCTTCAGGGAAAGTCACGTCGAAACGCCTTAAAAAAGATCCTCCATCACCGACAGGATCCACATCCGCTGTCTCCATGGAGATGTTGCTGGAAGAGATACGTGCTCTCAGACCCTTCATGGAGGAAACTAATTCTAAATTGCAGGTTCTCACTGACAATTGGTCTCAGATGGATGCTAGAGTAACTACAGTGGAACGTTCTCTGTCTTCTCTCCAAGCGTCATCCTCCAAGGTGACACACATGCAGTCGCAGATTTCCTCTCTCCAGAAGCAAGTTGAAGAATTGGAAAACCGAAATAGACGCAATAACCTTAGACTCTACGGCCTGGCGGAGAATTGTGAGGGCACTGACCCCATTGCCTTCTTCAAATCATTCTTACCCAAGCTTCTTCATCTGCCCGAAGGTACCACGCTTAACATCCAGCGAGCACATAGGCTAGGCCGCCTCTCCTCTACTTCTTCTCCTTCTTCACGGCCAAGAGGTGTCATCATGTATTTCTTAGAATATACTGATCTTCTCAAAGTCATCTCAGCGGCTCGTGCCTCACCTCGTCTTACATGGTCAGGTTCTAATCTCTTTTTTGCGCAAGATTACGCCAAAGCCACAGCCAACCGTCGTAAAGCCTTCTTAGATATGCGACCAGAGCTTCGCTCTATTGGGGCCAGATATGGTCTTTTCCATCCTTGCCTGTTCAGAGTCACTCACAACAACAAGACAACGACTTACGAGGATCCTGTTCGTCTCCGGAGTTTTTTTTAACTCTGCACAGGCGTCTGATATGGACTTATCCGGTTCTTCATCAGCTTTCCCTCCATGACTTTCGCATGTTGCCGCTTTGTTGTCTTAGTTAATCCGCATATTTGATGTTTGATGCTGGCTGTTTTGTTGTTTGCCTTTGTTAGGTTCCCCAGCGTCTTCATTTTATGTGTTCCTTTTTGATTCTCGCTCGTTTTCTTACTTCCCTGTCATATAGTTATGTAATGTTCACTAGTGTATGTTATATCCTTTTTTACCACTCACCTTCATTATGTTTATTTTTTCTTTTTGAACTTATTGTTCTTTTTTTTCTTCCCTTGCAGGTTTTACAATGTATATTGTGTTTTCCCCTCGACTTGCTGGTTCGCTTGCGTTGGATGTTTTGCCTCCTCTAGTTGGCGCTCCCCCCTCACTCCTTTCTTCTCGTCTCCTCTCCCCGGTGATCGTCCCTCCCCAGCTCTGCCCTCCGTAAGTATGTTCTCCATTTTTTCCCTGGTGTTCGCTTCCTCTTTTTTATCTTTTTTTCTCTTATCTTCACTGGTTTCCCTTGTTTCACAGGTGTCTTTCTCTTCTGTTTTTCGACAATTCTTCTGCTATAAATTCTTTCCTATCTTTTTCTCTTTCACTTATATTATCTTATTTCGTTTTTTAATTCAACGGGTTTTAATTATCACTCTTTTACTCTCTTTTCCTATTCCTTATCCTCCTTTTCAATCTTATATTGTATTGCCTCTTATAGACTTTCTTATTCTTTTTGATTTCCCTTCCCCTCTGGGTTCTTCTTACATCCTTTTTCTTCATGTTGATATTTTCTTCTTTCCTTATGTGATATGTCATTGAAAGTAATTACATGGAATGTTAAGGGCATTAATTCTCCCATCAAACGACAGAGAATTTTATCTCACCTTGCACGTTTAAATGTGGATATTGCTTTTTTACAAGAAACCCATTTATCTGCTGAAGAATCTGTTAAACTGAAGAGAAGTTGGGTGGGTGATGTTTACTATTCTCCTGGGGATGGTAAGCATAATGGTGTGGCCATTCTCTGTCACAAAGCTCTTTCTCACTCTTTGCTCGCTCAGGAATCGGATGCTGATGGTCGCTGGACGTATGCTAAGCTCTCTATTAAGAATGTTCCAATTTCTCTTCTAAATGTTTATGCCCCTACTACTGGTGATCCTACTTTTTGGCATACATTTTCCCGGCACATTACCAGATTTATTGATGACAATTTTATTTTAGCAGGGGACTGCAACCAGCCCCTAGACCCCTTTTTGGACAGAAATTCCAAGGCTCACTTCATTCCTAATAAGTCACATAAATCCTTTTCTCAAGCTATCTCCCAGCATAAACTTACTGATGCATGGCGTTTATGCAACCCAGAGCTTCAAGAATTTACTTTTTATTCTCCATGCCATCACTCCCAATCCCGGATTGATTACATTTTTGTTACCCACAACATTGTCCAAACTCTTACCCATGCTCAAATTGGTCCGATTTTACTCTCAGACCATGCCCTCACTTTAGTTCAATTGGATATTTTACCCAAATCAGTTGGCCCCAAACGTTGGAGTTTTAATAACTCCCTTCTCTTAGACCCTAAATTCACCACTTCCTTCACTGAATTCTCAGATGAATTTTTTTCCTTCAATGACAATTCCTCCATCCCCAAGCACACCATTTGGGACGCCTTTAAAGCTACAGCAAGGGACTTCATAATTGGCTTTGTGGCAAAAAAAATGGAAGGCTGCTCGCAGCTTCACAACGGCTATCCTTCTGGATATTAAGAAACTGGAGCATTCTTATTTTACTTCCCGATCACAGGAAAGTTTAACTGCCTTGATTAATGCTAAAATGAAATTTAACAAAAAATCCACGGACGATGCGTCTTTGTATCTATTGAAATCAAGTGCCAAGTTCTATGGGGGCAAAAATAAGGCTGGTAAGATATTAGCTAATTATCTGAAAGTTAAGCAAAATAAGTTGAATATTGAATCAGTCTACGACACTAACTCCACTCTCAAACACACGGACACAGATATTCTTACTGAGTTTTCTACCTTTTACAAAACTCTATACTCCTCTGTAATCCAGCCCTCTTCTCAATCCCTAGACCACTTTTTCTCTACTATTCAAAAACCAGCCCACTTCCCGCTTGACCTTTCTCATTTAGAGCTTGACATATCCCAACAAGAATTGCTCACGGCACTTCAGACTCTCCAAAAAGATAAGGCTCCTGGGCCAGACGGCTTCACTGTAGAATTTTTTCTTCACTTTTCAAAACTTCTCATCCCAAAACATCATTCCCTCATTGGCGCTTTTCTCACCTCGGGTTCCTCCTCAAGCTCTTTCTCTGATGCACATATCTGCCTCATACCCAAGGAGGGGAAGGATCCTCAACATTGTAAAAATTACAGACCAATCTCCTTGGTTAATATTGATTATAAAATATTTGCGAAGTCTCTCGCGGCACGTCTTGATCTTCTTCTCCCGGATCTTCTGGGTGAGGAACAGTCGGGCTTTGTCAAGAGTCGCTTCATCACTGATAACACTAGACTTCTCTTTAATATTCTCTCTAAATCCCGCATTTTACCCCATTCCCTTGCGGCCATTGCCCTAGACGCTGAAAAGGCGTTTGATAGAGTTGAATGGACTTATCTCTTTCATACCCTTCGTTGGTTTGGTTTTGGTCCTAATTTCATTTCTCTAATTTCATTACTTTATTCCAACCCGCGTGCAGCGGTTTGTGCCAATGGTCAAATATCCTCTTTTTTTGATTTGAAAAGAGGCGTTCGTCAAGGATGCCCCTTATCTCCCTTTCTCTTTAATTTGGCCTTAGAACCTTTTCTTTTTAAACTCCGTCAAAATCCCTTTATCCAAGGTTTCCAATTATCAGATTCCCACATCAAATTAGCCGCATATGCGGAAGACATCCTCCTCTTTATCTCCAATCCCACTGCTTCGATTCCCGCCTTCCTTACTGAAGTGCAGGCCTATTCCCAAATATCTGGTTATAAGCTTAACAACGATAAATGTGAGATCCTACCCTTGACAAAATTTACATTTAAGCCTGATTTTGCCGCATCTAATTTTACATGGAAGTCCTCCAATATTAAATACCTTGGGTTGTATATCACTCCTACCATCCCAGATACTGTTTCCCTTTGTATGTCCAAATGCATCCAAAAGTTTGCGGATCTCACGTCCAAATGGCATCCTCTTTACCTATCCTGGTGGGGTCGCCTTGACACTATTAAAATGATGCTGTCTCCCATTGTCCTTTATACTCTCTCTAATATTCCAGTCCCCGTCCCTTCCAAATTTTTCAAAAAAATTAACTCCATTCTAACGTCCTTCCTTTGGAATAAAAAGAAGCCTCGAATGTCTTTAGCTCAACTGATCCGTCCTAAGTCAGAGGGTGGGGTTAACTTCCCTGACTTCCCTGCTTACCATAAAGCGTTTCAATTGCGACAAGCCTCCTTTTGGCTACAGGACCCTAGCACTCCCTGTCCTTTATGGACTAAATTTGAACGTCTTCTTCTTTCTCCCTTTTCCTTTGCCGAATATCTTTCCTTCTCTCGCAAACCCTCTTCTATTTCCACTCCTATTCATAAATTCACTACTAAACTGCTCCTATCTTCTTCCCATTCCCCTCCCACGACCATTGCCGATTTCCTTTCCTCCCCCATCTGGCATAACACTGCTCTGCTTATCCGTAACAAACCCTTCTTTTGGAAAACATGGCATTGCAGGGGTCTGTTGTGGATTTCCCAACTCTTTTCTCAATCCTCTTTCTTACCTTTCACTACTCTTCGCTCCCTTTATGACTTACCTACCTCCTTTGCTCGCAACTATCATTTGCTTAAGGACACAGTCCTAACAACTTTTAATCGGCTCTCTCAGCTCTGTCCTCCTCCTGCTTCACCCACTCTCCTTTCCTCACTCCACTCCTTTCTACGCAATGCACCAAAGGCTGCCGCTATTTACAAATACCTTCACAACGGTGAATCTGTCAGACGTAAGTCCAAGGTGGAGGAATGCTGGGAACACGACCTGTCTGTGTCCTGGTCAGTTTCATTTTGGGATAAGGTCTGGATCAAGATCCGTAAATCCTCGAGAGCGGCAACCCTGACACAGACTTTGTTTTTTAGTTACAACAGACTTCTTTTTACACCCTTTGACCTTCACAAACGCTTTCCAAACACTCCGCACACATGTTGGTCTTGTTCATCACCACAAGCCACTTTGTTTCACATGTTATTTTTATGTACTCCTGTTCATGGTTTTTGGCTACAGGTCTGGGCTCAAATTTATCTGATTTTTCATACTTGTATCCCCTTTTCTCACATACACATCTTCTTGGGCAGCCTTTCCCCTTGCTGGGACAATGTTGAACTAAAGCCTCAGATTATTGATTTACTACTGGCTGCTGCATTCCAGCAAATAACGGTTAATTGGAAGGACTTCTCCAATATTTCCTTCAAGGCGTGGTGGTTTAATGTCTGTCATAACCATAGACTTGACACTGCTTATGTTTTTCCGGCCTGTATGGCTGCAAAACGCCTGGACTTATGGTTCCCTGTCACGCTTTATTTGGACTCATGTGCTAAACGTTTGTTTCATCCACCACCTTCGCAACAGGAAGTCCTCAAACCTCCTTAATTGCTCACTGCATTCCATTTTTCTTCATTGTATCATCTCCTTGTTCCTTTCGAATATTTTCATGCTTACTATGTTCGCTGTTTTACATGCTTTTCTCTTGTCTTTTCTTTTTCCTTTCCTCCATTACCCAGATTTACCTTCTCATACTATTTGCATTTGTATGCTTGTTTTATTCTCCTCATAGTTTTCAAGTTTATATTCCAATGTACTTTGTTTTGACACCTGGTTTTTCTCTTGTCATTATCAAATAACATTTTCTTGAACTTAAAAAAAAAGGTGTTGGCTACAAAAAGCTGATTGTCCCTATCAGCCACATGTATATATTCCTGCGCATAGCAAAAGCACACTTTTCATTCACTATCTATCACTTTCACTGCTTCATCAACTTTCAGGAGCACCTTAATTCTAGAAAAGTACAAATACTATGTTATACTGTTAAAAAACATTCTTACAGTATGAGATGTGTTTAATTAAAATAAATGCACTAAGCTCAGAACAAAAACCTTAATCACCTGAGAGGTTTTGTTCTTCTTTTTAACACTATTGCAGTGGAAGTCTAGGGCAACCCTTCCCCCATGGGGATCATTTTTTTATAGTAATTGCCCAGTCCAGATCCCTGGGTTACTGGGTTGTCCCTATGTCTAGAAAACTGGCCTGTTTGGGTCAGCAGACCACTATGTCTGTGATTGCTTTTCAAAACAGTTTTTTTCTTTTTTTTATGCAGCCGTTACAAAAAATAAAATGAAAAGCTTAAATTTCATTTTTTAGAAGTAGGCAGGGGGCCCACAGAGCACTGCCTGCTCTTCAAAAATATTTGTTTCAATATTTACAAAAGTGACCCCTTCCCATTTGTGAATCGTTACCACCACCCTTGAGGTGTCCGTTAAGAATTAATGTTTTGCAACCGTAATTTGGTTGCACAACATTCAGACATAGAACTGCAATTCGGTATTTGGAAGGGATGCCCTAAACACGCCCCTTCCAAATACTGCTTTGCTAAACACAAATTGTGATTTAGTAACATGTGACTGTATCGCAATTTATGCTCTGTCCATATGGAAAAGCATTTTTGTACATATGCCCCCAAGTGTCTTAACTTAATAATGTAACAGCACTTAATTTCCATAAGAATTGTCATTGTTTGCCAGGGTGCTTCCCAGATCCTTTCTCCACTGATACCGCACATTTAAAATTGTTTGTCCATCGGCCAAAGAAGTCAGTCAGTGAACATATGTCAGTACTGCTCTGAAAAAATGTTGTTATGTCAGAGTGGAACTCTCATCAGTGAATTTGGTAAATTTTCACGTTATACGGATGGACTTAATAAGTGTGAAAATAAGTTGCTTACCTGTAACTGCAGCTCTCCATTATTGGTATCTTTCATAGATTCACATGCTTAAATTATTCCCCGTCGTCAAAGTGGGAGTCCCACAGTACCATAATAAAAGAGTATGTATCACTATCATAGAATATAATGGCAATGAAAAAAGTCAGTTTAATAGCCTATCTATGTTCTTTTAAAAAAGGACTAAACTTGAACTATAACCAATCAGGCGAGAGCACCCTCTAGAACACTCCCAAAAGAGGCAGAGTCATTCAGATTTTCAAGCACAAGTGGGAATAAATAATCCTGGGCAATATGGGGAGCTTTTCCGGGGAGGAGGGTGGGTCGCATGTGAATCTATGAAAGATGCCAATAATGGAGAACTGCAGTTACAGTTAAGTAACTTATTTTCTTCTCCAGTAGAGAATCTTTCATAGATTAACATGCTTGAATCAGAATAGCAAGCAGTTACTGTATTTGTGTATATATATATATATATAGTATTAGCACAAATAGTGGATGGAAGGTAGGAAATGTATACATAACAATCATATGCAATATATATATATATATATATATATATATATATATATATATATATATATATATATATATATATATATATATATATATATTAGCAGCCCATCCCGACGTTGTCCGGGTATGAATTGCTGCCGGCCAGTAGAATATTGTTTTGTAGGATTTCGTTTTGATAGCATTTCTTATCTGTGATAGGCCTGTGAAATGCTCCGATTCACAGTGCACTGCTGATGCACTTAAGAGTGCGCGTTTAGTAGTGTGTGAACTGGAGTTTCCCTACTTTATTTTTCCTTGCAATATTATTTAGCGCGAACTCGAAACATGGCATGAGCACAATTTACATTACAGAAGAACATATTCATTTGTGGTAGGCACGGGGAGACAAAGCGATTTGCCTGGAATCACACAATGTTGAGCTGATGCCGAGATTCGAACGTAGCTCCCCAGCTCTAAAGTTCGCAATTCTAGAACTTGTGGCGGGAGGTGTGTCTGAAAGTACCATGACTCCGCAATGCCATTATAACGCATGGCATTACATTTTATATGCTTTTACCACGCATACATTCACAACGAAATTCATTGTAAATGCATGAATGGTAAAAGCATGTTTTATTTAAATGTTTGGATAAGGTAAGTATGGGTATAGGGGTATATGTTTTGGGGCACTGAGGTATATGTTTTGGGTTGTTTGGGTATTTTAAGGGTTCAGATATAGTTTTGGGTTATGGGGTACAGGGGTAATTTTAGGGTTTAGGGATAGGTATGGGTTTTGGGGTATAGGGGTATTTTTAGGGTTCAGGGGTAGGTTTGGGTTTTGGGGTACAGGGGTATTTTAAGGGTTCAAGGCTAGGTTTGGGTTTTGGGGTACAGGGGTATTTTTAGGGTTCAGGGCTAGGTTTGGGTTTTGAGGTACAGAGGTCTTTTAGGGTTCAGGGGTAGGTTAAGGTTTTGGGGTACAGGGTTATTTTTAGGGTTCAGGGCTAGGTTTGGGGTACAGGGGTAATTTTAGGGTTCAGGGGTAGATTTGGGTTTTGGGGTACAGGGGTATTTTAAGGGTTCAGGGCTAGGTTTGGGTTTTGGGGTACTGGGGTATTTTAGGGTTCAGGGGTAGGTTTGGGTTTTGGGGTACAGTGGTACTTTTAGGGTTCAGGGCTAGGTTTGGGTTTTGGGGTACAGGGGTATTTTAGGGTTCAGGGGTAGGTTTGGGTGTTGGGGTACAGGGGTATTTTAAGGATTCAGGGCTAGGTTTGGGTTTTGGGGTACAGGGGTATTTTTAGGGTTCAGGGCTAGGTTTGGGTTTTGGGGTACAGGGGTATTTTAGGGTTCAGGGGTAAGTTTGGGTTTTGGAGTACAGGGTTATATTTAGGGTTCAGGGCTAGGTTTGGGGTTTGGGGTACATAGGTATTTTTAGGGTTCAGGGGTAGGTTTGGGTTTTGGGGTACAGGGGTATTTTAAGGGTTCAGGGCTAGGTTTGGGTTTTGGGGTACCGAGGTATTTTATGGTTCAGGGGTAGGTTTGGGTTTTGGGGTACAGTGGTACTTTTAGAGTTCAGGGTTAGTTTTGGGTTTTGGGGTACAGGGGTATTTTAGGGTTCAGGGCTAGGTTTGGGTTTGGGGGTACAGGGGTATTTTTAGGGTTTAGGGATAGGTTTGGGTTTTGGGGAACAGGGTATATTCATAGGGTTAAGATGGGTTAGTGTTTAAGGGTGTTGGGGTATTTTAAGGAGTAATGGTGGGTTATGATTATGGGGTGCAGGGGTATTTAAAGGGAGCAGGGTGGGATTAGCACACAATATGAGACATGACATGAAGGGCGGAACGTACCACACGCCCCCAGCGTTTGTCACGCCCCCAGCACACGCCCACAGCCCCAACGCAGACGCGCCAACAAGGGACTACTTTGCTGGCACGGTTCTTTTACCTTTTAAATGTATATGGTGGACGTCTGCATAGCCTATGTCCTTCTGCTGCAACTGCCCTTTCTAACGCTCTATTGGGTGTTGTGATTGGTGCTGTGGTTCCTGAGATTACCTGCCTCAAAGGTTTGGTCTCTCTCTTTATTATATTAGTATGGAAGAACCACTGTTCTTGTACCCATATAAATATATAGATAAATAAATTGATCATGAAATATTCAAACAGTATTAATGATAAAATACTGTAAAAGATAGATCATATCATAAATTTAAATACCATGAATAAATAAATACATATTCATTATTTAAAATTTGTTTCTGAAAAGCCATAAAATATTAAAGGAAAATTCTTTTTTAAGTGAATGAGTAATTTGTGGAGCATCCATGCTTAAATGCATTATAGTTTTTCCCTCATCATCTTTACTGTATAATTACTTCTAATCCCACTACACATGAAAAGTGTCCTTAGATGGGCTCCCCCACGTTCTGTCCATTCCCACTTTGTGACTTCATTCATTTAAAATGCTTGTGCTATCATAAAATAAGCTTCCCCAATTTCTCACTTGTGGCAACCCAAAATGTATCTACAAATGTTAAGTTGCTCTTAAAATTAAAAAAACACTATTCTTGTGTCTGTGGTCGGTTTGGCGGCCTCCATCCTTTGAGGTTAAATACCCATACAGCTTCTCTCATTTACAGTAAAAATACCCTTGTAAAATCCTTCCTGATTTGGAATTCTCTAATTTCCCCTCAAAAAAGTTGTTTGATGCTATTATTATGGAATTACATTACAGGATACCTGCATTAGTAAAATAATCTCATGAATCTTAGCTTCCATTATATATACAGATCCTCCATTGTGTTTAAACCTCCTGGGGTCTTACTATCGAAGTTTAGGATATACCTAGTCTCAAGCTTCCTAAGTTGCCCTTCTCTATCACCTCCCCTTCTACTGATAGGTATGGTGTCAACGAGGTAATATGAGAAGTGTTTGAGGTTACTTTCATGCACTTCCTGAAAATGCCTTGCTACTGGGTACGTTGGGTCATAATTATTAATGGCCCTAAAATGTTGAAAGATTTTTTTATGTGCTGGAAGCTTGGTGCTTCCCACATATTTAAGGTTGTACGAGCATTCCGAAACATGTATGGCATATTCCGTTTTACAGTTGAGTGGCTTGCTGATTGTGAATTCTTTTTCACTGAAGGCCATTAAGGGTTTTTTATTTATGCCATATTGGTATGCATTGCAACTTTAGCATTTTGTGAATCCATTTTGTACCCACCATTTTCTTTGGTCACTTATTTCTGGGCTACTGCTCACTAGGCTATTGTGCATGGAGGGTGTTCTTCTGTATGTGCTTCCAAGTTTGGTGGCAATTTGACCCCTATAACTGGGTCACTCCGCACGATGAGCCAGTTGCGCTGCATGATCTTTTTAATCTCTTTTTCTTGAGCATTGTAAGTTAAAATTAGCCTTACTGCAATAGGGTCTTGTTTTTGGATGTGGTCTCTCGTCTTTTTGGTTTTTAATAGAAGGCATCTGTCTTGGTTCTGTGATTTAGTGACAGCAGCTTCTATTGTTTTACTTGAGTATCCTCAATATACAAATCTTTTCTTGCTTTCCTGCTGTGCTAATGCTAAGTCTACGGGGTTGCTGCAGACTCTTTTGAGTCACAATATTTCCCGATAGGTAATGCTTTCAACCAGATGTCTGGGGTGGAAGCTCGAAGAATGTAATACAGAGTTTCCGGCTGTTATCTTCCTATATATTCTAGTTTCCAATTTGTTATTTTCTAGGTACACTTCCACATCCAAAAAGTGAATATTTTTGTCACTGACAGTTGAAGTGAATTTTAAATTGATGTTAGTATTGTTGATGGCTGACACAAATTCTGTAGCTTCCACATCAGAGCCCTCCCACACAATAAACAAATCATCAATAAAGCAATACAGTAACTTTACATTGTTCTCCATATAGTATTTGTGAGTAATTCAGAGGACCAGCTCCTCCCACTAGCTCATAAACAGACTGGCATAGCTGGGGGAGAAGCTGGCCCCCATAGCCACTCCACGCATCTGCTGGTAGTATGTTTTATCGTACATAAACACATTGTTGTTCAAGCAGAAACTAATCATGTTGCCTAACATTATACTGTGTGGGGACAGGGCTGTTAGTTCTTTCCTAGGTAATACTCTAGTGCCCATATTCCGTCTTTGTGATTAATACACGTGTATAAAGACACTACATAAAGGGTAATTAGTAGATTATTATTTTTCCACCAAAAGTCTTTCAATTTTAAAATAAAGTCACTTGTGTCTCTTATGTAAGAGGGCAACTGTTGTACCAAATCTCGTAGAAAGAAGTCAATGTATTTTGACGCATTTTCAAGTAAGCTGCTTTGTGCCGATATGATCGGTCTTCCTGGCGGTTTTCGAACACTTTTATGTATCGGGAATAAAATATATGTTTGGTACCTTAGGATTTTCTTTTCTGATGAATTTATACTCATCGGTTGCTGAAAGTCCCGCACTTTTCCATGCCACCAATTTGCCATAGAAATCATTGTATATTCCCCTCAATGCCAGTGCGTTGCTTATGAAATAATATGCCCTGTCATTCAATTGTGATAATGCTTCTTCTACATATTCTTTCTTTGCCCATAAAACAACGTTGCCCCCTTTGTCAGAGCCTCTGATGAAAATATTGTCATTTTTCTGTAATTTTGATATTTATTGATGGTATTGCAAATTTCACTTATTGACTTTTCTTTTGCTGCTTTGTATCTTGACATTCAGTTTCTTTATTTCATTTGTGACATTTTCGTTAAAAATATCAATTCCGTACCTCGATGTTATAGGTTTAAAGGTTGATTTATTCTTGAATGGAGTCTTTTTTCTTAAACTCTGCGTATCTTCGTGATTCATATCTTGGGGATTTCCTTGGCTGCTCATATTGCCTGTCTACTCTTGTAATTCTATCAAGGTTTCCAAGAGAGATTGTTCAGATGTGGTGGCTATTTCCTGGGAGCTGACTGTTTCCCCATGATTATCCCTATTCGTTTTGTGTTGCAATAAGGCGTGATACTTTTGCAATTAAAATGTATGGACAAATTCATATATGTCCATCCAGGTATTGGCATAATCAAAGTTGAATTCAGGGCAGTAGGATAGCACCAATGCTAAAATTTGCTTTTCTGCTTTATTGAGGTCTATGTTTGTTAGGTTAAATACTGTCTTTTCAATTTCTCATCTTGAATTACTTGTGATTCCACCAACCCCTTCCTCGCCTCTTGCTGGAGGTTGGCCTTTCCTCTTGCCTTTCGCCTCTGCCGGTGGTTTCGCCTCTTCCTACTGTTTTCCTTTGGGTCCTTGGGCGGAGTGTTTGTCTCCGTTCCTCTGATAAAAAATCCAGCTCCTCTGCTGGTGTCAACTTGGGACGTGTTCCGCTTGTAGATGCCTGAGCTGTTTCATTTTCCACTTTACTTTCTATTGCAGAAATCATATCCGAATTGGATGTATTGATTTGCCCCTCTTTATTTGCCAGCGCCCTGGGTGGGTGTTCCACTCTTGTTTAGTTTTTATTTGTTTTAATGGCATCGTACTTTTTCGAGAAAGTAAAAATCCGCCCTGTCTCGTAATCCATCCGATCCCAGGGAAATTTAAACGCCATACGTTCCTTGACTTTGTCCTCTTCTTTGCGCAGTCTGACAACCATGTCCTCCCTTAATTTGATTGTTTCGTTATTTTTGCTCATTTTACTGATTTCTTCATTCAGTGCCTCTATCTGAACCAGCAGCGCAGCTCTATCAATTTCTGCATACTTAACTAAAATTTCTACTAGCCTCCTAGATGAATCGAGATTGCATTGAGCCCAGTCCCGCATCATGTCAGGATTTGGATGTTCGTAACTTGGTGCTGTGAGGATTCTTAATCTTCTGGGGATCCTTCCCACATCCAGGTATCTTTGCAAGGACTTGTGTTCCCACCATTTTCCTTGCTCTGCGCGCATGAGTTTCTCTAAACGTCTCATTTTATCTTTTATTGTGCTGTTGGCTGTATTTGGATTGATGCCTCGTTGGTTAAAATTGGCACTACTGGAAGGAGTATTGCTGAACATTTTGAAGGCCACTGCCTCCCGTCTCTCAGCGTGTTGGCCGACATGCTGGTCTATATGTAATTGTAGAATAATCGTGGTGTATACATGCTTGAAAAGTCCAGCAATGGATGAGGATGGGTCGCATGTGAATCTATGAAAGATACCAATACTGGAGAACTGCAGTTAAAGGTAAGTAACTTATTTTCTTCTCCAGTAGTGGACCTTTCATAGATTAACATGCTTGATCAGAGCAGCAAACAGTTACTATTTATATATATATATATATATATATATTCCTTGTACTCGTCCCACATTCCACAAATTCTTTTTTCGAAGAGACGAAGAGAACTCAAAATAGTGCTTACTTAAAGTTTATTGCTTGGCCAGCACCGCCACCATTACGCGTTTCGGTCCTCGTGGGACCTTGATCACATGACACGCTACATGGAACAGGCCACCCTTTTAAAGTGACAGTGCAACTTTACGATGCATAACCATGGAAAACAGACTGCGTTCAAGGCTTTGCTCAATGTTTTCTCTTATAGATGTAAAGTACATATTGATGATGTGCAAATAGCACCAATAATTCAGTGCAATTCTACAATTTATCAATAAATAGTATTAATAAATATTCCCTACAAACTAGACCATTAATTTTCAGTCCAATTCCAAAATCTTTTAAACCCGACCCAATAAAATCTGTTTTAAAAATCTGAGGATAAAACCAACTGTACATAATTATAAATAATGAGATTAAAATTTTAAGTACAATTGTTAATAAAATCACCACATATTCAAATTATTGGATACAAGAATGATAAATGTTTAGGATTAAAATGCTTCCTAATTACATTTCATTCAATATAGCAGGATGTAATTGCAATAAATTGCACAAACTCCAAATGTATATAAATAGTAGCAATGATAATTGAACGCCTAGATACAGCCCAAGTGGGCAACTTGACATGCAAAACAATCCATGGTTAAAGTGCTATGTGCTATTAAGTGTATTCCTACCATAAAACCAAACTGTGCATTAATAAAAAATAAAAAATAAAATACATTTCAATTTTCAGCAGCCACAAGAGATACTAATGAACAGATACTAGGCGAAGATAAATATCTAAAAAACAAACTTCTTATACTTTTCATAAGTATGTATAAAAATCTTCGCTGGAATTCAATCCATTTGGACTTTTAGTATCCATTTCTAAAATATATTTTGTTTCCAGTTTTCTCAGTTTCATGTCACGATCACCACCACGTCTTAGTGGGGGGGGATACAGTCAACTATAAAGTAGCGTAATTCATTGGATTTCTTGGCATGTACTGCATCAAAATGACGGGCAACTGGATAAGACTCGTCTCCGTTGTTGATTGTGCGTATGTGCTGGAGTATCCGCTAGTGGACCTGTAGCCTGGTACTTCCCACATACCGTAGGCCACAGGGACACTCCAGCACATACACTGCAAACTCCGTCTTACAGGTCAATTTCTTGTCGATCTTAATAGGCCTGTTTTTGAATGGGGTGCGAAATTCTGTTTTATTCACACCATGCTTACATGCTTTGCAGGATGCACATTTGATGAAACACTTACTGCCCATAATCCATGAGGTAGTTGTATTAACCTTTGGACTACTGGAAACCAGCATGTTACTCATGGAACTAGCCTTTCTAAAAGTTAGGTTTGGAGAGCGGGTGAGTCTCTCTCCCAGTACAGGGTCATTCCTTATGAGAGCCCAATTTTTGTTAATGATCTTTCCGATAGTATGTTGTTGATTACTATATGTTAAAATGAGTCTTAATGGCTGCTCAATATTAGGGATGTTACTGTCCGTGCTCCTGCTAACCAATGCCTGAGCTCTACCCTGCTCATTAGCTCTGATCATAGCTTTGTCAATTACACAGGGATTGTACCCCCTAGCAATCAATGTGGAACGACATTCAGATTGGGCCTTGATACAGTCATTATCTAGGCTGCACACCCTTTTAATTCGCAACATCTCCCCATAGGGGATGCTGTGAATCAAGTGTGCTGAATGATGGCTTTCCGCGTGAAGCATAAAATTCCCAGCTGTACTTTTCCGATGCAGCCTAGTATTTAACTGATTATCAGAGATAAAAATCTCAACATCAAGAAAAAAGACAGAGGTCTTGCTGATGTGGCTGGTAAATTTCAAATGTAGGTTGTTGACGTTCAAATATTCAATGCAATCACAGGCCTCACTTTCAGCTCTTTGCCATATGATTAACAAATCATCAGTGTACCTATACCAACGAATTATATGATTATTCATGACTTCATTACACGTGGGCGTGAGGACCTGTTTCTCCCATAGCCCCATATGCAAACAAGCATAGCTAGGGGAGAAACAGGCCCCCATCGCCACGGCCCTGATTTGTTGGTACACCTGCTTCGAATACAAATAATAATTATTCTCTAGGCACATAGTGATAATAGCCATCAACATTTTGTTATGCTCAGTATAACAAATGGGACGTCTCCTTAAAAAATGTTCCACTGCTTTTAATCCATCTCTATGATGGGTGCTGGTATATAATGAAGAGATGTCCAGCGAGATGAGCATAAAATCTTCTTGCCAAACCACACTCTCTAGTTTACGCAGCAAATCCCCTGTATCCAAAACAAAGGAAGGTAAAGATCGCACATGTTCCTGAAGGAAATAGTCAACATACTTGCTCGCATTTTCCACATGCTGAAATTAAGGGCCTACCCGGTGGGTTCTCCATGTTCTTATGAATTTTGGGTATAAAATACACCACAGGCATCACCGGGGGGACGTTTTTGAGAAAGCAGAACTCATCATTAGACAAAAGACCAGTACTTTTACACGCTATCAGGCTGGAGTAAAACTGTTCCCAAGATGTTTTTACTGTCACCATGTCACTCCGCCTGTAGCACTCTTTGTCAGTCAGTTGGCTGGTAGCTTCCATCATGTACATACTTCGAGGCCACAAGACGATGTTACCACCCTCATCGGATTGACGTACTATCCATTGATGTTAAGACGTCGTTTTTTCATAAATTTGTAATAAGCATCATCCTTGGCCGTGTACGTTTTTTTTAATTCATTTTGTTTTTTTGTAAAGAATTTTGAGTTCCTGTGTTACTTTCTCATGGAAAACATTGATGTTATCTCTCATCATAACTGGGCAGACTTTTGATTTCAATTTGAAAGCAGTTAATGGTCCATGCACATATTCTTTTGAGGCTTGGCTAAAAGTTCCCAACGTGATATCACTTTCCTCTCGTAGTTCGTGAAGATCTTGCATTAACTCAACATCCTGTACAGTAAGGTAGGATAGGCTTCCACTAATACTCGCCACTGCCAATGATGGTTTGGGTTTCCCTGTTCCTTGCAGGAGATGGTATTTTCTTAATTTGATTTTCCGCACAAACTTGTATACATCTATTCGGCAATCTGCATATTTGAAGTCACTTCTGGGACTGAATGACAGGCCCAGGGACAAAATCGAGATCTCACTCTCTGTTAAAGGGATATCCGTTAAGTTGATGACAGTTTGTGCGTCATTAGATTGCATAAGTGTGCTCCTTACCGATTCCATTGTTTCTTCATTTTCTTGGTGTATTGTTTTTTTGCTGCGTTGTTTGCAGCACTGCCTGCGTTCCCATCTCTTACTGTTTCTTGTGTGTTTTTTTAAACACCCTGAGCACGTGGACGTAATGTTTGGCGCCTGTCTTGTCGTAGACAGTCCAATTCTTGTGCCAAGGTGTATTTCTGAAACCCCAACCTCTGAGCTCTAGTCATCTCATTATCCGAGCCACTGTCCACTGCAGAACGTAGGTCTGATGCAGACGCTGATGCTGCAGCTATCATTTCATTTGACTGTGTGCGAGGTGCCGCCAATGGTGGTTGCATTTGTTTCTTACTCGCCTTTACACTGTCATACTTTTTCGAAAAGGTAAAGATTTGACCATGTTCGTAATCCAGTTTGTCTCGCTGGAACTTGAAGCTTTTTCGCTTTTTTATGATATCCTCTTCTCGAGACAACCGTGCCAACATATCCTCCCTGTATTTAGTGATTGTCGTTGAAATTTCAACTTTGTCAATTTCAACATTGAGGGAGTCAATTTCTTTTTGGAGTTTCTTCTGGTCGCTTTCCGCATATTTGACCAGGAGCACGACCAGTATATATATATATATTCTCAAAACTACTGTTCCTGTATGCGAAAACAGACTCCAGCACGCTCGGGATAGCTTACAAACCGATTTATTTGAAAGCCACGAAAATCAGGTAATACATTTCAACTGCCTCCCCAGTCTTTGTCAAACCTGGATCGTCACCATTTTCTCATCAATTTGTAGCCAGTGTTCATTTTGAAATTTTAAAGAGACAGTGCAAAATAATAGTGCAAAGAGTTTGAACATTATTTCAGAGTTACAATGCATCAATAATATCAATTGCTTTCATTGTTACTAACAATCGCAACTTATTGTATTTCGTAAAGTGCCTACAATTAATACAGAACTTTTGTATAGTAATGTGCAAAATCTTTTCAGATAAAGTGCAGATGTGCGTAAAATAGTTTTCATATAAAATCATTACTGGGAATACCTTACAACGCTAACAAGTTAAAAAAGTGTTAAAATATCTTCTTTTTACAACTTTTTTCTCTCACTCAGCCAATGCCTTACTGATGTCAAATTTAAAACATCTCTCGGGGGAGGAGCCAAGATGGCGACCTGAACGGACGCGCAGCTTTCGGCTCCGCCCGCCCCGGAATCCCGCACCACGATCCTGTTTGCCCGGCTACCCAGTTTTGGTGCTAGAAGGTGCGGGAGACGGAGCTGCTGCTGCCGGTGTTCCGCCGGCCTCTCCACCCGCCCGGGTTCGGACGCTGTGGACGGCGCGCCCTGGCCCGAGACCCAGCTTCTTCCGCAGCGCCCTGCTGCCCTCGCGCCCCCTCCCGCAGCTGCTCTGTGCCGGGGGTGATACGGCTGGACGGCGCTTCCCTGTGTGATTGCGACCAGCGCACTGCCTGCCTACGGGGACCGCAGCACACTTTCTGGGCTGAATGGTGCCGGTCGGCTTGGGCGCCTCGCCAGCGGGACCTTTGTTCTTGGCCGCCATGTTATTGCTCTGTGCTCCGAGTCCCTCTGGCTGCCGACGGCTGACCCAGCACTGATCTGCGTGCCTCCCCAAGCATTTGTCGGCCCTCGGATGATTCTCTGAGACGGGCGGATGCTTGCTGACCGGTGGGTGATCGGCTACCGCCTGACCGCGTCCCGCTGCTTCCCCCCCTGCCTCTCCTCGCACGGGGCTGGACAGAAACCATGATGGCGCAGCAGATGGCTGCCTACCGCAACACAGTCTACACAGCCCCCCAACACAGCAGCGAGCACTCCGGCGTGGAAGGGATCGGAGCAGCTCCTCCCCATGGGTCTGCGAACGTGGGGTCTTTGCAGCCCACATTCTCCCTTGCTGACGTTGTTGCAGCTCTGGGTGAGTTGCAATTGGGGTTGAGGAGCTGCTGTAACGCGCTGGGGGCACGACTCGATGCCTGTTCCCGAGATTCCAGCCTGGAGCAGGGGCACTGTCTTCGACAAAACTCCGGGCGGGAGTTGCTACAGCCTGACGCCGCAACATTGTTTCGTGAGACTACAGTGGAAGATACTGTAGCCATCGTAGGAGCCGGTAATGGACTGTTGCCTCTTATTGATACCATCAACGAAACAGTGTATCCCCCTTGCTCCACGCAGAACTGTGTGCAGCAGCGCGAGAGAACATGGCCTGGGCTACCAGTGTATTGCTCTCCTGCCTCACCACCGGCATGCTTGCCTTGGATTTGGTTTGCTCTGCTTTGTGACTTGCACGGCTGGACCATGCCAGAGCGGACTGGGACCGCGGTGGACTCTTTTCCTGGGACCGGACGCCATTCTTCCCTCTATTGTGCACCTCCCCCCTCCCTCGAGTGGCCCTCCTTTGTTCTCCAGCACTACGCCGGACTAGCGAGCGGAGGGGGTGAGAGACTGAGCCCCAGGACTGGCCAGGGATAAGGGATTTTCTTTGCTTAGTTCCCGGGCGGGTGTGTGGAGGTAGGGTGGACCCCGAACTTGGCTGGTTTTATTGCTGATTGCGTATTGATTCACTCCCCACTGTATTGCTTGCTGCAGCTCTATTGAGGTTATTATTGGGGTGGGGATTGCTTACTGGACCGGCGGAGCTTGTGCGCATGTTTAATTGACCCTCCTCCCGGATCTTTCTTAGGGGCGTTAGGGACGGGGTTCCTGTTCCTACTCCCTATGTCATTGGACTTTGTTCTTTATTCTTACTTTCACTTTCGCTTTCTCTTCTTCCTCTTTTCTCTTCTCTTCCTATATTTCGGGTTTACGGGGCGACAGACACTCTGCTAGGGGGGGGTAGGCCATAGCCTCTGCATGTGTGTAGGGTGGGGGGTTAATTATTAGTTGAGGTTTTTTTTTCTATGGTTCCTTTTTTGCTTTCTTATGATTTTTCCTTCTTTCTTAGGCCCGTGTTAGGTATGCTGGGGGATGGGTGGTGGCGCCATTGAAGGTGGGTTGTTGAGACAGCTTCCTGTGGTCTCCCTATTCTGTGGCCATCCTCTGGTCGGGACTTGCATGTTGTGAATTGCTTTGCCAGAACTTGATGTTTTTTTGTCGAGTCCCGCCTACATGGACCTTGCTTTTCCTTTTTCGTTGTTTAAGTACGGAGCAGTATGACCTGACCTTACTATTTGCACAAGAAAAAGACTTTGAAATTAACCTACATTGCTCCTGTGCCTAGGTATGACGGCGCTTTCCAGTCTGTTCTTGTTTTGCAACTATTGTCGTGCCGCATTACCCTGGCGTCGTATTGCATGCACCAGTGCTAAATGTGTGACCGTGGCCGGCCAGACGGTTGTGGGCCCGTATTTGTACTGTCTTTGAGCACAATAAAGGTTTTCAAAAATCAAAAAAATAAATAAAAAATTTAAAACATCTCCAATGTGTGTGTGTGTGTCATACATTGACATTTGCATAAATACAAAAGCTAATACATGGAACCAAAAGAGACTCCCCTTATTGGAATAAAAGTGTAGTAAACCCTGTATAACCGCTGCATCACTGCGCTGTGTTGATTACAGGTAATAATGCTGTATGACTTATATACACACTGTTCCAAGTCGCAGCACAATATATCTTCTCCAGAGGCACTTCAGTAAACAAAGTAGTTGAGGTGGAAACTGCCTTAGTTGAGTGCACCCTGGTTTTAGCTATGAGGGGCTTGCAAGCCTTTGAGTGGCTGAACTGGATTGCAGCTGAAATTCATTGAGCGATGGTTGCCATTGTGACTGGAGCACCCTTCCGAGTGTGTCTACTTGAGCCCAACAGTTGGTCAGTAGTTGTTAAGCACAATGTAAGTAGAATTTTTATTATCATTTGATACCTAGCGTATAAATAGACCTTTCAGCTGGTAATGTTGGATTTGGGAAGAAAGTCCAAAATATTATAGGTTCGTTGAGGCAAAATCCGAAGGAACCTTTGAATTGGTTCTGAGAAGTACTAAATTGCTGAGGTGCAAGAAGATTGCTGTGTAAAATCCCGAAAACCGCCAGGGTATCGAAATACCTTAGGGAACTACACTGGCTCAGGGTCGAGAACCGGGTCAGGTTCAAAGCCCTGAGCTACATGTTTAGGATCAAAGCCGGCACGGCACCTAAATATTTGCAAGAGCTAGCCAGTCCCTACCTTCCTACACGAAATCTGCGCTCCCTATCAGCAGCCAACTTTGGGGTGCCCAGATTTAAACTGGCAAGAATGGGAGGGAGGTCCTTCTCCCATCTAGGGCCCACCCTATGGAACTCACTCCCTTCTCACATCCGTAAAGAGGACAACTATGCAAGATTCAGGAGAAACATTAAGACCTGGCTTTTTGAGAAATGATTTGTCCACTCTTCCGCTTTCCATACCTTTTGCTCAGCTATAATGTCTTGGCGCCGGGAAACCCTTTGTGGGTAGCTGTGCGCCTTATAAATGCAATAAATAAATAAATAAATAAAAGGTTCTTGAGTTGAGAAACATGTATCCTGCTCGGAGTGAGTGCTACTAACAAGACGACCTTTCATGTGAGGAATATGAGGTGTGCGCTGTGAATAGGTAAAAATGAACTCTTCATGAGTTGAGATTGAAGTGCTTACTGGAGGAAAAAAGCTGAATAATTCTTTCATGAACTGTGATGAGTTTGCAACAGCAGAAAGAGAGAAAATGTGATGTGCATCTATATCTTGATATTGCTGCAAGCCGTACCTTAACAGATTCATGTACCAACTGTAATTGAGCTTGCGAGAGGGGATAGGGTAGTTATCTGCCTGATTATGCTAGTAGAGGATGTAGGGTTCATTTCTTGCACCACAGGATGAAAAGTTTCCATTATAGTTTGTCTTTATTGTGGCTTCCGCCTTGACTTGGAGATAACACACCTTCAATCCTGAGGAACATTGAGATCTTTGAATTCATGGAATTTAGGAGCTGTGAGCATAAGAGGAGAGAAGTGAGGTCAGGATGAAGGACCTGGCCATAGTTCATCGTCAAAGGTTTACAGGATTTTGTAAGTTGAATGTGGTTGTATTCCAATAGCAGGAGAAGCTCAGTGAACCAATGCTGTGTGGGCCTCTTGGGGCTATTAGGAAGAGACGACACTGCTCAGCTTTCCTCTTGTTGATAACATTTGGCATTAAAGGTATCAGGGGTAAAGGTAAGCACAGGTCCCAGGCCATTTGTTGAAAGGCATTCCCCCACGATCCTGGATGTGAATGCCAACTTGCACAGCATTGGCATTTGCCCCAGAATGAGAAAATCATATTTAGTGCAGAATGATCAAACTTCCATTCGTGGAGGCTGTTTCTTGCTTGCTGGTGGTACTGTCTGTGCAAACTAACACCAAAGTCTCTGTTCTCATTGGCAGAAAAGCTTGGAGCACCAGGCGATTGATATGTATGCTCTTTTGGAGCTGAGACCATTCTTTTTTTTTTTTTTTTTTTTGAAAACCTTTATTGCACAATAGAATCATACAAATACGGGCCTACAACCATCCGGCCGGCCTCGGTAGCATCTGGAGTGCAATAGCAACTGGTAAAGGCGTCCCGGCAACATAGGAGCACAAGCAGGATAGTATCAAGTTACACTGAAACACATGCGCCGCCGGGAAGCAGAAGTGAGGTTTAATTTTAAAGTTTTTAGTATGTCCATAAAAGGGGCTAGAAAGGATCTGAGGCAAAATAGACCATCCAGGACATAAGTGGGCTAGTATCAGCATCATCATTACGCAAACAATTTCCGTTCAGCAATTGACCGCAGAGGACCAGACAGGAGAAACGTAAGCTAGCATTACTACGGTCGGCAGTTACCACCCACACCATATCGATCCACCCAAAAACCCCAGGAAAAAGTGGGAGAGAAAGAATAAAAGTAGGAGAATAAAAACCAAGGCCCATAGTAACAAAAAGAAACATAAGTACACCCGCCCCACCCTACACACATGCAGAGGCTACGGCCTACCCCCCCCTCGCAGAGTGCCTGTCGCCCCAAAAGAGTACCCGAAATGCAGAAGAGAAGAAAAGAGAGAAAGGAATTCACAGAAGACCGGGGGAGGGCCCAGGCAAAGGAAACATACAGTCAATAAAACCACCCTCGGCCATCCCTCCTCGGATCCCGACCCGACACCGTAATAGCATATACCATCCCAACAGTTCCAATTTTACGTCAACCATGTAGCATCCAACCGCGTTCAAAACTTAAATAGTGTCAGCCTTGTCCCCGTCGATCCAGCCCAACAATGAAGTCCAGGCGGGCAGCGGCCATCTTGAACACGAGGTGCAGATGTAAAGACCACCACCAGTTCAAAAGCCCCTCGCAGAAATCTGTCCCGCGTAGTGCCGAACAATCAGGAGCTACCCAGTAAAGGTGGAAACCCAGCAGCAGTACCTGAAGGCCGATTGGCCAGGGCCGTTGCAACAATCTCTTGGCAGAGCAGGGGGGCCCTCCGGAGGACCCCCAGGTGGACACGGGGCAAGTCGACCAGCAATCGCTCTCCAGCCGGTGGGCAGGGTCCAGCGTCGCACTCCCCAGCATCCCCAGAGTAGAGGGCCCAGCCGCCGAGTCGTCCGGGGGGTACCATGTCTCAACACACGGCGGGATACACAGGTCCCACCCGCCGGTCACCGGGTACAGCAGGTCCGGCGGGGAACAGCCAGCAGCACAGTCGTCCGGGAGCTCACCAGGCATCACTCCATTTAGTCGGTCTCCCAGGTCACGGGCGCAAGCCCGCATAGATGACCGCAAATCGTGCAGGGCAATGAATACATCCGCAAGGGCAATGGGCTCCACAGCAGCAGAGTCCCGCACCCGGAGGGCGTCGCCATGTTGTCGTCCACTGTAGTGGCTGCCGGAGCCCATCACAAAGGCAAAGCCGATAGTGCAAGCAGTGGGCGCAATCACCACTAAGCCACGATGAAAGTTAATCTCCCGCCGTCCGGGTCCTGCCGTAAGCAATTGTCATCATGGAGAGCGTCTCTCGGAAACCCCCGGGGACTACCAGCAGAGGTGCAGGGCGCCTGGTAAAATGGCGTCTACCGCAGCGCCAAAGGATAGTGAAATCACCCAGCGCCGGACCTGGGACGGATGAGGGATACAATGCAGCTCCTGCTACAGTATCGAAGCAAGCATGGAAGCGCGGGCCGGGCGGCACACTGTAGCAATCATTGCAACAGTAGCACAGCAGCCTCCGGCCCCTCCCGCTGCAGGCGTCCGCCGCTGCCGCGTCAAGGGGCAGCCTCTCCGGAGAACAAAGACCCGATCCCTCACACGCCGCGGTGGGGCAGGGCAAAGGCGAATCTCCGGTTCCACAGCGAGCTGACCGACGGGGAACACACCATTCGAGGCGGAAGCTCAGCCCGGCTCCGAAGCGCCGGCTTTCATTCAGGATAGAGATCAGGATCCGCTGCGCTTCGGGCAGAAAGCGGGCGGGTCAGCGGAGCCGAGGAGTCAGGCGGCCATCGCGGTTGCTGGCTTGGCTCCTCCTCGCTGAGACCATTCTTGAATTTGCAGGTTCTGCAGATGACCACCCCAGCTCCACAGGGAGGCATTTGTAGTCATTAAGAAGTGAGGTATTTGAGGTAAGAACGTGAGGTCTTCTGACAGGTCGGAGGTCGGGGACAACCAAGCTAGAGCTTCCATAATACCTGTGTGAAGATCATCAGGCCCTTGAACGATTCTTTAGTTTGAATCTTTTGTTTTTGTATCTGTTCCTGTAAGGCTCTCATTTCGAGAGCCAGTTCCTAGAGCCTACGTTGCTTGTCTTGGGATAGAAAGTCTTTGTCTTGGGCAGTATCTAGTGTCGCGGCCGGAGAACAGTATCGTCTAGGTGCAGGAGTTGATGTACTTTGATAATTCACAAGGAGACCTAGTTTGTGAAACAACTTTAGACAAGCCTCTGTGGCCTTGAAGCTTGAAATGCCGTTGGTCCTTTTATCAACCAGTTGTAGAAGTAGGGGATTACCTGATGACCATCCTTTCTGAAAAAAGCTGCCACCGGACTAGGCAGTAGGTAAAAATGCAGGAAGCTGATTCAACGCCTAATGGGAGAACTTTGATATGTGGGTGGGAATGCAAAAGTGTAAATCTTGTAAATTCACAGCTGCCAAATACTTGTTTAATTTCCCAAGGTCTATAAGGAAAACCAGAGAATAGAAGCCTATTCCTTCCTGAGAATGTGGGTCTTTCTCTATGGAACCTTTAATTAACATAGCTAGCACTCCTTTCCGAAGCAGATGGAGATGAGGTGGGTACTCTTGTTTTGGTGGAGTGGTGGGCAGAATCTGGGTGAACTCTAACATCTGACCATATGTGGTGAGATCCAGGACTTATTTGTCCAATGTTATTTTCGCCATAGATGACAACATTTTGGAATTGTTTCTCCTACAGGATGGCGTAAGCAGCACCAGAACATTGTCAGTGTAGGTAAGCTAACCTAAGGGCTGACCCTGCCAGTTGTGGAAAACCTATTGAAGCTATATCTATAGCGCAATATTTGATTTCTGATAAGGACGTTTTGCCCCCCTGCAGGATCGTTTTTGTTTCTGCCCTTTCTGTCTTCTGGCTATATATGTGGTTATATCTGACTACATCTAGTGGTTATACCTGTCCCGTATTGCCAGTGTATTGGCAGCTCGTACAGTAGCACCGGGCATAGTTGAGAACATCTCCTTGACTTTTGTAGAAAGAGTATGCGTATTACAAGCTAAATGTTACTTACAGGAGCAAGAGTTACATTTGAAAACATGTTATGCAAGATAATGCAATTGTATGTTAGCAGATAACATTTGCTAATTTATGTCCGTTCAGCTTTAAGTCTTACAGCAAATAGCACTCGCACAAAAACTGTAGAATGTAACGGTAACAGGTAATTTTATATACATATAGAAGTTGCCTGCCTGTATGTGCGCATGTTTGGTGTGGGCGTTGTTATCAATTCCTTGTAACTGTGCTGTATCGCCAAAAGTTGTTGCTCAAACAGCAATATATAACCCCAAAATTGTAACATCAAATAATTGGGAGAAGAACAGGGTGGGCCTAGTTGGAGAAGGGCACGTGAAGCGGTAACCACTGTGGCACACCTCTGGTTTAAATTGGTTAGTTCTGTTATGTCCTGCACTCAATTTCAAGCTGAGTGCCATGATGGCTGCCAACACTTCCTGGTTGAAGGAGATATCTATATTTTTCAAACTTAAATATTTCTAAAAATAATGAATGGATTTAAACCAAACCACAAAAAGCACGCTTTCCTGACCAACAACTAGCTTTCTGCCACATTTGGTGTAATTTCGTTCAGCGGTTCAGGCTATCGTTGTGTTATAAAATGAATAATCCCCATAGACAAAACATAGGGAACACACGTTTTGTGACCCCCCTCTTGGCGGATCCCCCTGAAACTTTCAACACAGCAGCTGAACCCAAATGGAAACTTTTTTGAACATTTTGTGAAGATTCGTCAAGCAGCGCCAAAGTTATTGGGAAAACATATAATGATTTTCCTAAGGAAACGTTGGTCCTAACTATAACTACCTACTGGCTATCACCAGCAACAAGTTATTTTGCAGCTCAGCATGGATGGCATTGCACTAATCCTATGCCGAAAGACTTTTATGGAGAAATGATAAACGACTTTGAGCCGCATGCATCAAGTAAAATACCAGTTGCAAACAGGCCGATTCGCAGAATCGGCCCCTTTGCAAACGGTAATTTGCCATTTGGGATGCATCAACCCAAAAGCAATTCGCAAAATAGGTAATCTCAAATTTTGCAATTACCTATTTTGCGAATGCATTTAGGGAATAGCAAATTGCTATTCCTTAAATGCGATGCACTATGCATTCGCAAATTGCGGTTGCGCAATTTGGAATCGCAAATTACCATCAACTTCAAGATGATGGTAATTTGCAATTCCTTTAAAAAATGCAAAAAAAAGCATTTTTCAAAGTGCATTGTGGTGCTTACACATGCCCTTCGAGCATGTGTGTGCACCACATGTGCATACTTACCTTTTTAGGCGGTGCATCAGGGTGGCCTTTTGGCCCCCTTTCAAACTTGAAATTGCATGCGCAATTTGCGAGTACCTATTTGGTACTCGCAAATTGCGAATGCAATTCCATTAATTTCTATGGAACTTTAGGCCCATACGAATGAATGGGAAGCCATTTCGTAATAGCGAATCTCAATTTGCGATTCGCTATTAAGGAATATTAAGGAATATGTAGGAATCACAATTTTTTGTAGTGAAACCTACATGCATAAGTAATTACGACTCCTTAATAGCGATTCCTTATTAATCGCTATTAAGGGCTCACAATTCCTACCTTCGATGCATGTGCCCCTTTGTCCTTTTCTAGTACATACACCTTCTCACCTGCCAATGCGCTTACGTCGCGCTCTTATTAGCTCAGGAATTCCCTGTCCTGCATCGTCCTTTTGGAAAATTCACTAAAAGCCCCTCTACCTTGGACCTCATATGCATACCCCTTGGACGTATGTACTATAGAAATAAATTGACTTGTTTGCACTGCATGTTATAGTAGTATCATTGTTTGAGTGTTTCGGAGACTTTGAGTGAGATCTTTTTTGAGTTTATCTATGTGTTTTATATGAATTAAGAATTCCACTCTTGATAGGGGGTTCATGTTGATTGAGTGAATCAAGGGATAATTTGTTTTTTGTACTGATAGAACTCTACTCTCTTGGTTGCTGACAAGGGGTCTCTCTCTGTTTAAACACATAGCTGATATTGGTACAGAGGATCGCCCAACACAAAAAGATGTATTTGGTCACATCCTTGCACTTCTTATGTCCTGGGAACCTACAAAGAGTTGATCATTCACTCTGTCCTGACGACTGCGGTCAATGTAATGAGAAACCACATGAGAGAAATCACTGAGAGAGAAAAAGCTCCAGATCTGTGCCAAAGAGGTGCAGGAAACACAAACTGATGCAATTGAGCTGGTTTGCATCTAACACACCATGGTGTTGTCATATCTGGAGTCAGAGTCATAGCTGGAGCCACAAAACTTTCAGGATCAGTCTACCTAGATGTATGATTCACAAGGCGAGCAATACAAGAAAAGATGCATTCATCATAAATAAGAGTAATACACTTGAGAATAGATGTGAGTGTTGCACAAGTTACTACGTGTGTAACGATATATCTGTAAGAGACATTAGTTAGTGATAGATTCCTTACCTTAGAATATCCCCAGGCGTCAGACTGGATCCGGAAAATTTTGCGTAGCAATACCCCTGCGCGTCGGTAGGCGTCGTCTGCGGCTCCGCGTCTGTCGTCAGCGTCGTTAGGGCCGGAATGACGTCGTCGGAGTACTTAGACGCCGCCCATGCACGCTGACGTCAGTTCTGATACACAGCTTTTCACCGCCAGATACGCAGAGCCATGATAGAACCAACACTGGTGCCATGAAACTAGGGCCCTGAAAGGGGATGACCTTAACCCTAGATATCGGTTCGCAGAACGGGGAGGATGGGTGGGTCGGTAAGGAATCTATCACTAACTAATGTCTCTTACAGATATATCGTTACACAAGTAGCAACTTGTGCATCTGAAAGAGACACGTTAGTGATAGATTCCTTACCTTAGAATAGATACCCCAGCAATACCAACCCCGGTGGTGGGTCTGCGAACCAATAATCACACCAGAAATGCCTGGAGGACGGAACGGCCACAGAAGCCATCCCTCCGGACATGACTGTCCAGGCAGTAGTGTCTTGCGAACGTGTGCAGCGAGGCCCACGTAGCTGCCTGGCAAATGTACTGTAAGGGGACTCCCCGGCCCAAGGCAGTTGTTGTTGCCGTGGCTCGAGTGGAATGAGCCCGCAATCCAGCAGGGGACTTCTTTTTGGCCATGGAGCAACATGCCTGAATACACAAGATGATCCACCGCGAAAAGGTCCTCTTGTGTACCGCCTTTCCCTTCTTCGCGCCCACGTAACCAACAAAGAGTTGGTCATCCACCCGGAACTGGCGTGTGCGATCTAGGTAATAAGAGAGCGCACATTTTGGGTCCAGACGGTGGAGCCTCTCTTCCTCTTTCGAGGGATGCGGAGGCGGAAAGAAGGTGGGAAGGTAATGGTCTGCCCGATGTGGAAGGCCGTGACAACCTTGGGCAGAAAGGAAGATCTTGTCCGCAACACAACCTTGTCCGGATGAAAAGAGAGGAAAGGTGGAGTAGAAGCAAGAGCCTGGAGCTCACTCACTCTCCTGGCAGAGGTGATGGCAACCAGGAATGCAGTCTTCAGGGTAAGAAGATGGAGAGGACAGTTATAGAGCGGCTTAAAGGGAGCACGCATGAGATAAGTGAGTACAAGATTCAAGTCCCACTGGGGCATCACGAAGGGAACAGGAGGAAACATGTGTGTGATGCCCTTCAGAAATCTATTTACAATGGGGGACTTGAATAAGGAAGGCTGATCAGGTAGCCGTAAGAAGGCGGAAAGAGCAGAAAGGTACCCCTTAAGAGTGCCCAGAGCAGAGCCCTGCTGGGAAAGGGAAAGAAGGAAGAGTAGAACTTCAGAAAGGGGTGCAGAGAGAGGGTCCACAGCCTTTGCTGTGCACCATGCCACAAATCTGTTCCACCTGCAGGCGTATACCGACTTTGTGGAGGGACGCCTGGCTGCCAGAATGATATCACAGACTTCGGGAGGCAAGTCAAATGGCCTCAACTGCCGCCGCTCAATCTCCAAGCTTGTAGGTGGAGACTGGACAGGTTCGGGTGCAGGACCGTCCCCTGCTGCTGCGACAGAAGGTCCTCCCGAAGAGGCAGACGAATCGGGGGATCGACTGACATGCTGAGTAGCTCGGGATACCAGTATCTTTGTGCCCAGTCCGGAGCCACAAATATAACCTGGGCCCGGTCGTGCCTTATCTTCTTCAGCACTCTGGGCAGAAGTGGTATAGGCGGAAAGGCGTACAATAGACCGCAACTCCACTCGCGACGAAAAGCGTCTCCGAGCGAGTGCCGCCTTGGAAATTCCAACGCGCAGAACTGATGACATTGCGCGTTCTCTTCTGTGGCAAATAGATCTAACCAAGGCTCTCCCCATTGCTGAAAGAGGCCTTGCGCCACGTCCGAGTTCAGACGCCATTCGTGATCCATCATGCACCGACGGCTGAGTTCGTCCGCCCTGGCATTCAGAGAGCCTGCCAGGTGTTGAACCACCAAGGTCACGCCCTGATGTTCCAGCCACTGCCAGAGGCGCAGGCCTCCTGGCATAGGGTCCACGACCCCACCCGCCTTGTTTGTTGCAGTACCACATGGCGGTGGTGTTGTCCGTGAACACCTGCACTACACTCCCCCGGACAGAGGGGAGGAATGCTTTCAGTGCTAGACGAATCGCCCGCAGCTCCAAAAGGTTGATATGGAGCCGGGACTCCGCCGGAGACCAGAGGCCTCTGATCTCCGCCTCTCCCATGTGGCCTCCCCAGCCCTGGAGGGACGCGTCCGCAACAACCACGTGCTCCGGGTGGGGTAGGGAGAGGGATCTGCCACTGACCCAATCGCGGTCCGTGAGCCACCACTGCAGTTGTCTCGCAGTGCCCTCCGAGATCAAGACATGATCGGACAGGTTGCCCTGATGCTGGGCCCACTGAAACTTCAGGTCCCACTGCAGAGCCCGCATCCGCCACCGGGCGTGATGCACCAGAAGGATGCAGGAGGCCATCAGCCCCAGAAGCCGCAGCGTCAACTTGACCGAGACTCGGGATAAGGCTGAAAGATGGGAATCAGAGCCTGTATATCCCGATCCCGCTGTTCGGGAGGGTAAACCCGAAACTGCGCCGAGTCGAGAACCGCTCCGATGAAGAGGAGCTTCTGAGAGGGACACAGGTGCGACTTCGGCACATTGATGGAGAACCCCAGCAAATGCAGGAGGTCGGCCGTAGTCTGGAGGTGGCTGACGACTGTCTGGGGCGAGCCCGCCTTCAACAACCAGTCGTCTAGGTAGGGGAAGACTGACACCCCTAACCTGCGCAGATGAGCTGCGACCACCGCCATCACCTTCGTGAACACCCGTGGGGCGCTGGAAAGGCCGAAGGGGAGCACAGTAAACTGAAAGTGCTCTTGGCCTACCGTGAACCGCAGGTAACGCCGGTGGGCCGGCAGGACGGGGATGTGGAAATAAGCGTCCTATAAGTCCAACGCTACCAGCCAGTCTTCTGGGTCCAGGGCAGCTAGGACCTGAGCCAAAGTCAGCATCTTGAACTTCTCCTTCCGGAGGAAGCCGTTGACGTTCCGCAGGTCCAAGATAGGGCGTAGGCCCCCTTTGCCCTTCTTGGGTACCAGAAAGTAGTGGGAGTAACATCCACACCCTACTTCTAGCCCAGGAATGCGCTCGATGGCCCCCTTGGCCAAGAGGGCCGTGACTTCCTCTTGCAGAAGTTGCAAGTGATCCTCCGACACGCGGTGGCATTGCGGTGGTATGGATGGAGGGGTCGCCTCGAAGGGGAGGGAGTAGCCCTTTCGGACGATCTGCAGCACCCACCTGTCCGACGTGATAGTGCGCCAGTGGGAGAGGTGATGGCGAACCCTGCCTCCCACAGGCATCACATGGGCCTGAAAACTCGGACTAGGAAGGTTTTGAGGCGGGTGCTGTGGAGGGAGGTGTGGACTGGCCTCGCCGTTGTTCCCGACCGCCGCCACGTCGGTTTCCACGGCCACCACCGCGCTGTTGAACATTCTGTGGCGCGTGGCTGGCAGCACGTGTGGGGGCGCCCCTTCAGTGGCCACGAAAGGAGCGAAAGGCACCCGATTGCTGGTGTGGGGCCGAGAGGTCCAAGGACTTGGCCGTAGCCCTGGAGTCCTTAAAACGTTCCAGCGCATGGTCTGCCTTGTCGCCGAAGAGGCGTCGGCCATCGAACGGCATGTCCAGAAGTGTGGCCTGGACATCGGCCGAGAAGTTGGTGGACCTCAACCAGGCGTGGCGTCGAACCGCCACCGTCGTTGCCATTGCCCTGCCCAGTGAGTCCGTGGTATCCAGCCCACACCGGATGGAATAACGCGCAGCATCCCGGCCCTCCGCAAGGGTTTGGGCGAGTTTAGCCCGGACCTCCTCCGGACATTGTGGCAGCACGTCCGCAACCGCGTCCCACAGAGTGTGGGTATAGCGGCCCAAGAGACAGGCGGTATTGACAGACCGCAGCCCTAAGCTTAGGGAGGAGAACACCTTCTTCCCGAACTGTTCATATCTCTTGGATTCCCGGTCGGGCGGTGCCGACGGGAACGCGGTCTGAGTATTGGAGGCCTGGATGACCAGGCTCTCGGGGGTGGGATGGGTGGACAAAAAGCAAGGGTCGCCCGGGGCCGGGCGGTAGCGTCTGGCCACGTTCCTATCCACAGGTAGACCTGTGGCGGGCTTGGACCAAGTGCCCACAAGAACGTCACACAAGGCCTCATTGAACGGCAGCAGAGGCTCGCTGGAGCTTGACTGCGGTTTGAGAACCTCAGTGAGGATGTTAGTCCTCACGGCCGCGATGGGGAGCTCAAGGTGTAAGGCCTGATCCGCCCTCATCAACACTACACTATATGTAGACCACTCCTCCGAAGCCACGGTTGGAGGGGAGACAAATCCAGTGTCTGGCAAAGTGTCAATACCACTGGCCTCCCCAAGCTCATATGTCCAGTCCTGTTGAGATTGGCACTCCAGTGCCAGAGGGTCCTCGGACCCCTCCCAATCTTCCTCGTCACCCGTTACCTGTAAAACAGGATTAACAGACGGGGCCTCCTCATGGAAATAAAAATCTCCAAAGGCCGTCGGAAGCGGTGCCCAGCGGCGCCGTTCCGGCGCCAGAGTCGGACCAAGGGGAACATTGGGGACGGCGTCCACAATGGGCGCCAGGGGCGACACCCATTGGGCCGGCGCCGGTGAGGTCGTGAGGTCGACCGGCGACGACTCGGATCCGGAAGCGGATCCGGTGAGGTCCTGCGGCGCCGGGACCGAAGTCGCCGGCGGCGTTGGGACCGAAGCACCCAACGGCGTCGGGCCGTTGGGCCCGGAGGCGCCACGGAACCCGACTGAGGAGGGAGGGTCCTCATGGCCATGAGGTACCGCTCGATCTCCTCTGGCGTCGTGCCGTGCCCAGGGACCCGAAGGTGTGGGGCAGGCGGCTACGCTTGCGACTCCCGCGGAGCCACATGGGCGGTGTCGCCCGAGCCCCCGGCCGCATCGTGCGAGCGTCGGGGTGGGTCGGAGGAACGATGACGTCTCTCCGACCTCTCATGCCTCTTACCTGAGGACTTGGAGCCAGATGACCGGTGTCCACTCCCGGAGCTGCGATGACTCCGACCCCGCGACCGGTCCCTCGATCTCCCGTGGGACCGGGACCGGGACCTGGAGCGGCGCAGGCCGACTGCCGGAGCTCGAGCCACTTGCGGGACCGCTCCCGCCTAGCCTTCGACGTCAGGGCCCGGCAGTCGGAGCAGGTGCGGTTGTCATGATCGAGGTCTAAGCACTTCAGGCAGCAGCGATGGGGTCCGTAACCGACATCAGTCGGTCGCACTTCGAGCAGGGTTTTAACCCGGGCATCCCTACCGGCACCGACAGAGTTGAAGACTCGAAGGAAGAAATGATCAAAAAGATCAAAAGTTTAGTCAAAAAATGACATGGGGTAGAGCTTCTCCGGATCTGCGCTAGCTGGAGCGGAAAAAAAGAAGAACTGAAGTCAGCGCGCATGGGCGGCGTCTAAGTACTCCGACGACGTCATTCCGGCGCTAACGCCGACGACGGACGCGGAGCCGCAGACGACGCCTACCGACGCGCAGGGGTATTGCTACGCAAAAATTTCCGGATCCAGTCTGACGCCTGGGGATATTCTAAGGTAAGGAATCTATCACTAACGTGTCTCTTTCAGATCAAATATTTACAGAATTGTGCTGAAAAAGCACAAAATGTGAGCTCTAAAGAGAGGAGACTTGAGTGTGTAAAGAACTTCCCACAAACCATTTGACTCTCAACAAAAGCACTGTGGGAATGCTGTGGGAGCCCAGCATAATCATTGTGAGAAGGTGAGGAGAAACATATTTAGAACGTTTCTACAGTACAGATGATATGCAAGGGGCTAACAGAAAAGACAGAGTTTTAAATGCCACTCTTTGCATGCCTGGCAGGTAATGTAGAGTGCAGAAGTAATGTGATCCATTCTTTTTAGTATGAGAATTAATCTGAATCAGGTATTTTGTGGAAAGAGTGAGAAGGACAGCAAGGACTTGTAATTTTCAAACTTAACTCGTTATCTTTGCAAGGAAACTCAATTTTGGCTCTTGCTACATGAGTGGAATATCAATGAAAATGTGACTCCGACACAAGTGCAGTGGGTAAAGGATCCCAAGGTAGCACTGGAGAAAGACCATGTTCTTGGTCAAGTTGTTAATATAAATTGTGAATGATAAGCAGTGTGGCCATTCAATAAGTTGTGCAAGAGGATCTGTGGAGCCGAAAAAGTTTTCGGCTTTGACTCCATCGAAGCCTTCAAGTTGTGAGCCATCCATTGTTGTTCACAACAAGAGAGGGCAACCACTGACGGAGCAGAATCCAGATATAGAATTGGGTGATGACGGTGTACATGCTCTTTTAGAGATTATGGCTCGTAGGTTGAAGGATATAGAAAAGAACGAAAATTGGATATGCTGGTTATAGCATGTGAAATTTTAGGGAGGAAGGGAGAAAGTTTTATATGCTGGGTATGATTTGTGAAGAGGGGAGGGGGAGCTTGCCAAGCCTGAAGATGGCTGCTCCCTGAGCGAGCTCTCTTGGCCACGTACAAAATCCTTCATTATCCTGTGTCTGGTGGACGTTACAATTATACAACTTACCTGCCTCTACATAACCAGAGACGGGGTGCCAGGGGAGCGCCTCAAAGCTGTGCAGAGAGATCGAGAGAGCCTTTTGTTCCTTTGGCGACCGCGACAAGGCCTGGCGAGTGAATGCAGAAGTAGCGGAGCCTTCAAGAAAAGCGGGTAGCCTTTGGGTGTGTCGTAGGAGCCGTCTTGCTGGACGGGCTCCGGATACTGCCCCAGTGGTGCACAGCACAAAACTCTGACAAAGCCATAGGGTTTCACTGCGATGTGGTCTGGAATACGAGACAGCGGGGGCTGCAGCGACGCGTGCACTGGTGAGGCCACTCCGGATCCGGGAGACCGCGCTCCTGACGAGTGCCTGTAGGTGCACAGGAAGGAGACTGCACCGGGAAACAAAACCAGTGTCCGGCACACAAAAGGACGCTGCCAACACTGTGGGGGCCATCGCGATTGGGGCTTACGCGAGCAGAAACAGTGCGAGCTCGGCCTTAATCTCACCCGGTCGCAACACGGAAGTGGAAGGCCGGAATTCCGGACACATTTAAGACGCGGGCGACGATGTTGTCTGAAGCCCCCAGCATTCCCACCAGCAGCAGCAGACTCTAAGGAGGGTCCCGGCATGGTGGATTGATGCAGACTTTTGCAATACTGACCGGGCCCACCTCGGCGCCGGCAAGACACGCAGTAATGCCGGTCAGCGTGAAATAGCACAGCACTGGGCCGGAGCAGGCAAACGGCCCGGGTCACTGCTAGGGCTTGTGGTGCTCTGTCCTAATTGGTTTGTGGCACGCCTGAGGTCCTCCCACCAACAGGCTCCCCCCCACAAGCTCCTGTTTAGGCACCAGATTTGATTTTACTCCATCAGCTATGGGGAAGATAGATAAAATGCAGTCAAAACTACAAGTTGACCAACGTAAAGCTGTGGGATCGCGCACTGACGATCAGGAGGCCACAAGCATTGCTACACCTGCCGAAGATGGGGGAGATCTTCGACAAATACTTACTGCCATGGTGTAGGAAGGTGGCTACCTGACTATGGTTACCCCAGATTTTTTGCCTTGTGTTTAGCTGGTTTTCGACTTAGTTGGCCTGGTTCCCTGCTAATCAGGGCCCAAGGCTATCTGCTCTCTCTGTAAAATGGATTCCATGTACCCTAGGTGCATAACTAGATTGGCTTGGGTCACCTTATCAGCCCCTGTACAGAGCACTATAGGTGCCCAGGGCATATGTGCATCCAAGGCCTACCAGGGGCTGCAGCATATCTTTTGCCACCCCTGGCTGGCTATCTAAAATTGACATAACTGGCTGATCACTCAGCTGGGGCAAGGTGGTGTAATCACCCCTTGCTTAGATATAGTATACCTATATCTAAACCTATCTGGACACATATATACCTATCAGTCACTCCTATGGCAGGCCTTAACAATCCTGGAGGCAGAGTGCTTGGTTTTATGTGAGATGGTGCTCTAGCATGAGCTGAGCCTGTCTGCAGCTGTCGGGACCAATTCCCTAAGCTGTTCCGGGATAATGCCATACCATATACTATTAAGTGCATTATAATCCTCGCGGTTATATGTTAACTTTGGTTTGGCTTTATCAAAACATGTCGTGTAAGGTCTCATACGATTTGGAATACTACCCCCTCGCCAGTCCTGGCGACGGGGGTAGCATTCCACCCCTCTAGAGGGAGACGACATGTTACTTTGCTAAAACGCGGTTGATTGTAAAAGAGCCTCAGATCCACAATATGGATGCTCCTGCCACAGACACAAGTCTGACCTCCTGCAGCTGACCGAAACTCAGCCAAGGAGGCCTGGACAAAGGATTTCCTGTCACAGGGAGGTGTCACACCACCCCAGACAGGAGATAGTGGATTGTAGCAGGGAGGTTTGAAAGAAACCAGACACTGCCTGGGGAGCACAAGGCTTCCCCTTGCATAATCGGGCCAAACCGGTTCTGGGGCAGACCAGCCCCAGTCCTAGTGCGGCCTGATTCAAAGGGAAAGGGGTGTATCCACCCCCTTCCTGGGTCCCACCCATAGGAGGGGACCTAGCAAGTAATCCAGCCCCCTAGATTGGTATAAGAATGGGAGCAGTGCCAACGCACTCAGATTATCCTGATGAAACATTTGAAACGATACTCTGGACCCTTCGACATCCTACTTGACGTAGAAGACTGAAGAATCTCCCTTGTGGTCAAGGAGTGACCACCCTGTGCAAACAGGCACCATCCAGCACCTCGACGTCTGCTTTGTTGCAGTTCCCGCTGGAACTCGAGCGACAGAGATCGACGAGATCAAGCTTGCCTGCCTTCTTACAGCCCGATCCACAGTCCCTGCAGAGCTGAGACCCGTGGAGGCGACCGGAAGCGTGGAGCACGCCATCTTGAAAAGACCACAAGACGCTGACCGTGCAGCCCACGAGTGACCCTCGAAGCTGTACACCGGGGTTTGAGAAGCCCCAGCCCTGAGCCACTTTTGCACCGAAGCTCACCCCTCTACACTCGACGAGTGCTGCCTGGGGCCCTTCTGCTTTCTTTGGCTCAACGCGTTGGCCTGGTCACTTGCCAGCTGGCTTGTGGCCCCTGTGCCGACGAAAACTGAAATACGACTTGTGATTCTGGTTGCTCCAGACTTGCACCCGCTCCTCTGAAAAGGAGCACCCGCTCTGACCCTCCTGGTCCGAGTGAGAAGCAATCTTCCAATCCCGCGTGGATTGCTCTTGCCAAGTGTTGTTTGCTCCGATCTTGAAGCCGACAGCGCCGACGGTGAGAGCCTGCGTGGGACAGCTCGTGAGCCGCTCCTGGACGTCGCAGATGCCCGAGAGCCCACGTGGCAGCGGAGAGAAGCTCCTCATCAACCACCTGATTGCGCCCGACATTGCCTGGTTCCGTCCTGGTTCCACCCTGGTCACTGCTGAGTGACCGAGACTCTGTCCCCTCTGCTTTCAGGTACTCTACAATTCTGATCCACCCTTGGATCACCCCGGACACTTCTCCTTCACATCGCCTGCAGCATCTTCAGCTTCAAGCACCAACAACCTGCGTGACAAAACCCAACGCCACTTCGACCCTATGCACTCGCATCCTGTGGGTGAGGTAACTCAGCAACGCCGGTGTTCCCACACTGGTACACACCTCTAGGGTCTGTGTCTAAAGTTTTGTCCTTCTAGGTTCAGCGGAAGTATCCTTAAACTCTATTTGTGTAACTTCTACGCACCATTGACTTTGCATTGGTGCATGCGTGTGCTTTAAGCGCTGCACCCGAATCTCGCGGGCTTTTCCCGACTTCAGCATTTCTTGTCCCGACTGCTCCCAGCGATTCCCTAGGCCCTAGGCCTAACCACTGTTCGATTGGTATCTCTTATACCACTTTCTTAATATATGGTTTGAGTGGCCACCCGCCCTCATCCATAATTGTGCAACTTTCATATGTTATACTGTGCTTTTGATTTAACGCTTCTGCCCCTTTGCTCATAAAGAGTACTGGGGATTATTTTAGTAATAAACACATATATTTTTATAATATATACTTGTGTGGTGTCCTTTCATTTGATATTACAGGATTGTGATTGGTAAAACAGCTCGCTTAACACGACCTCTTGAGTTTAGCCTTTAAGGCTGCTTAGTCCATGCTACCACTAGGATAGCTTGTCTAATAAGGTTGACTTACAACCAGACACCATAAGGGATTGTTTGGACTGATACAAGGTGGTTCCAGAATTGGAAACATCATATATCAGGCCAACTTCTCACACATGGCATCCACCAATTTATAACGTTGAAAAAGAAACTCCTAGATCTAGAAATACCATATGCAATGCTGTATCCAGCTCGCCCCAAAATCACTGTGGAGGGCAAGACCAAAATCTTTAATGACCCTAAAGCTCTGCAACAATACCTGCAAAAGCAGGGGCAACCGAACACCCAGAGGAAGTCACCTAGAGGCGGAGCGGATGAACAAGAACAAGCCTCAGGACTGAATGATCCTGAATAACAGTACGATCTGGGGCCCCTGTGGCACATCGAACTATGGTCGAATCAGACAAGTGGACATATAGATATTAGCTATTGATGCTACAACATCGTTGTTAAGAGCTTCAATGTAACTCACACCTGTTATAGAGGCAACAAAGTTCTAAATTCACAAATGTTATCATCCTGACGCATATTAGAATCACGTGGCCACCCAATGACTCCCATTAACGGGGATACCAGCGGACCGCTCCTGCTCACATGTGTGCACCACACCAAATTCACTTAGTTTATTGGGGAACGTTTGAGGGGGAGGGGAGCAGGATGTTGGGATTGTCTATGATACAATTGGGGTACCGGAGTGGGTAGGGGGAGGTTGTGGGAAGGGGGAAAAACCATGGTCAATGGCACAGACACAGGCAGTACAATCGCTGGTATATTTAGGTCAACACAGTCAAATAATTAGGGAGATTTTTGTTGGGGTGTTTTAGAACTGGGAGGGAGGGATGGGTTTTGGGAGTTCTCTACTTAGATTTACATCATTGAACTGGAACATGCATAGAGATGAATTGAGCTGTATGCCGGGCTACTGGTTGGGGGATGGCTGGAAACAGTGGTGTGCTCCTGGGATCCCTTGAAGAGACTTTGCTTGCATTCAGCCCTGGGAGGATCGCAAGAATGCTAATGTATATAATTGTAATGCATATCGCCTTCCAAACAATATTTTCGGGATTCCTATGGGGCTATATGTATGGCTTTTCAGAAAACCAATAAAAGTCTGCTTAAAAAAAAAACACAGTCAAAGAATGAACGCATCCCCGAGCATAAAAGTCAGATTATGTCATGACACAAATAGTTAGATCATTAACACTGCTGACATGGAACGTTAGGGGACTAAACAATCTTCAGACGGCAAGAAAGATGCTTGCCTACCTCGACCGGCATGGGGTGGATGTAGCCTGCCTCCAAGAAACACACCATACTAACTCTTCAGAACAAAGAGTGGGAGCCTGCTGGGCGTCCACCCGAATAGCATCCTCCTACTCCATGTAGGCCAGAGGAGTGATGCTATTAGTCAAACGAGGCATTTCATTTACATTACTGCATACACTCACAGACAATCAGGGCTGTTACATTCTAGTCCAAGGAAATTTTGGAGTCACTATATTAACTCTAGTTAATACATATGGACCGAACATTGATGATCCGGCTTTTTTCACGTAAATATGGGCAAAGCTACAGACTCTAGAGCCATCAGAAATAGTGTGGGGAGGAGACTTCAATATGTGCTTGGACCCGGCAATGAATAGATCCACGAGTAATGACAAATACGGTAGACAAGCTGTGAAAGTGCTCAGGGATGGTATGGAGGAATGGAGGATGATAGATCTATGGCGATTACGGAATACGGGGCGCAGAGAGGGAACCTGCACTTCCACAACCTATACCACATGGTCTAGAATAGACTACTGGATAGTAACATGTGCAGTTAGCACGTGGACAAGCTCAATAGCCCATATGCCCAAGACACTATCTGATCACGCACCCGTCCGACTAGTTCTTTCACTCACCTTACATACTCCCAGGCAAATTATGTGGCGCTTCCAGACATCTTCAATGTTAGACCAAGTATTTAAAACAGATTTAAGACAAGCAATAGCAGATTACTTCGTGCATAACACAGGGACAGTCACTAGTGCCCAAACACTCTGGGAGGCCTTCAAAGTGACTGTTCGGTGAATCTGAATAGGAAAACCCGCGGGGATAATAAGGGATATATGACAGCAGCTGAGCAGAGTAGAAAAGGATATTAAGGCACTAGAAAACGAGTATGCACAAACCCTGAACCCTACACTACTCGCAAAGATCAGATACAAAATTAACATATACCAGGAGTTTGCAGACAGTGAGGTGAAATACCTATTGTGTAGACATACGGTGGGGAAATACAGGGAGGATGCCGCTCGGGACGCACGCTTGCTGGTAGGATTCAAGCCTCACGCTCCTCCTCACATATTATACAGATTGCGAATGCACAGGGTACACCTATCTTCAGCATGTGGCTGTGAAGACCTTTAGCTGCTGTCATACCGCAGCCAAAACCGCACACTCCAGCCTCCGGAATTAATCCGGTGCACAGCACAATCACAGCATGGCACTCACTGACAAGACAGGCCTAATAAACTCCTGGCATATGCCACTACGACTAGGCATGGGCGGAAAATCCGTTCCGCTCGCGGATTTTGCGGATTTTCGGGAAATCCGCAATCCGCGAGATTTGCGAATTTCCTGAAAAATCCGCAAATCCGCGAGCAGCGGATTTTGCTCGCACTGCTCGCACTGTTCGCGTGAGTTCGCGCCCCGCGAATAAGTGCGAAATTGCAGAAATACGATTTTAGCAAAACTGAAAGTAACTACTTACCAGGTTCAAAAGTTCAGGCTCATCATTAGTAGCCATTTCCTGTAGTGCTTCCTGAGGGGCCCCTCCAGAGTTCAGTTGCCAGTTGCAACTATTATGTGACCCTGCTCTGAACCTCAGAATAGTTACACATATGCCACAAAGGTCCTGAATTACAGCTAAGGGAGACAAGCAGGAGCCAGGCTGGAAGTTAAAATCCATTAATCAGCCCCTAATTCATTATTGTCAGTTGGGGCAGGGCAGGTGTTGTAACTAAATTTGCAACAATGAAAGCACTTAGCAAGTGCAAAAGATCACTAATCAGGGCGCACTAAGGAAGCAGGTGCCAGCTAAAAAAATATTCTGTGACACATTAATCAGCCCCAAATTAATTCAGGTCACTTGAGGCAGGGAAGGTGTGCTTTGCTTTGCCAAAAATAATGTACACTGGACAACCAGAGGGTGTGGTGATGAAACAGAGGGTGGCATGGGTGGGCCAGAGGGTGGCATGAGTAGTCAGAGAGTGGCAGTGGTGACAGAGAGTGGCAGTGATGAAGAAGAGTGTCCCAAACAGGTTGGACACGTAGAAACAACAAGTTCGCAAAACTTGCGACCCGACAGGTAAGTTCGCAAATTGCGAAATTGTAAAAACCCTCGCGAACTGGCAGAAACACGGGCGAACACAAAAAAAAAAAAAAATCCGCAAATTCGCGGGAATTCGCGGATTTTGCGGATTGCGAGTTTGCAAATCCGCAAATTCGCGGATTGCCAATCCGCAAAATCCGCTCATGCTTAACTACGACACCATCCCCACATAACAGTGATGCAGGAGCGCAAAACGCAAAAACTCCTGGGTGAAAATGGACTGCGTACAATGGGTGATATCTTTCCCAATGGCCAATTCGTAACCCAATCAGACATCATGCCAGATGTTAACCAAACGGCGTTAATGTTATTTGCATATTTTAGACTACAAGCTGCAGTAAGAGATATTTATCCCACATTCCCTCAAGAACCTCCTATGCACAACGCACTACAAGTACTGCTCACATCAATCTTGCGTCAGCATCTCATAACTAAACACTACAACGCAGCTCAACAAGAACATCTGGAAAATGAAAAGGCCCTAGAAAAATTGAACAATATGTTAGACGCTTCGCTATCCTAAGAAAACTGGGAATATTGCTGCACACTTACGCAGGCACTTACACCTAACTGTAACCTAAAGATCGTTCACTTTAAATTCCTGCAACAGATATATTACACACCAGCACAACCACACAAATATGGCCTCCGAGAGGATGATAGATGTCTACGCTGCAATGCTAACAAGCAGATTTCATGCACGTTGCTTGGGCATGCCCCCAAATGCAAAGTTATTGGCAAGAAGTGACAACCGTTTTGGGAGTAATGGTGGCAGAACCAATACCTAACACACCACAGGTCTGCCTCTTAGGCCTACATAAAATAAAACAATCTCTTAGGCGTAAATTATTTGCCTTTTTCTGCTGGCCAAGAGGCGGGTTGCTATGAGGTGGGAAAGAAAACATGTGCCACAACTAAACAACTGGACAGGGGACATGACATACTGTAGGGAACAGCTTTAACACTTTGGCTGCTTGAATTATTCCCCTGCTGTGCTGGATTATAATAGAAACGGGTGTGGTCATGAGGAGCTGAGCTCGTCATGACCACATGATCACCGTGCCTCATGACGAGCTCAGCTAGTCATGAGCACGGAAGGGGTTAAGTCTACGCAGTGGAACTACCAAAAGCTACCCGCCCAACAGAGTTTTGGGATCAGTTCATACAATACGTGAGGTCAGAGCACACAGTGTGATTGAAGTCTACTACAGGATAAAGTGGACAGGAAGCTTACAACTTTTTGTAAAATATTGTAACTGCATTAAATATAATGCACTATCAACTCTGATGTATTCAAATGTATACTGATATAATATCATTACCTAAAGATACCTGCCAGCAAGACTGTGTTGTTCTTTGAACTAGAAACAAGCTGTATTAGCCTACTGCATTATGTATCCGAATTGTGATATGATTTGACAATTCTGTTATGCGCCTTACCATCAACAAATAAATATATATAATGATTTGCGAAGAATGATCATTATTCACTGTGTCAAATGTAGTGATCAGGCCAAGGAAAATCAAGAAGCAATTTTGAAACTTGTTCTTGGGAGTTATTAATGCTTTCCTGATGATTGCTATGATGGAATTGTTCTAAGCTTGACTGAAAGTCAGGATGATTCCAGAATTATGAGCCAGGCACGGTTTTTGAGCATGTCAGAAAGAGATAAAAGATAGTTTGACAAAACCTCTGACGAGCAGTTTATTTTTTAAGGAGCAGGGCTACAATGGTGTGGTCAAATTTTGGGGGGATAAGCCTAAATATTATTGAACTGTTAAACTGGAGATGAGCAGGGTGGTGACTAACCTGAAAATGTTAATATTTGCTACATTACAATGTACCAGGTTTTCGTTTATTGATTAACTTGATCGCAATGTCTGCAGAGGCTTGTAAATATGTGTCCAATGAAATCTATTAAGCACTGTTGTGTAGTTCTTATAAATCTACATAGGATCTGCATGTTTAGACAACATAAACTAAGGGATTGGCATCCAGAATGATTTCAGACACCCCCAAAAAATATGTTCGCCTTTAGACCAGCTAGCTCACAGTGCCACCATAAACACCCTCACCTTACAAGAGGCGAATAATTTCTGGCAACTATCAAACATGACAACCTCTGATCCTTCAGGCGTCGTGGAAACAGTGTACTACTTTTCGCTAAGTCACTCGTGCTCACTTGGTCTCAGAGAAATACACAGTATAAACTACGGGTATGTTTTCAATAAACATTTATTGAAAATGGGTCATTCTAGTATAAAATATGAGTGCTGCAACAACCATTAGACAGAAACAGATATATACGATCACAGGCACCAACAGAGTAAATAAAAAATAGAATTCTACCATGGGCTAAAATAGTGAATATATGCAGACATATAGATACATGGCAGTAATCAAGCGTACTCCTAAAATGCAAATCCTAACTGAGTGTACCTAAATGTACCTAGCACGTATGTAGTGTGTAAAGCCCAGAATCCCCTAGGAGAGAACCAACCCCATTACCTGATGGGAGCGAATGAAGGATATCGTCTTCGTCTCGAGTTGGACACCCTGCAAGGGATGTCAGATCACGGTGTGCTGGAGTTTCTGCGAGCAGGAATCTCAGCGTCTTCTGTCAGCATGGAAGTTTCATTCTGGCTGCCAGTGAAGATGTTCTTCTTTTATACCTAAAGGTACCCTCAGGGGTTCTACCTAGATATGTAATGGTACTATGGGTCTGTCATCAAAGGATCACAATAGTGATCACTTTTGTTCAGAGTTATTATAAAGAGGATGGTCATCCTGCCAAACGAGGCTGGGCTGGGCCACACCACTAAAATCTGCTTTGCTGCCACGACTCGTAACTTCCAAGGTACTGTCTGGGATACTACGTTTTGTTGTGGTACTGTTGTGGTATTGCACCTTGCCCCTTATTACTACTGTCAAATCTATCTGTGCCTACTAGAACTATATAATTATAAGGGGTGTGAACCGTGAACAGTGCCGATTGACTGCCAAAACATGAGGAGGGGGACCAAAACTAATAGAAAGCCCACGTTGAGATCTAATACTAGACAGAAAGTCGACTCTCCGCAGCCCTTAACAAATTTAACGGCGATCGACAAAATGTTGCAACAAACTATTGGGGCCGTGGCAACCGCCATTGAAAACACTGAAAGGCGGCTCTCGATAGTGCCTACAGTAGCCACTCACGATACTGAGGATGGTCCCGTGGTAACAATATTAGATGAACCGGATACAAGTTTCTTGTTAACGTCTTCTTATGTAGAGCTCCCATGTGCCCAGACAGCTACAGATACACCTAGAAACACAACCAGAGATCCTGATTTTGTTAATCTAGAGGAGATACCTTTGTCTATTTCCCAAACTAGAAATCCAGGTAAAACTGCCCGAGAACCAGAAAGAACACCGCTGCAAAGCATAACAATAAAAAGGGGGGGAAAGACAATCTTAAGACTAACCATAACCTGGTGACTCCAATGGCAAACACCACATCTGGCATACCCTGCTGGGTAGCCAATATGGTGTCAGATCTTAAGGCAGGACTGGAGGAGACTATCAGTGCGCACCTTAAGCCCCTGATGTCCAAAATTGATAGATTAACCTCTTTAATAAATAACAGGATGATAGGTCCAGTCAAACAAGTGACACAAGTAATAACCCCAGTACCAGGCAATCAGGACTCTGGTAGTCCAGTGGCCAAAAAGACTACACAGAAGGACAAGGTAGCGTCAGATAATAATTCTGTAAATCCAAAAAACAGTGCTGCTCCACAAAGCAGAACAGCGGGTAAGACATGTGTTCCCCCACCTCCCTGCGCTAATGGTACCGCTGCGCAGGTACGAAACAACCAAGGGAAGAGCGCCTTGCCACTGAGTAAAGACACTACAGGCAATACCCAAAAGGAGACTCCTATCCAAGCAAAGACCACCACCCCAATAGTTGCAGCTAGGGCAAAAACGGGAGTGCGCTTCCAGTCAATTAATTTACCACCTGAAGCATTACCCTATGTAGTCGTATTAACAGGTGTCCCGCCCCTAAAGGAAGGCAAAAGAGAAAATGAAGTGGAGTTGAGGAATAAATGTATACAATGGCTAAGATCCAACAAGCCATTACCATTACACATCTCTGGGGAAATATTGTCTGTAAGAAGGGGGCAATGGATAGGAAGTGGAGTAAAAACCATTGCTGGGGATGTTATTGCAATAAACTTCAGGGACACCTCTGTAGTAACCCATATATGTAACTCCCCAACGTTGGGACCACTAACTAACATACACCCCCTACACTTATCCTATTTTTATCCCCTACCCCCCCACAGAGACCCACATATTCAAACAGGGGTCAGGCGAATAGGGCTCTGCACCCTGTGCAGCTAAATAGAGCAGATAACTGGCAGACTCCCTGGCAGGTATTCCCTCTCTACGATCCTTCAGTCGCTATGCATGCACACTGGAACAGGTTCTGTGCCTCGGATAATGTCGACTGACTTGAGTGGAACAAAATGTGCTCACTTCAGCCTATTAGGGGCAGTCTAGAGAAAGATCCCCCACGATCAGGGTGGTTGCCACTTACCCCCTTAGCAGAGACAGGCAGTTCCGTTGTGATACCTAATCATGAATCTATAGCAGCTGACCCGAATGATACACTAAGGATTGGGCATGTAGCTGCGTCAAGGGTAGAAACCACACCAGATAAGTTGGATACCCCTATGGCAGTAGGCGAGGTTCTAGATAGGAGTCCTCTGGGGGCTGATGCAAACAAGTTTGTGACTCAGCATGGTATAAGAGTCATATCCTGGAATATTGCAGGGGTGGTAGCTAAATACATCTTACAGGAGTGGAGAGACTATATAACTAGTTTTCATATAATTTGCCTCCAGGAGACCTGGGTTATTGAACCGGAACAATACACACTAGAAGGGTTCAAAAGTTTTATGGTCCCCGCTGTAAGGGCGCCATCTGGAAGAGCTATTGGCGGACTTATAACATACGTAGACCTCCGCGTCAATCAATCAATCAATCATAGGCATTTATACCACGCACTACTCACCCGGAGGGTCTCAAGGCGCTTGGGGGGGGGTCCGCACTGCTCGAACAGCCAGGTCTTGAGCTTCTTCCTGAAGGAGAGGTGGTCTTGGGTCAGCCGTAGGTCGGTCGGTCGGGAGTTCCAAGTCTTGGCGGCCAGGTGGGAGAAGGACCTTCCTCCTGTTGTCGCTCTGCGGATGCGGGGGACGGCGGCGAGGGCGTGACTGGTCGAGCGGAGATGGCGTTTGGGAACGTAGAAGTTGAGGCGGCTGTTGAGGTAGGTCGGGCCTTGGTTGTGTAGGGCTTTGTGTGCGTGGGTGAGGGGTCGGAAGGTGATTCTTTTGTTGATCGGGAGCCAGTGCAAGTCTCTCAGGTGTCTGGAGATGTGGCTTCGTCTGGGGACGTCGAGGATGAGTCTCGCCGAGGCGTTCTGGATACGCTGGAGTCTCTTCTGGAGCTTGGCGGTGGTACCGGCGTAGAGGGCGTTGCCGTAGTCCAGACGGCTGGTGACGAGGGCCTGGGTGACCGTATTCCTGGTCTCGGTGGGGATCCACCGGAAGATCTTACGTAGCATGCGCAGGATGTTGAAACAGGACGAGGAGACGGCGTTGACTTGTCTGGTCATGGAGAGGGAGGAGTCCAGGATGAAGCCCAGGTTGCGTGCGTGGTCTGTCGGTTTGGGTGCGTTGCCCAGGGCGGGGGGCCACCAGGAGTCATCCCAGGCGGAGGGTGAGGAGCCCAGGATGAGGACTTCCGTCTTGTCTGTGTTCAGTTTCAGGCGGCTGGTTGTCATCCACTCGGCCACGTCTTTCATCCCTTCGTGTAGGTTGGCTCTGGCGGTGGCGGGTTCGTTGGTCAGGGAGAGGATCAGCTGGGTGTCATCGGCGTAGGAGATGATGTTCAGGTTGTGTTGGCGTGCGATGGCCGCAAGGGGGCTCATGTAGACATTGAAGAGGGTGGGGCTGAGCGAGGAGCCCTGAGGGACGCCGCAGATGACTTCCGTGGCTTCTGATCTGAACGGGGGGAGGCGGACTCTCTGTGTCCTTCCGGCGAGGAAGGAGATGATCCATTCCAGTGCCTTCTCCTTGATTCCGACGTTGCTGAGGCGCTGCACTAGGGTGCGGTGGCAGACAGTGTCGAATGCCGCGGAGAGGTCCAGGAGGATGAGGGCCGCTGTTTCTCCGTTGTTCAGCAGGGTTCGGATGTCGTCAGTGGCAGCGATGAGGGCGGTTTCGGTGCTGTGGTTGGCCCGGAAGCCTGACTGAGATGGGTCGAGGGATCCAGTCGTCTCGAGGAAGGCTGCCAGTTGCTTGTTGACGGTCTTCTCGATGACTTTGGCTGGAAACGGGAGGAGCGAGATGGGGCGGTAGTTCTTGAGTTCGGTGGGGTCCGCCGTTGGTTTCTTTAGTAAAGCGCTGAGTTCGGCGTGCTTCCAGCTCTCAGGGAAGGTGGCGGTGTCGAAGGAGGTGTTGATGATGTCCCGCAGGTGGGGTGCGATGACAGCGTCGGCCTTGTTGAAGACGTGGTGAGGGCAGGGGTCGGTTGGAGATCCGGAGTGGATGGAGTTCATCGTGCTGATGGTGTCTTCGAGGTTGATCGGTGTCCAGGCGTTGAGGGTGGTGGTGGGGGGCATTGGTGTGGTCGTGGGGAGCGTTGTTTGTGTGCTGAAGCTGTTGTGTATGTCAGCGATCTTGTTGTGGAAGTAGGAGGCGAGGGAGTTGCAGAGGTCTTGCGATGGGGTGATGTCGTTGGTTCCGGCGTTGGGGTTGGAGAGCTCTCTCACGATGTTGAAGAGTTCCTTGCTGTTGTGTGCGTTGTTGTCCAGCCGGTCCTTGAATGCTGTTTTCTTGGTGGCGTGGATCAGTTGGTGGTGCTTTCGGGTGGCGAGCATGAGGGTAGTCATGTTGTCCGGTGTAGGGTCTTTTCTCCAGGCTTTCTCGAGGGCACGGCAGTTCTTCTTGGAGCTCTTGAGTTCGTCGGTGAACCACGGGGCCTTCTTGCTTCCGGGTCTGCTGGGCGGGGTCCTCAGAGGGGCGAGTTCGTCCGCGCAGGTGCAGATCCATTTCGTGAGGTTGTCGGCGGCTTGGCTGGGGTTCGCTGAGCTGGCGGGAGGGTGCTGGCTTAGGGATGCGGCGAGTTGGTCGGCTGTGATCTTGTTCCAGCTTCTTCGTGCAGCCTGTTGCTGGTGGTGGTGGACCGTGGTCCTTCTGAAGGTGAAGTGGATGCAGCTGTGGTCCGTCCAGTGGAGTCCAGTGGCGTGGCTGAAGGCGATGTCTTTGCTGGACGAGAAGACGGCGTCGAGTGTGTGTCTGGTCCTGGTCAAATCTGAGCTGGGACTCAACAAATATGCAAGCGATAGGCTTTCGCCATAAGGGCTTAAAAATCACATTGATAAATTGGTACAATGCGGTGGGCTCAAATGACAGAAATAACATCACGAAAGAACTGGACGACCGTTTGAAAATCATGTCATCGACTAATAAAGCCACAGGGTCCCCATACACCATCTTAGTGGGAGACTTTAACTGCCACCTGTGTGAGAAATTAAGACCAATAAATAAGGACTGGTCACGCTGCCCGGAGAAAAAAGGACCACATTTTGCTCATACCACTGAGGGCAGGGAAATGGAGAACTTCACAAATAGGCACAACCTATCATTCATAATGGATCTAATAACGATCGGCAATGTGGGGGAACCTAATGCAACGTACAAAGGAATGGGTTGCCACTCCTATATAGACTTTGTTATGATGTCCCCAACACTCAAAAAATTGATCACAAATTTTGAAATTGTACATAGTCCCTTCAGTGACCATAACCCGTTGGTATTGGTTCGTAAATGCATGAACCTTAGAACAGCAGAGGGTGTACTAACAAACTGTGGTCAGGGCCTTTGAAGAAATCGCCCAACTTGTGGATACCCTATTGAAATCCTCCACAGGAGCCAAGCTGCCTCAGACCCCACGCTGGTTCGATCATGATTGTACCAAGGCACTGAAAGACCTGAAAAAATGCCTTGCTGGTCAACCGAAGGATAAAGTTAAAATAGCAGGCAGCAGATCCAACTATAAAAAAGCCCTGAAAGCGTGCAAAAGAACTTTACAAAATCAAGCATGGGAGGACCTAAGGGAAGCAGCTGAGAGGGGTGATACCACGGCATTCTGGAGAGTCATCAACGACCCATGTTTTAAAGACCCGAGGGGGCCAGATATTGTGAATGCAATTCTCCCTGAACAATGGCACAATCATTATCGTAGCCTGTACAATCACACTGGGATGGTTCTGCATGAGGAAGGCGCAAAAATAGCAGTACCCGCAAGCTTAGATTTTGCGTTGGGAGAAGACTTAAATGGGCCAAGATTAATGGAGACACATTTTACTTCAATCTTGTAACGAAAGGCCAAAAACAAATAAATGTTTGCCTGGATGAAAATAAGGGCGGCCAAACTGTGGTCAGGGCCTTTGAAGAAATCGCCCAACTTGTGGATACCCTATTGAAATCCTCCACAGGAGCCAAACTGCCTCAGACCCCACGCTGGTTCGATCATGATTGTACCAAGGCACTGAAAGACCTGAAAAAATGCCTTGCTGGTCAACCGAAGGATAAAGTTCAAATAACAGGCAGCAGATCCAACTATAAAAAAGCCCTGAAAGCGTGCAAAAGAACTTTACAAAATCAAGCATGGGAGGACCTAAGGGAAGCAGCTGAGAGGGGTGATACCACGGCATTCTGGAGAGTCATCAACGACCCATGTTTTAAAGACCCGAGGGGGCCAGATATTGTGAATGCAATTCTCCCTGAACAATGGCACAATCACTATCGTAGCCTGTACAATCACACTGGGATGGTACTGCATGAGGAAGGCGCAAAATAGCAGTACCCGCAAGCTTAGATTTTGCGTTGGGAGAAGTAAAATCAGCAATCCAAGGGCTCTCAAAAAAACAAAGCGCCAGGCCCTGATGGCATCCCCCCTGACTTTTATTTGAGCAATATTGACTTATGGGCACCCATCCTCTCTAGGGTCTTGAACGAGGCAGTAGTGGCAGGACTCCCTCGTTCTTGGTCCTCGGCAATCATTGTCCCAATTCACAAAAAGGGCAGCCGGGATGACCCCCAATGCTACCGTCCTATATCATTAATAGATGTAACGGCTAAGGTTTTGGGACGTGTGATCTTAAATCGTCTGCAAATTTGGGCTAAAGACAATCACATTTTAACAGATGTACAATATGGGTTCAGAGAAGGAAGATCCACAACAGATCAATGCCTAAACCTATATCTCCTCACTGCTAAATATACCATTGCCGCCAAAGGGACTATCCATATGGGTTTCATGGATCTCTCAGCGGCCTTTGATCGTGTGAACAGACATAAGTTATGGGCCCTGATGATCTCTCTGGGGGTGGATCAAGGGTTAGTGGACACATTGAAGGCATTACACTGGGAGACCACAGCTTCAGTCCGTTACAACAAAGAAGGAATGAAGACAGAGCCATTTCCTTGTACAAGCGGTGTCCGGCAGGGCTGTATATTAGCTCGTTTCTTAATTTCATTGTATATTAATAATTTGGACCGAGAACTTATGAAGTTGGGAGTGGACTCCCCCCAAATTGGCCAGCGTCCGGTACCCGTTCTCTTGTATGCGGACGACGCAGTGTTGCTAGCCCGCACTCCACTGGGTTTACAAAAGTCAATTGATGGTTTTGTCAACTTTATGAATTCACTAGACCTCTCAGCTAATCTGGATAAGTCCTTCGTTATGTCCACAGGTATAAAAACCAAAAAGGACTTTTTACACAGCATAGGATCACATAGACTAGGAAGAGTTAAGTCCTTCTCTTATCTAGGTGTACTGTTCGATGAGAAACTGGAATTCAGAAACTTGGCTGAAAAACATGTAGTCAAACTGGTGGCCTCAACGGGTGCCATAATGGCATATGGGAGGAGGCTAGGCAGATGGTCACCGGAACAGATATTGAACCTATATAGAGCGGTATCTTGCGCCAAGGTGTCATATGGGGCAGAAGTTTGGGGCTGCAAAATTAATCATGTGCACCAGATACAAGCTGAGGAAAATAAATTGTTTAAAAGATTATTAAAGGTTCCTCAGAGTACCCCCTCATATATAACACACATGGAATTGGGCGAGCCATATATTGAGGACAGAATTATGGTTCGACCCATCCTGGCATGGATTAAGATCTGGACTAATCCAGAGGCCGACCTCAGCAGACAGATCATTAAGGATTGCTTGACCCGGGACAGAGGGGGACAGATCCCATGGCTCAAATATGTAAAAGACACTATGGAAGGAATTGGTTGCAAGAATTTGTTCTTTGAGCCGGAGGCCACGACCACCCTGAATAAAACGCTGGTCAAAAAACTTTTTTTTGCCTGGGCATCTGCCAGAAGGGCTCACGCTGAAACCGGGAAAATATCTATTGTGGCCCATGGTTAACTAAAAACAACGCCTGGAATGGAACCATACCTAGCGGTGATGCACAATGCGCAGGAAAGATTCTATATGACTAGGTTCCGATTGAATCTCCTTCACCATTTACTGGCTGTTCCCGCAGGCTTCACACGCTCGGTAGAGCTGAAGGGTACCTGCGGCTGCGACACTAGGTCTCCGCAGGATACCCTTCACTTTGTTTTATTATGTCCTTTTTATTCAGTCCCTAGACGGAAGTTTTTAGTAAGGATCTTGAAAAATAAAAAACTGAGACATGCTAAAGCAGCCCTCCTTTTTTTGCAAAAAGCCTCAGACCCATATACCCTGTTATGTATAATAAGTTTTATTAAGGTGGCCATGAGATTAAGGAACACCAGGGAAATATCGGCTCACATTAATTTATAGACTGAATCAATGTCTGTATAAGATTCCCAATTATCTATTGTTAGCTTCGCCCCTTTTTAGACCTTTTTTTATTGCTCTTAATATGTCATTTGTAAAAAAAAATGCTTTTTAAATATTGTATGTATGTATTTTCATGTTCTTTAATGGTATCTTTTTAAGTACCTAATAAAGATATTTGATTTGATTTGATTTGATGCTTGTAGGCATTAGCGCCTAGACGTCCTTGGGCATTCGTGTGCTATACAATTGTTCAAATCAAATCAAATCAATTCAAATAGCTCACTCAAGTATAGCCATAAGAAAGACTGCATATATATATATTTTAAATCAACAGTCGCACTCTGTTGCTTAGAACATGAATAGTAATTACACAGAATATAATCAAAACAGCACTTTTACATGTTGCTAGCAGTGAGAATAAAATAACACTAATATGTTTTAGAATGTTCCTAGCAACCTACTGCCCTAGCGCTACACTGTGAGAGCATGGAATAGCTAACTTGACTGTAGAGTTTCTTGAGGCCCTGTGTACTGCACACCTCTTCATAGCAGATCAGCTGTGTTGATCAGATTTCAGCTGGGAAGAGTATGCCTTTCAGAGGTAAAACACACAACAGCTCAGCTCAGCTTTAAAATCTGAGGTGCAACTGTCTATAAGGGGAATATGACAATATGTCAACTCGAACTACATTTTTGCCTTACAAATCTACTGTTAAACCAGAAGAATTGGCAACTTTGGGAAGCATGACATTTGGCGCCAGAGACATCCCTCCCAGAAGACATACATCTTGTACTCCCCCACTCATAAAAGGCACAGCAAGTTAGATAGGGTGTTGGTAGCGAACTCAGATCCCGATCTGTCCATCAAGGTGGCCCATCAGGCCCGGTTCCTCTCGGACCACTCCCCGATCACTTGCACGGTTTGTTGGAGTTCCCTGGCCCAACACCCTGTCTGGCGGTTGCAGTAAGAGGTACTGGACGACCCGCTGGGTAAACAGCACATAGAGGAAGCTTTGGCAGACTACATCACACTAAATTGGGAAGGGGCAGACATGTCTAGAGTCACAAAGGGGGAGGTCTTGAAGGCAGTGCTAAGAGGAGTTTGCCTTGGTTTGATGTGTGGGGTCTACAAGCAACTCCTAAGGGAGCTGAGGGCAGAGGAGGTGGCCTTGTTGGATGTACAAACCCAGGACCGATTGGTCCCATCAGTGAAGACCAGGGAATGGGACATACGGACTCGCATAGGTGATATCTGGGACAGGATAGATAAATACACCCTCAGCCAATACCGGCAGCGTTTACACAGGGAGGTGGACAAGTCAGGATGCCTACTAGATTGGATCTTCCGAAAGGGAACAACCCTCGACCTAATAGTGGCGCTGCGCACGCCCACAAGTGCAATGGCGCACACCAAGGCCGCAATACTACAGGTCCTCCAGTGTCACCTCCAGACCGTTTATACGGCAGATCCAACAGTGAGTGAAGAAGCTTATCTCCCATACTTACAGTCCTTAACCCTGACGAAGCTTCCCAAGCAGGCCAAGGAAGACCTAGGGGCTCCGTTCTCCATCGAGAAAGTACAGTCCGCACTACAGCTGTTCCCAGGAGTGAAGTCCCAGGTTAGCGACAGATTCTGCCCAGAGTTCAATCGGGCTTACGCAGGGACGCTGACCCGTGCCCTCCAGCAGGTATATGAGGAAGCCTTCGAGAAGGGAATTCTCCCTCCCACTATGAGACAGGGCGAAATATGCTTGATCCTGAAGCCGCATGGGGACAGCCACGAACCCTCATCTTATTGCGCAATCACTATGATCATTGCGGACACAAAAATACTGTGCAACAAACCCTTAGCCTCCCGCATGGGACCCCACATGCCACACCTCGTACACGAGGACCAGTGTGGCTCAATACAGGGACGCAACACTGTAATGAACCTTCGCCGCTTAACCTACATTGTGCAGGAAGTAAGATACTGGGAGGAGGATATGGTACTCGTGTCTATGGACCTAGCTAAGGCATTTGACACAGTCGACTGGGGGTACCTTTTAGAGGTCCTAGGGGTCGTAGGGATGGGCCCCAAATTCCACCATTGTGTCCAAATACTATACACTGAGCCGCAGGCTCGGGTGAGACTGGGAGGGGGGGCTCGATCTGAGGAGTGGGCACTGAGGCGTGGCACCAGTTAAGGGTGCCCGCTCTCGCCCCTACTATTTGCCCTGGCCATTGAGCCGTTGGCGGTGTGGATAAGAGCAGAATTGGCCCAGTTGAGTATCTTGGTGGGAGACACAAACCACTTTATCTCCCTATATGCAGACGATGAACTTTTCTACTTAGCATATCCCCGGGTGGCCATCCCCAGCCTTTTGCGCCACCTGGACAGATTCCGGGAAGTCTCTGGCCTGAGTCTCAACCATAACAAATCTTCCCTCTGGCGAGCATGACTGCCATGCCCCTGGGGGACCTCCCAGACTTAGAACTCAGACAGGAAAGGGCACACTTCCGGTACCTGGGGTCCAGATTGCGTTGACCGATGCACAATCAATAGCCCTAAACTTGGACAGGACCCTTGCGGCCAAGCAGCGTTCAGTGAACTTCTAGAACACCCTCCTGTTGTCCTTAATGGGCAGACTTGCTATCTCAAAGTTGATAATGCTCCCTAGGTGTCTTTACGCTCTTCAAAACTCGCTCTGTTCGATCCCAACACAAGTATTCAAGCAATTGAACACAATCCTGATCTCATTAGTGTAGGCGGGGAAGTGGAGCAGAGTAGCCCTTAATACCCTGACACGTAGATACGAGGAGGGGGGATTGGAAGCCCCACGCTTTGGCCTATACTATTACGCCGCCCAGCTGCAGCCTGCGGCTCGCTGGCTGGCAGAAGGGGACAATTGGGAAAAATGACTGTTGGCTGGTAGGGCGGACCCAAGGCCCTCCAAATAGCGCTGATGAAGGGCAGGAAGGCAGAGGGAGACCTCCCATATCCAGTGCATGAAACGGCGCGCATATGGCAGCTGTTGGTGGAAAAGGTACTGCGACGGGCGCCATTACATAGAGAGCTTCCTATGTGGATTCTGGCCCCCATCTGAGAAATGGAACACATATGTCCTTCCAGGCCTGGAGGGATGGCGGCTGCGAGGTCCTTGCAGACCTTTTCCCGAATGAGACCTTCATAACCTATGAACAAGCAAGTGAGAGTTTCGCTCTTAGGCAAGGTCATTATCTACAATACAGGGGAATTCAGGAAGTAGTCAATGTCACCTGGCCACAATATCCAGATATCCACCAACCGACACATTCCTTAGATACTCTGCTTACATGTGGATCAGGTGCAGGATGATATCACTCCTATATAAAGCCATGAAGCAGGACTCTACAGCCCTGCCACCAAGGTCACGGGCTGCTTGGAAGAGGGACCTTAACACCCAAATAGACGAGAGGGCTTGGGTGGCTATTGGTGAACTCACACATAGAGACTCCTGTAATGCTAGGTTCAAACTGATCCACTATAACTTTTAACATCGCACCTAAGTAACACCCGTGAAGTTGAGACGCATCTCCCACAACATGGATAGTAAGTGTCCCAGGTGTGCATCTGAGAACGTGGATTTTATACACCTACTGTGGGGGTGCCCTTTGGTGAAACAGTTCTGGACACGGGTGGCTGAAAAGGTGCACACAACCACAGGTCTTCAGCTAAGGGAGGTACCACTGCAATGCCTACTGGCCCACATAAGCAGACCCAAAAAACGGAAATTGCCCTATAAACTCCTTCAGCTGATGCTTGTCCTGGCCTCATGCAGGGTGGCCATAACGTGGATGAGGCAGAGAAGCCTAGACATAGCAACGTGGCTTAGAGTTGTCAGGGAATGGGTTTTAGCTGAGGAAACACACATGAAACTAACACGTAAAGATGACGAGCTACTGACAGACCTCACGGAATGGTGAGAACTGTGCCTTTCAGGGCTGGCATAGGGGTAGGGAGGGACGGAGCAAAGTGACTCGGAGAGCAGCGGGAGTGACACAGGATGAGAGGAAAGTCAAGGGAGGGAGGGCGGGCAAGGGCGGATGTAAGTAATGAGTGCTTGCCCCAATGTAAATTGTCTTTAATGGTGTGCTGTATGATGCAATACTTTTGGCTACTCCTCTTGTGGACTATAAAAGACCCCACGTTGATCTCCGCTTCGGAGAATCGTGCTCTAGGTGCTTACGTAAAACTGTATGCCGTAATGTTGGTTTTACTTGTCAAGATAAAATGGAAAAATAAAGTTTAAAAAAACATAAGACTTCTGTCGCCCGATGTAATAACAAATCAGAGTTGAGATGAAAATGACACTTTTATAAGTTGTGTGACGAATATTGAAATGCTAAATGTGGACAAAGGCAAGACAGGCTAACTTATTGTTTTAAAAATGGGAGTCTGACTTGGGAGTTCACAACATCCCTGGCTTGTACCTCTAAGGTGACATAAAAGAATATCTGCAGATAACCTCATTATAGAAACAATATATATTTCTACCTTATATGAATAGACTTAAAATAATCTTATTAAAATCCATGCTCTTAAAATGAAAATGAACAACTGCCACATCTAAAACAAACTAATTAATAAAATCAACATATATTATATATGTTCAAGATTATTGTAAACAAAACAGCATAAAATGAAGCATTAAGCATTGCATAAATACTTTCTTTTAAGCCTTGCATGTTTCAAGCATTAATACTGCTTTTCACTTAAACATTGTCATAACAATACATCAATCCTGAAACGAACGAAGAGATGCATTGTGACAACTACACCGACCAGTCATGGTATTGTAATGGGCCAAATAAAGGAAATGCAGCTTGATACAAAATGTAAGAAAAAAGATTGTTGAAAACTTTATTTTATTCAGCATTGGATTCTGTCCATTTTCCTGATCATATTGCAGGACAACCAACTCTAGTTGTTGATAGAATTTGTTTCCACAGCAAAAAGATCACAGGCAGCATATAAATGATCAATCAGATGAATTAGTGTTGTAGGAGTGGCACCAGCTGCTTGTGAAGGTAATGGACAAGAACACTAGAACAGATTTCATGGTTCCAGAGCATTCTAAGATGGTGAAAATGCTTCAATCCGTGGCTCAAATGACATCAGAGGTACAAACCAATCATGTGGAAGTGATTCAAAGGAAGTAGCAGCCAGTGTTTGCTATGAGTGGTGAGGCGGGCGGTGGTGCGTGAGGGGGCATAGGGGTCGCAAAGGGAGGGGAGTATAAAGAATAAAATAATTTTTAAAAACGTACCTTCAGCGGGCCGCGTTCCGCTCCTCTGCTCCTTCCTTTTCGTAATAGAAAGGCTCCCAGCCTGCCCTGCGTCCCACCCTGAAGCTGCTCTCGCATAAGAGCAGTTTCAGTATTGCCCTAAGGGCTCTCAATTAGCGATCCAAGACAGACTGGGAGTCTGTGCCTGCTCTCTCCAACCCCTATAATGCAGCTGGGGTTGGAGAGAGCTTTACTGCACATGACGGTTTGTCCGGCCTGAGACGGCCAGCCAAACCTTCATCTAATCTACAGTGATGGGAGTAAACACACCACTCCCTCAGTGTTATCCCCTACCCCCCCCCAGGACCGCCCCCAAGACGACAGGAAAGGAGAAATAAAATAAGTGTTTTTTATTTTGCCTTTCCTGCCATTTTTTGGGGGGGTTGACGCTCCTCAGCCATAGCGGAGGAGCCACCGCTGGCCAAAGGGCTAAGTTGTCCCATCCCAATGAGCATTTTGGAGCCTAGGAAGATGCATTGCTCGATCAATACTTCTGGTGTGACTGAAGCAGTCTCAGGAGTTATTTCTCTGTTGAGTAGGCCAGTAGGGATTGCTCGAGATATAACTCTAAAATGATTTCAAATATGCAGTGTGTACACCAAAAGACTAGTCTTACTAGCAGAGTCAGTTTTGTGAAAGGACAATATCTAGCTCTCACTTATCAAAGAAACGTTTTTATGTCTCAAAAAGTGAGCTAATGCTTCTGGGTACTTTTGCTTTGCTGTATGTGTGTACTCCTTGTTCTCTGTCAGATTATTACCCGTTTGATTGGACAACAGATTATGAAACCACAGCAGATAATTAGAAGGATGGTGGTAAATCCTGTCACAATCATAGACACATTTACATCACTGCTCTTCCTTACACTAAAAGAGGATAGAGGATAGAAAGGAGCCTTTTGTAAAAATATAGCATCACGGGAAAAAATAGGCCAACATGGCAAAATAATATAAATCTGGTTGAAAAAAAAGAGGCATTACAGCATTTAACACATACATATCAGCCTACAGGTTGTGGCACAAAGCAGGCTTCAAAATAATAATTTAAGTTCCAAACCTTAACTTGCATTCAGTTAAATAAACAAAGGCAGAGCTCGAATCATCACCCAGTAACTGCAGTGCTCTGTGAACACCTGATGAATCATCTTCCAAGGAGTGTAAATATGTAATTCGCTACTTCCATGTATTTAAGCAGATCGGAAACAAACATTTCTAGCTTCCCAAACGCTCACAAGTTCCTGAAGCAAGCTACCATGTTCGGAAGGGAGCTGCCATGTTCCTGATGTATTTTTCTACAAGACGGTGAAATCATTTCATTTACTTGTTTTTCTAATTGCATAAAAGATTTTTGTTTCTAAACTCTAGAGCAAACTGAGAAAGGCTATAAGTAACTTTTAGTTACACGGGGCAAGTTGCCAAACATTTTTTTCCTATTTGGGTTACTTATTTTTTTAACTCTTTATCCCTTTGAAGGTTTGGTTTCTTTATGCTGGCATTTCTGTGTGATAGGTTAGCATTTCAAGAGGATAATTTAAAAGACATTAGATGTCAGAAAACCCCATGCTGAGCTAGATAAAATATTTTGAAAGGTATTCAATGGGGCCCAATTATTATACACTTTTTTTGAATATTTAATCTGATTCTAATTAGAAAGCTTATAATATTTTGTATGTATGTTTCAGCTACCAAGATGGTTGTCAATGAGATGCCCTGAATACAATCAGATGTACCTGCCAGCACGAGTTTCTTTTCCCCTTTCCCCATGGGGTGTCCTTTAATTAATTTGTGTACAGGGGTGAACTGCTGGAGACGGTTAGGAAAGAGGGGGCGTTTGTGCTTTTTCCTTAGTACTCCTGCAGAGGTGAATCAGGTGAGAACTGTGGCAATTTGGGAAGCCCAAGTAAACTCTACACCAGAGTATAATGGACGCTGATGCCTTCACTTTAAGCGATCTAGGGAGTGCAACAGAAAACCTTCAGCAAGAAGTGGCAGAGAGTAGAGCAGAAAACCAGTATTTGAAGCAGCAACTTATCGATATGCTAGATAGACTGAATCAATGGTAACTTCACAAACAACACTCCGGTGTGCCGCACCATCTATTTCAACCACTGATTTGTTGTACAAGCACATGCGTTTTCGGTGCCGGCTAGTGTCCAAGGAGAAGGAGCTACTTCCTCCATGCCGTTACCATCAGTCTTACTACCACAGGTTCCTATAGCTGCTTGAGAATGCTACACTGTTGATCCACAGAGGTTAGGCATATCTATAAATCAACGGAGTTTGCTTTTTTTATTATGTCGGCCTACAACATTTCCCACACACGCCTCAAAAGTAGCCTTCATTTTGTCATATATGACTGGTGTTGCAGCCGCCTGATCAGTACCTTTGGTGACTCAAGACAGTCCATTGTTACATAATGTGGAATTATTCATGAATGAATTAAGGCATATTTTTGATAGGAGGACAGTAACTCAGTCCATTGATTCAGAGCTGTTCGATTAAAGAAAGGGTAAAAAGGACCTCTTGGTATATTTATCTCAATTTCAGAGATTAGTATTAGAAGCTAACTGGCTGGATGAGAAAAGAGCAGCCTTGTTTCATGCAGGACTTAATGAGGAATTGAAAGATTTATTAATTTAGGTTCCCAGCCGGTTTACAGACTGTGATGAATTAATTGATTTGGTGCTTCAAATGGATCACAGATTGGAAGAAAGGGAGGGTGGAGAAAAGTAAATCAGACTCCAGATACAGGGCTTGGGAAAGAGGAAGAGTAGAGTTGCTTTCTGATCAAAGAAGAACAAGATTTGCATAGAGTCAGAAATCTCTATGTATTGTGGCTCAAACATGCGTTTCATTAGACAATGGCGGAAGATACTTAAAATGCAGTTTCTGGAAAATGTGAATGCTCTCTCACGTGACTCCTCTTCTTTATTTACAGTCTCCACCCGACACTAGTAGGCAAGACCAACACTGTCCCTTTAACGATGAGTACTTCCTGGATGCCCGGGCAACCCATGTCACCTGGACACGAGAGCCAATTAGGAGCCCTGCAGAGACCGCGACCGCCTTCATAGGCAGCCTGTCCCTCAATGGCGTTGGCAACAACTGGAGACTGAAGAAGGACTCAGAATACGACGCCCAAGAGATCTGCAGGATCGGTTTGACAGCCGAAGAAATCCCAGAGGAGAAGACCGTTGGGAGCCGGCACCAGTGTGCAGCCAAGAACGGAGCCGGACCCCGTTCTGCACTAGGAACTGTCCCACCACGCTCCAGGAGGAGCGTGGTTGTCTAAGGTACGTGCTAGCTTCGGCAACTTATTTCGACCCGGCGCCGGTTGCCATAATACCTCTCAGGTTGAGAAGGGAGGGGACAACCCATAGCGCTGTGTACAGGAGGGTACCTGTAAAGCTCTGCAACAGTGAAGCTAGGCGGACCCCCCTGCAACCCTTGCGTATACTGCGACACCATTGTGGTGGTTTGAATGGGTGTTTTGTGAACCTCCCTTCACCCCCAAAGTCCCTACACCCCTCCAAATAATAGGACATTCTCTTCTTTCCTTGAGGATCACCTCTGATGGAGGACATTCAAAAGGGCCAGCCCCTGAGGACCCTTATTCAAGAAGAAGGAGAAAACCTTATCTGTGTGCCATGGTATAAAATAAAATCCTAGTTCAAAGAGTTAAGAAGCACTCCTGTTGTTTCTCAAGTGCCACAACAAGTCAGAGCAGTGGACGGAATTTCTCTTCCCTCTCGGCCTATAACACATTGTACTTTTTCCATTCTAATAATTTCCTTCCAAACAGTAGCGTAACGTAACTTGAGGGGGCCCCTCCTGCAAGCTACATGGAGGGCCCTCCCTCCGCACTCAGTCAAGAGCTGTCACTGAACTGAGGGGGCCCGCTGGAGCTCCGGGCCCCCCGGTACATGCTGTGGGGGCCTTTGTTACATCACTGCTTCCAAACATATACGGAATTCGTAGAATTTGATGTAATAAATGCCCCGAAATTTCAGTTAATCTTGGCCATACATTGTCATTTTGGGGATTTAGGAACAGTTATCTTCCCCAGTTTGCAAATCCCTATGCTATTCACCTGATAAATTAGATTCTGGAGGGAGGGCTACACCGGATACTTAGTTTTCTCTTGGCTATGACCACAGAAAATACTCTGCAACAGACATCATTGACAATTCAGAAAATTATTCCAGTGGATTAGCATGATTTTCTGAATGTTTTCAGCAAGAGTGAAGTAGAGACCTTGCGTCAAGATTGATTTGCAACCAGTGGCACAAGTACCATGTAGCTGCATCTACACTTTAACTAATTAAGAAACCAAGAATTTGCAACAATATCTTGATACCTATTTAGCCAATGGGTTCATCAGATCATCTCAATCTCCTTTGGCCCCTCCACTCTTTTTGGTACCCAAGAATGGGGGCAAGCTATGCATATGCTATAGAGCATTAAAACACATACCCATGAAAAAAAAGATACCCTTGCTATTGATTCCAGTTTTAGCTAGATCAGGTCAAGCATGCTTCAGTTTTTTTTCAAGATTGATTTACAGGGAGCATATCATCTAATTCGAGTTTGTGACAGTGATGAATGGAAGATAGCCTTCTGGATAAAATGTGGCCTATTTGAGCATCAAATCTTTGTAACGCACCAGCTGCTCCCAGTTTTTTATTTATAATGTGCTGAGAGAATTCATAGATGTGTTTGTTTTTGTATACATTGACATGCTTATGTTTTTCGAACACCTTTTCTGAATATGTCCATCAAGTACGCTTAGTGTTGCAAAGATTAAGAGAGAATAATCTCTTTGCAATGGCCGAAAAGTGTAGCTTTCATATAACATCTGTGGAATTTCTAGGATTTGTCATCTCACCACGTGGTCTTCAAAAGGTTATGAATAATCTGCGTTAAGCAAAGACAGGGGGCGGTAAGAATCAAGAAGAAGAGGGTCCTAATCCTCCTTAGGGAGCATAACAATAGTTCCTTCCCGCAGCGAGGTCGGAAGCTGACAACAATGTCGAGAATCATTGAAAAGCACCACTAATTTGGGAACAAGGCAACATAAAATTCTGTTGGAAACCCATCTAGGCGCGGTACCTTATCCCTTGCCATCTCCTTAATCGCTCACCATACCTCTTGCTCGTTAATATCCACACCCAGGTGATCCACCACCATCGACATCAGGGACACTAGAGAAGCATCTGCAATATAGTTCAGAATTTCCCCCTCATTCCTCATCGCCCCTGAGAAGTACAGTTTACAATAGTGCTGCAGAAACACAGCATTGATATCCACCTGTATGAATACATCAAGCCCGAAGCACCACGTAACTGAAGCTGAATATCTGAAAGAATCTGAATACGAACTCCCCACTCTGCTAGAAATACAATATCCCACAATCACCACCTTCATAGCCTCCTATTCAATTCCCACTGACGAGGTCGAACATTGTTACCATTCCAGTACTTGCTCATCAAAACTGCCGGATCAAAGTGCCAGGTAGTCATACTAGGCCTAGATGAGGACCACTGTAGTGTGCCCTGCATGATAAGAATATGTTTTCGCTAAATATTCTAGTTCCACCACTCGCCCATAAAGTGCCCTACAAGCATAAAACTTGTCAAGTCGAACCTCAAGATCATGGGCCTCTGGGTGACAAACTAGCCACCAATCTATCAAATCTCGCCGTCCAGAACAGAAACGTGCCTCTGTTGTCAGCCAGCCCACAGGTGCACAACACAGGGGCAGATGAGACCGAACCAGACTTAAACCCTCAACACAGTTAAAATCCCCCGTACCAGCTTCCAATAGGGGACCATCAGTGAAAGCAGGGGCACCACGCTGGCAAGGAATGTTGACTGATCCACGTTTGGTACATAGATATTTAAGAGGGTGACATCCCTGCCATTCAAACTCCCCAACACTAGGACATAGCGATCCTCAGGGTCCGTAAACACCCTATGCAAGTGGAAGGGGACCCCAAGCTAATCCAAATAAGAGCACCATGCGAAGGTAGAATAGCCCCGAAAGCGGCTTCTGACGGCCAACGGCCGTCACGCGCACTACCTCCGTAGTGCTGCGCACGTCCGTTGGCCGTCGCGACCCCGCCCACTGCGCTAAACTGCAGCACAGCGGCGGAATTGCCTCCGCGGTTAAGCGGATAATAATTAGCTTAGAGGTGGCCACACCAGCGTCCCCTTAGGGTGTGGCCCTCAGTATCCGTGAGGTGAGTCTCCTGGAGGAACACAACATGGACCCCCCACTGTTTCAAGTAAGACAACACATTATAACGCTTAGAGGGGGAAGAGAGGCCTGGCAAATTCCATGTAAGCAACCTAATTTGCAAAGCCATGAGTGGCAAACCAGGTAGAAAAAGAACTACCCAAAGACCCCGCTGGCGGAAGTATCCCACGGAATCAGCCAGGTCCCACTGAACCAAACATACATCACCACAGTCTCATATGTACCACCACCGGCAAACAAACAAATACTCAACAAAACACAAATTAATACCACAACACTTTCCTTACACCCCCCTAAGGACTGAAACATAGAACTATCCTATTCAAACAACCCCATACACAGTCCCCAAATAGGAACCAACTAAAGGCCAGAAAGCCAACTAGATCCATAACAGAGGTATATACACGGGGAGGGAGCTGCCAGCAAGAGGCAGAAAGGTAACATTCAAGAAAGAAAATAGAGAATTATAATGCGTCCTGCAAATCCCCCCAACCTAGGCCACTCCCCCGAACCCCTCAGGTAGTAGTAAAGAAAGGAAACATTAATAAACAAGGGAACCAACCTGTCTCATAAACAAAGGATATAAACAAGGCAACATACTCAAAACAGGCCTGTTGGAAAACTTCAAACCAGTTTTTCTACAAACCCAGGATTGACCACAATCAAAATGTCTTCAAGACCAGGAGTAGTGGAGTCCTCAGAATCTGAAGCTGAGGAACGGTTTTCTAGAGATATGGGTCGCAGGGGGTCCCCTCCAGATCCCAGAGTGGAAACAATCTCAACCGTCCTCAACTTTTCTTTCACCACCTTTGTCTTAGAAGGGCGAGCCGCCCCCGCACCCAAGAATGTTGACGCTTGGAGCGTGAAAAGTTGTTATGTTCAGATGCCTCTGATCATGCCGTGCCCTTGTTTTAGAGTTCAATCCAATCTCAAACTGCTGATGGATCTGTCAAGAAATTTACTTTATCCTCAGACTGGACCTGCAGATAAACGGGGAAGAACAAGGAGTACAGTAGTGCCATGTCACGTAGTTTCTTCTTTACTGCCAGGAAGGATGCTCTTTGCATCTGAATTTGGAGAGTAATGTCAGAATAAAGAGACACTTTGGTATTGACCACCACAAATAGGCTATGTGCATGTGCCTGCTGTAGAAGATGATTTTGGTCCTTGATATGCAGAAGGCAGGCCACCACAGGACACAGCGGAGCCCCAGGACGAAGCTACCACACCAGTATCCTGTCTGCATGTTCAAAGGCATAGAAGTTGGGAGACCCTCGGGGCTTGACCTCATGGAGCCAGGTCACAAGAAAAGATAACAGGGAATCCTCCTCAGCATGCTCAGGCAGCCCCACAATGCGGACATTATTACGCCTATCCCAACCCTCCTGGTCATTCAAGCAGGTGGCCAGGCACCGAGTATGTGCCTCAAGAGCTAGAGATTATCTGCTGATTGAACTGCTGTTCTCAAGGTCTGCATCGTAATATCCCGGGCAGTGGCCCATTCCGAAATCTTCCATGAATTCTCACGAATAAGGCTCAGCTCAACGATCCTGCCCTCTAACTGTTCCCCAGAAGCATCAATGGAGACCAGAAGTTTATCAAACCTGTAGTCCATATATGCAGTGCCTCCACCGCTAGCACCCTGCATGATACCCAGGAGGGGGGCGCTCGTAGCTGTGACGTCTTTGGTGTGCTGGGTGCACCCCCATAATGACAACAAAAATAGTAAAATAGTGCTTGGGCCCCCAGGGAGTGCTAAAACCAGAGCCACAGGAAACGTCACCCACTCCCACGGTAGCACAAAAGGGGACAAATCGCGAGAAGACCAAGACTCCCAAATGGAGTGTGGGATGTAAAGCTAGCGGTAACGAAGTAAGGACAACAAAGCGGGACAGTCACATAGAAAGGCACTCCAGCACCGGGTGCAGGCGATCCCCGCACACTGGCCTTGGCAATCTCACTCAGGCTGAATCGCGGGGGACCTAGACCCCATTGCAGATTGTCCCAAAAGGGGAGCATCAGACGTTGCATGGGGCGCCCCTGGGCCCACGGTCTCCTGCAGAGTGTATGCCACTCCCTCACCTCCAGCCCGCCCGACAACAACAGAAGGGGGTCTGCTGACCCCCGTGAAATGCCCAACAAAAGTCTCAGCAGGAGGCGACCCCACCACATACTGGCAGAATGAGCCTTGATGCCCCTTATCCAACTCACTATGTGGGGACAAAGAGGGAGGAGAACGGCAACAAGACAATGACGCCCAAGAACCCTTAGGGGAGGAGAGGAAGGGGGCGAATAATTTGCAGTCCCCCCAGCAAAAACAATGAAGGGGCACCAGTTCAGCAAATCTCACCATCGTGGGTGTACTCGAAGGCAGCCACAGGAAAACAGGGTGGGGCCGCAAGCTCAATCCAGTCTCGGAGCCTGAACAAAGGACTCCCAAGTGGTGAGCACGGCAGCCCAAAGTGATGTCGGGGGGGGGGTCCCCAAGTTTGTGGGCCCTGCAAACAAATTGCATAGGGGCACACAACCTGTAGACTGCATCGCCTTGGCTGCAGTAATAGGTGCCGCAGTCTCCGCTATGACAGAAGGGCCCCAATCTTGCCTCGACGCCGGGTCCGGGAGAGTGTGGCGGCCTAACATCTCGGTCCTGCACTCCCAGTTGACTGCCGGCGCTTCTCAAAGCTCTTGGGCGCACAGGAAAGCCTCCCCTCTTTGAGGCAGCGGCCGCTAGACACGGCCGGGAAGGTCGCGGACAGCGAGGAGCTCCATTGCCGGCGTCTTCAATGCATGGTGGCTGGCTCCGCCCCGCTACTGGGAACCTGTTGATACTGTTCATGTTTCCCATTTGCTAAAACAATTTAATCAGACACAGGCCCTGGGACAAGGACTTGCAAGTGGTACTGTCACGATCATAGATACATTTACATTACTGCCCTGCTATACACTAGAAGAGGACAGAAAGAAGTCGTTTGTAAAATATAGTATCACAGGGAGAATTAGGCAAAACAGGCAAAATAATGTTACACAGGATGAAAGAGGAGGCATTACATAAAACATATACACACAAGCTCATAGGATACGGCACAGAACAGGCTTCAAAATAATAATTTAAGTTCCAAGCCTTAACTTGCTCTCATTCAGTTAAATAAACAAACAAAGGCAGAGTTTGAATCATAGCATGGTGTCTTGTCTGCAATGCTATGGGAAAACAAACTGATGCGACATCTTCCAAATGGACATTATAAGTAATTTGTCACTTCTGGATATTTAAGTGGCTTGGAGACAAACATTTCTTGCTTCCCAAACGCTCACAAGTTACTGAAACCAGCTGCCGTGTTCCTTCCTGATGTATTTTTCTTCATGAAGGTGAAACCATTTAATTTTGTTTGTTTTTCTGATCAGAAAGAAGAATTTTGTTCCTAGAACTCCAAAGTTAGAGGATGCTGAGAAAGTCCACGAATAACCATTGGTTACACAGAGCTAAAGGAGCTCTAAGGCACGTTGCCAAACATTTATCTTCTTATTTGGATTCCTTAATTTTTGTAAGATACATTTTTCATTACCGTTGAAGGTTAGGTTTGTTTCTGCTGCCACTCCTGTTTGCTAGGTTAGTGTTTATTTTAACTTGTTATAAATTCATTTCAAAACTGAAAGTAATATGCATTTATATAGGTTTAACATTTGTAATTTATCATTTACGAGCATTATTTGAAAGACCCCAGATGTCAGAGAAACCCATGCTGAGCTAGATAAAATATTCTGACAGGTATTCAAATCAAATAGGGCCCAATTATTCTAAACGTTATTTGAATATTTAATCTGATTCTAATTAGAAAGCTTTTAATATTTTGTATATATGTTACAGCTTCCAAGCAGGTTGTCAATGAGATATCCTGTATGCGCCACATTCAGAAGTACATCAGGATTTGCAAAAATACCGGCATGTCTTTTACTTCCCATTTCCCCTCTGCAATGTCCTTTAGTTAATTTGTGAATTGGAGTGAACTGCTGGAGACTCTGGAAGGCGAGTGGTGGCGTTAGTACATTTTACAAGATACTTCTGCGGAGATGGATCAGGTGAGAACTGTGACAAATCCCCCGAAAAGACATGAGAACAAGGAGTGGAAAAACAAGAAGATCAGTTCAAACATAGCTTTAAATCCAGTCACCAGACCAGATCCAATGATAATAAAGTGCACAATACTGGACATATTGAATATTGTTTGCACAAAGTCTGCAAAATGAGTGGGGCATTGTGCTTCCAACAGCCTTTATATCGATGGGGCAGTTGGGGGAGCTTGCAAGTCATAATTCTCAGCCACATAGGATAAATAAACTTCCTTTTGTAATAAGACTGCAACAAGTTTATTCATTTTGTCAAAATGCATGTACTTTGTATTAGTTCTGGGCCACGGCCCCTACGCGGCGGGATGCCTGGCTTTCACCTTGTGGACACCCTGCCGTGGTTTCTCACAGGGGAATACCAGGACGGGTTCCCTAAGCAAGCGCCGGGACGCTTACGGGCAGCTGTGCGCTTTACAAGTCCAGCACATTTACATTTACATTACATTTACAAGGCACACCTTTGATTACATGATGAGGCAGAGGATACAAGGTCATACCGCCTCACTGTATTGTTTTAGAAACTGTAATCACAAACAGTTAGCTAGAATTCAACTTATAACAGCTGGCATTAACATTAAATACAAACCATTATCATAAAATATGTGGTGTGTTGGAATAAATTAAATTGGAGAAACTGATAGGGCACAACTTAACCCTGGCTTCAAGGGGTTACACATTGCATGCAAAGAAATATAATCACACTGTAGCGAGTGACCTACATAATTTCTGCAGCTAGAGATACTGATGGAGTTGTCTTCATTTAAACTCATAAGGGGAATGGAAGATTCCACAAATGATGTAAATGCGTATTGTCCATTTTCTTGTACCAGCCTAATAATATATTTCTGGCACTCATGGGAGTGAAATGTGATTGGAAGAGAAATGGCTCCATTTATAAAGCCATGTGGCAGGTGGATTTTCAGTAATGGAAAATGGTGTTCCCTCAATTTCCTCGATAATTAATAAGGTGTAGGATTCTTTTCCGGCCATTTATTTTGTGTTAATGTCAAATTATAAAGCTAAAAAATGGTTCTTTCATTTCGAAATTGCCAAGGCATGTGACCTGCTATAAAGCTCAATGTAATTGTTTATGGCTCCTAACTAAGGGGGTCATTAGGATGGCGGACGGACCTGCGTCCGTCCGCCACCCCCGAGGAAGAGGGACCATCCGCATGGGCAGCGGCGGTCCCTCCATGCAAATTAGGATGTGACCGCCACCCTGGCGGTCACATCCCCTACATTTAACATTGCGGCGGATACTGCTTCAAGCAGCACCCGCCGCAAGGTTAAAAAGTGCATGATTACCTATGCATGCACGAAGCGGCAGGCACCGTGTGGTGCCTGCCGCTTCGTGCACACAATGGCAGGGGGTACCATAGGTACCCCCCATGTGCACCCCCCACGCCCCCTACACCCCTGGGGGCCCGCAACGGGCCCCCAAAGAAAAGACTGTATGCCTTTCCACGGCGGAAATGCCGCTGTGGAAAGGCATAGGACTGGCGCCATCCTAATATGCCTGGCGGTGTCTGAAAGACATCGCCAGCCATGTTAGAGCTTTTCCGCCGCCGTCGCAAGGCGACCGCGGCGGAAAAGCTGCGGACGGAAAAAATATCCCCCAGCCATCCTAATCTGACGGGGTCTTTTTCCAGTCCGCAGCGGTTAATCCGCATCCTCCGGGCCGGTGGTGGCTTCTGCCAGCCCGGAGGATGCAGATTATCAGCGATCATAATCGGCCCCTATGTATGGCCGTATTATAGAAGACCTGTGTCTCCTTTGAGGAGAACTAATGATGAGGATGTTATATTATTTAATAAAGATACTCTTTTAGAGAGTGTGTACATGCCACTGTCTATACCTTTAAAAACTGCTTGCCTATTTTCTCTATCCATTTGTCGAATTCTTTCAGCAGCTTTTTTTTCCAAGAATTCATTCCATTCATTGTTAATTGCATATATACCTATCACTATTCATCGTTTAGTTCCAGAGGGGTATGGTAACAGGAGGAAATCAGAAAAATCCATATTTCCATTAATTAAGCACAAATGCTCCTTCACAAACAGTAAACTGGAATGTGCTAACCAGCGTTGACACGGCTTACTCACAGTACACAAAGTAACACCTACAGTATGAGCTTGTTATATTCGGGATCACAGCAATTAGCTTTTGGACCAGGAGTGTTGGAATGAAAACAGTGCATGCATATATTTGAGTCAATGAACAATAGGGCTAGGCCTTCGGAAAAGAATAGTGAAGAACTGTAAGTTCCATTTTGGATCAAAATATTTAATTCAACATCAGATATGTTTATCTTCAGTTGCCAATCATTAAACAGTGTGGAGTCAAAATTTGGAATAGAAGATGTTTAACGATCTTTCATAGGTCCAAATCCACATTCAGTAGTAGAAGAACAACAGTCAGCATCATAAGCCACATGAAAAGGAACACTACTGTAGCAATCCAAACACAGGATATTAAACAGCGTGGTATTAAAAACCTGTCATGAAACCGGAAGTAAGCACGAAGAAATGGATGGTATAGTGTGACTTGGGACTGCGTCTCAATTTAAAGTTGACTCATACAGAGTTTTATAGTAAACCTCAACATTCAGTAGGGCAATTGCAATTGCAGCATCCAATCCCTCCATGGACCCTCTTGTTTGGTGTGAACCAGTAGGCTCAAATATTGCCGGTTCGGGACTCAAGCTCTCAATGTTACTGGAGGGATAGGATGTGAGGCCCTACTGTGAAGTCCCATTGGTGTCCAAGAGGGTCAGCTGCACAGGATCCTTATTAGTGTGTTTAACAGACATCTATCTGTTTTTATTTGAACCAGAAAACAGAGTTAGGATTATAGTTCATGTGCCTCTTAACCAAAAGAACTAGAACTGTGGGTTTGTTAGATGGTCGAAATTTGTTGATCAAGGATCTTCACTTGAACTAGATCACCTACTTGAGAACCCACCGTCAGTAGCTGACAATACCTTTTCCTCACAAGTGGCGGCAAAGAATGTTTCAAATTAGATAGCATGTCTTTGACTTCTTAGGCGCTCTTTAATATAGTTAAATGCAAAAAAAACGCAAATTATCTTCCTCAGCCAACTTTCCAGGATTATCTAAGTCAGGTACATACATAGGTACTACAAAGAGTATTTAGTATGGAGTGTGGCCACCCAATACTCATCTAGGTAAATTATTTTACGTTCTCAGAAGCCCATACAGGTAAGGGTATCAACTAAGTCCTGAACTGAGTACCCTAGAGGTCAGGGATTGTTTATTTGTGACATTAGCTCGCCGATTAACACATTACTCTCAGCTCAAAATGGGTTGCTGTATTGCAGACATACTCCAAGTGCAGATATAGCATCCCTGTAAGCCTTTGATTTCACAGGCAGGACCTTCGTCTGAATTAAATGTATGAACTGGTCCCATGGCTACAAGACACTGCAAGCCTTTTATGACTGCTCGAGAATCCGCATTTCTTTGTGGCAAAACCCATAGGAATCGAGAAAATGAATCGATTGCTACCGCTATATATTCATATTTGCTGTCAGAATTTATTGACCCAATATGGTTCAAATATAAACTTCTAAAGTAAAGATTGGAGACAGTGAGGAGCGGTCTGTTCTGGCTTTTAAAAGTAAAAGATTTAATTTGGTGACAAATATTATAATGACAAACATGATACTTGGTTTGCTTAGGTAAACCCAGCCACCAGCATTGTAGCTGTGCCACTCATTCCAGCATGAACAGATACTAGCCCTTCATCAGCTATTTTAATAAAATCTAACCTAGACAACTTATCAGGTATTACCCAATATCCCACTCTGGGTATGGAAGCCACTGGATTGTTATCTGAATTGATGGTGTAGAGGTATCTATGAGGAAAGCCTACTTTACTGTAGCTTGCATTGCTGTTAGTATATTTGTGTCAATCTTCTTGAGAAATCTGGTTATAGCTGTAATTTAACAGTCTGCATGTTGCCTTTGTCTGCTCAATAGTTCCCCTTAGCGTGACTCCAGTCACTCTGATGGCCCAAAGTGTATGTCAAATGAACAAGTGTGACATTGTCTTGTAAGATCGCTATATTTACCCAGAGTAGTAGATTCTCAATTGGTTTCCATTTTGAATCTTTGAATCCATTCAGACACCAATGTTTTAAATCTATATTGTATCCATGCAAGAAGAAGGTTGAATCAGATTTTGTTAGTGTGGGAACTAATGGATCAGCCTTATTTAAGGCAAGTACCATGGCATGGATTTTTGCAAGTTGTGCTGTGCTGTCATCTGAAATTTTGGTGTAGGTGTGTTGCGGATGGAATTTGCCATCTTTAATTACACCGTGCACTGCAACTTAGGCAGCGGAGTACTGTTGTTTAATACAGGTTGTGCAGACCCTTCTGTACAAAACATGATCTGTTGTGACTCAATGGGTAATGCTTTGGGAGTTCAAGGTATATTTTGTTCATTTTGGAGAACTTCTTGTGTCCGGAGTCGGATCATATACATACTTTACATCAACTGTACTTAAAGAAGAGACCCAATGCACACATCTCGGGTGTAGAACGCGAGCATTAGGAATGTTTGCCTCAGTGGCTGCTTCTAGTGTAGGAATGGCAGAAACCAGTATGATTGGTTTTCCCTTAAAAAAGGGCACTTTCTCAAAAGGGCAGTTTGCACAGCAGCAAGAATTTTCTCTATGGAAACAAAATGTGTTTCAGCAGGAGACTACAAGTATGACTTGTAAGCTATGGGAATAGTCTATCTCTTGTTGCAAATTACATATGTAGAATCTTCGGGAAGTGGTAAAATTGTTAGTACTAAGTTCATCTTGTTATCTCTAGCCTGTAAATATTTTGCCTCTAGTATGTCTGCTAGCAATGCACTGAAGATATCAGTGTGATTGTCCGTCCACTGTTTTGCAAAAAACGTTGGAGAAATCAAATGGCGTCTCAGTAATCAACTTCATCGACCATTTGCATTGCTCAGTATGATCATCTCACAAGAAGCCGTACAGTGCACTCACACAGAATGGTTTACAAAAATGGTATGATACAAAGGCCCTTTTCCTGAATGTAGCCCCTTGACCAATATCCACTTAGGCCCATTCCAACATTCATATGTTGTTAGATTTAGACCATACGAAATTGAGAAGTAATCTGGATAAATTTTTATTCTTTCCTCATTATTTTTTTCCTTTACTAAGTACATACAATTGGAATATGGCCTGCTTAAGCAACAACTCCATTTTGCACCATACCTTTCTTCTCACTTTGTTCATTAGACTAAGCTTTCCATTATTCTGCAACCTTCTGTATTTACCATTTCCTTTGTGACATTCGTGCTCTTAACACATGGAGATTGAGTAGACATCAAAATACGATATCCACGCACTTGATACGTTTTCCTCATAAAAGCCTCAGGAACGACTAAAGACTTGCATTACACCGAATAAACTTTGTTTTGTGGCACTATGTAGCCTTGCGACCACTGCCTGGTCAGGCCTTTTGTAGGCTATCAATATCATTGTGTTTATTTTTGGGCCAAGTCGCGGCACAAAGGAAACATTTCCTATAATTTCTTTCTAGTGGCGTCACACTTTTTCATACCCTTACTATCCTATCAGGGCTTTTAATCATAAGCCTCATTTTATTCACTTAGAAATCTCCCAGCTATATCTTAATGCGTGAACTTCTTCTATGCAGACACCACATGGAGCATGTTGCTACTATTATTTCAAGCACGCAGTAGCGGTAATCACTGCTGTCTGTACCATAGTTAATTGCCCTTAATTAAGGTCACTGAGTAGTATAAAAAAGCATACCACCCACACCACGCCAAGATCCAAGGCGAGAGCAGACTGGCCACATTTCAGGTCGAGATGGCTCTAATTGAGGTAAGCATTCAGGTTCAACTCCTGCAGTTTTTCGAAAGTCATGCAACCGTTTCCTAGCCACTTTACATCATGTCTTTTTTTATCCTTAGGTTTTGACACTCCCATCTGTTGTCCTCTCATACTCCACAGGATATAAGAACCCCTGTGTAAAGGTAATCTCTCTCATGTTCATGTTTTTTTTAAAGACACATGTTTCTCAAACAGCCAGTATATAGTTCTTTGATGAATTGAACATACTGTAGTAAGTCACTCATGACCGACCACATACAGTACTGAGATAGATTAATGCCATATACCAATTGTTAAAGATGAGAAGGTCAACTTAATGTCACCTCATCTGTGCAATTGCCCTTGGTCATTTTTCAGTTAATATTTTCTGATTATCAGCCACATATGTCCTAATATGTTCTGGTCACTATTGTAGTTTTTCTTAAATGCTAAAATATTACATGTCACAATTTTTATATGTGTCACACTGGGTATAATAGGAATCAGCTCACAATAACATTAAATTAAGCGTATCTTCCTGATTCCATTACAGTTATTGGGCAAAGTCTGCGACTACAACACCAGCTAGTCTTGAGCAAAACGTGCTCTAAAACGAAGAGTGGTAACTTAGTGAATATACTTACCTAAACTGAATGTGGAGTGCTATAAACTTCAGATTCTACACCTATTTTGGCCATTACAGAGGTCATAAGACCCACAGAGGCGATTCACAGCCAAAACATGACAACACAACCACCAGGTGTTGTATACCATTCACTTATCCACTCAACACCGAACCTTTCTTTTAACCTTATCCCTATCCTGTTTACTTTGTTCAATTCAATTTCCCGGTGCAGGAAAGGAGATCATTTTAATCTCTCACTGCTGTCAAAACCCAGACAGTCTCCCTCCTGGTTGAGGATAGTAGGGTCACTTGGAGAACAGAACACTCAAGTAACAGACCCAATGATGACATTATCCACTAAACAACACGAGCAGAAATAATAAATACCGCGAACAGTGAAAGTGTGGTTGACGGTCTCTGAGACAGACTCTCCGGGACTCTGGCTAACTGACAATAGTGATTAATTTTCCCCACATTGAAAAATATTGTGTTATTAAACAGACAGACATATTCCTAACATTATACAGACCTACAAAGAGCAACAAAAATTAATACCTTTTTATGTTGACGCAAAGAAAGATTACTGTTATATTGCATTCTGTCTTACCCATGATGGACTATTTAGGCGATTCTTAACCTTTTGACTTCTCTCGATTCCCATTGAATAATGGCCAGATCAATTTCTATGATTTGAACCTCCAAAAAATACTCAAAAATACAAGAACAAGTTTTGACCATACGAATGCTCAATTTTGAAATACCTTGTTTAATTCACAATCAAAGTTTGCCTCTTGGGGCATGACTTGGCTGCCGGACATTGCAATCTCTCTCTAAGGAGCTCTGCTGTCCTGCATCCGTAATCCGCTGTAGCCGCCACTCCCAGGGACAATCCTGCCTGGGTTGAGCTGCTGACATTTGGCACCCCACCTGCATCAAATGCTGGCCCAAGGCGCAGAGGGAGAGCACTCATGATGGCATCCTAAACTGCTGGCCGAGCATGCCTGCAGTCAGCAGAGTTGCACAGCAGCTGAGACGTCGGCCCAATGGAGCGAAGCGGGAGTGGATTTGAGGCTGGTGATTTAATGCCGTATTTGTGGGACTGGGGGGCTCCCCCACATTGCCCGCAGCCTGGCCGTTGACTATCTTGGGGGCGGCTGCACACGAGGGGTGCATTATCCAGCGAGGACTTCCAAAGTGGCCACGGTCATTCCTGGCGGCAGGGCTGGGCGAGAGCTGCGGTGAGGCCAGAAGACTTTTAGGCGAGCACCTGGGGGCTGAACAAGGTCGGAGAAGAAGCGGTCCATCAGCGGCTGCCCAGAGGTGAGACACACCTGCAGTGCCAGGCGGTCAGATTTAGGAGGCCCGCGAGACTGCGCTGCTGTGGAGCAGCAGCTTCGCTTTATACACACATCAGGTCCCGCAAGGTGACCGGGGACTTAGCCCAATAATAAGATCGAGGAGGAAGGCCCTGTAGTGTAGTTGCTATATTCCCAAAAAAGCTCTGCGCATTGGAATAATATACCCTATAGTTTTGACATAGGACTTAGGTCGACTAGGTCTCTATCGAATATATTAGACTTATTTGTGAGTGCCAGCTAGCTCAGAGGTCACTAGAAACTTTCTTGAATACACAAAAAGGGATTAGTTTCTGACACCCGCATAAAGCCGGGAGTAGCAGCTTAGAAAAACGTGATTTGTGGGATTTTAAAAACCTTATTTCTCTTTTAATGCACTTTGCACTCTAAGGGCGCCGTGTAGCGGATCTAGCGCTCACGTGACCCCCTTGTACCGGCTTCCATCGCCGCTGGCCACGCCCACCTGTAGGCCACGCCCCCGTCCTGCCCTTGAGGCCTCCTATTTCAATGTGCAACTTCAGAACACGCAGCGGACGTGCGCAGCGGGCGCGCCGTTTGCGCGCCGAAGGCGCGCCTAAGGCAAGCCCGTCTGCACCCGTCCGCGGCCGGACGGGGCTAGGGGCACGACTCCATGCCCATTTTACATCGTACTCTTCTGAGGAGATCACCACCCTCCAAGGCAACTGGCCACTCCCAGAATCCGTCCGCAGCCACATTGCCTCACTAGGGCTTGCCCCTTCCTTTACTCCTTTACTCCAACTTCGCCGCCGCCTCTGCCAGCCTCACCGCCGCTTTGTTCTTCCTCGCCTGACCCCCCCCCCTACTCCTTCATTATCCGTTCTTTTGCTCAACACCAGGTCAGCGGTCAAACACCATCATGAGCTGTTTGTCCTGCTCGACTCCGAGAAACCTGACTTACTGCTCTTGACCGAAACCTGGTTCTGTGATTCTTCCCTTCCTGCTCTTTTGGCTACCCTCCCCCCTTCCTACGTTGCCTTGCGCGCTGATCGCCCGGCGGGCAGGGTAGGCGGTGGTGTGGCATTAATCGCTCGGTCTGAATTGAACTTTCAAACCCTTCCCTTCCCCCCGATCCCCCCCACTGAATTCTTTGTAGTCCGCTCCCTCTCCTTCTCCCCCCCTATCACATGCCTCCTGATGTATCGCCCACCCCAGCCTTCGTCTCTGTTCTTACCGGCTTTTCAAGACCTACTGGCCACCCTGGTGGTCAACTACCCCTCGGTCTTGGTGCTAGGTGATTTTAACTACTGGCCCTCGGACCCCTCTGAGTGTACTGCTTCGAAAGAATTCACCGAATCTCTTCTCTCTTTGAACTTCGTTCCGCATATATCTGTCCCCACTCATTCTCACGGTCACATACTCGACCAGGTTTGGTCCCTCAACCTTCCTGTTTCCCCGGTGTCTGTATCTCCCTGTCCCTGGTCCGACCACGCCCTTATCTCTTTCTCCATTTCTCTCAACCCGGTATCTAAAGTCCCTCACGCCAAAAACACCTGGGCGCGGAATTGGAACAGAGTTGATCTTCCCTCCTTGACCTCCCTGCTTCGGAACTCCATTCCGACCCTCTCTGGTCTTTCATCCGACTCTCAAGCCATCGCTATCAATACCTGGCTGGCTGGAGGTTGTGACTCAGTGGCTCCTCTGCGTCGTATTTCCACCTGACGACCCAAGGACTCCAACAGGTGGTTCAACGACCACCTAAAAGAGCTAAAACTGACCGTACGGCAGGCAGAGAGGCAATGGAGAAAAAATTATTGCCCCTCACTAAAAACTCATTATCTCACATTACTTACCGAATATAAAAAAGCAACCTAGCCGCCAAAACCACCTATTTCTCAACTAAAATAACGACAGCCGAAAACAAACCTAGGGAGATCTTTGGTATAGTGAATGACCTAGCCTTTTCCAACAGAGCCTCGCCCCAAATCCCCCCATCCCAGCCCCTGTGTGACCAACTAAACACCTACTTTTTGGACAAGATCGCAACCATCAAGGCCAACATACCCCTCCCCTCGTCTGCCTTTGTTGATCCTTCCCCTCCCACTGTTCAACGCCATCTTACTTCCATTCCCCCCCTCACTGAGGAAGTATTCTTGGAGATACTCCCCAAAGTAAAATCGGGTTCTCCGGCAGACATCTGTCCGGCACGAATCCTGCAACAAATTTACTCCTCTTGTCCCGAACCCCCCATTACCTTCCTCAATAGTTCCCTCTTGCAGGGAGTGGTGACCCCAGCGCTTAAATCAGCCACCATAGTGCCCATTCTAAAGAAGCCTGGCGCTGACCCGTCCATCTCAGCCAACTACCGCCCCATTTCCCTGCTGCCCTATTTGGGCAAGGTGCTTGAGCGCCATGTCACCTCGGTACTCAGCGCCCACGTTGAGGTAAATGGGGGTCTGGCTTCCCGCCAGGCCGGCTTCCGCCCCAGGCACTCGACCGAATCAGTCGTGGTGTCGGTCCTAGACAACCTCAGGAAGGGTATGGATCATAACAAACACCAGGCGCTGGTACTCCTCGACCACTCCGCCGCCTTTGACACTGTGGACCACACCATCTTACTGTCCCGTGTCAAGGCGGCTGGAATTGAGGGATCAGCCCTGGTCTGGCTATCCTCCTTCCTGAGGGACCGCACCCAGGCGGTTCGGCTGGGAGACTTCACGACCACCTCACTTCACGTCACCTGTGGTGTTCCCCAGGGTTCCTCTCTTTCCCCCTTACTGTTTAATCTTTACATCTTCCCTCTCATTTTCGCACTTCAGCAGCTGGAGGTCACCGTGTACAACTATGCGGATGACCTCCAGCTTATCTTTGACCTGTCCTCTTCTCCCCTTTCTGCCTCAAACTTCCAGTCTATTATGATTTTCATCAGGGACTGGATGAACTACAACCATCTCAAGTTGAACCCGGATAAAACCGAGTTGGTTCTCACCGGTGGCTCTTCCAGTCCCTGGAACTCTCTCTTCTGGCCCTCCTCTTTTGGTCCCGCCCCCACCCCTTCAACTACAGTCAAAACACTAGGTGTCAAAATGAACAACCAACTCACCCTCCATTCACAAATTAGCTCTGTAGTCTCCTCCTGCTTCCTCACCCTTCGAACCATCCGCACCGTCTCCCGTTTCTTTTCCCCCCCAGGCACTTAAGTTGATCATGGCCGCACTGGTGATCTCGCGGCTGGATTATGCCAATGCCCTGTACAACGGCATCCCGGCATACAGCCTGCGGAGCCTCCAGATGGTCCAAAACCAGGCGGCCCGGTTGGTCTATGGTCTCCCACGCTTTCACCACTCCACACCCCTCCTCAGGGAGCTCCACTGGCTTCCCGTTAAGGAACGCTCCCTCTTTAAAACTGGCTGTATGGTCTTTCAGGCCCGCCAAGGCACTGCCCCCTCCTTCATTTCCTCGCTGATAAATGAATACGTCCCGACCAGAGAGCTTCGTTCCTCTTCCAAGTCTCTCCTGCAAATCCCACGTTTCAAACGTAAAAAGTGGGGTGGAGCCAATTTCTCTACCTTGGCTCCCACATTCTGGAACTCCCTCCCCGACCACCTTCGTTCTGCCACTCAATATGTCTCTTTCCGTAAAGACCTAAAAACGTTCCTGTTCAAACAGGCCTTCTCCATGTAACTGGCCCCTTCTTGCCCTACGACAGGCTCACTTCGCCTCAAGTTGCCGGACCCTCCACTAGCGCCAAGAAACCGTACAGTGAACGTTTGCGCTCTATAAATGTTTTAAATTTCAAATTTCAACATGACAACTTTGTTTCCCCAAGAATAAACGTATCTTCAGAGTCCTGGAAACAATAGATAGATATTTTACTCAGTCAATCGTGCATGCTTCGTTTCATCAGAGGTGCAGAGAAAATAGAGAGACAGGCGTTTTCAATAAAAAGGATTTATTGAACGGTCTTCATTCTCATGCAAAAGAAATGAACTGCTACAATCGTAATACTGGCTGCAAAGTATATTGTGTACAGCAAGAAGAGTATTATAAAATAATACTGTAAAAGCATTGTATGGTTTCTAAACCATAGATAAATACATACATAAATAACAAAGGCTAAAAGTACTCACTGGTGCTTCTAAAATACGCCTACCCCAATGTACCCAACCTAGGTTTAGTACGAGGGAAGAAGTAAGTGTGGTGTAGCATAGGTTTAGTTTCTTTGCCAAGAATCTATCCAAGATTTCTCTTAGGGTCTAATCAGCTCCGTTCCTTGGTTTTAGAATGAAGGAGGTCTGGTATCTCTGTCTCGGGACTCGATTTCCCAACACCCCGGGAGGGGAGCTTGGAAACACTGGAGCTAGATTCTCGCTGAGAGAAATGCGGCCTCTCGATCAGTGCGTCAGCTGGAGGGTCGGCTTCCTTCGGCACTTGCTGTAGCGAGCTGCGTTGGGCATGTAGATAGCTGAGCTGCTCCGAACCACTGTGTCTTTGCTAGAGCAAGTAAAGGCATATTTATACCTTGAAGGTGCCTAGTTTGATGTAAAGTTGGGCATAATAACGTCATCAAAGAACCCCAAGTGAATGGTAGTTCTTTGAAAACTCCATGAGTACTTGGACAAATCAATATTCAAGCAAGGGGATGTCCCTGACTGCTTAAGCCGATTTTTCCAAGAAATCGTTGTGGCTTTTTGGAACGGGTGGAAGTAGCCATGCCTGTATTTGGACTGCATGGGCTATGTCTAATTATGAGTATGATTTCTATGCCTATATTAGGGCAATGTGAATTGTACCTATATAAGGGCATGAATCTGGAAAATTGCGCTCGGATCCTAAAACACCATACAACACCCACTTCACTTTATTATGCTCGACATTACTAAATTCTAAGCATTTAAAACATATCTAAAGCATGATGTGTAAAAACCCCACCCAAAACACATAAAATGCATTCAAAATGGTTGTACACGAAAAATTAGCATTTTTGCTGTATGTATTTTAAAAGCAATGTTGTCATTCAAAGCATAAAATATGTCATTGGAAATGCTATCTGAACGAATCATGAAATTATATTTATGAAATGGCTCTTAAATACAGAAGAAAAAGTCGAGACCATTCCATGACAGAATATATAAATTGTTTTGGTTGTGGACAAGGTCAAATATTGTCTCTTGGAAGCACTGAAAGAATTCTTGTTCTCTATGAATAGTTCTACTTTAAGCAGATTACTTTGTGCCAAAAAAAGTTACATTTTGGAAAATAGTCAAATTGTAGAAAAAGTTGGAAGCTTTGTTTTGAAAAGTGAAGGTCGAATACAGGTCCCGATGGCACAAAAATGTGAAGCATCGCCATCGGCGTTAGCAATGTTCGAAGGAGATGGAGATGGTACCTCTGTGCCTGTAGATCCACGTATCTCACCGTCAGCAGATTGCTTCTGTGAGATCTCAATGAATGCCGTTATCAGGATTGGTAGCCGCTGGGGACAACACAATGCATGGGCCGAACCAAGCAAAGTATCAACATCCGTTGGCAGTTCTGATGGGAGTGTTAGACAGATGTCCAACACGCATTCTTCTCCACATAGCAGGCATCGTAGAACAGGTTAAATGCAATCTTGCCAGATGGGTCGGAAAGATAGAAACCATGTGGTATTCAGATCTCTTAAACGAGCCAAGCCCAGAATCTGTATTATTCGCTCACGACACTTCATTGCCTGGAGAGTGTTCTCTAAGGTAATCTGGGTGTCGCTGGTGACCAGACTTGCCATATCGGAGCAGAAGGAACAAGAATAGTATTCCTGCTACGAGTCCCAAAATGAGAGACAGGCCGCCGATTACAGAGTGCACGAAGTTTGGAAAAATGCCGAGGACTGCTTCAAAGGGTGCTAACAGTCCCCAAAAAACTGTCTCAAATACATGTATAATACCACTGGTATCAGACATGTTTAAGATCCGACCTAACATTTCTATGAAATGTACAGGGCAGTTTGTCGATAAAAGGGCATATTTCTCTGCAGAGGACCTTGCAACTTGTAGTTCATACGTCTCTTTGGACGAGGTCAGTGGCACAGTTTTTTGTAAAAGAATGGCTTTCATTCTGCTTAAAGTATCAATTTGTATAGAAGAGATGTTCAGTGAAGGCCATAACGGCGACTCCCCGTCTGTCTTAGTTTTAGGAAACAATACTTGCATACAATAAATGACCCTGGCTGTCACAGTTACGAGATAGGCTATTCCTGGCAACATGCCACAGCAGCTGTGATCATTCAACATTATATAGCTTCCGTTAAAAAGCTGCCTAAAAATTGGATCTATCACTGCAGATGGAGAACCTTGCAGGTGGCAGGATAAGTTGGTCGAAGAACCATCATAGGCTTCATGTAAATTAATACCCTGACATGAAAGTATACCGCTAAGTGCGCTTTTGCATTATGTACCACTTAGAAGTACTTCTTTTCCCCCACTTCAACATCTGTGTGTATATGGTAATTCCCAGGTTGACTTAATGTATTCTTTACCCAACCTTTCATACACGCCAGCTGGTATATGTTTCAAACAATACTGAAAATGGAAAGTTGTGACAGGCAGAGTGATTATTCCGTGTATTAGCCATTCTGTTGCAGGTTTTTCTGAAACAGTTAATGGTAATATTTCCAGTTTCTCAATGCTCAGCACCGTATAGTCTGCTCCTCTTTGTGCCAAAGTGATTTGTTTATCTGTAAGGTTAAATACAGAAAACAGTGACCTGGTGTTGATTAGACGCCATGGCACCAATCCAGAACGAAGATTTTGTAACGTCCAGCCTAATAGCATTATAGAACTCAATTATGACTGTCCATGCTGTAGCATGAGCGAGTCCTGTTCCATTATGTCTATGGCAGAGGATACTATGTTGTCCAAAGAACACATTCTAGATGACAAAGCCGTTAACCCACTGTCAACTACAGAGAGAGCTTTCTCTAAATTAATACGATCAATTTCTCGTATTTGTTCTGCAGTCTCTGCTTGTGTCGCTTTCCAAGCTTCATTGTAAATGGCATATACACCAGCGTATATAAAACGTTTATGACGCCGTTTCGCAGGACCTTGTAAGAAGTCCCTTAAATCAACGCCATCTATAAGTAAAGATAAGTGTTGTTTTACCTCTGTTAGTGTGGACTTTTGTAGCCACTCAAGGTACAGTTTTCCTACACTGTATGTTGTTACTATCCCCGGATGATGACTCTGGATATATCTTGGATCTGGCCTAGTGAATGTGAACCCTTGTGTCTTATTCAGGAATCTATCTTGACAGTTGTTTGTGTCTGTGGGCCAGATTAACTATTTTTTCCAATCAGGATCAGTTCTGTTTTTAAGTAAAATAGTTTTTACGTCGACCCTTCCTTCTGTAGTGTTTTTACTATCAGGTTTAGGTGTAGGTATGGACGGTTTGTTCAAATCGTTTATCTTGGCTAGGCCAAGACAGGATGTTTGTTGCACAGTGTCGTTCAAAAACATTATTTGTTCAGGGATGATGCATGCTCTAAATAAAGCTTCTCTTCCCTGCACCTGCCAGTCTTTTGGGCCCCAGACAGTTTTTGTCTCAATGTTGTCTTTCCAAAAGTCCAAACATAATGTGGACAGCTGAGCATAAAAGGCCGCAGAATAAATTTGCTTAGTATTAGTCAACATACTTTTCGTTCCTGTCTTATTAACATTTTTAAAGTAAAATATTTCTGGATTTGAGACATTAAAACCTGAGAAGTATGGAAATTTTTCATAGAATATTTTTGAGCTACCCTTTGGTGGCGTTGGACAATGTTCCCATTAATTAGAAGCATAAACATTTCTAGGGTTTGCAGATTTGTGCAATTAATGATGACCGTAGTGATTATAACAGTACATTTGTTCATAATCTGATGAACCTTCTAAGTATTCATGTTTTGTAAATGTTGCAGACACCTCTAAGTCTGACATCATATTATTAACAGTCTCAAAGTCCCAATCATCAGAAAATGTCCTGGGTGAAACAAAGTCACTCAAGGAAACCTTGAATTGATGTGGAATCTTCAACAGCTCTTCAGGGCCAAAGATGTCATAATCAGTTCTGTCCCATGCTATACCACCAGGTATAGGAACGGCTGTGATGTTCACTGATGTCAAGTTTCTTTGTTCACAATGAGATGATTTGTGTGGCTTGAGGAGCAAGTTGATGTTCTTACTTGCTGTGTCCATTTTACTATATCTTCCATTTATTAACATTCCCAAACTTAATACAAGAATTAGCCAAAGTATGAGAAAAAGTGCGCCTAGCACAATCCACAGTTCAACCCATGGTGAGACTATATAAGTTTTTTCTTCAAGTTCTTGAAAAACTTCTGTTACTTGTTCTTTAAAAGTTTTTTTAGCTGGCATCGTTTCAGGCTCACTGGGATCCTCATGAAACGTATCAAAGTTAATGGAATAGCCAGAGGTAGCTCTGTCAATGGTTGGTATTGCATCAGGATTACTTGAAATCACTGGAGCTACCGGATCCTTTGACATATTAGTATAGTCAGATGCTATATCATTGTAGACAGGATTGTCTTGACGAACTGAAATTTGGGTCTCAAGAGGCACAAGTTCCATGACTTTATTGCATAGTCCTTCTTTTTGCACTGCAGATTCCTCAAAGGTGATGAGGCTCTCAGTTTGAACCTCTTGGATAGTAGCAAGATTAGGTCGTATGCTACATCTTTGGAGTCCACTGGGCCTACTACTTATTATTGGCCACATGATGTGGTTTTACCCGGTCGATAGATACAAACCTGTTCTCCTTTCTTCCAGCAAGGGGCGGCAGTAACACTGTTCTTGATCCATGGATTGCTAGCACATGTACTGGTTGTCTGTACAAAGGCCCAAATTCCTTCTTATCCGCGATCTTTTCTCCGACTAGATCCCCAATCTTTGGAATCCAGGCAGGCCTTGTTGGGACGGGTGGTTCCCTTCAGTGGTCGTTGGCTTCTGTAATGTGTTGCTTTGACTTCTCCTTGTTTCATTTACGTCCTGTAAAACAGCCAAACGGTCTTTGATATCAAAGGGTTTTTGTTCTACCACTGAAGTGACCATCAAGGTCCTGGACAATCATTCTAGTACCAAAAAGGATTTCATATGGAGTGATTCCACCCTAAGAATTTCTTGGCAGATTCTTTAGACTACGCTGGACATTTATTAGATGTTTGACCCACCCGTCACCCGTGCCTAATACCCTAGCTGTTATAGATTGCTTTATGTCCTGGTTTTTTCATTCCACTACAGAATTTCCCTCACAATGGAATTGTCTAGAATACAGCAATGCAACGCCCAGATTGGCCATGGCCTCCTTGTAAGCTTTGGAGCTAAACGCAGGACCCTGGTCAGAATGTAGCGTGCCGGCTGCGTATGTGCCGATAAAGACTCGTAAATCTTTTATAACAGTTCGGGCGTCAGCCAAGCGCTGAGGCCACATCCAAATGAACCTGTCCTAATGGTTGTGGGACCGCATTTGTCCATAGGGAAGTCTGCATGTAGATAGTCTAATGCTGTCTAGCAAAGGTGTCTGTACTGGGCTGGTTACACTGTAGTCAGGTATCTGGTGGCGTTCTCTGCTGCGATCTCTGTTGCAGTCATGGCAATTAATTGCAAATTCATGAATGTGGGCATTCATCCCTGGCCACCAGTATATCTCTTTCAATTCTAGTATGGATTTAGAGATCCCTTGATGTGTCAGACCCTCTCCCAAAGGTGCTTCGTGTATCAAAGCTACTCTACGTCTCATGTTTGGAATTACTCTGTCCCCCACTCCAGGGATTCAAGCAAAAGGAACGGAGTTGGAATCAATTATGTATGAATATTCGAATGGATAGATTAGAGGTAACGCTGCACCGCTGCCTTTGCTTGTGGCATTGACAGCTAGCATTATTTCGCTGTCTATTTTTGTTTTCGAATGAGTGATTGCAGCTACGGAAGCCGTTTGCACAGCTGCCTTCGTGGCTTCATCAGCCAATTAATTCCCTGCAAAGTGAACGCCATCACGTTGATGACTCAGTGTATGTATCACGTGAGCGTTTTGTAGTCCTTGTTGTAGCTGAAGTACTTGTTCCCAAAGCAACTTATGCTTGATTGTGCCACCTTTTGCATCTTTGAAACCGTTTTGAATCCAATTCTGCAAGTATTCATTGTAAGATTGAAAGCAGTAATACGAATCGCACATTATGAGTGTGGGGAATTTGCGATCAGTATTTTCAAGCGCCACCTTGAATGTCTGCAGTTCAGCTCACCGAGCTGTACAATCTCCGAGAGATTGCGTTTTTGTGACCATAGGTCGGAATTTACCATCGCGCCAGCGACCTTTAACGATTGTGACGGAGCACTATAAGCTTGTTTACCCCCAATTGCAGGCTGTGCTGATCCGTCTGTATAAATTATACATTCGTACTGTTCTAGAGGCAGAATCTCAGTGTGCAGAGGACATTCTTGTTCATATTGTAGAAATTCTTGTGTTTTCAAATAAGGGTCAAAAACGTATTAAACGTCTGCAGCAAGAGAGTTAACCCATTGTATCCATCTTGGATGTAAAGCCTTTGCATTCGGAATGCTTGCTTTTGTCACTGCCTCTAAGGCAGGTATAGGAGTGACGACCATTATGCGCTTGCCCTGTGCGAGAGCTCTCTCTTTTGCTACTGCAGTTTGAACCGCTGTCAGAATTTTTTCTGTAGAAGTGAATTTCATTTCAGCTTGTGTGCACAAGTGTGATTTATAAGCAATTGGTACTTTTTCACCTTCATTAAAGGTTAAGTACGTGAATCCGCATCTTCCTGGGATTATTCTGATTACAAGGTTGTGTACGTTTACGTGTGTCTGTAAATGTGTTGTTGCTAACATGTCTGTTTGCACTGAATGCAAAATTTCTGTGTGTTTTTGAGTCCAATTAGTTGTTTTAAAATCAGGTTTGATTATTTTGTAGAGAGGTTTAACCCTTTCTGCGTAATTTACAATGTATGTTCTTCCGAAATTTAGGAAACCTAGAATTGAATGTAAGTTTTTCAGCGTTTCTGGAGGTTGGAGCAGGGCACACTTTTCTAAAAAGTTTTCTGCCTTCACTTGGTAACTCATATCCCACAAAAAGGACGTTGAGGTGGGCAATTCTTGATTTTTTTTATTGAATTTGTAACCTTCAGAGGCGAATCCAAGTATAATGGTATTCACTCTGTTCAAGTGCATGTCCAAGTCATCGTCTGTTAGATAGATGTCATCGACATAAGATAATGCCTCATCATCGTTTGTAGTAACTCTGTTACTCTAGCTGAAAATAACCCCAGACTATTCTTGAATCCCTGGGGGACACAACAGAAGTGACGCTGTGTCCCCATAATTGAGAAAGCGGTCAAGTACCTGCTTTCAGGTGCAATGTTTTGACAGAAGATACTGTTAGAAATATCTAATGTGGTTTTATATTTTTTAGGCACAATGTTATTCATTAGTGCTGGACTGTGTGCATTTTGTACTGTAAAGGTTTTGCAACAAGAGTTTAAATGTCTGTAGTCCAAAACTAGACGATATGTATTGTCTGGTTTGGAGACAGGAAACAAAGGATTTTTCATTGATGAGGTGCATGTTTCAATCACCCCTTGGTATTCAAGTTGATCTAATATCTCCCTGACCTGTGTTTTAGCTTCTTGCTTAACTAGATACTGCCTCTGTAAAGTTGGTTGAGTTTTTAACTGGATTTTATGGTGAGGGGAATCCTCATCCCATCCTACATGATTTTTATATAATGCTGGTGCCTGGGCTACAGCCCATTTTCTGGCATAGGTGTATTTTAAGTGAATTGGAATAATATTTGAGAAGGCTGGCATAATGATGTCTTCGCCATGTGGGCACTCCCTGACAAATTTTCGTGGCCAGTCTTTTTCAGCTAGAAGAATGTCATAACCCTTAGAGAGCTTCTCCCAAAAGAGTGTCTTATTTTCCTAGTTATGTCCCCCTGCATTCCGGAGCGTTACTTCATATAACTTATGGGGTACACTAACCCTGGTATCGGCAGTTCCAACTTGGATGTACTCATTCAAGTCCACTGTCTCCATATGATCTTTCAAGATCTTGCGAGCTATGGTGACTTCTGCTGCGTCGTCCAGAATTGTCTGGGCCCACTCCCCGTTCTTGAGTTGTGTCCTCAAGATCCTCGGCATGTCTGATTTTTGGACCTGCTACCTTCTTTTTGGTGAATTGGGTTTTCTTATTTTTTGGAACGTGTTGATCGTCTTTGGACTTCACACGTTCTTCCTTGTGTTCTGACCGTCCTCTTCTTTCTGATTTCTATGAGGAAGTATGAAAGGTACGAGAGGAACGTGTATTAGTATCTTGATATCTATTAGGTTTTCTCAAATTATCCCTGTTCCTGAGGTTATACCTCTTTTCAGAGTGCTCCTATTGAGGAGACCTTCCTCTGGACTGAGAGCGCTTCTCTTTAGAAGTTTGTTTAGTGTTCTCCCACTTCTTTTTGGGAGTAGTCAGAGTGTTTTCAATAAATACCTTTTCAGGACTTTCTGTTAGTTGTGGTTTGACTGGTTTCCCACCCAAACTATCTCTACCTAGTTCTTCATAGGATTTTTCAATTATTCTGGCCAGTTCATATGGTTGCTCAGTTACATCAAATTCTCTTAATTTTTGGTGGATCGCCACGAAGGCTGCCTCACCTTTAACATTAGCTAATATTATAGCTGAGACCTGTTTGGAATCTCTCAGTAGTTTCATACCCAGATTCAAAGCAGGCTCTGCCCAGTATTCATTTTGAATCTGTTTCAGGACATCTGGTATTACCGCCATAGACGGAACACCATGTGTTTTTGTGTAAATTGCAGCAAAGACTCTCCATTGGTAAACAGATTGTTAGAATACTGTGTTTCTCATGAGAGGTAGTATCTGGAAATACTGCCTCGATTTGAGTACTTTTTTGAGCTATCCAGAATGGAATTTGTTCCCTTTTTGCAGGTAATTTACCAATGACTGATTGTATAGTCTGTGGTGTAATTTTATTTGTGTTCCCCTGGTGAGGGGTTTGTTGTGGAATCCTTATAGGAGGTTGGACTGTTAGAGTCCGCATGACATATTGAACCAATTGTCTATGTATTTTAATTAGTACTTTTAGTTGAACTAATAGTTCAGCACCTGACATTTCTTTAATGGCAGGGTGTAGTGTATAGCTGGCTAGTACCGGCCATATTGCTCCTGGTCAACCTAGTGGACCGAGCCTGGTATTGTGATTTTGATGTTGTAGGGTGCCTTTAAACCAGAACGCATGCTCTTGGTAAGTTAGTGGAATTTCAACATCCTCGAAAAGAGTATATTCCGTTGAAGGTTCCTCTTCTTTGTAGAAGTGAAACACGTGATACTGCATTTGCTTCAGGGAAGACAATCCATGAATAGAATACCTCTGTCTTCCGATATTCATGTGCCTCTATGACAAAAATTACTCTACCACCTCTCTATGATAGGCCATTTGTTATGAGCTTTATAGTGATGGTTTTCCTTAAGTTTTCCGGGATGATTATAGTATCTAGGTCGGTTTCTTGGAAACCTGTAACGTCAAAGACTGCTGGATTTACTGCAGCCCCTCCGTTCTCGCTTTCGGTCATTTTGTTGACTGAAAGTTTGCAAAGCAAGTTTCAAGGAAACAAAGATAAGGTGCACAATATTTTGGAACACTGTATCCTTCAACGTTGAACAAACCAAAAACTAAAACATAGGATTTTCGTCATACTCAGTTATGGCGGATAAGTAATCCTTTTACCCACTCCAGATGTCCATTGGAGTATTTTAAGGGAAAAAGGGGTCTCTGAGAAAAGCACGACTGAGTTACTCTAGTATCTAGCGTTAAATTAGTGCCTTGCCCCACGTTGGGTAAGGTAGCCTCCAAAGGAGTTTGTTAATTAGATTACGTCAATTATTTGAATGTGGTATACAGGTAACTTAATCGTCCTGAGTGAAGTTAATTCCAAGTGATTGAATGAACACACATATACTTAGGACTAACTGAACATGACAATACTTAACGTTGAAACAATACAATTGAAACAATAACCAATGAACATGTGTATAGGCAAAAAATAGATTTTATCAAACTTCAATCATAAAGGGAAAATACAATACAAAAAGAATATGTAAAACAGGGATACAGGATAATATCAGACAGCAAATCAAAATCACTGTAAAGCCTGTACAGCGCCTATCCAAAAATAAAGATGTACACAATTCTCCTTTGGATAAAGCTGGGAGTCGACATTTCGGTCTTTATGGGCAACTCTTTAAGACCATCATCAGGACGGAGGAAAGTTAATATTGTAACTCCCTTAGAACGAAAAAACTTTCTCCATGTGTTGAGAAGAATTGATATATAAAGCCGGGGCAGAAATTTAATCTCAGTAGTAGCGGGGAAATAAGCAGTTGAAATTTTGCTATTGATTTGTCCCTCCTCGCAGATTTTTAAATGGATCTTAGAAAGTTTACAGCGTCGTCACGAATGAACGATCTAAAATATCTAGGAGAAAACGAGGAAATGAACAAAACAGACTCTCCTCTTGGTTTTTTGACACTTGCAATTTTGTCAAGGAATCAATCAGGAAGGAACGATCTGTATCAATCTCGAAAGTTCACAGATAGCGGGAGGTGTCAGCCGTCACTCTGCGTGCAACATCCTCGAAAGGAGTATATTCCGTTGAAGGTTCCTCTTCTTTGTAGAAGTGAAACACGTGATACTGCATTTGCTTCAGGGAAGACAATCCATGAATAGAATACCTCTGTCTTCCGATATTCATGTGCCTCTATGACAAAAATTACTCTACCACCTCTCTATGATAGGCCATTTGTTATGAGCTTTATAGTGATGGTTTTCCTTAAGTTTTCCGGGATGATTATAGTATCTAGGTCGGTTTCTTGGAAACCTGTAACGTCAAAGACTGCTGGATTTACTGCAGCCCCTCCGTTCTCGCTTTCGGTCGTTTTGTTGACTGAAAGTTTGCAAAGCAAGTTTCAAGGAAACAAAGATAAGGTGCACAATATTTTGGAACACTGTATCCTTCAACGTTGAACAAACCAAAAACTAAAACATAGGATTTTCGTCATACTCAGTGATGGCGGATAAGTAATCCTTTTACCCACTCCAGATGCCCATTGGAGTATTTTAAGGGAAAAAGGGGTCTCTGAGAAAAGCACGACTGAGTTACTCTAGTATCTAGCGTTAAATTAGTGCCTTGCCCCACGTTGGGTAAGGTAGCCTCCAAAGGAGTTTGTTAATTAGATTACGTCAATTATTTGAATGTGGTGCGTGCAGAGTGACGGCTGACACCTCCCGCTATCTGTGAACTTTCGAGATTGATACAGATCGTTCCTTCCTGATTGATTCCTTGACAAAATTGCAAGTGTCAAAAAACCAAGAGGAGAGTCTGTTTTGTTCATTTCCTCGTTTTCTCCTAGATATTTTAACAGATCGTTCATTCGTGACGACGCTGTAAACTTTCTAAGATCCATTTAAAAATCTGCGAGGAGGGACAAATCAATAGCAAAATTTCAACTGCTTATTTCCCCGCTACTACTGAGATTAAATTTCTGCCCCGGCTTTATATATCAATTCTTCTCAACACATGGAGAAAGTTTTTTCGTTCTAAGGGAGTTACAATATTAACTTTCCTCCGTCCTGATGATGGTCTTAAAGAGTTGCCCATAAAGACCGAAACGTCGACTCCCAGCTTTATCCAAAGGAGAATTGTGTACATCTTTATTTTTGGATAGGCGCTGTACAGGCTTTACAGTGATTTTGATTTGCTGTCTGATATTATCCTGTATCCCTGTTTTACATATTCTTTTTGTATTGTATTTTCCCTTTATGATTGAAGTTTGATAAAATCTATTTTTTGCCTATACACATGTTCATTGGTTATTGTTTCAATTGTATTGTTTCAACGTTAAGTATTGTCATGTTCAGTTAGTCCTAAGTATATGTGTGTTCATTCAATCACTTGGAATTAACTTCACTCAGGACGATTAAGTTACCTGTATACCACATTCAAATAATTGACGTAATCTAATTAACAAACTCCTTTGGAGGCTACCTTACCCATTCTTATCACGTTTTTACCCAAGCCCCCAAAGGTTTATTGGGTTGCTCACTTTATTTACCATTGCACCACGTTGGGCGCCATGTAGTGTAGTTCCTATATTCCCAATAGGCTCTGCACATTGGAATAATATATCCTATAGATTTGACGTAGGACTTAGGTCGACTAGGTCTCTATCGAATATATTAGACTTAATTGTGAGTGCCAGCTAGCTCAGAGGTCACTATAAACTTTCTCGAGTACACAAGAAGGGATTAGTTTCTGACAACCGCATAAACATGACAACTTTGTTTCCCCAAGAATAAACGTATCTTCAGAGTTGTGGAAACAATAGATAGATAGTTTACTCAGTCAATCGTGCATGCTTCGTTTCATCAGAGGTGCAGAGAAAATAGAGAGACAGGTGTTTTCAATAAAAGGATTTATTGAACAGTCTTCTTTCTCATGCAAAAGAAATTAACTACTACAATCGTAATACTGGCTGGAAAGTATAATGCGTACAGGAAGAAGAGTATTATAAAATAATACTGTAAAAGAATTGTATGGTTTCTAAACCATAGATAAATACATACATAAATAACAAAGGATAAAAGTACTCAACTGGTGCTTCTAAAATACGCCTACCCCAATGTACCAAACCTAATTCTAGTACGAGGGAAGAAGTAAGTGAGGTGTAGTAAAGGTTTAGTTTCTCTTTGCCAAGAATCTAACCAAGATTTCTCTTAGGGTCTAATCAGCTCCGTACCTTGGTTTTAGAATGAATGAGATCTGGTATCTCTGTCTTGGGACTCGATTTCCCAACACCCTGCAAGGGTAGCTTGGCAACACTGGAGTTGGATTCTCGGTGAGAGAAAGGGCAGCTTCTCGATTAGTGAGTCAGCTGAAGGGTCGGCTTCCTTCGGCACTTGCTGTAGCAAGCTGCGTCGGGCAAGTAGATAGTCGAGCTGCTCCGAACCACTGTGTGTTTGCTAGGGCAAGTGTAGGCATAACGTCATCAAAGAACGCCAAGGGAATGGTAGTTCTTTGAAAACTCCATGAGTTCTTGGACAAATCAATATTCAAGTCAAGTCAAGTTGTTCTTTATTACGGCCAACATGGCCCAGTAAGTGCAAAGAAAAATAGATTACAACAATGTTAAAATGACATATTAAAATCCACACTGGTAAAAGCAATTATAAGATCCTGTACAATAATTAAAAGTTTCGTGGTTAAGTAAAATCCATCATACATCATCATTTAGCTGCCATGTTTTCCGAACTGTAAAACAATTTCATTCTCCCCATTATTCTTATCAGTTGTGTGCCATTAGAGCTCATAGAGAAAGAGTAAAGTGCATAGTGCATTAACCAGTCTTTCTTTAGACTCCAGCAACAAACCTTTCTACTGTTCCTACCCCTATTGTATTATACAAGTTTGTGCAGATTGGAATATAGAGCATCATATATTTTGAATACATGGGGGAAATCTGTCACATACTTTTGAATAGGCTAAAGGACAATTCATATCTGTTGTCAACATGTGAGGGCCCTTCTTGTACACCACTTGAGAAAAGAAACCCTGCTACACAATAAACAATTGGGGTCCTGGTATCTGTTTTCAAGATCCTAAAAGTTTCTACACATCTTCTACTACCTAAATTCCTACATATCTGAACAAGCCATCTCTTTCTTACTTTATTGTAGCCCGGGCACTCAAAGAAAACATGAAGTTCAGTTTCATCAGAATTATTACAGACAGGGCACCTGACCTCATTCTGCGCCATTCCATTTAGCAGTCACGCAGCGTAAGGGCAGGACTCTGAATCTAAATTGAAGAAACAGCTTCCTAGCTGCCGTAGGCTTAATAAGATCAATGGCCCTTTCGTAGGCTGGAATGGTCTTAATTTCCAGAAAGGTTTGAGAAGATTTGCACAGATTAGGATCAGAGTGGAGCAGGGACATTCTATAATCCATGTAAACAGACTTTAGGTAATTCTTGGTAAGGCGAAGGCATGATGTTTCCGGGTCAGACCAACAATCCCCCATCCTCATATTAGTTAGCAGGCGCTTTATATGGGCAAACCAAGGGAGCTTTACTGCACCTCTAATAGCTAGCACATCCATCAGTTCCTCTCTATATATTAGAAGCTCCGGGGTCGACCATAAACGTCGCCAATATAAGAGTGGTCTGAGGCGTAAAACCGCCTCCATCTCCATCAACCCCAGGTCCAACCGGAGGGGAACTAAGGGAGTGCTGCGTGGCAACCTAAAGAGATTCCTATTGAAGCCATTCTCAGACTGGATTAAGATTTCAGACCTGCAGTTGCCCCAGAGTTCTGCTCCATAGAGAGCGCCCCCGCATGCCTGTATTTTGTAAATTTCCAGTGCCGGGCTAACTGCAATCCTACTTATGTTGTTAAATACCTTCATTATTGCCCCGGTTGATTGGGCTAGCTTTAGAGATGCTTTCCCTATATGAGCCCCCCAGTCCATGGTGTCTGTGATTGTGATTCCTAGATACACAAAGGATGTCACTCTCTCTAGGGGTTCTTTGTGTAGGATGGGGTTTCGACGTGTACCTTTTGGTTTATTAAAAACCATAAATTTAGTTTTCTGGAGGTTGATCTCAAGCCCTCTCTCCTCACAGAACAACTGAAATCTGTCCAGCACCCTTTGGATCCCCATGGGAGATTTTGATACTAAAAGCGTATCGTCAGCAAACATCATTGCTAAAATTCTTCTCCCTGCTAGTTTGGGGGCATCTAGGTCTTTCTCTCTTGACAGGACATTTATCAAGTCGTTTATGTAAAGGCTACACAGAGTTGGGGCAAGTACGCAGCCTTGGCCACACCTCGTTTGAATGGAATGGGGGCCGATAGTCCACCGTCTTTGCTGAATCGAATTTGTGCAAAGTTGTTTTCATGCAATCGCTGGATGAGATGTATAAGATACACCGGGGCTCCTAGGTCGAGTAGAACGGACCATAGTTTAGCCCTTGGGACCAGGTCAAAGGCTGACCTGAGATCCACTAATATCAGGTACAGACTGCCCTTCTCGAGACGAACCGTCTTCCAGTGGAGCAGTTGCAGTCTTAAGACCTGGTCCAAAGTTGATAGTTTCTCCCTGAACCCAGCCTGAAACGGGGAGAGAATACTTTCGTTATCCATCCAGGCTTGGAGTCTTAATAGTAGGATTCGCACAAAGATTTTTTGAGAGATGTCAATTAAACTAATGGGTCTATAGTTACCCGGCAATAATGGAGAACCCTTTTTATAAATGGGGATTATTTCTGCCCCAGTCCAACTTGTGGGGATCTTCATCCCTGCCATGATTGCGTTGAAAGCAACCCAAAGGTACGGAGCCCAAACACTTGGTTCACTCCTGTAGAGGTCTCCCGGGATTTTATCTAAGCCGGGTGCTTTGCCGGGGGCTATTCTCTCTATCTCAGCAATTACTTCCTGCAAGGATATAGTGGGCATACATGGAACCTCCAAATGATGGGCAGGTAGAGAGGGCTTATTACTCTCTGGATCCTTGTACAGTGATTCAAAGTAGTCCCGTCAGATCTCTTCTCCCAGAGTTGGTTCTAATGCCTTCCTTGGAGCTGTGGTCCCAGAATTAACAATACCCCAAAAGGATCGCATGTCCCTTTCTCCAAGATATGTTTTTAGCAGCTCCCATTTTCCAACTCCCATCTTTGTTTGGCTGTATGAACCGTCTCTTTATATACCCTTCTATGCACTTTAATATTGAGGCGAATATTGGATTTGATTGCTGCCAACAGTAAACCTTTAGCCTTACGGCATGTAGAGTTAAACCATTCATGAGGTATAGGACCAGATATTTTACTACGTTTCCTAGGGAAAAGGAATTCTGTTACTATTTTTTTTAGTTTTTCAAGGTTAGTACCAATCGCCTCTTTGTCCATACAATCGTTATTTAGGTTGTATAAATTGGAGGCTTCCAAAAAAACGGGTAAAAGAGCATCATATAGGGAGCCCAAATTTTCCTGCTTGGTAGCAAAGTTGGCCCACCGGACACATCTTCGACAATTAGTTAATGTTAATTCTCGAGCACATTGGTCGGCAGCACCCTGATCGGTTTTAGTGATAAATGGGTGGATCTCGATTGTTAATGCATCGTGATCGCTATCAAAGCGGGGAGTGATTTTAAAGTCGACCATCCTGTCCCAGTAATTTGAGTTTAATAGAATATAGTCCAGTATGGACCATCTGTCTTTACCATGAAACATAGGGGCAGATGAAGTAACAGAGGAGGATCTCCCGTTACATGCTCTCATTGAGAAATTTAAGATGAGACGATTCATCTGTATTACCAAAGGTGTCCATTTGGTTACAGACGGACAACCCGACTCGGGGATTCCAATGAGGATGTCTTCCTCACAAATTGCATCACAATTCAGCCCTTCTAAGGGCTCATATTGGCAATTGAAGTCCCCGCCTAGTATAACCATATTTTGGGGGGGAATGGAGGACAGTACAGAGTCAAGTTCCTCAAGGGTGACCGACTCATTACCCTTCAGAGTGGGTCTTGAATAGATGTTAATTAGCGTGATGGGACAATGATGTGGGTACTCCAGCTGTACACATAAAATGTCCCTAGATAGGGTTTCTAATTGCGTTACTTTACATCCGAGGTGCACACCCACCCAGATGATCAGTCCCCCTGAGGGTCTTCCAATACCTGCATGAGTGGCCAGTATATGGTATGAGGCAAATCCTTGCACACTGACTTCCCTCCTGGCCCAGGTCTCCTGGAATATACAGATGTCATGCTCTGCTATAAACGCTCTCCATTCGGGGTTGTCTAATTTACTGGTTATCCCTGCTACATTCCAGGATAGTATTTTAATAACTTCTGTGCTGGCGGTGATTACTTTAGGTTCCTCTGTATTCTGTGTGTACCGATTCCCTGTGTCAGCACTTATTTTGAGCTTCACTGGCTCAATATCCCTCATGCCATGTGAGGTAGTTGGGTCCACTGACAGAGTCCGCTTGACTCCTACCGGGTTACTGGAGCGGGGGCCGCACAAGTGCTCTCCGTCCAGAGTTTCCTGTCTGTGGGAATGAAGCTCAGTGGAACACACACTAACTTCAAAGTCACATAAGTTTACCCTAGCCACCTCCTGTATTGCTCCTGGGGATGCTAGCTGTCAGTCTACCCATTCAAGGGGGCTAAACCTGTTGCCAGTTGGTGAAATGCTTGTTTCTCCAGCCTCGTCCGTTGATTTGCATGTGGTGATTTTGCTCAATGAGGTCCCACCCAAAATCGTTTCCCTGCTTGTGTCCCTGCTGGGCTCTTGGGGGATAAAAGAAAGCTAAGGGCATTAGGTGAATTCCACCCGGGTGCATGCCTCTCACAGATCTTAAAGTTCTTTCAGCTACATCTGGGTTTCTAAAGTTAATAACAACGCAATCACTGTTGATGCATTTTCTAGTCCTTCCGATCCAGCCCACTCTTCTAGTCGTTAATATTTCATCTGGACTTTCATAGTGGAAATCGGTGTGGTTATTTAACCAAAATAAGCTTTTATTTTTTAGATCTTCGTGATGCTCAGTTTGACCCCTTCTCAGTTCGGGTACCCCTGCCAAGATCAGTGCATATGGGGCTGCTGCTGGTGGCAGATTTATATTTGGGGGTTTACAAAGTAAATCAGGTTGATCAGGCGGCAATCGTATGCCTTTTTCGCTGCTCCCTGTCAACTTATTAGTTTCTGCATTGATATTCAAGCAAGGGGATGTCCCTGACTGCTTAAGCCGATTTTTCCAAGAAATCTTTGTGGCTTTTTGGAACAGGTGGAAGTAGCCATGTCTGTATTTAGACTGCATGGGCTATGTCTAAATATGGGTATAATTTCTATGCCTATATTAGGGCAATGTGAATTGTACCTATATAAGGCATGAATTGCGCTCTGATCCTAAAACTCCCCAAAACTAAAGTGTGAGTCTGGGTGAAAGGGCACCCCAATAAGTGCCACTGGCTTGGACTATGCCTTCTGGGGCCTAGGCCCTTCCATCTGTTGCAAACCCTCACTTTGATTGCAGTTGAGCCCTGCGGCCGGAGGGAGCTGTATGGGTATGCACCCAGGAGACCCAGAATGGGGCGATGGAATTGTTTAGAGGTGGCCAACCACAGGCCTGTACTGGAGGGACTGGTGGGGGACTGGGGGAGCATTCTTGTTTACTGGGGACCTCGACCTCCTTCCTCTTGCTACCCTGACCGTAGTGCGATCATTGGGTGGGGTCAGTCTTTCCCTTGCAGGTGCTGAGGGAGAACACAAGGGGCAACCAGGTGAATTCAGCTAACAGAACTCAGAAAGACAGTCACAGCCTCAGGCTCAATCTTCAGCTTACAATCCATAGACCAGCAACTACTGTCAATAGGCAGGTAAGTTACGAAGGGCAGAACTATGGTTTACTAGGGTATATAGGTATGTAATTTCATATATATTATTTTTGACCCACACTAATACTAATATCATAACAGTTGGTAGCCACCTGTATCTCACACCCCTGACATTCACATAAGATGCATCAGCTACAAGGGTTGTCCGTCGCCAGTAATGTGCAGCCAATATTCCTGCCATCACCAAATGAACAGGCATGAAATAACTGAAGTGGTCTATCACACACTGCTGATCAATTGGAAGATTTTAATATCATCCACCACTGCAGGGTTCAAATAGCTATACACTATGGCTGCTTCTTTACATCTCATATTGACACTCGGACATCCGAGGATAGAAACAATGTCCATCCCAGCAGATTTCTCCACTTCCATCCCCTTCCAAGCATGCCAGCTCAGGCCCACAACTATACATAAAATGTAATAATTTTTCGGTGAATGGCACATCTTTATAAAATGGATATTGTGTGATCAATCATCAAGAAGTCAATAATATTTTTTTAAATAACGTTTTGAATAAGAACCTCCTGTAGGATACAAAGGATACTGGTCTGTATGTGTTGTACAGCAGCTAATAAAGCTAGCTGCTGGAGAAAAGAAAATATGTTTTCCTGTGTTTAATCGATGACGAGTAAAGTAAGAATTGGGACAAAAAAACTGGATGTCACATTCCAACATGGAGTTTTCAGTGAACACAACTGCTAAGAAATGTCAATTATTATGACAACCAAAATTTTAAAAACAATAGTTGATGGACAGAATGCAGAACAATGTCATACATTCACCCCAGTACAGAGATCTGGGCCTAAATCCATCGTTTTTTTGCACTCCACACCACCCCAGTTCAGACATGGCCATATGCAAATCAGCCTTGACCCTGTGCCTCATGGAAACAGTCTAGCCCGAACTGCCTAGCCATGTCTTTACTGGACCGGAATCAAGCATCCTAGGACTGGTTTCTGGCTATCAGCCGTCTTCAGCCATCATAGCTTGACTCCAGTGGTGTGGAGAGCATGGGACTCACGTCTGAGCATACCCATCCCACTCGGGGTGACGAATGCAAAAACAATAGTTGATGGACAGAATGCAGAACAATGTCATACATTCACCCCAGTACAGAAATCTGGGCCATAATTCAACAAAGATGCTATTTTATTGCTATTACTCGTACTGGATGTGACTACGGAATAGCAAAAATGGCATGCAATTAACTATCAGAAATGCTCCTCTCCAGCAGAAAAACCTGTAGGCCTTACCTATAAAAATAAGTCTCTAAAGTTTGTAAGCTAGCAAGTTTAGTGATATCTGTTGCTTCAAAGATACCCTTTAGACTTACTGGGGCCAATGATTACTCCAAGGGACTCTTAATTGCCGGTGTACAAGTGGAACATTATAAGATTGGGTTAGTGTATGCCAGTTTCCCATCAAACAAGGGTCCGGCACACCATAACTTCAACAAAGACCCATCACATCTGTTGGTACATCAGGGCCTGGTGGTTCCCTCTATTTTTCCAATTCCTTACCGCTATCTTTTTTAACTTCTTTATATTTGCTTTTAATGCAGTATAATACAATAGTCACCAGGTATCCTGCTTTTCATGGTTCAACCACTGATATGTAATATCTATCTCATCGTTTACAATTACTTCAGGCAACAGCATATAATTCTCATATTAAATTCCCATAATACTCAATTTTCCGAATCTTATCCTCAGGAGAAACCCTATAAAGATTCTCAATGAGAGAGCGGCCAAAAGACTAATCCATGCCTCTTTACATACAACTATATCAGGGGTCTTCAGCCTTTTCTGTAATAAGAGCTACATATGCTTTTAGAGTTTTAATAGTGACCAATTCACTCAAGATTACATAGTGACGATATGCAAGATTACCAGTACTAATCACCTCCGTGCATCATGCAGGGTTGCTAGCTATAATAATAAAATGGGTCGTCAATGTGAAATGTCTTTACATGAGCAATAGCAGCAATGCTCCCAGCACCAAGTTAATATTAGTAATAATGCTCCCCAAAACTGAACGATGTATCACTCAAATATCAGCTTTAAATATATTTTGAAATTCAACCATTTTTCTCCAGACATCAGTGTATGCGTTTTGAAAAGAAACACATTTTCAATGGTGGTGCTCATATAGTAATTCAACTAAGCAAAAAACATCTAGTTTAGTAGGCTGCAAACAGGAGAGCTACTTACCGGTAGCTGGAGAGCTACCAGTAGCTCTAGAGGTACTCGTTAGAGAAGACTGATCTACGCATGCAATTCTTGCTTAATCAGTACCTCGGATTCCCTCTTTCAATTCAGACCTTCTGAATAGATAAATAGTTTTATAATTTCCACAGTTGGAGATTGTTACATAGGTCAAAAGAAAAACGTGGGTTTCAATAAGCAAGTTCAAGCGTTGAAGTCTGTCTTTTTTGATTACAGCAATGTTGCAAACATTAAGGATGCGGATTACGCTGCACATTTACTCTGCATGGGCTAAACACCTTTATTTAACACCCACTAATGACGGACAGCAAAAACACAAGGAAATAAACCCTAGCGTGTTAGAAAACATGTATCACATAAGGTATTTAAACATTTTTTATGGTGGTTAGCACACGACACTGTGGGGATGATATAATTTGCCATTCCTGTGTTTTAAAAGAACTGTACTGCGACAGACTGCTGTGGCCACCTCGGCAATAGCTTTTTAAACCACAGAAGACTACATTACAGTCATCCATTTTAGAAAGTAAAATCAGAAGCATTATCGATCAAAGTTCATTGGATTTTGAATAACGGGTTCCCATTTGTTAGGCAGGTGACTGGTGTCTCATAGTTTATTCATTAGGTAAGTACAGAAAATCTTTCACAAAGGGAAGGAAAGAGAATAATTTACCCGGAACCACTATATGCATCTGCAACATTTACCATAGGTGTAGATAGAGAGAAAAAACACCAGACTGAACATGACCGAAAAAAAGCGATCATTTTAACTAAAATGGCGGATTTGAAGAAATCTGATATCAGCTGCTTACCAGCGGAGCCCAGTAGGTGTAGAGGTAGCCTATTTTCAGAGATGGCACAAATTGTGAACAGGACACCACCAGAAAATAGAGATTCAAGAAAAACCTGAACTGCTGAAATAAAACCTGAAATAGAAAAAAACAAATGTTTTAATGCATGCTCAATAACAGTAAAATTATTAGTGATAAGACATTCACATGCTCAAATCATTACTGGCTCTGGAGCAAGTCAATCACACATGAGGTCAACAATTATCCTCCCTTACGTCCCTCTTCATGAATCCGAATTATGTAAGGGCCAGTAAGTAGCATTATTGCCTGATGCAGCAGTCAGTAATGCTACAGTGCCCCCTCCCCCGCCATTCAAATAATTTATAGGTAGCATGAATATGCAGTGTGTGGCTACCTAGTTTGAATACCCTGAGGTAACTTTAGCAGTTTACAAAAAAACATCAAATAAGAGAACAGGTTGAACAATGTTTGTGGCTAGTCTACCATAGGATTCTAGACAGACGAGACCCTAACTAAGACAGCAGTTTGGTTCTAATGGCAAGGAAGGATTCAAATCAATTAAACACTGCAAAAAATAACAGGGAGATTATGTCTAAAAGAATTTGAGAGAACAGCTTTTTTTAGGGTGTGGTGTTGGCAGAGAAGCTGAAAGTTTTAGTTGCCTCAACGAGTATGCTACACCATATGGCAGGCTCTCCACTTGAGGCGCAGTTCTATTTATTTTATATACTCTCTTGAATATGGGATCTCATAGTATGCTTGAGAGCATACTAGAGCGCCTCCAAGTGAGGAAAATGGCTGACCAAGGTCCGACCCCATGATGACCTCCTGTTGGAGGTACAAAGGTCAGACATAAGGCTGAGTGCCGGAGTGGAATAGAGCTGTTGTGCCTTTTATGCACAGAGAAGGTCTCCTGGTGTTTGAGGGTTTATCTCACAAAGCTTGTAGGCAAGTGATTGCTTTTTATGTGGGAACAGCTCAGCTTGGCATGCTATATTTCTGGGGAAGAAGAAATTCCATCCAAGTTTAAATTATTAACAAAGGTTACTGCATACATGCCAACATTTCTGAAGTAAAAAATGGGAGATTAAAAATTAATAACAGGGAGCATGTATTTCCCCCATTGGCTTCTATGGAAACAGAGGCATTTTCAGGCGGGGACAGCCAGAATAAAGCAATTTTTGGATTTTCAAAATTGGGAGTCTCTCTCCCGAATCAGGTCTATTATCATACATGTTACTGTAACTTTCAGTGCACAGCTAGTTAATGAATTGTTTGTGTTCACGGCTGCTAGGGTAGGAGAGTACTTGCCTAACCCACGTTTTGCTAAGGCACTGCCTCTATCTCAGCATTTTCTCATGCCCATTTTTTATTTCTATTCACTATTTAAGAGTAAATTAAATGACCCACTCCATAAGAGAGCAAAATGGTGCTCATACCAGACAAGTTGTAGGTGGCGAAAGTGCCTAGCCACGTCATGGCACAGACAGTCCAGCCTGATAGGCACTCCGTTGCTGAGTGTATTCAGCTGAAGGTGAACTGCCACACAGCATGCCAAGCCATACCCTTCTCATGTTGCGTAGCTCAAAAAGCACTCATTTTAGGTCAAGGGCCCACCTCTAGTAGAGAAGCCACAAGGTTTAGGGTGTATCTGCTCTAGGATGGCTAGAATTACTATATTGCAACTGGATCTCACATAAGGCAGAAGTAATGAGGGACTGCTTGTGCACTAAGGCCTCAAGGCCGGACAGGAAAAACCAAAAGTAGCACTGCAATAATGCTCAAACCAGTCCCCCTCCCTTTGGTCTTCTCACGGAATGTCTGTCTTTCCATCCATCCATTCTCTCCACTCTCTCAGATTGCCTTTGCTCTCTACCTATCCCTCTCCCTCCCTCTCTTCTTCCTGAAAGCCTGCCCATGCCTGCTGAAATTAACCATGGTGAGGAAGGGAAAGTGACAGAGGCACTCATTGCTACAGTCCACCGGGGAAATGCCCAGTATAATTAAAAGGCCCGTCCAGCCCTGTAGGGCATTTCTGTGTCCTTACTACGTGAGTTGCTGTGCTACATGTGCTCTCTAACAAGAGCCCCCTCTCTGATGTACTTCAGCATCTGTTTTGAATTGTATTGTATGATACTGTGTTTGACTTGATCTACATGTGCCTTAATTTAAGAACAATTTTTGAGGGGCTTACTTGCGCCTACATAATTAGTGCTGCATTTGGTAATATAGAGATATTTTAGTAGAATATTTGTTTAATCTATGATGAGTCAAAGCTTCGAAGACCTATCAAAGATAAATGCTTCGGTGCTCTTGCTGATACAATCAGAAAGCGAGTTAGTGAAAAGCAAGAGGCAAGAATGTGCTGAGTCCTTACATCACACAAACGAGCAACAGTCACTATCAAAATCCGCCGTGGCACTAAAGTGGGAAAGAAGCAACAGTTTTAGCAGCTTGCATATTGAAGTACCATTACTAAACAATGGGGAAACCCAGAAAAAACCCACAGGACCTGGGTATGTAATAGTAGAAAAACAATTGATCCCAACAGGATTATTTCAACGTAAATAGTACTCAGAATATATGGAGAATGGAGACACTCAAAAGGGTGCAAAACTGAATTTTATCATTTGTTTGAACATAAATACATTCTCTTTTCAAGACATTATAATAAGTTGCTCCAGAGTGAATAGGAAAGTGATTGCAAAAGAGTGCTTGTGGTAAAGATCAAGTGAAAGACAAAGGTAGTAGGTTATGTTATGTTAAAATAATTTCTTTAGCGCACGTTCACCATCGGTTTCTTGGCGCTGAGCGGATACGAATGCTTAAACAAACACAGTGGAAATGTAATTGTATGCCTAGACAAAAAGCCATGTTTTGAGGGATTTCCTGAAATTGGAATAAGAGGTGGCTAGGCGCAATTCAGAAGGAAGGGAGTTCCAAAATTTTGGTGCTAGAGTCGAAAACCTAAGACCGCCTTGTTTTTTCTGTTTGAATGGGCAGGGAGTCAGTAAGTTCATGTTAGAGGAGCGTAGCTAGCGGGAAGAGACATATCGCTGTATTTTGGTGGCGATAAAAGCTGGTCCATGGTCCGAGAGGGCCTTGTAGATCGGGCAGCCAAGTTTGAAAAGACAGCGTTGGGTCACGGGGAGCCAGTGGAGGCTCTTAAGCAATGGTTTCACGTGGTGGGATTTTGGCTGGCCATAAACAAGACTTGCGGCTTGGTTCTGCACCAGTTGTAGCTTGCATGATTGGTAAGCTGGAATGCCGGTGTACAGAGCATTGGCGTAATCAATATGCGACATAACAAGGGCAAGAATGACTTGGATCAATGCCTCAGTGGTTAGAAATCTGCTCATTTTCCGAATTCTTCGCAAGTGGAAGAAGCTAGCGGAGACCACTGAGTTTATCTGGGCCTTCATGGTGAGATCACTGCTGATTATGATACCTAGGCTTTTAATCGAGCTGATTGGAGAAGGTGGACAACCCAGTGATTGAGGCCAGAAGTTGGAATTCCTGGGGTTGGCTGAGGCCCCGGTAAGGACCAGCTCGGTTTTGTTGGGACTGAGTTTGAGCTGATTTGAGTTCATCCAGTTGCTAATGAAGTTCATGGTGGATTGAAAGTTCTCCATAGAAAAGGGCGATGAATCAATGTTAAAAACTAACTGGAGGTCATCAGCGTAGTTTAAGGTGACAACCTCTCTCTTGTGAAGGGTCAGGATCAGGGGAAAAATATACAAATTGAAAAGAAGAGGAGAGAGAGATGAGCCCTGTGGAACCCCACAGGTCAGTCTTCTTTTCTCAGAGGAAAAATTGGCGAGGTGGACCGCCTGGTAGCGGTCGCTGAGGAAAGAGGCGATCCACTTTAGTGAAAGGCCCCGGATCCCGGTGCTCTCGACCCGGTCGACCAATAGATGGTGGTCGACGGTGTCGAAAGCAGCTGATAGATCCAGGAGCACTAGGGCCTGCGTGTTGTTCTGATTTGCCCCCTTCCTTAATTCATAGAGAGCTGCCAAAACAACAGACTCAGTAGTGTTCGGGTCTGAAGCCCTCTTGATGTGAGTCTAGGTAGTGCATGTGCTCCACAAAAGTGCTCAGGCAGTTCGCATCATGGGCCTCTAGGATTTTACCTAGGAAAGGCAGCAGCGATATGGGGCGGACGTTGCTGGGTATTAGAGGATCAGTGCCTGCTTTTTTCAAAATGGGTACAACTTCCGCACTCTTAAAGAGGTTGGGGACCATACCCTTGGCGAGGGAGTTGTTAAGGAGCGAGCAGGGGTTCGGGATAGTGAAGAAAGACTTCCTGAGCGATGTGAGGGGGGCAGCTGTCCGTCGGAGAGCCGGAACGGACCCTTTTAAGTAGGGAGATAGTGATGAGTGGAATTTGTTCAAGGTGGTGAGGATTGAGGTGTGGGCAGCAGGGGTCTGGTGGTAAGATGGCCTTGGGAATGCTGGCTTTGATGGTGGCAATTTTTTCGATAAAGTATGTGTTGAGGGAGTCGCATAAGGATTGTGAAGGGGTGGGTTTAGCCGTGACACGGTCAGGTTTAACGAGTTCATCCACAATGGAGGAGATGTCTTTTGCTTTGTTAGTTGAATCTAAGATTTTCGAGGAAAAGTATTCAGATTTGGCCCTGAGGATAGTGCTTTTATAATCTTTAGTGAAGTAGTGTGGCTCACTGGTTAGAGGCGGCAGACCCGAGAGCAGAGGACGGCCCGGGACCAGGGTTCGATTCCCGGCGCGGCAGGTTTCTGGACTAGGGTCAGCGGACTCGATAATTCTCTCGCCTCGGTGCCCACTCTGATCAGCGATCACACTCGGCAACTCTGGGCATTAACTTGCCTCATCTTCACTAACGGCCCCACCAGACCGCCGGGGATGCCTGGTCTCACCCTGGAGATACCCATTAAGGGACCATCTCTCAGGGAAGCCAGGAAGGGTTTCGCAGCGGTCGAAGCGCCTTGGGACCCTCCGGGTAAGTAGTGCGCTATATAAATGCCTATACATACATACATACAATCTTTGAGGGCCAACGTGGAAGTTGCCTTTTTAATAGGGCAGTAGTCCTATCTCCACTTGCATTGGACTGACGCAGAGTTAGTTTATTTTCCTTCAAGTTGTCGGTGAACAATCGTTGGGCGTCATGGGGCTTCTTATTTTTAATTTTTTTAAGGGTTGCTAAGCTGTCTCTAGCCGAGTCCAGCCAGGCATTAATATTTTCCGCCTGGGTGTGAGGGGATGCCATATGGCCGAAAGGCATAGAAGTATCGGGCATAGAAGCAGCTAAAAGGGTGCGTAGTGCTGTAGTGTCCAACTGGCTCCAGTTTCTGGCGATAATGATATCTGGGGGAGGGAGGATTTTTAGGTCGGTTATCTCAAGATTGGATTTCCAGACCTGATCAAGGATATGTCCTTTTATATGAGTTGCTACCTTGATGTGCTGGGTATAGTTCATTGCGGTTAGCAGATCGGTAAATTCAACCTAGCAGGGGCTTACCCGTAGTTCATATGGCCAGTAGTTGAAGTCACAGATGATCAACACTCTGGCATGGTTTATGACCAGCTCCGCAATCGTGTTACCAAATGACTGCAAAAATGTAGGTAAAATCAATATATACAAATTCATATGGAAAACGTCTAACCGGAATTTCCTTCTAATACTGATCTACAATATCTTCCTTAGCAAACTATATCTTGGAACAAAAGATATGAAACGTATTTCCGGTATAGGTAATAGGTATGTGTTGATGTATTGACCCCAAATGAAAGGGTAGGTCAATTAACTCCTTAATGGGGGGTCTTCATAAGGACAGGGTGAAGAGCAACCAAAACCACATCAGTCAAAAACTGGTGGTCGGCCACGTGTACAGGGCCAACGGGCTCCTGGGGGCCAATAATTCTGTATTGTTAAATATAGGAGTCCACAAGGATCCATCCGCAAGATGTGCTAATTGGGATACTTGTGAGTGTCCAAATCACCCTTAGGGCATTCATTAGATTGCATCAGACATCATTACTTAAGTCCAGATCAGTTCAAGTGGCAGGAAAGTTGCTCCGCAAAAAGGCGAGGGTCCGAGGGTAGAAATTGAATCGCTTGACTGCTGACGTGTTAATCAAAATGCCAAAGTGTCTTTCAAAAATGCCAGAATTAATCGGTTCTGCTATTATGTTGAAATAATCCCGGTGGGACCAATTGTTTTTGCATATTGAAGTAGGAAGTTGGTGTTGGATCTGGAGACAATATCTAAGGAACTCCATGATAGATGGGAAAGGGGACATTATATGAGCCTTTAAGCTTCAACTACAGGAGGCAACCAACACTGAAACAGGCTCACAAATTGTAGGGAGGAGTGAAACTGTTCCTGCATACCACTGTAGAATTCTTTGCTGAGGGAAACCATTCATCAGACAGCCACTCTCTCAACTAGTAAAGGATCAGATGCATTCTACTGAGGTGGGGTGAGTTCCTCTTTGATTTAGTTGCCTCTACAAGATGTGCCTAGGTGTCCTGCCATACTCAGCGGCAGCTTTGATTAAAGAAGAAGACAGTAGTCCCAAGCATAACAAATAAATAATTGATGTCTCTGATAGTGTAAAGTTGGAGGAGCAGAGAAAGAGTGGGGTTCACAGAGGAGCTCCAGGCCCTGGAGAGAAAAAGGCTCAGGTGCTATCAAACTGGCCCTGTGGGGTTGATAACCCTCTGCTCATCTGATCAGTTAGGAGGGAGGACATTGATGGAATTTACAGTCCTTCATGGGGTTGTTCAAATATCAAACATGGTGGGTGCACAGACCAAGGCCTCAGATGTCAAAAAGGTTTGGCTTGTTGGCAAAAATGTGAGATATGCAAATCAGTCTGACCCTGTGCCTCATGGGAACAGTCCAGTCCGAACTGCCAAGCCATGCCTTCCCTGGACCGGAAATAAGCTTCCTAGGACCGGTTTCTGGCATTACAGTCGTCTTCAGCCAGGCTTGCTTGAATCCAGTGGCAAAGTGAGCAAGGGACTGATTTGCATATGGCCATGTCTGAACTGGGGTGGCAGAGTGGGCTAAAGAACGGTGATGGATTAAACCCAGATCTCTTGACTGGGTGTGAATGTTTAATTGGTACAGATGCTCCGTCCATCACCACCCCCTTTTTTACCGCTTTGTTCGCCATAAGTTGGCAGGGTATGCTCAGACGTGAGTCCCTTGCTCACTTTGCCACTGGATTCAAGCAAGCCTGGCTGAAGACAGCTGTAATGCCAGAAACCGGTCCTAGGAAGCTTGTTTCCGGTCCAGGGAAGGCATGGCTTGGCAGTTCGGGCTGGACTGTTCCCATAAGGCGCAGGGTCAGACTGATTTGCATATGGCCATGTCTGAACTGGGGCGGCAGAGTGGGCTAAAGAACCGTGATGGATTAAACCAAGATCTCTTGACTGGGTGTGAGTGGTTGATTGGTTCAGATGCTCCGTCCATCACCACCCCCTTTTGTACCGGGTAGAGAAGCAATCATCAACCATGTGTATATATTGCAAAATAATGATGCGCTACATGAATTGGTTTATATTTATTTATGTATTTATTAATTTATTTATTTTCAGAATTTCATAGAGCGCGGACAAGACCCTTGAGGGTATCAAAGCGCTTTACAGTACATGGGAATAATAATAACATAAGTCCAAGAAGAGTACATAAAGCCATAGGGCAATCATAGAGCAGGGCAGTAGGAAGTGACATGAAGAGTGAAGGTAATACAGTACAGGTAAGTAAGTCAATATAAAAATAACATCATTGAGAAAGACAAAAAGCGGAGCAATAAGATGACAGACAATTACGAGCTGAGGAGACATGGTAACGACAGATAGATTGCTTAGGTGGGCTAGATTGATACCATGTACATATGTACTTGCGGAAACAAAGTTCTGTGTTTAAGAGAATTTTGCTATAAGAATGCCTTTTACTTCCCGTTTGAAAGCTGCAGTGGAGGGGTTCAGTCTTGTTTCCGGGGGAGGGCATTCCAAATCCTGGGCGCCATTCCAGAGAAGGAGCGTTTGTATGTTTTTTTCTTGTTGAATCTTTGTGGCTTCAATAGGAGGTTTTCCGAACTTCTCGTGGATCTTATTCCGCCGGATATTGTACGTTTCTGTGTGAGATAGCTGGGTGCATTTTGGTGTATGGCCTTATGCGTCATACACTCTATTTTCAGGTGAATTCTGGCTTCGAATGGCAGCCAGTTTAGAGATTTAAGGTCAGGGGAGATGTGGGCTCTTCTTTTTGAGCCAGTGATGAGTTTCGCTGCTGCATTGGTAGAGGCTCTTAGGGGGGCCGTAGTAGCTGTAGGGAGACCGCAAAGCGAGACACTTTTGTAGTCCAACCGAGGTAGAACTAGAGCTTGCACAGCCATCTTGAAGTCATTGGCCGGTAGGAAGGGTTTCAGTTTCCTCAGTGGGTTAATCTGAAAGTTTGCTCCCTTAGTAGCGTTACTAATGTGTTTCTGCTTGTTGAGGTTGCAGTCCAGTGTTATGTCCAGTGATTTCGCTGAGTCCACAATAGTTGGTTGAACGTTGAATGCAGTAAGGTGTTTGATCTACTCATGCATTATGGGGACTTTGGCCGGTGGGGCAATTAGGAGGAATTCTGTTTTTGAGGCATTCAATTTGAGGTGATTCTCTGCCAGCCATGTTTGGGTGGTCTTAAGGGTAGTGTTAAGAAGGTTGATGTCTTCAAGAGTGTTGATCTTAAGGTAGAGTTGGGTATCATCAGCGTACATGTGGAAGGGCGTGGCTTGGACGCCGAAGGGAATGGCGGCGTGAGCTCGGAGCTCCGTGCCCGATCCCCACAGACATCCTGAAAATCGGAGCGGAAAACCCATGACGGCCCCGGAAAAACGGGGAGCTGACGGGTGAATACAGCGGGCACTCGGTGAACCGCCAACGGAGCTGGTTAACAGAGATTTGGCGCCGGAGGAACAGCACCACTTGAAACGAAGAGGCTCCCAAAATGGCGGCCGAGGTGTGTTAAAAGCTGATCGACGGTGAGAGTAGCTCTCCCCCCTGAGGGAGCCAAAGCCCCGACTCCGGATCATACCGCCACACATGGCTAGGTGACCCAGCGGTGGACCTAGATGACCAACGACGGGAAGGTTTCTGCCCACTGAGCTGACCAACTTGAGAACAGAGACTAGACAAGATGGCGGAGTGACCCGGGCTGGTGCGTCATGCAGGAGAGCGGAGCCCGGTGAAGAGAAGACCGGTAGCCCGTGAAGACCTAAGGAGGGGTGCAGTCCAGCAAGGCAGAGACGCTCTCGCTGACGGCCCGAGGGATGGCTGACTCACGACCCCCCCGTGAACGAGACGAAGGGGTGGGGCACTGAACCTCGAGCCATCGGCGTCGGCCATCGGCGGCGGTGAAGACGACTGCAGGCAGTCCTAGAGAAGCGCCCCACTCGCCCCTAAGACAGTGGAGCTGAAGGGAACACCACACGGTCGGCCTAGCTATACACGGGGGAGCACGATCCGTGCATTGCTCCAAGCGGGGACCGAGACAGCAGGGGCGCGGAGACGCAGACCGCGGGCCCACCCTGTGGGTAGGCCGCACGATAGGGCTGAGCGGAGAGCGCCTCTGGACCAATACCGGGCACTAGATCGGTCTTGTCCCGAGAAAGCCACGGCGGATTGTGGAAGACCGCAAACGCGAAGCGGAACGGTGGGCTGAGCAGAGATCCAACGGTTGCCCAGAGACGGGAGGCCCTGGGCCGAAGCCCCCGTGGCACCGACGAGCGAGAGGCTGGGAATGTGACGGCCCCTGTAGCTGAGATCCGACGCCCCTGAGGAGATCTAGGGGACAGCTGTGGGCCCGACTGGCGGCTGTGGGCACTGAGCACATCGTCGGAATAAGTGGCTTGGCAATATGGTGAAAACGAAGGGAAAGACTGAGGGAGCGGCGGCCTCCGACGCGGCGGAAGAGGATCCTGCAGGACCATCGGAGCTGCGGCAGCTGCAGGACCGCATTTTGGAGGCCATAGCGGCCACGAGAGACACTTTGCAGCCAGATATAGCACAGGTGGTTTCGGGACTTGGCCGTCTACGAGCGGACCACGACAAACTTAAAGGAGGTTGAAGATACCCTACAGGTTCTGGCTCCTGCTCATAAAACTGTAGAGGGTAGACTAACAGATGCCCTAGACCGGATCCAGGTCCTAGAGAGACGGGCTGAGGACGCCGAAAATAGGAGTCGACGTAGTAATGTCCGTATCGTAGGAGTACCGGAAACAGCGGAAAAGGAGGAAATGGTTGAGTTCCTTGAAAACTGGCTCAGAACTGTGGTGGCGCCGGAGGGCCTGTCGCCCTTCTTCACCCTGGAGCGCGCACACCGGGTACCATCCGGGCCGCCCAAACCGGGCATGCCCCCGAGACCGATCATAGCTAAATTTCTGCATTATAAGGACAGGGACCTTCTGCTTCAAAGGGCTCGGGACACTGGTCCGTTTCAACTGGAAAACAGCAGAGTGACATTGTACCCTGATTTCACCTTCGAGACACAGCGGCTGCGTGCCTCCTTTCTATCGATCAAAAGGGAGCTCCGGACTGAAGGCATCCCATACTCCTTGCTTTTCCCAGCTAAGCTCAGGGTGGTGGTTGATGATAAGACACACTTCTTCGGCACGTCGGCAGACGCATGGGAGTGGTGGGAAACATATAAGGCGGGCACTGATGGAGCCAAGTCCCGAGAAGAACGGGAGCGGGCACGGGCACCATCGGGCCTACGGAAATCGCAGAGATTGCGCAAAAGACGACAAGGCACACGGAAACCATCGGCGTCACAAACGGAAGCGGAGCGGAAAGCCACGCTTCACGTTGTGGAAACGCTGGCGAGATCTGGAGATTCCCAGTCCAAGCAGGTCACGGACACAGAGACACACGCTTCAGCCTCGGGCTCGGAATCGGACCTTTCGGGGATACACAGAACCAAGGGCCCTGGTAACACCGCAGACGTCGGAAGAGATCCTGAATATTTGACTCGGAGCTGACAGGTGGTGGGCAGGATTGCCAACGAGAACCTCCCGAACTAAAGAATACCATGACCGGGGATTACGAACTGGGTTAAAAGCCTATTGCTAATCATGGGGGATCCACAGGAGGGTGCGGGGGGACAGCAAGCGTAGCTACCTTCTGGTCTTGGCCACGCTCCACTAGCCCTTAAGGCACTCACGGTTACGACCGTGTTAAAGCAACGCAGTTTGGAAAGTTGCATAGGTTTGGATGGGAACTGATAGACTAATATTGGGGCCTGTTCTGGGGGGGTGGAGGGGGCACACTGTTGGGGACCATTTCCACAATTGGCGACTGTTGGTCCTGGGAAGTCTGGGAGATGGAAAGTTTGGACAATCCAGAGGGAACAGGGGGGGGCACACCATCCGCGAGGGAATGGGATTCTATGTGAGAAAGCGACTTGAATCATGGGACAATGGCTAACGCTAATGTATTGAAGTGTATAACCTGGAACGTGCGGGGGCTTCACACGATGGTAAGGAGGCATAAGGTACACGCCTACTTAATTCGAAGGGGGGTCCATATTGCGTTGCTGCAAGAAACGCACCTCACAAAGCAGGAGGGGGCGGCACTGCAGAGGAGATGGAGGGGTCAGGCGTTCACACTTCTTACTCAGCGTATGCTAGGGGTGCTCTGAAATGGGTTAGGGCGGGCACACCCTTTCAACCAACACAACACTTAATAGACCCGGAGGGGAGATACGTAGTGGTGGAAGGCAGGCTGAGAGGTAGGGAAGTAATACTATGCAGCGTATACGCCCCGAACACAGAGCAGATGGCCTTCCTGACAGGTTTATCGGGGACACTGGCACACTTCCTGGCGGGCCCAATCCTGGTGGGAGGGGACTTTAACTCAGTAGCGGACACAACACTGGATAGGTCTCACCCACCACTTAGGGACTCCCCTGTTCACCGACTCACAAAGGGTAGATTAGAATGGCAGAGGGAATGGGGTTTGACTGATGTTTGGCGTGCACACCAACCAACTGAACGCGATTACTCGCACTTCTCCAGCCTGCATGACCTCCACGTCCGAATTGACGCAATATTATGCTCACGGGTCGTGATGCCGGCCATAACTTGGTCGGAGTACCTGACGAGGACAATCTCGGACCACAACCCGTTAATAGTTAACTTGGCCTGGGCGATCGAGGTGCCTCGAGTGCCGACCTGGAAGCTAAGACCAGAGACCCTGGAGGACCCGTTGTTCCATGTGGCACTGGAGGAGGGTATAACCCAATACTTCACCGTTAACGAGGGGACGGCGGCCACTAGGGCGCTGGAATGGGATGCATTTAAAGTGGTGGTGAGGGGCCAGTGCATAACGAAATACGTGGGCATGCGGAAGGTGCTGCTAGAGGACCTTAATAAGGCAGATTCCAAGCTGCGGGAAGCGGAGAGGGTGCGGCCTGGCCGTCCCGAACTCCAAGAAGAGGTTAACTCAGCTAGGGAGGTGGTAGCGGTGGAGGTGGAGCAGCTTCGCGCCTTCGACCACCGGGCGTATATGCTTAGGACCCACGTAGAGGGGGACAAAGCCGGAACGTTGCTAGCATGGCTGGCAAACCCCGCGAAGAGATGCTCCCCAATACTAGCCATAGAGGATGAGGCAGGTCGACTCCACTACTCCCAAACGGAGATCTTAGATGGCTTTCAGAAATATTATGAGGACCTCTACAAGAGCAAACCGGGGGATCGGGAAGCGAGACCGCGGTTCTAAACACTGACAAAACGGAGGTCCTATTCTTCAACCAAAAAACTGCCCCTCCCACCACCCTTTGGTGGCCTGCCGTTCTGAATCCCCCTCCTACCCCAGCTCAGTCTGCCCGCAACTTGGGTTTCCTTTTTGACAACACCTTGTCCTGTAAAGCCCAGATCAACAAAGTGACATCCGCCTGCTTTGGCAAACTGCGCATGATCAGGAAGATCTTTCCATATCTCCCTTTGGACTCCCGTAAGACTGTTGTCCATGCCCTGATCACGTCGCATTTGGACTATGCTAATAGTCTCTATGCAGGCGCCCCCCTCTACCTTGTTGAAAGGCTACAAGTTGTTCAAAATGCAGCCGCCAGACTAATTGGAAATATTCCCTTCCGCCACTCTGTTGCTGCTTATCGGAAAGAACTGCACTGGCTTCCCATCTCCAGACGTATTCAGTTTAAAGTCTTGATCCTGGCCTTTCGTGCCATTAATGGCTCTGGTCCGGCTTACCTGAGTACAAGACTTAAACTATCCCGCTCCGTCAGAACTTTAAGATCTAACAGCCTACGTCTCCTTGTGGTACCCAGATTTCGCCGCGCCAGGAGCGGTGGCAGAACGTTTGGAGTGGCTGCCGCCAAATTTTGGAACAGCCTTCCATTGGACCTTAGGTTTATTGATTCAGAGCAAGTGTTCCGCCGTAAACTTAAGATTTGGCTGTTCACTCTCCCTTAAAATTTCTCCCTCCCTCTAGCCTACCTGCTCCGGTCATCCCCCTTTCTGACTGACAAGTATTCTGTAGCGCCGGGACACCCCCTTTTGGGGGTAGCTGTGCGCTCTATAAGCTTCCTAAATAAATAAATAAATAAATTCCTAAATGTCCTCCAATTGCCCCAACTAGACGAGGAACAAGCGAAGGTTCTGGGGAGGGACATTGACCTAGGAGAGATCAGGGGAGCGGTGAAAAAGATGGCCCGCAACAAAACACCAGGATTAGATGGGCTGCCCATTGAATTTTATAGTAAGTACTTGGACATCTTGGCGGCAAAACTCCAAACAATATATAAGGAAACCAGAGCAACGGGACGCCTGCCCCACTCGATGCGGGAAGCGCTCGTAATACCACTCCTGAAACAGGGTAGAGAGAGCAGTAGCCCTGCGTCTTATAGACCACTCTCTATGCTGACCGCTGACTACAAGATATTGAGTTCCATATTAGCAGCTAGACTACTACAGCATATGCCTGACTTAGTGCACGAAGACCAAAATGGATTCATTCCTGCACGGAATACGACGATTAACATCAGGAGACTCAGGCGCCTGCCTCAGGGCTCGCAAGCTGAGGGCCGTGCGCCTCTAGTCCTATCAGTTGATATCGAAAAGGCTTTCAATAGTTTAGAATGGGACTATTTATATAAGGTCATGGAACGCTTTGGACTGGGAGAAGGGTACATCAAATGGACGCGAGTCCTGTATACGGCGGCAGTGGCAAGGGTGAGGATTGGACCCCTAGTCTCGCACCAATACCCGGTGGAAAGGGGCACCCGACAGGGATGCTCCTTGTCCCCCCTCTTATTTGCGCTAGCCATTGAGCCACTGGCGGCCGAGGCCCAGACGGGAAGACATTTTGAGGGGATAGATAGCAGGGACGGGCAGCAATTTATTTCGCTGTACGCCGACGACCTGCTGTTGTTTCTAGAAAACGACACAACAGCGCTGGAAGGTGCAGAGAGACTGTTGGGGCGATTCGGCGACATCTCGGGCCTAAGGGTCAACTGGGCGAAGACGTGCTTGTTTCCATTACGGAGGAATGCGGGTCGTCCTGACCACCGGCCCATGCTTAACTGGGAACCGAATTGTTTTAAATACTTAAGGGGTATATATATACCATACGGCTACGGACATGCTAGAGGGAAACGTAGGCCGCTGTGTGCGAGCGCTGAAAGGCAGCATGGCCTTTTGGGCCACGCTCCCGCTTTCCGTCGCTGGCCGTATATCCTTGCTGAAAATGGTTGCTCTGCCGCGCTTACTATACTACTTCCGTACACTCCCGATCTGGATCCCTAGTTCCTTTTTCCGCCAACTCAAATCTCAGCTGACCACGTTCTTGTGGGGGGCAGGTAGATGCAGAGTGGCGCTGACGACGCTCACCAGCCCGAAGGACGAGGGAGGGCTAGCGGTACCGGACTTCGAGCTTTATTATCTCGCCGCTCAACTGCAGATATACACGCAGGAGGTGGCGCGGGAGTACCGGGGCCCTGAGAGTGACGGGACGAGAGGCACGCCAAGGCATGTCCTGGCCTATATAGCCCTACAGCAGAAGATCGCTATCCGAGACCTGACACTTGAACAACAAACGTTCCGGCTTTGCTGGAACCGGTCTCAAAGGCGTGCAGGGATTCGATACCCATATGCCCCGGAAATACCCCTGGGCATGCTAACGGCGCTGGCCCATGGCGGTGACTGGTCGCAGCTGCAGCACTGGGAAGAAGCGGGCATACAGGTTGTTGGGGACCTCTATGAGGACGGGGCACTCCTCCCATATCAGGAACTTCAGGAACGGTTCGATCTGCTTCGAGGGGGCTACCTTCTGCACTCGGATGTGGTTGGAGCAATGCAGGCGCATTGGAGAGGGGGTCTGAAAGAGCCCGAGACGTCCATGGTTTGCCAATATGCTATGATGGTGGCAGGGACGGTTAATGCCGTGACGTGCCTGTATCTAGAATGATCCGCGAAAATCTGCTGCCCCTCACGGCGTTGAAGACCAAATGGGAAGCTGACCTGGGTAAGGATATACCTGAGACGACCTGGGCCCGGCTAGTGCGCCGAGCCCGAAATAGCACGAGAAATGCGAGATTCCAGCTCATTTATTTTTACGTGCTGCACAGGGCCTACATGACCCCTAGCAGAATCAGGAAGTACTTTGGGGTAGCGGAATAGGCGTGCCCCTGATGAGCAATGGAGGGAGCGGAACTGGAGCACATGCTGTGGTCCTGCCCGGCCCTCCGGGAGTACTGGCAGGCCATAGGGGAGACCTTAAACGAAGTAACCGAAAGAACCATTGAGTTTGATTCGGCGGTGTGCATTCTGCACTGGTTCCCGCACACGCCCAAAAATAAAAACACAAGCAAATTCGTTGATATGGGATTGATTATTGCCAAAAGGGAGATAAGACAGTGGAAAGCGAGAACAGGCCCATCTCACAGGAGATGGTATAAAAAATTCCTCAAGTGGGCTGCTTGTGATAGCACACACAGATACCAACTAGCACAGAGGAATCCAGACGTTAGAGCATTGGACATGGCGGCAGCCTGGGAGGCGCTAGTACAGGCCCTTAGGGATAGCATGCTCACGGAGGATGAGGAGACCCTCAGCACGGGCAGGAATTGCACACAGGAAATACCGAGTACATCACACACCTAGACAATATCTGGCCCAAAGTTGCACCCTAGATTAGTCACAACAAGAGACCCTATGAGCGGATGGTGGTAGGGGAGGGGAGGGTGGGCATGTAGCACTGTTGAGGGACAGTTTAAGAGGGAAGTTACATAGTTTAGTTAGGTTAGGAAAGAAAAGTAGACATGCACTCTTTGATGCGGGGAAGATGATCCTGACAATAGCAACCAGTCAAAGGAGGGTCAATTGATTGCCGCCGCCCGACCTCCGGGTTGTGGGCCTGCAGGCTGTGTATAACTCAACACAGAAGTATATAGTTAAATGGCCTGAGCGGAACTGTAAATGTGCTGATGCTGGTATGTGAACTGTATGCCTACAATAAAAATTACTTTAAAAAAATAATAAAATCAGCGTACATGTGGAATTGCACGTTGGACATTTGTAGCAGATCTGTGAGTGGTTCCATGAATACGTTAAAAAGTATTGGTGATAGCGAGGATCCTTGTGGAACTCCTAGTCTAACTGGCACGGGTTTAGAGAGGGTGTTGTTGACCTTGAATTTTTGGGTCCGGTTTTGCAGAAAAGAGGTAAACCAGTTAAGCACTGATCCAGATAGGCCCATTCTACAGTTCAAAAGATCCATTCTTGTGTTTGACTGTATCGAAGGCTGATGAGGGGTCTAGGAGGATAAGAAGGCATAATCCGTTTTGATCCAGTACCTGGAGAGCATCATCGATTATGTGAGTCATGGCTGATTCCGTGCTGTGATCTGCTTGGAGCCGGATTGGTGTTTGTTGAGAAGGTTGAAGCGATCAATTTGTTTTGTTAATTGGTGTTGAACACATTTTTCCAGAAGTTTGGCCAGTGTGGGAATATTGGTGATAGGTCGGTAGTTGTTTAGGTCCGTAGGGTCAGCTGTGGGTTTCTTAAGGATGGGAGAGACCTGCCCCACCTTAAGGGAGTCAGGGATGCAACCTTGTAGGAGTGAACTGTTGATGATTTTGGTTCAGAGAGGGTGAAGCAATGGGGTAAGTTCTTTAATCGCATTTGCGGGGAGAGGGTCGGTGAGGTGATTGGAAGGCTTCAGGGCATTGAGAAACTTGCCGATAGCGTCTTCAGAATAAGTGTTAAAGGAAGACCATACTGCATCGTTTTTTAAAACATACTTTGAAGGTGTTGCTTTTATGGATAGAGAGGAGGTTTTGGTGAGTGGACAAGAGTGAGAGATTAGATCATTGAGGAGATCTTTCTTGATGTTCTTAGTCTTCAGATTGAAGAAGGTAAAGAATTCTTCACATGTGGGTTGTGGTTGAGATAGGTCTTGTGGACGTTGAGGAGCGTCCTTAGATTGGGTTTTGATTAATTCAAAGGGTTTTTTTGGTCGATTTCTTGCTTGGTCAAGTTGGTGACTGAAGAAGTCTGCTTTAGTGCGCCTGATCTTACGGTAGTAAGCATTTCTCTTTTCTTTTAGAATCATGAGGAACTTGGCGGATGGGACCGATCTCCAGTTGCATTCGGCAGTTCTGAGAGAACGTCTATCATTGTTAAGTGGACCATTGAACCAAGGTTTAGAGTCTTTCGTGGAAACTCTCTTTAATTGAAAGGGAGCCAATTCGTTAATTATGATAGTCATGGAGTTGAGATAATGGTTGGTGAGATCATCAACGTTGGCGGCATCAGCAGGGGGCAAGAGTAGATTGTGGTTTGAAATGGGTAACGTGTTTGGGTTGAGTTTCTTCCAGTTTCTTTTCCAAACTTTGGGTTTTGTGAATTGAGGCGAGTTGAGTTTAACTGTTTCATTGATAAAGAAGGTGATGATGTGATGGTCTGACCAATCGCAGGGGAGAATCGACTCCAGGTGTGTGGAATCGCTCTTGGAGATTATTAGGTCCAGAGTTGCGCCTTTATTGTGTGTAGGTCTGTTGCGAATTTGGTTGAGGTCTAGGGCATTGAGGACGTTTTTAAGACTGTTGACCACAGAATGGCTGAGGTCGTTCCAGTGGAGGTTGAAATCACCCAGGAAAATTTGGGTGTTTTGTCGTCCAGTGTAAGTAGTGATCATGTCCATGAGATGTTCTGTGAAGATGAGGTTGTCACCAGGAGGGTGATAGATGGTGTGTAACGTACACACAGGTTTGCCATTACTGTTGATGTCCAGACATATGTATTCGCAAAAGGGGAGTGCAGGGGATATGGCTCTGTTTACGGGGATGTTGCTCCGGTGGATGCATGCAATTCCACCTCCTGTCTTGCCACTCCTGTCCAGCCTGATGATGTCATAGTTAGGTGGAACTAGGATGTCAATTAGAGGCGAGGAGGATTCTGTAAGCCATGTTTCAGTGAGAATTAACAGATCCAGGTCAGTAGAGATAATGAGGTCTGCAATATCGGTTGCGTGCTTAGAGGCCGATCTGCAGTTCAGGGGTGTGTATTTAACCCCTTTCATGCTGCCGTCGTCCGTTGGCCGACGGGAGAACTACCTCCCTAGTGTTGCCGTCGGCCAGTGGCCGACGAAGCCCCGCCCACCCTTTAGAACGCCCGCACTGCGGCGGAAAAACCACTGCGGTTAAGGCGTTAAGCCAAGGAGTAGCGGGCATGATTGGAACTTTACTCAGATTGTTGTTGTTTATTCCTCTATTGTTATGGGTAAAGGTCCTATTGGTGTCGGAGAGGATCGAGGGGATGGGGGTGTGTCTGGGGGAGGCTGGACTTGCGACGGAGGGTTCGTAGGAGAGAAGAAGAGAGCGAAGATCGATTTCCGAAAATGGGTTGGTGGAATGCATTGGGCGGGAGGATAGATTACGGTAAGGTATTGATTTCCAACAGGGAACATTACGTATGGGGGTGATAGGTAGGTGGGCTGGAGGCTTGCTAGGTATACATGTTCTGTAGAATCTAGAGAGCCCTGGCTGTCTCGAAAGCATCGCTTTAAAAACAAGGAGATCCTCTTTGATTGAGTGAAGTGTGGACATGATCTCATCTAATCTTGTATCAGATGTGGGAATGATTGGGGTGGGAGGCGGTAACATAGGGGTGTGTTTCTGAAGTGTGTGCTGGAAGGGTGTAAGGGCCGGAGCAGGGGTGAGAGGGTTAGTAAGCGTTTTTGAGTGTGTGTGTGGGCTGGTTGTTAATGTGGGTGTCTGAGTAGAGGGATGATGGTGGGCAGGAGTGTAGAGTGTGGTTGGAGGCGGTGCGTTTTCAAAGGGTGGACAGTTATTTGAAAGGTGACCCGAAAAGTACAGGCGACTGAGTTGAGGGGACTGGTTGGCCGGGGTGGGGTCCTTGCAAGGTGTGTTATTGCAAGGAGGGGAAGAGATAGAGGGAACGCTGATTGGAGGGGGGGTTGTGTTAGTGGGATAGGGAGCTATGGTACTTCCCGAAGTAGGTACCAATGTTTTATAGGGGGGGGAGCTGTGATCACTATTGGAATGGGTGCAATAGCTGTAGGGGGTGTGTGTGTGTAGTTTCGGTAGTGTTGGCTGGGGGAAGATTGAGAGGGAGGGGATCAGTTTGAGGTGTGTTATTGTGAAGGGGAGACGGGGTAGGGGGAGAGATGACCGGGGCGATGGTTGTAAGGAAGGGGTGAGGAGCTATGGTCGTGCCCAGAGTGGTTTCAGTAGCTGTGGAGGGAGTGGGTGTAGTCGCAGCTATGCTAGTTGGAGGATGCGTGCGATGTTTCGGAGAGATGCCGTTCGGCGTATCATGGGAGTGGTCATCGGGGTCATCGGGGGAGAGGAAGCAAATGGAGTAGGAGTGGAAGCAACTCGGTAGATGATAGTGGGGGTGGATTGGGAGGCAGTTTGGGGATTATCCAATTGTTCCTTAATAATGGGGAAGATGTTATCTAGGAGATTTAAGCTGTAGTCCGAAGCTTGTAAGAGGATGGTACCGTTGTTGTAGATAGTAATGGTAGTTGTTGCTTGGAAGAGTTGAGAAGGGGCAATAGAAATAGCTAGACCATGTGCTGATGTTCTCGAGGAGGAGACAGTAAATGTGGCTAGGAGTACTTTCCTCCATTGGGCTCTCCGTTTCTTGTGGAAGATGATGTCCATGTTTGAGTGCCCGTTGCGTGGGGAGAAGTAGGGATCAGCGAAGAGGGTTTCAGGGTGTGATTTATTAAAATTGTGTTTAAACCGTTTGGCCGTTTTTTTTGAGAGGCCAGGGGATAGATGATGTTGTATGTGTGCGTGCCTGTGAGTTCCATTATATGTGTAGTCCAATAGGAACGGAGAAGAGGGCACCTGAGAGAGTACGCGTAGCTAGGACACAGGAGGCATGCGAGGGATCCAAGGAGAGGGGGGCAGAGGAAGGTTAGGTGGGATGAGGACGGTTAAAGTGAGTGAAAGTGATTGATTTCTAGAAGGCTAGGGGGACGCAGGGGTAGGGTTAAAGAAAAAAAAAAATACCCCCAGGTGGCAGGGGGGGTATAGAAATAGAATAAGTTGTAAGAGGTATACATACAAATTCTGACCTTAAATAAGTCGAGATGGTGGATGAAGCGCGTAGCATATGTGTTAAATCCTTGTGGTGGAGTCATTCCAATATGGCCACCACATTAGGAAGAGCCTCATAGACCACTGTCTTATCTCTATTTCCATTTCCTGAGGGTCTCCCGGGGTAGTCGTATTTCCCTTTCCATATAGCCTTAAATGTTTTTGGTCTTTTCTCAGTTGTTATGCTCGACAAGGCTTGCTGTTAGGCTCTGATTAGAGTGACCAGTGGAGGGGGGGTGGACCCCTCACTCTTGTTGATGTTGTGGTCAGCCATTTTGCAAATCTGTAACCAAGCGATTCTGCCAGCCAAAAGTCAGAATATAAAAAGTAATCAGTAGCAGTAAGGTGACCGACCATGATGTTGCCACAGTAATCATAATCTGACCGAAAAAACTAGCTGCAGGCTAGGTCAGGGACACCTTTTGCTTGACATGTGCAGTGTTTAGCAGTGGTTCCGTTTCCCCTCCGTTTCCTCTGCGTTTCCCCGAGTTTCAGTAAAAGGAGAGCGAGAGATCAGAAATCTCCGCGCTCTCAGCGTTATTGTTGGCACTGAAGGGGGCGGGGCTTAGTAGCGACTTTCGCCACTGAACCAAGCGGAGCTTCAAACGGTCTGTCCAAGCCCAGAAGCCCTCAATCTGCACTGCGACATGGGCAGGATGGTCGTGCAACCGTTGGGAGAACCTGACTCTCTTGGAGCAGCCGGCAGCTACATACAGGGGCCCCCGTCTCGTCAGTTTACGCTGAGACCAGGAGCGAGGAGCTCTCGATGAAATGCGCCAACTCAGCGGTGGTGCGGGGCGAGATCTGCATAGTTGAAATCACCCCCTACCTCGCATCAAGTCAGCAGGGGCCAACTCTAGATACGAACAGCCTCGTCTGCTGATACTCAGGGGGTTGAACGGGTCTCACTTCAGCCGCAGCGTGAGTCGGCTGCGGTCCCGGTCGGTGTCGGGGGTCTTGCTCTAGTCGCTAAGACGGTCGCGCCGCGATCGGCATGGAGAGGCTGAGTCCGTGCGGACGAAGGTGGGCTGCAATGAATTCTCCCATCTCAATGCCAGTCCCTCAGCCTCGGTGATAGTGGACAGCCAGTCGTCCACTCTGGTGGCTGTAACCAGGTAAGCGCCGATATCTGGCCCATTCCTTAAAAAAGTAGCTTCAAATGCTGTGTGCTTGATTCCGGTTACTCTTGTAAGATATGTTCTGTTCAAAGGCTGCCACTAACAGGGATATTCCACTTGAGGATCCCAAGTGCTCGGAGCTCCTCCGGGGAGCTCCTACCAATACAAGATTTCCGCCTAGTCAAAAAACACCTCGTGTGTCCAGTGATTAGTTGACCAAAAAGAAAACTACAAATACCTAAAACTGTATCCCATCCATGCTGAATGATACTAAGGAATTAACTCTAACAAGTTTAGTATCCTCCGTGTATAAAAATAAAGGTGTCCAGTAGACCTGTTATCGAAGGGAGTGCGTAAATATTTCAAAGATAAGGGACATGATCACATGAGAGGTATAGAATACTAAATTGTCACCACATATTGGAGAAAAAACAAAAAACTAACATCAACGTACCCCCAGTCCATTATCAACCCAATCTAGGCAGGCGTCCCTTCGAGATTCAGAAGTTTTATTAGACCGGCTTGGGTATTTCATTGTTTAAAATTGCAGGACCATAATAAGCCTACTACTACATCAGAAAATGACATGCATCAGGAACGAGAAAAAGTGTAAAAGAAGTTGTTAACTGCTGGCATTGAGCAGTTCTCGGTCAAGAGAGCAGCTTTCTTACCTGCCAGGACTTAACGGTCCCCGTATTCTATGCACAGACACAGCCACAGAACTCTATGTTAATGAGTAGTCCTGACTGTCTTTGCAGTATGGCTAAGTGCACTTAAGAGAGTTTGGTGTTGTCACCACGTGAGCACCACTATAAAAACTACAGGTTGTTTTGTTCATGAAATTAGTTTTGGATACCACCGCCCAACACAACTGATGGATGTGCACACGCCAAGCATAGCCACCTTTAGCCTGTTTTAGTCATATTCATGTGTTTGCTAATTTGCACTCTATCATGAGCAATTGTGAAAACTTACTGATATTACTGGTTGGACGGCCACAATGGCCACATTTGCTGTGCTGACAATCGTGATGCACTTAACGGGGATCTTTTCAGCTGCTTGTTAACAACCCTCACATCTGAAAGATACTCAGGAATTACTGAACAAAATCACAGATTATGAATGGGTTTAAGGCCATCAATTGGTAACATTGGATGTACGTGCACTGTACACTTGTATTTCCATGAAATAGAGCATCATGGCAATACAACATTTTCTAGACACACGTCCAGTAGCTTTCTATGAGCACACTGGAATGCTATTAGATGGAATATGTTTGGTACGTGATAACAACATTTTCACACATAATGGTGAATGGTTTCGCATAGTCCAGGGAAAGGCCATGGATTGAAAATGTTCACCTTCATTTGCTAACCGGTATATGGGTCTGTTTGAACAACTACACATTTGGACAAAGTGTCATGGCGAGTTTCTGGAGCACATACTGCACTGGGGACGTTACATCGATGCCCTCATAATGTTTCGGTCTGGCAACAATAACTGTCTGAATAGATTCTTCCCATACCTCAATAACAACACATAAAACACGAAGTTCACAAAAGAACACAGTAATTGAGAAGTGCATTTTCTCGATGTGACCATTAGAACGAAAGGAAACAGGTTGTGGACGCACCTGTTTAGAAAGCCTACAGCCTGAAATTCAATATTACATGCCACCAGTGCTCATCCACCGTCACAGACACAAGCATTTCCCCATATTCCCCATGGGGAAATGCTTAGAACCAAATGAAATTGCAGCGATGTTGAAAAACTGAACTAAGAATTGGATGTATTTTTCAGGACGGCTTTCGAACACGGAAAACTTTGGAACGAAAGGGGCATATCACAGCCCTTTGGTGCCTCAAAACTTTATGAACTTTTCAACTCAATAGCAAGCTCGTACGTATTGAATCGAAGAATTGAAATAAAGACCTTACCAATTGGTCACCTCTTTTAGAGGCAACATTGGAACACTCTCTATCTAAACAAGCCGTCCGAATCGCAAGGGCCACTATACCCTTATTTTGGATTGACAAATATTCGACCCACAAAACTTTTGTGGTGCGGTTCTCGCTACGGATGACATTTACGCAGTGACTGAATAGGACTTGGTCAACCTCACAGGAAGACCCTGTGTGTCCACGACATTTGAGATAAACATTCTGGATTGTTTTTTAAGCCTTGAAAAAGTTACCAATCAATCAATCAATCAGTGACACTTATAAAGCGCGCTACATACCCATAGGGTCTCAAGGCGCTGTAACGAAACATGTGTTGGCTGCCGATCCATCGCACTACAGGAGGTTTACTGTATTATACCCTCCACCTTTGTAATACTGTGTCATTGCAATTCATGTTTTTCGGACCAAATTGAACCAAATTTATTGGGAACATTGCAGAGTGTTTGTATCCCATATACATTAAAAGGAACTGTAAACGGGGGGCGTGGCCAATTGCCGAACATGGCGGCAGCTTAACTCGGGAGCTCCGCAAGGCTGACCGGCCCGCGCAAAAATCCGTCTGCTCATCCGCATACTAACCCGCCCGAAGGGGTGAAATCGGTTCCAGGAACCAAGCGGCGTACATCGAGCCGCCCCCGGTGTAAATCCGACGCCGAGAAGTGCTCCGTTCGGCGACGGCGAGGTGAGGCCTCCAGCAGCCCAGCAGCACCGGCCTGAAGTGCGGGGGGTGCCCGACCGGAAGTCCACCCTACCCGGCCGGAGGAAGTCGGCTCCGGCCGGCGCCCACGTCACACCGCCGGACGGCAGGTATCACCACGGCGTCTGAACAGCGCTGCACCTGGGACTGACCGCCAGTCCCTCCGGGACACGCAATAGGTGCCCTTGGGGGCGGAGGAGTCCCTGCATAGCGGAGAAGCCATCCTAAGACTACGCTGCCGGGCGGGCGCCTCACACACACGGCAAGGTAGGGCGGCGAGCGCCTGGATCGGCGCAGCCCCCTCGCAGCTCTGGACTCTGGCCCAAGACAACGTTGAGAAGGAGGGACGCTCGCAGCTTGGCGGCGCCTGCGATCAAAGCACCCGTGAACGGCTGGGGGAACGGCGGTGCGGCCCACGTGGAGGGGGCACCGCCCTGAGCGAAAAAAGAAACCTGCGAAATACCCATAGCGCGGACGCCGCCGGCGGCGCAGCACGACTTCATAGTGATTCTAACTACAGTGACCACGGAGGTGAGGGCCTCACACGTGGCTGGAACATAAGACTGAACCCCAAGCGGAGTGCGACCCAGGCCTGGCATCAAGGGGCTGCGTTGCGCCCCGGTCCGAATTCCTGCCATCTGCATCAACGGCACACACCCAGGGGACGGTGAAAACAGTGGAAGGCCGGACCGAGAACCACTGGACGGACCGGACAGTGCGGAGCCAAACACAGCGTAATGGCAGGCAAAAACCCGAGAAGCACAACGACGCAAGCGAAGCTGGATAAATTTGCCTACACCCAGAGCGGCCACTCGCAAGGGCCTGGGCGTCACTCCACCGGTGCATCCACAGACGCAAATGGGACTGGGAAAGTTACACTGGAAGCCATTATGAAAACCCTCACCGAGGTCCAGGCGACAGTGGGCACCATTTCCACCGAAGTGAACCTGCTGAGAGCAGACTTTAAGAAAATGTCAGAGAGGGTATCTCAAGTGGAGGTAGTCACAAAGTCACTTATTGAGGACACCTCAGATCTACAGGTGGCGATGGAGCGACTGGAGAAGACCACCAAACAACTACAAGAAAAATTGGATGACCAGGAAGGGCGCTCACGAAGGAACAACGTCCGTATCCTAGGCCTTCGGGAATCGGAGGGGAAGGGGGCCATGGACCTCTACATCGAAGACCTTATCAAGACCAAACTGCAGCCTAAAGGACTGTCCAACTTCTTCTCCGTCGAGAGAGCGCACCGCGTCCCTGGGGGTGCGGCCAAACCAGGAGCCTCACCGCGGCCGGTGCTGGCTAGGCTCTTCAACTTTAGGGACAGGGACGCCATTCTGCAAGCAGCCAGGGTGGCACCGCCTGTGAAAATTCAAAACTCTACTCTGGCATTCTTCCCGGACTACACGGCCGAGGTGGCCAGACGTAGAAAATCCTTCACTGAAGTTAAAAAGACGCTGCGTGACAGGGGCCTGCCCTATTCGATGCTCTTCCCTGCCAAACTGCGGATTGTGGCTGAGGGGAGGACATGGTTTTTCGACACCCCTGAGGTGGCACGAGAATGGCTGGATGGCTGGAGACCGGTGGGCAAACCCCAACGCCCGCACAAGGAACGACAAGACCGCCGCAGTGAGAGGACGACGGACCACCGAGCGGCCAACCCGGCTACTGAACAGGGCGCAGCCGGAGGAATAGACTCTGATCTTGAGAGGGACCCGTTTGACTCCGGTCAGCCTAGCAGGGGTTGACTACCTGAGCTGTATACAACACGATCTGGACACAGTCCTTGGGACTTCGGACCGATGGAACTGAGTAGGGCGGGTTATGGCCGGTGCCTGTAGGGGACTCACCAACCCCACAAGCAGTAAGACTAGATAGGGGGGGGACAAAAGCACTCTGCCAAGTTGGGGATGCGGGCGGGATTTCGTCCGTGGTGCAGGGGAGCAGGGAGGGGGTGGGGGGATAAGAGTTGTGATATTAAAGTTAAAGTTAAGGTTACTGGTCATCATTGCGATTGTACAAGGCACAGTTACACTACTAGCCACCGGCGGCAGGAGGCACGATACGCGGCTCAACACACAGGCTCCACCACATTGTTGCACATTGATATCATGGGTCGTGAACCCATATGGCACAACGAGAACGAGCAGCACCCGCTGAGGGCACACCTGTAACGACACTGGTGCCCCCGCTAAAGCTACTTACATGGAACGTCAGGGGGTTGGGGGACAAAATTAAGCGTGGTTTAGTGCTGCAAACTGTTAAACGTCATAAATCTGACCTGGTGCTGCTTCAGGAAACACATCTAGCAGGGACCACTTGCAAAGCACTAAACAGGCGGGGCTACACCATGGCAGTACACTCCGAATTCACGTCAGGCTCCAGAGGCACCGGGATACTCCTCAAGAACAACTCACCCTTTTTAGTCACTAGCCACAAGATAGATGATCAGGGGCGATTTGCGGCACTCTCTGGCCAGTGGGAGGGGAGGGCCCTGAATGTGGTGTCTGTATACATCCCCCCAGCGCTTCACTCTACAGCACTACCAGCACTTGGCCAGTTTCTCATCGATCTCCCGGAAGGCGATATGATCCTTGGGGGCGACTTCAATGCTATAACAGACCCCCTACTAGACACCTTTCCCATACGGGATCGCCAGAGAGGAGCTGCCACGCTTCCTGGATTCCTGACTGCCATGGGCCTCACGGATGTGTGGCGTCACCTGAACCCCACGGCGAAGCACTACACGCACTACTCAGCCCCCCACGATAGCCTTTCACGTATTGACTTCTTCTTCTTTCTAGGGATAGGGTTGGGCTCAGTAGATGGGCTGGAAATTCTGCCGAGAGGCATCTCTGACCACTCCCCGATCTCCCTACACCTTTCTACCAAAGAACATAAGCGCGCGAGACTGTACCCGATATATCCCAATTATCTGCAGATACCCGGTATCAGGAAGAAACTTAAGTTGACTACGACACATTATTTCAATGAGAACACGGGATCGGTCACCTCGCCCTCGGTACTGTGGGAGGCATATAAAACGGTCCTGCGAGGGGCGTCCATATCGGCCATTACTGGGTATAAAAGGGAATCCAGAGCGGAACTGGCTAATTTGGAATTAGCACTACACACGGCAAACAATGCACACATGGCAGACCCCACCCCTAATACCGCACATGAGCTACAGCTCCGTCAGCAGCAGCACCAGGCACACCTCACTACAATCACTAAAGGGCACCTTGCGAACACCGCACACCGCATCTACGATGTGGGTGATAAGGCAGGGAAGATGCTGGCATGGCTGGACAAGCGGGCGGCAGTAACAGGGGGATACAACGACTATACGATGCGGGGGGCCAGCTGCAGACTCACCCGGAACGGATAGTCCACACACTAGCTCACCACTTCCAAGGGATCTACACACCGACACGGCCGGTTACAGAACAGGAGGCCACAGCGTCACTCAGTCACATTTCTGTCCCTGTGCTCACACCTGAAGCGCGGCAGGAACTTGATGCAGACCTGACAGAGGGAGAGATCCAGTTAGCGATACAGGCGTTGCAGTCCGGCAAGGCTCTAGGCCCCAACGGAATTCTTGTGGAATGGTATAAAGCGGTGGACTCGGTGCTGGCCAAGCCTCTCTTGGACATGTACAAAGACAGCGCGGAAAAGGCACTGCTTCCACTCGACCAACGCACGGCCACTATCGTAGCCATCCCCAAACCAGCCAAGCCACCGACAGACTGCGCCTCGTACCGACCCATTTCCCTGCTCAACACAGAAGCAAACATCCTGGCGAAACTCCTGGCCAGTCGTCTGACCAAGCATCTGAGTACCCTAATACACCCTGACCAATCGGGCTTTATGCCTCACAGGAGCACAGCGCTGAACCTACGGAGGGTACATGGGGTATTGGCGCGGGCGCATCTTCTTGCAGAACAGGCTGTGATACTCTCTCTAGACGCAAAAATGGCGTTTGACCTGGTGGAGTGGGAGTACCTGTTTGCTGTCCTGACCCGAATGGGTTTCGGCCCACAATATCTTGCATGGGTGCGACTACTCTACACCCTACCGGTGGCGCAGGTGGTTGCAAATGGTCACATATCGTCAACCTTTCCACTGGGGAGGGGAACTAGACAAGGGTGCCCGCTATCGCCCCTTCTGTTTGCGATAGTGCTGGAACCGTTAGCAAACCTGCTCAGGGCGACACCGCTATTCCGGGGCATCACTTGGGAAGACGGGTGGGAGGACAAAGTCTCCTTATATGCAGACGACATGCTGATCTACATGACCGGACCGAATGAAGGGGTCCCCGCCCTGTTGGCCGTATGCGATGACCATGGCAAGGCCTCGGGCTATACCTTGAACTGGTCCAAGTCCGTACTCTATGTCCTCAAGGGCCCGGGACCGGTGCTGCCAGCCGACTGCCCCTTCAAGATAACCACCTCCTCATTTAAGTACCTGGGTATTTTTGTGACTACCAACGCTACACAGTTTTATACCGAAAACTTACTGCCACCTCTGCAACGATTGCGTGCTGATGTCAGGTATTGGGCTGCACTGCCGCTGACCCTCCTAGGGCGAGCGGCACTCTATAAGATGATGGCTCTCCCAAGATTTCTCTATGTGCTTGAAAACTCCCCTTATGTAGTTAACCCACGGTACTTCCGACAGGTAGCGGCCTTGGTTTCCAGTTTGCTATGGAGTAATGGCCCAGCACGGATAGCGCAGACTAAATTGGTGAAGAGCTGGTACGAGGGGGGGATTGCGTTGCCCAATCTCCAACTATATTACTGGGCGTCACAGCTTAAGGTTATTAATCATTGGATCCACGTCTCACGGGAGGACCCCGCATATAAGGCGGATTGGTCGCAACTGGGAACTGAGGGCATGCTTTCAGTGCTATATAACTACCCGCAAGTGAAAACCTTACTTGGCCCAACGTTTCACACGGCGACGCTCTGGCATGCGGCACAATCACGCCTGGGGTGGAAGGGAAAAATCACCAGGCTAACTCCGTTGTGGGACACTAAAACACTGGGTAACCTGCGGACATGTAAGGGGTTTGCGCGATGGGACGACATAGGGATTTCGGTGGTGGGGGACCTCTGGGACAGAGGCATGGTTGTTCCCTTCCCACAGCTCCAACAGCTATACGGCCTGGGCCCCTCTGAAACATACCGATATGTGCAAATCCGGCATGCTCTAATGCAGGCAATCCCACCAGACACCACACTCCCAGAATCATCACCACTGGAAGACAGGCTACTGACCGAATTCATGGAACAAAAAGCGACCTCGCTCACGTACAAAAAACTAATTAATAACCTGCCAGATCCCACACAAAGACTTAAAGAAAGATGGGTGGGAGAATTGGGTGAAATGGATGATACGGAATGGAACGAGGCACTTGCCTCGCCACGGGAAGTGGGCATTTCGGCTAGATTCCGCCTGGTGCAGCTCAAGGTTTTACATCGCACCTACTACACCCGCACACTACTACACAGAATACAGAGGGCACCACACCCATACTGCCTCAGGGGATGCGGGGAGGAGGGAACTCTCCTCCACACGTTATGGGAATGTCCACAGATCAGGGAACTATGGAGGCAGATTATGCGTACAGTCTCACAGGCCATCAATGTATCTGTCCTGCCGGAACCCCGTAAGTGCCTGCTGAACATCTGGGACCCTACAGACTTAAACAGGTATGGGCAACTGTGGGTCACGCTGGCGGTGACAGTGGCCAAACGAGACATTGCACAGAGGTGGGGCGCCCCGGAGCTGCCGACGGTGGCAGGGTGGATAAGAAACATGGACCTCCTAATGGTGAAGGAAAGAGCAGTGTATGTATTAAGAGCTTGCCCCCGCAAGTGGAATAAGGTGTGGACGCCGTGGAACAAATATAGGGGCGAACCATGTGAGGCCTTGCCAGAGGGTGAGGACTCGGAATCGGAGGATGACGAGGACTAGTAGCAGAGGGTGTGCCAGCATAATGAAGGGGGGGACAGGGAAGATGCGGGAACGCACCGCTAACATAGGCGAAATGCTGTATAACTGAGCCTGTAGGAAATTGTAAGTAGATGAACACACTCAATTGCACAATGATGACTATAGTTGGGTTTTAATGTTTTTTTTTGTTTTCTCTAAAACTTTAAATTGTTGATTTCGGACAAATGTATCAAAATTGCATTATCGGGATATTCTTTATGAATGAGGAGCAAAATTGGGCCGAGAGATGCATATGCTTGTTTTTGTATACTGTTCTAATACATGGCCGTGACAGACACTGATAGTTGCCGATACAAAATATGTTAAGTTTTTATCCTCTTGGGGACACATGCTACTGATATGTACCTGCAACTAACGAATGAAAGTATGAATATCTCTTCTAAACTCCTGACAATAAAGAATTTTCAACAAAAAAAAAGGAACTGTAAACTGTTTATTGCTCCTTGTTTGAATTGAGTATCATAGAATGAGATAACTTTCCATGAATAAATTATTGAACAGGTCAGAGTGCCGAGGTTATCTCTATATATAACATGTACACAGGGTTCAGTTGAGCCATAGTGGGTTGACACCTGAGGTAGTGGGGTGTTTTGTTCTTAACCTCGAGGGGCACCAGTACTATATGCCAGTTTCCAATCTACACAAAAATTGATGAGCTACCATTGAAACCACCACTGCCGTTTGTTGATTGTTGTAAGGTCGAAAACAGATTAATTCAGAGAGGATACACCAAAGATGTACTAACCGCAGCACGATTAAACTTCAACAATGTGAGACACGAGAATCTGCTAGCCACCGCTGATAAAAAGAGACTAACAAGGAGGAGAAACATAGCCCTCATCACCCCCCGTTTGGTACTCAGTTCAGAAGTGTACAGAATACTAAGAAAGCACTGGCACTTTCTGACTCCAGACCAAATTTAGAAGGAAGTGATGGAGGACAAACCCACACTCATACATGGTGAGGCAAAACACTTAAGACAACAATTCTGCCCGAGCTATATACCTCCCAGTACTAGGAGCACTTGGTTACCATCTCAATCGAGAGGTTTCCACAAATGCGGTTCATGCAACATCTGCTGATTTGCTCTAGGCAAAACCACTACCTTCATGTACAATACCCAAAAGATGTATAGCATATGTAAGTTTATCAATTGCGACACAAAATATGTCATATATTGTGTGAAATGCATATGTAATCAGAGCTATATCTGCAGCACTGTGAGTCCACTGAAAGAACAATACAAGAGCATGTGAGGGCCATAAGAAATAACACTGCACATTATCCAGTAGCCACACATTTCAACAGTGCACACAACCAATGAAATGAAGAACATCTGTTTCCATGGAATTGAGGTAGTGGGTCCTCCACCCAAGGGGGGGGGAACAGAACACTCTTTTTAAAACAACTAGAAAGCAAATGAATCAAGAAATCGAGGGCAGTGGAGCTGGGGCTAAATTTGGTAAAGAATTACATGTGTTGCTGTAATTCTCAAGCATGTATATCCACAAAATGTATGATGGAACTATCATGATGTTTTCTATGAACACACTGAAATGCTATTAGATCAAATACGTTTGGTACTTGATAACATTTTCACACATAATGGTGAATGGTTTTGCTGAGTCCAGGGTGTGGCCATGGGTGGCAAATAGTGACCTTCATTTACCAACCATTATATTGATCTGTTTGAACAAGTACACATTTGGAAAAAGTGTCCTGGCTCTGTTGGCCCGTGGATAAAGATAGAACAACATTTATACATAGGGCCAGATGTAGGTAAGTATATTTTACCAATTCATAAATACCGAATTTTACCGATTCGGTATTTATGAATCGGTAAAATAGAAGGGGGGAGATGTAGAGAGAATCGGTAATTAAATACCGATTCGGTAATGTCCATTGATTCCTATGGGCATTGAAGCAAGGAATCAATGGGCATAAATACCGATTGTTGCAAGGGTGCAGGGGGTGTCACTTTGACACCCTCTAGCACCCCGAATTTAGGCATGTGGGACATGTGGCACACAGACATGCCCTGTCTGTCACATGCCATAGGTATGCATGCACACATGTGCATGCACACCTGGAATCGGTATTTTACCACCCAATTGGATTGGGTGGTGAAATATCGATTCGGTAAGGCCTGTGGGACTCAGAAGAGTCCCACCTACATCTCAATATTACCGAATCGGTAATAATACCGATTCGGTAAATTTACCGAATCGGTAAAATGGGCCACCTACATCTAGAATAGCCATTTACCGGTCGGTAACGGCCGAATCGGCCGTTACCGGTCGGTAAATGTCGACCTACATCTGGCCCATAGTGCTTAAAGATACCTTGTAGATGATGTTTGAGGCATCGTAATAATGTTGTGTAAAGCTAGATGTGTAAACAAAGTAGTTTCAGAGAAAGGTAATCCAACATTGTCATGCATGCAAATATGTGCAAAAGTTCACTGCAGAAATGCTATTGTAAAAAGATGGGACAATGTAAGAAATGAGCAGCTTCGCTACATGGGCCTAAACCGGGAACACAACCGTACTGCAGTGATATTCTTCAGACCCGCCCTTAATATCTGGACATGCCCATCCACAAGATCTCACTATACTTTATCCTTGGCCAGGACGGTTCGAACATGAGGCATGTGACTGACATGTATTTACTCCAGTCAGGAGCCTGTATGTCACAGACCTGATTTTTTTATTCATTCACTCTTGCGTTACACATTCCTCACAAAGGACTAGAGCGACCAGATACAATTACATGTCAATACTTGACATATCCTCTTTTTTGTCGGCCCAGATCCTGTATGATTTCTGACCATCGCGACGACTCGCATACCCGGTCAGAGTGGTTTACAACGTTTTAATATGGTGGTGCCATATTTTTGTCCTTCTTCGACTTTCGGTTTTTCCACCCATAAGCACATCATAGCGACTTTGCTGCAACCCAACAACAGTGTACGGGCCGCCGACGACTAGATGGCCAGAGAACGGCTTACTCAGCTGTGAAGTCACCACCTTAGCAGTTCATGTCTCTTTTACTACTTGCTTTCCCAACGGTAACTGACAGACCGCCCACAATGTGGGACCGAGTCTTCTTATTCTCTTCAAACATGGCGGTGATACTCGTAATGAACTTGTCATCTCTTGACTGCTAGATTGAAGGGCAGACCCATTAACTGGCACCTGAGGGTAAGGGGCAAAGAAAGGTAGGAGGGCAGAGACCGGGGCAGGTAAAATGTAGAGGCCAAAAAGCCATGTCCCATTTTTTTCACCGCTTGTGCATAGAGATCTGCTGATATTGACCTAGCTTGTTTGGTCAGCTGCTTGGCAACCACAGGAACAGGCAACCCGCATGCCCATATTGATTGTGCTTCCAAAGCCTCCAAAACATGTGTTTAAAAACTTATGCCGGTTTGTTGCTGGATTGTTTATTAATGTCCAGATGTAGTATTTTAGGATCAAATCTTTTTATTGACAGGCAGTTAAGAAATACACATGCACAGCAAGCCGCCTACACCCCATCAAGGGCTAGCCTCAAAAGTCCCAAGCATATCCAAAGGCAAAGACTGACACATCCAATGACAATCACAAAAAGAGTGAGGTAATACACTGCATTTCACCTACAACCCAGGGTAGGCTGGCCTCACGTGGGTAACAGAAAAGTAAGTTCATGCAAATTCAGTGAAAGTGCGGCATTGTCAGAAACAGCTAGGCGTAACCATGAACAGGGCACTGTATTGCTGGATGCGTAAGGAAGCTTTGCATGTCATGAATATAATAGAACAAAACAGGAAACATTTAATGTGAAACAAAACCCGTACCCATCCCCACCCACTCCTATTCTGACCAGGTTAAGCTTGCACAATACTGAGTCATTATTGACTGTGGGACAGGAACCTCAGGACTATGAGACTTCGGCCTCTCTCCATTCTCGAGGTATTAATCTTAAAATGCGAAGGTACGCCGGGTAAGTCAGTTCCCTGAACTCCTTGGAAAAGATAGAAATGAATGGGGACCACATTTTCTCCTATGTTGTGGGTCGACATTGAGGGCCATCAAGAGTCTCTCCAACCCCAGCAGAGTCCAAAGCTGGGGTTGTCTATGATCCGGGTTTTTATCAGAACCCCAGTTCACCAGAAGCAACCTGTGCGCTGCATTAAGGCCAAAGCAATCTATCGGCCGCTAGTGGACCGGAGAGGATATGTAAGAGTGTTAAGGAGTCCCAGGAGTATATATGCAGGGAATTGGTGGAGCTCAGTATTGAAAGCGCTCTCTATGGTGTTCAAAATCAATTCCCAAACTCTCTTGAGTTTGGGGCAATTCCAGAGAAAGGTGTGTCAAAGCCCCGGGATGCCACATCCCCGCCAGCATTAGCCATTGCATAGTGCATTCCATTTCTGAATGTGTGCCAGGATGTAATACCAGTATGAGCTCATTTTAAATGCTGTTTCGGTGTGCCCTGCCTTATATGCAGTGTGGTGTGACCTGAAAAATATTCCTTGTGCGTGAGAGTACGCCCGAGTTCCGCCTCCCAACGGAGCTGACCAGTAGTCCTATGCTTAAGGAAAGCCTTCGATAAGTGGCGGTACATCTCTGAGATCAGTTTCTTATCATCTTTTTTAAGGAACAGCCACTTCTCGAAAGTAGCCATAGGTCAGCTAGTTTTAGGGCGCATCTCAGCATTGAGCAACCAATGAGCCAACTGGGTGGGTGTAAACCGGTCTTGTTCTGAGCTTAAAATTGATCATGGTCGAAAAGACAGCCTATCCCCTCTAGCCACCGCCTGGCAACCTTTGGTGACAGCCCGGGTGTGAACTCTGGATTAGCAAGCAAGGGGGTCATTGGGGAAGGGAAAGACCAAAGCCCAGGAGATATCGCCACCCTTTCCCATATTTTCATTGTACGGCTGGTGACCGGAGATGAGTAAAGACCCCAAGATCTATGGACACGGGGAAGCCAAACCTCTCGCCTGATGTGCGACTCCACTAATGGTATCGCAACTGGGTCGCTTGGTAGTATCGCAACACATTAGGAACCGCCCCCCCTCCCTCCCCCCCCCCCCTTGGGTACGCTGCAACAATTGTTTATGGAGTCTGAGCTTCGTCTTGCCCCAAATTAAACAATCAACCTCTCTTTGTAATTGGTGAAGCTCCCCAGGAGGGGGAAAAAGAGGAAACGTTTGAAAAATGAAAAGCGCACTGGGCAAAACATTCACTTTACTGCGGCTATCCCACACGGCCATGAGAGAGAATGGTGCCTCCAGCGGTCCAAATCCGAGCGAATTGTGTCCTGAGCTTAGAGTAATTGACCTGTGCAGTTTATGTGAGACTCCGCGCTAACACCAATCCCAAGTAGGAGAGAATGGATTCCACCCATTGACAATCAAATCGGGTGTAAATGATACGTTCTGTGTATAGATGCATAGTGAAGTTCAGAATTTGTGATTTCGACGAGTTTACCTTGAAGCCAGAGACAGCTCCAAATGCTTCAATTTCTGAAATATTAGCTGGGAGCGAGGAGGGGTTGGGTGATGGAAAATATGTCATCTGCATAAAGGTTGATCAAATGTTGGTCTTTCCCAAAAGTGATGCCTACTGAGGCGGGGTCGTCCCACAGCCTCTGTGTGAAAGGTTCCTTGTATAAAGTGAAAAGGAGCAGGGAGAGCGGACAGCCCTGCCTAGTGCCTCTTTCCACCTAGAACCTGCAAGAGCTCACGCCATTGACCCGGACTACAGCGCTAGGCTTGCTGTAAATTCTATGTACCAAATAGACGAAGCGCTCACCCACCCCAAAGCACCTGAGAGTCATAAACAGGTAAGGCGACTGCAATCTATCTAATGCTCAGCATCGAGTGCCAGTAAGAGAGTCTCCTCTCTGACGCGCTGCACTTTATCAATAAGGTGCCACACCCACTTGATGTTGTCCCCGCACTGACGCGAAGGGATTAAGCCAGGCTGGTCGGGATAGACAAGGCCAGGCATCAAGGGGTGAAGGCGGTGAGCCATGATGCTGGCAAAGAGCTTCACGTCCACGTTAAGGAGGGAAATCGGGCGGCAGCTGAGGAGAGTTTGTGACGGTTCTGTGAAATGTCATCCCGCCTACAATTAGACGGAAGGGGAGTCCTATAACAAAACCCCAAAAACTGAACATGAAACAAGAAATAGGAATAAACATATTGTTCATAAAGACATTTGTGACTTGGAAGTCTGGATCCATGGGGGTAACCAGGGGGCAGTGAACCATTGTTAAATGGTAAGCAATAGTACCTCCGCCCCCACCCAAACAATAGCTTCCTCTTTGCCAAATCACAGAACCTTAGGATGGAGGGTCAACAGCAGACTTGCTCCCACCGGAGAGGGTTCGCAGCACTTCAGACCGTTCTTTAGCCATGGTGGCAGGGTCTGGACAGTGTGAACAGATCGCAGGCCCCACCTGGTTCCGCGGCTGGCCCTGCCCTGAGCCCTCTCATCCGGCAAGGGGCGATTGAAGTCCAGGTCAGGAGGGTTGGGGCGGAGGATTTTACAGGCCACCATGAGGGAACGCAGTTGGTGGGATTTGCCATTTAGCTGAAAGATAAGGGGAATGGTTGGCCTCAGGAATATGAGATGCCCTGGGAGCGAAGATAACAAGTGACAGGCCGAAATTCCTTTCGTTTTAGGAGGGTGGATACGCCAAATCCTGGAATAGCTGAACTGAATGGCCCCGGAATTGCGTCGACTGGTCAGATCTGGCAACTTGAAGGATCAACTCCTTTTCGGTGAAGTAGTGAACTCAAACCAAGATATCGGCTGGAGGGCGAAGGGGAGCCCGACTCTGTGACATTGGTCCACCTTAGTACCACTCGGCGGGTTGTCTCCAAGGAGGCTTTTGAATAGGGCTTAAACGTAGCCCTCGAGATCAGCGCACTCTGTGCCTATGGGAACCCACCTAATGTGAATGGTATTCCGTCTTGATCTGTTTTCCAGGTCCTCAGCGTGGGCCTGGAGATCCAGTTGCTTAACCTGTTAACAGATGATTTCCTGCTGAAGGGCTTCGATCTCCGTGTCTCTAGAAAGGGAGCTCTGCTCCAAGGCCACCCCTCTTTACCCCACCTTGTATCAGGAGCGGCCCAGTGACTTTGTCCTCGACTGAAATCCAACCAGCCGTGCAGTACCGACTCTCCCCCTCGGCACCAGAAGGTCCAGGGCAAGGAAACGGGGGAGGTCAGACTCTGCTGACAATCTTGAGGTGGCTAATGACTTCCATCATAGCCAAGAAGTGCTTCGTCATGCCAGGGTGCGGGGGGAAAGCAAACAATGTGCAGGCTGCAGAGAAGCAAGGGCACACCCAAAAAGGGCCCTCAATCAGGAAGCCTACAACAGACCGGACGGGCAACCAGGAAACACCTGGGCCGTCCCAGCAGCAGGCCCATCTTGCGTCAATTCCTCGTGCTCTGCTAGCCCCCCTGGCTGGGCTCCACAATCCCCAGCCTGGTGAGAGATGTGGCAGGGAGGGCACTCAGCATGGTGCAGCATTAGGGGATAAGGCCGGGCCACTGGACCATGCGCTAGCTGGGCGCACTCTCTCTCGAAGGGCAGGCCCGACGCTCCACCGCAGCTCGGAGCCCGCAGGTGCCCGATCTCCAAAGCAGAGGACCCTGCGTTCGGGCCCTAGACGGGCCACACCCACCTCTGGATTGCCGCGTCGTTCAGACCTAGGGAATTCACTGCCCGCCGAGCATGTGGAGGCACAACGCCCCCCAGTAGACATTCAGGCCTCATTAGACGACAGGTCTCGGGCCCTCCACAGAGCCCTGCAGCCAGTGCCGTTCCGCCCCTGGGAAGCCAGCCCTCATGCTCACAGGTGAGTGGGCTCCCGCAGAAGCGTCTCCACCAGGGGGGCTGCCGACACACTTGTCTCTTGTTTTTCGCGCTTGGCAACAGCACGGCACGCCACCGCTGTAGGCCGAATCCTTCGGCCCAGTCAAACGGCAGTCAGCCAGGCTCCAACAGTTCCGGAATGCTCTAATCTCACCCCAACAGCAGTACCAGGGGTCCCCAGTTGAGAATCCAACTGGGGGGCTGCGATGTGCAATGCTATGTTCGGACAGGGACGGAGCGCGAGGAAAAAGCATCTGCTTACCCTGCCACCTTGGCCATGCCCCAAGATGTAGTATTGCCCGGTTTTCAAGCAATAAGCTACAAACCTGGCTTTTAGTAACCATTGCTGTGAAGTTAGCCCAATCTCTAACTGGATTTGAGCATGTTAGGTGCAGTTCAGCTGCTGAAAAACTCTTCGATAGCAAGATGATTGTGCTCTATCCAGCCGGTTAGCCATTCTGCATCTAAATCTCAGCGCCCCGTAGGCCACTGTGGGAAGAAATTGACCTCCTATTACCTTAAGAAGCAGAGACAGATCTGGTGTATTCATTAATTTTGTTCACCTTACAAAAGGACCCCTCAAGGGAGTTGGCTACCCCCTGTTGGGATGTTATATGTGCAGCTAAACAACACCTATGGTCCAACCATACTCTCAGGTATTTGTAAGTGGTCACCACCTCTATGACCTTTCCCTTAATAAACCATGACTCTTTTTTTATAGTTACAGGGAAATTATCATCACCTTTGTTTTGTTCTGTTCACTTTCAGTCGGTTGGCCCTACATTAAACCGCATGCACTGAAAAATGTCTCTGGAGGCCAATCGGTGTTTGGTGTAGAAGGACTGTGTTGTCTGTGTACTGAGTGATTGGATTTTGGCTACAGCCAGTTTAGGAGGAAAAACTATCTCAACCACTAGGTGGTCAGGGAAGTCAGCCAAATACAGAATAAATTGCAGAGGTGCCAATATGCAGCCTTGTTTCAAGCCTGACTACATGTTTCGGAATGTCGGATTGGAGAAGACAGTGCAGGGGTGCCATGACCTCCGGTTCTTCTGGAAAAGTTAAGGGTAACTGCTTTAACATTCTGTCTCAGCCGAGTGTAGAGGAACGTATCCATAACTGAGGGCGTATGTTCCCCAAAGAATTGGGCAGAGGAGCGAAATTGTCCTTGTACATATAAATCCCCCCATGTGTGAAGTGCCAATTTAGTGAACAGTTTGCGGCCTAATTCTTCCCTGGATATGCTTAACCTGGGATCGTGCGCGAGAGTCATGAGTGGGGAGTAGAGAAAGGCAACGTCCACGCGGACTGCAATTCTGTGCCAGGCCAGCACCGTGCAGTCCACTGTGGAGGGATCGCGGTCAGACACTCTGGCTTCTGTGAAGAGATAACCTGATGGTTTATCCGGACTCATGTAACCATCCTCAACTGCGAGGTGTGCCATGAAGGGAGGAGGGTGGAGCCAGTAAGCAGCGAAGTGGGCTTGTGCACTATCATAGTATAGTCAAAAGTTCGGAACGTCAAATCCACCTTGATGATAGGGCAGCATGAGCGTTTTCAGACCTACCCTAGCCTGCTTTCCGCCCCATATTAGTCTTGACAATTGGGAATCTAGAGCTCGGAAGAAGTGCGGTCCAGGGCTGTAAGGGATGTTAGTGAAGAGGTATAGTAACTTAGGGAGAATGACCATTTTTATCAGGGATATACGGCCAGCCATAGACAGTGGTAGATGGATCCATTTAGCAACGCTGTCGGTAAGTTTGTCCAGGACTGTACCATAGTTCGCCCTAATGAGGGCTTCGCGATTTCTAGTTATGTTGATACCTAAGTATTTTATCTCCTTGCTTTCCCATATCAGCGGGTAGTCGAGAGGGAACCGCTGGGTTTTGTCAGTTAGGGGAAATAGGGCCGATTTTGCCCAATTAATCTGTATCCCTGCAATGGCACCAAATTTAGTAATTTTGCGAAGAAGGGGATTCAGATTTTCTTCCGGCTTGTGGACATATAGTGTCATATCATCTGCATATAATGAGACGAGCAGCTGTCTGTCCGGGTAATTCAAGGAGCGATGGTTGTGATGCTGCCGGAGTTTGGCGGCGAGGGGTTCAATTGCTATAGCGAATAGGACCGGGGATAGCGGGTGTTAGAACCGGCTGTCTCTAGTTGGCAGAGGTATACACTTCTGACAAATAGGGACACACCTTTTCTAGTCAGGGCAAGGGGATCACACCCTTCGATAACCCCTGCTCACCCCCTTGGTAGCTTGGCAGAGCAGACAGGCTTATCTCAGAGGCTGTGTGTTAAGCAATTATGACCACATACAGTAATAAAGTGAATACACTACAAATGGACACGACACAGTAGTATTATAAAAATAAGTATTTTTATATAAGGCTTAGCACAAGACCAAATAACGACAAACATGTACACAATCTTAATAAATACTCTGGGAAGGGAAAAATGATAGTTCAAAGGTAGTTTCTTCTTTAGCACAAAGTCTTTAGTATCAAAGCAAATCTTCTTCTTGGCAACACAGTTCTTAGCAACAGGGTAACCCACACGGGGGCTACACGACGTCGAGGCAAAGTTAATCCAAAGGTTCGGCGTCGACCGCGAGGAGCGCTACGTCGAGCCCGGAGTCACACGGACCCCCAACAACACAGTACCTTGGAAAATGAAGCACACGATGATCAGCGGCGTCGAGCAATCCGGCGTCGCGTCTTCGGTGTCGATCAGGCCTCCGCAGGCGTCGTTGTCGATGATGCGGTTGCAAAGAGTGAGCAGCGCTCACGGCGTCGAGAGGGCACACAGTTGATGCGATCAGCAGCGGTGCAGACACGAGGTCCCTTGGAGCTGGAGCCGAACTCACTACTCACTGGCGTTGCTGCTGGCGTCGATCGGGCCCGGCGGCCGGCGTCGAGGAAGCGGGACACTGGAGCCGTTACTCACGATGTCGAGCTGGGTTCGGCGACATCCGTCGGCGTCGAGATTGCTGGTTCTTTCAGAGGTGCTGGATTCACAGGTTCCAGCAAATAGCACTTGTAGCAGATGAAGTCCTTTAGCCCTGTGACTTCAGCAGGAGACTGGCACTCTTCCAGTCCTTGGAGATTTTCTTAGCAAGCGTGAGAGTACACACACAGTTCCTCTCTCCTGGTTCCTTGGCAAAAATAAAGAAGCACTGCAGGATTCCCCCCAGCAAACAGCACACTGGCAGAAGGGGTAGGCAAGTCCTTAGATCAGCAGGCCTCTTGTCCTTGGTTACAGGGTTCCTTGTCAGAAGTGATCTAAACTCTTGGTTCAGGGGTCCTTCTCTTATACCCCTTTTCGGCTTTGATCCCTTTGTCCATGCAGGGGAATTTCCCAACATCCTGGGTCTGTTGTGGGTGGAGCCAGGCAGTAGCACCTGGCCTATTCATTGCGCAGGGCTGGGTCCTCAGACGCCCAGCAGGAGGTGGAGCCAGCATTGACACTGGCAGGAGCAGAGCTATCGGCCTCCTGGCAGGAGGTGGGGCTAGGATCGTCCATGGCAGGCACAGAGCCATCAGCCGCTTGGCAGGAGGTGGAGCCAGCATTGTATCCGGCAGGGCAGGCTATCAGCAACTACTCTCCCCCTACTCTCAACGCAAATGTCCCACTCATCCCACACTGACTCATCCAGACCTGTGGAGCCACCCAGCTCCTGTCACACACACGCAAGACCAGCAGAAACCAGATATGGTTAGACAAGAAAATAGACACTTTCTAAAAGTGCTATTTTCAAACCCAGAGTCCAAAAACCATCCATACCAACGGATGCGTAATTAAACCCCGAGTTCAGGGATACCAAACTCGACATTGCACCATGCTCCCCGAGCCAGCTAGGATCATAGCATTAATAATCCCGGCGTCCCATTCTAACCGATGGAGAGCAGGCTACCTCGCAATAGTGAAGAACGAAGATGGCGGTAATTCACTATTAGGACATGCCAACTTGGTCAGGCGTGTCCTACCTTATACTTACAGTGCACCCTGCCCGTGGGCCTACCATAGGGGTGACTAACCTGAAGTCAAGAGAAGGTTTGAGGGGCTGGCAAGTAGGTATACTTGCGCAGCCTGCGTGACAGCACTAGGCTGCACGTGGGTCTCGCAATGACCGACCCGTAGACATTCTTTTACGAGGCCGCTCCTGTGGGTGGCACAACACGTGCTGCAAGCCCACGAGCAGCATTTGTATTTACAAGCCCCGGCACTCCTGGTGCACTAGACGAGGGACTGACAGTAAACCAAATAAGCCAAACATGGATACAATAGATACATCAATTTAACATAGGGAGCACTTGCGCTGTGGCACTGATCGGCAGTGGCACAGCGCCCAAAGCATATGCCAGCAAAATATCGTAAAACAGTGGAGGCAAACAGAAAAAATGGAGGAGAGACTCAAGCCAATGATGTCAGGTCTAACAGCGGGCATCCCTGCCGAGTAACTCTGTGAATGTCAAAGGAGTCGGACCTGGATCCATTTAAGAGAACAGCTGCATGTGATTTGTGATAAAATAGTTTGATCCAATCAATAAAGCTATAGGGAGTTCCCATTCGCTCCAATAGGGAGAACAGGTAATCCCATTCTAAAGAATCAAAAGCTTTAGTAGCATCAAGGAAAACTGCAGCAGCTTCACATCTAGGGGTAATGTCCTGTAGTACAGCCTGTAATGTACGGAGGTTGTGTGATGTCGCACGGTTCGGGACGAAGCCCGCCTGGACCAGAAGGACCAGTCGGTCCATTAGGAGATTAAGGCGTGTCGCAAGGACCTTCGCGAGAATTTTAACGTCGGTGTTCAGTAATGACAGGGGCCTAAATGAATCGCAGTGTTCCGGCGGTTTACCCGGTTTTAGCAGGGATGTTATTAGGGCTCCGCGCATGCTGACAGGTAAGATGCCTTCTTCTAGGGCAGCGTAGTATAAGCGCTTTAATATGGGAGCGAGCACATGAATGTTGGTTTTATAGAAATCTATCGGCAGGCCATCCGACCCAGGAGCTTTACCCAATTTTATGGACATGATTGCGTCTTTTATTTCGTCCAATTCCAATTCATGGTGTAGAAACTTCTGTTGGGTCGGGCCTAACCAAGCGATCGCTGTGTCCTCTAGGTATGTGCGTAAATCAAGCGTCGTCTGTCTTTGGGAGGTAGGTCACAACATACTTACGGATGTTTTGAAAGTGAGCCAGCGACACCCAGATGTAGTCCAAGATGGCCATTCTAAAACAAGAGGCATGTGTGTAGGCCACATACGAGCCTGTGTGGAATCTCCCATATAGCAGACGTAGGCCCAGCTGCTTTATGAAAGGAGGCCACCATAGTTCAGTATGTCAGATCTTTGCAATTGCCTCTTTGTCGATGGTATAGCCCAGATATGCTACTCCATGGCCACAAATGGAATGTTTTGCCCTTTAGTCACAAGGTTTCGCCCATCACAATCCACATATCACCTGGATAGAGGGCAGACAGTGTTTAGCTGGGAATAGGGCCTCCTTTTTTGACCTGGCTGGGTGGAGATGATGCAGCCTAAAATAATGGTTGTAATCTCAATTATTACATTGCCAGTTTTAGCTAGTAATAGATTGACGAAGATGTAATAGTCATTCCCCTTACACAGTGTTATGGCATTTGCTGCTAAGTCATTCTTCACATAGATAGTCACCCCGCTAAAAGCATGCCCCCCGTCTTTGAGGCTACTGCCATTGCTTCATAGGCTGTAAAGTCAGGCTAAGGGGTTGAATGCAGGGCCCAGGTTTCCTGCAGTGTTGAGATCGAGCTTCTTTAATTAGCTGATGGCTGCCATTTTAGCTTCACTGTCAGTTAACCAATGTATGTTCAATGAACACATTTTTAGATTAGGGCTTGTCCGACAAGCTACTTACTTTCGGTACGCCTTATCTGGTAGAGACATGATCTAGCCACAGATTTCTTACCTTTGAACTTCCAGGCATCAGGCTGGATCTGGAAGATTTTTGGTAGCAGTACCTCTGCTTGCCGGTAGGGGGTGTCGGTCGACTCCACGTAAAGTCATAGGTGTCATGTTCGTCGTGACGTCGGCATTGTCAATATAACCTCCAGTCCGGCGCGCTGACGTCAGTACTTTTCACAACTTTCCAGGCCAGAAGCGCGGAGCCATGAAGTGACTGACCATGGTGTGTTAAAAAAGGCAACTAGGACCCTGAAGAGTATAGCCCTCGACACTAGAACCAATCTGCAGTGTGGGGAGGATGGGTGGGTCAGTAAGGAATCTGCAGCTAGCCCATGTCTCTACCAGATAGGGGCGTATCCGAAGGTAAGTAACTTGTGCATCTGATAGAGACATCTAGCTTCAGATTCCTTACCTTTGAACAGATACCCAAGCAATCACATTCCCGGAGGAGGGACTGCGGTAAGGTTTAAATCAGGAAGTCGTGCAAGACAGAGCAACCAAACAGGCCATCTCTGCGAACATGGGAATCCAGGCAGTAGTATCTGGCAAACGTGTGCAACAAAGCCCACATGGCCGCTTGCCAAATATCCAAAACGGGAACACCACGCTGGAGAGCAATGGTGGCTGATTTTGCCCTGGTGGAATGGGCTCTAAGTCCTTCCGTAGAATCCTTCTTCACTAAGACGTAACAGATTTTGATACAGAGGATAACTCTGCGGGATATAGTCCTCTTTTGGACAGCACACCCTTTCTTTGCACCAATGTACCCAATAAAGAGTTGGTCATCCACTAGGAACTCTTTGGTTCGATCACAGTAGAATGATAATGCTCTTTTTGGGTCCAGACGATGGAGGCGCTCCTCTTCCTTGGAAGGGTGCAGAGAGGCATAGAAAGTAGGTAGAGTGACCTACTGCCCTATATGAAATGATGTTACCACCTTAGGTGGAAAATACGCTCTTGTGCGTAGCACCACTTTATCCGGAAAGACCGTCAGGTAAGGAGGCTGTGATGACAGTGCCTGCAGTTCGCTCACCCTCTTGGCAAAGGTTAATGCCAATAAGAAGGCAGTTTTGAGGGTGAGCAGCCGTAGAGGGCAGCTGTGCAGCAGCTCAAATGGTGCACACATCAGGTGAGAACCAAATTAAGGTCCCACAGTGACATAATAAAGGGCTAAGCGGAAATAAGTGGGTTAAGCCCTTCAAGAATCTCTGTACCAGAGGGAATTTGAAAAGAGCAGGCTGGTCAGGCAGCTGAAAAAAAGAGGAAAGGGACAAAAGATAGCTGTTCAAGGTGCCCAGAGCAGAGCTCTGCTGGGCCAAGGAAAGTATGAATAAGCAGATATCAGATAAAGATGCAGATAGGGGGTCAATAGACAGGTCTTTACAATATTTGCAAAATTTGGACCATCGGCAGGAGCATACCAACTTCGTGGAGGGACACCGGGTGCCAGAATAACCTCACAGACTTTGGTTAGGAAGGTCGAAAGCTGTCAGCAGTCGCTGCTCAATCGCCACACAAGGAGGTGGAAAGTGGACAGGTTCGGGTGGAGGACCCTCCCCTGCTGCTGCGACAGGAGATTTTCCCGAAAGTGGCAGCCTGATCGGATGATCGATGCTTTTTGCCAGAAGCTCGGGATACCAGACTCTCCATGCCAATCCGGAGCCAGAAGAATGACTTGTGCCCGGTCGCTCCTGATCTTCTTGAAAACTCTGGGTAGGGGTGGTATGGGCAGGAAGGCGTACAGGAGGCCTGAGCTCTACTCTAGACGAAAAGTGCCGCCGAGCGAGAGCTGCCTTGGAAACTCCAGCACACAAGACTGCTGACATTGCGAAGGCGAACAGATCTAACCAAGGCTCTCCCCACTGCTGAAAGAGTCCTTGTGCCACCTCTGAATGGAGATGCCACTCATGATCTTCTAGGCACATTCGGCTGAGTTCATCCGCTCTGGTGATCAGAGAACCGGCCAGATGCTGAACTATCAAGGAAATGCAGTGCTGTTCCAGCGAAGTCCAGAGATGCAAAGCTTCTTGGCACAGGGTCCACGACCCCACCTCGCCTTGCTCGTGGCAGTACCATATGGCGGTCGTGTTGTCAGTGAACACCTGAACTAGCCTTCCCTTGATAGCGGGCAAGAAGGCTTTTGGTACTAGCTGGATTGGCCAAAGCTCCAATAGGTTTATATGGAGCCGGGCCTCCACCGGAAACCAGTGTCCTCTGATCTCTACCTCTCCCAGAGGGCTGCCCCATCCGAGAAGGGACGCATCTGTCACTACTGTGAGGTCTTGATGGGGAAGGGAGAGAGGTCTGCCTCTGACCCAATCGCGGTCTGATAGCCACCACTGCAGGTCTTTCGCAGTGCCCTCCGAGATCTGAACCAGGTCAGTGAAATTTCCCCGATACTGCGCCCGAAGGAACTTCAGGACCTATTGCAGATCCCGCATGGGCCATCTGGAATGGTCTACAAGACGGATGGATGCAAGAGGCCATGAGGCCAAACAGCATCAGAGTTATTCTCCCCGAAATCTAGGATAGAGGCTGAAATATCAGTATCATAGCCCGAATATCCTGGACTCGCTGCTCGGGAGGGTAAGCCCGAAACTGCACCGTGTCCAGAACTCCTCCGATGAAAGGGAGCGTCTGAGAGAGAGTCAGGTGTTACTTTGGCACGTTGTTAGGGAACGCCAGAGAATGCAAGAGGTTTGCCGTAGTCTGGAGATGGGAGACGACTGCTTGAGATGAGCCTGCCTTCAACAACCAGTCGTCGAGATAGGGGTAGACCAGAAACCCTGAACTCTGCAGTTGGGCTGCGACCACTGCCATCACCTTGGTGAACACCAGCGGGGCACTGGTGAGGCCAAAGGGGAGCACAGCAAACTGCAAGTGCTCCTGGCCCCCTGTAAAAAGTAGGTAGCGGCAATGGGCTGACAGGATGGGAATGTGGAAACAGACATCCTGCAAGCCCAAAGCTACCATCCAGTCTCCTGGGTCTAGGGCAGACAGTACTTGAGCCAGAGTGAGAATCTTGAATTTCTCCTTCTTGAGGAAGTAGTTGAGAGCTCTGAGGTCGAGGATAGGACGGCTACCTCTCTCCTTATTTGGACCAGGAAATACCAGGAATAGAAACCACAGCCTATTTCTGGCTTAGGAACCCACTCTATAGCTCCCTTGTCCAAGATAGCCTTGACTTTCTCACAGAGTATCGCAAAATGATCCTCTGTTATGCCAGTCACGAGTTGGAGGTACAGATGAAGGGGTAGCCTTGAAGGGGAGGGAGTATTCCCTTCGGACCATCTGCAACCCCCACCTGTCCAAAGTGATGTTGCTCTATTAGTGGAGGTGGTGGTGTATCCTGCCACTCACTGGACGCTCATGTGGGACCAGACTAGGAAGGTTTTGTGGTGGAGATGGGGATGGTTTGGCTCGACTTCTTGCCTCCCGACCCTCGAAGGCAGGATGGACTGCGGCCCCGCAGAGTTGCTGAACTTACGGAACCAGCTGGCTGAAATACGGGTGGCGCAGTTGGAAGCCCCCCAATAGCTGCAAAAGGAGCGAAAAGCAGGCGTAGGCAGGGTGTAGTATTGAGGCCCAAGGATTTGGCTGGAGCCATTGAATCCTTGAAGCATTCATGCGACGCGTCAGCCTTGTCTCCGAGACATCAAAAGGCATGTCCATGAGGTTTGCCTGGACATCCCCTGAAAAGCCAGACATCCTCAGTCAGGCATGGTGCCTGATGGCCACCGCCAAAGAAATCGCTCTGCCCATCTAGTCAGTTGTGTCCAAGCCACAGCGAAATGCGAACTGCGTTGCACCTCTCCCGTCTGATATTGCTTCAGAGAGCAGGCTCAAGTCCTCCTCTGAGACCCTAGGCAGCATGTGCGCAACCGTATCCTATATAGAATGGGATTAACAGCCCAAAAGGCATGTGTTCACCGACAGCAATGTTGGGCTGGTGGAAGTAAAATTTTTCTTTCCAAAGGTCTCCAGCCGTTTGGATTCCCAGTTCGGAGGGGTGGAAGGGTAGGCACCACGGGAAGTGAAAGCCTGGATCACCAAGCTGTGGTGGGGTGGGCAGTGAGACAAACTGGGTCACCCGGTGCAGGGCGATGGTGGCTGGCAATTGTTCTATTCACAAGAGCCACTGTGCTGGGTTTGTGCCCAGAAGAACATCAGTTAAGGCCTTGCTAAAAGGCAGCAAGGGTTCCGATGAGGAGACACCAGACTGCAGGACCTCTGTTAAGACACTCGTCTTGACCGCCACTGTAGGAAGCTGCAGGTAAAAGATCTCCCAGCCCTGCGCCCCACCATAGCAAACGTCACCCCCTCCTCCATAGCCAGGTTAGGGGGAGACAGTATGCCAGAATCTGGGGAGGTGTCCAGGCCACTGGCATCACCCAGTTCCTCATACCAGTCCATGTACTGGGGCTGCGGGATCCTGTTCCCCACCCAACCCCAAGCCTTCAGAAAGGGGCTGGTTAGACGTATGAAGCCGTACGGCTCAGTCGACGCAAGCCTCAGCGCCTGCCGACAGTAGAACAGCTCTGTAACGTCTAGAATGAGGATGGGGGAGGAGCCACCGGTGGGTGCAGTCAGGGATGGACGCAATGCTGGGGAAGGTCTCTGTGGAGGTGCAACCGGCGCTGGTCTGGACCCAGGAACGGTCCAACAGGAGGCCGTGGCACCAGAGCTGAAGGTGCAGGACCCATGGGATCTCTGTCCCGTGGACCTGCGGGGCCTGAAGGTTCGCCAGCAGGGTCAAGCCACCCAAACATGGCGCACATGGCGTTGTAAAACTCCTTGAGGTGAGCGGGGGTCGCTCCCGGCCCCGGAAAGGGAGGAAGACGCGGAGTCGACACATGTGCCCACTCCTTGGAACGGGGCCTTGAACGCTGAGGCTCCTCCGTCTTGCCCCATGGAGGATGGGGCAAAGTCGCAGCATCTTGTGCTTTCTTGTGGTGACTCTTACCTGATGACTTTGACGAAGAGGAATTCGAGCCCCCGGAGCGATGCTTGGACCTTCCTCTCGACCGAGACCGGGAGCAAGATCGTCGAGACAACCTCCACGGTGCATGCCGCGAGCAGTTTATGGGACCGCTCCCTTAAAGCTTTCCGTGCTATGGCCTGGCAATCAGCCGCGGCCCGTGGAGGGAGCTGCGGTGGGGCACAAAGGTGGGGTGGGGGAAGTGCAGGGTGGGGGGTGCTAAAATCCGGAAGATGGATAATTGGAGGTAAGTAAACAATTTAATTAATAAAACGAATTTCGTAGCGCGCCTGCATTGCAAAATGCGATGCAGCGCGCGCTACGAAATTTGTTTAATTTATTAAATTGTTTACTTACCTCCAATAATCCATATTACGAATTTTAGTACCCCCACCCTGCCCCTCCCTGCCCCGCCTTTGTACCCCACCGCAAATCCCTCCACCGGCCATGGCTGCTGGCAATCGGAGCACGACTTTGTGTTATGGTCGTGCTCCAAGCACCAGAGACACACAAGGTGGGGTCCCTTCACGACATGGCACTGTGACAGGTGCCGCACTACTTGAACCCCGAAGTCTTCATACTGGACATTGTAACACTCCAAAAGGAGTCGACAAACGTTGAAAAAACTCTGTCAAAAAGTGACAGGGGGTAGCTCCCTTGAACAAATACGTGCTGGCTGGAGCACAAATAAAAGAACTGACATTGGTGCGGCAGAGTGGCGGTTATATTGACGATGTGACAAATACGACTCCTACGGCATCACGCGGAGTAGACCGACACCATCTACCGGTGCGCAGGGGTACTGCTATCAAAAAGATTCCGATTCCAGCCTGACACCTGGATGTTCAAAGGTAAGGAATCTGCGGGTAGATGTCTCTATCAAATACTTGTTTAAATTTTGTTGGTCAATATTTTCTAGGTTCGTTAACAGAGGACATTTGTGAGCCACGGCCAGTCTGGCGATCTCTGTACTTGAATAATGCTTTGGCGGGCACCCCCTTCTTTACTTGTTGTAATTTGCAAGTTCCCTTTGCTGATTATCAAGGTTCTGGGCCCTTCTTTGGTGCCCCTTAGATTGGAGATGGTCACTGACTTTAACTTGTTGTTAGTTACTGTCACGTGGCACATGTCCTTCCGTGGTCCATTGTGCTTCTCCGTTAGAAAGACAGGCTATTTCAGTGGGCTACTACTCTGACTTGTATTCCCCAATTTTCTAGATGTTTTTTGTTCCTTCTCAGGGTGCTTCTCAGCTCTGGCTCGAAAAAGGCTATTTCAGTTCTCTGGTTTATATCTCTGCTATCAGGGGGGCAAAATGCCACTCCATCAATGTCGGCTGAGATCATATTTGCTAGTCCTGGCAGGTGGGCACTGAGCTTCACAACATTCCCTTGGTTGCGGATGTCCCATTTCCCTTGTGAAACATACTCAGGATATAATATGATTTTAAGGTCTTTGAGGTTCGCTATTGGTTCATTGTTGTGATGCGCTGAATCCTGCCATTCAGCCGGCTTGAGGGTCAGGTCTTTGAATACCTCCTTGCAGACTGGAACCCAAGGGCATTGTCACTGGGGTATTCGAATGCAGTGGTTTCACCCTAACCTCTTGCGCTCCCTTTGTTGTTGATGTGCTATGATTGTGTCACTCGTGTCCACATGGATAGCTTCTGTTTGCACACACATTGTAGTATTTTCATGCACCTTTGTTGTGCTGTGGTATTTTTATGGAGATTTTGCAGTAAGGTGTGCGATTTGAGCTGGGTCTCCCATTTGTCCCTGATGTTTCATTTTGATCTGGATGAGGGGCGTCTATTGTGGGCGGGTGAGCTGCCTCATTATCAGTGTTCTTGTTATTTCGGTTGGGGGGGCTCTTAAGGTATGTTGTAGGGCTATCTGTTTCCCCTTTGGTTCATTATAATCCTTCTGTAGCCAATGCAGAAGTGACAATTCTCAGATTGTATTGCTTTTGTTCAGCTTTTTCAAGGTTTTCTTGTTTTTCTTTGATAAGGGCATGCTTCCAATGGCTTGTCTCTGCACCGCTGTTTGATCCTTCAAGCTCAGAATTATTCTGTTAATTTCTTTGTTTGAGATTGTGCTGAACATCCTGTTGCGGTACTTCCACAACCGATTTTGGTATTCGGTCTGATTTGTCAGAAGTTACTGGGCTGTTAGCCCTGTGTTTTCAAAGTTTTCAGCCTCACCTCTTGGCTTTGACAAGGGTGGCCTGTTTTCAATGTCAGACATATTTTGGCTTTGTTGCCGAGAAGAATCGTTCCTACCAAATGAAACTCTTGTGTTCTTCTCCAGATCCTCAATCAGGAAGCTCAACATTTCTGGAAGTGATTCTAACTTAAGATTGGACTACAGTAGCATGTGTCCTTCCTTTGGGTCAGCTCTACTGAGTCCTGAGCTCTACCTTACCTGTGTGATGTCAATCCACATGATTAAAGTTGCCACAGAGTGTAATATATTTATTTGCACATCAAGTTTATAAGCGTGGAGAGGTACTGCATAGGCCATCGCATTCAGTGTTTTGTTAGTAGATATTAAAATGTCAAGCCATGAAAAGTATGGAGAGGATGGGGGCGGGGAATCATCATCCCCATGATGTTCAATTTTGGGAGGCTTGCTGTATTGGTTAATAAAGCATGAGCTAGAGAAACTTGAACACCAGCTGGCTAATGAACATCTCTCGCCTTGATCCTTATTTGGGGGCGTGACCGTGGCAATGTTTTCCACAATGCTATCTCTTAAAGGGGCTGGGCCTTGACCAGACTCTGGGGGCACCTTCAAACCAGCCTTGTTGCCTACCTGGCTTGAACTCTCCTCTGTTTTACTGGTGCGTAGTGCATGAATGGCCATAACTGGGTTATATACTGGTTGCCTAACAGGGCTATCTTGGGCTCATGGCCCTCCTGATATGCCTCCTGCTTTGCCCTTCATTGTACTGTCCACCAGGCTGATTGACCCTAAGAGCATGGGTGGTGATTGGGGGTCCTGTGGCTCTAGTGACATCTGCCACATTTTCCTATCCTTTGCGCTTCCTATCTTTAAGCATTCTAAGTCCCAGATTAGGGTTGGTGTTGCTACAAGTTCCCCTTTGGATTTCTTCTTCCCCACTTTCAAGGTGGAGACGAATGTGTCTGGCATAGTTGTCGGCCCTTTTCCTAGGATTATTATCTCTAGGCTTATTGGTATCCTAAGTTGCTCATTGGTGTTATGTTTGACCACATGGGGCTCTGGATTTCTTTCCCCGCTGAAAAGCTGATCTGAGCTCAGAGGTTCTCAGGGCAAGGCAGTCAGGCCCTTCTGGCTTGTTGAGGTCAAATAGTCTCTTATATTATTCTTACAATTGACTGAGATGGTGACGTGAACCTGAGGGTGGGTGACTGGTGTTCAAATCTATTCATTGTTTAGCCTATTACTGGGCAATGCATGGAGTATTCCCTGCCCGCCTTTGCAAGGTTAAAGCATCCTGTCCTTTTGTCTCTTTGCCGGCTTATGTGGATGTTGTTGCGCTTGCAGCTGTGCCTGTGGGCATTTCACATAGACATATTCTTGCTTATCTGTGGGATAATCACCTTATGGTTTTTAAAGAGAGAAGGGGTCCTTTTACAATCTAGACCCCCTTATGCTTAAATCTGAGGGGTTCAACAGCTCCTATACTGTGACGCCACTCCCCTCTCTTCTTCCAAAGAGGTCCCAAAAGGAAATCAAAAGGAGGGCATGAGCACGCAGTAACCTCTTTGCAGCCAACTGGGTGGATTAGTCACTGTTTGCGGGTGAGGGTGGTAAGCGATGAGCTGTCTAACTAAGGCGTGAACGGAGGTCATCTACTCATCTGTGCTACACCCCAGAGACTCGCCTCCTGAAGATAGTTTTGAATCTGCCACACTCACCAGAGCACCTCTGTCTCCAGCAGCTGACGCTCCTTTCACCTCCCATTGTTTCCGCAGCTTGGTGCTGGTTCAGGGCGTGACCTCTGCCCCTTCAGTCCTCCGCGCCACAAAAGGGTATGCTCGGCCTCCAAGCAATCCTTTAGTCTCCTCAATCTTTTTAACACTCCGTCCTGACCCTGGCCCCAGGGATTCCTGGCAACTAGGCTCAGCTGAGGGCTCCTGAGGCAGTGGCCAATGCGGCAAGCGGGTCAGGTAGATCCTAAAAGGAGGCCTCTGTGAATGTGATAATGAAACAAGTGGTCGGTGACTGCTTTAAAGAAGAATAAATTATAATTTATCGTGTGTGTGTGTAGCTTAAATAAGTCAAACATTGGTAAAAAATACCAAAAATAAACAACATACCCTGCTGTCTAAGATAGCATTGTTCCAAACGTACAGTCAAAGGTAAAGAGACCAGTACAGAAAGGCCTGTCCTGAACAAATCATTTATAACAATTTTTTTATATACTTTTTGTAAATGCATAAATGCAACATCAAGCAAAGGGGATGAGATGTGATACAGGCCGTTAGTGTGTGGGGTGCGTAGACGTTTCGACTCGGCTTGTGCATAGAGGTGACTTAAATCTCCGCTGCGAGTCTTCTTCAGGATGAAGGGGGGCGGGGGCAACCTAATCCTAGTGCCACAAAGGCATCTCAGGTACAACACTGGAGGTTGAGGTCTTAATGGCTCTGTCACGCCTTCTGCCAAGTTCAAGTGCACTTGAACTTGGCAGAAGGGATTCTACGAGGCGTGCGACGCCCGGTTTTTCTTTCAAGATCTTGACAGATTAATTCAATTGTCTGATGAACATGTCATAACTAATTTACGGTTTTAAATACCGGTGAGGACTCCACAAGGTGGGTCCTCATGAGTGGATTTCAGCGCACTACTATTGGAAAACCCTGACAGAGCCATTAAGTACTCAACCTCCAGTGTTGTACCTCAGATTGCATTTATGCATTTACAAAAAGCATATAACATTTTTTTAATAAAATATTTGTTTGGGACAGGCCTCTCTGTACTGGTCTCTTTACCAGTCCATTGCCAAAGCCGTAAAAAATATATAAACTCTGAATATTTGTGACTATTCACTTTTCCCTACCCATCAAGAGCACACCCATTCTTCTCTTCCTTTGAGCAACCTTTGTACCTTCCTTTTGCCAAATTAATTTTGATGTTTCAAGTATATGAAATTAAATATACTGAACTTAAACAATTCTTTGGCGCTTTTGTGTTTTACATTGGCTGTACGTTTGGAACAATGCTATCTTAGACAGCACAGTATGTTGTTGCGTTTATTTTTGGTATTTTTTACCAGTGTTTGACTTATTTAAGCAACATACACAAGATAAATTATATTTTTTTCTTCTCTAAAGCAGGCATGGACCACTTGTTTCATTACTGCATTGTACCCAGGTCTTGTGACATTTATTGGGTTACCCCATTCATTTGTAATGGTCTGTGAATGTGATGGCACAAGTGTGATGTGCGGGCCCCCGGTAGGAGCAAGTTACATCAGCCTAACAATGGCAGCTTCTGCACTTACTCAGCGAGGAGTGAAGCCCTTGGGCCTCACCTGCATCCCTGTCGCGTGTCAAAGCCTCTTGGAGTCGAAACCAAGGCCTCCAGGTAAAGCTCCCCTCGCAATCTACTGGCTCTGTTTCCGGACAATCGAAGCAGTAAAGGAGTTAAAACCAACCCAGCAGAGGCCTGGGGTCAGGGGGCCGGGTACCGAGGGCCGGGTACCGAGGGCCGAGTGCCAGAACACCTTGCTGCTCGTCGGTGCGTTGCAACATGTAACGTCAGCACGACGGCATGTGACTCGCCTCCTCAGTGACTATCCAGCAACTGATCACAATGTTCAGATATAGGAAGGTTAGCAAGTAGAGCTTTACACAGGGAACCACCCCATGTCTACGCATGACACCAGCCTTGAGACCAAATTGCATATCATGTACTGCTAATGTTGATTTCACACTGTCACTTGGAGGTACTACCTGTATTTCTGTAAAAACGTTACGTATGAGAAAATGAAATGTTCTGCAGAGCCATATAACAGAGTCAGTTGTTGCTCTGTCTGGGGTGTTGCCAGAACTCTGGCCAGGGTTAGTATTTTGAACTTCTGTGGTAAAATTTGACAAGGGAGGGGCAGTGCTCAGCCATTTTTCCTTACAAGGAAATAATAGGAGTCTTATTCGGGTCTTCTTTCTTTAGCAGGACCAGTTCTATGGCTCCTAAAAGTAAGAGATTCTGGTTCTGTAGGCATTCATGGGATGCCAAATGAGGCATAGATGGCCTGGGTGGTGGCTGCTGTCAAATGTTTAGAGCATAACCATTTATCCCAACTATGAGAACCTATGCATTGGTGCAGTGATTGCAATGAGAGAATGTTATAACCCCCCCTTATAGAAGTGGGCCTCATGAGATGGTGGAGAGCAGACTCCTGAGAAGGCAATGGGTTTTCTTGGTGTTCACTGAGACTGGGAGAAGGAAATATTTCTCTTTGAAGGATCTCCATTTTGACTTCTTGTTGGTGGATGTTACATGTACTGGACATGGCAGGAAATGCATCTAACCGATGTGCCCCAACTTCAGTGACCCAGAGTTCTTTCTGACCCTACTTGGAAATATGGAGTTGGGATGGGCAATGAATTACTGTGAGTGAGGAAATTAAATTGCTGCAGGGTTCTGAAAGTCATGGTAACAAGGCGTACAAGCTAAACCTGTGCCCAGTGGTTAACTTGTGAAAAAGAAAAGTTCAGGGACTTTCGTCAGGAGCTTGCACCAGCCCATTTCTCCTGTTAACACTGCATAAAACCATCTGCTAACCATGAACAGGGGGAGCGTATGTGGTGTAATGGCCAAAGCTGCAGACGTGGGAGCTGGGGAGCCAGGCTGGAGTCTCTGTGTCATCTCGAAATCCTGTGATTCTGGGCAAATCACTTAATCTCCCAGCAAATTAATGTGTCCTTAACTGGTGCTCATAAAAAGCGCCGGTGTTGATGATTAAGTGCTGAGCTCCGGAAACCACCGGCTCAAATTAAGCACTGTTTGTGCCATAGGTGCAGGTTTTAGCATTTCTCAATGACACTGGCATTGGATTGTCTGACTGCCAGGCTAGTACATATTCTTACCACTGATTTGGGATGTTTATCTGTACAGGAGGACAATTACTTACATTACAGGGAAGCAGCAATCAACACAGTAGTCTTGATTGGAGATGTCCCAAAGTCTGACACTGGACTGTCTTCAGGAGCTCATTACTTACTGACCGTAAATTTCCTTTATTACCTGAGCAAGCTTTAGGATCTGCGGGTTTATGGCTAAATGCTCAGGTGAATAAGTTGTTGTCACTGCCAGATCATAAACACCATTATTCTCTAGCAGGGGGAACTACGTCCTAAATAGGAGATCTTGGAAACTCTTTGCCATAAATGCAGAGAAACACATGGAAGGGTGCATGTCTTCACAGTGTCTCAGTCTGTCTCTGGTCAACATCCAGATGCCCTAAAATGACCTCTTGTGGGGAAAAAACTTGGGGATGGGTCTACTAGAGCATTATTAATAATCCCTGAGAGCTCTCCTGAAATGGCCAGAAGCAGATGAGACTTGCAGTAGGATCAGAATCGGTGATGCCGGCAGAATCAACGGGGCTAGAGGGATGTCATGCCATTCTCCTTACCTGGGGAAAACCAGAGGTGGATCTAGAAGACAAGTCCTGGGAAGAAGTATCATATATATAGCCAGACTTCATTATGCCCTGTGATTACCCCAACCAATCAGGGATTTGTGAAGTGCACTACTCACCCGCGAGGGTCTCAAGGTGCTGGGTGGGGGGGGGATGTTGAGGTTCACGCAGCTTTGTCTCATCGAAGAGTTAGGTCTTGAGGCTCTTCCTGAAAGCTTGCAGTGTGGGGGTTTGCCTGATGCTGAGAGGGAGTTTGTTCCAGGTCTTGCCTGTGATGTAGGAGAAGGATCACCCCCCCCCACTCTGCGGATGCATGGGATTTCGGCTAGGGCAAGGTCAGCGGATCGGAGGCTTCACTTGGGTGCATAGAAGGAGATTCTTTTATTGGTGCATTGGGGTCTGATGTTGTGGAGGGATTTGTAGGTGTAGGTGATGAGCTTGACGGACACTCTCTTTTCTACGGGAAGCCAGTGGAGTTCTCGTAGGTGATGGGTAATGTGGTGTTGTCGTGGTATGTCGAGAACAAGTCTAGCTGCGGAGTTCTCGATTGTCTGCAGTTTGAGGAGTAGAGATTTGTTTATTCCGGCATAGAGGGTGTTTCCATAGTCCAGTCTGATGTTTATGAGTGCGTGGGTGGTGATCCGTCTGGATTTGGGGGGACTCCATTTGAACGTCTTGCGGAGGACACGTAGGGTGTTCAAGCATGTGGAGGATACGGCGTTGGTTTGTCGGTTTATAGTGAGGGAGGAGTCTAGTATGATGCCGAGGTTGCGAGCGTGGTCTGTGGGTGTGGGAGGTTCATCAAAGGGGGTGGGCCACCAGGTGTTGTCCCATGCTGAGGGGGTGGATCAGAGGACTTCCGTTTTCTCTGAGTTGAGCTTTAGGCAGCTGTTACTCATCCAGGAGGCAACGTCTTTCATACCTTCCTGAAAGCCGTGTCTAGTGATGTCTGGTTCTTTGGTGAGGGAGAGGATGAGCTGGGTGTTGTCGGCATAGGATACTATGCTAGGTCTGTGTTTTCTGACGATGGCGGCGAGAGGGGCCATGTAGATGTTGAAGAGCGTGGAGCTGAGTGAGGATCCTAGGGGTACTCCACAGCTGATCTCTGTGGGTTCGGAGAGGAAGAGTGGGAGTCTGATTCTTTGAGTTTGGCTGGTGAGGAAGGAGCGGATTCAGTCGAGAGCGGTTCCTCGGATGCCGGCGTCGTGGAGCCTGGCGATTAGTGTGCAGTGGGAGACGGTGTTGAAGGCTGCTGATAGGTCTAGTAGGATGATAGCTTCCCAGTGGCCCTGGGCGAGGACGGTGAGGATTGCGTCGATGGTGGCTAAGAGGGCGGTCCTGTGCTGTGGTTGCTACAGAATCCAGATTAGGAAGAGTCTAGGATCGAGTTGGTTTCTTTGAAGTTGGTGAGCTGATTGTTGATGATCTTCTCTGTGACCTTGGCTGCGAAGGGGAGGAGAGAGATGGGTTGAGAGAGATGGGTTGGTAGTTCTTGAGGTCCGTCGGGTCTGCGGAGGGCTTCTTGAGGAGGGGCTTGACCTCTGCGCTTTTCCAGTCGTAAGGGAAAGTGCCTGCTTCGAAGGAGCAGTTGATGGTACGTCAGAGTTTGGGTGCGATGGTGGAGGCGACTCTGTGGAAGATGTGGTCCGGGCAGGGGTTGGTGGGTGCTCCTTGAGTGTATACTTCTCATGGTCTTGTTGGTGTCGTCTGTGGTGACAGGGGTCCAGGTGGTGATGGTAGACTGGGTTGCATTGTTGGTTGGAGGCGTAGGGTCTCTGTCTAGGTTCTGCTCGTCAGAGTTGCTGTAGAGAGTTCTGAGCTTGAGATGGAAGAAGGAGCCAAGTTTGTTGCAGAGGTCCTGGGAGGGAGGGACATCGGAGAATTTGCAGGGGGGTTTGGTGAATTCTTGCATGATGCTGAAGAGTTCCTTAGAGTTGCAGGAGCTGCTGAGTATCCTTTTTGGGATAAAATTCTACTTTGTGGTTCTGATGAGTTGGTGGTGTTCTGTCATGGCAGTCTTGTAGGCGGAGCGTGTTTCGGGGGTTTTGCTGTTCCTCCAAGCTTTCTCGAGTCGTCGGCACGTGCACTTGGATTCTCGGAGGTCGTTGGTGAACCAGGTGACTTTCGTGGTGCGCTGTCTGTCGGAGTTCCGGAGGGGGGCGAGGGTGTCTGCGCAGTCAGTGATCCATCTTTGGAGTGATTTGGCGTCGGATGTGGTAGGGGGAGGAGCCCGTTTGAGGGCAGAGTTGAGGTGCTCCTCTGTGATCTTGCTCCAGTTCCTGCGCGGGGCAAGGAGTGAGCCTGTGTGCGGTAGGGTTGTAGAAGGAGAAGTAGATGCAGTGGTGGTCTGTCCAGATTGGTTGTGTGGTGTGGCTGAAGTGAATGTTGGAGGTCTGTAGACGAGTGTGGTTATTCTGGGGTCGATCTGGAAATAGGGGTCGAGGAAGAGAGGCAGAAGGCAAAAAGGAGAGTCCTGGGGACTCGAACCATGCACTGCTGTGCGGGAGGCAGGGGCACTAGCAGACAGAGCTGAGGCGGAACTGCTTGCTGGGAGAGCAGAGCTCAGGGGGTCCCATGGAGACTGGTAGCAACTTCGTCACCTCCAATAACTGGATCGTCAGGGAGAGGTGGGGGTCATACTGATGCATAATCACTACTCTAGTTCCGACACAAAGTACAGAATATTTAGTGATCCTTCATCATCACTCTCTGGATATATAGATCAAACATAGCTCCAGAGAGATGGAAATTAGAATATTTTACATTGGTAGATAAGGCTTATAGAAACCCTTTGATAGACCATTTGAAATTGCACTTTTTTCGCACTATTTCGGAGTCACACTAGTAAGGGAAACATTCAAGTTGATCATACGTAGCATATGTGCATCCTTAACGGTGGATGACACCAGAAGACAGCCAAGGTAATTGAAGGCGTCAGTAAAGATTCAAGATCTAGAACGTGATACAACTTGACTGCCACAAGGAGAGGACATGCTGCAAACTGCAACAGGATGAATACTTGAGGACCATAAACACACTTCAGGAAGGTCTATGCTTGATGTAAAGCAAAGGATATATCTGTAGCGGGGTCGTTGGGACAGACACTAGCATGGAAGATGAGAAAGGAAGTGTATACTTCGCATGGTATTTCAAGGGAGTTTAGGCGCGTCAGCCAACAAGCCAAGTATGTGGAGTTAAAAAACTTGTATGAGAATGCAACTGCAATGCTGATGAAAACTGCAGGGAGAGATTCTCAAATAAGTGTGGGCTAACTAAAGGTATGGTGGAGGAAGGGAGTCCCTTAGAAGCTGTAACACCAGAGAAATAAATCTGCACATTCATTGTGAGCATGTCAAAGGGTAAATCCCTGGAGCAGATGGCTTTGGGATTGAATTTTGTCAGGGGTGCATAAGCAATGTCACCCCACAGATGTTCATGAAATTAATGCTTCTAGGGATATGCCCACCTTCAATGAGAGGGGCAACTGTAACAGTCATTAGGGGGCACTTTGCAAAAGCCTTTACACTTTTGAACAGGGGTACAAAGATCCTGGCCAAAGTGATAGCAGTTTAGAGAAAATGGTCCCCTTGCTAACACATCTCAACAACGAATTGTTTGCTCTTGCAAGGGACACCACGTACGTTGTGAAATGATTACACCTAGACATATCAGGTGGGCAGCTTTACAAGACAATGTTGATGAGGTAGCAATTAAGCAGCACACTAAAAAAACCTTTAATTCAATGTGCTGGAATGATTATACAACCTCATATGGAGAATGAGCCTTGGGCTCAGCTTAACAGCAAGGATTGAAACAATGTCTAAGTCGCCACTTGTATGCATCACGACCGAACTACCCCAATGCTATTCTCATTTGTAGGGGCACATGGCAATGTTGGCTGGCCTGAGACACTATTTTTGCACTGGAAGTTTAGTCAATGGAAGCTATAAGAAAGAGACGGTCCATGGATTGTACAACACTGATAAGTAACTATTTCTCTCTTGTGATGTCATATACCGATTATGTATTACTGAAACCAGACAGGCCTTGGAAAACTGTTTGAACAATTTTACAGAGGATGCAGGGGTTTCTCTGAGCAAGAGTCTTTAAAGTTAACTAGGACAACAGTATCCATGCACAAAGATGAGACAACCAGCTTCAGGTGTTCTGGTAGGGAACCTCAGAAAAGTCAACAAGAAAATGGATGTGAAGCAGACGCTGAAATAATCTACCTCAACGCCGTCATGAAAACAGTGACACTCAAATAGCTTTGTTAATATTCTGTATTATATCCTGAAGGTTCAGACTTCATGTCTAAGCTTATCCTTGTGAACTTGGCCCTTAGACTTCAGGTCTTAACTTTTTTTAGACTTCATGTCTAGGTTTACCTTTGTGAATTTGACCCTAAATGAGATCCGAGCAGGCACGATGCCCATGTCAAGGTGAACCTTGTAGTGCAGTTCCTATTTTCCCAATAGGCTCTGCGCATTCGAATAACATAAACGATAGTTTAGACGTAGGACTGAGGTCGACTAGGTCTCTATTGAATATGTTAGACTTAATTTAGGTTTGCCAGCTAGCTCAGAGGTCACTAGAAACTTTCTCGAATGAACAGGGAGGAGTGAACTTCCCTGATTAGAGAAGAGGGGATTCAGCTTCTGACAACCGCATAAACATGACAACTTTGCTCCCCCAGAATAAGGAGTATATCTCCAGAGTCGTGTGAAAACAATAGATAGCTATTTCACTCAGTCAGTTGTGCATACTTAGTTTCATCAGAGTGCAGAGAAATAGAGAGACGGGTGTTTTCAATAAAAGGTGTTATTTATTGAACAGTCTTCTTTCTCATGCAAGAGAAATGAATTGCTATTATTGCAATACTTGTTATAAAGTAAAGTGCGTACAGTAAAAGGAGTATTACGAAATAATACTGTAAAAGCATTGATATGGTTTCTGAGCCATATGATACTTAAAAGGTATAAAATATATACAGTTACATACAAAGATGAAAGCTTGACTAAATGTACTCAACTGGTGTCTCTAAATACGCCTACCCTGGTGTACCTAACCTAAGCCTAGTACGTGGGAAGGAGTAGATGGGCTGCAGTTTAAGTTTACGTTAGTTTTTGCCAAGTATCGGACCCAAGAATTCTCTAAGGATCTAATCAGCTCCGTACCTTGGTTTTTAGAATGGAGGAGGTCTTGTATCTCGCTCTCAGGACTCGATCTCCCAGTAACCCGCGAGGGTGACTGGAAACACCGGAGCTGGATTTTCTCGTCAGGAGAAAAAGACAGCGTCTTCCTCAGTGCGTCAAATGGGAGGGACGGCTTCCTTCGGCACTCGCATCAGCTGGGCTTCGGATAAGTAGATAGCCGCTCTGCTCCACACCACCGTGTGTTGCTTAAGGCAAACGCTGGTATATTTATACCTGGAAGGTGCCGTGTTTTACGTAAAGTTGGACATAAGACGTCAATTAAAGATGTCACTAAGAACTGACCGTTCTTTCAGTGCGTGCAGGAGTTCTAAGACAAAACAAAACAAAAGCACGGGGAATTCTCAGGTTGCTGGAGGTTTGGTATGTTGTAAGAACTCATTGTGCTTTCTAGGAGCGTAAGGAAGTAGCCTTGCCGCATTTGGTTTGCATTGACTATTACTAAATAAGAAATATTTAATTAGGGTCCTAGATAAAACACAACACCCACTCCACGTATAATGTCCATCATTACTAAATACGAAGCAATATATAAACATATAGGTATGCATGTGTTTTTCCATCCCACCCCAAAATACGTTAAATGCATTTGAAACGGTATCGATACACGAAAATTAGTATTATACTGTACGCATTCAAGCAGTGGTATCATTCAGATAATTCAAAGATAAATATCAGCTAAATTAATTGCGAAAATTACATTTATGAAATGGCTCTTAATACAGAAGAGAAGGCCGAGACCATTTCATCACATATTCATACAAGATTGTAAGTGTGCTAGAGGCTGATTCAAAATATTGTCTCTAGAGTCTCTAGAAATAGAAGCTCTGTTCTCTAAGAATAGTTCTACTCTAAGCAGAGTACCTTGTGCCAAAAAAAAGTAAATATTTTGGAAGCTCATGGAGAGAAAAAAAAAATTTTTTCTTTCAGGGTAAGAAAAATATTTCCAAGTCTCTCCAACAGTGATGTTTTTAAAAGTTGAAGGCCGAATTCAGAGTTCAGGGAACGTTGTGTGCTCGCTATTTCAATTGTTATTCTCGTTGTTAGGAGAGAACATTACCTCAGCTAGACCAGCAAAAAATTTGTCTACAACAGTAGGTGAAAGTTGGGCCAATGCTGAAAAATCAGAAATAGTGCATATATGCGATGCATTGCCATCATCGGTGTTTAGATCAGCAATGTTCACAGAAGGTTGTACCTGTGTGCTGCCGCTTCCATCTCGTACTTCACCGCCGCCTACTCGTAATGGTGAAGTCTCAACGAATGCCGTCATCAGAATCGGTAGCCGCAGGGGACAACACGTTGCATGAGTCGTTACTGGACAAAGCAAAGCGTCGATATTCATTGGTACTGTTGATGGTAGTGTAAGACAAACGTCCAACACGCAATCTTCTCCGCATAGCAGACATCGAAGCACAGGTAAGATGCAATTTTGCCAGATTGGTCTGAATGAAAGAAACCAGGTTGTATTCAGATGTCTTAGCCGGGCCAATCCGAGGACCTTAGTGATACGGTCTCTGTATCGTATTGCTAGGATCGTTTCTTCCATCGAAGCCTGAGTTTTGTTTGTGACTTGGCTTGCCATATCGGAGCAGAAGGAGCAAAAATAAAATTCCTGCTACGAGTCCCAAAATGAGTGGCAGGCCACCAAAAAGAGAGTGCACAAAATTTGGGAAGATGCCCAGGACTGTCTTAAAGGGTGTTAACAGTTCCGAAAAAATTGTCTTAAATACATGTGTGATGCCACTGGTATCTGACATGTTTAAAATTTGGCTTAACATTTCTACGAAATGCACGGGGCAGTTTGTTGATAAAAGGGTATGTATCTCTGCCGCTGTCCTTGCAGCTTGCAGGTCATACGTCTCTTTGGATGAGGTTAAAGGCACAGTTGTCTGTAAAAGAATAGACTTCATTCTGCTTAAAGTATCAATTCGAATAGAAGAGATATTCACAGAAGGCCAAATTTCCACCTCCATGTCTGGATTGCTTTTTGGATACAATACTTGCATACAACAAATGACCCTGGAAGTGACGCTCACGAGATAGGGTTTTCCTGGCACCATGCCACAACAGCTGCAGTCACGTAATATAACGTAGCTACTGTTGGAAAGATGTCTGAAAAATGGCTCTATCTGTGTAGCCGGGGTTCCGTGCAGGTGACATGAAAGGTTATTTGATGAACCCTTGCAGGGTCCATGCAGGTTTATACCTTCGCATAGGAGTGTACCACTCAGTGATGTTTTGCAGATACTATCACTAAGAAATACCTCTTTCTTTCCCCCACTCCAACACCTGTGTGTAAATGGTAAATTCCAGGTTGATTTGATGTACCCTTTACCCAACCTTTCATACAGGCCTGCTGGCATATACTCTAGGCAGTATTGAAACTGAAAAGTCGTTATCGGGATAGTAATGGTGCCATGTATTATCCATTCAATGACAGGTCTTTCTGACATTGTCAATGGTAATCTCTCAAGTTTTTCAATGCTTAGCACCGTATAGTCTGCTCCTTTCTGTGCCAACGAGATTTGTCTATCAGTAAGGTTAAAGATAGAAAATAATGACGTTATGTTGATTAGACGCCATGGCACGTGACCTGAACGCAAATTTTGTAACGTCCAGCCTAGCTGTACAATAGAACGCAATTGGGACTGACCATGTTGTAACATTATCATATCCTGTTCTATTATATCAATAGCAGATGATACAATGCTATCCAGTGAATAGATTCTGGAGGACAGAGTCATTAACCCATTGTCCACTACAGAAAACGCTTTTTCCAAATTAATACGATCACTTTCTCGTATTTTTTCAGCAGTTTCAATTTGATTTAATTTCCAAGCTTCATTGTATGCTGCGTATATACCGGCATATATGAAATGTTTTTGACGCTGTTTGCGAGGTCCCATTATTAAATCTCGCAAGTCAGCACCTTCTTTAAGTAAAGTTAAGTGTTGCTTCATTTCTGGAAGTGTGGATTTCTGTAGCCATTCGAGGCATAGTTTTCCCACACTGTATGTTGTAATTATCCCTGGATGTTGTCTTTGGGAATATCTTGGGTCTGGCCTGTTTTGTTTGAACCCCTGTTTTTTGTTCAGGAATCTATCATGACAGTTATTAGTGTCTGTGGGCCAGATTAACCATTTTTTCCAATCAGGAAGTGTTCTGTTTTGTTTTAAAATATAGGCCACGTCTAATCCCTCATCTGCAGTGGTGTTTCCATCAGGTATTGGCTTTGGTATAGACGGGTTGTTTAAATCTTTTATCTTGGCTAAACCAAGACAGGTTGTTTGCTGAACTGTGTCATTCAGGAACATTATTTGTTCTGGGATCATGCAGCCTCTGAATAATACTTCTACACATTGTACCTGCCATTTTTTTTGTTCCCCAAATGGTTTTTGTCTCAATGTTATTTTTCCAATATTCAAAACCAAATGTGGACATTTTTTCATAAACTTTTTCTGAATAAATTAGTTTAGTATTTGTCAATATATTTTTCACCCCTGTCTTATTTAACATTTTAAAATAGAATGTTTTCGGATCAGTGACATTAAACCCCGAGAAGTATAGGAATTTTTCAAAAAATGTCTTTGAGTGGCCTTTTGGCAGGGTTGGACAATGTTCCCATTGATTATAAACGAAAGTATTTCTAGGATTTGCGGATTTATGCAGATAAGATGCCCGTAATGGTTAAAACAGTACATTTCCTCATAATTCGACGAACCCTGTAAATATTCATGTGCAGTAAATTTTGCTGACATTTCTAAATCTGACATCATATTATTAATATTTTCAAAGTCCCAATCATCAGAGAATCTACTAGGTGAAACAAAGTCACTCAACGAAATCTTAAATTGGTGTGGCAATTTCAAGAGCTCAACCGGGCCATAAATTTCATAGTCAGTTTTGTCCCATGCTATACCACCAGGTATGGGGATGGCTGTGATGTACACTGATGACAGTTCTCTTTTTTCGATGTGTGATGATCTGTGTGGTTTCAGGACCAAGTTCATGCTCTGACTTGCTGTGTCCATTGTACTATATTTTCCATCAATAAATCTACCCAAACTTAAAACCAAGATGAGCCACAGAAAGAGGAAAAGTACGCCTAACACAATCCACAATTTAATCCATTGAGGAGTTAGATATATTTCTTTGAGTTGATGAAAGAGTTCTTTTACTTTTTCTTTGAATGTTTTCGTTGCTGGCTTGTCTCCATGTTCACTTGGATCATCGGAAAAATCATCAAAGTTGATAAAATAGCCAGATGCAGTTCTGTCAATTGGTGGGATTGCTTCCGGATTTCCATTGATCTTTGCATTTTCTTTTGTTATATTTGTATAGTCCGAAGCTACATCGTTGTAGACTTATGTTTCTTGTTAAACTGTAGCAATTTGGGTCTCAAGAGGCACAAGTTCCATGGCTTTGTTACATAGTCCTTTCTTAATCACCGTAGGTTTATCTAATGTGATTGACTCTCAGTTTGAACCTCTTGGATTGTAGCAAGATTTGGTCTTCTGCTATTTCTTGGGAGTCCACTGGGCCTACTACTTATTATTGGCCACATGGTTGTGGTTTCACCAGGTCGATTGATACAACTCGGTTCTCCTTTTTACCAGCAAGAGGCGGTAGCACTACTGATCTTGTTCCGCTGACAGCTAAGACAGGTACTGCTTTTCTGTAAGAAGGCCCAAATTCCTTCTTTACCGCAATCTTTTCTCTGACCAGATCCCCAATCTTTGGAATCCAGACAGGTCTTGCTGGGACAGGTGGTTTTTCTTCAGTGGTAGTTGGCTTTAATTTTTCGTTACTCAGACTTTTTCTTGTTTCGTTTAAGGCCTGTAAAACAGCCAAACGATCTTAGATATCAAAAGCTTTTTGTTGCACCACTGAAGTTTGACGATCTAAGCCTGAATAAGCATTCTAGTACCAAATAAAAGTTCATACGGGCTGACACCTCCTAGAGAATTTCTTGGCATATTATTAAGACTACGTTGGACACTTGTTAGATGTTTGACCCACCCATCACCCGAACCGAATACCCTCGCTGTTATAGATTGCTTTATGTCCAGGTTTTTTCTTTCCACAACCGCATTTCCCTCAGGATGGAAGAGAGAAGAGTACCGCAATGCAATGCCCATGCTGGCCATGGCCTCCTTGTAAGCCCGAGAGCTAATCGCAGGACCCTGGTCAGAATGTAGCATGCCAATTGCGCATGTGCCGATAAAGACTTGCAAATCTTTTATAACAGTTCTGGCGTCAGCCGAGCGCTGGGGCCACATCCAAATGAATCTCGTACAGGAATCCACTGCGACCATGATATATTTATAGTTGCCGTCCCCTTGTAAGGGTCCACAGTGGTCCAGGTAAACACATGCTAATGGTTTGTCTGAGATTAGAAGGGGCGTCTGCGCTGGTCGTTTCACAGTAGACACTTTCCTTTTCTGACGTATTTCACATTCTAGAACATAGTTCCTAGTCTGTTTTCTCATTCGTGGCCACCAATATCTCTGTTTTAGTAATGATACTATGGCGGAAACACCAGCGTGTGCAGAGGCGAGACCTTCGTGTGCCGCTAAAATTAGTCCTAACCTGTGCTACATGTTTGGAATTGCTCTATCCCCCACTCCAGGGATTTGAGCAAACGGAACGTTGTTTGCATCAGTTTTGTATGAGTACTTTACTGGAAAGCATTTCGGGAGTGTCTTACCGCTGTTTTTTACTGAAGCACTGACAGCTTGCATTATCTCGCTGTCTATTTTTTTTTTTGACCGAGTGATGGCAGCTACAGAAGCCGTTTGTACAGCTGCTTTCGCGGCCTCGTCAGCCAACGAATTCCCTGCAACGTGAACGCCATCACGTTGATGACTCAGTGTATGAATCACGTGAGTCTTTTGTAGTTCTTTTTGTAAAAGAACTACCTGTTCCCAAAGCATTTTATGCTTGATTGTGCCACCTTTTGCATCTTTGTAATTGTTTTGAACCCAGTTCTGTAAGTATTCATTGTAAGACTGGACACAGTAATAGGAATCGCACACTATTAGTGTGGGGAATTCTCGTTCGCTATTTTCAAGTGCCATCTTAAAAGCCTGTAGTTCAGCTCGCTGAGCTGTACAGTCTCCGAGTACTTGAGTTTTAGTCATCAAAGGTTTAAATTTCCCTTCGTGCCAACGACCTTTAACAATCGCGCACGCAGCACTATAGGCTTCTTTACCCCCAACCGCGGGTTGTGCTGACCCGTCTGTATATATTATACAATCGTAATGTTCCAGAGGCAGAATCTCTATCGGCAGAGGACATTCATATTCGTATTGCAGAAATTCTTGTGTTTTTAAATTAGGATCAAATTCATATACTACGTCCGGTGCAGCAAAAGAATTAACCCATTGTATCCATCTTGGATGTAAAACTTTAGCATTGGGGATGCTTGCTCTTGTTACTGCTTCTAGGGCAGGTATTGGTGTAACAATAATTATTTGTTTACCTTGGGCTAGGGCTCTTTCTTTTGCTACAGCCGTCTGAACCGCAGTTAGAATTTTTTCAGTTGAACTGAATTTCATTACAGCTTGTGTGTACAAATGTGATTTGTAAGCTATTGGTGCCGTTTCTCCCTCATTAGAGGTCAGGTATGTGAATCCGCATCTTCCTGGGATGATTCAGATTACAAGGTTGCGTTCATTCGCGCGTGTTTGCAGTTTTGTTTTAGTTAACATATCTGCCTGCAGTGATCTTAAAATTTCTGTGTGTTTTTGAGTCCAATTAATTGGTTTAAAATCTGGTTTTATTAGTTCGTAGAGAGGTTTAACCCTCTCTGCATAATTTAAAATGTATGTTCTTCCGAAATTCAGGAAACCTTGTATTGATTGCAGGTTTTTCAGCGTTTTTGGAGCTTGGAGTACAGCACAGAAGTTGTCTGCCAGGCTTTTGCCTTCACTCGATAATTCATATCCTAAAAATAGGACAGTTAAATGGGCAATTCTTGATTTTTGAAAATTAAATGTGTACCCTTCAGAAGCGAACCCAAGTATTATGGTGTTCACTCTTTTCAAGTGAGTCTCCAGGTCATCATCTGTAAGATAGATGTCGTCGACATAAGATAATGCCTCATCATCATAAATTTGTAGTAACTCTGTTACCCTTGCTGAAAATAATCCTGGGCTGTTCTTGAATCCCTGTAGGAGACGACAAAATTGTTTTTGCGACCCCATTATTGAGAAAGCGGTCAAATACCTGCTTTCAGGTGCAATGTTTTGACAGAAGAATCCATTAGAGATATCTAATGTTGTTTTATATTTTTTGCGCACGATGTTATTCATTAGTACTGCACTGTGTGAGTTTTGGACTGCAAAGGTTTTACAGCAGGAGTTTAGATGTCTGTAGTCCAAAACTAGACGATATGAATCGTCTGGCTTGGAGACAGGAAACAAAGGATTGTTCATTTGTGAGGTGCATGTTTCAATCACCCCCTGATATTCAAGTTGATCTAAAATTTCTTTTGCTTGTTTTTTAGCTTCTTGCTTAACAGGATACTGCCTTTGTGCAGTAGGTTGATTTTTTAACTGGATTTTATGGTGAGGAGAATCCTCATCCCATCCTACATGATTTTTATATAATGCTGGGGCTTGGGCCACTGCCCATTTTCTAGCAAGTGTGTATTTTTTATGTATTGGAATGTGATTTGAGAAGGCAGGCATAATCATTTCTTCGCCATGTGGGCACTCCCTGACAAACTCTGGTGGCCAGTCTTTTTCTGCTAGAAAATGTCATAGCCTTTCGATAGATTCTCCCAAAAGAGAGTTTTTATTTTCCTAGTTTTATCTCCCTCTATACGTAATGTTATTTCGTACAGTTTATGGGGCATGCTCACTCGGGTGTCTGCAGTTTCCACTTGAAGGTATTCATTCGTGTCCACTGTCTCTAGAAGATTCATCAGGATCTTGCGAGCTATGCTCACTTCTGCTGCGCTGTCTAGCATTGTCTGGGCCCACTCTCCGTTTTTCAGTTGTGTCCTCAGGATTCTCGGCATGTTTTATTTTAATACTGGCTACCTTCTTTCAGGGAAATTGTAATTTATTACTTTGATGAGCAGGTTCCTTGTCTTTGGACTTGACGTGCTCTTCTTTATGTTCTGACCGTCCTCTTCTTTCCGATTTCTTTGATGAAGTCTGAAAAGATCGAGAGGGACGTGTATCAATATCTTGATATCTGTCAGGTTTTCTCAAATTGTCCCTATTTCTACGGTTGTATCTTTTTTCAGAGGGCTCCCTTTGGGGAGACTTGCACCCCCTCTCTGGAGATCTATTTCTCCGTTGAGGAGACCTTCCTCTGAACTGAAATTGTTTTTCCCTGGGAGTGGTTTGTTTATTACCCTTCCACTTCTTCTTTTGAGAATTGAGATTGTTTTTAATAAAGGTTTTTTCAGGATTTTCAATTAGTTGGGGTTTTACTGGTTTACCACCCACACTATCTCTGCCTAATTCTTCATGGGATTTTTCAATTATTTTTGCGAGCTCAAAAGGTTGGTCTGTTATATCTGTCTCCTTTAATTTTTGGCGGATCGCCACACATGCTGCTTCCCCTTTAATGTTGGCTAATAATATAGCCGAGACCTGCTTAAAGTCTTTTAGTAATTTCACACCCAGAGTCAAAGCAGGTTCTGGACCGTATTCATTTTGAATCTTTCTTAGCACATCTGGTATAATCACCATAGACGGGACACCATGTGTTTTTGTGTAGATAGAAGCAAAGACTGTGCCCCAAGTGTCACAGTCCTCCACATGTGGTGCGATCCCCATTGGGAGGCAGATAGTCAGAATTCAGTGTTTTTCGTGAGGGGTAGTATCAGGAAATACCGCCTCTATCTGAGTGATTTTTTGAGCTAACCAGAATGGAATTTGTTCCCGTTTTACGGGTGTTTTACCAAGACATGATTGTATATTTTGTGGTGTAATTTTGTTTGTGTTTCCCTGTTGAGGGGTGTTTTGTGGAAGTTTAATTGCAGGTTGGACTGTTGAAGTCCGCATGACATATTGGACCAATTGTCTATGAATTTTAATTAGTTGTTTTAACTGAACTAAAAGTTCTATGGCTGGCATTGTTTCAATGTCAGGATGTGGTGTGTAGCTGGCTAGAACCGGCCATGTGGCTCCTGGTCTACCTAGTGGACCGAGCCTGGTAATGTGATTTTGATGTTTTAGGGCGCCATTAAATAAGAGCAGGTGCTCTTGGTATGTTAGTGGAATTTCAACTTCCTCAAAAGGAGAGTATATTTCTGGAGATTCCGCTACTTTGTAGAAGTGGAACTCATGTGTTACAGCATTTGCTGCTGGAAAGGTTATCCAGGAATAGAATACCTCTGTCTGCCGAAACTCATGTGCCTCTACCACAAATACGAAAGTACCACCTCTTGATGTTACTCCATTTTCTATAAGTTTTATAGTTATGATTTTTCTTATGTTGACCGGGATGATTACTGCATCATGGTCGTCTTCATTCAACCCTGTAAGGTCTGCACCCGGTTGATTCGCATTTACTGCGGCTCCACCGGTTTCGTTGTTGTCGCCGTTCAGCGACATTGTTTAATGAAAAGTGTCTTACAGAGCAAGTTTTTTTTTTTTTTTTTTTTTGGAAACAAAAGATTAGGTGCACAATATTTTGGAACACTGTATCCTTCAACGTTGATTATACCGTAAACTAGTACATAGGATTCTCATCCTACTAAGTTCCGGCGGATATTAACCTTTCACCCACTCCAGACGTCTATTAGAGTTTTTACGGGAAAAAGGAGTCTGTGTGAAAAAGCACGACTGAGTTACTCTAGTATCTTGCGTTAGATTATCGCCTTACCAAACGTTGGGCGCCATGTAGTGTAGTTCCTATTTTCCCAATAGGCTCTGCGCATTGGAATAACATAAACAATAGTTTAGACGTAGGACTGAGGTCAACTAGGTCTCTATTGAATATGTTAGACTTAATTTAGGTTTGCCAGCTAGTTCAGAGGTCACTAGAAACTTTCTCGAATGAACAGGGAGGAGTGAACGTCCCTGATTAGACAAGAAGGGATTCAGCTTCTGACAACCGCATAAACATGACAACTTTGCTCCCCCAGAATAAGGAGTATATCTCCAGAGTCGTGTGAAAACAATAGATAGCTATTTCACTCAGTCAGTTGTGCATACTTAGTTTCACCAGAGTGCAGAGAAATAGAGAGACAGGTGTTTTCAATAAAAAGGTGTTATTTATTGAACAGTCTTCTTTCTCATGCAAGAGAAATGAATTGCTATGATTGCAATACTTGTTATAAAGTAAAGTGCGTACAGTAAAAGGAGTATTACGAAATAATACTGTAAAAGCATTGATATGGTTTCTGAGCCATATGATACTTAAAAGGTATAAAATATATACAGTTACATACAAAGATAAAAGCTTGACTAAACGTACTCAACTGGTGTCTCTAAATACGCCTAGCCCGGTGTACCTAACCTAAGCCTAGTACCTGGGAAGGAGTATATGGGCTGCAGTTTAAGTTGAAGTTAGAATTTTGCCAAGTATCGGACCCAAGAATTCTCTAAGGATCTAATCAGCTCCGTACCTTGGTTTTTAGAATGGAGGAGGTCTTGTATCTTGCTCTCAGGACTCGATCTCCCAGTCACCCGCGAGGGTGACTGGAAACAACGGAGCTGGATTTTCTCGGCAGGAGAAAAAGACAGCGTGTTCCTCAGTGCATCAAATGGGAGGGACGGCTTCCTTCGGCACTCGCATCAGCTGGGCTTCGGATAAGTAGATAGCCGCTCTGCTCCACACCACCGTGTGTTGCTTAAGGCAAACGCTGGTATATTTATACCTGGAAGGTGCCGTGTTTGACGTAAGGTTGGACATAAGACGTCAATTAAAGATGTCACTAAGAACTGACCGTTCTTTCAGTGCTTGCATGAGTTCTAAGACAAATCAAAACAAAAGCACAGGGAATTCCCAGGTTGCTGGAGGTTTGGTATGTTGTAAGAACTCGTTGTGCTTTCTAGGAGTCTAAGGAAGTAGCCTTGCCGCATTTGGTTTACATTGGCTATTACTAAATATGAAATATTTAATTAGGGTCCTAGATAAAACACAACAACCTGACTTACAATGATACAAGTGGGCCTCAAAACTCAGTCATTTGGCAACCTGGCTCGCCATGATGGAAGATTTACCAGTAATTAAAACAGAATATAATGAATGGGTAGGAATAGGTTAAAACAATTCCCTTTACCGAATAAAGACAGTTGGGAGCACTCTTGCACCAATGCTAAGGAACTTAGGTTTTGATATATTTTAAAGAAGTCTACAAGAATGGCGCTCACTGATTTTTTCCTATTTACTGGACCACACATAGGTCGTCACATGGTCAAAAGCAGAGTGTTACATGGTCACATGCAGGTGCGCCATTTCACAATTGCAGACTTTGATCATGAGATTGTTTATAATATTAATGAACCCACTCAATACTATGGGTTGGGAAGGAACTTTATATACATGTCCAAATACACTTCAAGTACCCCTAGCAGCTGAATGATAGCAGCATGCTTGAAGGTATGTACTGTGCAGAGAATATAAAAATACTGCAGGGGGTGCGTAGGTCTTCCCCTCTACCATGCCTTAGAGTAGATGCAATTAGAATGAGGGAAGTATTCTATCAAGTGAACAATGGAACAGATGTTGCACAGTTGGTACCAATGTCTCCAGAAAAGCGAGGTTCAAACTTATATATATTTTAAGTGATTTCATACGCTTATCTTACACTGATTCAATTTAATGAGACACATTTTGCAGATTGCCCCAAGTGTAGAGGTGTATGAAGAACAGACATGAAAAGGTTTTGCACTAGCCAACATGTGGGGACCTTGTGTGCAATAAGATCTAGAGTTTGATAAGAAAACAAAAATACGGTAAATTAAAGCCTTATGCAAATACAGAATAAAAGATTAACAAATGAAGAGGTTTATGCAGGTGAAATCTGTATTGGCCAAGTGCAAAACTGCATTCTTGGTGATGGTAGCTAACCCTCCTTGATCGCTTGTGTTGATGGAATATGTAAAGCTTGGAAATGATACCTCGTTGGGGGTAGTAGGCGCTATATTAAATGCATCTACAATACTATATACTCCAAAGGAACGTGTGAAGTAGGGAAAGTGCATGACAAGTGACTCTTGATATACTAACGATCACAGGATGTTAAGTCTCGAAGAGAGGATCATTTTGTTGAATACAATCCTGTTTTGGCCTTCCTTGTAGGAGTATGAGGCACTCCACAAAGCCGATTTTGCAGCTTATTAAAAAAACTATTACTGTCAGACTCTGAACCGACTTTTTTGTTTGTTTGTTTTGTTAATAAATGGTAACTAAAGATTTTTTTTAAATGTAAAGCCTGCATGGCCACCCCTTTACTGACTCTCTGAAAAGAATCAGGTTCAAATTAACATCATCTAATGATTCTTTACAGATTCTGGTGATTCTGTGCGGCATTTCCACTTTTACCACCGCAGTACAATGAATCTTTCAGCATGTCTCTGGCAATGTAAATCTGATCTGGCATTAATACAATTATTTTTAATGCTCTGGAGTTATGATTGCACTTGTGATGGAAAGTTTCTGGGTGCTGCCTATCAACTTTCTTTAAATCCTAGTAATTGAGGGGGGCATGGCTTGACATGCCAAGATGGCGGTCTCACTCTAGGAGTGCTCCGGACCCTCTGCGATTCAATGACATCCTCATCCTCCTCCAGCATATCCTAGCCAGTAGGGCCCCTCTACCCTTGGGGCTCCCTTACCTACTGCGGTCCTGACTTCAAGAACAGGCGCTGACTGGAATTGAGCAGGTGGATGGCAGTGACCGGTGGAGAGACTCCAACCACAACAAAATGGGGGCTGTGTAGCCTACCAGGGCCATCAAATGCACGTTGCAGACGGCAGCGGACCTGTGTGGGGTGCTCCGGGGACTGTGGCTCCTGCCCGGCCCCTAGGTGATCCACACCGGCCCTGCTGATAGCAAGTGAGGTCCTGTGCCGGCGCCCGGAGGGAGGAGAGAGCGCCTGCGGAGGGCGATAACAATTGCGGGCCCTGAGCGATTATGTGCTGCTGACGGTAGGCCGCTCCGGGGTTCCAGATACCCAGCTGCCTCCTTCTGCGGATGTCTTCTGCCCGCTGGTGTTGGTCCACGGTGGTCGGGGCTGCAGCTGGTGAGGGTGTTCCCGGAACATCTTGCGGCAGCACCCGGGGTGCAGAGGGGCACTCATGAGACACAGTGGAGCTGCTGTAATGCCCCCAATGTCGGCGGCAACCGCCCCCGCCTGAGTACAGCCCGCCCCACGACTCTGCAGAGACATCCGATCAGCGGCCGGCGGGACACCTCAGAGGAGCTGCTAGCAGAGGCGAGCCTCAACAAATACGTGAATGGGGAGCGCGGAAGGCCTGTAATCTGGTTGGGACTATCCTTTGGCAGACCCTTTTGTCTCTGCCCCAGCGCTTGCTGCCCGGCCTGCGGTTGGTGGGTCTGCTCCCTGCACCTGCACCTGCCCTGCTGGCCGGCCAGCGATCGGCGGAACCACTCTCCACGCCTGCAGAGGACGGGACCGACCGCACTGGTGCTGGGGCCCTGTTGACGCCTTGGTGGTCGCTTCCGCGACCAGATAGGAAGTGAGGCCAGTGTATACCGCAGCGGCACCCGAGGAAAGGGGGGGCGCTCGCCCCTACCTGCTTGCGCCAAGCGGGACCGTGGACTCCACCGGGTGCGGGAGTCTGTTAACCCAGGTTGGTGAGCGCTATTCAGCCCGCGACCGGCGGAAGCGCGCGTCCGCCTACAGGAAGGGGCGTACCCACCTGGGACTTGCACATTGAGACCAGGTGCGGGATGGCACCAAGAGCGAATCACACCGGGGGCCCGGGCTGTAGGTCCCGAGCTAAGACCGGATGAACTCAAAATTGCTCGATGGTTGCTACCACACAGCGGGGCTGATCTATCCGGTCACATCAAGCTTAATAATGAGACGGCTCTGAGAATCTGATACCCTGGGCAGATCCAGAAAGGTCCCCCGAATCATGGTCAGTCCTCCATGGTCCACTAATAATCACATACTCCGGAGAAGCGTTGCAGGTGGACCGCCCTTGCCCCTCTGTCTCGGGCCAGTCTCTTCTGAGATCCCCCTGAGATCTCCCACTACTTATACGCACGGCGGCTGGCACCTATAGCCAGGGACCAGCTTAAGGGTCCACAGCGATCTTGACATTTCTGCAGAGGCCTCCCCGGCTCGGGGTCTCACTTGGCTGAAATCTTCTGCAGGACTCCTCTGGGATCTACTTGACCGGTCCGTGAGGCAACGTCAGCTCTCTCCCTAACGCCACTCAACGACCCAGGAGCTTGATGACAACGAGCACAGCAGGGTCGGGCTGACCCCTCCAGGGCTCTGAGCAGTCATGGGGAAAGAGAGAGGGACAAAACCACTGTCGACCCAAACCTGCATGGAAAAGTAGGCGGTCGGTGGTTCCAGCCACGGCGGGACAGCAGCTCCTGTGGTCAGCCATCCCAAAGGTGACCTAGACACTATCCTGCAGGCCATTAGGACATGTTAGGAATCCATGGAAACCAGGATCGGGGTTGTGCGAGTGGACATGGTCCTCATCCGCCAGGACATTCGCAATGCAACAGCTCGCATCACAGAAGGGGAGTCCTGCCGTTTGGAGGTGGAAGATGATGTCTCAGCCCTGAAGACACAGGTCAAACACCTTCTATCCCACACAACTGACCTCCACAAGTGGGCTGAAGATGCAGAAAACCGATTGCGTCAGAACAATCTGCCCCTGGTGGGCATGCCTGAGGGGACGGACCCGGCACAAATGACCACCTTTCTTGATTACTGGATTAAATCCTGGATGCCCCGAGTGCCCTGTCACCATAGTTTGTCATGGAGCGGGCCCACCGTGCACTCGCACCCCGGCCACCGCCGGGAGCCCCACACTTACCAATAATCTCAAGGATCCTACATTTTAGGGACCGCAACACCATCTTGCAAGAAGCCCGCTCCTGACCAGAGCTGTTCCACAAAGACGCAAAAATCATGATCTTCCCAGATTATACAAAAGAAGTGCAGGTCCAAAGAAGATCATATATTCACATAAAACAGAAACTGCTGGCCTTCAATCTGCCCTATAGACTCCTTTTCCTGGCCCGCCTCAGGGTGATTCTCCACAACAAATCCTACTTCTTCGACACGTAGGCAGCGTGGACCAGGTGACTGAGGAGTGCCCACACCGCACCCGGAGAGAGTTCCAATGATTTCCCGAAGCCTAGCTCAGATGATAATGGCCTTTCACGTAGATCCCAAATCTGACTCCAACTGCCACCATCACTCATAACCTGAACTGGAGGAACGTCAATCCTTAAGTGCAGAGGGGACCAACAAGTTCCCCTTATATTATTACGTCCCTATAGCTTATTTCTATTCACTCTCAATCGTTGTTTACTGGGCGACAGATGCTTCATTTGGGGAAGTATAGGGAGGGAGGTTGGTTGGGATGTTGGGTTAGGATGTTGGGTAGGGGCTATTATCTCTGCTCTTGTTTGTGTTTCTCTGTTTCTTTGCAGCACTCTGTACAAAGTCCACGATGTGTCCCAGGGGGCCCAAGTAATATACCTGACCACAATTTCCTGCACCTGGGGCCCTGTCATTTAGGCTTGACAGACCTCCTGCCCAACACAATGCCACAGCCCTAAAGCGGGGGTGAACCCCTTAGAGTCCTTTCTTGGAACGTTAACGGACTCAGATCAAATTAAACAAACTGCAATTTTAAAGCATGCACGGAGGGTCACCCCAGATGTCCTTCTACTGCAAGAGACACACTTGTTGGGAACTCTATGCCCCTTTTTAGCCAACAGGGCTTTGACCAATAGTGGCACTCGGGGTTCTCAAAATGGGCTTGAGGAATGGCAATCCTTCTGTGGCGCTCCCTTCCCATCACTCGGATCCACACATTTATTGACTCCCTGGGCGCTTTGTCACCCTGACGGGAACCCTTGGAGACACCACTATCAGTCTGATGTTGTTATACACCCCCCGGCGAACTTGGAGTCCCCTACCCGGGCCTCGGTAGAGACCATGTTCTCACTCCCCCAGGGCCTGACTGTGATTGGGGAGGGACTTCAATGCTGTCCCAGAGCCAACCAAAGACGCCACGGGCACACCATCCTCCGATAGAAGTCTAGGTGCTGAGTGGCTTGGGGATTGGTCCTCCAAGTTGGCCCTCTGCTACGTCTGGTGCACCTGGCACCCTAGAACATTACAGTATACACACACATTCCCTACACACCACACTCACTCCCAAATTGACCTCGTATTTATGCCTGCCCCGGACTGTGGGGCAGTTGCTGAGGTCCAAATCCTGGTGCGAGGCGTCTCAGACCACTCTCCGCTCATCCCACAGTTAGAAGGCTCCATGGGCGCTCTGCACCCTATATGGAGGGAAATGCCTGGTTCTTCCAGGACCAAGAATATAAGCGGGGGATCGAGGGTGAACTGAAGCACTACTTCCGCACTAACGAGGGCACTGTCCAACTTCCTAGTACGCTATGGGAGGCAGGTAATGCCACGATCCGCAGATACGCCAAGGGGTTCCTCAAAAACAGGCCACAAGACCAGGATGAAATGAAATGAAAAATTATATTTATATAGCGCATAGACTACCCGGAGGCCTCGCAGCGCTTTAACTGAGTTCCAAGGCGATGTACTGGGTAGGTTAACACGCTTTTCCAAACAAGTGAGTTTCTAAAGCTTTTCTGAATGCCATCCGATTGTTGTTCTCTCTAAGATCAAGAGGAAGGGAATTCCATGTTCTCGTAGCAATGTGCGAAAATGAGCGGCCGCCCCAGCGGGCTTTTATTTATTTTGGTTGTGGTAGCTAAATGCAGTGAGCTGGAGCGAAGAGCTCTAGAGGGAAGGTAGGGCATGATTAGGGAGTACATAATGGCAGGGCCTGTTCGATGAAAGGATTTATGAACAATGCACATAGCCTTAAATTGTACCCTTGCAGCCACAGGGAGCCAGTGCAGCTTCTTTAAGGCCTTTTTGGCCGACTGCCAGCGTGGGATATTGAATAGTAGTCGCGCTGTGCAGTTTTGAGTGACCTGGAGTTTATTGATCACTGCCACCGGGGCTCCTAGATATAGGGCATTACCGTAATCGAGGCGGGAGAGTATCAAGGCCTGAACCATGATTCTCCTCGCCTGGAATGGAAGCAAAGGGAGCACCTTCCAGAGCATTCTCATTAGCCCAACACAGATGGATGCAGTTCGAGCAATCTCAAACTGATCACTACTGTGCTAGCGCTCTGGGTGACAACACTGTATACTATTGCTGCAAGTGCTTTTTAAACTATGTTCTGTTTTTAAAAATTGTTGTTGCTAATGTTAATTGTTCGTTGACTCCCCGGTCCACCGCAGCGATTTAGGCTGTTTGTTGTGGAGGGAGAACAGAGCGCTCCTACTTCCTGGTGGTGCCAATAGTCGGTGGCCATCTTATCATGGTGACGCTCCAGTCTTCCTCGAGCCCTGACTACATAGGTTCACAGCGCTGACGCGCACGAGCAATCTCGAACTGATCACTACTGCGCTAGCGCTCTGGGTGACAACACTGTATACTATTGCTGCAAGTGCTTTTTAAACTACGTTCTGTTTTTAAAAATTGCTGTTGCTAATGTTAATTGTGCGCTGACTCCCCGGTCCACCGCAGCGATTTAGGCTGTTTGTTGTGGAGGGAGAACAGAGCGCTCCTACTTCCTGGTGTTGCCAATAGTCGGCAGCCATGGTATAGGATCAGCATCTCTCCAAGCTTGGGGCCAGGACCCTCCGTCTGGAGATGGCTGCAGCTGCGGCAGACGGGGAGGCGGAGCACCGAAAGCTCGAACTAATTCGCAAAGAGATCAAGGCCATATCTTTTGAATCTGCGAAACTCATATGGCGATTCTCGGTGGCCTGGGTCTATGGTTGGGGCGATAAGAATGGCAAGTTGTTTCATTGGTTCGCTACTCATCTTCTGGCCAACCCGATAGCTACGTAAATTCGAGACCTGCAAGGACAAGTCTTCCACAGCCCTGCCGAAATCGCGCGGACCTTCATGAGCTATTATGCGGCACTTTATTCAGCAGATTATACACGTCTGTCACCAGATCCCTTTCCTACAAGGTGTCCCCCTCCAACAACACTCTGCGAGGGACATCAAGGTCATGGACGAGCCCATACCGATCAAAGAAATCAGTGAAGCAATCTGCTCACTTGCGACTCGTGAGACTGCCAGTCCAGATGGTCTCCCCGCAGAATATTATGCAGCATTTGGGGACATCTTAATCCAGCAACTCTACTCCTTGTTTGAGGAAGTTCAGGAAAGTGGGACCTTTCCCTCCGATACGGACACCGCCACAGTCATAGGTATACCAAAACCGGACCCCCCCTCAGCCTCGTGTTCTAACTACCGCCCCATCTCCCTGATTAATACTGAGATAAAATTTTACGCAACGATTCTTACCACCCGGTTGAAGCGAGTGATCAAAACCCTTATACATCCAGATCAATGTAGCTACATGTCACGCTGCAGCACGAGGAAATGTCTGAGGCATCTCCACGTGGGCCTCGCTCACCTGCACCTCCTTCCCCCATACTTAACTCTGGTCCTACTCGACTTTGTGAAGGCCATCGATACGGTCGACTGGTACAATCTAGGGAGTGTGCTAGAGAGGGTGGACTTCGGTCCCCACTATCGAAAACTGGTGGGCGTTCTTTACGCTCATCCATCTGCCAGGGTCCTCATAAACGGGGCACTATAGGAAGCCTTTCCAGTTAGAAGGAGAACCTGACAGGGGTGTCCACTGACCCCTCTCTTATTCGCTCTAGCAATAGAGCCTTTGGCTTGTCTATTTCGGGCCCAAGAGCGGGTACAGGGGTGGCCCTGGCAGGGCTTCCACGAGGATCGGATCGCCCTATATGCGGACGATGTCCTGCTTTTCCTGGCTGACCCAGCCCAATCCGGACCGAGATGCCTCCAGATTCTCCAATCCTTTGAGAGGGTATCGGGCCTGCGCCTTAACATGGCAAAATCTACCTTGGTGCCCCATCACGCCTCCAGAGAATGTGTGGATTGGCAAACAACAATCCCCCTGCGACGGCTATCTTTCGATTATCTTAGTATTTGGGTGGCCCTTCTCCCATAGCTGACTTGGTCCCGCAATGTCGCCCAGTTGCTCAAACACATAGAAGACGATCTCCGTTGTTGGCCATCCCTACCCCTTAACCCCATCGGTAGGATTGCTCTCTTCAAAATGATGGTCCTGCCCCATCTCCTGTATGTACTCCAAAACCTTCTGCTCCACCTCCTTCGCAGTTGGTTCCGGGAACTAGATGGGGTGATCACAACCTTCCTCTAGGGTGGTTCGAGACCAAGGCTGGCCCTTAAATGCTGTCAACGGGTCCCCCATACGAAGGGGGAATGAGGATGACGAACCCCTTCCTGTACTATCCCGCCACCTGTCTCCTGGCGAGCCACGACTGGTTTCATGGTGGCTGGTTGGATCTGGTCTACTGGCTGGAGGTGGAGCACCTCAGGTTCTCCAGGATTCAGGCCATGCTCTATGGGACTCCAGTTCCTCAGACTCTACTGGCAGTCACTCACGCAGTCGTCCTTGTGTGGCGTTCTGCGCTGCGGCACACCCAATGGGACGTCAACATTACACTATAGACACCTCTCTGGCACAGAGCCTGGTTGCAGGAGGTTGGGACACTGGCAAGCTTCCAGACATGGGACTGGATAGGAACCACCCACTTGGGGGATATGTGGAGAGGTGAGCATTTTTCCACTTTCCGAGAGCTGCTACAAGCATACTCCCTACACACTAACAAAATCTATAAATACCTCCAATTGCGAGATGCCCTTACTCTCCACGTCCCTGACCATACAGCAATCCTAGAATTTAGTCCACTGGAAGATAAGCTCCTCACCTGGGGAAGGGGGGAATATCCCAAATACATTGCTCTCTACTAAATAACACCCTGTTCACATAAGACTCTCTTAGGACCCGCTGGGAGCAATGGGTGAGCTCGCTGGAGGAGGACTGGAGGGATGCATTGATGGCCCCTAGAGTGCTCACTATATCGGCCAGACTCCGCCTCATTCAAAATTACTACCTCCATTGTGCATATTTTTCCCCTGTACGATTACACAAAGGGGGCTTTCTCCCCACCCCTAGATGTCCGATATGCGAGGCGGAACCAGCTGACTTTTACCACATGGTCCGGTCCTGCGTCATCATTTCCAACTACTGGGCATCAATTGTGGCAGAAATAAGCGACATGCTGAGCTGGGTGGTCCCCTTTTGTCCTCTTGCCCTTCGCCAGGAGGTGATGGAGGGGTTGGATGCTGACAGGTTGTTCTTGGGGGCAGCCAGCTTCGTGGCCAAAAGATACATTGCAACGGCCTGAAAAAGTTCGGCACCTCCATTTGTCGCGAAGTGGCTTAAAGGAGTGGATTGGTGCGCCATCCAAGTAAAAACTCTATATGAGGCCAGAGGCTGCATGGCCAAACAGGAAAGCATATGGGGCAAGTAGCTGGGCTTGAAGGGCTGAGGTTCCATAGCTTACGGTGGGAAGGCTCTGAGGGGCAGTATTGTTCTTACATACTGCATGGCACTTAGGAGAATATTATAAGAATGTATTCTGCTCTTTTGTATTTCACAGTGCTGTAATGTTCACTTTGTTGTTCATAAAACCAATAAAATTATGTTTTCAAAAAAATCCTAATACATTAAAAGCATAGCTGCCAAGATTTCAGATCGCTATGTGTGACATTTTCATAATTTCGGTGTAACTATGAGTGACATTTCAATGACTAGGAGTTACACATTCACTCATAGTCGTTGAGCGTGAGCGGGTTCATTTGGGCAAGTGAGGAGGATTATTACAAAGCTACCCCTGCATGGGGGTAGACTCCTCTGTGCACAGCAGGTTAGACGAACGAAACGTCTGATTCAATCTTCCAAAGTTAAATGAGTTCATTAATGCCGTTATCAAGTCTTATTTTATTGATCAGCTCATTTTTTTCATGGCTAAGTTCAAACAATTGATAATGTCATAATTGTTGTCATCATGGTTTCAATTTCACCAATAAACGATCATCACAGTTTAAATTGTTCCCAATTCATTTTTTGGAGCCAGGCCAAGAACAACAACCAGACCCAGGCGGGGCACAACCCGCAGAGGTAGAAAAAACACCAGTAGAACCCAAGAACAAGAAGGGCACTCGCAAGAAGTAACAGACCATAATAACTTGGTGATTAATATTTCACCCTACCAACTGTCAAGTGAAGAAACACGCACCTTGCAAAAAGGACAATCTTTTGTTCCAACCACTCAAACCAATACGCTGGAATTGGAAGTCAGCGCATTCAAATTGTTACGCAACATCCGTCTACGTCACTATTTCCAGAATGTAGTTCCAACACCCATTAATTCACTCTTTGTTACTAGTAGTCAAGTCATTGCGCGCTGACTCTGTGACGTCATATGCGCATGTGTCGAGTCAGAAAAGGGGCACGTATGGCGGGGGGCTGGCCCCCTCCTTCCCCAGACCTTGATCAGTGGTGGGGAATGCCCCCGGCGCGTCTTGATGACGTGGCGGGCGAGCCCCACCGCGGATTGGTGCCGGCTTCCCCAGATGACCCGGAAGCAATAGAATTGCTTCCGGGTCAAAATGGGGGGGGGGGGGGGGGGGAGCCAAGGGGCGGACCAAGGTTGCGACTGGTCCACCCCTTGGGGGTTAAAAGGCAGGGGGAGTGCGGGAGGCGTCCTCTTGTTCCCGCGCTCCCCAGGCTTGCCCTTTGCCCACAGCCTCCGCGAGGCCACTACCCAAGCGGGCCAGGGCCAAGAAAGGTAGTGGTCGGGTCCAGAAGCAACAGGGAGGGGGGTCCTTCTGGGAGGGTCCCTGAAGGGGGGCTGGTGCCACCGATGGCCCCTATACCTACTCCCCAAATCCCGGCGATTATACCTGTAACACCGGCACCAGCCGTGCCAGTGCCAACACCAAGCACAGTGCCTCTGGTGGTCCCAGCGGTCGTCCCAGTGGTACCCATATTTAACCCTGCACCTGTCCCGTCACAAACACGGCAGCCCCCATCCCGGTATTAGCACCTCCAGAGGTTGGTCAGGTCCCTCCTGAGCTGGCAGCACAGATAGGGGCAGTTAAACCTTTGCTAGGGATAGGGGGGATGTTATCATCTTCAGTAGGTGCAAAGGAGGAGGGGGAGGATCCTTTGGCGGAGGCGCATAAGATGGTGGCAAGGATCATGACTGCCCCAGGTAACGGGGGGGGCAAGTGCGCCTATTCCTCCACAAGCAGCATGTGCAGGCAGCAACTCCGGAAAGGACAAGATGGTAGAACCAACGCGAGCCGGGGAAAGTGGTAAGGATGTGGCATTACCTGTGCTAGGTGAATGTACTATACCCTCCAGGAGAGAACATTTGGCTCAACATGTTACACAAGAAGTGAAGGATTTAATTTGGGCGGGCAAATATGTCAATATGTTTTCTTTGCTCGTGGATAACAGGGAAATGGAGTATGCTAGGAAGCAGAAAGATTGGATGTCGCCTAGCGAATGGCTGGGAGAAATACCAAGATTCAGGGTGGAAGAGACATTGATCAACTGGATTAGAGCCTTTTCTGCGTTTATGGCTATTACAGGTGAGCGTTCCCCTAATTTGCAGGCAGAGATGGCGTGTTACCAGAGTAGGATCACAACTTTCAGTGGTTCAAAGGTTCAAAGGTTTTTTTATTTGCATAATTAGTTAAAATTATTACAAAATTCGCATAATAAAATAACGATACAAAATTTATTTAAAAAAAAGTTACTAAAATTGTTGTCTCTCGGCTTTTGTTTTGTTTGGGGGCGGGGCTTGTGAGGTCCTGGGGTTAAGCTGGCCCTGTTTGCCCACAAACTGGATGGTCCTCATATTCTATTAGGTCTAAAAGTTTTCTTGCTTCTGCCAAGAATTTGACTCCACGGCATACTAGGATTATGTTGGAACCACCGAGCCAGCTTGTGACTGCGTGTCTGCAGGATCGAATGTTGAGAGCATTAAAGATGGGTTTCAATAAGAGTCGTCTCTGACTTATCAGGGCCAGACATAAGCAGAAAAGGTGGACAAGTGTTTCGGTGTTGTACCCGCAAAGGCGACATTGATTCGTCTGGTGTGATGATTTCCAGGACGGTAGTAAATCCTTTGTGACATGCATCCCCATCCGATAGGCTGTAAAAGACTTTTTTAGGTGACCACTGAAGTGGGATGTTAGATATGTGTGTGTTTTTGGGGTTGTGAAGCTGTTCAGGATGGTCCAGGCATGCCGCCGTTTTGCCAATAACTCTTTGTCCTCAAAAAAAGATTTCCATTTTGCTGCCGTATTGGCTGATTTTTTGGACTTACTTTATCTGTCCCTGATTTCCAAGCGACTGCTAGCTCTAACTTTTCCACGCAGAATGTCAAATACTTTCCCCAATTGTTCATGGATTCAGTTTCCCCTCGTTTTTTAATTTCCTCCCAGCTTAGCCAGTCCAAGGAGTCTGGATCTGCAGATCTAAGTTTGTGGCAGAAGTTCACGAAGCCGCTCATGCTCCGGAACTTCTGATTTTGCAGTCCAAATTCGAGCCTGACTTGTGCGGCTGAAGCAGATTTGGGAAGGTTGAAGACCGCTTTATAAATTTTAATTTGTAGTTCATTCAAAAGGTCCACCTCCTTACCGCACCACGTGACTAAGCCATAAGATAAAGTGGGCATAATCTGTGCAGCCATTGTTTTTAATAAATGATTGTAGTTGGGGCAGTCCATTTTTTCCTTTAGAGAGCGATACGCGAAGATTAAAGATTGTACTTTTGCTTTGAGTGCTATTTTGTGGTCCTTATAATTTGCTCCTTTTGTTATTGTAATGCCCAAGTACTTATAGTGTTCTTGTTCTTTCACTGGTGCCCCTTGGGCCATCCATTTGTACTTTAGGTTTTGCCGGTCAACTAGGCGGACCACTTTAGTTTTCTCTTTGTTAAGTGCTAGGCCTTCCTGTTCTAGGTACAGAGTTAATTTATTAATAGCTCTTTGTAAGCCAATAGGTGTCGTGCTCAATAATACAATATCGTCGGCATATTGTAAATAGTATATTGGATTGTTTGCCAAAAATGGAGGATGGTTGTCTGCTGATTCGATCGCGCTTGTGAGGTCAGAGAGAAAAAGGTTAAAAAGGGTAGGGGCTAGTACACAGCCTTGCTTTAAGCCTAGGGGCGTTTGGATGCTACTGGTGGTACTGCCACCATTTCCCAACTTTACTCTTACCCAAGTATGGTAATGAAGGGCTTTGATGGCTCTTAGGAGTTGGTAAGGCATCCCCCAACTCTCTAGTTTGCTCCGCAAGCGCACTCTGTTTACCCGATCGAAGGCAGACTTGATGTCTATGAAACAGGCATACAAGCGAGTGCCATTTGCTATTGCTTGGTCCGTTAGGATAGACAGGCAGGTTAGGTTAGTTGTTGTTCCCATTCCTTGCCTGAAGTCTGTTTGAAATTTTGGCATGATCTTTGTTTCTGATATCCAGACTTGTAATTCACGTAGAATGCAAGAGGCGTAGAGTTTAGCCTCTACATCTAGTAAGGATATCAGTCTAAAATTTGAAAGGATTGCGATGATCGCCATGCTTAAAAATTGGGTGGATGATACTTCCCTCCCAAGAGGCGGGTATCTCTGCGAGATTGTATATACGATTGAACAGTGGCGTTAGAATTTCTGCCCACAGATCCGGGTCATGCTTAAATATCGCATTCGGTAGACCGTTTGGTCCTGCTGCACCCTCTGACTTTAGTCTTGAAATTATACCTCTTAATTCAGTTTTGGTGATTAAGTCAGCTGGGTCTGTTGACCCCTTAAGGGGTTTTTCCTGGTTGGATTTCCAATTGTCCTTCTTCGTCACTCCTTTTGGTTCCTCCATGTTGGCTTTAACTGCCCCTGAATCTTTAACGAGACCTGTATTTGTATTGCTATATAGGGTTTGCACATGTCTGATCCAGGTTTCTGCTCCAACCCAGCTTCTTGTAGGATTTTTGCCCCTTGGTTAAGCTCGTTTATGATGCCCCAGAAGACCCTGCTATTAGGTTGTTTTCCCGCAATTAGCAGTTTATTCCAAACAGATTCTTTGTATGAATACTTTGCGGCTCTCAATGCCTTCCTGTAGATGTTCCTTGCTCCCCTCAGATTGGATTTGTTTACCACAAGCCCCGACATTTTTTGGTTTGCGACGGCCCGAACCTCCTTAGCGACCTTTCTTTTTTTGGCTCTTAAGTCCATATTGAACCAGGGCTCCTTCTTGATGTTAAAGTTACTGTGCTTCCCTTCCATTGCTGGGAACTTTTGCTGCAGAACTCGAATCATTTGCTCCCAGCTTATTACGAGGTCCTCTTCATTTTGAATTCCAAAATTGGCTATATGTGATTTTACTGTGTCCGTAATTTTGCCCAACCCCTCTCCGTGCCATTTCAATTTTTTCAAGTTGAACTTTGATGCATGATGCAGAAGGGCGGTCGTTGTTAGCGCCATACTTGGTGCAATATTCAAGGTTAGTATTTGTGGGAAGTGGTCGCTTTCTACCCGATGTTCTATGTGGAATGATTTGATGTTAGGAGTTAATTCGTCACTTACTAAGGAGTAGTCGATTATTGAGTGTACCCTGCCGCTCAGGTATGTAACTGCTGCCGGCATGTCCCCCTTAGTATTGCCATTCATAATCGCCAGACCATAGTCTTTTAATCTGGATGCAAATTTCTTTCCGCTATCATTTCCCGTCATCTTCACCTTCGCCTTGTTTTGATCAATAAAGGCGTTGTTGAAGTCCCCGGAAATTACCATTGGGTATTGCGAGTAGGTTCTTTGCATGGACTTGATAAGTGACAATAACGTTGCGTGTTTTTCTTTTTGTACCTTTTTGTCTGGATGGATATAGACGTTAAATATTAACAATTTCCATGGTTCAGTCCCCGGTGGCGATACTTCGGTGATTTTGATCACTTGGGCCCACTTCAGGCTAACGTCTATTTCCTCAGATACCCAATTATATTTATGGGTTACGTAAGTTGATAGTCCACCACGGGGATGGCCGTGCATGGAGAGTCTTTCTGCATATATTTGATGTTCATGGAAACCTTGGACTGGGGTTGATTGCAGTTTCCAAGATTCCTGAATCAGAATTATATCTTGTTGTTGGAAAAAGACTCTGGTTTCACTATCATGGGCCATTTCTCGAAAACCATGCACGTTCCATGAACAAATTGAAACTGATGAGTTCTTTGTTAGGTTCTGGGGGAGCAATTCGTTCTGCTGGTTTACGGGGAAGTTTGGATCTGGGTTAGGTAGCTTTATTGCCGAGGACATTAGGTATCCATGACCAATCCGTTCTATCAGCGTGGTGAAAACCGTTTCTTTGCGCTTTACAACTTTCGCTTGATGGCTCTATCGTGGAAGCCCTGGCGCCACGTAGACAAGAGATGTTTTGACCTCTGCTCCCCTGTCCCTTGTCTTGAACAGTTTTATTTGATTGTAGGGGATGGGGGTACCTTGGGCGCTTGTGTCTCATTATAGATATTCCCCATGATTCAAACTGCGATTTTTTAAGATATATCCTTTCTACCAGATCCTTTGAGGCCTAAGTTGTAATTGTTTCCTCAATCGCCCCATTGTTAGCATTTTGTTGAAATTCAACAGAGTTGAGGTCCTGGGAACTGATTTCTTTTAAAGCCGGTAGTTCGCTAAACAATTTTAACAAGTTGCCTCGATTTAAGAAATCCTGTGGCCCCCTAGTTACATATTCGGGGATAAAAGTTAGCTTTAAATCAAACAACTCTGGGTAATTAGTTGGCTCCATTTGTGATGTTCCGGTTTTGCAAAGTAGTGAGTTATAGGGTTGCGTTTGGGCCGTTCTTTGCTCCCTTCGTAATAACGAACATTTGCGTTCCTTTGCTAGAACTGTGATTTGTATGGGGCTTGAGGCTGTTTGAAATTCGGGTATTGCTGCTGGTCCTTGAGGTTCATATGCATTACTTTCCAATATGGTAGAAAGTTGTTGCTCAATTGTAGTTTTTGTGCCGACATTGTGGCCCTCTTTGGAGTCACATTTAGAATCCAAACTATTTTTTACCCGGGCTGTGGTCGGCTCATGTTGCTCGATGCCTCCCTGTTTGACCACCTGTTTTGGCTTTATTTGTTCTTTTCCCGGTTCTGGAGCTTGTGATTGGTGGTTCAATATTGTGAGCGTTTTACTAATTTCCATTGTGGAAGGGGATTTGGTTAATTTGGCTCCTGACCGGGGGCCATCACCCCTTGATATGAATGAAGTGTTTGAGTGGTCGAGTCGGTCTATGTGGATTTCCTCACTCACTGACGGCCCATTCAAAAGGTTAGATTTTTTTTCTCTGAGGGTATTGGTGTTAAAGATGGGGAAAGTTTTGCCCTGATCTATATGCTGATTGCTCTTGTATTTGAGCCTTGCCTTCCTTGCCCTTTTCCTTTGTCTCTTTGTGGGATGCTCCTCAAATGTGGATTGGTGAGATGGTTCGATTTCTTCACTATTTGGGTCTCCTTTATCTGGGCCACATTCCTTTAGTAATGGTACTTTATCCATTATTTGTTCGCTTTTCTTTGGGCCGTTTGAGAGATTTCTCTTGCGCGACTGAGAGTTCTCCGGGGTTGGCTTAGTTTCTGTCGTCTGGCTGTGGCCACGAGATAGTTTTACTTCCCCTAAAATGTCCATCAAAATGGCCGGGAGGCTTGCCAGCTTTTCAATAATACTTTCACATCCGCAGATTTGTTGTTGGTTGCTCCAGCTGGTCTTGGGTTCTAATTTCCCCTGGGTTGACAGGAGCAATGAAAGGGAGTCCAATTTTGTGTTTATGCTTGAGATATGCCCAGCCATCAAAGTGATGAGGTCGATCTGGACTTCCATTTTGTTTGATTGAAAGTTCAGCACCCTAATTGCTTGCTCTAGAGTGCTTAACAAAGGTTGGGTCCATGATGCGGCGGGCTCGGCATTTTGGATTTTACTTGGGTCCTTGGGCTCTAAGTCCGACGCGCTCCCTGATGAGATTGTAATTGGGTCGGTATGGGCGTGGTATGGTTGATTTGCCTGCATGATGCTGTCATTTACGCTTCCTTTTTGTTGGTCTCTTATTGGCCCTAGGCCACGCGGGGTTGAGACCCGCATAACCGGACTCAGATGTCGGCCATCAAAACCGTATTCTTCTCGTGACGTTCTTCCTTGTGAATCGATATACTTTATAATTCTCTCTGAGAGTTCCTCAAGTTGGGAGTCATTGGATAGAAAAAGAGGCTGTAACCATGGTTCTCCTTCTTGCCCAGATGTGATGGATTGGTTTTTGTGGTCTGTGTTGACCTCCTGCGCGCTCTTGCTCGCCATTCCGTGATCTCTATTCTCTGTTGGCTCCATGATTGCCTCACTTTTGTTCTCGCTCGACCTGATGTCCTTCTTGAGGCAATTATCTGTGGTATTCTTTTCTGCACTACCTCCCTCTGTTTTGTTTGTAGCTGCGGGTATGTTGGGGCCATGCACCTGGGCGATGACTAACTCTTGTTTGCCTTGACAGTTGGAGCCCAAAAACGGTGGTGGGGATACACACGCTGTATCGCTACATGGCGTATTCTGCAGAATATTGGCCCGGGGGAGGGTGCGTTCAATGGCGCAATGGGGCTTGGTAACTTTCCCGCCTCCGCAGTCTGTGCGTAGATGGCCGCCATTGGATCCTTGAGATAAAAGAATTTTAGGAGTCCGGATTTCCTTCTGGGGTCTGATTTTAACTCAGGGGTTGGTACGGATACCAGCCTCTCCCTGGGGTTTAATTCAGGCCCTATACCTGATGACGTGTTGGGTTCCGTGGTTGTCTTTCTTAGCTTTTTTGGGGGTTTTTTTCTCTCCACAGGTTGTTGCGTTTTTCCTGATCTCATTTCCCCAATTGGGTCCCTTTGACCCCCCGTCGAGACTCTGGTCGTGGTTGGTGGTAATTGTTACGATGTGGTCTTGACGAGGTCGGGGGATGTGTGAACAACTGCTCAGTTAAATGAGTGGCCCAGCCTAGCTAGGCACGTCGCTTCCCTGGGCCTGGCGCACAGGCTCTCTTGGACTCTCTCTAGGGCTCCCAAAAGTCCTATGTCATCAGCTGCCCTTGTGCGCTGTCCCTTTGTTCTACTGGCTCCTCGTTTTGCTTTCTCCTGGCGGGCTTCGAGCGTTTGCTTCCTCCGCTCGCCGCTTCGTCCCTTCTCCTCTTTTGCGACACTATGTATCGTGTGGGGGTGTCGTTGGCGGTGCGCTGCTCCACTGCTCCACCGCACCACCGCTCCCGTGACCCACTGCAGGGAGGCGTGGGTCCTCTGCCCGTTGTGCTGTCTCCCCTGTGCTACACCTGTACCTCTTAAACCGCCCTATCCGTAGTGTCCATCATGTCCATGCAGCCCCCAAGATGACCTGTGTGTCTGGTCCGCACAGCCGCGCCTGTAACCACGCAAGGGGGGTGCTGAGGAAGAGGTGAAGGTGATTGGCGGATGGGCAGGATAGACAGGAGGACGGCTGGGAATGTATTTCGTGTGTGGCAATCTGCAGTTCTCACCCGTCGCGGCAAAAAAACAGAGAGGGCTGGGAGGCTATAGCTATGCTGTGTTATGGTGCTTTACTCACCAATGGCAGTGGTGACGTCAGCTGGCACCCGACCTCAACTGACCCAGCGTCTCTCCTTGCAGCGGTCTCCGTGCTCATGCACCTCCTCGCCTGCCGCCCTCGCCCCGGTGCAGGCGGAATAGACAGTTGTTCTGTTCAGCCCCCTGTCTCTCCTCTGCTGCAGTTATTGGTCTCCGAGCGGCTCCGGCTCCGGCCCTGCGCTGTTCCCCTCCGCCTCGCCTGCCTTGCCTGTCACACTCGCCTGGGGCTTGGATTCTCTCCCCGCGAGTTTGTGCAGACTTCTAATACTTCGGGAGGCTTGACCTTGACATTAGCTATCGCCCGATGTCTCCACCACCAGCGGCTCTGGCAGCAGGCACCGCGGTCTCTCGTTACTTGCCTACCCAGAGCTGGAGCTGGACGCCGGACACCAGTAACGAGGCGCCCTCCACGCCGCACCTCGCCACTCTTTTGCAGCTCCAAGCTCCACGTGGCTCCAGGCTGGCTGCGGGCGAGTCCGTAAATGCAGACCGGAGCTTGAGCCAACCTCTGCCGTGTGGCCACTCGGCTAAACACCTCGACCTTGAGTTGGAAGGGAGGCCGTGGTCGGTTGGTTGGCAAAGTGGTCAGGGCTCCCATAGTCCTGGTCCTAGGGGCCCGCCCGCTACGCACTGCACACTACCTCTGTGCAACTTCGGCTCTGGCTCCGGCGCTGCTTCCACTCTGCTCTGCTGCTTCTGCAGTTCGGTACCGCAACTTTCAGTGATAAATATGGGGGGGAAGGATGGAAGGATTATGACACGAATTTTAGGAAAGCTAAAGAGTTTAACCCCTCACTTTCCTGGGATCGGGTGGATTCCATTTCGTGGTATGGCTGGTTTGCAGCAGGACAACCTGGTAGTGCAGGGCCAAGTTGGAACAGAAGCTACCCCTCCAAACACCAACAGCCCTTTCGGCCGGCACAGGGGGCTGGAACGGCCCCTAAGACAGGGAGCAGTGGGGGACGAAAAGGGGTGTGCTGAGATTTTAACAAGCGATCGTGCACCAGGGCACAAGGCACTTCCAAGTTCAGGCACGCATGTTCCATTTGTAACCAACCTTCCCACCCAGAAACAACTTGCCGCAATAAAGGTAACGCCTCTGGAAACAGAGGAACAAAGAAACAGGACTAGGGAGGGAGGGCGGCTGGTGTCGCATTCACCCATTGATGTTCTGGCTATGACTCCTTGGCTGAACAGGTACCCAGACCATGCCTCTGCGAGGATGTTACAAGAAGGTTTTTTGCAGGGCTTTAGGATCCCAGTGGTGGAATACACCGGAACAGCAGAGTGTAGGAACCAACTATCTGTTAGGGACAACCCAGATGTGGCAGCGACAAAAATTGCTAAGGAGCTGCACCTAGGCAGGATAGCGGGTTCTTTCAATCACATCCCTGTGCCTAATTTTGTTTGCTCACCTCTCGGTGTGGTGCCAAAGAAGGAGGAGGGCGACTTCAGGCGCATGCATAACCTGTCAGCACCAAGGGCCGCATCATTAAATGACGCCATCAATGAAGACATTTGTGGCGTTAAGTATGCATCCTTTGACCAGGCGGTGGATATGTTGAGGACTCTGGGACCTCGAGCCTTGTTGGCAAAGTCAGACATTGAATCTGCTTTTTGGCTACCCCTGGTTCATCCCCTAGATCAGCATTTGCTAGGTTTCTCTTTTCAGGACAAATTCTATATGGATAAGTGTATGCCCATGGGTAGTTCTGTTTCCTGCGCCTACTTTGAGAAATTCAGTTCTTTTTTAGAATGGGTTTTAAGGCAAACGACAGGATATCACCATGTCATGAATTACCTGGATGACTTTCTCTTTCTCTGGTCGGCGGGCTCGCAGGAGTGTGCGTGGGCATTGCAGGAATTTTGCGTGCTCATGCAGGCTTTTGGGGTCCCGCTGGCGCCTGGGAAAACTGTGGGTCCAGCAACCGCATTCGAATTCTTAGGCATAGAATTGGACTCAGTTGAGGGTTGTTTTAGGTTACCAAAAGATAAAATCATAAAATTTAGAGCAGCTCTCCAGCAATGTTTGTCCAAAGACAAAGTGACATTACATCAGCTACAGCAGACTGTAGGCCAGTTGAATTTCGCACTACGAGTGATACCCATGGCATGCCCATTCTCCCGCTTAATCTCGCAGACCATGACGGGCCTGCGGGAGAAACACCATTGCACGAGACAGCCGGCCGAGGTCCGCAAGGACATGCGGATTTGGATCGCATTTCTGGAGGGCTTCAACGGCAGGGTAGTGTGGTCCGGTCCCCCCACTACGTCTGCAGAGTTAGGTTTATGGACTGACCCTGCGGGCAGTGTGGGATTTGGCGCCATACTTGGAAACAAGTGGGTGGCACAACGGTGGCCGGTTTGATGGGAGGAGAGCGGCATGACAACTAATATCGGTTTCCTGGAGCTATTGCCAATCTGGGTTGCATTAACAGTTTGGCTTGATCAGTTGTGTAATCAATCTGTAATCTTCTGGTCGGATAACATGACGGTAGTTGAATGCATCATTCAGCAGGCGGTGTGGTGTAAATTGATACTTCGCCTACTGAAAGAAATTGTGCTGGTTTGCATGAAACTCAACATACAGTTTAGGGCCAAACATGTTCCAGGGGTGTTAAATAATGCAGCTGACGCACTCTCTCGCTTTAAGATGCAGATATTCAGGGAACATCTACCATCCGCAGAGGCGACGCCTACACACTTCCCAGCAACACTCTGGCAAATTGGTGCCCCCAGCTACAGAACCTTGTGGCAGCTAGCCTAGCGCCCAGGACCAGAACCGCTTACGAAGGGGCGTTTTTGTCTTATTGCTTCTTTTTGGGATAGGATTGGGCGGAGAGATGGATCAGGCAGGGAATTTCACTCAGTACCTAGATGCATTACATAAGGAAGGGTGCTCCCCAGCGACAGCTAGCCAGCACATGGCAGCCGTTTCTTTCTTTGCCCAGATCAGGGGGCCAAAGATCCCATGAATAGTTTCATCGTGAGGAAGGCACTAAAGGGGTGGCAGCCCCTCCAAGCAACCGCCACGGACACAAGACAACCGATAGGTTTAGAATGGCTGGCATCATTATTGAATGCCTGTCTGACACCTGCAGTTCATCAGGGGAGGTACTGCTGTTCAGAGTCGCCTTTACATTAGCCTTTTATGGGGCATTCCGGGTAGGGGAACTGGCGGCGAGCAATAAGCACGACCTGCTAGGTGGACTCCAGCTTGAACGCACAAGGATAGTAGATGATACACTGTTAATTATCATACGAAAGTCAAGACTGATCAGGAGGCCCGTGAAGATGGGCTGGTACTCCATCTGGCACGGACTAATCCTTGCTGCCCAGTGTTGCACGTAGAGGCCTTCATCAAACAGAGAGCAGGCACAGTGGGGGGAGCATTGTTAATGCATGCAGATGGAATCCCACTTACAAGGTTTCAATTCCAAAGGGTATTGGCTATGACAATTGACAGGGCTGGTTTAAATCCAAAAGATTTTGGGACACACTCATTCCGAATAGGGGCTGCCACTGAAGCAACTGCGAGGGGGTTACACACTAGAAGTGTGAAAAGAATTGGGAGATGGTCTTCCAACTGTTACAAGCTTTATGTGCGGCTGCACATGCTGTGAGGGTGGCAGGATAATTACGCTGACGCCTGTCTTGTTTGTCTGCTTGTATTTCAGGTTCTCGAGCCTGTCACGCAGGGTGGAAACTGCCGTCAGACCATCACCAGCAAGTATCGTCATCACGGCGGACCCAGGCACAGATAAAGGAGACACAAGTTGTATGGGTTGTTGGTCACTCTTTTGTAAAACGTGTTAAATCTGTTTTCTTTGCAGGTAGCTATAGACAGAGGGCGGAGCAGGGAGGTTTCAGGGTTTCCTTTCATGGTAGGGGGGTCTCTGCCTCAGTCAGTTTAGGGGGTTCTTTACGGAATTGCTCGACAGACGCATCCCGCCGCCTACAGTTGTTATCTTACATTAGGGCGGAAACTATCTGGTAGAATTGGGCAGGAGGGTCCTGGTGGAAGAGATAATCTCAGAGGTAAGCTGGCTAGCTAAAACACGCCAAGGCTGCACCATTGTTTGGTCACAGATGATTCCTAGACTCAGATGGAGGGGGGGGGGGGGGACGCTGTTAAAGCGTTATGTTATGTTATGTTATCTATTTTTTATATAGCGCACGGATGCCGCAGCTAAGAGGCGTCCCGGCGCTTGGAGATCTGAATAACACAACACGAGTAAGAAGGCTAGACGGAAAACAGACTAGACTGTAGAGAAGAGAAAAGTCTTCAAGGTCTTCCTAAAAAGAAACAGATCTGGGATTGAGCGGAGTGGAGCTGGAAGAGAATTCCAAAGGGCAGCCGCCAGCACTGAAAACGAGCGTCCACCCATTCTAGCCCTTTTAAAGCGGGGCACTATGGCGAGGTTCAGTCCAACAGAGCGGAGAGCTCTAGCAGGAGCATAGTGCAGAATAGTCTGTGCAAGGATCGGAGGGGAGGCTAGGTTGAGAATTTTAAAAGTTAAGCAGAGGGCTTTAAACTTAACTCTTTGCTCAATCGGAAGCCAATGAAGATTCCGGATGGTTTGGCGAGCTGAGACAAATTTCGGGAGGCCGACAAGCATCCTAGCAGCCGCGTTCTGAACCCTCTGAAGGCGGGACAGTTCGGCCTGATTTAAGCCCAAGAACAGAGAATTGGCATAGTCCAGTCTGGTAAGAACCAGAGCCTGGACCATAATCTGTCTTGTCTCAGCATCGAAAAATTTAAAAATGGGTCTCAGACCATGCAAAGTACCAAAACATACGCCGGCCACGCGTTTGGTATGGGAAATAAATGAAAGCTTGTCATCGAACCACACCCCAAGGTTTCTGACTTCACTCACAGGGGTAGGCACAGGGCCAAGATCAGTAGGCCACCATTGATCTCCCCATAGACCACTTTCCTTACCGAAAATAATGACCTCGGTCTTGGAGGCATTTAGTTGTAATCGGTTGTCCGCCATCCAGCCAGAAACAGCTTTTAACGCTGACTGGAAGGTGGAGAATCACTCGGTAAAGAGGATCAACAACAAAATAGAGAAATTATTCCGGTCACCTCAATTGCAGAACATACCACATGGGTGTGTCAGGGGGAAATATTTCTTCTTACAAGATAAGGTCCACCTGATTAGGGCGGGCAACAAACTATTTCTGGAGAACATCTTGCATGGCTAGGGGGGTTCTAGGTAAGCATGACCTTGCAGAGTAGGAGGATGGGGGCGGCAAATAGATGGGCAACTATGCTGGCCTGTGGCGGTAAGGTCATGATCGGTGAGCAGTCAATTTAAGGTCCTTAGTGGGAGGCGCCATTCTTAAATGGGGTCGCCCAGGGGGAGGGACAAAGGGGTCTCTCCTAGAACTCCAGGGGCGATACATCCGCTTGGTTGGATGGGTGCGGGGAGTCACGCTTTCTTTGGACTGGTTAGCCACCCCGCACGTGCACTATGACGTCAGTAAACGGCGCAGAGTGCAAGGGCCCCCCTTTGGTTAATGAAGTTCATGGAGCATACGGGAGTAACCGGGGGGGGGAAGTACCCTCTCGGTAAACGGGCCCTCTGCGCATGCGCACTCATACGTAAGGGCGTAGCTGGCTGATAAGGATCTAACACCAGTTAGCGACCTTGCCGTAGGCCCAAAAATAGCCTATGCAGAAAAATTAATAATGTGTGATTATGATCCAAAAAATTATTAGATTCGGTTAGGAAACATTTTGTATTAGAAATTAGTTAAGTTAGCCCTTTGAAACCTGTCTACATGGATTGTAATCTAACGTCAGTAGTTTTTTCTGCATAAATGATTGTGTAAATATTGTTTATTTCAATTTTTTTAATTTGTTTTCATGTTTTAATAAATACGGCCGGGGGGTCGTGAGACCCCCTGCCTTCCAAAGAAATTCCTCTCATGTCCAATTTCTATATAATTGTGGGGGTGCACAAGACGGGGAGGGGGATGGTCCCTGACCATACAAGCGTGTGTCTGTTTTTACACTAGATACGTTGTAGCAGAGTACTCAAGCTGCACATCTTTAGCCATGCCCAACACTGCCTCTTAGCCTGTGAGGAGCAGCGTGCCACTGCAGCTCAACAGTCATGGTGCATTATAGCAGCGCTCTGATTTGACAGCTAAGGAGGCTTTATAATGCGTGATTTCGCATTTCAGTGCTGTGATGAGAACCGCCACACTGAAATGGGTTAGTCTAACGATTGATGCGTGGTACTTGACAGGGTTAAAAAAAATTGCAAATTGGACACAAATTCATATTTCTATAAATCAAGGAGTGATGCCTATCAAGGCTGTATGGGAGCGCTCAGCAGAGGATGAGGGAAGACCACAGTGACTCCCAGCCCTACATTACTGCATCCCTGTTTTCTCACTGTCATCTCCGGATTCCCTCCTCGAAGTGAGAAGGAGAGAGAAAGGGAGGGTAGGGAGGGAGGGAAAGAGCCAGATGTGTGTGCGAGACTCTTGAATCAGAACTAAGACACACCTACCCACAACAGAGCTTTCCGAACAGGCCCCAGAGTAGTTTTTAATATGTAAATTAAGGCGTGAGAGCATAAAATGTGGGCTGATGTTACGTTTTCTGATTTAATTTTGAATTTGGTCATCTGTACAGCTTTCACCGAAGCACATCACACACTATCAATGAAACACTGCCAAAATATGACTTCCTGTAGCTGTAAGGAATTCGCACCAATCTTAGTGTGCTGCACTGCATATTTGTAATCACAACAATCAATGGTTTACTGTACACTTAATGAACTTTGTGACCTTTAGGAAAATGTACGCTGCTAAACCAATCTCTTTGTATTTAATAATTTAAACTAAGTGAGAAAACAGTGGCTTGGTTCAATAAAGATGAGAATATTTATCTGCCTAAAAGACAGTTGACATTTTATTACCTTGACAAAAGATCAGTCTTTTAATTATGGAGCCATTAGCTTTTGTGCGTTTTAATAAAGGTGTATATTACATTTCAAGATGTTGCCAACTATTGAACACGCAGAGAAAATCAATACTAAAATAAAGACAGCACGATTATTTAAATGAGAATTAAAAGAATATAGCATCTCGTGGAAGTGAGCAAGCTCATTGGAAGTACAGAACAAGAAAAAAAAACATTTATTTATACTTAAAGTTAAGTAGCACCAATTTGGACAAGTTAACTTCACACTTTACACAATAAAAATACTAAGAAACAAACCTCAGATATAAAATTAAGACAATTCCAACTTAAGCTAAAGGATCCGAAGACCAATGAGTACTGTTAAATACTGGCAGGAAGAACCACCGAAGCGCCAAGAATTTCAGTTTTAAGTCCCAAATGTTTTTCTGTTTACTTACTGACCACTGTTAAAAAGTGGCACTACTAAAGGGGCGAGGGGGAACGGAAGGACTTTAGCAAACAATGGGGCCCCTGGCTGAACTGCTTCCAATCGTACTATACAGAATTTACGTGCCCAAAACCGCGATTACGGGCCTTACGCATTTCTAATCACTCGAAACTCATTGACTATTTCCTATGGATCCCTGCGAATAACGAAAGCCCCCATGGCCCGTCTGATCCGCAAGGCATTCGGGCCTAGCGTCATACTGGAAGCTGTCGGCATTTCTTGAACGTTGTGAAGCAGGGGTGGGAGGAGTGGGCTGGGGCAGTGGCCCGGGAGGTCGGAGGTGAAGGGTGGGGTGAGGGGCAGGGTCAAGGCCCAAATATGAGGGAGCAGAGGTGATTTAGGGGAGTTTTGGGGGTTGGCTCATGGCCATAACTTTGAAAATCAAGAAAAAAGTATTCAACCTAAAATATAACCCTAGGAAAACTTGAAGAATCCTATGCTAAATTTGGAATTCCACAAGGATTTATGCACCTTAAGAGCGAAGCGGTCTCTATTAGTATATCCCTGTGCAAGACTGACAGGTATATGCGAGGTTATGCAAGTCTAAAGTTAGGAAATGCATGTGATTAACAATATTGACTGCCTCCCTAGGAATAATACAAGTTCTTCACGTAATGAACAATATTGACCGCCTCCCTAGGGATAATACATATTCGGATGAAAACGTTTATGTTAAAATACAACACCAATCCCAACTTTTCATATGGGGCAAGTCAGCTAGTGATTGCAGCATCACATGCTGTGCCTCGTTCTCCACGTCACCTCTCTAAACCACACAAAACTTGCAGAAGTATGAGGAAGGGAATGTTATGAAGGTACGGCTAGGTCTGGAGGTTCCACTTCTTGATGCAGCAATGATAGAGCTGCTTAGAATACGAAATGTAACAAGACATGGCTGTGGAAGCTGCCAGTTGAGGTTTGTACAAATTACCCAGAAGTACTTATGCCACACCTTCTTAACGTAAACTGGAAGGCCAGATAAAAGAACGAACTTCCTTGGTTAATTAGTGTCATACTGATGACAGCTAAGGATCAGACAGACTAAGTTTCACACAGATTACTGTGAATGATTAAAGTCGAAGTTAAGGGGCTTGGTAAACTATTAGACCAGTTGAATTCTGTTATCTCTAAATTAGTTTGGAACAATTTAGCCTCACCCCTAGAATTGTTCTCGATTCATGAATGAATTTATATTGAGATCTAGCCACTGCTAATCTTAGCACTGAAAAAGAAGCGAAAGTATAGAATAGTGCTGTAGGATGGAAGTCTTCTACAAATTATGTTTTGGTCTAGTCTTCATCAAATGGATAATGCTCTTGCCTGCTAATCCATTTGCTAAAATTAAGACTAAAGGTCTGATTTTTCAGGGACAAACTTCATAATGGACATCCATGAAGGACTGTCCTGGTTCACCTTTGTTCTGATGATTGAGCCTCAACTTATCAGTTAAGGGAAATATTTATGGAAAGAGGTATTGTTTTGCATGTATGACATGTATGAACAAGGCAGGCGCTAGGCATGGGCAGGTTGGGCAGCTGCCCAGGGCCCTGTAGTCAGCCCTCTAGCTTGGGGCCCCACACCAATGAGACACAGCCAGGCCACCACATAAAAGGTGCCAACTTGCAAGTGTGCCGCTTTAGGGCATCCCTTCTCCTGGGCTCTCTGGTATGGTGTAGCAAGGCAAACCAGAGGGGAGGGGGCCCCAGTCCCAGCCACACCAAGATACATTTCTCAGAATTGTCCTGCAATTAGGCCTCCCCCCCACCCACGCTGAGGCACAGCAGCAGGACTATTGCCTGGCTATTTAGCTTCCTGGCAGTCTTAACCGTCTCTGGAGATAAGCAACCCTCACACCTTCAGCTCTCAATGAGCTGTTAAGAGGTGCTTGTATGTGGCTTAGAGGGAGGGGCTGCAGCTTCAGGAGCAGGGGTATCTATTCAGATGCTAACAGTCCTGAATTGTTATATTCCATATAGGTACCATAATACAGGCCTCTGTAAACTCTTTACCCTTCACCTATATTCTCTCCGTGCATTACACTTGTCACGGTTTACAGGGACTGAACATTTACCTATATATTACACTGCATTCAGAAAGCGGGTTTTCCCTAGTTCAAAGTCTTATACATTGTGCATGAGGGTTCTTGGAAGCACAGCAGGACTGCCATCCCCTGTATAAAAGCAATGTACAAAAGTTCATGCCCGACGTTATCCTTAGGCCGACAAAGTAATAGAGCAATGTAGGACCCCTGGGGAGACCTACAGGTATATATACATCACATCTTGCTAAGATAGAAATAGAAGAGGAGACCGAGACTTCCCGGCCAACACACTGACCAGAGACGCTGAGGCTCCTGCATGCAGACGCTCCAGCTCGCAGTGGTCAAACACCTCTCTCGGAGTGTCCAGCTTGAGACCAGGACGGGGTCCCACAGTCTCACTTAAGGTATTGGGGTTGATTAGATTCTAGAGGATTTCTTGGCCTAACACCTACACCCATGCTAGATACACTTATAGGGAGGCATCATAGGAGTACGCATCATTTATCATGTGTTTTATTCACTTGAATGTATTCATGATTTTAGTAAGATGGTAGAACTATACCATGCTTTTACCTTTATAGTACTGTTAATCATTTAAATTTTATACTGTCTAACGGTTGTTGCAGCACATCTATTCTACACCAGAATAACAACTGTTCAATAAATGATTACTGAAAATGCGCAGTTTGTTTTATTCTGTGTATTTCTCTGAGACAGACTAAGTAAGCACGAGTGACTGAGCGAAAGGTAGTACATTGCTTCCACGGTCCTGAGGCATCTGGGTTGTCCTGTTCGATGGTTGCCAAGAACTACTCTCTCCTTGGTAAGAACAGAGTCTAGTGCCACTGTGAGCTAATTGGTACAAAAGGGCCAGTATACCCGGTGAGGGTGATCAGAGTTCGTCTGACACCAATCCTACAGTATATGTTGTCTAAACGTGCAGATCCTGTATATTTTCTATAGGAACTACACAGCAGAATGTGAGAGGGGCCTTGCACATTCCCTTTCTGTCCAGGGCCCCAAAAATCCTAGAACCCACCCTGTGTAGGAATGTGTTTTATGTGAAATCCTGAAGTCTGTACCTGTCAAGATCCTGCTTTGTGTTTCTACATATATTCAAACTCATTGAAGGTTAAAAGTTAGAAATAGCGTTTCAGATTAATTAAATTACATCAACTTGATATTCTGAGCCTGCCTCTGCAACTTGTAGGTTGGATGGAATCCAGACAGGGGTATCATGGGAATGCTCTGGATACCAGTATGTCATATTCAGCTGCAAACAGGACAACATTTCAGTGCAAATGTATGCAGTTTGATTTCCAAACTTGGAAAGTCAATCATTTCTTCAAAACATATCTAGATTATGAACAGACGTGGTTTGTGTAAAAAATGATAATGCTCACCATGTCACACTTATATACAGATTGACCTCAGGCAATTTTCTAAATATACCCAGTAGTCTTCAAAAAAAGGTGTTGTTGGAGAATGGGCCTCCAAGGACCATTTTTGGCCAACTTATACCGCCTACAAGATAGTTGGCTTAGGAGCTCCCGACATTAAGCTCTTCTATAAAGTGTCCTATCGGAAACATGTTATCTTATCATTTGGAGTTGGGAGGATCTGTGTTGTAACTGTAACTGCAATGATACAAAACACCACCAACCCTCAATCATTGCCAAATGTTTTCATAAAGAAATAGCATGTTTTTACCAAAAACCTGCCAAGAAGGCTGGGGAAACTGGGTTACTACTGCAAATAGAGGGAGAGCAATGAGAAGTATGAGAAGTTTCTTTTTTCGAGAAATGTCCCTTTGAGGAACACTATTATGGCAAAGCGTGGACTGATGGCAGGAGATAAAATATTGTAGAGCGACTGCCTTGTAAGAATTTAGATGGCTTCTTGGTTTTGAACAGTCTTTCATAACACCAGGCTTCAACTGGACATGCCAAAGTATGTTGACATTATAGCTAAGCTCAATCTAATGTGATACAAATATACAATGGTGGGAGGGCAGCATGTTAATAAGACCACCAACATTATAGTTAATGAGAACAAACATATATGGCGGCTATTTGAGTCTTGTGCTCCACCAATTTAATGAACAGGCATGGAGTAGGGTATGCGCCTACATGAGGAAGGTGTCTAGAAATGCACATTTTGAGTTACAGTGTTCAACACAGGAATCAAAAGCACATAGATCCAATATACCTGTTGGCATGCAGGTCTCTTGACTACATAGCAAACCTTCTATAAATGCAGCTTGAGGCACAACTCCTAGTTCTGACGCACGTTCAAGACATGCCTGCTACTTCAAGGTTAGCCTGAACACCAACCATAAATTTAGAGCAGCATGTTTTGGAGCACAAAGCCAAACCTAACCCATGTACACCACTTTATAAACCTACACTCTAGTAACTGAACAACAAAACGGAATGGCCTGGTATTAGACAACGCAATAGTGCTCAGGAATCTTGTCAAGGGTATGAGGCGCAATACAAATCCCACAATGTAATGCAATACATTACAATACAACCCCTGCATTCTATTAATTTATAAAAGCACACAATTCAGATGTAGGTACCTTTGTATTCGTAATCACTAAAAGAACAGAAAACCTGTATCCACCAGCAGAATGCAAATTACCCATAGCCAAAGCAAGTACTAGGAGAACAGAAGAGTCTGCACCATCCTACTGAATGCAACGCCGTCTTCCGGGAGGCGGCGGTGCAAGGAAAATGTTTTTCATAGTTTGGCCCAACTCCTAGAAAGGCTTCGTTATATTTTTTGCCTTTTTTACCTGCGACTAGTGTGCGCCTAAGCTGCAGCACAATGTATGCAGTATTTCACAAGAAACTAGAACACATGAGCAGGAATGCAAATAGATTAAAATAGAGTGTGAAAAGGCAATACATCTGTAAAATAGATCTGATATCTTTAATAATGAAACACCAATTGGTACATAAAAAGAGATTTGCCTTTAGTTGTGACAAAACTTGAGCCTTACCCCAGGTACAAATGTAAATGTATTGTATTTTTGATTTTTGATTGCATTTCTTGGATATTTCTCTTCACATTTTTCAGGATAGCCGAGCCACACCGTGCGGGCCTTGAGTTCTTTCTTTCTTCTGCAAATATTCACAAGACAGTCGCAGCAACTGCATGAAAGAGAGAACATAAGTTGGTGACAAAAATATAGATGTATTCTGATCTATATTTCAATGCAGCTGTAACAGACGTCACACCATGTTAGTGAGTGGTTCATTAACAGGATCACCGTAGTCGGTGCTATATTTATGAAGGTGCACAATCAATGACGAGTCCTTTCATGGACGGAAACTGCACCCAGGTAAGAAGGGATGAAGGCAGTTTCCACGAAGTTTCTCATGTGCAAGTAACCTTGGATTCCTGGTCAGGAAGGTTCCATGGAGAAACTTTGTTGAACTTGGCAGGGAACCAAGTATCTTGTTAGCTTAAGCAAACAAAGATAGGTGCCAGCTGCAGAGTTAACGGCGAATTGATACTTTCTTAAGATATATCATTGGCAGCGACACAAAACTGTAACTTCCTGTTACTACTGTTCACTCACTACATAAAAAAAGAGTTTGTTTTCGTTTCTCCAAGGACGTGCAGCCCACCCACCAAAGACTGGCCAGGAAGTCTGCTCAATTTTATGTTAAGCTGATAATGCAATACTGTGGGTAACTGTTCAATAAAAGGGTTTTAATCTGCAAGAAACATGCAATGTGAAGCACTGATAACTAAAACTGAAAATAAGTCTACAAGCAATCCACGTGTCTCATGACCAAATTACTTACGGTAGTGACATAAGTCACCTTATTCAGCAAATAACATTATTATTTCAAAATCTTAGGTCTTGCGGGGGGAACTGAGCATGCGTACTAGCTTAAAAAGCTTGTTCGCAATTCAAGAGGAGATGCACGTCCCTACTGCTTTCCTTCATGGCGACTGTAGCTGTCCTGGACATTATCTATGTGCCTAGGCCGTAGGCTAAATTCCAACCATTTGAAGAGTAGCAGGTTAAAATGGCTTACTCAGGGACCCAAATAGACACATTATAATGCAGTAATATGGAAGGACATGTGAATTTAGCAACTACAGCCATGTACTCTAGAAGCCTCCAGACCCAGTTAGGACAGTTGAGCAATAACGTTTTGTTCGGGACCTGAGGCAGTGGGGTAGGGGCAGTTAGGTTTTCTGAAAAAGAAAAGCAGTGATTAATTGCGGCTTTTCCAAAAGGAACGGGGTAACTGGGTAAAACGGGAAGCCTTAGAGAAGGAATGTCAGTGATTTGACTTCTGTACAATGGTGACAAGATTTCAAGATACTCTAAGTTTGATTAAACTGAGGTTGATTTTCAAGCATCACAGTAAAAGATTCAGGCATTTAGGTGTTCAGATTAATACATGCTTTGGACACCTGTTTTCATGTAAGAAAGTCTAGCAATGGCTAGGACATGAACCATTAGTTCTATTTACCAGTTGAAGATGATCAGGAAAATGATGGAGCCTTGAAGGACCCCAAGTTATCAGATCAACTAGGAAACTGAAGTTCTCATTCTTGCATGCTGCTATCGGTTGCCTAGGAAGTAAGTGTGGTAATCAAGGATTGTTTTGCTGGATTTCAGACCCCTAAAGGAAAATATGCTATAGTCTAGCATGTATATGTGTTCTCCATCAAGTGAGCACAACCTTCATGAAGTCTTTAGTGACTGTTTCTGCACTTCACAAAGCGAAGGCTGTTTTTTCAATACATTTTCAGATACTATATAGAATTCGTCACACCACTGTCACCAGAGTCTTCTATTATTTCTGAAAAGTATGTGATCAACATGGAGAGTTTCCTGCCTAATCACGCTTACTCACTCACAAAGTAATACACCACCTACATCTCATACTTTCCATCCAGGCACACAACGCCAATTGGACTAAATGGGCATCTAGCCCTCCACCTCCATCGTATGGCTTAGCCCGGGGTGCTAAATCTTCCAAGACACACACAATATTTAGCTGAAGTGTCCTGGGTTGTGCTGCAAATGGGGCCTAAACCACAGTCTCAAACAAAGTATTTGGCAGGTCATCAATGGGCTGAAGTGCTCTATAAAGCATGGGAACCGAAATCCTGAGTAGAATGAGGATGGAGCCAGAGATGTGGCTAAAAAAAAAAAGAACCACATCTCATTCAAGTAACACACATAAAATATAACGCACACATCTTAAATGAAAAATTAATGCAAGTTAGAGTAAACTGTGGGAAATGCATTCTTTCATGTTATGAAGGCTCAATTGTTATTATGGCAGAAGTCTGAGTCTGTAAGCAGGCAGTAACTGAACTGAATCCTAGTTAGTGCACAGGGGAATAAATATTTGCATTTATAGTGCTATGATATCCCAGACTGCGACTGAAGCTTTGTGAATACGCAAGTTATCATTTTAAAATTGTATTCCGATGCTCATGCGACTGGACACCCATCTCCTCCACCTACAGGGACCCCCTGAGGATCTGACTGAACTTGATGAAATTCTAAAGCCCCTTAAGGCAATGCCAGCTAGGAGAACCCTAGGTCCCTATGGCCTCCCTATACCTTTTTAGGTCTCTCCTGAGCCAGAGTGCATGCGCTGCTCTGGCGAGACTTTTATTAAGGGGGCTTCAAAAAGCTGACCACAAGCACGTGCGTGTGGCCTATTGCTTGCGGTTACCCGCACAGGCATCTTCTGTTTTGAATTATCGTGCCCAGACGCATGCACAATAATGCAAAACAGATGGCTTGGTGCTCGCAAGCGCACTTGCGCACCACTCGCGGGTGCACCCCTCCGCCTCTCTCTCCCTATCTGACGTCCCTACTGCTGCAGCCTGCTCGCCTTTTTTGCCTTTTTCTTTTTAACTCGCGTGTGCGTTTGTATTCATTCCCTCCAATGCTCTCCCTGTCACTCCTTTCCCTCGACCACCTCCTTTTCTTGCCCTGTCTTCCCTCAATTCAGTCTCCTCCCCTCTCCACCTTGCCCCTTCCACTTTACCGCCATCTTCAATCTTGCCTTCATGTTCGCCTGAATGCGCGATTTAAGAGTTACTTCACACAAAGCTTTTTTCATTTTAGAGGTATGCAGAAGTCTTATTTATGAAAGACCAAACACAATCCGCGTTTATATTAATTTCAGTCAAGCTCGAGATACCCTTTCACTGCACACTTTCCTGAGTATCTCACATCCTACAATGTGCAGTTTAATGCCCCTATTCCAGCCCTCGGTAATTACTGATCTGTCACGTAAGAAATTTAACAATAAATATATGGAATCCATTAATGGAAAAAGACTAAAAATGACTATACTCAAAACAAAAATGTACAAATTAGTTTATATATACTTTAGTAACATTTCATTTACTCTACATTTAATAACTCAAACAAATAAATTACACGGGAAAAACATTCTTGTTCACCTTTCCAAACACTCCTTCCTTAGTTTTCACAGTTGCTCTCTATCACTCACTAAATAACTGAAGATTAAACTGGAACAAGTGCACCGAGTAGGGGACCAGACCAAAGGAGACCACAATGGATAAGGATAAGGATAATTACGCACTTACATAGCGCACGACTACCCGGAGGCATCTCGGCGCTTGTACGAATACCGCCGAGGAACCCTTCCTGGCCTTTCCCTGTGAGGAGCCCACTCCTGGGCACCCCCAAGGTGAAGTCAGGCATCCTCAGCGTTGTTGGGGCCGTTGTAGAGATTAAGCAAGCTATTGCCCAGAGGTACAGAGTGGAGCTCATGATCAGAATAGGCACCGAGGCGAGAATTATCAGGTCCGAGGAAATTGAGCCCGAGACCCGCCGAGGCAGGAATTGAACCCTGGTCCCGGCCAGACTACTGCATCAGGGTCTGCAGCTCTAACCACTGAGCCACACTTCTCTACATGGACGTGTGGTGCCTTAACGAAATTCCACTCCTACATGGTTCCCCCCCCCAAATCTGACAATCTCTAAGTACTCCTGGTCTCCGTCCTGACAGCGGAGTCCGAACATTATGTCTGATGCCCGGTGGAGCTGCTCTGTTCATCTATTGAGGAGATCGGCCTTGGTTCATCCCCTGACCGTCACCTACCCAGCCGGACATTGGGCGTGGTTTTTCTCTCCAGCTCCCTGTCTCGCCCACCACCCCCCTCATCGTATTTATGTAACTCTTCTTTTTTCCTAGTCTCCTATCTATCTATCTGTTCCCATTTAGCACTCTTTCTTTGTCCTACTTCCTTTACTCCTATCCCCTCTCACCTGAAACTTTCCTCTTGCCCGCTACACTGCCTAGCCCCCTGTCCTTTTGTGCCCTTTGACTAAGCACTCCTTCACCCTTGTTGGGGAAAGATCCAATATTTATACTCTGGAGTCTCAGCGAACCCGCTGAGAGAGTCCACAGCGCCTAGGGAGCCACTCACAGTTGAGGTATGGTATGGCACCCCTTGCCTAAGCACTCCCTCTCCCCTTTTTGGGAAAGGATACAGTATGTAGGCCTTGGAGTCTCAGAGACCCCTCTGAGAGAGTACACTGCATATAGGGAGCCTCTCGCAACAGAGATGGGGAAAAGATACCACTTCCCCTGGGATCACAGCTTACTGGACTTTGGACGAAGCTCTCACTCGTCTACCGGTTTGTGTCCCCTTCACCGCTCCCTGTGTCTCTCACCCTCCCCTCCTCTTCCCTCCTCCATTCTCTGTCTACCTCCCCTGCTCTTACCCCCTCCTCCCCTGAATCTCTCCCCTTGCCTGCTTTTACCCTTACGTATATGTCCTTTTTGTTTGTCTCGACCTTACTTTTCACGATGTTGCCAGGCTCTAATAACTGTGTAACCTTTGTAACAATGTAACCTGCAATTATTGTCTGATACTCATGAAAAGCCCTCTGATACCTCCAGGTCTAGCCAGCGCTATATAAAACCTTTAAATTAAAATAAATTAAAATAAGGGGAGAATTTACAGATAGTATAACGTCCTATCAATCTGGAACTCTTAAGACGTTAAGTGTAGCTATAGTGTATTATTTTGCCTTTAAAAGGGAAAGTATATCACAATCACTTCATATGGCCACAATGTGGTGCAATGTGTGTGAGGAGGGTGGTTGAACTGTAATCCAAGGGGCTTACTGCCCCTTGCCTTCCACACACAGTGTGTGCAATTATATTCATGGGGTAGTTAGCTCTGTGTCCTTTACGTTTTACAGCTTTGAACACTTGGTGGGTGGCTGCAGTGCTATGCAAGTGGTGAGTATACATGGATAGTGAAGTGTGGTATATGAGGTGATTATATGCGACTTACTGTTAGGCCAGGACTTGGTAACTGCACTGTTGTCCTAGGTGTGCACAGCTTCAGGTACACTGCTCTACAACATAGCTTAAACACATTGGCAAAGCCAATTGGTCTGGCAAAACTCTTATATGGTCTGGCAAACACTTATAAGGTCCCAAAGGTGAGACCTATTGGCTATGCCAATACTTGTTATAAAACTTTCTGACCGCTGTTTTTTGGCACACCACGCTAAGTTATTTAACTCCTTCAATCAAACCACACGCCTTAACCCTGCCATGTGTAAGGCAGAAATCACACTAATTCCCAAACCAGGAAAAGATCACACTAACTGTGTATCCTTTTGCATTGCTGAAAACAGAAGCCACTCTATACACCAAAGGTTTTGGGTGATGCCTGGAACCCTTACCCCCGAACCTGACCAACCCTGACCAAGTCAGATTTATCCTTAATAACCAAGGGGTGGACATCATCAGAACCTTGGCCCACCTAGACGAAAAAGACCATAAAGTCAACATTCCATCTTTGTTCCTATCTTTGGATGCGGAGAAGACCTTTGACAGGGTCAGATGGGCCTTCTTTAAGGAGATATTACGTAGCATAGCAAGAGGACCAAAGATGATAGATAGTATCATGGCGGCACATGCTTTCCTTCATTTGTCTCAACGGCCAATGCACAGTCCCCTTTTAGACTAAGAGGGGAATCTCCCCTTATCTTGCCCTGGTGGTAGAGCCCTTGACTATTCAGATTAAAACTCACACCTGGGATCTCTTGAATCCCCTTCGTGGACTGCATTAACAAGTTCAACGTCTTTACAGATGACCTCCTCCTTACCCTGGCTGACCCCTTAAACTAACTTCCAGAGATGGGTAGATTGTTAGATGCTTTAGAATGAGTTTCGGGCTTTAAAGTCAATAAAGACAAATCTCAGGACCTTAATATTACCATCCTAAAAAGCCTAATTTCTGACCTCTCTTCCATAGCTACCTTTAGGTGGCACCCCCAATCTATTCAGTATCTTGGCCTCATTATAAATACCCACCTCAACAGGTGCACAAGGTTCAACTGGCAAGTCCTTTGTCATGGCATTTTGAAGGATCTTCGGATATGGTAATCACTCTATCGCTCCTATTTGGGGTGTATCAAAGTGGTCAAAATAAATGAGCTTCCAGGTTACTCTATCTGTTTCAATCTTCGCCCACCCCATTTCCCCAACCTGAAGTCAGAAACCTTCAAAACATGTTAAATACCATTAAAACCCTGCATTTCATCTAAACTATTGATTTTGACTACATCACAAGCAGGACTGGCTTGCCACAAGTTGATGAAGTCTCCGTATGAATACTTTATTGTTTGATTAGTAAAAATCATTACAATAATGGGTGTACATCAATAAAAAAACGTATATCGTACAATTGCTAAAATATTAACACATAGGATAGTAAACAAGCGTTAGCTAAACTCCTGTGTCATTGCTTACATTATTTCCTCGTGCCTTTCTGAAATCCGCTATAATGCGGCCAATTAATACATTTATACCGTCACAAGCAAATGGTAGGTAACAGAAGGATATGAAGTTCAACAATAAATAATTGTTTAAAAACCTAATAATCTTTATTTGTTCATGCTGTTAAAATGTAAACTTCATCTAGACAATTGGCCCTTTTTAAGAAACAGTTAAAAAACAGTTGAGAGCCGTGGTGATCCGTTCTAGTTTTGGCATCGACTAAGGCCACGGGAAAAGACATTAGTCATTATTAAAAAGCTGGCAGCTAAGCCGATAATAGTGCATTTCTATTTGTAAATAAGTACAACCCCTACATATAATAATTAAAGGTTCCAGGGTCGCACAAGACGGAGGACAATAAGTAAACAATGTGAAAAGTGCCATATTCAACTGCTGTCAAATAGTACAGTGAAATAAATAAATCAACAAAACACCATCAGGTTTAGGTCTCCCCGTCATGGATTAACAGTTATTAGCTTGCTGGCTCTCACAGTTTAGAAGTCTTTTTACTGATCTTGTGACAAACTTGGTGAACCGGATATTAAGCAGTGGATTTTCTGGATTCATAGATGCAAGGATAGCTTGTCGACAAGTGTGAATGCCGCGTTTGTTCCACGGGCCCTTTAGCAAAATCTTTCGATCATTAAGAAGTGCAGGACAAAGACATACTACGTGCTTGATTGTTTCCTTGCTGCTCCCACACCCCCTGCACGTTATGTTGGTATTTGTGAGGCACCAACCTGGCAAGTGATACAAAAATGTCCATTCGCCCATTCTGAGGGCCAAAAATCTTTTTTTCCACATCACTGAGTAGGTGCATGACATATGAGGCGCCACAATCCCTGGCTTAAACCCTAATACGATTGACCAGGCATGGTTACATTATACCAGTTGGGCTGTGTCCGAATGGAAGGACCAGAAGCGGACGTTTCTTTTGATGTAGGTTTTAAGTGCCTACTGCCATGGATTGGCCCTCCAGATTTCTTCTGCATCAAGAAGTTTTAAAGATTCTTGTAAATAACACTGGTACTCCCAAGCTGACCAGCTGAAATTTCCTGCCACAAAAAAGCCTCCAAGCTTCCTTCTCTGGAAGTACGTAACTTGTTACACAAACTGATGAATGCTCCAGCCCCTACCGCTCGGTGATCTTGGAGACCAAACTCAAGTCGTATACAAGTTGATGAAGTATTATTGGAAGGCCCACCTAAAATATATATATTGGATTGGATTGTCCAGGAGACTGAGACGTCATGGCAACATATGGACAACACCATAGTATACAGGTCAGTATGAGATCTAGTTTGTCTGTTTGAAAGCTGTTGCCCAAGTAGAGCATATCTAGCCATGCCCACTTAAACTGTACTGGACATATGGGACCGCCAGGCCCTTACAAGGAGATTTTACAGCTTTCCCTCATCCAATACCCACTTGGCAATCAAAATGTTTGTTTTGCTGTCTACAGCTGCTCCTGTATAATCACAAAATGCCTATAAATCGAGTTATTGATGGCAAAAATATATAGGGATGCTCCAGAAGTACTGCAAGGTTTCATCCTCCTGAAAGTAAGCTGGAACACTAATACCGAAAATATAATAATGTTTGAATAGCAGAAAACTAGGGCCCCTTCTAATCAATTGGCTTTATTTTCTAAAGCTCGCTAGTAATAACAAGGATGCATATAGGTTTCCTTATTGGACTGCGTGCTAATTGGTTACCAAAAAGTGCTACTTACTAAAGTAATCTTGCACTACATCAAAACCAGTAACCACATTCTAAGTTATTTGACAATGCCACTTGAAAGAAAGAGTAGATGTTACTTATTAAAAAAAAATAAACAAAAGCAGATGATGCAACATTGGACCCCAACATTGTGATTCTCCGGACCATGGATCAATGGGATGGTAAGAATACTACAAAGACTATGGTGGGCATCGGTTCCATGTTAGCTCAAAGTGATCTCGCCAGGCATTAGAGGAGCAGTAACCCTCTAACAGTGGCTGAATGGCGAAGGGGCATTGACTTGTGCAACCGCAAAGAAAGCAGTCCACAGTGCACGGGTGTATCGAAGAAATGCAATAAAATACGGAAAGCATGTATTTCCCTAACAGGGTGAGCACAAAGCTGTGTCATTTTGTCTCGCTGTATGGTTATTATAGGGACTCAATGCTGTCTGGTGCTGATCGTCATGTCAACATGTGGAACTGATGCCTTTTCTCCTTAATCGGACTCCGAAGTAATGCCTGAATTATTTACTGTTTTCGCTCTGTTTTTGATCTGTATAACGTAAATAAAAATATATTATAAAAAAAGCAGAAGTTGCAGGAAAGGGTAATCTGGGAAGCAAATCAGAATTCCGAAACACTCAAAGGGCACAGACTGTTACCATACACTGTAGTCAAAAGATTATGTAAGGTCCTCCTTAAATTAGGATACAAAAGATGTGCATTAACAGAAGAAATGCGCTCGCTGAGGTTTAAATGAGAAATGTCCCTAGGGACCAGAGTTAAGGATCTTAACTTAAGATATGGGTGTTTTAAAGCTCTACTCGGGGATTAGGTCCACTTTCTAAAATGCAAATAGTGGGTTAGAGAGGATGTGGGTTTATGGCCAGAGTTGCCGACTTTGGAACTGGGAAAACCAGATTCGAGTCTTGGCGTCTGCAACATCCTGTGATTCTGGGCAAATCACTTAATGTCGCTGTGTCTCTAAATAATGAATGCAACCTTATATAATGTAGCTGGTCATCATGCAAACTGCTGCTAAACCATGTGGTTGAGTTCACTCTAAATAACAAGCATTTGCCGCGCTGCCGTTAAAGGCACACGGCTGAGCGGCAGCAAAAGTGAAAGTGAACGCGATCAGCTGTGCACGTCACGCGCGCGCTTGTACACGTGATAGTTAACTGATGGCCACGAAAGAAGCATTTCTCAGAGCACCTACGAAAGTCTCGGCCAGACTAGCGCATGCGGTGGATCAGGCCGAGACCTAAAAATCAGGCTGCAAAAAGCTAAACGATTTCGGGACTTTACAGTAGATAGAGATGTAAAACTACGCAACTAGTGCTTACAATTTCATGAATGCACCTTAATCACATCTGAAGACTGCACACATCCACATGCAGTAAAAAAAACAAGTATTGGCAAAGTCAAACAGTCTCGCCTATACAAGGGGCTTTGACTTTGGAAACTTATTTTTGCATGTTTTACACCTTTGTGGCTGCAGTACAGCATGGCTAAAAGTTAGTGGCGTGGAGTGTTGTACAGTGTAGTGGGGGAGTAGAGTGTCGTAGAGTGGAGATTGGGGAGTAGAGTGTTGTAGTGTTGAGTAGAGGGGAGTAGAGTTCAGTGAGTCAGTGGCAGAGAGTGTCATAAAGTGCAGTGTCGTGGAGTGAGGTGGCATAGGGTGGAGTGGGTTGGAGTGGATTGAGGTAGTGGGGTGAATTGAATTGGATTGGATTGAGTGGGGTGGACTGGATTAGAATGGGGTGGATTCGAGTGGTTTGGATTGTGGTGGACTGGGTTGCCATGGACTGGATTGGAGTTTGGTGGATTAGAATAGGCTGGAATAGATTTGAGTGGATGGACTAAATTAGAGTGAGCTGGGTAAGATTGGAAGGGGTTGGGAGTGGATTGGATTGTGGTGGATTGGGTTGTGCTGAATAGGATTGGAGTGAGGTGGACTGGAATGGATCTGAGTGGGGGGATAAGACTGGAGTGAGCTGGGTAATACTGGAATGGGTTGCATTGGATTGGAGTGGGGCAGATTAGTGTGGGGTGGGTTTGACTGGATTAGAGTGAGGTGGACTAGTGGGGTGGATTGGGGTGAGGTAGATGAGATTGGTGTGGGGGCCGGAGTGTGGTGAATTGGGACAGAGTTGAGTGTATTACAGTGGAGCTGATTGGAGTGGGTGGATTGTTTTAGATTGGAGTAGGGCTGATTATTTTAGATTGGAGTGAGTGATTGGATTGGGTCAGATTGGAGTGGAGTAGACTGGGATGGGGTAGATTGGAGATGGGCAGATCGTTTTGGAATGGAGTAGAGCAGACTGGAATGGGGCATGGGGCAGACTGTTTTGCATTGGAGTGGAGCAGAATGGAGTGGGGCAGATTGGGGAAAACAGGATTGGAGTGGGGCAGATTGTTTTAGATTTGAGTGAGGCAGACTGTTTTGGATTAGAAAATATTTCAGCATCTTCAGCAATTAAAGTACTTTGATACAAAGGCACTCTTACCTAGGAGTCGGTCTTGTTTTTAACTTACAGGCCCATAACAGGACAAATCAGCTACAAGACGAGCAATGGGAAGAAAATATAGCAACAAATAACTGCCCACTTGGGAATCTAAAACTGGTCACTTTGAGAAGAAAGGGTGTCTGTGGTAATAATATTCGAGCCAGCGGCAGAAAGTTGGTCAGTACCAAGAGAACAAATGAGCTGTCCACATCATACGTATGTATAAAATGAAGTATTGACTTTGACCTGCAAGCCTACCTTTAACCCAGAAGTAAATCTTTGATCAGGAAGCCAATAAGATTTAAAAAACGACAGTTTCTGCTTAAACCAATAATGTGGTTTGAAATAATGTGTGTAAAAATCACTTTGTCTCAATGGAAAGTATGTTCAGAAACTACCAAAATGGTGTCCTCCATTAGGTCACTCATTAGTAGCAGGAGAAAACATTTACTTGTTTTGTAATAAAATACTGTTTTTTTCTTTCGCGTTTATGGGACTTCGTGGTGATGTGATATACTGAATCCTTTTTCCGAGTCCACGTATGTCGCATTGAGCAGAACGTTTGTACTGAATTATGAATTGTCCTCCTGAAGAGCACAATGTACTCATAATGTATCAAACACATGATAAGAAATACAAAGATATGAAATTAGAAGGAACACAACTTTTTGATTAAGTCTATGATCTCTGTGTTTTTGTACTAATATAAAAATAGTACAGATCATGAGTGTAATAAAGGTTTTTTATTTTATAAATCACTGCATGGTTGTTTCTTTGTAATGCAGATTACCCCTGCATAAATATATATATTTGTAAATCCTTTAAAAAATATCTAGGTTAGCAGCTATCTTTATAATTTATATCGAATGTATTTGCCAGTGCTTTCACTTCTGCATGTTCAGAATAGCTAACCTGATCTTCCACACTAACCCATACTGTGTAATGCTGGAAGATCAAGTCATGTACATGTGCTTCCATTCCTGTAGTGACCAGAACAGAAATAACTTACAAACGGGCTGGACGTCAATAGGAGGGCCTAGTTAAAAACGAAAACACTAAATGTATTCAGGAATAGTCAAAACATGAATGACGTTGTGCAGCAGAAGATTGCAGAATTACTCAGAATTTGGTCCAGTCAACAGGTGGACAAGAAACACTCAGTCACTGAGTTTGGAGTACTTGGTATATGATAAGGATGCCAAGAGATAACCTAGAAAACATGCCAACTTGGGAAAGAAGTTACCTTTCTGTAAAAAAGGGCAATGCTGTTCCTGCCTTACAGGCTTCGGATGCACTAAATTACTGGTAGGATGCAAGCTCATATACAGTGCAATTCAGTGCTTTAAATGGAAATTCAGAACTGCTGACACTCACTCTGCAGGGTACCGGTGCCGGTACTTTTCCATTAAAAGTTTTATACCAGTAATGAGAGGAGCAGGCACCCTTCCTTTCAATTGGAACAAGTGCAGGTACTCAGTACCAAACAGCACCTGCCCACTAAAATCACTAGTGCAAATCCATACAGAGTCCTGCACCTACATATGACATATTGTGTTACTCTTATTTATGATGTAAGACACACCATTACACAGAGCACCTTCAAAGTGGGCATTAAATACCACTTCAGGTTAAAAGGGTCTGCCATTTTCACCCCATCTGAACAGTCAAAACTCCCTGGTGGGGCTCAAATATCTGTGAATTCAATGTGCAACGCTTGCTATAAAATAGCCTAAAACACTGAGTGGCCCTGCCTACATGTATGAAACATGCAGTCACGTGTTCAAATGTTTACAGGAGTTATTAAGACGTGCTCAACAGGGTTGTACTGAAGAGGACAATGGCAGCAACAGTTAGCACTGTGCTATTTTACTGTGTTATTTTTTGTATTAAAAAATGTCCCAAACACACACATGAGGTTTATCCCCACAGGCATCGCACTCACTACCACTACCCATTCATGTTTTTGTTTGTTAGCATCTCACTCTTGCTCCACGTATTCTGCTTGATGCACCTTCTATACGGTGAATCCACAAAAGGGCTACCTGTCTGCAAAGCGCTTCAACGATTTATTAATTTATTATCTGTAGTAGACACTATATAAATCTACATGTCAAGATGCTCCACAGACAGATACAACAGAAGTTAAAAATGGGGTGCAGAATGCGACTAGGGAAATGAATTGCAGAGGGTGGGAGTAATGTTCAATGTTGTTATTTTATGTATGGTTTTTCAATATTGTTACTAAACAATTTGGCGTTAAAAAAGCCATATGCAATAATTAACTGCGTTTCATAAAGCTTCTTACATATTTCTAAAAAGCATTCAATAATGCTGAGTAAAAGAGGGTTGCATCACTTGTGATATGGATTCACCAACCACGGATCCGTGACCCGCCTAGTGATTCCATTCTAGAACACGGCTGGTCTTTCAGCTGGCGGCATTTCAGAACAAAAGTCACAAGGTGAGGCAGTCTCACAATCTGCAGAATTAGTCCTGGCCCCTTGATAAATCTCAGTACAAAAATTGTTGGCCCGAGATTTTCATTTTTGAATTGTATTTTTGTATTATTAGAGAAGTCATTTAGCTTGGGTAGACATTGCTTATCCGGGCCGAATTTCATCTGCGGCTAGAAGAAAGATCGTTTCAGATGCTGCCGAAATACGGCAAGACGAAGTTCACCAAAAATGTAAACTGATGAGTAAAGAGGATTAAATATTTTCATTGTAACAACAAGTGCTCCAAGTTGTATACAATGGAAAAAAAACTTACAAAATTGTCAAAAAATAGTAGAAACCAGTGAATCACAACAAGAATCCAAGGCTTCTGAGAAAGTGACGACAACCAAGACAGTTGGCTTCCCCTCGTCTAGAATTCATTTTCGTCAGTTTAACAAAAAGAATGAGCCACTTTGGTGTTCTCAGCTACTTGGACTCCTGAAGTTCTTGCTGCCAACATAAGATCACAGGATGCAATAAATAAAATCAGAAGGACCATCTTAAGAAAGTCCTAAAAGATTTAGATTTTAGACTTATTGAAAGATTTGTGAACGGACAGGTTTATCCTGTGCAAATGTACTGTCTTTTCCAAATCATGTTTTATGAATTACATCAAGGCAAAAAGAAAATTCTGCTACAGATGACTGCCAACGCAGTCTATGACAAGAGTAAAAGTTGAGGGCTAATCACTTTAATGAATAGGATTGGTTTATCAATAAGTTATAATTTCATAGTATGGAGCAGAAACTTGTTAGCAGCTCATGCTGTAAAATCTTGTAACTCCAACAGCACACTACTTACAAGTCACTTTACCAGGAAAAGATTTACAATTGCTGCTCTTTATAATTTTGATTTGGAAGACTGCTCTCCTTTGTCTGGAACATCCAACCCTTATGATACTGCCAAGGTGCTTTTTCAAGACTGTACCAATGAAGCAGTTGCTGGAAAACAAGCTGTGTCAACCGTAGGCATAAACAGACGAAGCTGAAAATGTATAACCCAATTGCCTTACCAACATGTGCAAAACCACTAAAAGCAAACAGCATGTCCCAGTCTACCAGAAAGTTTCAAACGCTGAGGACATAGATCTTTTTCTACCTGATGCTGTAGCCCGAAAAGCTGATTTAACTGAATTTATCATATCAGTCATAAGGTGCAAACTGAAGGATGAAGAAAAGCCAGATCCTCCGTGGGCTGGAATTCATGCGCTGATCTCCCAGAATACCGCCCTACTGAAGAAGGTTGGGTTTTTACCAGTAATATCATTTCCAGTCACAAACTATGCAACAGTATACACAACTCTAAAATAATTTCAAAATTTGTGGGCTCAGCTTGAAGACCATCCCATCCTGCAATTTTCTGCGATGGGGTTTTCCATATTGTAGCTAACATTTTTATGAGCAATCCAGTAGAATTTGATGATCTTTATAAAATGATGGGCGTTTTCCACATGACAAAAGTTGTGGTGCAGTTTGCAGGAAGTTATCTAAGTGGATGTGCCATAGACGATGCACTTATTGAGGCTGAAATCTTTGAAAGCAAAACTGTCCAGTCAGTATTGAGAGGAACTCATTATGTTAGTTTGTTACAAGGTATGCTCTTCATATCTGAGGCTATAGAAACATTGCATTGGAATGCTTTCTGGAACAAGAATGACAAATTAGGTTTTGCATATCTTATCTCAGAAGTGTTCAAGGCATAGGGTTCACTTCATTCAAAAGATATAATGTAAAGCAAGGCAATGTTCAATACACTCAGTTCAAAATCAGATACCCATGTCCATAGAATTTGTCAAAGAATGTAAAGAAAAATCTGAACTTTGCAAGTGCTGGGGAAATGTTTTACACATGATAGCTCTAGTGAAATACTTGGTACATGCTGATCGACAAGGTGATTGGGAGCTGCACGTGAAAACTGTGGAGTCACTGATTACTGTATTTCAGGAATTCGTTTGCATAAACTACCTGAGATATGGGTCCTGGTATTTGGAAAGAGCGAAGAAGCTACAGGTGGAAAAAACATTCCTCTACAGAAAATTCATCCAAAGACATTGTTTGGCGAAAGACAGAGAGGGAAGGTTCAATTCTGTGACTCCAGATATGAAACTGGAACAGGCGATCCAGAGATCACAGAAAAGCTATAACAGAATTGTTGGGCAGACACATAAAAGTGAATATGTTGCTCTATGGCAACTAGTTTACCATAAAGTTCTTTCTATTTGCAATGTTTTCAAAGGGATGACAAATTCAAAATCAATGGACCATCGTGAAACTGTTCCTCACCACAAACTTGTAAGAAAGAGAGGGAAACTTTTTAATAAATATGTTGACAGACTTCTTCATTTTTAATTTCATGCAGCAGCAAGAAAACACCTATGAAATGACTGAGCCTGGGTGACTACACAACTTTGTGACCAAACAGTATGTGGATAATGATATAAAGATACGTCTACTAGATGTGCTGGAACATGAATGGAAACTGTACACAGAACTGAAGCAGGAGAGATTTGTATTGAAAGAAAAAAAATATAATCACTAAAGTTAAACTTCCACGCTTTAATTACCCTAGTAAGACTTTTGTCCAAACAGCCACTGCAAAACTGATTACAACAGGCACATAGAGAGATGAATGTAGCAAAAGAAAGGGGTGAATTTATCAAGGACAATCTGTTGCATGATCTTTTTCCAATAAACGCATTCATTGATGGAGATGCAGCAACCAAACCAGTGAAGCACAAACTTGTACAAGAGCTCGAAAAAAAAAAACTTTCACTCGAAGAATTTCAAGGCGAAAAGGTGTCCTTGTTGTGGTAGACTATATGTCACAATTGCAAATGGTCAAGATTTCATCCATGCAAAACTTTGCAGAGGTCGTTCAGACTGTTCTACAGATATCAAAGTCAGGTTGCACCTCGAAAGAACTGCACATTGTCTTTGACAGTTATCATGAACTATCTGTCAAAGAATGTGAGAGAATTTGACAGATGTCTACAAGTGGAAAAACTGACCCTGGCTGCATTAAACATTTGACACCTACACATGTGCAACTTGATATTCTGGTCCTCAACATCGAACAAGATGAACTTGGAGATGTTTACTGACCAAAACATTGCTGATGCTTCAGTGAACACTGAATTTCCAATTATTGCAAGTGGAATGATTGTCAATAAGGAATTGGTGCTTTCAGAGCTATATTCAAAAGGTACGGGCCATATTATTCTAGAACTTAACAGCAAATTGGTGGAAGCTGACCTTTGTGTTGAGCCGCATGTTGAGTGGGCTGTTCTAAATGTTTCCAATTGAGTCATTGTACTGTTAAATGACACGAGTTCTGTCACACATTGGACGATCTTCGGTACAGTGAGTTCAAGAGATCAGTCCAGCTAAGTGATCTTCCACAGACGACAAATTCTGTACATGGACACATTAAAAGAGAGTTCTACTTGATCAGGATATCTGTAAATGACAAAGATCTGTGTGAATTTGGTTGGGAAGATATTAATGGGGTGCTAACACCTACTACATTTCTAAAGCCTCTACCCAGAGAACTTACATGTACTTGCAAAATCTGTGCTACAAAAAGATGTCCCGGCAATATGCTCTTCTCAAATGTTCAACATTCTGCAAATGTACCACAAGCAATTGTCGAAATAAATATAGTGAACTTTGAAAATGTGCCTAAAACAGGAGTAATGAACATTATTTTTTTCATATTCAGATCATAAACATTGTTTGGTGTTGCCTTGGCCATGGAGCCGCTGGCCATGTGGGTTCGCATGGACGCGCAGCTACGGGGATTTGAGTGGGATCAGGACTTATCTGACAGACTCGCGCTATATCGATATCCTCTTTTTTCTAACAGACATTAACAGGTCAGGACCACGGATCATGGAAATCATGCAGATCTTTGGCGAGACCTCGGGGCTTTACATGAACCATAGCAAATCCACCTAATGGGTGCTGAGGGGACATGCACAGGCAGGAGCTTGGGCCTCTGCGTTACATTCTGCGTTACTTCTGCGTTACGGCGGCATTTAATACCTGGGCGTCTTCATCTCCGAGGTTCCATCGATTGCATGGGAGCGGAATGTTGTGCCGGTGTGGGAGCGGGCCAGAGCCGATATCAAAACTTGGTCCCGCATGCCGCTGACCATTTATGGCAGGTCTGCGATCTTTAAAATGGTGGCCCTCCTCAGATTGCTGTATCAACTACAGAATCACCCATATCCCCATGGTTCCAGCAGGTCAATGCAGTACTGGGGCAGTTCCTCTGGGCCGGGGGTGCTGTGACGGTCGCAGTGCGCACATGCTTTCTCTCCTCCTACTGTGGAGGCCTGGCAACGTCGGATATCCTCTCTTATTACCAGGGGTCCCATCTCCTCGTCCTCAATGACGGGTGGTACGGGGACAGGAAAGACCCGGCAAATGCGTTGGAACACCTTTAAATGGGAGCCCACTCGCTTCATACCATACTCTAAGCAGCACGGATACAGAAGACATTACCACCCAGCACGCAATTAGTGTTTTAGATCTGGAGGCAGGCCCTGCGGCATATGGGATGGTGGAACACTCTGACGGGCGAAACTCCCCTTTGGCGTAATGGTAGGCTCCCCGGTCCGGCTGCACTACAAGGCTTTGGAGGGTGGGACAGCATTGGAATCTCCACACAAGAGGATGTACTGTCGTGGGTGACCCTTAAGTCCTTTCAGAAACTAGGCCAGGAGTTTGGTATGCCTCAAACCCAGTTCTTCAAATACCTTCAATTCCGTCATGCTCTCTCCCCATGTCTGGTGGGATTGGAATCACTCCCTGAGTTTAGTCCCCTAGAAGCCAAGGTCTTTATGGGAGATTTGGGGCCCAAAAAGATATCCTGTATATACCAATCCCTAGTCACGCACTGTTCCCCTTCGCTGCAGAAGCTACGGGAGTCCTGGGAGGCAGATGTGGGTGCCTTGGAAGAAGAGGACTGGAGGGAGGCGTTGGCCGGGCCCCGGGATGCTGCCATATCAATACGCCTTCGGCTTATACAATTCAAATACCTCCATAGGGTGTGTTTCACTAGGCAACGATTATGGCGGGCGGGTCTGATAGGGTCCCCGGACTGTCTGCGATGTGGGCGGGAAGTTGGGACGTTTTTACATACGGTATAGAGCTGTCCTGTACTGGCCAGATTTTGGAAAGGGGTGTGGGACTGTCTGTCTGAAGTGCTTGAGTGGGAACTCCCCTGTACACCACAGCTGGGTCTCCTCCATGTACTGGAGGGGGCGGGAGGGAACATCTACAAGAGACATCTGCTATTGTTGGACCTCACTCTGGCCAAGCGGGATGTGGCTAGAGCTTGGAAAGATACCCGAGCCCCTACGGCTGTAGCATGGAAGAGGGGGCTCGACTTTTGCATGGGTCTGGAGGAGCCGATTTTTGTTGCCCGGGGCTGCCCATGGAAACATTTCAAAATTTGGAAAAGGTGGGCCAATTTTAGGGGTCTATGGCTAGAGCCTCTGGCGGATCAAGACCCCTGGTAGATGTGGGCTGAGATACTACTGACGGATGCACACATTGGTTTTAGATGTAATGTACTGAAGCGGAGACAAAGAATGTTGACCTCGCGACAGGGGGTGGAGGCTGGGGGGGGGGTTAAGGGAGGGGGGAGTTTGGATAACGGGAGGGTTGGGGGGCAATGTTTAATTCTGCCCATGTAATTGTTGATTGATCATCTCAGTAGAAAATTGGATTGTACTTTATTGCTTGAGGCTTAAATGTCCTGCAGTTATCTCTGGGGTACAGAGACCTGCGTATTGTGTACAATCTTCAATAAAATATGTTTACACAAAAAAAACATTGTTTGGTGTATACGTAAAAGGATTAAAACCCAATAATATCTGTTTAATTTCTATATCTGTCTCTTTATCCTCTATTATAGCCGTCATTTTGAAAAATGGAAGAAGGGTTGCTCTGAGAAGTTATTTTCTGTCTCTATAAGACTATTTCACCCCAAAGTCCTATGTTTTGACATCAAAATGAAGTACATAGGTCTCATGGTTCCTGAAATATTACATTATCACTGCAACGCAGCCGCCATTTTAAAAAATCTCGTCCAGAAAAATCTAGCCCGGGTCAGCAATGTCTGCCCAAGCTAAATTGCTTGTCTAATGACCTAAAAACACAAATCAAAAATAAAAATATCTGGACAGCAGCAATCTATTACGAAGGTATATTTCAGGGGGCCCGGAATAAATTAAGTCACAAACAGAAGGTGGAGCTCTAAAACCCAGGCTCTTACATTGCCAGGCTACAATGACTATTTTTTATCCCGTGGACAAAGATGGCACCAGAGAACGGTCTCTGTAGAGCTGCCGACTATGGAGCTGAGAAACCGGGTTCAAGTCTCTGCGTCAGCACAACATCCTGTGATGTTGGGCAAATCTTCATCTCCTTGTTCCTACAAAACCAAACATGTCCTTGTGTAAAGTAACTGATGCTCATGTAAAGCGCTCTTTCGGCATCTGCACAACATAATGTAATCTTGGGCAAACCGGCAAATCACTTAATCGCAATCTCCCTGTTCCTTCAAAAACAAACATGTTCTTGTAAAGCAACTGGCGCTCACTTAAGGAGCTCTATTAAAACATTTGGGTGGTGTTCGTATTACATAAAAATGCATTAAAAAAAGAGACCGATGAGGAAGCGAGTAAACTGAAAACATGAGCACTGTATGGAGTAGACCAAGACAAAGAAAACAAGCATTTGCAATGCAATAGGTCTCGCATTTGGGAGCGCTTGAGCTAGTGGCATTTCAAATTATAATGATTTTTATCCATGTGTTTGCCTTTGGGACCTTATAAGTGTTTAGCCATGCAGCACATTATCCATAACTTCTGCACACACCCACAGATTGGGAGGTGCACTGCAGAGTATTGCCTAATATACTGGAGTAGACGTAGTGTGCTAAGTGTAGGAAGAGGTCCCTTTAAAGAGGCAGCAATGGCACCCATCCACCGATAGATGTCCCTTCTGAAAGCTGCAAAAGTGACCCTTTGCCGCTAGGTGTCCCTTCTGGATGAAGTAAAGCAAACTGCAATACCAAGTCACTAAACAACTGAAAAGAAAATTAAACAAAATACCCTATTGATCTGTTTTTGTGGCACATTCCATAGGTATGAAATCACAACACATGCAAATAAAGCAATAGTGTGTTTTCTAATACAAAACCAACCCCAAATTACAGTTTTTCTAAAGATTCTGATTTTTTTTATTTCAAAAGTTTTTTATTTAGAAGATTTTCCAATACAGTACATTAGTAATGCAGGGGGGGGGGAGGGTTTACAGCGGGGAATTCTTGTCATCTTTATGGTAACATGGTTACATAGAGCATACATAGTATAGGCTGATTTGGCTGTAGATTCTGTAAGCCCCCCGGAGAGGGTGAAAGAAGGAGAGAGAGAGAGGAAGAGGGGGGGGGGGGGGGTTCGTCGATACATTAGTGTCGCCCTCCTAGCCTTGGCTGCGTGCTGGCGGTGTGCGTTGGTAGGTTGTGCGTTTACGGGTTTACAGGAGTTTGTGTGACCCCAGGTGTGCATCTAGGGCCGCCCACATCTCATTCTTAGCGTTGTGGCTGGGCGAGAGATTCCCAGTGATGTTGTCGGCTCCTCTGAGGAAGGTGACCCAGTTGATCCAACTCTTGAATGTTGCCTTGGCTGTGTCTTACCAATCGCTAATATGGTTTTGACTGCTGCGGTAAGTAGGAGGTCTACTAGGTCTCTCTCTTTCTTGCTTCCTAAGTCTGGTGTCATGAATGCTATGGCTAGCCCTATGAAGCCTGGTTGTATCCTTCTCCCTACGACAGTGTTGATGAGATCGCTCACTTTCACCCAGAAGGTTCTGACCTTAGGGCATTCGAAGATAAGGTGTTCTAGGTTCCCTGTCCCCTTGTGGCAGTTCCAGCATGTGTCGCTGTCTCTTATGCCTGCTTTTTCGAGTTTGGTAGGGGTCCAGAAGGCTCTATGTAAGAGCCAGTATTTTGTCTGTGCGAGTTGTGGCGTGATTTTATTTGTTGTGGCTGACCTCCATAGTCGACCCTTTTCTTCCTCGCTGAGATGTCTTGTGTACAGTGTTTCCCAGGAGTTTGTTGTTTTTGCATTCAGTGTAGATGTTTTGGGGCTCAGGAGTTTGTAGATCTGCGCTGTCTGGTGTCCAATCTTGTTGAGGTTGCACATGTATTGTATGAGGGTGGGCGTTTCCTTGTTTAGGTTCGCCTTGGTTATGGCGGTTTTGATTTTGAGGAACGTGTAGAGTTCTATGTCTGGTAGATTGTGCGCCTGTTTGAGGTTCTGGAAAGTGAGTGGGGTATGTTTTTTTTCCAGCTGCGCTGGGGTGGTGATTCCCTTCTTGATCAAGGCTTCGGTGCACATCGTTCTCCCTTTGTATTGTAATCTTGTGTTAAACCAGATTGATTCCCAATTGGTTCCTCTGATCCGTTGTCCCATTTGCTTGTCTACTCTTAGCAGGGCTGTTTTGGTGTGTTTGATGATGGGGTCATGCCTGGCGGGGTGTTTGTTCGCTGTGAGCATTGCTATTGGGTTTAGCCCCCCCCAGGATGTGACTTTCGAGTTTTACTCACTCGGGTTCATAGTCCTGCGTGTTGGTGATCCAGACGATTCCTTGTTTAGCTAGGCAGGCAGTTTGGAAGTTTTTAAAGTTCATAATATTCAGTCCACCAAGACCTTAGTTGAGCCTCAGTTTCTATAGACTGATTCTAGGTTCATTGTCTTTCCATATGAACCTGTTTATCAGTTTGTCGAGTTTCTTGTGGAATTCTTCTGTCACTGTCAGAGGCAGCATGCTAAGCGTGTAATTGATAGCTGGTGTCACCATCATCTTTATTGTCTCCACTCTACCCCACCAGCTGATGTATTTGGGGGACCACAGGTCTAGTCTCTCCTTTATTTTCTTTAGGGGTGGCTTCTTCGTTATGCTCCAGGGTTGCTTTGAGGTCTCTACCGAAGAGGAGGCCCAGGTACTTAAGGGGTTTGGTTTGCCAGGCTAGGCCTGAGTTTCCTAGTACCGCTTTTGTTGTGTACACGTTCATGGGTTTACACTCTGATTTGTCCCTGTTTAGTTTGTAGCCTGAGGCTCTTGCATACTCTTCTATGGAGTTCATCAGTGCCGCGATGGATGTGGTTGGTTCTTTCGTCGTGATTAGCACATCGTCTGCGTACGCTGCCAGTTTCACTGTCTTACTCTTGATTTGGACCCCTGCTATGTCTGGGTTTACCCGTATCATTGTTAGCAGCGGCTCTAGCGCTAGCAGGAACAGGCCTGGAGATAGATGACAGCCCTGCCTTGTTCCTCTTTCCAGAGTTAGCAGCTCTGATGTGCCGCCGTTCACTACAACCCTGGCTCTCGGCCTGTTATACAGTGCCATGACCATGCCCCTGTATTTGGTGCCTAGGCCAAATTTCTCCATACATAGGTCGAGAAATGGCCAGGAGACTCTGTCGAAGGCTTTCTCCGCATCCAGCGCTATCATTACTGCCTGGTCTGCACTGTGTGTTGTTTGGTTGATGAGGTGGCAGAGTAGTCTTGTGTTGTCCTGGGACAGTCTGTTTTTAAGGTATCCTACTTGTGAATTGTGGATGAGGTGGGGCAGGACCTTGTTTAGCCTGTTCGCTAGGGTTTATGCATAGATTTTACAGTCCACATTGATTAGTGATATTGGGCGGTAGCTCTGCGGGTATTGGGGTCCTTCCCTTCTTTGGGTATCACGATGATATTGGCTTCCGCCATGGAGTCCGTCATTCGGCCTGCGCGGATGCAGTGGGTGAAGACTTCCGCCAGGGTGGGTTTTAGTTGTTCTAGGAATTTCCTGTAGAACGCCTCCGTGTACCCATCGGGCCCTGGTGCTTTGTTTGCTTTGAGTGTTGTTATTGCTGTGTCTATCTCTGCGTCTGTGATGTCTCCTTCTAGTGTTTCGTTCTGGTTCACGGTCAGTGTAGGTAGGGTAATTTTGCTTAGTAGTTCCACCCCCCCTCCGGCGGCTAGGTTCTTGTCGGCACTGTACAGCTCCTGGTAGAACTGTTTGAAGACTTCTAGGATCCCTTTGTTGGTTGTTTGCGATTTCTTTGTTTTATCGGTTATCGCAGCAATTGAGTGTTGCCTCTGTTTCGCTTTCAGGTATGAAGCTAGCTTTTTCCCTGCTTTGTTGGCGGAGCAGAGGTTTATGGCTTTGAATTTGTTGATCCATGTGCCCGCTCTTTTGCTCAGAATCTTGTTGAGCTCATACTTTTTCTTTGTTAGTGTTGCCAGTGTGTTCTTGTCGGTGAGGTTTGCGCAATGTCCTTTTTCTAGGTCACCGATTTGTTCCTCTAGTTCGGCTATCTTCTTGTTCCTGCCCTTGTTCATTCTGGCTTTGATGTTTAGAAGTTTGCCTCGGAGTGTGGCTTTTAGGGCGTCCCAAATGGTGCCCTTATTTACCTCGGAGTTGTCATTGAGTTCTAGGTATTCCTTTATGGCCTCCTCGATTTCTGTTGTGTTGCCTGGGTGTTGTAGGATGTCGCTATTGAGCCTCCATCTACGGCTAGGTGTGTCATTGTGTCTTCCGCTCATAGAGAGCGATATGTGTGCGTGGTCTGAAATGGTAATTTGGGCAATGTCCGTTTGATCAATCAGGTGTGTGTGGCTGACATTAGGATGTAGTCAATTCTACTGTATGAGTTGTGTGGGTGTGAGTAGAACGTGTATTCTCTCGCTTCTGGGTGTTGTAACCTCCACGGGTCCCTGAAGTTGGAGCTTGGTGCATATGTCTTTGAGGATGTTTTGGTTTTGGGAGTTGTGACTTGGTCTGTATGGGTGTCTATCTGTGGATTGGTCTAGGACCTGGTTCATGTCCCCCGCTAGTAGGAGGAGGTCCCCTTGAGGTAGCCCCGTTAGTTTGGATCCTACGCTGTGCCAAAAATCTTTGTCATCTGCATTGGGCCCATATACGTTGGCCACGTGTATGATTTCTTCCCCTCTCTTTAGGCTCGTCAATAATAGTCTGCCGTCCTCGTCTGTATGGCTGCTCTCTAGAGTCATGTTGGCTTTCTTGCTTACTATGGTGATGACCCCTCATTTCTTGTGTTTGGCTGGTGAGCAGAAGACTTCGCCTATCCACCTGGCTTTAAGGCGGCTTGCATCCTCTTCCAAGAGTCTAGTTTCCTGTAGGACGTACACATCTCCTTTTAGTTTCGCTAAGTAGTCTAGGGTTTTCCTACGCTTGATAGGGTGGTTGAGGCCCTTCACGTTGAGGGATACTACCTTAAGGTTTGTGTTTAGGTTGGTCTGTGCTAGTGTAGTCATGGTGGTTTGTTGTTTTCGCTTCCCTTTTCGGTTTGTGCTAAGTGCGCTACCGTCCCCGTTTGTTGCTGATCCGGGGTGTTGCAAGTTCTTGCTTTGCTGTGCTGGCTAAGAGGTTCTGACCTGTGTGTGCTGGTCGAGGTGTTCTCCCCTCGGTGGTGGATGGGTGTGGATAGGGATCTAGAGATAGTAAAGACATAGAGAAAAAGAAATGCATACTTCTGTACTGGAAGATGTGACTGCTCCCTCCCCTCTCCCCTCCCTCCCCCCCCGCATTTAGAACTGTGGACGTGTGACAGCAAGGGCCCTCCCTCCTCCTACCCCCCGAGTCTGTGCTATTGGCCCTTTGTCTCAGTTCTGTCTTGTTGCATATTATGTTAGTTTAGTTATTATTGGAACGCATCAGTCATTGTATACAAAAGGTTAAAGAGTAAAGGATATAGGTACATCATCCTGCGTCTTCTTCGGTGTCGCCGGTCCGTTTGAGGTAGATCGTTGTTCCGAGTAAGTTCTTAAGTTTCTCTTTCCATGTGTGGATGGCCTTAAGTGCCTAGGCCTGAGGTAGATCAGGTTATAATCACTGGACCTAGGGTCAGTCCATTGTTAGTTCTTGGGTGCTTCTTTAGTTGGATCAGCATTCCGCTGCTCCTCCTTCAGCAGCGTCTGATGAGGCTCTCCTTTTGGGGGCTCCTGGACTTTGTGCCTCCATTTCTTCTGGTACCGGGCCTCTCAGATACCTCCTTAGTTTGTTGGGCTCATCGAAGATTAGGGTACCTCGTCTGTCCGTTATCTTCATCCTCGCGGGCCCGGCGAAGCTAAAGGTGATGTTGTCTTTCCACAATTTGTCTCTCCATGCTAGGAATCTCTTCCTGGTCTCAACTGTGAGCTTGGAGAAGTCATGCGTGATAATGATCTTTTGCCCGTTCACTTTCAGAGTTTGTCCTTTCCTGGCAAAGGCGAAAATTGCTTCAGTGTGATTGGCGTACAGCGGCTTGCAGATGATTGGTCTTGGGCCTCTGCCATGTGGCGGTTTTGTTGCTGGGACCCTGTACGCTTTATCTACTTCTAAAGGTCTATCGAACTTCAGACCACTCAGTTTGGGCAGGAGGTCCTCTAGTAGGGCTGCGCATGAGCCTTGGGGGTCTTCTTCTCCCTCTGTTACCCCCAGGAGCCTTATGTTCCCCTTCCTGCTTCTATCGTCTTGTTCCGCCAGACTTTTTTGTAGATTGTTTGTTGTTCTTATTACTAGGCCCAGATCTTTGTGAGTTATGCTAGTTGTGTCTTCTAGGTCGCTAATCCTTTTCTCTGCTACGTCGATTCTGCCGTTTGTTTTGCTTTGGTCTGCCCTTATGGCTGCCAGCTCCATCTGCATATTATCTATTGTTTTTTTCGTGGCCTTGGCTAGCTCGTTGCCTTCATTGATTTTCTTTACGAGTGGTTCCATTGTTATTTCTTTTTTTGGTCATTTTTTAGCTTATTGATTTTATCTTCCGAGCACTCAATATTATTAAAGAGAAAGTCTTTATATCTTTTTTGTGTCCTTTTATTTTCCAATCTTCATCCAAATCAACTTCCAAATTCCAAATTAACTTCCCAGATTTTCATCACACGATTGTATGCAGCCAACGCGCGTTTCGTCAAGTCCGTGTAGGACAATTTGACTTCCTCAGGGCTGCAACCCAAAGGTTTACAATCAGTATCATTCTTTTACATCAAGAAGTAATACACACAGATTCAAACATCATTTGTATATTGCCGTACCTATGTACAAAAACAAATGTTTCTATAACCTAAGTTCCGGTCAAAAGTACAATTGATACGTTAACCTACTAGGTTTATAAGAAGGAGTATCTTCACCAAAGACATAAATTCAATATTCATTTAAAACAACATTATTCCAAATCATCAATTCTCATACAAGTCTTGTATATAAAGAGTAATGGGTTTAAGACTGTGGTTCCCAAAAACATCAACGATTAACAGGTCATATTTCAATTAATTCACCTAGCTCGTGGCTATAGTATACCCTAGGGTCATCCCAACCAACTTAATGTAAAGATATAACCAAATGTCTTCTCTGCCTACTTTCTAATCAATAATTGTCTTGTATATAGTCATCCGGACATGTTATTATTTAATGCTAGGTTGTTGTTTGATATATGCACTCACCATATAGTTGCGGGATTAGTATATCTCTTTTTCAACCACGTGTTGCTATCCCAAGTTATTACTTATAGTCCATTTCAGAATGTTCCTAAAGTAATTTAATATTAGTGTCAGTAATTATCTCAACAAGTATTTTACTCCCAATACGTATTAATATATTTGTGTACCTCACCTTATAATCCAGTATCTGTATTGGAAAAGTATATCTATTTTCCACCAACGTATTCTTGTCACAAGATGTCCCTTGAAATCCAATTCTCAATGGTATTTCAATCCGTTCCTAAGGTGCGTTAATGTCAGTGTCATTAATAGTCCCAGCAAGTAATTCAATCTAATACCCATTATGTTTGCGCGCACCTCACCTTATGTTCCCATGTCTGTATGGACGCTAATTTTATCTTCAGTTGTCCTCCGTATTTTAGATGAGAACGACACGAGTATGTGTCTAAAGGGGGAAAAAAACACTTGTAAGGGTCTTGATATTCCCTAGTGTGTATTCTAAAGAACTAGCAGTACCCCTATGTTTCCTCTATGCACCTTACCGGTTATTCTGATGTGTAGTCTTCTCAATCCGGCGTTCAGCACGAGCGCCATCTTGTAATGGCAATTTATAATAAATGAGCGGGCGCCATCTTGTAGTGTCCACGCGTATTAACACGCGTTGGCGCTATATTCGAGTAATCATGGACTCACTCGGATTAAAGTATATTCTCTGTGTATTCGCACATTACCTTCATGTGGCATCTAAATTAAAACATAATATTATCGATCCGCCATTCCCATGCGGACATCATCTATTTCCATGATTCGTTTTCTTAAGCTATGCTTATATGTCAACACGACGTTTTCGCGCAGGTGCCATCTTGTAATGGCTATTCAATAGTTAGTTCGAACACAGTATTTTCGATCCGCCATTCCCATGCCGGCATCGTCTATTTTCATGATTTATTTTCTTAAGCTATATTCATATGCCCACACGACGTTTTCGCACAGGTGCCATCTTGTAATGGCTATTTGATAGTATACTTGAGTGAGGGGTCAACCTCTTGTGGCATGAAAATTAGTAATATAGATGCGCTCAATTATTAAGGCGGTCATAAGTATGCAAATTCAAGATATTGCCACAGCTCATTGCTTACTGTTAGTTTAGTTATTCTTATTAGTAATTAAAGAATATTCAACTTAAATAAACAAAGTAATCCCACCCTTTATGGGTTGATACATTATATAGTTATCCTCTCGTCCTGTGAACCACTGGGGTCCTCAGGTCAACCACAATCTTTTCCCTTTTCTTTATTTCTTCCGATCTGCTATGATCTAATTAGTTTACTCATTCACAGCATAAAACAAAGCGGAAAGGCTATAGGTCCAACAGTATTTTTCTCAAAAGACTTATACTTATCTCATAGTTGAGCATTATGTTCATATATTCATTCAGAGACTTGTTATCTAATGATCCTTTCTTCTTCTGCAGAGTGTACATGTTAGAGGGAAAATGGTAAATACTTAAACATAGAACAGAAATATAAGCACCTGCATTGTCATTCGCAGTTTGTTCTCTAGTGATATGAACATCTCTCAGTTGCCAAGATAGAACTCATATTCATGATCCACATTAAGACCACATTCTACCGCTTTTAGTCTAATCAACCAGAGTACTTCTCTCTTCCTTAGTGCTAGTACTCTATTACCTCCTCGTGGGTCAGGTTTTATGTGGTCTATTCCATGGTAAGAAAACACATGTTGCTCCCTAGTTTCAAAATTCTGTATTGCATGTGATGCAATCGGATACCGTGTGTCTCCATTCTTCAACGCTCTGTAATGTTCAGCAATTCTATCTAGATTCACCAATCGAGGATACAAACAGAATGTGATAACTAAAGCTGTATCTAAAGTGAAAAAGGTGAAAAGAGAAACTACATTGATTAGAGGTAACAAAGAGGGTAGAACAATGGATCAGAAAGTGCGAGTGATAACAAATTATGGACTAGACAGCTCCAAGCTATTTACCATTTTGAACAGACATTGGCACCTGCTTTGTATAGATGACGATTTGAAACCATATATCCATGATAGGCCAAGTGTGACATTTAGAAGGGGAATAACTCTTAAGAACATGCTAAGCCCCAGCTACCCAACTAAACAAAATAAAACTGACTGGTTGAACAGTTTTAAGGGGTTTTACAAATGTGGTAGATGTTTATCCTGTAGATGGGCAATGAAGAAGGTGTTGTGCTTTGAATATAATAACTCAGGTAAATACACTATTGGTATGTTCATCAATTGTGACACAACATATGTGATTTACGTGATCGCTTGTACATGTGGTAAAATCTACGTGGGGAGTACCAAGAGGAGGCTCAGAGATAGAATTGCTGAACATTACAGAGCGTTGAAGAATGGAGACACACGGTATCCGATTGCATCACATGCAATACAGAATTTTGAAACTAGGGAGCAACATGTGTTTTCTTACCATGGAATAGACCACATAAAACCTGACCCACGAGGAGGTAATAGAGTACTAGCACTAAGGAAGAGAGAAGTACTCTGGTTGATTAGACTAAAAGCGGTAGAATGTGGTCTTAATGTGGATCATGAATATGAGTTCTATCTTGGCAACTGAGAGATGTTCATATCACTAGAGAACAAACTGCGAATGACAATGCAGGTGCTTATATTTCTGTTCTATGTTTAAGTATTTACCATTTTCCCTCTAACATGTACACTCTGCAGAAGAAGAAAGGATCATTAGATAACAAGTCTCTGAATGAATATATGAACATAATGCTCAACTATGAGATAAGTATAAGTCTTTTGAGAAAAATACTGTTGGACCTATAGCCTTTCCGCTTTGTTTTATGCTGTGAATGAGTAAACTAATTAGATCATAGCAGATCGGAAGAAATAAAGAAAAGGGAAAAGATTGTGGTTGACCTGAGGACCCCAGTGGTTCACAGGACGAGAGGATAACTATATAATGTATCAACCCATAAAGGGTGGGATTACTTTGTTTATTTAAGTTGAATATTCTTTAATTACTAATAAGAATAACTAAACTAACAGTAAGCAATGAGCTGTGGCAATATCTTGAATTTGCATACTTATGACCGCCTTAATAATTGAGCGCATCTATATTACTAATTTTCATGCCACAAGAGGTTGACCCCTCACTCAAGTATACTATCAAATAGCCATTACAAGATGGCACCTGTGCGAAAACGTCGTGTGGGCATATGAATATAGCTTAAGAAAATAAATCATGAAAATAGACGATGCCGGCATGGGAATGGCGGATCGAAAATACTGTGTTCGAACTAACTATTGAATAGCCATTACAAGATGGCACCTGCGCGAAAACGTCGTGTTGACATATAAGCATAGCTTAAGAAAACGAATCATGGAAATAGATGATGTCCGCATGGGAATGGCGGATCGATAATATTATGTTTTAATTTAGATGCCACATGAAGGTAATGTGCGAATACACAGAGAATATACTTTAATCCGAGTGAGTCCATGATTACTCGAATATAGCGCCAACGCGTGTTAATACGCGTGGACACTACAAGATGGCGCCCGCTCATTTATTATAAATTGCCATTACAAGATGGCGCTCGTGCTGAACGCCGGATTGAGAAGACTACACATCAGAATAACCGGTAAGGTGCATAGAGGAAACATAGGGGTACTGCTAGTTCTTTAGAATACACACTAGGGAATATCAAGACCCTTACAAGTGTTTTTTTCCCCCTTTAGACACATACTCGTGTCGTTCTCATCTAAAATACGGAGGACAACTGAAGATAAAATTAGCGTCCATACAGACATGGGAACATAAGGTGAGGTGCGCGCAAACATAATGGGTATTAGATTGAATTACTTGCTGGGACTATTAATGACACTGACATTAACGCACCTTAGGAACGGATTGAAATACCATTGAGAATTGGATTTCAAGGGACATCTTGTGACAAGAATACGTTGGTGGAAAATAGATATACTTTTCCAATACAGATACTGGATTATAAGGTGAGGTACACAAATATATTAATACGTATTGGGAGTAAAATACTTGTTGAGATAATTACTGACACTAATATTAAATTACTTTAGGAACATTCTGAAATGGACTATAAGTAATAACTTGGGATAGCAACACGTGGTTGAAAAAGAGATATACTAATCCCGCAACTATATGGTGAGTGCATATATCAAACAACAACCTAGCATTAAATAATAACATGTCCGGATGACTATATACAAGACAATTATTGATTAGAAAGTAGGCAGAGAAGACATTTGGTTATATCTTTACATTAAGTTGGTTGGGATGACCCTAGGGTATACTATAGCCACGAGCTAGGTGAATTAATTGAAATATGACCTGTTAATCGTTGATGTTTTTGGGAACCACAGTCTTAAACCCATTACTCTTTATATACAAGACTTGTATGAGAATTGATGATTTGGAATAATGTTGTTTTAAATGAATATTGAATTTATGTCTTTGGTGAAGATACTCCTTCTTATAAACCTAGTAGGTTAACGTATCAATTGTACTTTTGACCGGAACTTAGGTTATAGAAACATTTGTTTTTGTACATAGGTACGGCAATATACAAATGATGTTTGAATCTGTGTGTATTACTTCTTGATGTAAAAGAATGATACTGATTGTAAACCTTTGGGTTGCAGCCCTGAGGAAGTCAAATTGTCCTACACGGACTTGACGAAACGCGCGTTGGCTGCATACAATCGTGTGATGAAAATCTGGGAAGTTAATTTGGAATTTGGAAGTTGATTTGGATGAAGATTGGAAAATAAAAGGACACAAAAAAGATATAAAGACTTTCTCTTTAATAATATTGAGTGCTCGGAAGATAAAATCAATTGTTTGAACCCAGGTTTGCCTTGGAGGCTGTGGTAACCAGTCTCCCACCTCTTCCTGAGCACCATCGAGATATTGCATTAAGAATTACATTTACCTTGACGTTTGCTGTGCGCTCTTGTTGACCGTTACCATTTTTGCTAATCATTTTTTAGCTTGTTTGGCGAGTCCGGGTAGTCTTTCCTGACTTTTTTGGTGTCGTTGCGGTATTTTCATTGCGTCCCACCATTGTGTCAAAACCTCTTCTGACCAGATAGGTGTGGAGTCTACCTTCTTTTTGTTGTTTGGCAGGGTCCTCCTTCGCTCCTTTTGTTGTGGTGCTTCTCGCGTGGGTGTGGTTTCTTCGCGGAATCTGCTTGGCCACTTGACCGTCCTGGTTCTAGTCTTCGCCCCCGCCAGCTAAGGGGCCCTGCCTTGCCTTGCCTAGATGGCTTGGAGCTTGTTCGGTTTGTTGTGGTCTCTTTGTGGCTGGCAGCTTGTGCTGTGCGTTGGCATTGCTGCTCTGCTCGTGCCCCTTTTTCATAGGCTCGGTTGTTTGTTATCGTTTGCTCCTTGGTTGCTGTGTATCTGGGTTCTTCCTTCGTCAGCTCTGTTCTTGTGTTTGCTAATCGATGTTATGCCTGTGCCTCTTACTTTGTTTGGTTTGGCTAGCGGCGTGCAGTATTCGGTTCGGCTGGGGCAGCTTCTCCGCTTCTGGTTTCCTGTTCTTTATTTGCTTCGCTCCCGCTCCGATCGTGACTGATTCGTGTTGGTTACAGTTCCCCCACCAAGATGGCCGCCCCCCCTGGTCGGTTCTGGTTTCGTTGTTGCTGAATGTGTCTGAGACAGAAATTTCAAAGTAGTGCTATTCCTTGGATTTGGTTGCGGGTTTTGCCTGGTTCTGTGTGGGGTCCTGGGTCCCCGCGCTGTGCCGCTGCTCGGCGCTCGCCGCGTACCTGCTCGCCTCCGTGTATGCAGGTCCCCCACCAAGATGGCCGCCCCCCTGGTCAGTTCGTTGTTGCTGGATGTATCTGAATCGGAATTTTTTTTAAAAAGTGCTATTCCCTGGATTTGGTTGTCGGGGCTCGGCACTCGCCGCGTACCTGCTCGCCTCCGTGTATGGCTAAGGGGTGGTCGCGTCCCATGTCCGTTTCGTTTTGTTCGCATACAGCTGCCAGTTATCTCAGGCCTTCCGGCTGGGGCTGCCCTCTCGCGGGTGTTAGTTTTCTGTTGTGGGTTCGTGGGGGTTTTGAGTGTGCCGGCTTTAAGTTGCTGCTCATCCGCCTCGCCCTCGTTGGAATTATCCCCCTCGCTGCCGTCAGCTTGCTTAAAGATGGCCGCGCTGGTTGCTTCTGGTTTCGTTTCGCCTTCCTGGCGGTGCTTAAAGAGCCTTCCTCCCCACTACGGCGCTGAGACCAGCTTCGCTTACCAACTCGCCTTCGCTGTGCCGGATGTACTGGTTGTGGCTATGGTCTTCGGCTCGTACCCCCGCTTCTTCCACTCTTGCTGGGGCGCTAGTGGGCAGCTGCCTTCACTCTGCATGCCGCCATCTTGTGCTCCTCTTTACCGCACCTCTCCGGTTTCTCTTCCTCTGTTTCTTTGCTGCTTGTCGTCGTCTTGGTGTAAACCGGCTACCTACCTGTGTGCCTCGCCACTTCAGACATTTTCTCTTTTGTTTAATTCCTCACTTCGGGCTGTTTTGCCGCTGCAGTCGCCGTTAGTTTGCTCGGGTGGTGGAGGCTCCGGACTAAGGCGTCTTTCCCCCTCGCCATCCAAGCCACGCCCCCCCAAAGATTCTGATTTTTAAAACAAAAAAAAATAAATGAAAGGAAATGCAAGCAAATGGAGTGCTGAGACTAACTGGCTTGTGTATTTTAATGTGAAAGTGGTGACATCCGGCAGTGAGTTACTGCCACTGAAGCCCTTATGTACCTGAGTGCTTTGACATGCTGCTTACACTTTAACCAAGAGCCACTCAAGTGCATACAAAACATTCCAAAGTGAGTACCTCCTTTACCCAGACACCAATGTGCCTCATGACGGCTGAGTGTCTGGAGGCAAACAAAAGAGTACTGACCCGCAACCTGTCCAACCCGGCTAGTGCTTTGACTGCGTGTTACTCATTGTCTTCAGAGGTGTAGTGGCTTGAGAGGGGGGTTCTATCAATCTTCCTTATGTTTTTTCTGCTGCTAGAGAAATGCTGGCGCAGTCACACTTAAAGCATGGCAGACCCACAGAGAAGCGATTAAACTCGCCCTTTAAACATTAAAAGTAAAAAAGCAATACAGAGCAATGCTGCAAATGCCCTATTAAATGTATATGTACATCTGTAGGAGCACTGGCACATGGTGAGAATTGGTGTTGCGGTCCTGACCTGTTGAAAGTATTGAGACCTTGTTTACCAGGCACAGGTACCTGTACACCAGTTAGGTGTTGTGGAATACTAGTGGACAGCAGCCTCTCAGTGACTACTATATAAGGCAGAGTCCCTTTCACCCTATGCCAAACTTAACGCCTTTCCATGAACTCAAAAACAATCCAGCAAACTGGACTATGAACATATACAACAAGACCTAGAAACATGGGCTAGCATATACATACACATGGGCTAAACTATACATACTTACCAGTGGCTATGGGAAGAAAGTCAATTGCTCGGCAAGGTTGGGCGGCAGCTATAAGTGTTCAAACCACGCCCAGGTGGGCGTGGCCACCGCTGTGGCCTATTAGTGATTGTAGTCCCGCCGTATTTCTTCACTGAGCTGCCTAGCAAACAGTCTCTCAAATGAAACAAAGTAAAATCCCAGTAGATTGTGATACCAGGTATGTTGTCCCAAACTGCTTGTATGCCTCAAGAAACGGCGCCTGTTCCACAAGCAGACTCGCCGGTTGACGAGCCCAATGGGCTGCTGGAACAGCAGCAGTGCTCTCCTCTGCGACTCAGACGGGGCCGCCATACATCCAAAACACAGGGTGCCTGTTTTAGAGGTGAGCCCACAACAGGTCGGTAATTCGCCAAATGTGTTTATTGTAGGAAGCAGTGCGGCATAATCATAACTGCTCACTTGATAACAGGTCCAGCTCGACGCATTTCCCGATCCAACACTTCTTCTGGGGCTGTGGGCAGAAAGTCAATTGCTTCGCATTATATATATGATGCTCTGAACTGAATAAAGCATTATTAGAAGCAGATAAGGATCAGCAGAGCATCTTTTGCAAAAAAAGGGTCAGAAGTCGCGTGCGTTTGAATTAATATTTCTTTATCTTTCACAGGAGCAAAAGGAGGCCTCACAGGCTTGGAACTAAAGGAAGAACAGACATCTTAGAGGGAGACGGCTCACCCCCACCTACGGGGGCGGTGGTTTTGTCTGAAGCTGAAAGCGGGGCTGACACACTTCCAAAAGCACCATTTGCATCAGGGCTTTGCTGTGTTGGCCTTTACAAAAATAGATTAATTTTCATGCCATTTAGTGGTGACAGCTCTTGTAATGTTGCATGGTAAATTCACAGCATGATCCGGTCCATGCCTGCTGCCAGGCATGTGACGTGAAGCCCAGTCCCCAAAACCCTATCATTCCGCATAGTCACATCAGGGCCACATGAACCCCCGCCCCACATGCCCAAACCCGCAAATAACACAAAGACACAAGTATTAGGTTTGGGTAAAAATTGCTGCAGGTTTATTACATACAACATATGTAATGACGGTGGGTTAGCTTACGGGCGATCCTAGGGCAGGCCGCATTCTCGCCACCTGCCCGCCTGTTGAGCCAAACAACACAGTGGCGAACCACCCAACTGTTGTACAATTACCATAATTATAATGACACGCCCATTGCGGGGCGTGACTAGGCAAACCCCCGGTTGCGCAGGCCCACAACCGCCCGAAGGACTACTGGGGCGCCGACACGGATTCCTGCACCTCCCATGAGGTTACAGGTTAGGCTCTGAGGTTATGCTCTGGCACCCCTATGTGCCCGCTGATGTCCAGCGTTTGCACCTCTCTTCTTCCGGATCGCCCAGTAACTCCGCCTGCAACGAAAAAGAAACATATTAAAAGCTCCCCCCGGAGCCCCCTCAAGCAGACACTCTGGGTTCGAGGAAGGGCGGGGAAAGAGTGTCCCAACATGGAACTGCGACGTCCGGGGCGGCAAAGAGGCCTCCCCAGCAGGGCAGGGGTCTGATGTACTCCAGACGGCTCCTCCCCACCGCCCCGGACGTGCATCACTACCAGTCTCCACCAACCAGGGGAGACTGCCTCAGGAGAGGAACTACCGCGTCATGCGGGGGCGGGACAGCCCTCCGTGACTAGGAGCCCGCCCTCCTGATGGCCACTGCGTGGCCTCGGGCAGGCGCATAGTCACATCAGGGCCACATGAACCCCCGCCCCACATGCCCAAACCCGCAAATAACACAAAGACACAAGTATTAGGTTTGGGTAAAAATTGCTGCAGGTTTATTACATACAACATATGTAATGACGGTGGGTTAGCTTACGGGCGATCCTAGGGCAGGCCGCATTCTCGCCACCTGCCCGCCTGTTGAGCCAAACAACACAGTGGCGAACCACCTAACTGTTGTACAATTACCATAATTATAATGACACGCCCATTGCGGGGCGTGACTAGGCAAACCCCCGGTTGCGCAGGCCCACAACCGCCCGAAGGACTACTGGGGCGCCGACACGGATTCCTGCACCTCCCATGAGGTTACAGGTTAGGCTCTGAGGTTATGCTCTGGCACCCCTATGTGCCCGCTGACGTCCAGCGTTTGCACCTCTCTTCTTCCGGATCGCCCAGTAACTCCGCCACAGCCCGTGAGGTGGTTCCCGCTGCCGCACGGGCCCCCCACCAAAATTACTGCTCTTTACCTGCAACCTACACTTAGAATTGCCACCTCCAGACAGAGGAGGAACAAGGCAACGCCCATAGGCGTGGGGTGCCACCATCAGGCACCAACAAACCTGTCCTACAACCCTTCAGAAACAAAAGGGATCGGAAGGGGCCCCTACTACCGAGGCCCAAGGTGACATGAAATAGGCTGTCCAGCGCAAGCCGCTGGGACACCAACATATTCCTTCCCCCTGAGCGTCAGAAAACTGCGCCAAGGAGCCACTGATAGATCTGATCACTGTCTTCATAATCCAGCAGGGAGAGTAAGAGTGCCTACTGACACGAGGGAATAGGAGGGCACCGCACATACTATAGAACTTGAACGAGTCCCAGTTAGGCGAAATACGGGCCAGCCGGCATCCCCTGCCCTCTTAGGTTTTTGGCTGGAAGCGGCTTCAGACATAGTACCGTTAAATTAGCTAGACTGAAGGCCGACTATGCCCACTTCCCAGGGACCGCAGCGCCTGCAACAGAGAGCCCCCTCGGCTGGCCCGCGCAGGGGCGTGCATGAATAGGTGCCAGCCACTCCAATACCAATAGGCATGACCACCCGGGAACAATCCCTCTACCCCAGTAGGGAAGACTATCCCAGGCAAGAGACCAGGAGATTGGAAGGGCCCCCCAGCAGAGAATCTCTCCCAAATAAACAAGCGCTGTCACAACCAATAAACTGCCAGATTACGCTTCAGCCACTAATCCCCACAGGATACAGAAGTCTATTGCAGTACGCAAATGCATATATTGGAGTGACTAGCGAAGTGGTCTTGCAAAGGATAATCTGAAAACCACGGGGACAGCCGAGACACTTGCCCCCCCCTAGTTAATGCATTAATTCCTAAAAGACTTCCCGGGCCCGCCTCCAACCATTATTGGCAGTCCGTGCTCGGGCAGTGGAAGCCACAGTTGTTCTCTGTTATACCTGAATTGAGTGTACACTGAAGGCTGCAGACCGCAAGTGAGCTGCCAGTGGGACCCAGAGCCATAGGAAAAGAAGGTAGGAGAAACCAAAGGAGGGGGGGGGCATGCTATAACGTATGACCCTCCCATTCATGGAAGAACAACACATGTGCCGTTATCAAGGGTGCACAGGTCGAATTTCTCAGTTTAAAGTGGTTGCCATTATTGCAGTGTTAACAAGGGTGCGCAGGTAGAATTTCTCAGTTTAAAGTAGTTGCCATTATTGCAGTGCTCTCTATGTACCTGTGTTGGTACTCTTTGTTGCACAACCACGCAACTTCTCGCAACGCACTGTGTGCTATTCTTCATGTGCTTATCTTAACACTTGCCCCGTTGCAAACATAGCCTCCGAACGTTTCTTCTTATACTTGGGAGTCTGGTGTGCACTGCGTGCTAAACCTATTGAACCCCGCACAGGGTGGCAAGTTTGCCGACGAGCCTGGCACAATCACTGGTGCTGTACCCCCTTTGCCTGCCCAAAATAATAGGGGGTACTAACAACTCCCAGAGTTCTAAACATATATAATTACCCTACTTAGTAATGCAACACATGTAGATCCATTCAGAATTCTCAGGTGTAACTCAATACTTAGCCTGGGCTGTCCAACAAATAAACCCCCAGTATTCAAATAATAGCAAGCCTCCTGTTTAACTTACTAGAGTACTTACGAGGACCTATACATAGCTAACAACGTCTGGGAATCTGAAAGTGGCATATCCAGTCCTTTGTGTATTTTGACATGACCTATGCATGTCTATGTCCAGCACTACAATGCCTGTTAGAAAAGGCCAAAAGGGGGTGAGCCGTAGTGCCTAACTTTTAGGATGAAGACCTCTCTGTGGTAAAAGGGGTCAAGGCAACTTAAGAGCATTGGAAATAATAATACATAAAAGATACTGGATTTTCTTTGGAGCATACCTGCGCGTCAGATACATGGCAGAACGATCAAATCACAGAAGTCGTGGGTAGCCCAGACGACAGTTACTACGTAACATGGGCCGAGGTGCAGCACCACCCATAGCCGTGTTTTGCCTTGCTTACTTTGAGCAGGAATCGCAAGGTTTGGGTGCGTGATGCCTGTCTAAATAGGGCAAAGAGTGAGTAATCGGCACTGTTAAGAGGAGAATATGGGCCCCAGGAAGGTGATAGGATGAAGAAAATGCAGCCATGATCACTACAGCAAAGTGACTTTTCCCTGAAATACAAGCCCCTACCCTGGACTGGAAGGAGCCACATTGTAGGGTAAACATCCCCCGGCTCCGGGGTTCCATCCCAGGAGTACAGATGGGGTGAAAGACCGCCCCCACCCCATATACGCCGCAAGTTGCCTGCTCTCAGGCTTGGGCCACTACTAAAAGTGCGCACTACACCCTTAAAACACCACACCATCTGCCCATAATATACTCTTGCAGCATGCCTACCGGACCCTTTTCCACTCGTAACGACCCACACGCTAACACGTAAGTAACTCAGGGAAAATGGTCTGGCCCAAGCTCGACACAGCGGGCCCAACTGGTGCGATCCTGTGGCGGGACAAGGCATATAGCCACTCTAGATTGATAATGGGGTACCAGGGCTAAAAATGGGACCAGAGTCACTACCACTTCCGGAATTCACAAGGGGCAAAGGCAGTCTTGAAACCTCTATCGCTAGTACGAATGAGCAGGGCAAACTAGGGTCACTACTGCTACCCATGCTAAAAACCCAAAAGCAAATCCAATACAAAGATGTACAGAAAGCGGGCGGGGCAACATGCCCTTAAAGTGCCTGCATCAAGCCTCGAAGAGCCAGCGCAAGTGCTGCCAAGGAGGGACCGAGACCTATACACTGCATGAATAAAACAGAGTATAACCCACTGAAGATCAGCAGGAAACATAACTTCAAATTTGCTAAACACAAGGAAGAAAGGTAAGGAAAATACGAAATAAAAGACTATATGGACAGTGCTGCACACACCGGATAACAAATTTTTGGTAGAGGTGTAACCACAGGACGATCCTAATGTTGGACAGGCCACCTATCCACTATAGAACCCTTTAAAACAAATAATTGGGTTGCGTGCTACATGGGATTGGACCTCAGCAAGAACTTACCGCTGCCTGTTAGGGAACCAGTTGGACTCTACTGATACTGCGAACACTGGCACCGGGGTCTTATGCCGTGAGCAGCAATACCCCAGTAGGTACCCACTCTACTGGGTATCTACTGGGTGGAAGACTACCTACAATGCCGGTCTGACCTCTACGGCAACTCATGCTAAAACCCCTAAATGCACAAACCAACTAAAGAACAGATGGGCAGAAAACGGGCGCAAGTGCCGCCTAGGAAAAACCTGAACATCCACAGCGATGTATGCGAAGAGAGGCTATTTAGGAGACAATGATATGACACCACAAAATACTTTTTAGTAGTCACCACCAAACAATACCGCTTTGAGCGACTTCATGAAATTGAATGGATACAAGCAATGAACATGTAGGTTTTAGCTACAGCGGGTTGAATGACAAACAGGCCCCATATCCACTATAAGCTGCCTTCTTAAATTAATAGGTTGTGTGATATATCTAATTAGGCCCCCTGTGAGAGCTTGTCATAGCCGGTTAGGGTAACATTTGGACGCTACTGGAGGTGCGAATTCGTGAACCAGGGAGACTTATGCCGGGAGCAGAATACAGGGTGGGCAGATCGCTCCCATCTCCGAGCATTCCCTGGGCAACTTTTCCTAGCAAAACCTGCCATCCGTGTGGTCCTGTCCCTAAAAGGGGTATTTGTAATAAAAAGAAGCACACTACTCCAGTGCTGGCAGACTCATGCACACTGCTGCGGTGTCGCTAAGCATCCCCCCAATAATCGTCAATCGCCAGTGTAGTTCCTGTACAAATGAAATAACGTAGTATCTTCAAGTCTCAGGGAAGGCGCCCGGACCGGGCACCGACGAGAAGGATTCTCTAAGAAACCAGGAATGGAGACAATCACTTAATCAGGTCTGAGTTCCTGGAAGCAGCGCTACGTGTAACTGGCACATTTCTGTGAAATACGAGATAACAAAATTCACAAGGGTACATACATGGTATTACATACATGGACAGACTATTTCCTAGTCTTAAGATTTAGGATGCACATGATAAGCGATAGCAATCCTGCGCCATGACTGTTTAGATACTGCCTTGGTAGCTTACTAATTGACAGTGCCGCCGTAAACCGCATCACAAATCCAGTAGTATGTCAACCATTCACACGCGTACCCCCCCCCCCCTCGCTTGCCAATGAGCGCTATGTACCGCCAGAACATTCCTAAATACCCCAACATGTCAGGCAGGAAGCGGACCAGGTCGAGCCAAGCCACTTGCTGAAACAAACGACCACCGGGGTAACATGCTCACCGTATGCAAGTTCCACGTGCCCCGAAGTACCCCCGGGCCACAACACATAACACAGTATGAAGTATGCACATAATGCACAACGGCGAAACGGTGCACAACGGGCGCTCTGATCGTGTAGAGCAAGGGAAACAAAGGAACGAGCATACCAGCGAGTGGGGCCCACTCCGTCATAACACCGGCAAGAAGCGAACTCATCTAGAAACCGGAGGGGACCTTGTGAAGTATCATACACCCGCGTGCAGAGACCATTCTGCAGTACGACCAGCTAAATTTACTAAAAGACCCCCGCCCGGCCGAAATCGGATACGTGATGCCATATGCAAGATGGCCGCCGGGAGGATGATAGGAGCGGGTCGGCGCGCACCACCTACACGCTAAACGCAGAAACATGGCAGAATACGCAGGAACATGGTAGCACCACCCCTTCCAGACAAACATCCAACTGTGCATATAATAAACGGCAAACCAAAGCATAAAACTTAACGGGACATCATCAATACAGACATGGCTATGCCGTTTTTGGTAAACATGGAACAGCACGAGGCCAGAAAACTTGACGTTAGGAATCAACAGACATGGATGTCCCGTTTGTAAATAACATAGACAGCGAATATACATTGAGCGACAAGCAGACCATGGGGGATAGGAGTCTGGAGGGTAGAAGGGAGGGTCGGGCTGGAGCTAGAAATGAGCGCACGTGGAGTCCCGCGCCCATGTGGACCGAGCCCCGGCATCTAATTACTCTACATTAACTGCCCCCATTGATAACACCACCTAAAACGCACGCGCGTACGACATTGAACACGAACCCCTAGATCAAGCACGCGGCCCCCACCTGGACAAAATGTACGCCCAACCACCATACCTCACAAAATGGCCATCGGAAATGCTGTCGGGGGGGGGGGGGGGGGGACCTAGGGCACTGTACTTACCGGGTATGCAGGCCCCCATCTTGCGGCAACGTACACTCACCCTCCCCCCCAAGGCCAGAGATATTATACAAGTCATAGCGTTACCAAACCGGCGTGGAACGAGACTAACAAGTATTAAAATTATACAGCGGGGGGCCCGACATGAACAGGCCGGGCCCGCACCGCATGAAGCAACCATCGGAGGACGAAAGGCCGGGGGCCCGAGAAGGACACCGGACCTCCCCCCCCCCCCCCAGCAACCGGCTCAAGCGGGCCGCCTCGCCAGGCCCACACCATACCAGGAGGGAGCAGGCGGCTACGGAAGGGGGGGGGAGGGGGGCGGCTAAGACAATGATAACGGCTCGAGGAGAATACAAAGATGTCGCCGAGTTTACATCACCTAAAACCACACGTAAATCCCCAAGCTCCGTGAACACTTAGGAATGAACGATCGCATATTTGTTGGTACATGCTAACTGCTGATGCGGAGAACAGGGCTGATCCGACACATCTCCCCTTATCTACGTCAATGCATCTACAAGAAAGTTTATTCACGATCGCCAAAGCCCGCGCACCACACAGCGTGCTGTAACCCTTTAAACCTGAAATCCGTTAGAATTGGAATACCGCTGTACCACGTAGTGCTCGAGGGCACCGCGTCTAGGCACGCACGTGGACAACGAGGGGCTAGAAATGACTCTAAAGTAAACTACGATCCCCCTTGCTCAACTCATACCGCTGCTCGGATACCCGGCATACACTCAAGCTAGTGATTGTCCAGGGTCACACAATTGGAATGTGGACTGGAAACCTTATTTCCGGTTCTCAAAAGGGGGGGCACACAAAAGTGACTGGCCCCGACACGTTCCGACTGAGTAGTCCGCAAACTGTTCTATATGCATACAAGGTAAGCAGAATGCAACGCTATTGGAACCCTTGTAATATCAAACCAGATGTAAAATCGCGGTACCACACTCACAGTTAGACACCGCCTCTGCAGCCTGCGGTATCGCCTCGAGCCATACTGCCGGGATGAGCGCACTAACATTTCTAACAACAATGCATACACGGACCTCCGCACGAGGCCCGAACTCCATTCTTTCCCACACGGAAACAAAACATCCAACCCTGCCGACATGCCAAGCATACAGCTGTGAGCGCGGGGACCGCACACCACCGCGTGCAGCACCCCTCCCGCCCCCACCTCACACCCCTGGGGCACATCACCCGACGGAGGATGCAAAGCGTGACCCGCGGAGGTCAAAACTGCGATAAGACCCCCCCTGACTCACCGCAACAAAAGCCCACCAGGCGACCGCAGGGAAAAACCGCACACCGACGCCAAACAACGCCTCTGGACGGGGCGACCCGGAGCAACCGCGCTAGAGCCGCGGGGGAGCAGGGGAAAAGGAAAGAGTGTCCCAACATGGAACTGCGACGTCCGGGGCGGCAAAGAGGCCTCCCCAGCAGGGCAGGGGTCTGATGTACTCCAGACGGCTCCTCCCCACCGCCCCGGACGTGCATCACTACCAGTCTCCACCAACCAGGGGAGACTGCCTCAGGAGAGGAACTACCGCGTCATGCGGGGGCGGGACAGCCCTCCGTGACTAGGAGCCCGCCCTCCTGATGGCCACTGCGTGGCCTCGGGCAGGCGCAAAGTATGACATGCACGACTCGCAGACCTAGATGTCAGTGTCAACAATAAACAAGTTGACTTGCAAAGGCTAACAGTGGAGAACAAGAGTATGATCTATAATTCAAACAAGCAGTGTTTTGAGGGTGTAGTACCACAGGCTGACACAAGGTGCACGTTGGGACCTCTTTTAGCCACATATGGTACTGCACCCTGCAACATGAGCAGGCACAGGATATGGTGCAGCGGTGAGAGCTGCTGACGGGTGAGCTGAGGATCCTGGTGCGAGTCTGCTGTGAGTGGCGCACTATATAAATATAAGTGTTTGTAAAGTAAATTTTAAAAAAACAAGCAAAAACAGCATTGGTCTCGGACGGGGTGGGAGCCTGTTAGCATCATTGTGGGAGTGGTGAGGGTGAGGCATGAGCAGATATGGGGAGATTAAGGGATATGAAGCAAAGCAGTGAGGGGAGGCACAAAGATAAAGGTACTGCAACAAAATGAGGACAGAAGTTTCACTGCACAAGTAAACAGAACAGTTAACAATCAAAGAGGCAGGCCAACTAAAAAAAGAGGGACTACTAAGTGTATTCACCAATGAAAAGCCAGCATTTCTAAAGGACAGCGACAGGAACCAATTAAAAAGATGGGTGTTTTTTCAAGTCCATATCCTAGATACAGCATTTCTTGAAGAGACAGCACAAGCGCTGCCTTAGACGAGTTCTAAAAAGTAGTTTCCAAAATAGGGTCAGTGGTTGTTTACAAGTATAGTCCATCTTATGGGGGGAGGGCCAAACACAGGAGAGGCATGACGTATTCAAGCCATTGACAAATGGGGACAAAGGATTTGAGAGTGACGAGCAAGGAAATCGAAATGGGCGGGTGAAGCCCACAGTTGTAACATTGCACGTCTCTTCAAGGCAACGCATGCGCTGTCAAGCAGAGACCTAAAAATGTTAACAGGGAGAACAGAATGATAGATCTATACATGGCCAAGGTATAATATTCTACATGAAATCTTTAGAAGCTTCACAAAACTAGTAATAGAACTATTTTGACACAACAGGTGTGACCCAGAACTCTGTAGTAGATGCATTAGTTCATTTACATGTATAATATAAATAAGGCTCCTGGTTTTCCATTTAAATTGATTTTTATATATAAATTCAGGCGGAAAACTATTTCCTTAGTATGAATTTATAAATAGAAACTGAAAAATACTGATAAACCAAATTCAGAGAATTGTGCGGCACAGCTGTCCGAGCCTTGCTCCAGCCCAGGGTTGCCTACTCTGGTGCATAGGGGAAAGTTGGTAAACAAATGCAGCCATAGCTTCCCTGGAAATATATTGAAGCTCAGGGGCTCTTTCTACCCATGGATCAATCCGTCCCTGGCAGCGAGCAGTAACAGAAACAGCCCCCACTTTGACACCAGACTGGCATGTGTAAATATTCCAATACATGATAAGCTCTGCCTCCCAAAAACTATAAAAGAAGCAAGAAGTGAGTACATCCAGGATTAAACACAATCTGTTTTACAATCCAAGTATATTCCAGAGGCTTGTATTTGCATATTGAAGGTTCCTTTTCAAAGGTGTTCATACGTCGAAAGTCATCAACTCCCAGAATCCAACGATGGTTTCCGTAGCACTTGTGCACCAATCACACTTGTGTTCTTTCCATCAGCAGGGTGCTGTAGTGAATGGTGTGCTTACAATCGGCACTGAGGTGCCCAGCGCCTGCCCACAGTAACACCTGTAGGGCCATCAATCTTTTGATGCGCTGGAAATTCCTTCCTATTAGGGTCTTGCATTGACCGCTGACCTGACCCCATAACCCTGATGATGAACGTCTTAGTTCCTTTGAATCAACAGTGGTCAGATCCATGTGTCACTGCGTGTGTGTGTCAATACTTCTCTGGTCTCGCCCTTATACCTTTTTGCCCTCTATTTTTTGGGGCTTACAACCCTATTTCCTCATTTTTACCTTCACTGCGACCTGTAACCACCACCTGCCCACCTTGATTGAGGAAAGACGCCTCCCTGTCGCCTGTGCCATGTGTGCTCTCGTTCCTAAAACTTGCTGCCTGCCCAGCAGTCAGTTGTTCGTTGCTGACCCAGCCCTTTTTCATTAAACATCTGTTTGCCTTCGGGGCTTTGGCTCTAGAGTGAGCTCTGCGCCAGAGCCCGAGCCTGTTCAAAGCCAAAGGTATAGGCCTTGTGCAAAGTACATGCTGCACAGGGGTGAATTGTTTACTTTTCTATTTCCGTTTGCTACCTGACTAATATTTTGAAGCCTCTCATATCTTTTAGTTATTGCGTCCAGATATTCAAGTGGGGGACCAACTGATAATGCAGGCATGAATCTGTCACTGCTCGCAATTCACGTGGCGGTGGTGGGCAGGGATGGGGAGGGGGGGGGGGGGGGGGGAGGAATGGGGTGCGCACGGGGGTTACCACAAGGGGTGGGAATAGAAATAAAACTTACCTGATCGGTCCCGCGCAGCCTCTGCTCCTAGGCCGGGTCGCGTTTTCCTGCTTCTGAACAGGAACAGGCATGCTCTCTCCCCTCCTGTAAGCCAATCACACTGCTGCAATGGCAGTGTTGTGATTGGTGCGGAGTCTCGGACAGTGCCCAGCCATAGCGAAAATGTAGAGTGCGCATAATGACTGCTTAGGTCGGCCCCAGGGCCGACCAAACATTCAGGGTACTTAGAGTGGTGTAAGCCCCTCTTCCCCGACCCGCCCACCCACCAGCCCTCACCAGGCATATCCTCCTGCCCGACCCCAATCAGGCATACCCCTGCCTTCTGCTTTCTCGCAGCGTGAAAAGAAATAAATAAAATGGAATTTAAAATACAATTTTATTTTCTGCTTCTCGTACTGCGAGAAAGCAGTGGGGCGGCGCTCCTCTGCCCTGAAGGAGGAGCCGAGCCACCCTTGACCTGAAGACTGGCTCAGCTCGAGGTCTTGTTGGTATCTTAGGCCCAAAAGAGTCTTTGGTCCAACACCCTCCCTCGTCCCATGGTGTAGCATTAAGGGTGGTCAGTGAATAGCAATTTCTGTAACTGGGCTACCAGGCTTGAGTCTCAGCGATTATTATTTCATTAGCAAAGCAGAAAGAGCCCCAATGTCCTCAAAGTCTCTTGAAATGGGCATCTGCTTGTACTACAATTGCAAACTTTTCAAATGAATATATTGTGTTTATTTAATGTGGCATATATATAAATATACCTGAACCTTTAACAACCAAGTGCACATGTGCATTGTCTATTTAAATAAATGTGAAAAAATACTAGGTGCAGCGTCTTCTTTTATTTGCGACAAAAATAGATGTGGATAAATACAGATAAAACGACCAAAAATAAATCTGGATAAATGTAGAAGGAGATGTAAAAAATAAAACATAAAACTGGGAGCCCTAATTATGAAGTATAGAAAATCTTACGGAAGCTTGTTCAAGATAAAGCAGGTCACATTACAACACAATAAGTGCTGCACCAGCTTAGCACCCCATCTAGAGAAATTTTGTTCCAAGCTTTGCCCTTATACGCCTGAGCACTCCAACTCGGGCGGGGGGTCGTGCGGCGTGCCCATGCTGGTGACGGAACCGCTCCGTCACCGACCTCGGTTGAGCTGTGCTCATGACGGAGCGGTTCCGTCATGGCCCCGCCCGCTCAATAGAACGCGCCGCGCAGGCGCAAAATCAGCGCCGTGCAGGCGTGTCGGGCGGGCCATGACGGAACCGCTCCGTCATCAGCACAGCGCTACTGCTGCTACATCACAAAGTCTCCGAAAGGCTTGACAACACGCACGACAGTAAACAGACAGGACCCTAGTAGTATCATACCCAGCGCCAAAAGCAGGAGGGGCGCCCCGGAGAGCAGGCGCTTGGCACGAAAAAAGGAAGTTGATACTTATAAGAGCATCTTTGCAATACCGGGCTGCATAATTGAGCAAACTGTTGGTAGAGGACCAACAACCACCTCCTTCAGTGCTTTGAGGATTGTTATATGTTGCAACAATAATGAGAATAGTTCCCTTCTTCTATTGAGGTGTTGCATACGCATCTGTTGTGGACAAGGCAAATCATTTCCTGTAGATCTTAACGTCAGATACCAGATGGTCGGGCACAGACTAATAAGTAATTAGGTAAGTTTGGCATGCTATTCAGTTGGCTTGTCAATTGGGAAAGACCAACGAAGTATCAACTTCAGGGAAACAACCTAGCTATAATTACCAGAACCGCTCAAGGTCTCAATGGACAGCTTCAAATACCTAGGGATTCATGTGACAAGAGACTCCGCTTGGCCTGTGAACTAAACCTTACCACTCTACTTGAGGCGACACAGATCTATCTGCTGCACTGGAATTCCTTGCCTTTCTCGATGCCTGGTTGAGTGGCATTATTTTAAATGATTTCTCTCCCTAAGTTGTTATGCAACCTTCAGAACTACCATCATGTAATCGCACAGAGCTTTTTTTCAACACCTCTCTGTGAGTATTCCTGTACATTCATATTCACAAGTTGCCAGAAGCAGCATTTGATAAATGTGTTCAGCCATGGTACGAGTGGGGCCTTGGAATTGCAGGTATGCAGTTATATTACTGGGCCGCCCATCTAGCCCCAGTAAATCAATGGCTATTTGGGGATTGCAAGGAACCTCCAGAGCTCACTGGGATGGTGATTCTTCAAGCACTATATAGTGGCCCCACTACATAACTCCTCCCTCAAGAGACACAAGTGGTATGTGATTTTTGGAATTAAGCGCTTAAGATTGATGGTATGGAAGGAGCCGTGTGACTGGCGAGTCGCCATGATGACATTGGTCATGACTTAAACATATTTAAAAAACTAGATGGATTCCAGAATTTAGATTACATTGGTATCTCAAAGCTGTAAGATGTTTGGCACAGAGATCATATCAAGTTACTTTCAGAAATAGCTGTCACATATAAACTGCATAAAACCCAATTTTACAAACACCTGCAGTTGAGACATGCAATGGGAGACTACTGGTTGGCTCTTGGATACTTTCCTGAATACAGTGTTTTAGAGGTGAGAGTAACACCAAGCCCAAATGAAGGGAAAAAGATCTCTTTGATATATAGATGCTTAGTTATCAGTACTTCTGGCAGAGCCATAGGACTAAAGTCGAAATGGGAAGGAGATGTTGGCATCCTAGATAAAGGCAATGGCAAGAAACAAAGATGGTGGCGCATTTGCTGACTCTTCTCTCTAAACTCCAACTTATTTGATTGAAATACATAAATAGAACCGATTAAATAATCTGACGGCTATTGCAAGGGGGCAGACTTCACATGCCAGACTGCTATAGATGTAAGGCAGACATGGGTGGATTAATTACATGTGATATGGTACTGCCCATTTATTCACTCACTAATACTGGTCTAAGATAGTCAAGACACTTCCATGTCCCATCACACTGTGCCCTAAGCTGGTCATTCTGGGAATAATGGAGGAGGTGGGTTTACCAAGGAGCTTGAACACACCGATGGACTTGGGAGTCTTACTCAGCAAGCAAGACATAGCTAAACACTGGACATGTTCACCTACACCCTTCACAGTTCTAAATCTTGAAAAGTATATTACCCAGAAGGGCCATAGTGTGCAAGTTAATGGTAGTAAGCAACAGAAGTGGTGGGAAGTAAAGCCGATATGTCATCCTAAGCAGCCTGTTGAGGATTGCCAACGCTGAAAAATCATTATCTTTTTAAAAAAATGTTTTAATAAAAACCTTTATTGATAAACATGGAGATACAATAGCAATCATACGGCCACATCAGGTCGGCTGGCAAAATTTCCAATAATCATATCAGGATGAATGAATACACAGCCCTTCAGCCGAGAACCCTAGGGCCCGGCGGCAATTAAACATTCAAGTCATGCCGTACATTACATCACAGGAGGAATATGGTTTTTGTTTTTTGTTTTTTAACCCAACCAACCAAAAAGTAAAGAAAATAACTACAGAGGCTAAACGGAAGGCAGATACATAAGTGATCCTTCTGGGGAGGGAGTACCACATCCACAACCGTAACACAGTCTATAGGAAGAGCAGACGGGAGGGGGGAAAAGGGGGAAAGAGAGTTGGCCAGCAATACATAGACAAAAATCAAAACTAGAAGGAACATCACGCTAAGGGGAGTGTAACACCTCCGGTGGAGGCTCAAAAGAGGTGGTACAAATTTCACCACGATATTCGTTCCACTGATTCCACACCCTCCCCCATTTCTTGGGCCTGCCCCGAGCAATGTAGACTGTTTTTTCACAAAACATGCACCAGTCCATGTTTCTAGACCAGGCCGACAGACTGGGTGCCCTCGACGATCCCCACAATTGCGCAATGTCACGCTTAGCGATCATATTACCCAAGGTGGCCCACTGCGTCTGTGCAACATTATAATCATTGGGCTCCCACACATTCAATAGACACCTTCGGGCCTCAGGCAAAAGCAAAACACCTGTCACCTCAGTCATAACACCGTGCACACGATTCCAAAAGGACACTACCGCCGGACATTCCCACAAAATATGAAGGAATGTACCCACCATGCCACACCCGCGCTTACACAAATCATCCGAGACATACCCCATACGCAACAAGCGAGGACCCGTCATGTACACTCGGTGTAGGATTTTTAACTGCACTAATCTCAGACGGGCCGAGATGGCTACCTCCTTCGGAGAGGATATCCCCGCCTGCCAGTCCTCATCATCAAGTTCCAGTCCATCGCTGGTCCAGGCCGTACGGAGCTGTAGAAGAAGGTCTGCTCGGTCGTTTATCAGCTTTTTATATATAAGAGAGATCGTACTGTCCGGGACGTGGCCATCGAGTACTCTGTCCTCCAGGGGTGAGGATTCTGGAACTAGCGTGCCAGCCGGAAAAACAGAGGAAAGGGTGTGTCGGACTTGTAGGTACCGAAAATATTCTCGATGACTGAGTTTGAATTCTAGTTGCAACTTTTCAAAAGACTTTATCTTGTCTTTCCGCCAAAGGTCCCCCACCTTACTAATCCCAATAAGGTCCCATTTTTCGAAACCCTTGCTAGTCCACAAATTGCCCAACCTCTCAGCTGCGTAAAGTGGAGTCGCTCGAGTGAGAGTGTCTGACCAGCCCATAGCAGCATTAGCGTTGTACCAGACCCGCACTGCAACTTTGGTAGGCCCAGTCAACGCCGCATCATACCGTTTGGAATAAAGCGCCCTGTTATAGTCTCCGCCCGGCAGCAGCCATTTATCCATAGCAAAAGCCGGGTTAGAAGCTGGACCATACATCGCATGGTTAACCGAGCTCAGTTGTGAGGCCCAGTAATACCGTTGTATATCCGGCAACGCAATACCGCCATCATACCAAGGCAACGTAAGCTTAGCCAAGGCAATCCGGGGATGGCCGGCCCACAGCAGTTTCCTTTGTAGGCACTCGATCTCGTGGAAGTAGCTGGAAGGCACTAGAACCAGTGTGTTCTGGAGCGCATACAAAAATCTGGGAAGGGCCATCATTTTGAATAAGGTGGCTCTGCCCACCAGGGACGGGGCAGTCTGCTCCAGGCTTTCACGTCTGCTTTTAAGCGAATAAGCGTGGGGAGTAAGTTGCGCTGATACCTGACAGCCGAATCACGCGAAATATAGATACCTAAATATTTGAACCCGGTGGACGAAATTTGTATTGGATAATTGCGCGGTATGAGTGGAGTATCGTCTGTGAGCGAATACACACAAGACTTACCCCAATTAATGACCACTCCTGAGTTCCTCCCAAAGGAATTAAGGACGTCGAACAATACCCCCAGCGATTTCCATGGGGAGGTGAGGTAAAGGAGAATGTCATCCGCATAAAGTGAAATGCGATCTTCAAAACCGGGTGTCCACCTGATACCCTTGAGGGACGGCTCCCATAGCAACCAAGCGGCCAAGGGCTCTAGAGCCAAGGCAAAAAGCAGCGGAGACAGAGGGCATCCTTCCCGCGTACCTCTCCCCATGACAAAGGTTGCCGACACTCGACCGTTAACGACCACCTGGGCCAGGGGCTCCTCATAAAGTAATTGGACCCATCCGATGAACACCGGTCCGAAGCCAAACTTCGCCAGAGCCGCCCATAGATATGGCCATTCCACTGTGTCAAATGCCATAGTGGCATCTAAAGATGTTTCCTCCGGCCGGTCCGAGACCGGCGTGTACACCGTTCGAAAGTGGCAAGCGAACTCCTCCACAATCTCCAACGGATCTGTCACACGTACACCATCCACTCGCTCCACCACTGGTACCACACGATTCAATCTCCCTCTTGTCCAACCAAGCTATCAACTTCCCCGCCTTGTCGCCCACATCATACAAACGGCCCTGTTGTTCTCGACTCATAGCTTTCGCGGCATTCGTAATCAAGGCTTTATAATAAGACTGCTTGAGTTGCAAAACATGCACTTTTTCACGCGTGACCCCACACTCAAGATCCCTCTCCAAAGCCACTATATCAGACTCCAGCTGTTCAACCACTCCATTGTGGCGCTTCTTAGAGCTGGCGACTAGCGACAGTGTCTGACCCCGTATCACAGTTTTAAAAGCCTCCCATAGGGACACAGACGAAGACACCGATCCCACATTGTCATTGAAGTAGTGGTATATAGCTTTAATCACCCCAGCCCTGGTCTCTGGAACACGGAGAAGCCAGGGATTAATTGGGGCGACCCGGCCCCCTGCATCTAAATGGAGATCTATATGGACCCATAGCGGGGAGTGATCCGAAATGCCTCTAGGCAAATGTCGGGCCTCTCGCACCGGTGTTGGGCTGGGCTGCGGGCACCAGAATATAGTCAAGTCTGGCTAAGCTCCCATGGGCCCCGGAGTGGAAAGTATATTGGGCCTGCCTTGGGTGAAGCATCCGCCAACAATCCACCATACCAAACGTTTCCAAGAAACCACTTGGGTAGGACTGCGATGGTGTAAGAGCCCTGGTAGGATGTCGATCTTCCAGGCCGTCAACCACCGAGTTGAAATCCCCTCCAACCACCAGAACCCCCACAGGAAGCCTCAATACCAAGTTCCCCAGGTCGACAAATGTGGTGGCCTGCAAACCCGGGGGGACATATATCGAGAGGATGGCAACCGTTCTCCCCTCCCACCTACCGACAATCGCCGCATATCTTCCCCTGTCATCCAATATCGTTTCATCAATCTCCAAGGGAAGGGAATTACGGATCATAACACCAGCCCCTCTAGAGCCCGAAGTGAATCCCGAGTGTGCCACCAACCGGTAACCCCTCCGGTTCATTGCATGGAACGTGTTCCCCACCAGGTGCGTTTCTTGCAGTAATACAATGTCGGGGGAATGGCGCTTAACATATTGGAGTACAATTCCCCGTTTTATTTTGTCCCCCAAGCCGTTGACATTCCAACTCAAGACTTTCAACCCCCTACCCCCCATCCCGAAAGTGAGTAGTCGGGTCCCCCAAACCCCACGAAGGAAACACAGAATAAGCCATACAACAATACGTAGCCTCAAAAACAATGCAAACAATAAAAAGAACCCCCCCTCTCCCCCAGGATACCAGAACAACAACCCCCCACCGTGCAGCCCTGCGATAAAACCAGAAAACCACCCCATTCTGCAGTGTGCCTGTCGCCCTACCCCAGAAAACTAAACTACAAGTAGAAAAGGAAACACCCCCGGAGGAGGAAAAGTCCCGAACTCCCCGCCGCCCCGGGGCTTGTCTTTAATAATGTCATCGACCCAAAAAAGGATAACAATCCACCGTAGCACAATACGACGGTAGCACACGGCGGTGCCCCTACTCCTCCTGGTCCCGTTGGCTGCTTTCAGCACCTCTGGATTGTTCCGCAGTGTCCCGTGGCATAGATAATGTGTCCAACCAGTCACTGACCACCTCTGGCATATCAAAGAAAAGCACCCGCTCGTTATGTTCGATGCACAATCGGGCAGGGAAAAGCATAGCATACTTCATGCCCAGGTCTCTTAGTCTCCGCTTCACCCCAGAAAATCCCAGTCTCTGCTTCTGCACCGAAGGGGTAAAATCAGGGTAAAAGTTGATGGACGCATTCTCGAACTTGGTGGGGCCGCTAGTCCTCGAAGCCTGCAAAATGGCATCCCTGTCCCTGTAGTTAAAGATCCGCTTAACGATGGGTCGCGGGGCAGCCCCCTGCTTGCGTCTGCTGCCCGGGACTCTGTGGGCACGCTCCACTGCAAAAAGATTACTCAGGCCCTTAGGGGCGAGGTGGTTGAGGATCAGATCTTCAACGAGTAAGTCCGTCGATTGATCGGCTGAGGACTCCGGAACTCCGACTATGCGGACATTATTGCGCCTAGCGCGACTTTCGAAATCCTCAAGCCGGCGGGCAAACTGGTCACTCGAGGTCCGAAGAGTCCGGATCTCAGTCTGGAGTTCGGAGACATCAGTGGTGAGGATGGCTGTCTTGACATCCAACGACTTGACTCTCTCGTTAGTCTTGGCCAAGTCCGCCCTAATCAGGCCCACATCCACCGCCACCGTGTCGATCTTGGCTGCCAAGGTTTCGTATTGTTGGCCCATCGATGATTGTATACTGGCAATGGCGCCCATCACGTCTTGAAGAGTTGGCTCCTCCGACTCAGGGGGGCTACCACCAAGGCCCTCCGGGGTTTTGCCAGTCCCACTGGGCGAGCCCTTATTGCGCGCAAATCTGTCCATAATGGTGGTCTGAGTTACGCCACCGCGAGTCGTGTTCTTGAGGGACCGCTTGTCACTATCAGGCTTGCCCGCCATGGTGGGTTGCGCGGCCCTCAGGGGCTTTTGGGACCTGGTGTAAATGGCTCCCCACAAGAAAAAACCACGAGAGACTGAAATGCAGAGCGTCGGTGAAGATCAGTCTAGCGATTGCGCTCACAGGCCAGCTTGATCACTAGGCAGCCACCTCCAATCTTCGTAGCCAAAGGAAACGAAAGCGAAAGTAGACCCCGGGTAGCCGTCCCCTTCCACAAGCCGTTGTTGTTCAACTACTTCCGGGGTCCTCCGGATGCCCAAGTCCCGGAATGAGCCACGGTGTAGGCCTCCAGGCTTCAGGAAGGAGTAATTCGGCCGTCCGGCATCCGATTCAAGTTCTGAAAAGGCCTTTCAGATCAGGAGAGTCCTAGCTACTAGAACCCGTCGTCAGAAACAGGATTTTCGCCAGGATAGACGGTGGAGGCGGCGAGGGTTTCGGGAGCTCACAGCTCACGCGACCATCTTGGATGCGCGCTAAGCTCCTCCAGAAATCATTATCTTGGGTTGGCTCCCAGGGAGACCACCAAGCAGGGGAAAGCAAAGGACTCAGGTGGCATACTTTTCTGTCAGCATCACATTACTGTAGAGGCTACAACTACTGGCATAAGTGTTTTTTTCTTGATAATGTTACTCAGGCACTCTGTTTTGCCCCTTGGACTTGAAAAGCCAAATTTCATCTCGTATCAAATAAATCTACAACAACTTTTAAACACAATACTGGAGAATTGGAGAGGTTGAGCAGGGGAGGGAGTGTGTGTGTGTGCCCGTGTCCTCCTTTCCTGCGTGATGCAAGATGGAGGGGGTTGGTGGATAAACCTATACCTGTCTCCTTGCTCATACTGCCTCAAAATATCAACATAAAGGATGTAAGTAGAACTGTGACAAACCAAGGTCCAGATTTATTAAACATTGACGTAGCATCAATGCAGCAAGCCGCCTTGTTGTGCTGTGCTGCGTGAAAGGGAAAGGGTAGTAGGAATGCGCCATATTCAAAATTATACAGGGCATTCCTATCCTTTCCTAGTGCTGGTGCACTTTTGACTGCCTAGAGCCAATGCAGTCACCCTTGCATCATGGTGCAAGGGCGCCTGAGTTGCAGGGAAGATTGTTTTTGTGCAGGAAGGATTGTTTTGTGCCAGAAGGGACACCTTCATGCACAAAAACAATACTCAGAGGCATTTTTCTCTCACACCTAGAAAGAGGAAAAAACAATGAGAAATAAAGATATTTCTCCCCGTTACTCCTCTGCTGAGGAGGAGTGGTATTGTGATGCATATCCAGGTCTACCACTAAAGGTAAACCTGGGAATGCACCAAAATCCATTGGTGGATGTGTGGAAACACCCACACTACCCATGGAATGCCTCCCTGGGCTGAATAATGCAAGACAGCGATTTGCGTTGTCCTGCTTTAATTCAGATTTATCAAGCCATGCAGGGCCACGCAAAGTGGCCATGTGTCACTTAATAAATCTGACTTTAGGGCAGCGTTGCCGCTGCACCCACTTGCATGGCGCATGGGCGACGCAACACTACTATAAATCTGGACCCAGATGGCTTTCTACTGCTTCCAACTCTACTTCAACCAGTAGGTCTAAACTCTACATAGTCCATAGACACTTTGGTAACTGAATGGGAGGTTCCATGACACGGTGTCAAGTCTCGTTTGGAAGTGCTAGTACTGCAAAATAACTGAAAATCTGAGTTCTTAGAGATACAATACAAATTTCAGGGCCATCTGTAGTGCTAGTACTGCAAAATAACTGGAAATCTGAGTTCCTCGAGATACAATACAAATGTCAAGGCCCTCTGTAGTGCTAGTACTCCAAATATTTGGAAATCTGAGGTCTTCGAGATATAATACAGATTTCAAGGCACTCTAAGGTACTGTAAATATTAAACAATGGATAAAAGAATGTTATACAAAAATATTGGCCCCCGAATTTCCAAGCATTCGATGATTACCCACTTCCACCGCTTGACACCATTAATATGACGGCTTGGGAAACTAAACATCAGTGTGTCATAAACAAGTTTATTAGGAAGTGCCTTGTGTCCAGTTCTCCACAATTGAGATGCACACTCTACACAATTAGAAACGGAAAGCCATGTTATTAATTTCTACTTCATTCTAATGTACCTTCTTATTGCTAGTATGAAATCACGACACTGCCTCTTTAAATTTGTCAGCGTATGAAAACGGGATTATGGATTATTGGTTAGCCTTAATGCAGGAGAAGATGAATGGGGTTCAATAGGTTCTAATTATCTCGGGATACTTACTTTATTTGGGAATACATGCCATATTCGCAGAAATGCACTGATGAGCTGTTAATTATTGACATGTTGGGGTCAATAATCAGTAATGCGCTCTGGTGCTGCTCTCTTGTCTGCATGTGAAGCTGCCTATTTACCACTGATCTTTCACTCATATCTGACAGCCAAGAGTTTATTTGTCCGAATTCTGTCGCATTCAGCTCCTTTTGATCTGAAGGGAGGACTGTGTCGATACTTTTTGATTGCATTATTTCTTGGGTCTTTTCTATCACAGCATTGAGTGATCATACAAAGAGCTTTACAGTCCTATGACATTATAATTATATGTCCACTTATTAAGTGATATCGTTTTAAACTGAGTGAAGGGTTCAATGTGCATACTTCTGCTATAATTGATGACGGACGAGCTGCTCGTTAAACATTTTTGTGCTTAATTTCTTTGTTACCAAATTTTACAGTTCACCATGTACTAGTGAAAAACATGTATGAATTGCCACCCTACAGTAAACAATGCTGTTTTGGGAAGGTCCACAATACCACGTCGTACGATTTCACAGAAAGAAACAATCTTATAATCCTAGTGACGTTCATTTCTTTTAATTGCGTTCGTTACAGGAAATTGAGTACAAATCAGAACCAACTTCTAACTCTCAATTTGTAAATCGCCAACTTACGAAAGAACCAAGTTAATATGCAGAGTTCGCTTCACTAGAGTGCTGGAGGGTAGAGGAAGTGATTTAACGCAGCCTTTTACCATCGATGACATCACGCATCTGGCCCCTTATTCCATCAATAGTCACTTGCTTACCTCCTACTTGCTGCTAAATTCTACAGGAAAGACAAGGAGTGCAAACTCCAGCAAGCAAACAGGGTTCTAAGATTAGGATTTACTTCCTGCTGCGTTGAAGACCCTTGTAGAGATAGCAAAGGCTGTGCCGGAATAGCAAGGACATCAGCTGCTACTCCTAACTGATGTCTATGTTACAACAAGCATTTACAATGCAATAGGTCTCGAATTACATTATTTTGAGCTATTGGCATTGTAAATGTCATTGTTTTTATTTTTCCCTTCGTGAAGCATTATTCAAATGGTGTAATGCGAAATGGCAATAGCTCACTTTGTTGTAACTACAAAATCTATAGTATTGCATTTGTACTAGTGTGAGTTTTGTATTGTAAATGGCTTTTATTAATGTGATTTTTTTTATCACATTAATCTAATGCATTAAAAATGTTAATACTGACTCATTTTGGAATAAGGACTGAGTGGATATTACATATACCCATGTATTGTTACTATGACTGCAGTTACAGGTGTGAGACTACTGTCACTGCAGCTATAGGTTTGATGTTACCATTACTTCCGATATAGGTGTAAGATCATTATCACTGCAGATATAGGTGTGATATGTACAGTACAGGCAGTAAGACGAGCTTGCTGCACCTGGACAGGCAGTGAGAGGGGCTTGGTGCTCAGGGACAGAAGTGAGAGGAACTTGGTGCCCACATACAGTGAGAGGAGCTGGGTGCGCAGAGACAGGCAGTGAGAGGAGCTTGGTGCACAGGTATAGGCAGTGAGAGGAGCTTGTTGACCAGGGACAGGCAACTATTTTCGCACCTCCATTAGAGTGCTTGAAGTGAACTGTCTGAGAGCGTAATTCTAGCAATTTCTGTTAACACCTGCTGGTTCCATTCCCTGCGACTCAGAGGTGTACTAATGGTAAGGGTCATAACACATTATCGGCAGAACTATGGCTTGCAAAAGCATGATTTAGGTGTTCACATCACTACAAACATAACAAGTATTCATTTATATTGTTCTAAACTGACAGAAAGCTCTCGAACCGAAATATGCACAAATAACGTTAACCCACTTCACATATAACCTGTCACTTCATCACCATCGACATGGTTTAAGCTTCTATAAGGTTATTGGAGAGGGTGCAAGAGTAAAGAGGATGGGCCCTAAAGTGTCAGTTGTTAATCTCCAATAGCTCAAGTATCTAATCTATACCCCATCTACACCTGATACAATGAAAAATGATGAGGTTTTATTGACTAAACATGGCATTGCTTCGTGGGACATCACTACTAACTTTTGGACGCATTTATCTAAAGCTATTACTAACTCTTTGCATTTTTGTCTAGCATCTATGAGATCAGTTAATGATCTCCTCACAACGTGTCTTGTAGCTGTTCCAATTTCAACAGCCTCCTTATTGCATTTCTTCAATGTATCTGAAGTCTATCCCACATTTATCCATTCTGACTTTTCTGCATATGATTACTGCATTTCCTGTACAGTTCTGAGTGAACCGGAGCCCCCATTGACTTTCCAAATTTCAACATATAATATCACAGAAAGTGATGTCTGCTATTCCATGACCTGTGATCCTAAATATATAGGCAAATGTGCCCAACTACGTTTAGAACATTCTAGTCCATCTTCCTCTCATGAAAGAATTTTATGTATCACCAGGACTCCTGCTGCGTGTGTTTCAATTCACAATTCTATGAGCTGCAAACGTTTTATAGTGACTGCTAGTCATTATTATCATGTGTTATTACCGTCTGGATGGCTCTTTTTCTGTGGCAATGTATCCTGGTCCTATATTCCTGCAAATATTTCTGGAGGTCCATGCGCTTTAACTCACTTAAGTCTTTTAATGTTTTCTTCTGATGAGGCTGCGTCTTCCCGCATAGTGCGTGATGCCCCTCCACTTTTAAGTGACTGTGATTCTTCTTTGCATTTGTTTTCCAAGACTGAATATCTCAGTTTAGCTACTTCTATTATTGGTGTTCCTGCACTATCTGTTTATAATGCTAAAACTATAGGCAAACTTGCTTGCTGGATGGTAAAATCCCTGAATAATACTTCTGCTATTTTAAATGACTTATTATCAGACACTCAAGGTGAGCGTTGTGCTATTTTACAGAATAGAGCTGCGTTAGATTATTTACTACTAAAACATGACCATGGCTGTTCAGATTTTGAGGGCCTATGTTGCTTCAATCTATCAGATCATTCTAAATCCATTAGATCTCATCTTAACAAGTTACATGAGCTGACACAAGAAGTTAGGGAACATTTAGATGTAGGGTGGTTCGATTGGCTTTTCAGTTGGCTGCCAGATTTCCACTCTTTACGCCAGATATTGGGTGGCATTTTTCTAGTAATTAGTTTTCTGATTATTATTTGCTGTTGTATTCAATGCATCCATCCTTTTTCCGGATGTTTCGCCCCCGAGTTATGGCTAGGTCTTTTAGTATTGTTTCCTATTATTCCTCAACTGATATACGTCCTGTTTGAGTTCCCCTTTACTTTTTGACTTTCAATGCTAGTATATTTAGTCAGGAGTGGAATGTAGGGACAGGGTAATTTTAGTCTATTTTCAGACTGGTGGTGACTATAATTTACTACCATTTCAGTCCTAGTTGCATTTGTGTTTATTTGTAGGGCTTAACTATGTGCTTTGACAGGGTTTAGTGCCTTTTTCCTTTTTCTCGGGCCTACAGGCCCGAAAGCTAGAGAGAAGCCATTTTGTATCTCTGCCTCGGCTGTCCGAGGCGCTTGCAGGGTAAAGGTAATGTTTAGAATTCATCCTGTTGTTCGCTAAAGAGGAACCGGTCAAGACTGGTCCTTATAGAAGGAATGTGTTTGGCTCCCCGGCTCTAGACGCAATACGCAGGTGGCCACTGCAGAGGGCGAAGGGGGCCGGGGACTGGTACAGGAATTCGGTGTGAGTCGGCCTAATGCCGGAATTTTCCATTGAGAAAGTGAGCTCTATATTATCAAGGAGCGAGTAGAGTAGAGAGAGAGAGCAACGTGTGGAGAAGACCGAAGAAGTTGGTCTGAAGGCTGGTGCATAGAGATTGATACCATCAGCTAATCGAAATCCTGAAGTGAAGAAGGAACGTGATTGAAAGTCCTGTAGTGACATCATACAGGAGTGTCAGAGACTAAGACCAGAAGAGGGTTCGAGTATTCTGGAACCATGGCAGCGTAGACGAGGCATAGCGGTGCAGATGTGTATTCGTGAGCAATAGAGGGAGAGCAGAGTCCCAAGCGCATAGAAGAGAGCGAAAGAGAGAGGGATCAGCTCCGCTGCTGAGATGGAAAGACACACGTCTAAGGTGAGACGTGCTGAGCTTAGTGTAGAATGCATTTAACTATTCATCTTTATTTCCCTTTTTAGGTCATAGGTATCGACTAACTTAGTTTATTTGTCTTTTGCTCATTCTGTCATGTTTGATTGTAGAATAAAGATTTAATGACCAATATCTTTGAATGTTGTTTTCATGAATGAGATTAACCTTTCCTTTTAACCAGGTGCTGACATACAGAAGGATGGGATATGCCCTTCTGCAAAGGTAACTGATGATTGGGGGAGAGTGTGAACTTCATTTGGGAAATAACTCTTAAAGGTGAACCCCTATTAGTTATCCCCATTAGTGTAGATCGTCGGGTGACGTTAAACAGATCGTCGGGTGACGTTAAAGATATCGTCGGGTGACGTTAAAGAGATCGTCGGGTGACGTTAAAGATATCGTCGGGTGACGTTAAAGATATCGTCGGGTGACGTTAAAGAGATCGTCGGGTGACGTTAAAGATACAGTCTTATGGGACTATAAAGATAGATATAAAATGAGGTAAATATAGGATAAGATATGGAATCCATTAGGTGTTAGTGGTATGTTTGACTATAAAGGCATGTAAATAGCTTCTTTTCACTTTCTCAGGTGAGTATTCTAGATGTCTTGTAAATAGTGGCCTGGGAAGAGTGTCGTTACGTGACGACTGGATTAGCCAAGGTTGGTGAGCTGCCTGTTTTGAGAATCCGGTCGTTAAAACCCCGGATCTAGTAGTAGTCTTAATGTGCGAAAGTCTTTTGGTTAGTTTTGGTAGGCGGGCCAGGTCTCAGGGATGGTGCACGCTATTTTGGTGTGCTGTAAGAAATGTCCTCCTGGCACCTGGGACCATTTTCCTTGCCTCTTCCAGAGTCAGGAAGATCCCATTTATAAATAAGTCTCCTGCTGTCTAACACCCCCCTTTGTGCCATCTGGTAATGTCCATAACTGATTGAATCCTGTGAAATCCCTTCAACCATCAAAGTGGGAGTGCGGCCTTGTATGGGCCCCTTCGGACAACCTGTGTGACTGTCTGTTCCCATGCCTCTGTCACCAGTCGAATTATATGTGGGCATTCAATCGGTGCTCGCAAGCCCATCATGGGCCATCTTGTTAGGCCCTCTTCACTGGCCATGTCTGCCAGCAGTGCCTTATCTGAGAAAAGACTATCAGGACACCACTGTGCTGCATACTGTAGTAGTCCTGCATAGTATTGGAGTCTGAAGTCTGGAAGTGCAAGCCCCCCCCACTCCATGTCCAGCTTCAACAATTCAAGTTTTACCCTGTTGCGTACTCAGGCCCACACTAGCGACACCAGGAGGCTATTTAGTACGTCAAAGGTGGACTCCGGAGTCTTACAAGAGGAGTTCTGCATGACATATTGCCATCGGGGAAGCATAACCATACGGGCTATAGCCACCCGTCCGATGACCGGACCGCCAATACACCTCCCCCATCTCGGTCCCCACTCACACTCAGGCACGTCGTCAATCACCTAGTTACTCATCAATCAGTCCTTTTTAACACGGTTTAAAGGGAAAATAGAAGAAATTAAGGTTTGGAGGGTGCACCTACCCGTCTTATGTTTGGTTTGCTCCCAGTCTATTTCATGGCCCTTGACCTCAAGCATCCACTCGAGACCCATGAACACTTCCCCCGGCCCATCTCTCGACCAAACAAACTCATTCATCTGGTACAACAGAGAGGTTCCTCTCCAGTCCACAGGTATATCAGGAGTTTATTGACTCAGGGTTGTCCTCCACCAATGGCTATTGTTTTTAAAAGAAAACATTTTTTATTATGAAGATGCTTTTAACTTTATCCGTAACCTTGATAATGTGAATTTATGCTATAGAGTTTCTGTTTACGTTTCTTATGCAACCCAAAGAAGGCAACAGCACTTATACCTGGATGTTTTAAGATATGAAAATAAGTAGCCAAGGATATTATATCCTTAACAGCAGCGATAATTTATGTCAATTAATTATACCCTATATGAAGCTTCTGCTAAGGTTTTCGTATTCATTGTCCATTGAGTTTTGGTTCCTAACTCGGTGTCGGGTGTTCTGTATACTTCATTTGTCTATGTCCTGTATGAATTTTAGCAACTATTCATGAACATGAATGTTTTATTAAGATCTTTGTATGATTTATTATGTGTGACTCTTTTAGGGATAGTCTTATCCAAAAAAAGATGTGTTGATTGATCGATTGTGTAACAGTGATGTAGTCATACTCTGTTTCCGCTTCATTATAATCATTCTTGTTTGGAGGTGACAAGTATTTGATACCTTCTTCTGGGCATACGCCAGAGGGGTATTGATTTGGGTGAGGGCAGGAGTCTCTTTTGAATCTCAGCACACACTCATTGATGTAGAGGGTTGTTATGTTCTGGTCACTGGGAGACTGTGGGAACGTGAAGTTACCCTCGGCAGCGCTTATACCCCTAACCAGGACCAAGTCCCTTTCTTACATAGGCTCTCGGCTACCTTGGCTGACTCAGCAGCAGTCGACCTTCTTGGAGGAGATTTTAATAGTGTATCTTAAGTTTTATTAGATCATTCGACACCCACGTTGCCTGGGGATCCAGCACATCGGAATGCGGCTGGATTGAGGGATTGGATGGAACATTGGGTGTGGGAGGATATATGAAGGACACAACATGCTTCCAGAAGGGACTACTCTTATTATTTACCCACACATCAACTACATGCACGCCAAGACGTCTTTCTATGTTCTTTCGACCTTGGTGGCGCCATTCCCCACACGGAATACTTAGGGCATACAATATCAGACCATTGTCCGTTATTATTAGAGTTTAAACTGTCAAGGACCAGGCCCTTCGATCCACTATGGCGGCTTAATCCCTGAGCATTTGAAGATGTCTTCTTCAAAGAAACCTTAAAGACCGCCACTGACAATTATTTTTAAGATAACACACATACAGCATTCACAAGAATAGTGGAATGGGAGGCATTTAAAACGGTGGTACATGGGCATTGTCTAGGACACTCAATAGGGGCCAGCAGGAACTACATTTAGAACTACAAACACTACAGGATAAGTTGCATCATCTGGGAAATGCGCAGGAAACAGCTTACGAGGACCCGGAGGGCCCGAGAGAGGCTCAAACACTTTATATTGCAGCCCTGGAGTGACTGCGGTGCTATGATTACAGATAATACCTCATGAAAGTACAGGAGGAGGAAGGTAGTCCGGGGAGCTCGTTGGCTTGGCTGGTTCGAATGGAATACCAGGGGTCTCCAATGATGCAGGTAAGGGGGAGGGGTGGAGGTATTGTTTATGATCCTGAAATGATCAATGCTCTGTGATTATTACAAAGGCTTATACTGTACGTCACCCCCAAATTTTACAATGGGAACAGAGACACTTTCTGAGAGAGTTGCCGTTCTGGAAATCAGACCCCCAGGACAGGGAGGCACTGGGCGGGCAGGTGACAGAAATCAAGTCTGAGTTGTCATTAAAAGCATGGCTACTGGGAAGACCACGGCTCCAGATGACCTCCCGGCAGAATTCTACGCTACACATGCCCCGGCTCCCAAATTAGTGGCACTATATGCGTTATCGCTGCGACTTGGATGGCTTCTGGACTCCTTATGCAACGCAGTAGTGATCCCTCTCCCCAAGACCACAACCCATGGGGTTACCACAACAGACTACTGCCCGCTGTCCTTGCTCAACATGGATTTTAAACTTCTTAGTAAAATACTTGTGCTTAGTCTGCTCCCGAACCTGTCTAGCTTGGTCCACCCTGATCAGAATGGGTTTATCCCTTCTCGGAATACATCCCATAATTTGCGGAGACTATAAGCGGTTCTATTTCACCTGGAAGTCCACTCCTTCCCACAGGCGTCCTTTTAATCAAACGACCTGGAGAAGGCCTTTGATACCTTGAGGTGGGACTACTTGTTCGAGACCATGCGGCAGATAAGACTCGAGACGAATGGCTGAAATGGGTGAAATTATTGTATGAGGGCCTTGCAGCGTGGGTTTGAACTGGCAGGACTGTGTCTCAGCAAAACAGAGTCTTCCAGGGTACTAGACAGGATTGCCCACTCTCACCGCTCCCCTTTGTCCTGGCAATTGAGACGCTGGCTGTCCTGTTCAGGAGGGGTGGAGAGGGAATAGGGGTACCTATACAAGAGCAAAAACATATCATTACTCCATAGGCAGATGACCTACTGATTTATCTGTCAGATGCAAAGAACTGTACTGCTTCGGCTCTTGAGTTGCTGGGGAATTTGGAGTGGGTATCGGGCCTAAAATTTAATAAGAGTAAGACTTATTAGTTCCCAGTGGACACTTCGCTCCCCCGCCCCCTGGAGTTTCTGGTGGAGCTAAACTGGACGCGGTCCACTTTTCAATACCCAGGGATCCACATATATCATTCTCTTGAGGATCTCAGAGGGGGTATCCTGGGAGGGTAATTCGATCCAACCTGTCTTGTGTTCCCTTCTGGTGCTCCATACGTCTGTCTATAATGGCTCAGATCTCTCTATCTAAAATGTTTATGCTCCAGTGCTTATTATATTATTTTATTATCCTCCCAATCACAGTACTGGCTGGCTGGTTTCACCAACTAGATTCTTTATTGAGGGACCTAATTTGGGGCACAGTGAGGCGCAGAGTGTACTTAACAACTCTGCAGCGCCCCATAAGGGGCTTAGGAGCTCCAAATTGTGAGTTATATTTTTTGGCCTCCCAACTACAGTGGGTCGCGCATTGGTTGAAAGGAATGAGGTTAGAAGACACAGATCAAGCAGAGAGGGATGTGGGCTCTAAGTGGCTATTGGCTAAATTGCTCAACCTGAAGATGGACACATTGCGTTGTTCACTATTGCTGGGCATGACCCTACGATGCTGGAGCCGGGTGGTGGCGAAGATGGCAAGCACCACCTTGTACTCCCCAGTTCTGCCATTAGTTGGACGTACTCATGGGGATCTGATTTCTATATTTACAACTGAGCAGCTGGCAACCTGGACCGAGGTGGGACTGGACACTGTAGGAGATCTTTATCACCTGAATACTCTTTTTCTCTTTGGATATTTAGTGCAAGATGTAGGATTCCCACCTGGCCAGTTCCTCCAATACAAGGCGTTAACACGTGCATTCTGGAAATTATGAGCCGGAGGTAGAGAGAAGTCTAAAACGCACTTGGTGTTGTATTCTTTGTTAATGCTAGGATCAGCTGGTCACGTGGTTATACTGCTCTTTGACAGAAGCATTCGGTACCCCCCTGACGCAACTGTGCGTGCTTTGGGAGGCGACCCTGGGAAAGAAGCTCTCAGGTCCAGGGTGGAACAGGGTACTAGCTTACCACAAAACGGTCTCCCGTAACACCAGGTTGAAATATACGCAGATTAATTATTTACGCATGACTTATTTGACACCGTATATGCTAAGGGTTGTCTACGGTTGTGCAGTCTGCTGCTGCCCTAGTGTAATGGTGAAGAGGCGAATTTTGTTCACATGACTTGGGCATAGCCCGGTCTGAGATCGTTTTGGGATGAAGTGGTGGTGGCGGTGAATGCAACACTGGGGCGCACACTCTTCTCTACGGTTGAGGTTTGCTTACCAAGGCTTTTCCTCTCCCACCTAAGCGGACATTTGGGAACAGATTTATAGACTTGGCTTTGCTCCTGCCAAGAAGGAAGATAGCCATGGCATGGAAGCCTGCACCGGGCCCAGTAGTGGGAACTTAGAGACAAGACGTGACGCATTGGGCGGAAGCAGAGGAGATGGCATTGGTTAGGGAGGAGGCAAGGGGGTTGCGGAGGCGCCCTCTTGCAGCGCAATGGAGGGAGACTTTGGATACATGGGAACACCCAGAGCGAGAACATGATTCTGACGATAACCCCCAGGATAGGCCCCAAACCAGTGATTCCTGTGAGATAACGCTTGAGGGGATGGATGAGAGAGTTGACACCCCATAGGAGACAGAGGACATGGAAAATAGGTATTCCAGGGACACCATCTATTTATTAAAGTGTTCGGAATGCGTGCGCTGTCATCTGACAGTTGAACTGCTCCTCCGATCCCCGCTTAACCGATATTAAACACACCTAGATTGGGATTTTCTTTTCTGTCCCTGGAAGATAACTTGCCACCCTGCATATGTTTGTTAACTGTTAAGTTTTTTTTCCCTTCTTTACAATAAAAGGCACCATAAGGGAGCTCTCCCTGTTGGACCTTCAGCTCGAAATTGACTGCACCATCAGATATATAGGTAAAGGAAGATGAGAAAAATGTTGTGACAGGTAGAACTTTATTAGCACACAATTCCCAGGACAATTTATTGTAAAATATATGTTATACAAGTCATTCTCTGTATGTGATCTATGGTAAATGCTAAGATGGAAGTTAGTGAGATGGAACTGGTACATGGTTTATGTGTCACTTTATTACACAATGGATAAATGTAACACAATCATGACTGTAAATGATCATGTGAAATTTTGAAAAATACCGATAAATATATGCTAATTTTTTTCTTATCATTACTATTTTTGTCTTCACAGCTTTTATTTGGAACAGGAGGCAATGTTGGGAGGGACGGGGGGAGGGGCGGTTTCAAGAAATTACAACTTCAGATAGATTTTTGTTTCAGAATCCAGTATGACTTGTTCATATTTGGTCAATCGACTATTTATCATATGCTGAGTTTGGGCATGAGTCAGCAAAATCTCAAAATACATTTGTAAAAGACTTTACTTGTTTCATTTTCAATGACCAAGAGAAACCACTTCTTTACAATATTGCATTTTTGTAGGCGAAACCTTTATACCACTGTCAGATAAATGATTCAACACAGCAATTGTGTCAAGTTTACAGTCTTCTTTGGATTTGGATGTGACCAATAGGTCATCAATATACTTACAAGGCAACTTTATATTTTCTAGATCTTTCTTTAGGACTTGACTAACAATTTAAGGACTTTTGGTACAACTTTTTGTGATTTGACACAAAACAAGAACTTTATTTTGAAATTGAAATGCAAATAAGTATTGGCTGTCTTTGTGGAGAGGAATGAAGAAGAATGCCCAGCATAAGTCAATGACTGTAAACCATTCTGTATCTGTTGGAATCTGTGGTAAGATAACGGCTGCATTTGGTACCACTGGACAATGCAAGATCACCATGTTATTTTTATAAAATCTTGCACTATTCTCCATTTGCCACTTGATTTCTCCATTCCCATCAAAGGAGAGTTGCAAGGGCTACCAAGCACTTCCTAAAGAATCACCTTTGCAATAATTTTTTTTTAAATACAAGCATCATTCCTTCCTCTGCTTCCCTTGAAAGGTTGTATTGTTTAGTTCCTGAGAAAACTGCATTAGGTTTAGCGTTTACATTAACAAGCCTTGCACTTTTTATTAATGTTATTTCTTTACCAGAGAAATCTCTACCTCTTCTTTCACAGCATGTCTCAAATCCAGAGGTAAATCATCTTTGGTTAGGGCTGGGAAGAAATTGACTTTTGAGTCAAGTGATTTCATTTTAAATACAGAATCTTCGTCTTGGTTTCAATTGCAGCACCATCCCGTGTGCAATAATTCACACAGTTCATCTTGCAAAGCAAGCCTCTGCCCAACAAGTTTACAGGACTCCAATCACACAGTATGACCTGATGATTTTTCTCCATGCACCTTATTTTAACAGGGACATCTGTTATGAACTGATTAACAATCTGTTAACTACTGTTTCACACAACTTGTACTTGTTTTCATCTACAGAACACAAGGTAGAGCAGGTAGCTGCTGTATCTATCAAAAAAAGAGGTGGATGGCCATTGACTTTACTGTCAATATACGGGCCACTCTGATCTATCTTCAGGACAGCTCCAAGGAGGCAACCGTTCTCCTCTCTCAGGCACCATCGCTGGGAATTTGTTTCTGAAGAATACTGAGGAAAACCATTACTCAGGATCAATTGATTCTGTAGATACCCTAGATTATATGGCATTTTGTTTTTCATATTTTACCATAACGCTGGAGCTGCAGGCATAGTCATGAGATCATGTCTCTGATCCTGCACGCTCTGTACAAGAGCTGATTGGGCTGGAGTTAATGCCTGTATCTGGGTCGGATTCATATTTGTCTGCATTTGGGAAACAAAATCATTCTGGTTTCAATCTATATTTTGTCAGCATTCTCATTTCAGTGCCCGAATTTACCACAGAAATGACAAGCAGTGCTCTTCTTTAGCATGTTAACATTTACATTCCAGAACTCTTCACAATCCGTCTTCCACTTCCACGATCCTGTATTTGCATCATCCCATTTCACATTTTCACACCTTGGATTGAGGACATCACATTAGTTCCAGCATTGTCAGATTGTAAATAGCCAAAATCAGAATCCATTAACAGATTCCAACCACTTCACTCAATATTTTTTTTCTGTTTTTATAGATTTTATATTATGAAAGGTCAGAGATGCAAAACAATGATGACAGCATACATTGTAGAATGGTACCGCAGCGGAGTCGTGGAACTGCAAAATCCTGAGTTAGAAAGATCTGTAACAACCTGAATAAGGGGTTGATTTATATTGTAACAAGAAAACATAATAATCAAAGAAAAAGATAGAAGTACATTTAAATCTATCATTTCTCTCAAACTGAATTGTTTGGGCAAACATCAGCTACTCGTTGATTCTTTTCTGCTTCGCATCAAATCAATCTCTGCTGTATTTGACACATTTCAAGGTTTTATCTACACTTTTTGACTGCCAGCACATCACACTCAGCTGAATATAAGAACTAAGCTCAGGATACAAACACATAACAAAAGCAGAAACAAAACCACTAGCATCATCTTCCTCTGAATGTTCACCTCCACTGTGCTTCTTAAAAATCGACATAAGTTTCTTATAATATGCATGCATGAGCTTATGAAGATCTAAAATGTTTTGCCCAATTAAAGTCTTTCTAAGGCACTTTCTTTTTTCAGTACTCGTCATGTCCTTATATTTCTCAGCAGCTACATCAGAAAGAGCATTATTAGGTGCAACCCTAGCTGGTTCTTCGGTCAGCAAGCAACAGCAACCTTACACTCAGACCACAAATCACTAGGAACTACAATCTCAAACAACAAATCAGTCCAGAGCATTTTCAAATTAGTAGTCGAACTACAAACCTCCTTATACCACTTTACAGGTTCCTCTCTCAATTTTGGGAAATTTGCCATAAAAAGGATAAACATCACCTTGTCTAGAGCACAAGGATATAATTCCCTCCATGCACTTCTCCTAATGGAAATTCTGAAACGGTCCCTAATTCCAAATCACTAGTTGACTTATTTGCTTTCCTCTCTATCTCTAAAGCTTTCTTTTAATCAGTAACACCTCTCCCCCTCCACCTTTCTCTGTAGTTCTTTAAGTTACTTTATTCTCATCTTTTCAAATAAATCCTTAATATGAGCTCTTCATGTTATTAAACCTAATTCTTTTATTTCATCTTTTAGTCAGATCCATTTTGTAATGTCTCCTCATATTTTCATTATACTGATGTCTATATCAGCCAATTCTTCAAGTTTGTCGTACGACTCCTGTGCACATCTTGCTGCGTCTTTGATCAAATATCTCATTTCATCAACAATGTATGTCAATAATGTATTCAGGTAAATTGGTCCTTGTAAAATGTCCCCACATTCAAAATTTTAAGTTCCAACATTAATAGCTGTCTCTTTATGAGGTTCTTCAATAACAGCAGTAGTAACAGACAAATCAACTGGAACTAGAGAAACAGCTGTAGAATTTCCACTAGTATTAGGCAATCCTGCCATTGCAATCTAAATTGGAGTACTTACTATTGTATTCCCAACCACAGATGTAGTGTGTCCCTGTGTTTGTACACCCGCACTATCTCCAGCTGATCTCGTATCTGGTGTTAAAGCAGGGCAAGGTCCCTGTCTATCTACTCCACCTGTATATATAGGAGGCCTGGAATTCAAAAGATCATTAAAAAATGATCCTTTACATCGAAATCTTGATTTTGTTTCTCTCTGGTCTCTTTATCAGTTTTTTAAATCTATTATCTTTTTGACTACTGAAGTGAAAAATAAAACTCCCTCCAACATATCCTCCCACCTGCATCTTTCCTGTTGATCCCAGTGCTCTCAAACCCTTGTCTAACGGAACCCTTCAACTTTTTTTTAAAAAAAATCTCTCTTTCTCTGTAGCCAACCAATCGCATTTGTTCAATGCCGTAAACTGTGCAGGTCTAAGCAGGTCTTTCTATCATTCATAGTTTGTCTCAGGAATTCTAATGTTAAAAGTACCCTCTAAAGAAAATCGCAAAATTTTGTCAGAAGCAGTATATTCATGCTGTTTGGAAATCAATGTAGATCATGGGTTTTCAACAGCTACAGGAAGTACAGTAAAATAGCAGGATGGCAGATGCTTTAATTTGTCCTTTGTTTCCCCTTCTGCAATTTGTTAATGAAAACACATTGATCCTATCTTTTATGAGATGATTTAGTGATTAATAGTGTATTTGTGTTATTTCTGTCAAGTGGTGTATATATATATATATACAACTATTGGGAGGTTTATATTAGACTCAAGAATGATACGGGACAAAAGTAACATTGGTACATTGACCATTATAAGATGGCGGACATGAATGTGTGTGCATCAGGGTTTGGGCTGCACATAGTTAGTTACCACAGGTATTTGGCATGATTAATATTGGTATTTTAAAGGGAACGTCGCAAAGTATACAAACTGTTTGCCTTTTGCAATCGAGGTGCTGGATGACTGTCTGGTGTGGGACATGGATTCAGGTGAGTAGCGTACTTTACTTGCCTTATGCCTGTTTATGGGCCTGGTTCCCTCACTGTTGGTTTGAGAGCTTGTGGTGGGATAATGCCAGAGTTTTTGATGTCTTCTTAAACTTATCACTAGTCCCTTCCATTATATCTCTTGGAGTATGCTTAACATTATTGTAGACTATTTTTTTAATCCCTTTCACGTTTAGGAATCAGTATATCCCAAAAAAATTTAAACTCAATAAATTAAGTGCTGATAAAAATCCACCCAGTCTACATAAGAATATGTGATAAAGGTTTCTCATTTCTCTACTTTCCCAGGACTGACATGAAGGGTAGGCTTGGGTTCTGACCATAACAGTTTAAAAGTTATCGTAAAGGTAGCGCTTGGCATTGGGTACGTTTGAGGAGGGTCTTCTCTGGGACGAAGTTAGAGTGTTAAACTCTGGGGAATATCAAGAGATGGTGAAGTGGATACTGGAATACTTTTTGTGTCCAAAATGTTTTATTGGTTGTTTTCCAAACAATGGGTACACTGAACAAACATATAATAATATAAACACAATACTACGGAATAAACTATAACAAAGAAGAAGTTAGACACAATAATCCAACCTAAAAAAACAAAGTATATTTTTACATACAGCATAGTTAATTATTGCAATGACATATTACGTCTGGTTCCCGGATACTGGAATAAGTTGACACTACATTTTACAAAACTTGATGGTATTGGAGTGAGGAGGGCTTATGGTTGTAGTACACGAGTCACAATACAGTAATTTAGTTATCACATATTGGTATTTGTTTATAATTTCGTTATCAGGCGTCTATAATTTGGCATACTTATTCCTGAATATGAGGATAGTGGTAGAAGATACAAATTATTGGAGCCATTAATTTGACAAGACACTTGTTGGGGCAGAATGAAAAGGAGACAGAGGTATCACCACATTTGGAATAATAATTTGCCCATAGATTCATTAATGAATGATTGTGATCCTTGAACAAGTATGGTATGTGAGATTACATTCTACAAGTTCCATTCTTTTGTGATATATGTGAATTATAATAATGTATACCCATTATGTGAATTTCTGTTTTCTTGTACTTGAACTAGTATGAAATGTGATATAAAATGTTGAATGTATTCTTTTGATATATTTGAATAATAATCTTGTAGCGATAATTATGTGAATTTCTCTTCTATTGTTATGGAACACTGGTATAGCGATAAGGTTGGATCACTTTGAAAATAAATTACAATTATTTTAAATTTGGTTTCAATCTGTGTATTTATGTATGTGGGAGATTGTCTTGATCTGGGGTTCACAGATATGCTATTAGTACCAGTAGTAGGTGTATATTGATGCTCTTTGTGTGATTAGCACATATATGTTTCGTATACTGTATTGTAGCCTGGAAGAAGCTTACTTTCGTGAACGAAAAGTGTTGGCTGATACTGTATTAATTCAAATATGAGCAGAGAGAAAAAGTCTTTCACACATGAAATAAAGACGAGACCAGAATTTCTGATATTTTGATTGGACTTTTGATTCTCTTATTGGGTGCACCGCAACATTCATAAAACCATGTGGAGGCACAAAAAAAGAACAGGTAACAATAACATAGCTGCCATCTTGGAGTGAAGCTGATATAACTGTATTGTAACATACTTGAGTGCATTCCACTCCACTGATGCATTAAGAAATGAAGATGAAAGACGTCAGAAAAACGCCCACCTTTTTTCATTTCAATATCTTCATTGTTTAAACAATGATGAAAGTGCAGAGTTAAAAAAAATCCAAGTTAGATTAACAGTAGAAAAAAACGAGAAGATACAGTTTAACAGCAAGTGCCTGTTGAGCATGGTAAGCAAGGAAAATGTCTAGGAGGGTAAAAAAGGTCAAAGACAAAGCAAATTATGGTTTACCACTAAAGCAACCACATCAAAAGAGAGAAAGGAGAAAGGGTACTCTTGACAATCCTTCGCTGGTTGTCTAGAGAAGTTCCCCCTTGATGACCAGCCTGACAGAGACACTAATGAAAAAATAGTGCAATAGGGCCAAGCTCAATAATGAGTTTAAAATGCTGAAGGAGATACAGTAAACGCTTGATTAGTTTGGTATGTAGAAGCAGGCATGCACTCATATTATTCCAATGCCAAACAGTTCAAGTTAGGCCTTGGCATAGGAGAGGATTTCAACTTTTAAATAAAAGCAACTGGATGGAGAGGGGGTGGGGGCAAGGGCTTAAACTCAGCTAAAAATAAACCAACAATTACCAATGTACATATTGTGGGTGCATCGGAAAAAATTGAAGAAGTTTGGATGTTTCCTAGTGGGATGAACTCCAAAAATACTAAACATACATAAAAGGAGACAAGTACAGTAATGCAATGATGCTTCAGACTAAAGCCACCCATCTCTGGAGATACAAATGGCAGACAACAGTGTGGATAATGAATGATGCACACTCAAGGAAAACAATCATGGACACATCTTGGCAAAATAGTAGACCATTGTGGATAAACTATCCTGTTCATTTTGACCCTGATGCCTGCAAAACAACATAAGAGAAAAGAAATGTATGGTAGATAAAGAAGAAAGAACCTGTAGCAAAAAGTGCCCAGTCAGGAATTCGATTCTAGCCAACTAAAAGGAATGTACATAGCTTCACATTGCGTATTCTGGGATATTCAGGAGCTGAAGGTTCTGTTCACTTCCCTAGAGGAGTAGGGATCTGAGAAAGTGTTTGGAAAGATCATACCAAGAAACAGAAGAACATACCAAGGCATGTACAAGAAACCATAAATCTAGGCCCACATACTTTGAAAAAGAGATCACAGAAGATCAACATTTATTGGCAAAATCCACATAGAGAGGCTTAAAATCAACACCATGCCCATGGACACTTCCCAGCAACTAACATCTCTTGGTTATGCAACAAGTTCAAAGGACAGAATGAGAAGGAAGTCAATGTGCAGACAAAGCATGAGGCACTGGAGATTGTGTCCAAAGTAATGAATTCAATGATGGGCCTGGTCTGAGAGACTGGGAAGGGCTGAGTGACTAATGTACATAGTAATAATACTGCGAGGTTGAGTCTTTGCACCTAGGGATTAAAATGTGGGAAGAAGTAATTGAAATAGGAATGATCATGTAAATTAGGTAGTAATTGAATGAAGTTGTTTTGTTTGATAGGGAATAGGCCAATTATGAGAATGCGGGAGACGAGGATGATGAACTTCATACTGTAGTGAGGTGGCATAGAGGGAGAGGTGCTGATGATGTCATTTAAACAGGGAAGCAGGGTGAGAATCCAGTCCTAGTACAGATTGTTGTTGCTAAAAAGTTTCAAGGTGGGACTTACAGTAGATAAGAGTCCTTCAGGAAAATGATGTAAATAGGCTAAAAATGTGTTAAAAAGAAGCAGTAGGCTCAGGGTTCTAAGGAGTTCGTGGCAGGCAAGCAAGGGCTCATACTAAGGAGGGGTAAGGATGTAGTGAACAGGGGCATAGTTCTCAATGGTGAAGCAGGTGTAGGAGCAGCAGGGTAGAGACGCCTGAGGGACATGCTGACCCCTGATTATTGCTGTACTACACAGCTCAAATAGCGACCAGATGGTCCTTTTCCTCCCTTGCACTAGGGCCCATTAAACACTGGCTAGCCCATTGGTAGTGAGAGTGATTTGTAAAAATAGAGACCAACTCTTCATACTTGCTTCCACATATAGTAACAGCAGGACAAAAACCGCGCACGGAGAGGGGGATACAAGTGCAGTAGTGATAGGATAAGGGCATCATCTGGTAAGGACATAGCACGGTTCATTACAGATGTCTATGGTAATGTAACTGTAATTTCGTAAGCAAGCAAATAACCGCAGGTGTCTTGGTGCTAGGGATCAAAACAGTCATCTAGGACAAGCAACCAGAGGCTCAACTTATTAAGAAGATAAGGATAAAAGAAACAGTCAAGATGTAAGCTCTTTCCGAAAGCTTAAAAAATGTGATTGATTTTTAAGACACAATGGCATTTGTTCCACAACTGACAGGTGTTCTACACAAAGCTACGGCTAAGGTGATATTATATTATGGATTTTGAATACAATTATGAGTAGTTCGCAAATTTCAAATAACATATAACCCTTTTTTCGGTTAAAAACCATAAAAAGCATACATACAACTTTTCATCTATACACTACAAATTCCTTAGTTGTCAGAAAAGTACATACTTAAAACAAACCGTCTTTGATTAAAACATAAAAACAACATGCATTAAAATTTCAAACCCCTCTTTTTCGGTACCAACCCTACTGCAAATAAATATCTGCCCTGGCTAAAAACTATGTGCGGGAGGTATCGTTTTTTAAGACCCTCCTTGCATCTAGATGGTTCCTAAACCCATATTACAACAAATCGGGCAAATCCATTTCCTTCAAAAATTGGTACAAGCCGGACAAAAAAATAAGACATGTGCAAGAGTATCTATAGCATTCAAAGTACATAAAGTGCAAATAGATTCTTCATTAACATTATTATCAGGTTTCCACCTCGAAGTAAAACATTTAATTTGAAGAATATCAAAAGAGAACTTCATATCTTAAATTTTTGCCAAATGAGGTTGAACTACGTCCAGATACTGTTAAAAGCCGGGGTTCAGTTTAGCTGAAAGAAATTGTACAGTCAGTCTTACCAATCGAGGATTTGGTGGACAGTGTTTGATAACTTCTCCCAATATATCCGTTTCAAATGCTTTTCAGAGAGTTTGAGGGTCATTCCAGAAAGAGATTAGACCAAGCGTGGCAAACCAAGTCTGAACATGACAGAGCCAAGGGAAGGTGAAAAGGCTGTTGAGTCCCAACAGTTCCCTTAATCACTCCCTGTAATGCACAAGTTCCTGTGTAACCATTAACCTTATCCAAAACAACATGGTTCTCAGGACAGCTAGGTGCTCTATTCTTTTCATATCCATGTCCTGATATATAGGTATCAGAGGTGTGGACCTTGAAAGACGTAATAACATTCTCATAAACAGGTTCTCGCCCACCAAAAGCTTACTTAAATTATTCACTCCCCACAGTTTTGCATCATAAAGTGCTGCTGTTTGGACCTTGTAGACCTCAAGATCTCTTTGGATGTGGTGGCTTGATGTTTTTTTAATGATAGCATACAATTCTGGGCAAGCACAATTTTAGATTTATTTATGTGGGGAAGCTATTATAATTTGGAATCTAACGTTATGGCCAGTTAACTAAAATTGGTTACAAGCTCCAGTTTTTGCTGGCGTACATCAATATTTTTACTAAAAGTCTTGTGAGGTCAAATAACCATGTATTTTATTTTACTCGAATTGAATTCTAGACCCTTTGCAATACAATAATCATTAAAGCTGTCAAATTGCTTTTGCAAGCCCTTTGACGTCTGGTACAGAAAAATGATATCATCTGCAAAAAGTATTGCAGGAGCTGGAGCCCCACAAACATTTAGGGAGTTGTGATTACACTTCTGCAGATGCTTTACAACATCATTGACGTATAGTGAAAACAGGTTGGGTGCAGAACACACAAATCCTCACACTTCCCTTTTTATAGGGATTGGTTCAGAGAGTTTGCCACGTGGGCCCAAATGGACTTTAGCATAGAGTTATCCTGTTGTAACTAATTTCACATATATTTTATTAAGCATTTTTTGTCCTATGCAGTGCAATGTGACTCAGAGACGTTTTACAGCAGGTCAAAAAAACTGTTATTTCCTTAAGTTTAAGAATTCGCTTTTTTTCCATGAAGAAATGATTAAAAAAATATTGAAATATGTTCGAATGTGTATTACACAAAGCACAACACTTAGTCTCCTCTGATTAACCAGTTTACAGTTAAAACTCACGGTACGACCTGTATTTATTTTACTTAATTGTTTTACGCATTCATTGTTTCTGTCCAACATGCCCAACCGCTGGCAGCTTTCAGAAAGCAATATTTTCATGAAAATAGAAAAAAAACACAGTATATTGCTTTTGTGATAAGGGTCTGCCCTTCTTATTAAGTTTTAGGCAGCCAAAGGTTTTTTTCTGGAAAGGCATACTGTAATTATTGTACTCTACAGGTAGCTTTAGTAACCAGGCCAAGAGCTACATAGTAGACATGTCATTCTTCAAAGATCAGCATTTTCCCATGCTTCTGCATAACAAATGTGTTGCAGATTAATTGAAAGTATACTGGCCATCTCAGAGCCCAGATTAATCCGAGCATTTGATATCCCTTTCACTTCATATGGAAATGCCATTCAATGGAACCATTTTCATAGGGACAAAGTGTTTTTGATAACAAGTGGAATGTAAATCTCATGGGAAAGGAGAAAGAAATCAATCCAGCCCATAGAACCCACGAGTATTGATCTGCATGCATAATAATTTCACTGCCTTAACAGGAATTGCAAAATTCTGGAGGAAAGGAATGTGGAGGGGGAGGGGCTGACACACACACCAATTTCGACGGATTACTTTTATAATTGTGTTTGCATTCATCTTTTAGCTCATACCATAGAAACTCAATGTGCTCAAACTCTTAAAGGCAAGTAAACAAATCCCACAGCCTGACAACAGCCATGAATACAATTTTGCGCACACAAGAGTGCACCGGTTCTGAACGTGCCAAATTAGACGACCACTTGTTCTTAAAAACTGACTTATGCACGGAACCTAACGCAGTTTCACATGATTTGTGAGCTACGTTAACAGTGAGAAACAAGAACAGGTAAAGTGTATTTGGAAGATTTTATGTATTATAAACCACACACGTTACAAAAATATGAAAAACGAATATATGACACTACAGCTGTACAATGTTCCATGTACACACACATATGTTCACTTTGTTAAATTAAAAGGACATTCTGGTTCGTTATGCAGATCATAAATGAATGCACAGATGAATTAATGTATATATGTGTATTTATCTAGCAGAAATATCGTTCAAAGGAAACTAAGTTGTACAGTCATAGGCAAAAACTGTCAACATGTGATACGAATGGTAGTTAGTTTGTGGGCGTTTGATGGTCTCGTGATCTGTAAATGGTGGCTGGAGCTCTACTATAACATTGATTAAGCTAGGCTGTGATGTTTCGATCTGTGGGCATCACAAAGGCGGGTAGCGCAGAATACGGACAGACATGGTTGCAGAAACCTCCCCTCAAGGAATACAAACGGTGTAGAGGGAGTGCAAACAGCAGAGCAGCGGAGGCCGGAATGGAAGACACCACAGGTAAATCCTGACATTGCCGTGGACCGCTACAGTTAAGACAAAAGCCCGATATTGGATCCAGCAGATGAACCACATTAGAGTGTGGGCATGAAGGTAAACAGGGTGCAAATCTAAAGAATAGCATTTTTGGTAAGAGGCTTACCCTCATCCCGAGGAGTTCTGGCACAAACTGGACCTAGCCCACTTGACCAGGCGAGGGTGCGGACTGCGACTAACCAAGACAATCCAGGGGGTATACAATATTCTTGGTGCTTCACACCCAAGGTTCAAACCAGGCTGTAAAATGTCGCATGAGCAGCAGCTAGGTCTCACCACAAAATTACAGGTCTCCCTAATCTCTTTCTTGCATTATCATTTGCCCTCCTTTGAAATCCCTCACCAGGGGAGTCATATCTCGCACCTCATGTCTGACACCACAACCTCCCACCAAACCTCCTAAAGAACAGGACCACCTTGCTGCTGCCACTTAACACAACTGATATTCCAAAACCATCCAATTCTCAAAGCCCTTTTAGTAAAGCATCCTCATGAATACATTCTCAGCCCTGAAGTATGCTTTAAACGCCTCCTTGTGGACTCCATTTTTATTATAGTTGGCCTCAAAGAAATAGCTCCCGGAGGCTTCACGACATGCTACCAACGAGCAATAAAATCATCTTGATAAATAGGCACGTCAAGAGAAGGGCCCCAGTAGAACTAACCTGCACAAACTATTTAACCCATACCAACATCCCCAAAGCACAAGTTACTTACCTTCGGTAACGATTTATCTGTAAGAAACAGTAGTTAGTATTAGATTCCTTACCTTAGAATATCCCCAGGCGTCAGACTGGATCCGGAAACTTTTGCGTAGCAGTACCCTTGCGCATCGGTAGCGTCGTCTGCGGCTCCGCGTCCGTCGTCGTTGGCGCCGGGATGACGTCGCCGGAGTACTTAGACGCCGCCCTCGCGCGCTGACGTCAGTTCTTATACACAGCTTTTCCGCAGAGCCATGATAAAAACCAACACTGGTGCCATGAAACTAGGGCCCTGAAAGGGGATGACCTTAACCCTAGATATCGGTTCGCAGAACGGGGAGGATGGGTGGGGCGGTAAGGAATCTATTACTAACTACTGTTTCATACAGATATATCGTTACCAAAGGTAAGTAACTTGTGCATCTGAAAGAAACAAGTTAGTATTAGATTCCTTACCTTAGAATAGATACCCCAGCAATGTCAACCCCGGTGGTGGGTCTGCAAACCAATGATCACACCAGAAAGTCCTGGAGAACGGAACGGCCAAAGAAGCAAAGAAGCCATCTCTCCGGACTTTGCTGTCCAGGCAGTAGTGTCTTGCGAACGTGTGCATTGAGGCCCACGTAGCTGCCTGACAGATGTCCTGAAAGGGGACTCCCCGACCCAGGGCAGTAGTTGCCGCTGTGGCCCGAGTGGAATGGGCCCTCATCCCAACAGGAAGCTCCTTTTTAGCCAAGGAATAGCACGCTTTGATGCACAAGACGACCCAACGAGAGATGGTTCGTTTGTGCCCCGCCGACCTTTCTTAGCGCCCACGTACCCAACAAAAAGTTGGTCATCCACCCGGAACTGGCATGTGGGATCCAGATAGAATGAGAGCGCACGTTTTGGGCCCAAGCGGTGGAGCCTCTCTTCCTCTTTCGAGGAATGCGGAGGCGGAAAGAAGGTGGGCAAGGTGATGGATTGCCCGATGTGGAAGGCTGTGACTACCTTGGACAGGAAAGAGGGTCACGTCCGCAACACAACTTTGTCTGGATGGACAGAAAGGAAAGGAGGTTTAGAGGAAAGAACCTGGAGCTCACTCACTCTCCTGGCAAAGGTGATGGCAATCAGGAATGCAGTCTTGAGAGTAAGGAGACGAAGAGGACAGTTATGAAGTGGCTCGAAAGGAGCGCACATCAGATAGGTCGGAACAAGGTTCAAGTCCCACTGAGGCATCACGAAAGGACTGGAGGATGCCCTTTAAAAACCTATTTACAACTGGGGACTTGAACAAAAAGGGCTGATCAGGGAGCCTTAAGAAGGCGGAAATGGCAGAAAGGTAGCCCTTTAGAGTGCCCAGAGCAGAGCCCTGCTGGGCAAGAGAAATAAGAAAGAGGAGAACCTCTGAAAGAGGGGCAGAAAGAGGATCCACGGCCTTTGCTGTGCACCATGCCACAAATTTGTTCCACCTGCAGGCGTATACCGATTTCGTGGAGGGACGCCTGGCTGCCAGAATCACATTACAGCCTTCAGGAGGCAAGTCAAATGGCCTCAACTGCCGCCGCTCAATCTCCACGCTTGTAAGTGGAGACTGGACAGGTTCGGGTGGAGGACCGTCCCCTGATGCTGCGACAGAAGGTCCTCCTGAAGAGGCAGACGAATTGGGGGATCGACAGACATGCGGAGTAGCTCGGGATACCTTATCTTCATGCCCAGTTCGGAGCCACAAGGATGACTTGGGCCTGGTCGCGTCTGATCTTCTTCAGCACTCTGGGCAGCAGTGGTATAGGCGGAAAGGCGTACAACAGACCACAACTCCACTCGCGACGAAAAGCGTCTCTGAGCGAGTGCCGCCTTGGAAATTCCAACGCGCAGAACTGATGACATTGCGCGTTCTCTTCTGTGGCGAATAGATCTAACCAAGGCTCTCCCCACTGCTGAAAGAGGCCTTGCGCTACGTCCGAGTTCAGATGCCCTTCGTGATCCATCATGCACCGACGGCTGAGTTCGTCTGCGCTGGCGTTCAGGGAACCTGCCAGGTGTTGAACCACCAGGGACACGCCCTGATGTTCCAGCCACTGCCAGAGCCGCCCTGTTTGTTGCAGTACCACATGGCAGTGGTGTTGTCCATGAACACCTGCAATACACTCCCCCGGACAGAGGGGAGGAATGCCTTCAGTGCCAGCCGGATCGCTCGCAGCTCCAGAAAGTTGATGTGGAGCCGGGACTCCGCCAGAGACCAGAGGCCTCTGATCTCCGCCTCTCCCATGTGGCCCCCCCAGCCCTGGAGGGATGCGTCCGTCACAACTACGTGCTCCGGGTGGGGTAGGGAGAGGGATCTGCCGCGGACCCAATCACGGTCCATGAGCCACCACTGCAACTGTCTTGCAGTGCCCTCCGAGATCAAGACATGGTCGGACAAGTTGCCCTGATGCTGGGCCCACTGAAACTTCAGGTCCCACTGCCGAGCCCGCATTTGCCACCTGGCGTGATGCACCAGAAGGATGCAGGAGGCCATCAGCCCTAGAAGCCGCAGCGTCAACTTGACCGAGACTCGGGATAATGGCTGAAAGATCGGAATCAGAGCCTGAATATCCCAAACCCGCTGTTCAGGAGGATAAACCTGAACCTGCGCTTAGTCTAGAACCGCTCCGATGAAGAGGAGCTTCTGAGAGGGACACAGATACGACTTCGGCACATTGATGGAGAACCCCAGCAGGCGCAGGAGGTCGGCCGTAGTCTGGAGGTGGCTGACGACTGTTTGGGGCGAGCCCGCCTTCAACAACCAGTCGTCGAGGTAGGGGAAGACTGAAACCCCTCATCTGCGCAGATGAGCTGTGACCACCGCCATTACTTTCGTGAACACCCGTGGGGCGCTGGTAAGGCTGAAGGGGAGCACGGTAAACTGAAAGTGCTCGTTGCCTACCATGAACCGCAGATTGTGCCGATGGGCCGGCAGGACGGGGATGTAAAAATAAGCGTCCAGCAAGTCCAACGCTACCATCCAGTCTCCCGGGTCCAGGGCAGCTAAGACCTGAGCCCGTGTCAGCATCTTGAACTTCTCCTTCCGAAGGAAGCCGTTGACGTTTTGCAGGTCCAAGATAGGGAGTAGGCCCCCTTTGCCCTTCTTTGGAACCAGAAAGTAGTGGGAATAACAACCACACCCTACTTCTGGCCCAGGAACGTACTCGATGGTCCCCTTGGCCAAGAGGGCCGTATCTTCCTCTCGCAGAAGATCCAAGTGATCCCCCGACACGCGGTGGTACTGCGGTGGCATGGCTGGAGGGGTCGCCTCGAAGGGGAGGGAGTAGCCCCTTCGGACGATTTGCAGCACCCACCTGTCCAAAGTGATGGTGCGCCAGTGAAGGAGGTGATGGCGAACCCTGCCCCCCACTGGCGTTATGTGAGCCTGAAAGCTCAGACTAGAAGGGCTTTGAGGCGGATGCTGCTGGGGTGGATGTGGACTGGCCTCGCGGTTGTGCCCGGGCACCGCCACGGCGGTTACCACATCTGCCACCGCGCTGGATGTTAGTCTGCGGCCCGTGGCTGGCAGGAGGTGTGGGGGTGCCCCTTCCTTGCTCACTTGGCCACTGGATTCAAGATAGCCTGGCTGATGAGGATTATGAATCCGAAACCGATCCCAGGATGCTTGTTTCCGGTCCAGGGAAGACATGGCTTGGCAGTTCGGGCTGGACTGTTCCCATGAGGCACAGGGTCAGACTGATTTGCATATGGCCATGTCTGAACTGGGGTGGCTGAGTGAGCTAAAGAATGGTGATGGATTAAACCCAGATCAGTTGATTGGGGATGAGTGTTTGATTTTCTCAAACGCTCCGTCCATCATCCCCTTTTGTTTCGCTTTCTTCACCCTAAGTTGGCAGGGTATGCTCAGACGTGAGTCCCTTGCTCACTTGGCCACTGGATTCAAGATAGCCTAGCTGATGAGGATTATGAATCCGAAACCGGTCCCAGGATGCTTGTTTCCGGTCCAGGGAAGACATGGCTTGGCAGTTCGGGCTGGACTGTTCCCATGAGGCACAGGGTCAGACTGATTTGCATATGGCCATGTCTGAACTGGGGTGGCTGAGTGAGCTAAAGAATGGTGATGGATTAAACCCAGAACAGTTGACTGGGGGTGAGTGTTTGATTTGCTCAAACGCTCCGTCCATCATCCCCTTTTGTTTCGCTTTGGTGCCCCTTCCATGGCCACGAAAGGAGTGAGAGGCAGCAGGTTGCTGGCGTGGGGCCGACAGGCCCAAGGACTTGGCTGTAGCCCTGGAGTCCTTAAAGCGCTAAAGCGCACGGTTTGCCTTGTCGCCAAAGAGGCGACGGCCATCAAACGGCATGTTCATAAGGGTGTTTTGGACATCAGCCGAAAAGTTGGCGGACCTCAGCCAGGCGTGGCGATGAATCGCCACCGTTGTTGCCATCGCTCTGCCTAGCGAGTCCGTTGTATCCAGCCCACATCGGATGGAGTATCGTGCCGCATCTCGACCCTCCGCAAGGGCTTGGTCGAGTTTAGTCCGGCCTCCTCCGGACATTGTGGCAGCACGTCCACGACCGTGTCCCATAGAGAGTGGGTATAACGGCCCAAGAGGCACGCAGTGTTAACTGACCGCAACCCCAAACTCAGTGAGGAGAACATTTTCTTACCATACTGTTCGTACCTCTTGGATTCCCGATCGGGGAGAGCCGTCGGGAATGCGGTCTGGGAATTAGAGGCCTGTATGACCAGGGTCTCGGGGGTGGGGTGGGTGGACAGGAAGGAAGGGTCGCCCGGAGCTGGGCGGTGGCGTCTGGCCACGTTCCTATCTACAGGGGGACCTGTAGCGGGCCTGGACCAGGTGCCCAGAAGAATGTCAGACAAAGCCTCATTAAACGGCAACTGAGGCTCCGAAGAGCTAGCTTGTGGTTTAAGGACCTCAGTGAGGAGGTTAGTCCTCACGGCCGCGACGGGAGTTCAAGGGATAAGGCCTTGGCCACCCGCGTCAACACCACACTATAGGCAGCCCCCTCCTCCGAAGCCACGGTAGGAGGGGAGACAAAACCAGTGTCTCGCAAAGTGTCCAAACTACTGGCATCCCCTAGCTCACTTGCCCAGTCCTGATAAAGCTAGCACACACGTGCCAGAGGGTCCTCAGACCCCTCCCAATCCGCCTTGCCACCCATCTGCTGGTACTCAGGGTCAAATGATGGGGCCGGGTAATATAAGTAAAAGTCTCCCATCGGTGTAGAGAGCAGCGCCGCTCCGGCGCCGGACCCGGATCGAGGGGAGGACAGGGGACGACGTTGTTCTGGGATGGCGCCGGGGGCGACACCCTGGGGGCCGGCGCCGGCGAGGTCATAAGGTCGACCGGCGACGCCGCCGATCCGGACCCGGATCCAGTGGGGCCCTGTGGCGTCGGGACCGAAGTCGCCGAGGGCACCAGGACCGAAGCACCCTGCCCTCTTGGGCTCCCAGTCGGGCCGCTTGGCCCGAAGGCGCCAGGGAACCCGACGGAGGAGTGAGCGATCTCATGGCCATGAGGAAGGCGTCGATCTCCTCCAGCGTCGCGTTCTGCCCAGGGACTGGCGGGTATGGAGCAGGCCGCGACGCCCGCGGCTCCGGCGGAGCCGCGTGGGCGGTGTCACCCGAACACCGGCCGCGTCGCGCGAGCGTTGGGGGGAGTCGGAAGAGCGATGTTGCTTCTTCGACTTCTTGTGCCTCTTACTTGAGGACTTGGAGCTCGAGGAGTGGTGTTGATCCTCCGAGCCGTGATGACCTCGACCTCCTCCCGGACCGGGACCTCGAGCGGCGCGGGCCGACTGCCGGAGATCGAGGTGCTTGCGACGTCAAGGCCCGGCAGTCGGGGCACGACTGGTCATCGTGGTCGGGCCCCAGGCAATGAAGACACCGGCGATGGGGGTCGGTAACCGACATCAGTCAGCTGCTGTCGACGTGGGGTTTGAACCCGGGCATCCCTACCGGCACCGTCGGAGTCGTTCGACTTCGAAAAGTGATTAAAAATGATCGAAAAAGTTCAGTCAAAAAATAACTAGGGGTACCACTTTTTCCGGATAGGCACTTGCTGGCGCGGAAAAAAGAAGAACTGACGTCAGCGCGCGAGGGTGGCGTCTAAGTACTCCGGCGACGTCATCCCAGCGCCAACGACGACGGACGCGGAGCCGCAGACGTCCCATACCGACGCGCAAGGGTACTGCTACGCAAAAGTTTCCGGATCCAGTCTGACGCCTGGGGATATTCTAAGGTAAGGAATATAATACTAACCTGTTTCTTTCAGATATATCCTATTCATCACTCAATTAGAAACTTTACAGAGGACGTTCTAGAAAAGATACTCCATCTAAAGACTAATCATTTGCGACTTCAATCTGTAGATTCACAAGCCAGACTCAAAACCTGCTGCAAAATTGCTTGAAATAATGCAAGCCCTATTTTTATCAAAAATTTAAGTTTTCTAGCCTACAATGCAAGGCAAAAACTAGACGCCATGTTCACTTATAACCTTGAAACCTCGTATTTAGTTCTCAAAATACAGATATGGTTGGTCACTTCCTATCCATCAATCCAACCTACCTAGTTCATAACCCCACTGTGAGAAAGTGGTACTGACCCTCTGAGTCGGCCAGATTTTTTTGCTTTTTGGATCACCTGATTTTTGACCTTTTACGGTGGGAGAGCCTCATAACCTGGGACTCACCCACGGTAAACTCGTGGTAAAGTGACCAGTGCATGTTTTCTGCCAATGTCTGCATTGTGAGATAAGGCTGCTACGAGGCAGCAAGGGTAAGGGGTACCGGGCTGGATACATGTGTGCTCACGTGTGTGCACACGTGAAAGGTCTGCGCGGGAAAGATTCCTATTGTGCGGAGCCCAGAGGCTGGGTAAAGACAGACTGGTGCAGGAGGGTCTATGCGGAGTTGGGTGGTGACCTGGAGTAGGCTTTATAATGTGGAGGTACACATGTAAGGGATAGTCAGAGTGCTTTACTGTCTCACTGTAGGAATACTCCAATAGACTCCTATGGAAAAGGAGGCCTCACAGGGTTGCTTCAGTTCCCTTGGGCCTACAAACTCCAGACATGCACGAAAGTACACAGTCAATTGTGTGAAAAGAACCATTCTGCTATGTCCAAAAGCATATCTGCACCGCTTATGGGTCATCCAGAAATTTAATATTCCTGTGCCTCAGCTCCGAACCAGAGCCCATGACTTGTGTGACTCTGCTAGGCTACATTAATTACCTTCATTCCCGGGCTGCAGCATCAGAGGCCTAACTCTTCACATCAACCATTCCCCAGGACGGAGAAAACTCTCCAGGAGGGAGAGATGGGGTGAAGCTGCAGGGCATTAATCAGCAGCTGTCAACCGGTGACAGGCGCAAAGCTTGTTCCAGACCCGGGCAGTGACGTCAGTCAGTGGGGGAAGTGGTCTTTTTAGAGACCATGTGGCATGGGATCCCTGGATGACGCCATTTTGAGGTATCCCAGAGGCCTGTGCAGGAAGGTGGGAACAGGGACAGAGAGGTGATGTGGCACTGCAGGATAGGCCAGAGTTGCATTCATGCCAGCATCCTTCGCCCGCTCTTCAAAAGGTCCGGAGCAGGAAGATCCCAACCCTGAGCCCTAGAGAGGTGGAGGAATTCGGTGAGCACAGTAGGCCTTGACCTGGCTGCGACTGAACCCAACGCACTTTGTCCCAAACTTTTGCAAATCCTCCAATCCCCACTAACAGCACTAAACCATTATTCAGACAAACTTGACCTCCAAGTGGACCTTTGAAACACACTTGCTGTGTACACAAACTGGAAGCTCTTAGCAAACTGATCATACAAACACAATCCAACACCAAATTAGTACAAACAGTGTGCTGCTGTTCCCCAACGGGGAATGTTGTAACAGAGCAACGCAACGTCAAATTAAACCCAGGAGGTAAGGAAAGACTTCAGATAACACTCGTAAAGAACCGGACATAGCAAAAAATGTGTAAAACTGTCCTTAATAAGGTGGTCCCCCACTTTCATGGTGAACCTGAAGGATCCCAGCAACGACCACTCACCATCCAATGGAGAACTGACCCGTCACAGCAAAGAGCACCCTTATGGCCCCAGGACAGGTCCCAGCTACAACAAGCTCCTCCACTAAATTGTTATTCACTCCAGAGTACATCACCCAAGGTCTGCATGACATCCTAAACAGAGGGAATATCCTCAAATTGTTCCAATTCATTCCAGAATAGTGTAACCTGGAATCCAACGACATAACATCTATTGAATTTATACCCATCAAAGGAAATCAAATAACCGAAATAACACTAATCAGATAAGCATTAGAGGCAATAAAGGAGCTGTTACTATCAAAGGCCGGTCAATTTAACAGCTGACCATTAAAGTATCCCCCCCAATTGGAACACGGTACCCGTCTGTACTCGTAAAACCCCCAGCTCCCCGTGCAACCCTGGTAATCCACATTTCTCAATACTAAAATTGGCCCAAAGCCAAGTCCATGAAGGAAACGATCAACTAGCAACAGGGTTTAGCCATAATGACGTCCGACTGGGCCTGGCTGTCAGCTGCACTGTCTGGGGGTACCCCGATTGAAATAGCACTCATCTTGGCCTCACAGTATATTCCTGGAACATTAACGGCTCTAATGTGAAATTTCAATCACCTGACACAATAAAGTTTTTAAAAAACTATGAGATCATACTCCTCCAGGAAACATGGTTGTGGCAAGTATCCTAATAGAAGGTTATTTGGAATTCCGGTCTCCTGCCCAAGTATGGTAGACCCAGGGGTGGTCTTTCTATATATGTTGCCGGCAAGCTAAATATAAACATCAACCGGCTTGCACTTGAAGACTGGATCACCAGCATCACGATCAGGAGCTTCAATTCCATCAAACAAATGTTCCTGATTATTGTATATATCTTACCAAATGCCAGGGAGAAAATGGCTAAATTGGAACATCTGATATGGATCATGTGCAACCTAACAAGTAAACATGGAAGCACACTTGGTTTAATTTCAGGCGACTTTAACACAAACCTCTTTTAAAATGCCCCAGAAGACCTTGACGCTATATATCTGGGCGTTAACAACATATCATGGATCAAACAAAGCCCACCGGCAACAGATATAGCAAACTAGGAGAATACATGGTCCTACAATGCAGCAGCTTGGGTTATACAACATTGAACAGCCATTTTTCCTTGGATAAACCCCGAAACTGGACAATAACAAATGGACACACACAATCTTTCTTAGATTACACTTTATGTAATAATGAAATGTTCTCTTTGACAGAAAATCACATTATCGTGGCACAGCGACCATCGCCCCCAAGTAATTATTCGGTCTTCCAGTGTTGCCCTGCACGCAACACTAAGGTCCACAATAAGCGGAATCTATACAGAGAACCTCAATACCTTAAAAAGGTTAGACCCTTCCATACAGACTATAATGATAAAATGCAGAAGACTGCTAGGTGCAAGGAGCTCTGTTGAAATTGTGCCCACGGCAGCATGGGAGTCCTTTTCAAGTCAATTACTCAATAAATTCCTGTCCACCTCACGAAAAATTACAACCGGGAACCTATTATTCACTTCTGCAGAGACCAAAAAACTAAAAACCTTACGTAACTCGGGTTTATGACATGCCAGAGAAGCGCCAGGGGGAGGAACAGCTATTCAACAACTATACGCATTCTCAGAAAGCATTCAGGCAAGCAATATTCCGAGATAAACAAAAAAGCTCCTACCAGTTTTGGTTAAAATTAGTCCACGCAAGTAAAAACCCTAATCCAAAGGTATTGTGGTCTCTTGTGAATAGCAGGACACTAGGCCCAAGAGGGCAAAGTAGTGCTCATATACGCGAAAATTATTGGGTATAATTTTTAACAGATCAATTGAAAGTGACCAAAAATTAAGAGGGAAGATCTGCCAAACCTATACCATCGCCTCCTCGAACATCCCTAACTATTCACAGCTCCCCTTGGGCACATCATGCCCCAGAACACCGGGGCAACCAACTAACACAGCCGCCCAGACACAAGTCGCAACCATTACCGAAATCCCAGACCAGCAAGATGAGCTTCTATTTCAGGCATCAAAGGCACCTGAAGTACTGATAACTCGAACAGCAACGGCCGGTCGGATGGGCCCCCCGGGCCAAATGGCCTTCCTCAGGCCCTGTAGAAGGTGGACATTGAGTTGTGGGCCAAATATCAGGCACCCGTATTCTCCTACTGTTGGTCTGGTCAGCATATTCCAGAGTCCTGGAGTGGAACTGTCATCCATCCATTCTTTAAAGGGGGTAGGAGATCTGGCCCTAAAAACTAAAGGATGATAGCCCTTTTGGACGTTGAATGCAAATATTACGCAAGCCTGTTGCTCGAAGAGCTGTCACCTTGGGCCACTGACAATCACCTCTTACCCTTTAATCAGACTGGCTTTGTGGCAAAATTCAGGAACCACCACAAACCTGCTTGTACTTTCTGTACTGACGCAGAAAGCATCTGCCTCAAGACTGCCACTCCATTGTTGCTTTGTCGACTTTAAGGCAGCCTTCGCCCGCAGGCCCAGGGGTCTACTATGGCTTAAACTGCAGAAATGAAGGATCCCTCCTGCCTTCCCAGAGGCGATAATCCAGCTTCACTCTAACATCTGGATCCGTACAAAATTGGGAGACGGATCCCACATCTCAAGGAAAATACAAACATCCTGTGGTGTAAAACAAAGATACGTGTTGGCATCTCTTCTCTTTAACCTTTCCATCTCAGATTTACCACAGTCACTTGATGATGTTAATTCCCACCCACCAAAACTTGGTGGCATCCGTGTCAGCAATCTGCTAAACACAGACGATCTTTTCCTGCTTAGCCACACAAGGGTCGGCTTGCAGATGCTTCTTGACCTGCTGCTCCCCTACACAACTTGTAAAGACCTGGAATTAAATCTATCAAAGACAAAGACAATTACCTTTGGGAAAATGAAGCTGCAAAGTGGTGAGTGGCAATTCAACAGCAAAAGCATTGACAGCATTGCCTCTTACAAATATCTGGGGGTTTATATGGACTCAAGGGCACTTAATCCAAACAGAAGGAAGTGGTCTGGCTCTGTCAATTGAGGTAGCACTAACAAAGCTGGCGAGGCAGTTATCAAGCCCAAGTCTGTCCCCTCTTCTAACCGTCATGAAAGCTAAAACCTTCAATTATTTATCTTATGGCCAGAAGAATATGCTGGGGAAAGACTCCTGTCTGATGAACAAGAATCTTCAAGCGATTAGTGAGTCTACCGAAAGCATTATCCCAAGCTCAGATAAGACTTGAGTTCGGCCTTTTAGACCATCAAGGGGTTGGGGCCGGCGCTTTAATCAAGCTGTGAAACAAACTGCGCATTTCAAGCAAAGGAAGCGTGGAGGCTGTGCTGGGGCAAGAAATATCAACCAGCCAAGTGGGACGAAAACACCGCTGCCACCTAGAACTCTCATTGTAAATGCTGGACGCGATTGAAATCTGGGGAATTAACCCATCCCAGCACAACTCTCAAAATGTACATTGAAAAAAGAGTCCAGTCCTGGTCTTTTTACTGTGATAGGGCACAACTGGCAAAACGCAAACATGCCTGGACAGTTCTAACGGGGTCAAGTCAGGGACCGCAGTGCCATATCTATCGTGCACTTATGCAGTAGCATGGAAAAAAAGATTTTTGACACTCAAGATAGGTGAATGGCCTTTCTTGCACCATCTACCTGATTGGCACCGCTCAAACGATAATATATTGTGCAGGGTGTGTGGGTGTACTTCGGAGTCAGTTGAGCACGTAGCGTGTGTTTGCCCTGTCCTACTTAACGATCGAAGGATGCTGCTACCGGGTAGATGGAACACACTTGGTGTTCGCTCTTGCTGCCAAGCCATCTTAGCAGCCATAAATCCAGAGAGCCCGACGCTCAATATCCGGTTCACTAAGTTCGCCACAAGAGCTACAAAAAGGTTAACGCAGTGGGAGTGCCAGTAACCAAATCTCCATCACATTGCACCAGGTCGCTTCCCACTTAATATGCAGTTAATCTTCCTTTTCCCTGGACCAACTTGTTAGTGGCCTCATGTGGTATACTGGCTGCTCACTTCACTTCATGGCACGAGTTCCGCCGAGACTCAAGAGCCCCTTTACCTCTCTATGCAGAGACCATCCTCCTTTTAAATAGAGTCTTAAAGTGAGCAGATCAGACAGTTGGACCTCTTTGGACATGTGCCTTGTCCGTTTCTTTTACTGTGTTTTAACAAAATGGCTCCTTTTTAGTAACAAAGTTATTCTGCACCTTTTGGCACATATTTTATACAGAAAACGCATGCCGTTCGGAACTTTTTGAAAAATCAAATTCGGTACCCTCTTGGCTTTATGTAATTATGCACTGTCAAATATTTTACCTTTTAAATCACTAAATCTCTTTTTTAGAACATTTTATTATCAGAGTCGTTTTCTATTGTAAAGATTTTAATTAATCGAACAATACAGTCTTCATTCATTCCATTTTGTAATGAGAGAAAAGGGTGTGCTTTGTTTGTACTTGTTCAAGAACATGGTAAACTTAAAAGACCCTTGGCTTATTTCTCTGCCCCATTAGATTCGATGGCTGTCGCCCTTCCTGCATGTCTGAAGTAATTTGCAGCCGTTTGTCTTGCAATTCAGCAAGGAGAAGGGATTGTGATGGGTTACACACTTGTGTTAATCCCTTATTCACTTGAGATTCTGCTGACTGGTTCACAAACTCAGCATCTAACAAACAGTTGGTTTACTAAATATAAGCAAATAATTTTAGCGGCTGCCTAGATTTCAATCAAAAGATGCAATACCCATAATCCTGCAACATTTTCCAACTGCAAGCAAAGATGAGGAAAAGGATAAGAATGATGAGGATTGTGATCATGATTGCACTGCTGTGACCGAGCTGTGTACGAAAAACACAAAGGCGTAAGACTGAGTTGCGTATCAAGTCAAGATCTGACATGCTTGATATTTCACTAAAACAGGTTGATCACATTCTTATTTGTGGATGTTTCTACTCTAAGAGATCATTATGGTGAATTGAGAGCCGCACTTTGCACCATATCAAATATCATAGAAGCATTCTAATCGTCTGATGTAACTTCAGCACAAGTAGCAGAACCAATTGCCCTTAAAAAGTGGATGTTTCCTATCTGATACAATTTACACTAACAGGCAGTATGGTTTTTGTGCAATACAAGATGTCAGGCAATTATGGTCATAAAGGGGTTTCATGACTTCTTGCAGTAGCCCTAGTCGAAAAGGGGCATACATTTTACATTTGCTAGAATCTTTGTGGCTGCCTAAAGAAATCTCTGTGTTGAAATGTTCAGCTCACAGATCTGGATCTGATATGATTTCCCTCAGGAATCAATACACTTAACAAAGTAGCAAAATACTGTGCCCTTTAATCAGCTACAATCAATTCAAATGAACCAGAACAATGTAAAATTAAAACTGAAACTAAAAATGTGGGCTAATTTTATTGACTCTTTTTCAGATGTTGAGTTAACTAAAATAGCTCAAGATGAGACACCAAATAATGTGGTGTGAAATGGCAGGTTGTACCAAAGACCAAAGTGATATTTGGGTGACCGCTGATAAGCAATACATTATTCCTGATTCGATGTTGTTTCCTCTGAGTTGGCAGATTCCTGGTCTGACACATACTGGGTGTGAAGCCTGTTAGATTATTCAGCAAGTACGGGTATAACACAAAATGTAGCTATGTTGCTGAAAAATAGTGTCAACATTGCTTTACACGATTCAGAAAAGGGGGTGGTGATGAACAGAGTGTCTGAATTAAGCAGACCACTCTTACCCAGTCCAAAGATCAGGGCTTGATCCATCACCGTTATTTAGCTCACTGCACCATCCCAGCTCAGAACCTGGCTATATGCAAATCAGTCTGTCCCTGGCCCAGTGCATCATGGGAACAGGGCAGACTAAACTACCAAGCCAATTCTTCACCAGAAAGGAGACAAGCTTCCGGGGACCGGTTTCTGGCATTTCAGCCGTCGTCGGCCCGGCTTGCTTGAATCCTGATGGTGCAGTGAGCAAGGGACTCATGTCTGAGTATACCCTGCCACACCTATAGTGGCCAAAAACGATTCAGAAAAGGGGGTGGTGATGAACAGAGTGTCTGAATTAAGCAGACCACTCTTACCCAGTCCAAAGATCAGGGCTTGATCCATCACCGTTATTTAGCTCACTGCACCATCCCAGCTCAGAACCTGGCTATATGCAAATCAGTCTGTCCCTGGCCCAGTGCATCATGGGAACAGGGCAGACTAAACTACCAAGCCAATTCTTCACCAGAAAGGAGACAAGCTTCCGGGGACCGGTTTCTGGCATTTCAGCCGTCGTCGGCCCGGCTTGCTTGAATCCTGATGGTGCAGTGAGCAAGGGACTCATGTCTGAGTATACCCTGCCACACCTATAGTGGCCAAAAACGATTCAGAAAAGGGGGTGGTGATGAACAGAGTGTCTGAATTAAGCAGACCACTCTTACCCAGTCCAAAGATCAGGGCTTGATCCATCACCATTATTTAGCTCACTGCACCATCCCAGCTCAGAACCTGGCTATATGCAAATCAGTCTGTCCCTGGCCCAGTGCATCATGGGAACAGGGCAGACTAAACTACCAAGCCAATTCTTCACCAGAAAGGAGACAAGCTTCCGGGGACCGGTTTCTGGCATTTCAGCCGTCGTCGGTCCGGCTTGCTTGAATCCTGATGGTGCAGTGAGCAAGGGACTCATGTCTGAGTATACCCTGCCACACCTATAGTGGCCAAAAACGATTCAGAAAAGGGGTGGTGATGAACAGAGTGTCTGAATTAAGCAGACCACTCTTACCCAGTCCAAAGATCAGGGCTTGATCCATCACCGTTATTTAGCTCACTGCACCATCCCAGCTCAGAACCTGGCTATATGCAAATCAGTCTGTCCCTGGCCCAGTGCATCATGGGAACAGGGCAGACTAAACTACCAAGCCAATTCTTCACCAGAAAGGAGACAAGCTTCCGGGGACCGGTTTCTGGCATTTCAGCCGTCGTCGGCCCGGCTTGCTTGAATCCTGATGGTGCAGTGAGCAAGGGACTCATGTCTGAGTATACCCTGCCACACCTATAGTGGCCAAAAACGATTCAGAAAAGGGGGTGGTGATGAACAGAGTGTCTGAATTAAGCAGACCACTCTTACCCAGTCCAAAGATCAGGGCTTGATCCATCACCGTTATTTAGCTCACTGCACCATCCCAGCTCAGAACCTGGCTATATGCAAATCAGTCTGTCCCTGGCCCAGTGCATCATGGGAACAGGGCAGACTAAACTACCAAGCCAATTCTTCACCAGAAAGGAGACAAGCTTCCGGGGACCGGTTTCTGGCATTTCAGCCGTCGTCGGCCCGGCTTGCTTGAATCCTGATGGTGCAGTGAGCAAGGGACTCATGTCTGAGTATACCCTGCCACACCTATAGTGGCCAAAAACGATTCAGAAAAGGGGGTGGTGATGAACAGAGTGTCTGAATTAAGCAGACCACTCTTACCCAGTCCAAAGATCAGGGCTTGATCCATCACCGTTATTTAGCTCACTGCACCATCCCAGCTCAGAACCTGGCTATATGCAAATCAGTCTGTCCCTGGCCCAGTGCATCATGGGAACAGGGCAGACTAAACTACCAAGCCAATTCTTCACCAGAAAGGAGACAAGCTTCCGGGGACCGGTTTCTGGCATTTCAGCCGTCGTCGGCCCGGCTTGCTTGAATCCTGATGGTGCAGTGAGCAAGGGACTCATGTCTGAGTATACCCTGCCACACCTATAGTGGCCAAAAACGATTCAGAAAAGGGGGTGGTGATGAACAGAGTGTCTGAATTAAGCAGACCACTCTTACCCAGTCCAAAGATCAGGGCTTGATCCATCACCGTTATTTAGCTCACTGCACCATCCCAGCTCAGAGCCTGGCTATATGCAAATCAGTCTGTCCCTGGCCCAGTGCATCATGGGAACAGGGCAGACTAAACTACCAAGCCAATTCTTCACCAGAAAGGAGACAAGCTTCCGGGGACCGGTTTCTGGCATTTCAGCCGTCGTCGGCCCGGCTTGCTTGAATCCTGATGGTGCAGTGAGCAAGGGACTCATGTCTGAGTATACCCTGCCACACCTATAGTGGCCAAAAACGATTCAGAAAAGGGGGTGGTGATGAACAGAGTGTCTGAATTAAGCAGACCACTCTTACCCAGTCCAAAGATCAGGGCTTGATCCATCACCGTTATTTAGCTCACTGCACCATCCCAGCTCAGAACCTGGCTATATGCAAATCAGTCTGTCCCTGGCCCAGTGCATCATGGGAACAGGGCAGACTAAACTACCAAGCCAATTCTTCACCAGAAAGGAGACAAGCTTCCGGGGACCGGTTTCTGGCATTTCAGCCGTCGTCGGCCCGGCTTGCTTGAATCCTGATGGTGCAGTGAGCAAGGGACTCATGTCTGAGTATACCCTGCCACACCTATAGTGGCCAAAAATAATCAGCAAAGTAATCAAGGGAAGAGGACTATAGTGACTATGAGTGATACAGGCAAGTATGAAGGTCCTTTTACCACGGTACAGTTCGTTTTCTTGGAGATGCGAGTACATATTGGTCTTTAGTACATTCTTGCAGGGGTGTGTTTGTTCTCTAGGTGGGTGGAAACCTACTCAACTAGGGGAGCCGACAGCCTGACAGTAGATAAACTATTGATGAGGGAAACTCAATCCTAGAGTCGGTTTGTCGACTTCTTTAGAATCAGATGAAGGAACTCATCTAAAAAATGAATTGTGGAAACTTTTGTGCACAGGTTTGCAAACTGAACAAAGGTTCAACTGTAGCTACATACCAGATGCTTCAGGAGTTGTTAAGAGACATAATGACACTCTCAAATCTAAGCTGATGAAGGTATGTGCTTCAATGTCGATGAAATGGTGAGAGCACTTTCACCTATGCTCATGAGTATGAGTAATATTCCAGATAAGAAGGCAGACTCTCGCCACAAGAGGTCCTTAAGTGCAGCACCATGAGGATTCCAGGAGTTATGACGGCTGATGTTGTGTGTTCTCTCTCATCAGGTAAATTAGGGGAGAAGAGTTGGCCGAACGGCTAGGGCTGTCGAATTCGAATCTGGGAATTTGAGTCTCGGCAATGACGCTGAACATCCTGTGATTCTGGGCAAATCACGTAATCTTCCAGTCCCTAACACAAATAACAACAACAAAAAAACCAATATGTCCTAATGTAATGCAACTGGTGCTATGTAAAGCACTCTGGTACCCGATTCGGGTCAAGTTCGAGCTATATAAAACTCTGTAAAATAAAAAATAAAATAAAAATAAAAATCTGATGACACCTTCACCACAGGAATGGTTGTGAACCACCCTTCAGCTTGATCACTGGGTGCTGGTAAAGAAGCACATTCAACCTATGTGTCTGGAGCTCAGGTGGAAAGCATCTCAGGGGATTCATGTGCAAAAACTGCTGCTCAGTATAGAGACTTGCCAGCGTGGATCCACGTATCTCATACAAGGAGAGTAAAGACTGCATAAGAAGAAGTTGTGGCAACAACTACTGACTCTCAGAGTAAAGCTCTACGTGGATCCAGAGGGTGGTGAAGAACAACAAGTCCAAACAGAAGCTAAAAATCGACAAACAGAAACTCAGAATCAAAAGCTAAAGCTGCAAAATTGAGTTATGAGAACCTTCAGATGAAAACAGTTAGCTGTAGAATACAATAGTCAGACTTTTTCAGATGACACAGAGAATCTGATGGCCAGTGAAGACAAAGATACAACGCTTGACACAACTGAGCCTGAAGGAAATAATGTGCACCAAGGGTACAAGTGGCTTGAACCCTGAGAGGCAGAAGTGTAGTGTACAAGAAAGTTCAGAGACAATTGAAGAAGAGCCAGAAAAAGAACAAGATTCTGATCACAATAAAAGTGAACAGCGTAGTTAAAAGCTCAACATGAGAGAGAGTGCCAAATAGAAAATAGGCAACTCCTGAATGGACCCACTTTGCAAGAACAGAAACAGAAGATGATGATGTGAAAATCTATAATCTAATAGGTTGTCAATTAATTTTTTTAAAAGAACTACCATGAACTTGGATGAATTAACTTTGAAGAACCAATACCGAGAATTTTCTTTTGCGGTTTTGAAACTCTTTGCCCAACATACTTCATAGTTAGGTCTGTTTTATCTTGTACCTTAGGCATCCAGATAAAGATTAAAAAGGTTTCCTTGAATTACTAATACATGGACTGAGCGAATAGCACGATTTCCTGAAGGAAAGCCTGAAGGTTTCTTGAGGTTTGTTTTGATTTTGTACCTGTAACTATTTTTATGCTTTTTTAATTTTTCCTTCTTGCCTTAGCTTTTTTCTGAAGGAGTAGGCCAACCTTTCAAGAGAAAGGCTGTTCAAAATTACGCATCTGTTGGTGCTTATATCAATATTTGTAGTTGCCTTACTGTTGTGTATAATCTTAGCAGTTGTAAAAGATTCACTTACACATAAGAGTAAACAACTAGATATGAAAGTTTATAACAGAGAGATAGGTTTTTAGGTAATTACAAGGAAAACCTTTACTCTAATTTGTAGTCAGAATATGCAGAAATCATGAGAGTGAAAGATTTCTCCAACTTCCAACATATCTCCAACTTCCTCTGACATACCCTCTATCCTGTAACGTTTTTGTTTATGTCTTCTTGGATCAAGAGTTCCTGGCACCGTACCTTATGGACTACATTGTCTCTTTGGAAGCTCTTCCTGGAACTAAGAGTTTGAAGCCTATTTGTAACCACTTGAGGTCTACTGTGGACTATATTCCTAAAAATAATACAAATAATAATAAGTTTGTATGTGCATTGATTGACGTTGAGAGTGAGCTTATAAAAGAGTATAATGAGAGAAAAGTGAGATTTTTTAGACAATGAGAAGAAATAAAGGAAATTGAATTGCTTGAAAAAAGAGGCTATGGAGAAATTCAGGTGTTTAAGAATGCATCCTTGTTTGAGAGCGGAACAGGAAAAGAATGGGATTTTGAATATGGTGCATGAAACGTTTCAACAGTGTCAGCCAGCTGAGTTTGTGGTTAAGAGTGTGCGCAACAGTAGGGACGTGACCGAGCTCGCCAAGATGGTAGACATGTTCGCCTAGGGCTCCGCACAGCAGCACGACCATCGTCACTTATTCACACTGGTGGGACCCCACACCAGCATAAAGTAAGGGCCGACCACTATCGATCAGTGAGCGGTCGCCAAAAATGCCAGTGCCAGGGTGAGGGAGAGATACCAAGAATGACATCAGCTGAGAGCTTGGCCGCATCCAACATGGCGGCACGTGGTAGAGGGTGAAAGCCTTTGACAACCTGACATGACCATACATTTTCTCAGTTCTCCAGCAGATGAGAGTGGGCCCCACACTATTAGCCCCACGAGGCTACTGTATACAAACCTCACATCCCGAATATGCCTAGGCAGTTATATCTCGGCACCTTTAAAAGAGAAACATGGCATGAGACAGGGATGCTTGCTCTCCCCCGGCTTTTTGCCTTGGCAATGAAGGCCTTGGCGATCCATCCGCGTTGGGAAGGGGAGCCCTGGGGAATCCCATTGGCGGGCACTACCCAGCAGTGTGTCCTTGTACGCAGATGACCTGCTGCTCTATGTGCGGGATATCGAGATGAACCGTAACCTCCTATGGGTCACACACAGACTTGGCGGGCGCTGCCTGGTTACAAGTAAACTGGACAAAATCCACCATTTATCCCTTGAATCCGGACCTCCGCCCCCCGGGCGATACACATAGGAGACATCATTCTCACTTGGAGCACCCAAGCCCCTTACTACTTGGGAGTCAGACTCTATTACACCCCTGCCGACCTATACAAAAGCAACCACTGGAAGGCATACAGGCCATTGTGGATTTTTGGAAGACCCACTCTCTGGTTGGTAGAATAGCTCTAGTGAATATGATTATAGTGCCTCGGGTCCTGTACCACTTTGCCAACATACTAATTATTGCTCCCTGCTCCTTTTTTCGGAAACTAGACCAGGGGTCTCTACTTTACACTCCCCTGCTACCTTTGGCTAGTCTGACAGGGGGCAGAGCAGATCACACAGCCCAAACCATGCAGACCTGGACAGACCACTCGCTCCTCGAGATGGAGTCCCTGTTTGTGTATGGCCAACTTCTCCCATTTGATCGTTTAGCAGAGTAAGTGGCCTCCCATGAGGACAATTTCTCCTTCACAGACAAATCATCTCCGACTGCTACAAACTTTGGGACCTATCCAAAAGGGAACCAGCGCCACACCCAGTGCTTTACACAGTACTACACATGGACCCCAGACGGCACTTAATTACTTGGTTATACAAAGCCATAGGAGACCTCACTGCCACATCACTTAATCCACTGAGACACAAATGGGAGGAGTCTGAGCGGCCTTTGAGCGGCCACTACATGAAAAAGAATGGGAGCAAGCCCTGGAGTATCTAAAGAAAGTCTCTAGTCACTCGTGGTTCAAAAACATACAATTATTCATCCTACATCACGCATACCTTACACCAGCACGTCTCCAGAGCTTCTACCCAGTGTGAGAAGCTGGCCTGGTATATGATGTCCACTTATTTAAGTGGGCACCTTGCACGAGTATGGTGAGTTAAGAGGTCTTAGACAACCTCAGAAAGCTCTCCAAGTGGTAGCTGTGGAGAGCAGACTTCTGGCTTAGTCCAGAAGAGTGTAAAGCAGCTTGTTTTACCAGAATTCAAACTGATAGTATAGATTAAGTGAAAAAGAACCACACAAGGTATTTATGAAAATATGTATTTATAAATACTATCTAACGCATAGAAATATCTTCAACCCGGAGATATGCACAATGCACACAATACTCCAGCAAAGAAACCCAGTAAATAGCATGAAATACATAGAGGACCCAGGGGGGTACCAAACCATATACTAAGAAAGTGGTATAAGAACCACGACTCAGGTCAAGACAATGTCGAGAGGACGTAGAAGTGCAGGGACCCAAAGGAGAGTAGATAGGGACCCCACGGAGAGCGTGCGCAGTGTGGTAACACGACTGCGTGCTCCGTACAACCCTACGTGTGAGTCGTGGTTGGATTTTTAAAGATTAAGACACCTTCCCAGTGAACCCTGAAGAAACCCCGTGGAAGACAGAAAGTTGGAGAGCCACCCCACCCGTGGATACCCTAGTACCCACAAATTCAACACCAGTCGGGTGTATATGCGTGAAGTAGTGTCGGAAACCGCAGTCGAACTCAATGGAGGACTTCAAGAAAGTGCCGCTGTTGCAGAGGTAGAAAGTGTCCAGTGGAATCCAAAGGTGGATTCTAGATGAGCGGTGCCTTCAAGCAGAGGGTAAAGAGTCTATGTCTGGTCGGGGGGAGGTTACTCCCATGCCCTTTGTCTAGTTTTGAGCCAGAGCCGGAGCCAATGGCTCCCAGGACTGGTTTGAATTGGACTATGCACTGAGACACCAAATGTGCCCCTCATGCAGACTTCGTGGTGCCTGCAAGCACTCCCACCCCATCCCAGTGCACTTAATCCTGTCTGGGAGGTGGTCACACCTCCCTGTGACAGGATACCTATTGTTCTGTCTTCCCCTGCTCGAGCTTGGCTCAGCAGCAGGAGGGCATAATTGTGTCTCTGGTCGGCAGCAACCATTTTGTGCTGTCCGGGTCAAGAAAGCTAGTACCTGGAACTCCGAGAGCCTAACAGAGGGCTTTTCCAGTGCTTAGAATCTTACCTCCCACACCGTTTATGGTGTGGGAGTATGATTTCAACATGTTTGATACCAAACATGATAGTTTCGAGATGGTCATTGTGTAATTACGCAGTGCCCCTCTATATAGTAAATGGCTGCTTCACTGACAACTCGGGAGAATGGGCTCCTTAGGCTGCAGGGGTGCCCTGCTCAGCAGGGGCGCCCTCTCACTCAGAACCAAGCACTATGCCTTCCGGATTTCAAAAGGCCTGCTATAGGGATGACTTATAGAAGGGCAGTGACCCTATATATAGGAAACCTATACATTTAGTAAGTGGTACTAACACCAGCTTACACAGGCTGCAGTGGCAGGCCTGTAGTTCCATTTTGAATGGTCTCTCATGGGTGACATTATACATGCTTCAGCCCATGGGAAACCTCAGGGGTACCTAGGCACCGTAGTACCATTTACTAGGGACATCCAGCGTGCCCGTGCCCTTAGCCCAGCTGCGGCTGCTGCTGGAGAAATTCGAGGCCCTCCTCCACCCGCAGGCTACCACCTGCGCCTAGTCCCTCATGGCCAGTGGTAGGCCATAGGTTGCGCTGTGTCATTCCATTGTGTTTTTGTCTTTGGTATTTTCTCTTCGTTTCATTCCTCCCTTACCCTCTTCTGCTATTCTGTGCTGTGTCATTCCATTGTGTAGTTGTCTTTGGTATTTTCTCTTCGTTTCATTCCTCCCTCTCTCTCTTCTGCTATTCTCTGCCCTTCTCTCCTTCTTGCTGTTCCTCGTGTGGTTCTCCCGGCACTGCGTCCCCTGCAGCCCCGCGCCCCGCTCGCTTCACTTCTGCCTAGTGTAATTGTACTGCTTTGTTGCCACTGTTGATTTTGTCCAGTGCCATCCTGTGCCCTGTGCCCTTTTTGCATTCTGTACCCCTCCTTCTTCCTCACTGCCGGAACTACAGCTTCACCAGCATCCGACCCGCCAACCCACTGACCAGAAAATAATAACCCAACTACCTCAGTTGCATCCTTCTTAACACCAGCTCCGCCCGCAATGACGGCGTTGAACTCTGTGACCTACTTGACTCAACCTCCCCAGACGTCGCCTACCTGACGGAGACTTGGCAGAATCCCTCCTCTGCACCCGACATCGCCATAGCCATCCCGGAAGGCTACAAGATCTCCTGCAGGGACCGCACCAACGGAGTAGGAGGAGGAATCGACATCGTCCACAGGAACACCCTCAGAGTCTAGACCAGCACCGACGACACCCTTAGCACTGCCGAACACCTGCACTTCCAGATCCACACCGACCTCAACACCACCCTGAGAGGAACCCTCATCTACAGACCCCCCGGACCCCGACCACAGTTCAGCGACTCAATCCCGACTTCGTCAGCTCACACGCCCTCGCCTCCACAGACTACATCCTCCTCCTGGACCTATACTTTCACCTCGAGAACAACAACGACACCAACTCCACCACCCTGATCGACAACCTAGCCAACCTCGGACTCAGACAAATCGTCATAACACCCACCCAGTCCGCCGGCCACACGCTCGACCCCATCTTATCTGCAAGCCCCCACGTCGCCTTCAACCACACCACCGAACTCCACTGGACCGACCATTGCTCCATCTACTTCACCTTCCGGAAACCCACCACGCACCACCGCACCCAACAGATGCCTCGCCGCTCCTGGACCAAAATCACCGAAGACCAGCTAACCACCACCCTAGCCCAGAGCCCACCCGCCGACCCCACCGCCGCCGACACCGCCACCTGCAACCTCAGACAGTGGATCGACGACTGCGCCAACAGCCTCGCCCCGTTCAAGAAATCCTCCAACAGTCACACCAGCAAGAATGCCAGCTGGTTCACAAAAGACCTCCAGGCCTCCAAGCAAACCTGCCGAAAGCTGGAGAAGAACTGGTTCCGTGAACGAACGCAGCCCACAAAAACGCCACCCGCAGACACCCTCACCTCATCAGATCAGCCAAAAGGGCCTCCTTCAAAGACCGCCTAGACAACAACGCACACAACAGCAAAGAGCTCTTCAGCATCGTTAAGGAATTCTCCAACACCAATGACATCCCACCTTCGCAAGACCTGTGCGACTCTCTAGCCACCTTCTTCCATCGCAAGATCCCAGACATCCACGACAGCTTCAACATTACGACTGCCCCGACAACCACTGAGACCTCCGCCCCCACGACCACCATCCGCACCAACCGCCTGCTCTCCTGGGCCAACATCAACGACGACGACACCATCAAGATCATGAACACCATCTACTCCGGATCTCCGTCAGATCCATGCCCACACCACATCTTCAACAAAGCCAGCACCACCATCGCACCCCATCTCCGGAAAGCCATCAACATCTCCTTCGAGACAGCAACCTTTCCGGAGAGCTGGAAGCGCGCTAAGATCAACGCCTTACTCAAGAAACCTAAGGTGGACCCCAAGGACCTCAAGAACTTCCGGCCCATCTCCCTACTACTGTTCCTGGCGAAGGTCATCGAGAAGACCGTCAACAAACAACTGACCCGCTACCTCGAAGAGAACAGCATCCTGGGCCTGTCCCAGTCCAGGTTCCGCAGCAACCACAGTACCGAGACTGCCCTCATCGCCGCCACCGATGACTTCAGGACCCTGCTAGGCCACGGAGAAACCACGGCCCTCATCCTCCTGGACCTGTCAGCCGCCTTCGATACGGTCTGCCACAGCACACTACGAACATGCCTCCACGACGCTGGGAACCAAGAGAAGGCCCTGGACTGGACCACCTCCTTCCTCTCCGGCAGAACACAGAGGGTCTGCCTCCCCCCTTCCGCTCCGAAGCCACCGAGATCATCTGCAGCGTACCCCAGGGCTCATCCCTCAGCCCAACGCTGTTCAACATCTACATGGCACCGCTCGCCCACGTCGCCCGACTGCACAACCTCAACATCATCTCCTACGCCGATGACTCCCAGCTGATCCACTCCCTCTCCAAGGACCCCCACACCACCAAAACCTACCTCCACGAAGGAATGAAGGCCGTCGCCGAATGGATGAGGAACAGCCAACTGAAGCTGAACTTAGACAAGACGGAGGTCCTCATCCTTGGATCCACCCCTTTGGCCTGAAACGACTCCTGGTGGCCGACCACACTGGGAACAGCTGCAACACCCACTGACCACGCACGCAACCTAGGGATCATCCTCGACTCCACCTTCTCCATGACTAAGCAGGTCAACGCTGTCTCTTCCTCCTGCTTCAACACCCTCCGCATGCTCCTCAAGATCTACAAGTGGATCCCCACCGAAACGAGAAGAACGGTCACCCAGGCCCTCGTCAGCAGCCGGTTGAACTACGGAAACGCCCTCTAAGCAGGAGCCTTGCCCAAACTCCTGAAACGGCTTCAACACATCCAGAGCGCCTCTGCACGCCTGATCTTTGACATCCTTCACCGCAGCCACATCACACCCCATATGAGAGACCTGCACTGGCTCCCCGTCAAAAAAAGGATAACCTTCAAGCTCCTCACCCACGCACACAAGGCACTCACAACACCGGACCAGCGTACCTCAACAATTGACTAAGCTTCTACACCCCCACCTGCAAGCTCCACTCCGCCGACCTCACCCTTGCCACATTACCCCGCGTCCGAAGAGTGACCTCCGGTGGCAGATCGTTCTCCCACCTCGCCGCCAAGAAACTGGAACACCCTCCCCATCCACCTACAGCAGACCAAGACCTGGCTTTTCGAGCAGTAGCAGCATTGCCCAACCCCCAGCGCCTTGAGACCCGCACGGGTAAGTAGTGCGCTTTACAAATGCTATGATTGATTGATTGTTTGACAGCTCCATTAGCCCCGATCCAATCCTGCTAACGATCCTGCCTTCTTGAACCTATCGATCAACCCAGACGGGGGCCTAATGTCCCCTAACTTATAACAGCTGCAGCAGAGGGGCTAAAAAGGATGTGTACACCCGAGAAAGTGTCAGAAAGCGGCAGAGCCGAGAAAAACCTTGGTGACCCACTATGGCGACGGGACACAGACACTAGACCTGGCTGCCGTGACGGAGGAGATAAGAGCTTCAAGGCGCGGATACCGTCTGCCCTCTGAGTGCTCTAACGGTGGCAGGTGAGAAGCGGAACCCGAGGCAATCTCCGTGACCAATACTCGTGCGATGCGCCCGGCGGCAACAATCACTGCAACGAGGTCGGCGGGGGGAGGCCTGCGCAGCAACGAGACCAGCAGCAAGGAAGGAGCTACGGAAGCCGGCAAAGATCTGCGGACCCTGAGCGCGAGAAGTGTGTGTGCTTGACGGCAGCGGCCCCCGGGAGCCACACTGAGTCACTGCCAACTAACTCAGTGGCCTGGGATGACAATACCACCAATTAGAGAGTACCGAGTATCGCTTTTACTTCCTTTTTAAAAGATGCGGTAGAGGGTTCCAGTCTGGTTTCTGGGGGAAGAGTATTTTTTTTCTTGTTGAACCTTTGAGGTTTCAGAAGTAGATTTTCCGCACTCCTTGAGGATCTTTCGCCCCCAGAGATCGACAGTTTCTGTGCGAGGTAGCTGGGTGCATTTTGATGTAAGGCCTTATGCATCATGCATGCTATTTTTTGATGAATTCTGCTTCAAGAGGTAGCCAATTCGGGGGGGGGGGGCGCTTTATGAGCGAGCTCCGCTGGCTGAGTCATAAATCCTGAAATAATCCGGTCAAAAACGTTGATGCGAAGGCATAGCTTCACCGCATTGTAGTGCGGACACATCAGTACACCCAACGATCAACTTTCCGAGAGCGAGTTGGAGGTTGGCATGTCCCTGAGCCGCTGATTTGTGGGGCTGGAGGAGGCTGCCGCTGTGACCTGGATTCGGCCCAGCTTGCCCCAGGCGCGCCTCAAAATAGAGCCCGGGGACGCGTGGGCCTCCCGCGATCGCGACCAGGCTCCTTCTGCGGGCACCACTGAGGCTGCGACTCGGATGTGGAGCCAAGGAGCTGTGTTTGGGGATTCCGGAGCATAATTGCCAGCTGCTGCCGCCGCCGAGGAGCCACAGGTACACCCCCGTGAAGTGCTGTGCCTGGTATGTGAGGCGCCATTTAATGTGCTGCGGAGCCGAGGCCGTGCGAACACCCACGCGGCGTGCTCCTGGTGCCTGGAGAGACAGTATAGGTTGGTTGCCCATCCATTTGATGCTGCTGTGGCCTGGGGACCATGCATGAGAGCCCTTCACGAGACCCGAGAGTCCCTGCCTGCGCTACCTGCACATAAACTCATTGGGCCCCTATATTGGAGGTGACTGACCCTTACCTGAGCCCTGCTTGAAGTGCTGAGCTGGAGGAGAGGAGAGGAGGTGAGGCACCGGGCTGGGTTTGGGGTAGACGGCACAGTGGGGACGCATAGACTGAAAGTGCTTTGGTGGATGTAGAAGCGGGACGCCGCCATCTTGCATTGAGGAGTGCTGTGGAGGGGGTCCATCTTCGCCGCTGCGCCTCCATCCGATTGCGTGGGTTGGCCCGTGTCCTGGTCTGTCAGTGCCCCTGCGGTCTGCGAAGGTGCATATCCATGCAAGCCGTGGGAGATTATTTAGGGGCACTATAGGCACCCCATCGATACACGCGCCACCAGCTGCAACGTAATACTGCTGCCCTGCGATTTTCTGGCGCAAAAGACACAGACATTGTTATAGTGGGACACGCTGCTGTCATTTGTGTAGCCCCAACACAAGCTAAGCCTTGGAGATCGGTGGGACATACCTCGTGCAGGCGTGAGGACCTTTCTGCGCACTCCTGCGTCGCTGCTGATTCCGGGCCCCTGTCCCTTGCCGGGAGACGGAGGGGAGACTCCACGCGTGCTACGCCGCAGTCCACCCTACACCGTGTTTGCGGTGGTCCAACACTAGGCCGCCATGGGCAAGAATGATGCTCGCCAACCTAAAATCACCTTTGAAAGCAAGAGATCCGCCAAACAGACAGGCCCGGACCCGGATGCCGCGGGTGCTGCGGGGGGTGATGCCACTGGCGAAGACCAAGGAGAGGACCTTAGATGGCTGAAGCTGGAAATGCGCTCCAGTCTACGAAATATCGACGCCTAATTAGGCACTTTGACCTCTCAACTAGAGACGGTAAAATCCCAGGTCTCTTCTCATGAAACACAGTTGGATTGCTTGGAAAATCGTCACACTGAGTCTCACGAGTTTCAACAAGAAACGAAAGAGCAACTCTCGCACATGGACAAGCTATTAGCTGTTATATGATGATTTGGAGGCGCGCTCCAGGAGGAATAACATCAGAGTCACGGGATTCCGGAGACAACTGCTATCCCCAAGATGGAAGTATATGTGATGGACCTCCTGCATGAGCTCTTTGATCCTCACCTCTCTCCCGTGTTTGTTGTGGAGCGGGCCCACAGAGCGTTAGGCCCGAAGCCACCAGTGGGCGGCACGCCACGACCAATCCTTGCCAAGCTACTAAATTATCAGGACAGAGACATGGTGTTACGCCTGGCAAGAGAAAAGGGGAGAATTACACATAAAGGGAATACCGTCTCTTTGTATCCTGACTTCACACCGGCGGTGCAGGCCGCGCGACGAGAGTTTCTCCCTGCAGGGCGTTTGTTGCTCCAGGCCCAAATCCCTTACTCGCTTTTATATCCTGCTAAACTTAAGGTCTCCCATGATGGCACGGCACACTTTTTCACTGACGCGAAGTCTGCTCTTAAATTTGCCTAGCATGTCTGCGGTCCGAAATCGAAAGCAGCTGGCGTCGAGAAAGACAGAGGCAATGATCACTTGAGTGATAATGACTGACCTACCAGTCTCATATTGACTTCACCACTGGATGTGCCATAGTTGTGGTTTCCATGGACACTGGTTGTAGTATCAATGCTATTGTTTATGTGCCTTGTAGGCCGGCTGCCCATCATGTTCCTTGTATTGTGAGATGTCTTTCTGCCATTTTCGGTGTGTGCACTATCATGATTCTTAAATGTTGAGATGTGGCCTTGCTGATGCGTTTACCATGTCCTCAGCCACCCTGTGTGAACGGGGGTGTATGCGTGTGCTTCCTCGCCTCCGAGGGGTGTTTCCCAATGTTCCGTTTTGTCCACTTTCGAAGTGGAATTGGGGGGATTTGACACAACCTGATTGGGGGGTTGGAGCGGGTGGGGGGTGGTTAGCGCAGTTTGGGTTGGTTAGGTTTTACCGGTTTTTAGGTCTTCAATCTCTTCCAGAGGTGCATTGGCAGGTTACCTATGTTAGGGTGATGGACATACACACACTTCTTAAAACGCTCAGATGGGGGCAAATGCCAATCTGTTTAGAATCCTCACTTGGAACGTGCGGGGACTGAATGATGGTAATAAGGCGCGGCTGGTGCACGTGTATTTGGTGAGGCAAAATATAGACATATGTTTTCTACAAGAGACCCACCTGAATTCACAACCATCGCCGCGATTGAAACATAGTAGATGGGTAGGTATACACTCTGCGATATATTCCAATTATGCGCGAGGGGTGGCCATACTTATTCGTGGGGACTGGACTGGAGGGAACATGGGGTGGATGCAGATCCTGAAGGGCGATACATAATACTCCAGGGCCGACTGGGTGGAAGACCTGTTGTATTGGCGGCCGTGTATGGACCAAATGTAGACTCACCAGAGTTTTTTAGGGAGGTCTGGGCAACAATAGCTTCTACTAACTGCAATACGATAATCTGGGGAGGTGACTTCAATGCTGTGCTTAATGACACGCTAGATCAGAGGGGGGCACCGAGACCACTACGCCCTAATGCTAGCCGGACCCTTCATGACCTTATTGAGGAAGGGAATTTGCTTGACATTTGGAGACTCAGACACTCTGACTTACAGGAGGGAGCATGTATCTCGAATCACCATGCCGCCTGGTCTAGATTGGACTATTGGCTCGTGTCCTCAGACATTGCCACCTGGACGGTTGAGGTGCGCCACCTTGCCCGCTCCTTATCGGACTGCGCCCCCTGCCTGCTGACACTGGCCCTACCAGGTCTGCCACCACGGGCCTTTAGTTGGAGACTCCCACAACACGCTTTGCTAGATGACGCATTCAGGGAAGAAATTAGATCTGATATTGTAGATTACTTTGCCTTAAATGCTGGCTCTGTGTCCACTGACGCAACCCTGTGGGATGCCTTCAAAGTGGTAATACGGGGGAAATGTATAGCGAGACAGGCTGGGGTACTGAAGGCCATTAGAGGTACCTTAGCTGGGATTGAGGTGCAGATCAGAGAGCTCGAGAGACACTTCTGTATGGACACTAGTCCACACGTGGCAGCAGAGCTGAAGGGGAAGCTATTAGATTATGCAGAAGAGGCCCAAAGAGAACTTACATTTTTAGGTAAATATGCTGAGGCCAGACGATATGGGGAGGGGGACAGGCCAGGTCGGACGTTGGCCAACATGATTCGAAAATCTGCATCCACACCTTACATACACACGATTCAGACCCCTGCTGGCGACACTGTGTTGGGACAAGCGGAGGTTCTGAATGAATTCTGTGCCTACTACTCTAACTTATACACTGCTACACAGACAGAATGTTCAGACAGCCTGCAAGAGTTAAAAAGTCTTCCACTGAACAAAGCCCCGGGCCTGATGGTCTCACAACTGCGTTTTATAAGGCTTATGCCGAAGAACTCGCCCCGCGGTTACATGCGGTATATGAAGAAGCACTAGAGGCTGAAATCCTTCCGTCCTCCATACGGGAGGCACTTATAATGAGGTTGTTGAAACCGGATAAGGATGAGGCGGAATTAGATTCTTACCGCCCGCTGTCCCTAATAAATGTGGACGTAAAAAAATATGCCAAACTACTGGCAAACCGCCTTCAGCCTCTCCTCCCGATGGTGGCCCTTCCGGACCAATCAGGGTTAATACCCAGGCGCTCAACGTCGCACCATCTCAGGACGATTTTTTCACTCCTGCACTACCTTCATCCTACTGCCCAGGCTTATGCCATATTTTTGGATGCCACAAAGGCGTTCGATTCACTCGAATGGCCATATCTATTTCGAATCCTGGTGCGCATGGGGTTCAGCCCACTATTTATAAGGCGGATCAAGCTACTTTATACTGAGCCACTGGAGGCATTTCATGTTACCCGGGGCACCAGACAGGGGTGTCCGTTGTCACCATTATTATTCGCCATCGCCATGGAGCCCCTTGCAGCTCGAATACGCCAACATCACACGGCCAGGTGGATAGGCTTCGGCTCTCGCAGTTTGCTGATCTCCCTCTATGCCGACGACGTCTCCCTATAGATCCTTAATCCTTCCGAAAACCTTGACCCAGTGTTGCGAGAATTTATAAAATTTGGGGGCTTGTCGGGCGTATCCATCAACTGGAAAAAATCTGTAATTTTTCCATTGACGGACGGGACCTCTGAGGTCACGTCTGAGTATCCATTGCGTTGGGAAGCAGAGGAAGTTAAATATTTGGGTATCTGGCTGTATCGAAATTTGCAAGACATCTGGACCATGAATTTTGGACGGGCCATTGCATGGCTGGAGAGTTAAGTGGCGATATGGTCCAGGCTGCCCCTCTCCATCGCCGGAAAGGCTGCACTATCAAAGATGGTGGTCCTGCCGAAATTTTTGTATCTCTTCGCAAACGTGCCGATCCCACTAACACAGCAATTTTTTAAATGTCTTCGGTCCCACCTGCTGTCTCTAATTTGGGCGGGCGGCCAGGCCAGAGTTTCCTGGGCCCTCCTGACTTTGCCGCTACGACAGGGTGGCTTGGGCGCCCTGGATATGCAGCTCTATGCACTATGTGCTCAAGCCCAGTTTCTTCATTTCTGGATGTACCAGACACCGTACCAGCCGCACGTAGCGGTTGAAATGGACGCGGTGGCGCCGACCTCTCTGGCGGTGGCGCTTTATAAAAAATCGTCGCGCCCTGGCGCAGATGTGGACACTGCGGACACGCTGAGATGGGCTTGGCGTGCCCTTCAGCGGCGCGCCCGCCTCCCACTACTTTTTGCTCCAGCGGTCCCCCTACGAAACAACCCATTGCAGGCCTGCTTGGAGGAAAGCGGGAGAGTGGTAGATGTGGACGGCGCCCAGATGCATACCTTTGCGGACTTGTACCCGGATTGGACCTTTAGGTGCCCTCCTGCTGGAGCGGATGGCGAAGAGGTGCCCTTTCGGGAGACATTTGCATATCACAAATTTAAAGCAGCATGTCAAACATTGTGGGAAGGCTTCCCAGAGGCGCCCTCTACATTTCATGCTCTACAAAACATACTAGCGCGGGCATTGCGCGTAAGTTGGTGACTAGACTGTACACGACTATGCAGGACCAGGCCCTGATTATTCAACCACAGTCCCTGAAGCTCTGGAATGTAGAGATAAATCCCCCGTTAACAGACGAACAGTGGGACTTCTGCTGTGCGCAGCTACTTGAGCTATCCCCCAATTACAAACTGCGCCTCATTCATTTTTAATTTTTACATAGATATTATAGGACTCCTATTAGCTTGCATCTCATGCGCTGAAGAGAAGATCAAAGGTGCTGGAGGTGTGGGTTTGAGCCCGCCTCGTTCCTCCATATGGCTTGGGACTGTCCGCACCTGCCTGAATTCTGGTGCAACATTTTTGAGGCGGTTAATCAGATAACGGAGAGATCCGACACCCCCACCCCACATTTGGGCCTGTTACGCCTAGTGAAAGATACTGTGCCTCAGAAACGGAAACTGCATGCCTTCCTGTTGCTATATGCCCGACGGCAAATCGCCATAAGATGGGGTAGGAGAAAGGTGCCGCATTTAAGGCATGGTTGGCGGATGTAAGTTATGGCCATACACAATTGGGGCTCTTCTGGGAGCTGATGCCTGTGGCCTCTAGGCCGAGTGATATCTGGCAGCCCTTTTTGCAATGGACCAGAGCCCGGGCGCAATCCCCCACAGTGGGAGACCCTGAGGAGGCCCCTTGATGGCTGCGCTGGTCTGCTGGAAGCAGGTGATGATGTCCTTCTTTGTTCACAGTTCAACAGGTGTTGGTAGGCTGCAAGGATCCTCCCTATGTGTACTGTAAATAACTGCTGATCCCCTGTACCTATATCTTCACCCCGCTAACTGTCCCAAACAGCTGTGTTGTACTGAATGTGTAGCCTAATTCCACCCAGATCCTCAATATAATCTAAATGTGATGATGTAACCATGTACTGCAATGCTTGAGGTTGGATTCGAAATTATTATGAGACGCTGACCTAACCGGTATATGTTGTAATATTTTGGTTTGTTTGTATGTTTTGATTGTATTCCTCACAGCCCATTGATCCGGATATTCGATTGTTTGTGATTTCTTTGTTTTGAAAATCCCAATAAATACAATAAAAAAAAAAGAGGTAGCCAATTCAGGGACTTTAAGATTGGTGATATGTGGGAACTCCTTTTCGAGTCTGTGATGAGTCTCGCTGCAGTATTTATTGAGGCTCTTAGGGGAGCTGTTGTAGCTTTTTGAAGGCCACACAGAGAGACAATTCCATACTTCACCCGAGGGATAACTAGCGCTTGTACTGCCAGCTTGAAGTCATTAGCTGGTAGGAAGGGTTTCAGCTTCCTCAGTGTGTTTATCTGGAAGTTTGCTCCCTTTGTGGCGTTGCTGATGTGTTTCTGCATTGTGAGATTGCTGTCCAGAGTAATTCCCAGCGATTTTGCGGAGTCCACGATGGTTGGTTGAACGTTGAGTGCAGTAAGATGTTTGATCAAGTCTTGCATTAAGGTGACTTTGGCGGGTGGTCCTATAAGGAGGAATTAAGTTTTTAGAGCGTTTAATTTGAGATGGTTTTCTGCCAGTCAGGTCTGGGAGTTTCTGAGCGTTGAGTTAAGCAATTTAATGTCTTCTAGGGAGTTGATCTTCAGATAAAGTTGCGTATCGTCAGCGTACATATGATATTGCACGTTAGACGCATGTAGAATATCGGCGAGTGGTTCCATGAAAAGGTTTAACAGTGTCTGAGATAGTGAAGACCCTTGCGGGACTCCCAACGTTAGTAGTACGGGTTTGGAAAGAGTGTTGTTGACCTTGAATTTTTGTGTTCGGTTGTGGAGAAATGAGGTAAACCAGTTTAATACTGAATCTGATAGACCCATTCTTTGTTTCAGAAGATCTATCAGATTCTCGTGTTTGACCGTACCAAAGGCTGAAGATAGGTCTAATAGGATGAGTAGGCATGATCCGTTGTGGTCAAGGATTTGTGGCGCATAGTCAATAATGTATGTCATGGAAGATTCAGTGCTGTGGCCAGCTCTAAAGCCTGATTGGTGCTTGTTAAGAAGGTCAAAGTGATCAATATGTTTAGTCAGTTGGTGGTGTACACATTTCTCGAGTAGTTTGGCAAAGGTAGGAATATTAGATATCGGACGATAGTTGTTAAGGTCCGTAGGGTCAGTTGTTGGTTTCTTTAGGATGGGTGACACCTGTCCGACTTTGAGTGAGTCTGGGATGCAACCTTGTTGAAGTGAGCTGTTGATGATTTTAGTCCAGAGAGGCAGAAGCCACGGAGTTACGTTTTTAACCGCGTTTGCAGGGAGATGGATCGGTGATGTGATTGGCAGGCTTTAGGGCAAAAAGAAACTTGCCTAAAGCCTCTTCAGTGTAAGTAGCAAAGGTTGAACAGGCTGCTTCATTTCTTAGTTCAAACTTCGAGAGGGTTTGGTGTGGGGCGGTTGGCAGCGGAGGGGTGGTTTTCGTGTGAGGAGCGGTGTGTAGTAATAGGTAATTTAGGAGATCCTTCTCAATGTTGTCAGTCTTCTGCTTGAAGAAGGCAGAGAATTCTTCACAGGTGGGTTGCTGTCGGGCTATGTCATAGTGGCGTTGAGGTGCGTCCTTAGATTGAGTTTGGATTAACTCAAAAAGTTTTTTGGGACGATTTCTTGCTTGGTCTAGTTGGTGGCTGAAGAAGTCTGCTTTAGTGCGCTTGATCTTCTTGTAATAGGTATTTCTCTTTTTCCTTAGTAACTTGAGGTGGTTGGAGGATGGGGCTGATCTCCAGTTGCGTTCAAAAGTTCTGAGACACGATCTGTCCTCATTAAGAAGTCAGTTGTACCAAGGCTTAGAGTCTTTAGTAGAAATTCTCTTTAGTTGAAGGGGGGCTATCTCGTTAACTATCAAGGTCATAGAGTTGAGATGGTGGTTGGTAAGATCGTTGACGTTGGAGGTGCCTGCAGGAGGTCCAAGAAGGTTGAAGCTGGTGGAAGGTAATGTGTTGGGGTTAAGTTTTTTTAAGTTTCTTTTCCAGATCTTTGGTTTTGTGGATTGGACCGAGTTGAGTTTTACAGTTTCCTTTATAAAGAAGGTGATAATGTGATGACCCAACCTGTCACAAGGTTGGATCGCCTCCAGCTGAATTACGTCCTTTTTGGAAAATATCAGATCCAGGGTTGAGCCTTTATAATGTGTTGGGCTGTTGCAGGTTTGGGTGAGGTCTAGGTCATCAATGTAGTTTTTGAGACTGTTGACCACTGCGTCGATGTTGTCGTTCCAATGGAGATTAAAGTGGCCAACGAAAATTTGGGTATTTTGCCGCCCGGTGTTCGTTGAAATCATATCCATGAGGTGTTCGGTGAAGGTGAGGTTGTCCCCTGGTGGATGATAGATGGTGTGTATCAAGCATACTGGTTTGCTGTTGCTACTAATGTCTAGGCATATGCATTCGCAGGAGGATAAAACAGGGGCTATGGCTCTGTTTATCGTGATGTTGCTACGATGTATACAGGCTATACAACGCCCTATCTAATCAATGCTGTCGAGTCTAGTGATGTCGATTTAGAAGTTCTTGAGGAAAAAGTGCGCCATGACAGTCTCGCGAACCCCTCTTAAAAAGAATGGAATTCCTTTTTTGATTTGGTGCAGTGCAGTCAAAATTTCATCTAGTCTTGGGTCTGGTGAGGATAAGAGTGATGTTGGTGGCTGTGTTGTGCATGTGGATGGCTGCACTGCGGTTAGGTTGGGGAAGTGAATAGGTGAAGGTATGAGTAGTGATGTGGGCAATATTGTGCAAGAAGGTGGGTGAGTTGTGCTTGTAGTGGGCTGAGTAGAGGGGCTGGTTGGCTGTTGTCTGGGTGTGGGAGGGGATGTTGGGGTGGGGTAAGTTCTGAGGGTAGCATGTTTTAGAAAAGTAATGGGGTGTCCTGTAATGTGACATCAATTGACCCGGGGAGATATGTCTGGGATGAGGGGGATGTAAGAGAGGAGTAGCAGTATGGGGCAAGGATGCGGAAACGGGAGAGATGGTTATGGGGGGTATGATATTCGGGGTGAGGGGAGCTTTGATCTTAAGTTGAGGGGGTTTGGTGGCTATTGTAGGAGCGTATTCTGCTAAAGAACGTGTAGGGAGGTAGAATGGGTAGATTTGGTGAAGTCTGGCACGGTGTGTTGTTGGTAGGGGTAGTCTGGGTGGAGATATCATGGGAGTCCGATGCCAGAAGTGAGTGGGGTGGCTGCGGGGCACTAATGTCTGGCGCGCTGCGAAGTTTAGGTTGAGAGATGTGAGGTGTGTTGATTGGAGGAGTGGATTGGGTCAAGGTAACGCAAGGATTCAGTGCCAGAAATGGACATGGTGGTAGAGGGGCGGGGCTGTCAGACGGGGTGGGTGGTGTTACCGCTTGTGTGCTAGCGAAGAAGGAGGATAGGGTAGCCGATTGGGGTTTGGACACCAGAATATTAATGATGTGGAAGATGTTGTCCAAGAGATTTAAATTACGGTCTGTGGCTTGAATGAGGATAATGCCGTTATTGTATATGGTGATAGTCGCTGTCGCATGAAAGAGTTGTGAGGGGGAAATACAAATAACTGTACCATGTGCGGTTTTCCTAGTGGAAGAGATCGAGAGAGAAGCTAGGAATGCTTTCCTCCATTGGGCTCTTTGTGTTGTGTGGAAAATGAAGTCAGTGGTTGTGATCCAGTTGTGTGGTGAAAAATAAGGATCCGCGAATAGTATTTCAGGGTGAAGTTTTATAAAATTGTGCTTGAAACGTTTGGTTGATTTTTTGGTGAGGTGGGTTGGGTAAATGATGTTATAGGTGTGTGTGCCCGAGAGCTCCATGATATTAATGGTACGGTAAGGGTGATGATATGATATGCGAGGTGGGTATGAGTCAAGTAGGGGTTCGCGGTAATCGGCGATGAGTGCTTAGCAGGGGGTGGGGAGGGGTGCAGAACAGCACCTGCGGAGGTGGCTAGGTAGGCCTTGGCTAAACAGGAAACGGGGAAGGGGTCCTAGTATCCTGGTGTAAAGTGTCACTGGAAGAAAGTAACGGGATTCTAATCTGCGATGAAATGGCAGAGAGGTCTATGCAGAAATCTATGTTAGAGAACAATCAAAGATGGGCGACTCATTGGGATAGGTCTTGCTGACCAGCTGTGTAGTCCATTGTCTGTTTCCATTTAGTGTGTGGGCAGCAGTTAAGTCCTGTTTCAATGCCCATTCAGACTGTTGTGGATATATGGAGTAACCAGTGTAGTCCTATTTCATAGTCCATGAGATTAAAATGGAAAGATAGTCCTCTTTCAGTTGTTAGGAATTGTGGTCAGAGTAAATGTAATTAAACAACAATAGAAGTGGCCGGTGGAAGGAGGGAGGCCTTTTGTCAATGCTATTTATGGCCTCGGCCATTTTAAGAGCGTAGATCACGGGCTGCTGCCATCTTAGGAAGTATGAAAATGAAAGTGCAGGCCGAGTAATAGCAATAAAGTCAGATGCCCCAAGGAAAGGAAAAATTTCCTTAGCTCGCTGTCTGCGTTGGGGTTGTTTTGTGGCAGAGTGAGGTAGAGCAGGCTATGTCTCCATGTTGTCCAGTCCGCGCTGTAAAGAAGTTCTTTCATTCCCATTAGTGTATACCGACCGATCTCAGGAACAAAAGCAGAAGCAATATTATGAGTGATCAGCCTTGTTATGTGCTGTTTGGTGAAGTTCCTATGGAGGCGGGGCATGAGGCGACTTTGCTCCGTAGCTTGGAAGTTTGAAAACGACCTTGCTCTGGGGGCATCCCGGGGAGTTACTGAAGCCGAGGCCCGATCGACAAGCCTGCAACGTCCTCCCGGCGTCCACGGGGGACAGCCGCTGCAGCCAGGGCGAGGATCCTGTCGCCTCGGATCGCGGCCAGCAGGACCGGTCTGTTCACCCTAGGCAGCTGGAAACAACAGTAAGAGCTTACGGCCTCGAACCAGGTCATCAGAGGCACAGCGTCAACAAGGAATCACTAACCATTCGCCCGCTTTCTGGGCTGGGGGTCCATCTGCCGCTGCTCAGCGAGTTCCAGCGTCTCCCAGGGCCCACCGCCCACTCAGCTAGACATCGGCCAGAGGTGATCGTCCGCCGCTGCGGCACGCAGGACACGCAGCTACACTCCGTGGGAGGTCAGGGGCTGCTCAGAGAGTCCCCGGCCCATCTGGTCTCTGCTCACCTCGCACCGGCCCGTGCTCAACATGCCCACATCGCGTTCTTTCCCTTCCAGCATCCGACGACCTTCGGAAAGCAGACCCAACTCTGGCACACGTGAGTGGTGATGGACAGAGCGGCACCAGTACAATTTAGACTTCACTAGCACACATCGGTGAACAAAGCAGCTTCACGGATGGCAGACGGTGGTGGTCGGAGCTGTTACCGACACAACTCAGACTTCTCCCTCACACAGCTCCATCCAAAACCGCTACATGGGTGGCGTCGGCTCCGAGGTCCGTGGTAAGGTAGGAATATATGTACAATTAACACAGTTTATTATTCCAGTTACTCTTACGAATTCAGTTCCGGTTCCCCATGATGGCTGGCTGCTGCTGTGAGGGATATTCCCAGAGAGGGGATCCCAGCGCTCCGAGCTCCTTCTTCGAGCTCCTCACACACGCAGGATTCTCTACAGGCTCAATAGTGATGTTTATATTAATTAGGGACACACCCCCCCTTTCAAATTCCCAAAACATGGATAGATCCTAATGGTACATTTGGGGTGGTACAAGGGACATGTGGTCGTAGAGACTTCATGCTGATGAGTATATAGGCATCCAGAGGTTGCAAAGATACACATTCGATATCCGAGATCCTACTGTTTGAGAAGGATCAGGAATTCTGGTCGTCCGAACAGTGGTGGCCTGACTATCTTAGACCCGCCCCCTTAACCAAGGAGGCTGTTAAGAACCTGGGTGTCTGGTTCGATAATAGACTGACATTTGAGAAACAGACAAAAGCAGTTGTCGCTGTTTGCTTTGGGCTCTTGAGAGGCCTGAGACCCTTGCTTGTTTTTTTTCCTCCCAGAGTGCGCCAGACTATCGTGCAGGCCTCCATTCTTGCTAAGGTCGACTATGGAAATTCTCTACATTTAGGTGCCAACTAAGCTAGCATCAAACGCCTGCAGAGGGTTCAGAACGCGGCGGCGCGTCTGTTAGTGGCTTTACCCAGATCCTGTTCGGTGGCGCAAGTGCTCCCTAAGCTCCATTGGCTGCCCATCGAAAAGCGTATTCAGTTTAAGGTGCTGTGCATCGCTCATAAAATCTTGATGCACCAAGCCCCTGCTGGGTTATCTTGTCTACTGAAGCCCTATATGCCCAGACGCACTTTGAGATCTGCTGACCGTGGGCTTGTCTGTGTCCCACGAGTTCTTAGAACGAGGGCTGGAGGCCGTTCGTTTGGCCTCTTAGCAGCTAAACTCTGGAAATCCCTCCCAGCGCACATTAGAGGTAACCCCAATCTCTTGATGTTTCGCAAGACCATACAAATCTGGCTGTTTCCTTCATCTGATGTTTAGGCGCCTGTAGGACTCTCTGTTTTCTCCTTGGTTTCTGGCTGCGCTGGGACGCCTCGTCGCTGAGGCAGCCATGCGCATTACAAATCCTAAATAAATAATAAATAAATAAATACACATTAGATAAAGTAGCCGGGATACTCCTAGATTCGAGACCCTCCACACATATTAAAGGGGGGGACGTAAAGATGTTGTAGATCCACTCGTGGATCACACACGTGCCAATCCGGAGTTACGCAGCCATACCCACTTAGCCCAATTCCATGAAATGCTTGGCCTAACCGACCTGTGGCGTAGGCATCATCCGAATGACTGAACATATTCCTACTTCTCATGAGCCCATCGGGTGTTCTGAAGACTAGACTACCTCTTTGCCCCGGCAGGAGAAGTGGAGGCAGTAGATAGAGTGGAATATTTGGCTAGAGGCATATCTAACCACTCACCGCTCTGGCTGACAGTAGGAGGTAGAGCGGGCATAGGACGACAGGGATGGAGACTCAGTACATGGGTCCTAGAGGACAGGGAGATTGCAAATGAAAAAAGGACTGCCACAAAGCTGTACTTTAAGGAGAATAAGGGATCAGTGGCATCTGCAACCACCTTCTGGGAAGCTTCCAAGACAGTGATATGGGATAGGGCACAAAATATTGTAGTGAATAAGAAGAGAGAATCGACTGGGGATGTTTAAACCCTGTAGCGTAGGTTGTTGGAGCTCAAGAGAGACATTGGCCCAGAGACTGACCAGCACACACAACGCCTGGTGGAGATAGCATGGGGGAAATACAGAGCCCTGGTACATCAAGAAGCAAAAGCCCAAATCCAAGCCACCCAACATAAATTATACGAAGCAGGAGACAGAGCAGGAAAGCTTTTGGCCTGGTTAAGCCAAAAAGAGAGAGAGACGAGGTGGGTAGCCGCCACACATGATCAAGACAAGATACACACAAAAGCCCAGGATATTGCGGACACCTTTGCCCAATACTATACAGAACTAAACAGGGATAAGATAGTAGAGAACACCCAAATTCAAAAGTATTTAGAATCAATAGACACGCCCACACTTTTTCTGGAAGACAGGGACGTGTTAGAGAAGGAACTAACCCTAGATGAAGTGATTGATGCCGTCGGCAAGCAGACAACAGGGAAAACCCCGAGCCCCAATGGATTACCCGCTGAATTCTTCAAACAGAATGCAAGCCTCCTGGGTCTCCACCTTTTAACTATGTTCTTGGCAGCACAGGAGGAGGGAACCCTTACGTCCGACCTACGTACAGCCACTGTGGTAATGATCTACAAAGCAGGAAAAACACCAACACAATGTGGGTCTTATAGACCAATCTCATTGCTTGATATAGAAACAAAGATCTTGACCACTTTTCTTGCCACATGCCTTCTTGACGGTCATCACATCTCTTATACACTGGGACCAATCCGGCGTTATGCCTAAAAGAGCAACACGCTTTAACCTATGCAGGCCTGCCAACTGGATGGACACGGTGAAGCAAAGAGACGCCTCTATGTGCTTCTCTCCTTAGATGCCGAGAAGGCATTTGATACAGTCCACTGGCCCTTTATGGAACAGACACTATCAAAGTGCGGATACGGGCCGGTCTTCACAGCTTGAGTAACATTACTGTCCAAAATCAAGAGGCCAGAATTCGAGTTAATGAGGCAACTTCGGCAACTTGGCTGGTGCAGAGGGGCATTAGACAGGGATATCCCCTGTCCCCATTAATGTTCACACTGGTGCTAGAACTGTTGGCCTGTGTGATTAAGTCCCATCCAGATATAAGTGGATTTCAAGATGATAAAGAGGTCCTGTGAGACTAACGGATTTCGCTTTATGCGGATGCCATCCTCCTTTATGTCACTGATCCAGCCAGGACGCTCCTGACAATCTTAACTGTAGTTGGAGAATATGGCTGTCACGCTGGATACTGCATTAACTGTGACAGGTCCAGTTTATACTCAAAAAGGGTACCCATTGAGAATCAAGCCATCCCGGGGTGTTTACAAGTAGTCCAGGGAGGATTTCGATACCTAGGAAGATAGAGACAGCTTCCACTGACAATAATGGACAGGGCAGCTATGTATAAAATCATTACGCTTCCAAAGCTGCTATACATGTTACAAAATATGTATAGTAAGATACCCAAGACAATCTTCGCAACACTAAATAGTGAATTGCACACGCATCCAAGAGTGGCATAGCAAACATTAGAGCGTACTCAGTATAACGGGGGCCTTAACCTACCAGAGTACAAGTATATCACAGGGCGGCCCACCTAATAGTCCTTAATGAATGGGGGCATGCTGCAGGAGGCCACCCCACATATGCATTGGAACAGCTTCAATTTAGCAATCGCACCTGCCTACACTATCTATATGGAGGTAAGGGCATCAGCCAATTGCTGCCAGCCACCCAGAGAGTAATAGAAGCCTGGAAAGGGGCAGAGAGGCAAATGAAGTGGGATGCCAACATTTCGAGGGAGACCCCCCTGTGGGAAGGGACAAGGCTAGGGGAATTTAGTAAACTCCAGGGCCTCAGACAATGGGACATGATTGGAATCTCCAAATTGGGAGATCTCCTAGAAGTAGGCATACTTGCCTCCTAAGATATGTTACAGGCTACATATCAACTACACAACAATCAGCACTATGCATACCTCAGGCTGAAACACGGCTGGAGGGCAGAGGGAAAAGAGGTGGCAAGTATTCCAGAATTTGCCTCTCTTAAGGGCAGGCTCCTACAAGAAGAGATCTCCAATAAAGCCATCTCCTGGACATATAAAACACTACTGAACAATATCCCAGATAAACTGGGACGTCTTAGAGCCAAATAGGAGAACACCACAGGGCCAATGGAGGATATTGACTGGGAGGCGGCCTAGATGCACCCAAGAGAGGTGGCTATAGAACAGAGACTCCGACTAATACAGTTTAAAATCCTTCATAGGATCTACTATGATAGATCACGTCTACACACTATGGGAAAAGCAGACACACCCAATTGCCTGCGCTGTAAAGCTCCCCAGGGCATATACATACATACACTCTGAGAATGTAGCCATATTAGAGACTAATGTTCACGGATAATGGGAAAACGGAAAGTAATTTTAAATACACAGTTCAAATTAAACCCCTAATATATTTTACTGGGTATCCCCACTAAAATAGACTTGCCATGTAGCAAACTCCTGCTATGCAACCTGGGGCTAGTAGTGGCTAAAAGAGACATAGCCTGTCATTGGGGAGCCCCAACTCTTCCCTCTCTTACAGAGTGGAAAGCCAGCACGGATATGTATATGGTGGCAGAAAGAGTGACCTACAAAGCAAGAGGCATCCCTCAAAAGTTCAAAACGATCTGGTTCCCCTGGATGATCCATTATGGGATGGAAGCGGGAGATGCAGAGGACACAACAGAGACAGCAGGGTGCGACCCACCCAAGGGCAGACAGAAATCGGACCCCCCCCCTCCCAACTGTATTCAGACCCTTCCTGACCGGCCTTCAAACTAAGGTTGCTATCCTCATTGATGCTAAATTTATAATAATAAAACAGAATGCGATTACAAGTGGTGTTAAGGCTGCTTCGATCTGTAACATATGCTATTTTGTAATGTTAAGCACTGCTCCTCACAATTCGTGTGTCCATGCTATATGTTGTATTAAAAATCAATAAAAACTTTTTCTAAAAATTGAATAATGTCACCAGGAATAGGACTTTGATAAGGACTAGATTACAGAGGATACATGTAATAACTTCTCACCACTGGGCTGAATCAATTTATAGTTATTTCAACTTAATGTGTTTTGAATACAAAGCATACTATATAGTCACCTAAACACAAAAGAGCTCAATTGCTTTACAGTAATCGTTGTGCTTTATGTACAAATGGCAAGTATTTCTTGGTGGATTAGACTAGTCTGATATGGCATCAAATTATGCGAATTTATGCTCACTGTCATAATGGAGTGTGAAGTCAGGTGCTGCTCTGTAATTCTGAGGAGGTGGTCATGAGAACGCTCAAGCCCTGTTTATCAGAAGAAGGAATTGAGAATAAGTATGTATAATCAGGTGCAGTTATGCACGTGGAATGTGTGCTCCCCGATAAGACAAGATAATGCATCTAAAATGTCCGATATGTTGAATGAGGGGATAATGGCTATTTACAGGAACATTAGGACTCTATTGTATTTGGCTATGTAGTATGCACAGCAAACTGATGCTGTAAAAAGGAAAATACTAAGCAATTCTATCAAATGATGATATTGTCATGTTTGAGTCGATCTAAAGGATTCATGTAATTGAGACACTGCTTGAAGGGAGACTAGGTGAGTTCAGGTAGCACACAAAATGGGACAACTATCTGTATCACTTTAAACCTTTTGTAGATTACAAGTTTCAGATTGTGTTCTTATGTTCGTTCTGTCGTCTTCGCCACTAGATGTTGGCACCACCATTTGTATGGCATGTGAACGGTAATGCAATATACATAACCCTCTAGTGTTGCTCCTGTTCCAAGAGTAAGGCAAATACATATCTTATTAGATAGTAAAGTTCTAGTGAATAATAGGACTTGTAATATTTATGTATATCCACAATATTATTGTGCTTTTGTATTTTGTGTTTATGTCGAAGAAAGCAGTACATGAACTGGAGGACAGTGCTTAAACATGGTGAACGTGTGCATTGCAAAGATAAGTGCCATCTGTATTTTAAAATGTAAGAAAGTCGGCTTTAGATTCACAAAGTGGATGGGGTTTCTTCTTACACTGTTATAACTTGTAGGTAGTGAATTAAACAAGCCTTAGAATATAAAGCACACTCTACTGACATAACCAGGGAAAGCTTATTTGAGGGCAAGTAATATAAGGTGCCAAAACCGGCGTTCATTTTTCAATATAAGAAAGCAGTGACAGGACTCATAAGAAGGGATCATTCTTTTGGACTGAGGATTATTTTTTTTAAATCATTTTTTTATTGGAATTTTTGTAAGTACAGTACAATAGTAGCAATTTGGATTTGAACATATATTTAATCAATTATAAATCTTGTCATGGAGTAGAATTGCATCACAGTATATGCCCCACTGAACAGTTCTGGAAGTGGCAGTGTTGATACGGATAGATGGGTGAGGTGAGTACTGGGTCCATGTAAGGTAGGCTATGAGCTGTTCTTGGAGTCGGGCGTTCGCTCCCATTGTCAGCCCTCTGTTGTAGTTAGTGCTATGTGCCAGCTAATGATTTAAACTGGAGAAACTGGGGAGATATAACTGGGGTACACTGTGTCTCATGTTATGCCATGTGGTAGGGGCAGTCTAACTATTGTCTTCTGGCTAGGTCTCGGGTTGTGCTTTCAGAGGGGGGAGGAAAATGGGAGGTCGCATGAAGGGTGATGTGCGTATTGTCCATTCTTGGCCTCTAGCCTCGACCCACCCAACGTCTATTCCACAGGGGGACTGCCTTGAGTTGCCGCGGGGCGAGCATGAGCTACGGGGGATTGGGTAGCTTAAGACCCCGACTCATCTGATGTTTCTTGTGTGAAGGAGTGGAGTGGCATAGCCCATGGCATAGATATAGGATGCTCAGGGGTTCCCCTGACTTCTTCAGATCGAAGTATCTCTTCTTCTGTGGCACCCCATTTTTTGACTGCCCCCACCCATGCCGCTAACGGAGGTCCCCCCAGTGCCTTCCAATGCATTGCTATGCACCGCTTAGCTAAAAGTAGCGCCAGGGATGCGTAGCGCTTCTCGACTTTCATATTCTTGCGGCGTTTGCGAGTGGATGTCCGGAAGCCCCATGACTGCGAGGAGGACGGCGTGGATTGTGGTCCAGTAGACGCGGAGCGCTGGGCAGTCCCAGAACATGTGTTTAAAGGAAGCGCTGGGTTCTGGGCATCTGGAACACGGGAAGGACCTATCTGGGTAATATTGCTGGAGCTTCTCGGGGGTGAGGTAGGCGCGGTTCAGTATATGCAATTGTATGTTTTTGAAGCGGTAATTGTGGGACACTTTTTTACGGAACTCTAGGGCGCGGGCCCATTCCTTGTCATAGAGGTGGCAAGTATTCCAGAATTTGCCCCTCTTGAGGGCAGGCTCCTACAAGAAGAGATCTACAATAACCCATCTCCTGGACATATAAAACACTACTGAACAATATCCCAGATAAACTGGGACCTCTCAGAGCCAAATAGGAGGACACCACTGGGCCAATGGAGGATATTGACTGGGAGGCAGCCTAGATGCACCCAAGAGAGGTGGCTATAGAACAGAGACTCCGACGAATACAGTTTAAAATCCTTCATAGGATCCACTATGATAGATCACGTCTACACACTATGGGAAAAGCAGACACACCCAATTGCCTGCGCTGTAAAGCTCCCCAGGGCATATACATACATACACTCTGAGAATGTAGCCATATTAGAGACTAATGTTCACGGATAATGGGAAAACGGAATGCAATTCTAAATACACAGTTTGAATTAGACCCCCAATATATTTTATTGGGTATTCCAGCTGAAATAGACTTGCCACGTAGCAAACTCCCGCTATGCAACCTGGGGCTAGTAGTGGCTAAAAGAGACATAGCCCGTCATTGGGGAGCCCCAACTCTTCCCTCTCTTACAGAGTGGAAAGCCAGCACGGATATGTATATGGTGGCAGAAAGAGTGACCTACACAGCAAGAGGCGGCCCTCAAAAGTTCAAAAAGATCTGGTTCCCCTGGATGACCCATTATGGGATGGAAGCGGGAGATGGAGAGGACACAACAGAGACAGCAGGATGCGACCCACCCAAGGGCAGACAGAAATCGGACACCCCCCCCCCCCCCAACTGTATTCAATCCCTTCCTGACGGCCTTCAAACTAAGGTTGCTATCCTCATTGATGCTAATTTTATAATAATCAAACAGAATGTGATTACAAGTGGTGTTAAGGCTGCTTCAATCTGTAACATATGCTATTTTGTAATGTTAAGCACTGCTACTCACAATTCGTGTGTCCATGCTATATGTTGTATTAAAATCAATAAAAACTGTTAAAAAAAAATGAATAATGTCACCAGGAATAGAACTTTGATAAGGACTAGATTACAGAGGATACATGTAATAACTTCTCACAACTGAGCTGAATCAATTTATAGTTATTTCAACTTAATGTGTTTTGAATACAAAGCATACTATATAGTCACCTAAACACAAAACAGCTCAATTGCTTGATAGTAATCGTTGTGCTTTATGTACAAATGGCAAGTATTTCTTGGTGGATTAGACTAGTCCGTTATGGCATCAAATTATGCGACTTTATGCTCACTGTCATAATGGAGTGTGAAGTCAGGTGCTGCTCTGTAATTCTGAAGAGGTGGTAATTGTGGGACACTTTTTTAGGGAACTCTAGGGCGCGGGCCCTTTCTTTGTCATGGAGCTGTCTTTGGAACAAAGTTTCCCATTTTTCCCGGAGGGGCCCAAGGGGGAGTGGGTTGAAGGCCTGTATCGCTCTGTATATCCAGGTGACCAGGTGTTGTCCCGGGCCCATCTGCAGTAGTATGTGAATTACCGGATGTGCAGGGGGTTCTGTATCTATCGTGTGTCACATTCTGCAGCAATCTTCAAACAGTTGCCTATACATAAGGAATTGTCCTCTGGGGAGTTCCATATCAGCCGCCAATGTCGCAAATGTCTGCAGTTGCCCGTTGAGATAGAGTGAGCCTACTTCTGTAAGTGTGTGCTCTGTCCAGTTTGTAACATCCGCTCTGTGTAGTGTGCCCGACCTCTGGGAAATCCCACCAGCGGCAGGATGGGGGAGTACATGGGCGCCTCGCGGTTCATCCTATGTATGCGTATCAGGCAAGTGTGCACCACTGTCACCTGGAGAGGGTTATTCTGAAGTGGTATTGCCCCTGGCAGCAGCATCCAATTTATGGTTGGGGTCTGTATCTGCCCGGCGACTGTGGTCAGTTCCCCTAGTGCTCGGCCCGCTGTCCAACGTGACATGACACCCATTAAAGCTGTGCGGCGAGGAAGCAAGCCTCAAAGGAGGGGGCACCCAGCAATTCCTGGTCCTGGGGCAGCTACAGTTTGGCGAGGGCAATTTGCTTGCATTCTGATCCCCAGATAAGGGTCCCAAGGAGAGTTTCCAGTTCCCGTAAAAAGGAGCACGGAGGGACCCCTGGAAGGGTAGCAAAATAGTATAGCAATCGCGGGACGAGTATCATCTTGGCAACTGAGATTTTGCCAATGACAGCCAAAGGGTGATTCTTCCAGAAATGCACGGAGGATCTGATGCCAGCCATTGCCCTGCGATAGTTCCCTTCATAGAGATCTTGTGGCGTGTGGTATAAGCGGATACCCAGGTATCATACCGCCAGGGAGCTCCAGAGAAGAGACTAATACCATCTAGTCTTATTGGACATGGAGGGAGATCATGTACGAGGGGATATACCGTCGATTTGGACCAATTTATTCTTAGACCCGCCACAGCCTCGAAGTCCTGTAGTATGCGTAATATGGGGGTGAGATCTGACTTTGGACTGAGTGTTGTTTATTGTTAAATGTTTGCCAGTCCATTGTTTGGTTGCATGATAATGGAGTACCAAGAATGAAAAACTGCAAAGCCGCCTGTAGACTGGGAGCGCAGGAAATGTGACTGAGGAGGAAAGCCAGACTTTTAACCCCTTCCATGCTGATGACGAACCCCAGCCGTCATGCACTACAGTGCTCGTGTGCTGATGACGGCTGGGGTTCGTCACGGCCCGCCCCTGTTCGTGCTGTTTACAGCACACCAGGGGAATTGCGGCCGCATGGAAGGGGTTAAATAAGAACGTACGAGAGTGTACAGAGAATTGAATTTATACCTCTGAAAGGATTTTATTCCTTCATTGGACTTAAGGAGTGCGAGTAACGACGGACTTGCTGCCCTACCCTTCTTCCAGTTTTAGAGCTAAAAAGAAAATAAATCTTCAAGTCTTCAGAATTCCATAAAGTTTTCCTCCCCCAGCTCCAAACTCCCAAACCGTTCAATCGCCTAGGGAAGGTACCAGTCTAGCCTGGAGGGCAGAGGCCTTAAACACATTTTTTGCGATCCAAGGATGAAAAACAATAAACCAGTGATGAAAAGTAGTTGAGTGCTTAAGCCCATAAACCTAGATATACCTACGAAGGTGAAATCAGCCATTGCAACCAGTGACAGAAAAATACAGGAGGAACCAAGTTCTGTTTGTGAATGAACATGGTTCCTCTGCTCCTTTGTAAGCACCCTTCCCTCTTTGGAACTACCCCTCTCTGCTTTGGGACAGCCTCACAGATTTAGCAGGAATATGGGCCTGTCTGCATACATGTTAAAAAAGATGAGCTTCTCAGGTGCCTTAAAGCACATAAAGTCTCATGGCGAGACATTTCTTTTCTACCTCCATCAGATGCTTGGAACAGAGATCTTGTCATCGAAGCAACACAATGGGAGATCCCCAGATGGATTCACAGGCGGCCCTATTGGTCTGGGGTGACAGAATTCTAAACACCTGCTCATTTGCTGATGGATATACTTTGAATTAATAGAATCTCCTGCTGGGACCAGAATGGATATAAAGTGTGCTTGTCCTATGGGCGTGATGTGCTTGGCCATCATTTATCGGCATCACGAATATTAATCACCATCCATACCACAACTCTGAACAACTAAACATGAACATTCAAGGTAGTCTACACTATATACATGTGGTTAGTCAGTTTTGTGAAAGGCATAAGGGAAGCTTAACTCGAAACTCCAACTAATGAGGCTCTGCCACCTCAATAGAACATACCTGCCTAATTCCTTGAAGGCACAGGTCGAGGTACAGCAAAAGGAACCGGAATACACTGGTACCCATCATAATGGAATTACCATGAAATGAAGAAATAAAATTGAAACCTATTTTGCATCATACAAGCTCTTCTGGGCTGAAAAGCCGGTGGAGTAGGGAGAATAGCCTTCCCAAGCTTGAGCACATAAGTGTATCCACTTTCATGCACAGGCAACTGGAAACCTGTACATCACAGAAGCAGGCAGGTGGACTAGTCCCCCAGGAGCTCAATCTTTGCATACCCTTAACCTATGGAAACTGTAATTCTTAATAATCAAAATAGGAACTTCTGAGTTTGCGGAGATTGAGGTGGTGTTTCCGACAACAAGGAAGGACGAATGTAGACGGGTGGGCCATTCAGTTACTGTGTCCTCGGGGGTTATATATGCCCTGTTTTGTATTAAGGACGGACGACCGTTATTTTGATTGTCATCCATTCTAGTTGCGGAAGTGGGTTATATATGACTATTTTGATTATTAGGAATTATGGGCACACTAGTTCCTAATATTGGAATCGACGGAGTTCTAACGAGAAACATACAATATTTCCAAGTGTGTTAAAGAATATCGAGTACCCTTACCTAGGTTAAGTCTAAATGTTACTGGAACCACCTCTGATCTTGGAGGAATAAGGTTGCTAGATTTTGTCCTCACTAAGACTGTACATAAGGTATGCAAATAAAGACGTTGCAGAGTTGGGAGCCAGCAGGGATCATGGGGGCCTTCAGGCTTCCCCTGTGGTCATCTGGGGGCACAAAGCAGACATGGCCCGGCCCGAGATTGAGGTCCCTAGGGCCTAAATCTGCCTTGGGAAGGGGGATGCATGTGGCACCCTCCCCAATTCCAAAAAGGCCCTTCCACGGGGCCAAAATCAGTCCAGGCAATGGGGTCCACGCACTCCTCCCTCCCCTAATAAAAGATTAAAAAATTGAAAAAATAGCCAACCCAGGACAGTCGCCGGAGGCCCAACCCCCATTCTCCACCACTATGCAAACAGGCCTTCTGGTGCACTACTGGTTGGGGGATGAAGTCCCCCTTGGATGCTGAGGATTCTTGGGGGCCAACAGCCGCCTCTTGTTAACTCCAGTAAGTCCCACACAGCAGGATTTGCAGAGAGGTCAAAGGCCATGGCCCCTTTCTACATCACTCTGCAAAGAAAAAGCAAAAAAAAACTAAAACATAAAAGGGCAGGGTACAGATACCCAAACCCCCAGGAACTGGGGGTGGGGACTATCAGGAACCCCATTTGGCTGGTACAAAAAAAATCCTTTTTTACTTTTTAAGAAGTTTTCTGCAAATTCACTGAGGCTAAGCACATTTAAAACGAAAAAGGGTTGGGGCAAAGGCAATGGCATTCATTTAAGGGGGAGGAGGGCACATAGTCCCCCTCCTCAAGCCTCCACAAAGGCCCCGGGAAACCCATGTCCCATAATTTCATAAAGGGGAGGGAGGCTGCGTGACCCCGACTTCCTAAGCCTACAGGAGGCCTCAGGACCCCATCCACTGGGCAAGTCTTTCAAAAAAAGGGGAGGGGAGGCCACTCAGAGCCCCCTCCCTGAGACATCCAATTGCCCTGGGGACCCTGGGGTTGGCTCAATTGGGAGAACAAAGCATTTCTCTGCCCGCGTTCTTGGACAAGGAAATGCTTTGATTGCTCCCACCCCACGGGAGCAAAAGAAAACTACTCCCTTGGTGTTGGAGAAAACCCAGCTCCCACTGCACTCCCGATGGGTGCCAGCAACAGACCTGGTGGTGCTGCGGGGCCCTGGGCTTCCCCACTCAGCTCCCAACTAGGGCTTCCCCACTCAGCTCCCAACCAGTGTGTGGGGTGCTCTGGGTGGGCACCGGGGCACCCCACTTACCAATAAAAATTTAAATAGTTGTGTAGTGCCCCAGTTGGTCACTGCCACTTTAGTATAAAAAAAAAAATTGTTGGGGCTGCGGGCACCCTGGGGCTCCCCTCAGGCCCCAAAAATAATAATGGTGTACGGAGTCCAGGGTGGGAACTAGAGCACCCCTTTGTTAAAAGAATTAATTGGTAGCTGGGGCCGCCTGCAGGGAGTTGGCAGGGCAACGGGAGCCCTGTACCACCCCGCGGTCCTTTATAAAAATAATTGTAACCAAAATTGAATAATATAGTAATAGGCACAACCACTAACTTACTCACTTCTCCTTCAAGCTTCAAGAAGCACCTATCAATGTTCTGGGCAGGCAGAATACATATATTTTCTGTTTGATGATGTCTTGAGGTGGGGCAGGGACATCACCTCAAAAATGTTTTCACAGGTTGCAGGGGAAGGGGGGGGGGGGGGGTGTAGGTAGATTTTAAACTTCCCGGCAAACTGAGAGGACACTTTTGCTCTACAGCTGTGATTGCAATGCCATGTAGGGGCCTGTTGAATTTTATGTTTGAAAGATATGTCACATAAAGTACAAGCCCTTTACAAGGTTATTACCAATTGATTTTTTGAGGTGCAAAATGTAAAAAGATAGAACAGAGATTTATTAGGTGTTTGTTTTTCTTAAAGAAAAATAATATATCTCTATTTACTTTCTAATTTTTCAACTCCAAAATATAAAAATAAAAACAATGTAAAAAGAAAATCACAGACATGTAGTTCAATAAAACTTTATTAAATATTTTAATTCATTATTGAAATATAAATTTGATTGAAATTATTGGTAATTTTTGGAGGAAGATGATAGCTCTGCTTTATAAATAGGGTGCTATATATAGGGTGGGTGTTTGGTGTGGAGGGGGTAAGGCTGGGGGTTGGCCACAGGGTTGGCCACTAGGTTGGTCTCGGCCTGGCCTCAGGCCAGGCCCGTGGCCAACACCCCTCCACGCAAGGCCGAAGGCAGTACACAGCATCGTGTTGGCGGCCAGATCCCGTGGCCATCCCCTGGTACGTGGCAGGAGGCATGCTTTTTGCATGGTGTTAAAATGTTACTTTATGTTAAAAAAAAACAGTGATTCACTGAAAAAAAAGGATAATGTAATGTTATAGTTAGGTGAAATGTTCATTAACAATGTAATTTTTTTTAACTCTAAAACCTACAGTAATTCACTATGTATAGTTATCGTAACAAACTATAACTTGTGCCCTAAAGTAACTATAAATAGCTCCCTCATCATGCACTGCTAATTACTGCACATATTACATCACACATGATATCTTCCACAACATAATTGATAATATCACTGCAATATTCCAATGAAATTATTGAGGAGAAAAAGGTGCATGGCGGGCACTAGTTATAGTTACTTTTGGACCTGGCCCTTCCTGAAGGGTTATCCCCAAACCGTTTTCCTTCCTCCTCCTACTTATTGCTGAATTCACTTGCTAAAATGCATGTACTCACTCGTTAACACATAGTAATATCGACTTATCCCCAATTGGCATATTTAATTTACTGACAGGTCCCTAGTGAAGTGGTACTACATGTACCCAGGGCCTCCAAATTAAATTTTACTAGTGGGCCTGCAGAACAGGTTGCGTCACCACTTTAAGTAGCCCTTTAAACATGCTTTAGGCCTGTTATTGCAGAGCCTTTGTGCCCACCTTTAAATTACCATCATGACCTGGCAAAATAAACCTTTTACCAGGCCCAAACCTTCCTTTTTAATACATATGACACCCTTTGAGAAGGCCTTTGACAGACCAGATGCTTCTCGCCTACTACAAATCCGCAAATGGGTATAAATACTGGACCTCAGACACCAACTCTTCAGTACACTTTTAGACCTGTGGATTCTCTGAAAGGAAGAAGGACTACTGTGCTGCTGAAAGAACTGCCACTCTTCTGGTCTGCTGCTCTTAAGGAACTGCTGTCCTGTTATGCTGCTTTGCTGCCCTCTAGGCCGGGTAAGAAGGACTGGTCTTGCAGCTCTTGAACCCAGAACCTAGAGTGACTCCAAGGACTAGTTGGCTGGCCTCATTATCTGAAGCATCAGGGACATACAGGCTTCCATCAACCTTGCACCTGCACCTGGACTCTGCCATCTGTGAGTACCCTTCCAAGTGATGCCAACCCAAGCCCCGGTCCCTAGGAAGTGGGCCTAATGTGCATGACAGCCTCTGTGAATTTATGCAGAACTGACATGTCCTCTGCTGCATGGCACATCCCTCTGCAGAACTGACGCATCGTCACCGCTGTGTGGTTCGGACATCCCCGCCCGCATAACTCGGAACCAGGGCCGGACTGGCAATGCCGGGCACCGGGCAATCCCCTGGTAGGCTGACAGGAGTGGAGAAGTGTGGCTCAATGATTAGAGCGGCAGACCCTGATGCAGAGGTCTAGCCCGGGACCAGGGTTCAATTCCCCGCCTCGGCAGGTCTTGGGCTCAAAATTCCACTGACCTGATAATTCTCGCCTTGGTGCCTATTCCAATCATGGAGTCCCACTCTGCAACTCTGGGCAATAGCTTGCTTAATCTCCACAACGGCCCCCACAACGCTAAGGATGCCTGGCCTCCACCTTAGGGGTGCTCAGGAGTGGATGCCTCACAGGGAAAGCCAGGATGGGTTCCACAGCGGTATTCGTACAAGCGCCTTGAGACCCTTGCGGGTGAGTAGTGCGCTATACAAGTATCAATTTACATTTACATTTACAGGAGTGAGGGCCGGTTTTTTGGGCGGGGGCCGGATTTGTCGCTAGGGCCGATTTTTTTGTACACTCACTAGTACAGTAGTCACTGACTTCACTACTGTACTCTGCCGCGCAGCATGCATTTGCATGACTCTCACTCTCTCCTCGCGAAAACGTTATCAATCTTTGCTGCTAATGAAATAATGCATTGGATTGAGAGTGCCATTTTAGAGGGTGCGTCGTGCGTGCGAGCAGCGCGCTGATGTCTCCGCCCGCTGCCGCCTCTGCGCAGTTTCTTCGACTTCTTTAGTTCACCCACCTTAGGGGGTGTGGGTGGGGCGGGCGCGGCTGTTGGCGACATGCGCATTAGGGCTAGCGCGATAAAAAGTGCGTGTAACACGCATCCAGAAAACTAACTTCAACTAGGTCAAACGACAAAGAGATGCCCTCTCTCGGCGGCACCGTCCCCATAATTTAATTATTTCTAGCCCCCCTGGCACTGGCCCCTTCCTGTCCCAGTGTCCCTGCTGCCGACTGTCTGCCGCCCGCCGCCCGCCGCCCGCAGGTGAGTGTCATTTGCGTTTTTGCAAATTGTTTGCATTTGCGATCAGATAATATTATGCACGACCACAGTTGAACGTGCAATAGGAGCGTGGGGTCAACGCGGGTAACTAACAGTAGGATCGAAGCCCATGTAGGCAACCACGGGCGGGGCAGAGCTGAAGTCTTAAGACCAGAGGGCCACAGTGGGACAGGAAGCAAAGCGTGCATTCTTTGTATTAGCTCCATTGTTATTTATGGGGGGCAGCTTATTGAAGAGATCATTTCACATTGTGTGTGTGTCTGCTCGTTTTTATTGTTTGCCTTTGTAACATAAAGTTGCCATTTCATCGAGAATGCTGTTCAGGTTATGTGCAGAGTGAACATCCGAGCTAAAACGACGAGGCCGGACGGCGGCTTTTTCTGCACAGCTGCATCGCCCCATTTCTGTGTACTCTTTTCTATGCGCTTTGCTGAGAGTGCCCCTGCACCCCCGTCTCTGAGGCTGCCCTGCCCCTGGCAATTAACCAGATCACATGAGCATTACCTTTACCTGTCTCCAGCAGGCAGATGACAACACATGGGCTATAAGGGGTCGGAATCTGGAGGGTGTAGAGAAGAGGTGGGTTGGGTGGGTGGATAGATTCATCATGGCATTGTGGGCCGGGATTAAACTAAAGGAAGAGGAACTACTGCATGAGTTTCAGCTCCGAAATATTGAGCTGTGTTTTTCAAAGTCTTTCTTTCGGCACCTCATCATGAGCGAACTGACAAATCTTGCATTTCTTGGAAATGTTGTACATTAGCTCATGATGTGCCAAGTGCTGTTGAAAGTGTGATTACATTCAGACACAGGTGCACAGCTCTGATCTGGGCCTGCACAGGCGTTCAAGTAAGGGCGGAGGGGGCTTCATCATGAACAAGGTGCTGTGCACAAGAGCAGAAGAGAACTGTATTATGCCTGTCTTCAGTTAAACTGGAAAAGTTGTATAGATTAGAACACGAGCTGAACAACAGGATAGCTCGGAAGTACGTAGGTATGATTGCTGCGGATATATATTTTTTTATTTTCTTTGTTGCAGTTTTATATAGCGCGTACTCGACCCGAAGGTATGAAAGCGCTTTAAATGGGGTGATTAAGTAATTTGCACGTAATCACAGGATGCTTGAACATCCAGCCAAATTCAAAGCTGGTACCCCACCCACTGCCATGATTACTTCCGAACTGTGCTGTGCTACCTGCAGCTCATTTACTAATTCAGAGTTTCAGAGAGTTTCTGAGTCTGGTATGCTCCTTAACCCCTTCGATGCGTGTGACAAGGTCAACTCGTCATGGGCGTTACCTGCGCTGTGCGTGTGACGAGTTGACCTTGTCACGTAACGCGGGATTTTTAAAATCGCAGCGCTCAGCGGGAAAACCGCTAGCGCGCATGCGGTTAAACAGGGCAAATACTTTCAATATTATGCACAGCGAGACAAGCGCGGCGGCCCTCTTTATCAGCTGCTGCACTTCATACATGTAAAAAAAGGTTTGTATGTTACTGCAGAGAAACTATTCGGAATAAAAAGTGTATGTCCTTTGCAAAACTGGTACACAAAACAATCAAAGAATGACGTTCATCCACTTGTCAGGCTCTCTAAAATGTATCATAACATCTAATTTGCTTGGCACGTGTTGTTGACACTATCAGCTTCTAGATGATATCGTATATCCTTCTGCCTAAGAGGAATTCTTCGAAAGAGCAGCAAGTCAATTACTTGTTTAAAAAAAAAAAAAATTGCAACCCGAATGTATTGAGCCCTTTACTTGAGCACCAGTCACATAACAAAAAAAAAACATTCATTTTTGGTAGACAAGGGGAGATGAAGTGATTTGCCCAGAATCACAAGATGTTGAGCTGACACCGAGGCTCGAACCGGTTCCCCAGCTCCAAAGTCGGTAACTATAGCTGTTAAGCCACATCCTCTCATTTGACACAACAATGATTGACATCCACTGGGAAACAACAGATATAAAGGTCCTTCCAGGAAATGAGGTCAAGATAGGTCTCAGATCCCCATCAGACGTCAACAAACAAAACAGCATTCTAAAATGGCTACATACGGTTGGTGCGGGTTAGTGATGCAGACTGGATAAATAAAACCGTATTTTTTTCTTTTCCTTGGGTGGCCCATTAAAATAGGCAAAAAAGCAGAATGGTAGTAGACAAAATAAAATGAAAGCAGATAGTGATCTGTTAACAGAGATTCGACGCGGAAATTGCATGTTAACACTCAATTAAGGTCAAGCCTGGGCCTTGGCCTATACCTTTTTGTTTAATCCCCGGCCCGGTTCTGCGCAGGCAGCACAGGCACACAGTGCACACAGTGCACTAGTGCCCTGGAGCATACGTGTGGATTTATTTGTGAGCAGGCCTGCCTGCTTTGGTTCCTCCTGCCAGGGCCCACGGGCCGCCCGCTGCCCCCAGAAGTACAGCACGGACCTCAAACCCTGATGAGCTCAGGTCAGATTCTGTAAAAATGTGTTTTCTTTTCGTCAGGGTCAGGTGTTGTCTGTTGTTCTTGTCTTTGTCAGACTCCGAGCAGAGTCAAGCCAGCTGAAATGTTCCGAGCTGGCAGCCAGCAGGCAGGATACATGTTGTGTGCTCCCTTTGCTGGCGCTGTGCTGCTTGACTCTTGGGGGCTGTAACTGGGGCAAAGGTTGTGGTCAGCAAGTCTGCTTAAAATATATTTTTTAGCACAATCCCCAACTTGGGCTTGCACTGAAAAATATATTTTAAGCAGACAACAGAGCTTTCTACTGTTTTTGTTCTTTCTTTTTTACACAAGTGAGTACTTTTGTTTTGTTTTCCACTGGTGTTGCCACTGGCACTTGTCGCTTAGGCTAACGTGTACATTTCTAGGAGCCCTTGGTGCGTTCCCTTGACGATGGCTCAGTTTATTCGTGACCTACATTTTAAAAAAAAATTCGGATTTCAGTCAGGATTTCACAAGAAAGGAGTTTGCGCTGGTCAAATGCGCACTTGTGTGTTCACTGTTCAGCGGATGGTTCACTTCTAAAAGATGCAATCGGGCCACAGTGACGGTAGATGCAGTTCCCAATGTGCAATGTGACAGAAGTTTTTGAAAGAGACTTGCTGTTTCATAATACCCAATTCTTGTGTGTTCTATGATATTTCGATTTCAATGTCTAAGGAACAGAATATCCAGCAGAATAGTATTCGTGTTTTTTGGCCTCAGAAAGCTGAAAAGGCTGGGTCTGCCTTGCATCGATTTCAATCTGTAACAAATTAGCTGCACAGAGTTCTCTACAGAAGGTGCAGTGTTAGGCAAATGACATCACCAATCCTCTGATGACATCACAGAGTTGATCTCTGATCCCAGCCCAAGCACTTCAACAGCCTCCTACTTGCTCCTAAGGGGCCAGGGCCAGCAAGGGCAAGATCAGATGTGGAAGCTAGAACTGCTACCTCACACGGTGTGAGCGTGAGCCGAGTGGTCGCTCCCAGCGTCCCCTGCTGGTTCTGGTATCGTAGCACTGCTCTGCCTGTGCCTCTGCCGATTACAATTGCCTGCTGCCTGCCGCTTTGCCTAATTTCACTGTTTTCACTGTTTTTATCATTGTTTTGGTGATTTCATTCTGTTTAGCGCGTCTAAAGTGTAGCGCTCCGCTGTGCTCCCCCCTCCGCCTCCATTTTAAGTGTTGTTGTTGTTGTCCTCGTGTGCCCGCCCCGCCTCCCAGCTGAGACGCCCTCCCACTGTACTGAAATAGCGCTTCTCCCCCTCAGCGCGCTGTGACTCACTCCTCTCATCGAGCCGAGTGGTCGCTCCCAGCGTCCCCTGCTGGTTCTGGTATCGTAGCGCTGCTCTGCCTGTGCCTCTGCCGATTACAATTGCCTGCTGCCTGCCGCTTTGCCTAATTTCACTGTTTTCACTGTTTTTATCATTGTTTTGGTGATTTCATTCTGTTTAGCGCGTCTAAAGTGTAGCGCTCCGCTGTGCTCCCCCCTCCGCCTCCATTTTAAGTGTTGTTGTTGTTGTCCTCGTGTGCCCGCCCCGCCTCCCAGCTGAGACGCCCTCGCCCCTCCCCCTCCTCTCTCCAAATATGACAGGAGTTCCCGCGCGCAGCGTTCACGCGCAGCGTTCGCGCCCAATCCGCGCCGAAGGTGCGCCAAAGGTAAGCCCGTCTACGCCCGTCCGCGCCAAGCCCGCGCCCAGCGCCATACCCCCTGCCCCTCGCGATCCCCAACCCTCCCGCCTTACCTACGTTGCCGCCACCCTCCTAGCCCTTAACCCCGGTCGCGCCCCCAACTGCGTCCAAGCCGCTCCTGGACACACTCATGGACCTTTCTCCTGCTACTCCTGCAAATTCATCGGCACCGACAACATCCCCGCCACGACCACAACACAGATTCCTGACCCCAACCACCTACAATGCATCCTTCTCAACACCCGCTCAGTCCACAGACACGCCATTGACATATGGGATCTACTAGACACCATCTCTCCAGACGTCGCCTTCCTTACGGAAACATGGATGAACGCTTCCTCCGCACCAGACATCACCATTGCCATCCCTGAAGACTATAAGATCACTCGCAAAGACCGTACCAGCCACACAGGAGGAGGAATCGCTATCGTCCATAAGAAATCAATCCGCATCTCAACCAGTTCTGACGCCAACCTCGCCAACTCCGAACACCTTCACTTCCAGATCCACATCGACCCCAAAACCACACTCAGAGGCACTCTCCTCTACAGACCACCAGGACCCCGCGCAAAATTCAGTGAGGACATCACGGACTTCATCACTCCACACGCGCTCCCCTCCACAGACTATATTTTCCTGGGAGACCTCAACTTTCACCTCGAAAAGATCAATGACCGCAACACCGCCACCCTCGTGGACAACCTCGCCAACCTCGGACTTAAACAACTAGTCACTTCCCCCACCCACATCGCAGGTCACACACTCGACCCCATCTTCACATCCAGCAATCATCAAAAACCAGAAAGGGTCAAGGCAGCAGACCAGGTCAAGCACTGCAAGTTCCAAGTTTCTAAGATTTCGGGTCGGTGCAAAACTTCTTCCTACACCTGCTACCAGTCGGTGTTAAGGTCAAAGGATCCAAATACAGAAAATGGAAGGTGCACTCAATGAGAGTCCAAAGGAAAGAAAGTATATTATAAATCTTCTTCTTTATTAGTAGTTTTTTTTCACATACAGGCACAGCCAACGCGTTTCGTTCCTTTAACCATATGGAACTTCGTCAGGGCGAATTAATATAGTATTGAAATCGGGATCTATACAAACACGACTCGTGGATTGCAAAAATAGGGACCTCCAATAGTTCAAAGGCAAGTAACCATTTATATTGAGAAGGTGCACTCAACTGGATACCGCTTAGAGCGTCCAGTGGTGATTCTTATGCTATTCCTCTTAGTCTTCAGGGTTCCGGCGATCTAGGTGGGAAACTGGTTCAAAGTGGACGCCGCCACGAGACGCTTTTGCAAATTGGAGCACCCAACTGCAGGTGCACTGTTGTCATTACCGCGAACACCGAGTTGTATTATGGACCGGTGACCCTTTCCTTTTTGTACTGATGCCGACACTGGAGCCTGGCACTAGGGGGAATTACAGGATATCGTCTTGGCAACTATTAGATTGCCTGTGGACACCCACCCCACTTTGAACCAGTTTCCCACCTAGATCGCCGGAACCCTGAAGACTAAGAGGAATAGCATAAGAATCACCACTGGACGCTCTAAGCGGTATCCAGTTGAGTGCACCTTCTCAATATAAATGGTTACTTGCCTTTGAACTATTGGAGGTCCCTATTTTTGCAATCCACGAGTCGTGTTTGTATAGATCCCGATTTCAATACTACATCCAGCAATCATGTCTCCTTCAGCCACACCACGGACCTCCTCTGGACCGACCACAGCTGCGTTCACTTCACCTACAACAAACCAAAACCCAACATCCACCTCCAACCTACCCTGCAAAGAAACTGGAACAAAATCACCACGGACCAAATCTCCGCATCGCTCCTTCGAAACTCCCCAGCCCTCTCTTCTAACGCTAACGAAGCCGCCGCCAACCTCACCCTATGGTTATCCAACACCGCCGACACCTTAGCACCACTGAAAAAACGTCAAAGCAAACCTGGCAGCAAGAAAGCCTCATGGTTCAACGATGATCTCAAGAAGTCCAAGAAACTCTGCCGCTCCCTTGAAAAGGCCTGGAAAAAAGACCCAACCACCAGCACCAAGGACGCCTTCAAAAACGCCTCCCGCACTCACCACCAAATGATCCGAAAAGCCAAGAAAACAGCATTCAAGGATCGACTTGACAACAACGCCCACAACAGCAAGGAACTTTTCAACATCGTCAAGGAATTTTCCAATCCCTCGGCCAACTCCAACGACATCACCCCCTCTCAAACCCTCTGCGACTCCCTAGCCTCATTTTTCCACAACAAGATTGCAGACATCCACAACAGCTTTGACAACCAACCCGGAAACCAACCCACCCTACCATCTGCTGTTCATCTTCCCCCCGTGAACACCCTTAACGACTGGAACCCAATCTCCACTGAGGACACCATCCGCCTGATGAACTCCATCCACTCAGGATCCCCCACAGACCCTTGCCCTCACCACATCTTCAACAAAGCAGACTCCGTCATAGCACCACACCTCCGAGACGTCATCAACTGCTCCTTCAACTCCGCCACCTTCCCGGAAGACTGGAAACACGCTGAACTCACCGCCCTTCTGAAAAAACCAACAGCGGACCCCACCGAACTCAAAAATTACCGCCCCATCTCGCTTCTTCCATTCCCGGCCAAAGTCATCGAGAAAGCTGTCAACAACCAGCTCGCCGCCTTCCTCGAAGCCAACAAATCCCTCGACCCCTCACAATCTGGCTTCCGAGCAAAACACAGCACTGAAACCGCCCTCATCGCAGCAACAGACGACATTCGAACTCTACTGGACAATGGAGACACAGTCGCCCTCATCCTCCTCGACCTCTCCGCCGCCTTCGACACAGTCTGCCACAGCACCCTTCTACAACGCCTCAATAACATCGGAATCCAAGGAAAAGCACTTGAATGGATCACCTCGTTCCTCACCGGAAGAACCCAGAGAGTCCGCCTTCCTCCATTCAAGTCCGAAGCCTCTGAAGTCATCTGCGGCGTACCACAAGGATCCTCACTCAGTCCCACCCTCTTCAACGTATACATGAGCCCCCTCGCGGCCATCGCACGCCAACACAACCTCAACATCATCTCTTACGCGGACGACACTCAACTGATCCTCTCTCTCACCAATGACCCCAGCACCGCCAAAACTAACCTACACGAAGGAATGAAAGAAGTTGCCGAATGGATGAAACAAAGCCGTCTAAAACTGAACTCAGACAAAACAGAAGTCCTCATCTTAGGTTCATCCCCCTCTGCATGGGACGACTCCTGGTGGCCGGAAGCCCTCGGAAAAGCACCCATCCCGACAGACCACGCACGGAACCTAGGCGTCATCCTGGATTCTTCACTCTCAATGAACAGACAAGTCAGCGCCGTATCCTCTTCCTGCTTCAACATTCTTCGCATGCTCAGAAAAACATTTCGCTGGATCCCCTCCGAAACAAGGAAAACAGTCACCCACGCTCTGGTCACGAGCCGAATGGACTACGGAAACACCCTCTACACGGGTACTACCGCCAAACTCCAGAAGAAACTCCAACGAATCCAAAACGCCTCAGCCAGGCTCATATTAAACATCCCACGCAACGAACACATATCTGGTCACCTTAAAGACCTCCACTGGCTTCCCGTCAATAAGAGGATCACTTTCCGACTACTTACCCACGCACACAAATCACTCTACGACATCGGACCAGATTGCCTCAACTCACGACTGTCCTTCTACACCCCCTCCCGCCAACTACGCTCTTCCAGCCAAGCCCTCGCCATTGTACCTCGCATCAACAAGACCACCATGGGAGGCAGATCCTTTTCATACCTGGCTGCTAAAACTTGGAACTCACTCCCCGCTTACCTTCGCCTTACCCAGAACCACCTAGCGTTCAGAAAGCAACTTAAAACGTGGATATTTGACAAGTAATCCTCCTCCCCTCTGGGTATGTAGTGCGCTATACAAATTCTATGACTTGACTTGACTATTGGCTCCCTTCACATGGTGGGGAAGAGCTATTATCATAGTGCTAGACAAGGTGAACTGAAAATCCTTGCACAGAGCAGCCTTCCAGCTTGTGTGTGGAGGCTCTGCATTGCTGACATCCACAAAGGGGGTTGCAAGCAACCTCCCTAGGAAATTAGAGGTAGCATCTGAAGCTTTTGCTAGACTTTTAGGGGAGAGAGAGGTGTGTGGCTCTCAGGCTACTTGCTAGCTATACCTCTCCTTGTTCATGCCCCCTCCTCCACCTCCTCTCTCATAGAGTGAAAAGTTTTTAAAGTCGTCGGGTATGGGGCACTTCACACACTAATAGGCCCTTTAAAACCCTCCTTAGTTTCTTTTCTGCTCCTGAATTCTTCATTACCCCTGGTGCAGGGGTAGAAACCAACAAGGGCAGTGCCACCACGAGTACCCAAGGGCACCACTAACCAGTGCTAAAGTGCTTGGGTTCTTTCCTTTCAAACATGGTAAAATTGGCTTACACCGAATTGGCAATTTTAATTTACTTGTAAGTCTGTAGAAATGTGGTTCTACATGTACCCAGGGACTGTACATTAAATTCTGCTAGTGGGCCTGCAACACTTATTTGTGCCACCCACTTAAGTAGGTTATTTAAAGATGTGTCATGTCAAGACCAGGGCCTTTGTGTTAATTTGTCATGCTTTCTGGCCAGGGTGGCATGCCATTTGAGACATTTCCATGCCTTCTGTCAGCCTGGGTGGTTATGTGTGACGTTTCCATGCTTTCTGGCCTGGGTGCTTAATTATGTGTGCTATTTCCATAGTTTCTGGCCTCAGTGACCTGGAGCTTGAGGCTCATGTGTGACATTTCCATGCTTACTGGCCTGGGTGTGTGCTCGCTACACACCATGTGGGGGGCTGGTCTCACTTTTACTTTGTTCTCTCTGATTCACTTCTTGTGTCTATTTTTGGTGCTCTCTGAAAGAATGTCTATGGGTACATATGACTGGGTGGGTAACCTGGTGCTCTTTAACCCCTTTGCTGCGGCGGCAATTCCGCCGCAGCGCTGGGGGGGTGGGGGGGCCGAGCGGCGCTCGCATGCTCGTGACGGAGCCGCTCCGTCACGAGCCGCGGTTGCGCTGTGCTTATGACGGAGCGGTTCCGTCATGGCCCCGCCCGCTCAATAGAACGCGCCGCGCAGGCGCGAAATCAGCGCCGCGCAGGCGCGGCGGCAGGGCCATGACGGAACCGCTCCGTCATGAGCACAGCGCAACCGCGGCTCATGACGGAGCAGTTAAGATGAAAGTTGATACAATTGAAAATGTAATGAAAAATGTGCTGTAAAATTCACCATTTTGGTCTGTCGTTTTCAAAATTTTCTTGGGGGAGAACCCCCCCAAAACGCCCCTAGTAGCGCTCGGGCTCACCCCCTGCACTCACTCGATACGTGCCGGACGGGGGCTGGTCTGCCAAAATTTGCCAGGGCTGCTTTCAATTCCCAGTCCGGCCCTGCTCGGAACTGCAATAATAATTACTGTATTTCTGCTTAAAAGTCAGCAACAGATATGGATTGGTGCATGCAGGCGGAGAGGATCATTTATGAAGGCAGGGGATACCCACAAAAATGGACTAAAATCTGGAAAATAAGAAAAGGGTCGATATGTACACCTTTTAATGACGCGTCCCCACTCTCAGTAGATCAGGAAGCTCAGTAATGTTTCTACAATGTAGGGATTTATAAGACAAGCAAATACATTGTTGATCCTGTGAATCGATTCGTGGTGATGATTATTGTATTACTGTAATGAGAGAGTGAAAACGATGGAGATTGCACTGCACTTTATTATTCTTTGTTTGTATAGTTTTGTTTGTGTTTATCCAATAAAAAGATATTTTTTTTTTTTTTAAGTCAGCAACTGAATATCATCATTGGGAGGGAGACTCATCTCAGAAATGTAGTGGTTAGCATGACAAAAGAGATAAGGTCATGATCTCCACAAACCTCTGAACCAGAGTGGAAATTAAGAGTCATAATATATTTACCACAACAGTTCAAAAGATACAGATTTTTGAAGTAACTTCACTGACACAAAATCGAATAACAAAAGCAAACTACATACCTTGTGCAAAGAAAATGCCAGCCCCCGAAAACAAACCATCCAAGGCCCCTTTTTTTCTGGGTAATTCTTGCTCTGGGTAACGTCTGGTAATCACTTTCATCATTTTCAAAACCTTCTTCAGACATCATCAGTGGCATCTCATCCAATGGGGAAGTTTCATCATCTACCTCGTACCTGTAATGCAGATCACATAAAGCTTAATGGAAAGAGAATAACGTTTAAAGGCAATAATGATTGTTCTAACGAAAACGATAGAAACTCACGACTCACAATTATATAGAAAGCACATCCATCCTGTCTTGCCTTACTAACACAGCAAGAAAGAAGTAAGCAAGGTAAGGAATGCATTTCTGATTATCTTGGAAATTCACTAAATCACCAAGTCCATATTCGATTAACAGGGCCAAAGAACTGGTTAATAACTGCAGCTATTCCAGACATCTTGTACTATATTTGATGCTCAGACGTTACAACTAGTAAATATTCTTAGAAGAAACTGCCAGCAATCCCCAACTATGCATGGAGATAAATATGTTCCCTCAAGCAGCATCAAATATAACCACTGCCCCCAGAGGTGCTACAACTGCGACCCCCGGCGCTATAAAAAAAAAAACAGGAATTCAACAACGAGGGCTATCATACGACTATATTCCCCTTCACTACCTACTGTAACTTTACATCATGTGATGTAGTAAAGGTCAATACCTATCCGTTGGGTGACTCTGTTACTCCTACTCTGAAAGCACTTGCCCTTTATCTACCTGTAGATGTTCCTTTCCCTTACTGCAAGGAGAGTAAACTGCTTCTGTAGCACTTTTAATTGAGGGTTCCGAGAGTCTGGATGGCATAAGACTGCATATCTCATATTCAGGTCGATCTCAACCCTGAGTATATGCCTCACCTCACCAGACCTCTTCATTTTGTGAAGGGGGCCTATTGACTTACATACTAAAATACTATGAAGCATCTTAATTCTACTTCTGGTTCTTTCACATTCTCACACAGTGGGACTACTTCACAGCTTCTGAGAACGAGAAAGGGAAGAGGAGACAGTTTAGTTTAGTTTAGTTTAAAGGAGTTTGTAAAGCGCCTGGTGACGCCTCCCGGCGTGTCCCCGCGCTGTGGAGAGAGCATTTTTATGAGGAGAGAGAGGAGTACCATTATGAAGTAAAAAGAAAGGTTTTCAGCTTCTTTCTAAAAGAGGCCTCATTGGTCTCTAGCCTAGTGTCCGTGGGTAGGAGGTTCCAGTGCATGGCCGCTAGAGAGCGGAAGGACCTGCCTCCCATTCTGGCTTTTTTGATGCGAGCGACAGAGGGAATCAGGTAGCTTAGGTCTAGGTCAGTATAGTCTGCAGAAATTCCAGGACAAATTTTGCTTTCTGTGGTGACATCATATAGCTACCCAGCATATACCTCTAACAGGCACATGTCAGGAGAATGACACCTAAAGCCTTGGTGAAGTGCGAATCTGGATGGAAGCTCGTCAGTTCCATAGCAATGGTGATGGAGAAGGCTATATATATATCTGGCAATCGTGAATTTTAGCAGCTGCATGACTAGCATAAATGCTCCCAAAACAACAACAAGCTAGTCTGGTGAATGCAGATCCCTGGTTTAATTGAGATGAAAACACATATGTAGTAGAAGCCCACTACTCAGCCAATTGGACATGAGGATGTGGGAAGAAGGTCACAAGAACAATATCCTATTTAGATGGAATTCAAAGAGCATTTTTAGAATAAAGGAGAAGTAAGTGTGGAGAACCATCCAGTGTGTATGAAACATTGCGTTAGGCATTGAGGAACAAACAGTCTTGCTAACGCACCTGACCAATGCTTTGAGGAGTAAGAGGGCCATCTTCCATGAGAGAAGAGCAATGTCCCAGGATTCACTGTATCCTCAAAAGGTATCAGTCTAGCAAGAACTAAATGATGGTCCTGAGGGCCAATAGAATACTGTACCAGAGGAAACAAGTACATTAGTGTTAGACCTCGAACCAGGGCTACAGGAAAGGCACTACAAAGACCATAATGCCTTGTGCGGGGTTGCATTGTGTGCTGTCCCATACTGCCTTGCGATGGGTCACCTGATACCAGGGGAGGTTCTTAAGCTATCAGAGAAGTAATGGCGGCGCTTGACGTTCCTGCTCAGTCCTGAAGTATCCTGCCTTGGATTCCCTGTTTTCCTGCTTCGCCTCCTCGGAGTCAAGCTCCGCTTTGATAAACGGATATTCCCCTTGCTTGGCATATTCATTTTTGTAGCTGCGTGTTGTTCGTAGCTTTTGGTGCATCTGCCGAGTCGTGCCTCCCGTCACCCCTCCCTTGAACTTTCAGAGTCGCGGCGATTCTACAACGGCTTACCTGGAGACCCACTTGGCTTTCCCAGTGTGCGCGCTACCTTCTCTCTCTTCTCGTAGCGGACGCGCCTGATTTTCCTCACGAACACCGATACTGGGCGTCCCCGTGAAGTAACGGGCAGACGTTTCCTTTTTTTTTTATATTTTGAAACTTTACTACAGTGTGCTCTGCACTCCTACACTGAGGAATCAAGGTTGACCACACGCCTGGGGAAAATTTAGGTAAAAGAAGCAATCCCCTGAGGAGAATAACCTCACCATTCTAAAATTCCACCCAAGGATGTATGGACTGGGATGCACTTCATATGGTTTGCTCAGAGAGCTGGTCGTAGCATTGTGGAATGTGTTGCTGCAGGAAGCCTATTTGGAGTCTGGCATGGAACATCACTCCAATGCAGGAAGCATGAAGTTCCAAAAGTCCCTGGAACCACCAGGCAGTTTTGGTCTTGTTGAGCAAGAAAAGGCACTGCCTAGTTGATTACAGTCATTCTCTCTGAAGGAGAATAGGCCTTTACATGCTGAAGTTAAGAGTAGCTGACTGAGAACCCAAGTATCTAATAGGTCTCTCGGGTCTGTAATGTGAACTCCGCACTATCCCGGAACGCTTCTTTGATGAGACAGCCAACACTGGATTGTACTGTAGCACTTGTAAAGCACTTTCCAAACACCTCATAAGGCATCAAAGCACCTTCTAGGTGGCTCACTATGCAGCTATGCAGATTGCTGTATATGGCTGATATTGTGTATAATCACAACTGTTACCAAACACATACACTGATGACCCAAAATTTTCCGATTCAAATATTTTATTGCGTACAACCCCATACTCGACTACCAGTCATCAGGTACTGTAAGCCATCAATAGCACATCCCTTTAGTGGTGTACCGCGGAGAGCACAGTCATATCCTTTATTGGACGCCAAGTTAGTTCACAGTATTTATAACTGGTCCTCAATGACAAATTCAACACTTCTCAAAATAAAGTTGTTTTATTCAGCATGTCGAATGTTTCAACAACTGTTAACACGTCCCAAAGCTTTTCGGGATTCATTTGTCAGTGAAACAAAATCCCCATATTAAAAAAAAAACACAGTGAAGACAAATAATACAAGTATTCATCAAATAACCACCAAGTAATTATCAAGGATAATCTTAAATTCTATGTCCAGTGCTTAATCACCACTATGTTAAAGTACTAAAAAAACATGCGTACATCTAGTGCACCCTGATTGTGACAGTGAACTATCACAGAGTTAATAAGTTATTCCTATAACACTAGCCTCACATCTTTTTTTGCTTAAATCTGTTTTATTGTTTTTTCAGATATCTTTCAGCACATATGCAATACATATAACTTTAGCAATGGCTTAGTAAGTTTTGAAAACATTGCACATCACATACATGTACATGGTGTTACCTACTTTACCATAGCACAGAGTTTAATAGTACAGTGCTGGTATGTATGCAATAATTGCTGGTGAACACCTACAAATGCTCCATTTTACAGCATATTTTGATTACAGAGCTAAATAATTCTGCTACAAAGCAACATTCTACAACCTACAAGGAAAACCTTAGCAACCTTGACTGATTCTATCACACAATGGATAGCCATGCCCCTGTGTATGGCAGGAAGAATTTCCCTGATAAAAATGGTGATACTACCCAAACTGCTATACCTTTATACTAACATCCCCTACAACCCCGGCAGATCATTCTTCGCAGCCCTGAAGACACAGCTGATCCAATCAGTTTGAGGTGGCAAACAACCCAGGCTCAATTGGGAAATTATAACTCGCCCCTTCTCACAGGGGATGCGGGGAGGAGGCTTGAGGCTCCCGACCTGGAATTGTATTAGTGGTGTACACAGGCACACTTTTCTGCATATTGGTTTCACCCCCCCAACAGGTCACACCTAGCTGTGGAGTTAGGATATATGGACCCAATAGCATTGTCAGGGGTCATAGCGGTACAGCCTAAGATTAGAGATGCAGACCCAACTACTGTAACATGCACCTCAGTAGTATGGCTGCCGCTGCAGAGACGCTGGACACACCAATGCTATACTCACCCCTGCTTCCCTTTCCGTACCACCCAGACCTAAAAGTGACTCAGGAATCAGTTTGTAGATAATTATTGAGTAAAGCACAGATACGGATGTGGGGAGACTTATATGAAGATGGTAAGTTCCGTACAAGGGAACAGTTTCTCCATGAGATAACAACAACAATGAACCAATTCTTATATGTCAGGCTTAAGCAGAGTGCGAAGGCAGCTACGCCTCTATTTCTGCACAAACCGCCAATACTGCCCCACTACATGCAATACTACAAACTAATATGCCGCCGCATGTGACATCTCTTTTATACCATAACACACAAACATCCCGTAAGGTATATAAAGCGAGATCGCGTAAACTCTGGGAGTTTTAGCTTGGTGCTGCCCTGCAAGACAAGCAGTGGGAGTATTGCTGTAGACAGACAGGACACATAACCGCCAATAGTCGACTACGTATGATACACTATAAATTTCAGTCACGGGATAGTGATAAATACGATCACTGCGGAAGAGAGGCTGCAGACTTCGTGCACCTAGCAAGTGAATGTGCAGATATCAATCAATACTAGCATCAGGTATTTAATAAACTCCCACAAATGATCGAGTGTCCCTTGCAGGCATCGCCGGTCACAGCCTTGCTGGGATATACAGAGGATGTGGAGGCAGCATGTAGAAAGTATACAGTACTGGGGTTGTTGATTACCAAAAGGCAGGGTTGTCTGCAGATGGGGTAGGGGAAGGGCGCCTACGTTTAACCCCTTCACTGCGGGGCTGATTCCCCTGCTGTGCTGGGGAAGGGGGGGTGCGCACAGCGCCTCCATGCTCATGACGAGCTCAGCTCGTCATGAGCCACTGTGCTCGTGTGCTCAAGACGAGCTGAGCTCGTCACGGCCACACCCGTTTGTGTAAAACGCTCGCGCAGCAGGGGAATTAGCCCCGCGAGTGAGCGTTCTAACGGTCATGATGAGCTCAGCTCTTCATGAGCACACGGGAACCGTGGCTCATGACGAGCTCAGCTCGTCATGAGCGTGGGAGGGGTTAAGGAATGGATTTGAGATCTTATATTCTGGCAAGAGCAGTCACTCATATATGTCGAACTACTTCCACTATCTTCTAGGCCAAAAGACATTTGGGACCCTCTGAGAGCATATTTACTGACTACTCCTATATAATCCAAGGGGATATGTGGACCGAAGGCTATATGAGATAGTAGTGTGATAGAAACAAAAGTTATATGCTTGCATTCTAATATACCCATCATAGACATGTGCTAAGTTCCAGGAAAAGGGGAGTTCACAAAGGTTTAAAGGTACACGCCAAAGACAAAACTTTAGCATGTTAATAAAAGCGGTAAGAATGAAATATGGCAAAAACATGAAGGTATTTAAGGCTTAAGTTGATAATGTATACTGTATATGCAAATACTGTAATACAAACATATCAAATGGTAAGTTATATTGAATAGGTGCTTCTGAATTTGCTATATGTGAAATACGAATAAAAAGATTTTTTTTTTAAACAACATTCTACAACATACATTTTGTATATGGCTACCAATAAAAATGATCATTGTCCAAGCAGTCAGTTGCATCTCTCTATTGCTGCGTACAACACACATGCACATGTGGGTAAGTATAGGCTCTCCCAAAAGTGGCCCCTAGTGATGTGCTAATTGTCTGTGGATAGTTCAGTGCAACTCTGAAAGGTGTGCGAGAGCGATATAACCGCCGCCAAGAGGCGCAACGTGATACTCTTCCATGGCTGCATCGTCCCCATCTACATTGGATTCATTAATCTGTGGGGAAGAGGGCATATCAGTATGCAAATCTGCCATTAAAGTGTTTCAGTGAGCAAAAATAGTGTGTTTTCTTAGGCCCAAATTGTAAGGCTGTGCTCTCCGTCAGCACCTAATTTGTAAACAAGTGCAACCGTGCCTCAGCATGTGGGGGATCAGGGTATTTCCACCTGCAGGTAATGAGGCATTTCGCCAGGATCAGCCCCAGATCAATAAATCGGGACGCAACGTATTTCTTGACCCTACGATACCTACCTAAGATGCATACCTCCCATTTGAACGTGAGATCCCTTTTTGTGCAATGCAGCAATCAAAACGTTCGAGTTTTCCAGTAGTGTGCGATCAGGTGACAGACCCATAGCATATGTAGTAAATTGCCCTTTGCCAGCTGAATGCGGGGGCAGGGGACGTCATTGCACCCAAGATATCGATTAATTTTCTCGGGGGTAGGATAGGGCCTATGTACGACATACAATTGAATCAAATGGAATCTGGTGTTTCAGGAGCTTGTGATGGGACTCTCCAGTACAGCATCCCATTCCTTATCGGTATAGGGATGGCCTAAGTCAGTTGCCCACTTACCACATAACTGCGTGAGGGAAAGTGCTGTATTGGTAAGCAATGATTCTGCTAGCCAGAGGATTAAGTGCTTTCCACGCCCCAGAACATGTAGGTACAGTATTGTTAAATGTGTGAGCAACTTGTTCGATGTGTCTTCCCGACTGCGACTCGGGCCCCTTTGAATGAAGCATGCAATAAGAACTGTTCCAGAGGAAGTCCTTCCTTCTTAACCAGGGTATTTTATGGTAAGAGTGTACCATCTCTGTAAAGTTCCCCAATTGACTGAACGCCAGACACCTCCCAGTCTGCAAGTTCCGCTCTAGTGGTAAATCTGTGACTTTGTGGTGTACCAAGTATCACCAGAGCTGAGGGTTTGGGGATGGTGCGTTCAAGTTGCCATCTTCAAAAATTCCATGCACTGAAGCACAGGCAGATACATATTTTCGCTTATTATCCACCACAGGCAATGCAGAGCACTCCGAGTGGAACAGATTGTTATACTCAAGTATGCATAAAATATACAGAATTTTTGGTATATATTGTGTAACTTTACTCCCTCAGCATAATGTAGCAAGTAAGCTCAACTGAAGTTTAAAAACCCTTTCAAGGTGGAAGTATACTGCCTCAGAAGAAGTTGACCCTGCTGCTGAACGGGTAGCGCTGCGGCGGTGCGGAATCCTGGGCTGCTTGAGTCATTTGGACTGGGAGATAACGCGGCTGGAGGTGGAAGCAGCTCCCTGGCCGCAGGGGCGGCTCCAGGCTCATGGCGGCCCTGGGCAGGGAGTGAGGTAGGGGGCCCCGGAAGAGGGGGTCCTGGTGGGGAAGAGCCCCCCGGAACTCAGGAAGGGGGTCAGGGTGTTTGGAAGTGGAACGGAGCCAGAGGCCGCCAAATCCCTGCCACTGGGGTCGCCTCGCAAATATGTATCCATCCTCAGAGGATTATTATATTAAGGATATATATTGGCGTGGCGGCCCCTGGGGTTTGGCGGCCCTGTGCAGGTGCACAGCTTGCACATGCCTAAGGTCGGCCCTGCTGGCCGGCGAGCCGCGGACTGTGGTGGGTGGCAGGCCGGCGCAAAGTCATACTGCATGCGGCGCCGCCTTCGACATCTGGGCGGTGGTCGATCGCTGCCTGTGGAGCTTCGAGGGAGAAGCAAACAGCGCAAGACCCATGCGTTGCAGCGGGGGGTGAGCGACGATCCCCCCCTCCTACTGTTCCCTAGGGAGCCTAGGAGTGGAGGCTGAGGCAGAGGGCACGGTGCATGGTGAAGATCCCGGCCCACAAGTGCCCTTGAGTGCAACGCCCAGAGTCACGGCCAATCACTCCACGCGGGGCGGCTGCAGACGGGGAAGTGAGAAACCCGTGCTGCGGCCGGGCCCCCGCCCCCCGCGGTTACACCAAACGGCACTTGGAGCCCCACGGTTACGAGCCTCAGGAGAAGAAGGCCTGCCTTGGTGAGGGGGGTCTGGGACTGACGCGGCCCCCATTTGGAGAGAGCAGGCAGCGGGCCTCCGCTGAACCCTGGAACAAGGTGCGCTGCATACGTGAGGCACAAGAGGACGGACGGACGTGGCAAGGGGCAATAGAGGCCTCGATAGAGACGGCGGAGGCGAGTCGTGTTAGGCGGTGAGAAAGGCAGAGCCTTGCTGCCAGCCCGGGGGCGCCAGCTTGCACAATACACAGCTTACAGGGGCAGCAGGCGCGGAGTGTGAAGCGCACCTCGCCCCCTACACCCCCCTACAGTGCCGATTAGTGAGCCCTCACTCGGGTGGACTGGTGGGTTGAGGAAGTGTAACATTCCCCTACAGGCACAAGACCTAGGGGCGGGGGACGCAACGCAGATTACCCAGGCCCAGATTACTTGCCCCCATAGTGCGGCAACTGTGGAGGAGGTTCTTGGCTGCCCGAGGGAGTGCGAGGAAGAGTTGAGGACCGCACCTCTACTACTACATACTGCGGATTGCAGTTAGCAGGGATAAGGAGGGACTACAGGGAGAAGGAGCAAATGCACCCGGGGAGTGCTGGAGCGGCCCAGCTGACCTGGAAGAACCCTTGGGACGCAGGAGAAGTGAAACGTAGCAGCAGCAGCGGAAAAGATCTGGTCCCCCCTGAGTCTGCCTGGCACGAGTTAATCGCTGACTGGTGGAGTATACCAGTGACGACTGCGAGTTGGCACCCCCTGCCTCCTGCCGGACCGACGCATTCGGAACAGGATCGCAGTTAAGTCTGAGGCTTCGCGTGCTACCCCATTCGCCCCCTTAAAGGGTATAATGGGAAGAGGTGACAAGACCCAATCAAAGCTGCCGTTCGAACAGAAGCGCTCAAAATCCCACGACACCGGCGACGCCGAGTCCACGAGACAGCCAGCTACGGAGAGCGACGCCACTGGTACGGACATACGGAGCTTACTCTTATCAATGGAAAAAAGATTGCAGAATGGGATTGCGACATTAGGCACGAAAATGAATGCTCTAACCTATAGGATGGATAGAATGGCAGAAAGACTGGATAAACATGCAGAGAGACTTAACATGTCTGAAAGAAGGATCACGGAGGTGAAAGAAGCACATACCACGTTAGACACCGATCACAAGAAACTAGGGAAACTCATGCAGTCCATACATGACAAGACTGATGACTTGGAGGCCCGCTCGCGGCGCTGCAACCTAAGAATCACGGGACTGCCGGAGATTACCCCCACTGGGAATATGGTAGATGTTCATAGAGAAGCGGCTGGTTACGCTGCTTGGGGAGGGAGTCTTCTCGACAATGTTTTTAGTGGAATGGGCGCACCGCTCCCTTGGTCCCCGACCCCGCCCAGGTGCCCCACCGCGACCCATTATCGCTAAACTGCTTAACTATAGGGACAGGGACGCGGCACTAAGAGCGGCACAGGAGAAGAAGTCGCTGAGGTTCTGATATTACAATATATCCTGACTTTACAGCAAGAGTGCAGGAAGCACAGAAACATTTTGTCCCGTTCAAGAGACAACTGCGTGATCTAGGCATCGACTATGCTATGCTATATCCTGCGAAACTCCGAGTGAACCAGCAGGGGTGGTCCCATATATTCACAGACCAAAAGGCCTTACAGCAGGCTTTGAAGGGGTGGTCGAGGGAACAACACAGAAGCCCGGACAGACAGCTGTTGGACGAGGCAGCGGGTGGCCGCCAGATGGAGGAGCAGGACTTATATAGAAGGACATTTGCATCAAACGGAAGTAAGGTGGGGGGGAGCCGCGATCCTGTGTAGTATAGCTAATGATGTGACACTGCTAAGGCTTAAAGTAGGTAGGACATTGAAACTGTTGGGGCTAAGATGCATGTAAAGGATATGTGGAGGGAGGCATCAGCTAAGATTACATGTTTATTTCGGAACCGGGTGATGTATAAGGCTAGACACGTCGGGACACGGAGGGGGACACCGAGCAAAGTGTAATACAGCTTTATTCTCCATATACGGAGTGACCTCTGCCCACGTGTGCTGAAGACCACAGTATTTGTTTTTGAGGTTTGTTTGCGGGGTGTTGTAAAGGGGGGTAGGGTGGGACCCGGGGCACTGAGTGACCATGTTGGGGGGCGGTCAACTGTGAGAGTGAGGAGGGGGTGGGTGCGATGATTATTGAATATCTGAGGGATCTATTTTGTTTGTTTTCACAAGCAGGGTACAGCACATGTACACAAGATATAGCAGGACACACTATGTGCAGAGACTACACTGATGGCGGGGCAGGCTACAGCTGATAGCCCTGGACGGGCTCACAATATCAGAGCGTTGTCTTGGAATGTTAGGGGTCTTAATGATCCCTAACATTGCGTAGTTGCGCAGGTTTTTGAGCTACCTCCACAGACACGCTATAGATGTGGCCCTGATTCAGGAGATCCATCTACCATTGACGAGCACGATGCTGCGCTACAGAGGTCTTGGTGACAATATCATGAGGCAGGATTTACTACGCACGCAAGAGGCGTGCTGACGTGGGTGAATCCCAAATCGGAATACACATTAGAATTGCTGAGGGCAGAACTGGAGGGGTTTTTTGTAATTTCCCGGTGTAAGGGGCGGGACTTGGACCTGGTGATAATAAACGTGTACGGACCTAACTATAACTGCCCAGAGTTTTTTGCATCGCTGTCTACAGCTACATGTAGTTTTCATGATACACAGTTTTTCTGGGGAGGGGACTTTAATTTGGTAAGGGACCCAGACTTGGATAGATCGGCGGGCCCAGCCAGGCGTCCTGCCGCAGCGGCACTCGCACTGAACTTTGTGATGGTCAATATGGACCTCAATGATGTCTGGCGGACGTGCAACCCGGAACAGGGGGGGTTCACGCACTACTCCGCCTTTCATAATTTGCACACTCGCATAGGCTCTTGGCTTGCCTCTACGTCACTGTTGGTACAAATCCAGGTCTGTCAGGTCCTGCTGCGCACGCTCTCAGATCATTCACCATTGCTCCTGGTCCTGACCACACCTAAGAAAAAAATTCAGCCGTTTACATGGCGCTTCCCACCCTACTCACTGCTGGATCTCCTCTTTAAGGGGAAGCTTGCGGAGGCAATTGAAATATATTTTGAGGCAAACATAGGGACATTGGATAGCTTCCAAACAGTATGGGAAGCTTTTAAGGTTTACATTGGGCGCATTGTAATGACTAAACACTTGGGGGTCCTTAGAGCCATAAGACAGAGACTTATGGCCAGATGTAGGAGCCCTAATACCGGTCTGAAACGGCCGATTTCGGCCGTTTCCGACCGGTATTAGGGTTTTCAGATGTAGGGGGCTGAAAAATACAGAATCGGTATATTTACCGATTCAGTAAAATTACCGATTCGGTAAATTACCGAATCGGTAAATATACCGATTCTGTAATTACAAATGTAGGTGGCACAGTTTACAGTGCCACAGGCCCTTAAGAGTCGGTATTTTACCACACAATCCTATTGTGTGGTAAAATACCGAATTCAGGTGTGCATGCACATCTGTGCATGCACATCTGTGCAATGTGACACACAGACATGCCCTTGGGCATGTATGTGTGCCACATTGCACACAAGCCTGTACTTAGGGTGCTAGAGGGTGTCAAAGTGACACCCCCTGCACCCTTGCAGGATTCGGTATTTACCGATTCTGTAAATACAGAATCGGTATTTCCCATTGATTCCTATGGGCTTCAAAGCCCATAGGAATCAATGGGAAATACCGATTCTGTATTTACAGAATCGGTAAATACCGAATTTTACAGATTCGGTAATTCAGATTTTAAAATTACCTAAATCTGCCCCCTTCCCATTTACAGACTCTTAAATACCGAATCGGTAAAATTCGGTATTTAAGAGTCTGTAAATGGGAATTACCTACATCTAGCCCTTAGAGACTTGGAACTGAAACTGGGGCAATTGGAGGAACGACTGGTGTCAGACGATAATAAAGACCTAGCGGAAGAGATTAGGGGACTGTTAAGTGAATATCGTGAAGAGGCGGACAGGGAGGTCAAACACATGGGGAAGTATGCGTCGGCGCGCACGTACGGTGAGGGGGACAGACCAGGATCGGTACCTGCAAGGGTGCTGGGTGCGAAGCGGGGGGAGGACACAAATCAGAGCTATACGCTCTGCTGACGGAGAGCAATTAACTGAAGAGGCAGATATCGCGCCTCGGTTCTGACAATATTATATTGACTTATACACGACAAGAACGGGGGACTTGAATAGGGACATCATAGACTATCTGGAGCACAATGAACTTCTGTCACTTACAAACACACAAAGGGAATTTCTGACGCTCCCCTTTGAGAAGGATGAGATAGTAGAAGCACTGGCTGGTATGAAGTCGTGGAGCGCCCCAGGCGCTGATGGCCTCAGGGTGGGTTTCTACAAAACCTTTCTTGATATCCTGCTCCCGCATCTGGTTGCACTCTATGATGATATGTGCGAGGCGGGTAGCATGCCACAGTCGATGAGGGAGGCAAATCTGGTGGCGATCCACAAGCCGGGTAAACCCCCAGAGGAGTGCAGCTCGTACCGCACGCTTTTCCTCTTAAATGTAGATGCCGAAATATATGCGAAAGTCTTAGGTAATCGACTAGCACTCCTGGTTCCACACTTGGTTGCCCTGGAGCAAGCGGGGTTCATTCCGAGTAGAAACATGACATATAATATTCGTACCGTTTTCGGAACAATGCAGCATGTGAAGCAGGACACAAAGGCGGTGGTGGTGTTCCTAGACATGGAGAAAGCCTTCGACTCTGTGGAGTGGCCCTTCATGCGACACGTTTTGCAGAGAATGGGACTGGGGCACGGGTTCCTTCACATGATCGGTACCCTATACGCCAACCCCAGAGAGAGGATTCGATTGGGCAATTTGGTTACGGACTCCTTTGCCATATCGAGGGGGACTAGACAAGGCTGTCCGCTCTCCCCCTTGCTATATGCTCTAGTCGCAGAGCCGTTGGCATGCGCGCTCAGGAAATATCATGGAAATTAGGGCATTGGATTCCCGACATACAAGATAGTAGTTTCCACTTACGCTGATGATACGCTGCTTTAAGTCCGTGAACCCGAGAACAACTTGTCCGCCGTTCTTAGAGAGGTGGTGCACTTTGGCGCGCTCTCTGGCCTGAGGGTAAACTGGGCAAAGTCCCTGGCTTTTCCACTCACCCCATCCACGAAGGAATTCGAGATGGAGTATCCGCTGCAGTGAACCACGGACTCAGTCAGGTACTTAGGGGTCCAATTACAAACAGATTCCGAAATGGTATTACGTGAGAAATATGGAGTCGCCATCAGCAAATTGAAGGGCGATGTAGAAGTCTGGTGTCGCCTCCTACTCTCACTGATGAGGTGTATCTCCATTATGAAGATGGTGATGCTGCCTAGGCTGTTGTTTCTATTCATGAACATTCCAATGGTACTCTCGAGGGTCTTCTTTCAGAGGTTGAAACAGTCTATGGTTAAACTTGCCTGGGCGGGTAAACAGGCCCAGGTACAATGGCAGGTCCTTATGTTGCCATACCGTATGGGAGGCCTGGGGGCTCCGGATTTGAATTGTACTACATAGCCGCGCAGGGAGCCCACATGTACACGTGGATTCATGGAGATGCGAATATCCCATTTGTCCGGATGGAAAAACTTTTTGAGGACCCTCTCCCCGTACCAGCGACGATATTTAAACCGTTTGACCGACGAACAGGAATACTGGACTCGATAACTGCTACCAATCACACATGGCACTGTTTGCTGCAGCAGCAGGGGGAAGCACTTCTCTACTCACCTACTATGCCATTGGAGTGGGCCCTTTGGTTGGCTCCCTGCAGAGACGGGGGTGATAAGGGCACTGCACCAACTGAAAGTACTGACGGCAGGAGACTTGTTTCTGGGTGGAAAAGCTAAGACCTGGGAACAGGTGTCCGAGACTACGGAAGAGTGCAGCGCTTCCAATTTTACAGGGTACACAGGGCCCTGCAGGAACAGCTGGGAGAGGACCTAGATGAGCCGCTGGAGGTCCCCGAACTTACTTATGTGATTAAGGCTGAATCTCCACGTAAGGTAGTTACTAAGATCTACAAAATCGCAATGTCCCATTGGGAGAACAGGTACACCGCTGCGAGGCTAGCATGGCAAAGGGATTTGAAAATGACGATAGATGACGATATGTGGTGATACTGCTGTACAAACACAAGGCGAGTCTCGCTACACGGCAAACACCGGCTTATTCACTTTGAATATATCAATAGGGTGTACTACACACTAGAACGGTTATGTCGGTATGGTTGCGCGAGGAGGCGACGTGCAAGAGATTCCACGCGCCGATAGCAGATTTTTTACACTTGGCTTGGCTATGCCCCAAAATACGAGCATACTGGGTAGAGATATTTAGAGAACTGAGTAGAATAATAGAAATATCTCTGGACCCAGACCCAATGGTAGCCCTCCTAGGCTACTCTAAAAAGCTGCCCAGGGGGCAGCGCAGGTTGGTAGATATTGGCATGCTTATAGCTAAACGAGTGGTGGCCTTGTGATGGATAAGTGGACCGACGTCCACAGTGAGGCGATGGGCGCATGATGTTCTGTACTGCTGCATGCAGTCGGAAAATTACAATGAACTACTCCCCCCACGTAGCAGACCGAAAAATTTCTGGGGGCTTTTTCTGATGCAATTAACCAGTGGGACTTAGGAAGCAGCTCCGGCAGGGCTGCATCCTTCGGAGGGAGAAGCAGCGCAGCAAGATGCGACACACAATGGATGAACATGATTTGGTGGAAATAATTGGAACTGAGTGCGGGAGTTAGGGAAGGTCCTACAGGCAAAGTGTGCACCCGAGAAGGTGCGCACTTGAAATTGTCGCAGGTGGGGGGGGGTTATTCGGGTGCGGGAGCCTTTATGATGGGGATTGACTTGGAGGGGGATAGATTGAGGGGATATAGAAATAGTGCCAGGTAGAAGGAGGTGGGTAAACTGCTGAGGCATCCGTAATGTTATCCAAGAGGACCCCTCTTTTTTGTAATAATGTTGGTGATTTTGACATAACACGCCGCCTGCCCCGTGCAGGGTTGTTGGCATTATGGCTGTGTAACTTCTGAGATGGAGCTGTGTTGATGCCTATTATGTCTGCAGGTATCTTGCACTGTACGACTGTATGCTTTTGGTTTTGTTACGTAATAAAATATCAAAAACATAAACAAATAAATACATTTAAAAAAACTTCAAGGCTTGTAACTTCATTAATATATTTGGAGGTTGTAAGAGGCACACTACTAAAAGGAAGTCTGGTACAAGTCCTTTATCCTCACTGAATAACTCATACCCGAGGAAAAATTGCTTACAGAAATGCAATTTTAGATTTCCTAAAACTGAATCTATACCCATGTTGGGCCAAAACAGTTATTACCTTTACCCTAGCTAGGAGTTCAGTCAAGTCACTGTCTATATTGTATATATCATCAGAATATGATAGAGCCTCAGATATTCCTGTAAGATCTCTATGATTCTAGATAAGAACAGCCCAGGACTATTCTTATACCCCATGGGCAATCTTGTATAAGTCTACTGAAAATCACTGAAATAAAAAGTGGTTAAATACTTTGATTCAGGCGCAATGATTTGGCTAAGGAGCCACCATGCAAAATGGTCGCACGGAGGTGAAGCTCTTTCAGTTGGCGGTACCTATCAGACATTATCCTCCCAATTTAGTCTCCTAACCCAGACGCTAAGAGCATGCACTGTAAGTACATGATGTCTGCCCGTGAAAAATCAAGACTATTGAGCCTGGCAATGACAGCTAGAAGGAGCGAGGAAGGTGAATCAGGACCGCGTGGCAGCCCAAGCTGGCAACTGGGTGCCAATGATTGGAGAGCTGCATGGCACTGGCTGGTCCGATGTCTGAAGGCATTGACAGGGTGTAGGTCTAGAACAAGACAAAGACCTCCGTCCTTCTTGGGTACCAGAAAGTAGCGGGAATAACAACCACAACCTACTTCTGCTCTAGCACCCTCTAGAATGACCCTTTGGCCAAAAAGGGTGTGCACTTCCTGCTGCAAAATAGAGAGATAGACCTCTGTCAATCTTTGGTGCCGGTGGTAGTTGCCGCGGGATGAAAAGAAGGTTAAGGCATACCCTTTGAGAACAATTTGGAAGACCAATCTGTTCGATGTGACTGCTTGCCAACCCAATAGAATTAGTCTATTCAGCCTCCCAAGAGGTGGCTGTGATCCTGCAATGCACACTAAAGAGGTTTGGCAGGAGGAGGTTCGGGAGACAGTGTACAGAGTGGCACACTGACCTTGGCTGTGGGGCTGTGGGCACCACGGCCTCTCTCGCTAAATTGGTGGGTTCCCTGCAGGGGTGGGAGTGACTGGCAGTAAAGAATACCTTGTCTAAAGTCACGAAAGGAACACTGGATGTTTTGCTAGCGAGGCTGGATAGAAAGGCCCAGAGAGCCAGCCATAGCCTTATCTCCTGTGATACATCAGAGGGCAGAATCAGCCTTGTCCTCAAACAAGTGAGCCCTGTCGAAAGACATGGTTATCAGAGAGGACTGGATGCCGCCCGAGAACCAAGTCGATAATTGCCATGCACACCAATGTATTCCAAAACTGGTACCTACAGACCACTCAAAGGAGTCAGAGGTGTCAAAGCTAAAAGGAACTCTGAGCTTGGCTGTATCACATTCCTGAATCACCTGTGACAAAAAAGGGTGAAGGTCTTTTGAAACAGACAAGAGGACTTGTACCACAAAGTCCCAAAGAGAATGAGTATAGTGGCCTAGCAAATAGGAGGCATTAATCAACAGTAGGGCCAAACTGGCTGAGGAGAACAAGTGGTTCCTGAAAGTCTCCACTCTCTTTATTCCCTGCCAGGGGGAATGGCAGGGAAATTCTTGAGGTTGCCCTGGCTACTGGAAGCTTACACCATGTAACTCTCTAGAGAAGGGTGCTGCCACAAAAAGACTGGGTCGCCTGGCATTTCGCTGGTTTAATGGAGTGCCGGTACAAAACTTAGTCCAAGCCGCAGGAGGGTATCTGTAAAGGCCTCATTAAAAGGTAGGTAATGCTCCGAAGCAGTCTGGCCAAGCTGCAGCACTTCAGTCAGGACATTGGTCTTCACCTCCATGGTGGACGGGTGGAGGTCAAGGACTTCAGCCACCCTACACATGACCAGGGCTTAAGAGGCAGATTCTTTTGTAGCTGGACCAGAAGGAGGGAAAAGAGCTCTCTGGTGAAGTATCTAGTCAACTAGAGTCTTACACATCCTCTTACCAATTGTCAATGGCAAAGGGCTGACAAACACATCACACTGGTCAATATCATTGTCAGAGTCCATTCCAAAAAGTAAATGTAAAGAATGGTGCTTCCCTTGTGGTAAAGTGAGTGCAGAAACCTTGGTTGGATCGGGTTGCAACACCATTTGAAGTTGGACCAGCATTGAGGCAGAAAGGACAATCAGGCCACATATTTTGGCGGGCGGGGAATGGGGGGGAAAGGAGGGGTGTCAACATATACGTAAACGGTCGTTGTCTACACTGGATCCAAGAGCAGAAGTGGATCAGAGGGTCCAAATAGCACAGAGGGCGAACAAGCTGGTGGTAATTCAGGTGGAGGGGCTCTCAGCACCGTGAGGCCCGAAGGTGCACCAGAGGGATTCTATAGAGATCTGAAGAGCCAGAGCCTAGCTGTATGGAAACTTGGGCTGTGCCAAAAACAGCTACAAAATCAGCTCTGAAGTAGGTCACCTTCAGGAACAGGACTGTTGCTGATGTGCATGTGCTTCGTCAGTACGAGTGAAAATTTGTATCAGGAGCGGAACTCTGCTTTGACTACTTATGATGTTTGTGCTTACCGGAGGACATGAAGTGCATTGAGGACTGGACTCTAGAGCAGCTCCGTCACTCCAGTAATGGCACTGGGATCGAGCCTTGGAATTGGAGAGATCCTAGCGCGGTGTCTCCTTGTGCTTGGCGACATGGAGTTGCACCTCGCATTTCCTGATGGCCTTCAGGTTCATCAACACGTAGTCTCCATAGATCTTTGAGTTATGACTCGACCCCCAGACCTGGTGTGGATCTTTCACAGACATTTGCTTGCAAAAGACCTCGCAGGGTTTATAACTGGTAGTCTTATGAGGTACAACTTTTTCACACAGCTGAAACTTTTGAGGAAAAAGCAGTATCTGAGAGAGGAGAGAAGCTCCGGATCCATGCCTGGAGCTGATGTCAGTGCATGGGAGTGGCACCTATATGGCCCTGCACGTCACTTCTGGAGTGGAACGGCATCAGTGTGGAGCAGCATGGTGACACCTTCCGATGCACAAAGGTACTATCAAAAAGTTTCCGGATCCAGTTCGATGCCTAGGGAATATTCAAAAAGTGACAAATGTGCAACTAGAAGTGCTTATCGCAATGTTTTTACAATAGTAAATGGGATTTCAAATTGTTAATATCTGAGCTATATATATGATCTTTCTGTGTAGTTGTTATCGCACAGAAATTCTTACAATCCCCTACAGCAGCAAATGCTATATGGACTTGCCATAAAACTTGGCATGAAGTCAAAACTTTACTTAGATTAGATTATTCTTTTGGTATGAGGATAATGTCTTCAGTAGTTTTTTAAACAAATGTTTTACATAAGTATATTTCCTTTGTTTCAAAGAGAGTATGTTTTTTTCAGTTTGGACTGTTAAGAGAGTGTATGAAAAAGCACCAGAAGAAGTGGAAACAGATTTGTTATTGAGGGATAAACATTGAGTTCCATCTCCACTTACTGTTACTGCAGGATGTCCCTGAAACACCACTAAATCTATCAACATCATTCTGAAAAATATGTCCTGGAATCTGCTGGGAAAAGGGTGAGCACCCACCCAGCATCCCCAAAAGAAAACAAGCATTTGCAATGCAGTAGGTCTCGCATTAGGAAAGTTTGAGCTATTGGTATTGTAAATGACAATTTTTTTATTTATGTGTTGGTTTTGAAAATAGCGAAATTAATAGCTTTGTCATTTACAATGCCAATAGCTATACATTTCGAAAATGTGACACCTATAGCATTTGTAATGCAATATGTGTTGTATTTACGTGACTTAGATGTATTGATATTACAAATAACAATGGCTTTTATTTTTTAAAAATAAGTAATACTTAAATAAAAGTTATTGTAATTTATAATGGCAATAGCTTAAACTTATGTAAATAACTTTTGTGAAGATTATGTTCAGTGTATTTTATTGTGACGAAAATCCAAGAACAGAAGTGAAATATTAACATCTTTTTGCGACATTTGTAATAAAGCTTGAAACATCGAGAGAACATATTTAAACCAGTTGTTGAATGATTGCACAGATTGATGCTGTGGTGGCGACGAGTGATGCTGAGGCGTTCAGTGATGCTGTGGTAGCGCATAGTGATGTTGTAGTGCCCCTGAGTGATGCTGTGGTGGTGCTGAGTGATGCTGTGGTGATGCAATAGATAGATAGAGTGAGTGCGATAGATAGATAGAGTGAGTGCGATAGATAGATAGAGCGAGGGCGATAGATGGAGGGAGGGCGATAGATAGATAGATAGAATGATGGCGATGGAGTGAGGGCGATAGACAGATAGAGAGAGTGAGGGCGATAGATAGATAGATAGATAGATAGATAGATAGATAGATAGATAGATAGATAGATAGATAGATAGATAGATAGATAGACAGAGTGAGGGCGATAGATAGATAGAGGGCAATAGATAGAGTGAGGGCGATAGAGTGAGGTGATAGAGTGAGGGCGATAGATAGAGTGAGGGCGATAGATAGAGTAATTATGTGGCGTGTAATTATGCTGCACTGAGTGGTATTTGGAGTGTATGGTGCGTTGAGCGCAGTGTAAAGATGTAGCATATAATTATGTGGCACTGAGTGGAATTTGGAGTGTATGTTGCATTGAGATGCTGTGTAATTATGTGACGTGTAATTATGTGGCACTGAGTGGTATTTAGAGTGTATGTTGCGTTGAGCGCAGTGTAATTATGTAGCATATAATAATGTGGCACTGACTGGAATTGTGTGAGTGTATGTTGTATTCAGTAGAGTGTAATTGTGTGGCGTGTAATTATGTGGCACTGAGTGGTATTGTTTGGCGTGTATGTTGCATTGAGTGCAGTGTAATTATGTAGCATATAATTATGTGGCACTGAGTGGTATTGTGTGGAGTGTGTGATGCATTCAGTAGAGTGTAATTATGTGGCATGTAATTATGTGGCACTGAGTGGTATTTGGAATGTATGTTACATTGAGTGCAGTGTAATTATGTCGCACTGAGTGGTATTTGGAGTGTATGTTGCATTGAGTGCAGTGTAATTATGTGGCGTGTAAGTATGTGGCACTGAGTAGTATTTGAAGCGTATGTTGCATGGAGTGCAGTGTAATAACGTGGCGTGTAACTATGTGGAACTGAGTGGTATTTGGAGTGTATGTTGCATTGAGTAGAGTGTAATTATGTTGCGTGTAATTATGTGGCACTGAGTGGTATTATGAGGAGTGTATGTTGTATTCAGTAGAGTTTAATTGTGTGGCTTGTAATTATGTGGCACTAAGTGATATTTTGTGGAGTGTGTTGCATTCAGTAAAGTATAATTATGTGGTGTGTAATTATGTGGCACTGAGTGGTATTTGGAGTGTATGTTGCATTGAGTGCAGTGTAATTATGTGGCGTGTAATTATGTGGCACTGAGTGGTATTGTGTGGAGTGTGTTGCATTCAGTCGAGTGTAATTATGTGGTGTGTAATTATGTGGCACTGAGTGGTATTTGGAGTGTATGTTGCATTGAGTGCAGTGTAATTATGTGGCATATAACTATGTGGCACTGAGTGGTATTTGGAGTGTATGTTGCATTGAGTGCAGTGTAATTATGTGGCGTGTAATTATGTGGCACTGAGTGGTATTTGGAGTGTATGTTGCATTGAGTTCAGTGTAATTATGTGGCGTGTAATTATGTGGCACTGAGTGGTATCTGGATTGTATGTTGCATTGTGTGCAGTGTAATTATGTGGCATGTAATTATGTGGCGTGTAATTATGTGGCACAGAGTGGTATTTGGAGTGCATGTTGCATTGAGTGCATTGTAAATATGTGGCGTGTAATTATGTGGCATTGAGTGGTGTTTGGAGTGTATGTTGAGTTGAGTGCAGTGTAATTATGTGGCATGTAATTATGTGGCGTGCAATTATGTGGCACTGAGTGGTATTGTGTGGAGTGTATGTTGCATTGAGTGCAGTGTCATTATGTGGCATGTAACTATGTGGCACTGAGTGGTATTTGGAGAGTATGTTGCATTGAGTGCAGTGTAATTATGTAGCATATCATTATGTGGCACTGAGTGGTATTGTGTGGAGTGTTTGAGGTATTCAGTAGAGTGTAATTGTGTGGCGTGTAATTATGTAGCACTGAGTGGTATTGTTTGGAGTGTATGTTGCATTGAGTGTAGTGCAATTATGTAACATAATTATGTGGCACTGAGTGGTACTGTGTGGAGTGTGTCTTGTATTCGGTAGAGTGTAATTATGTGGCACTGAGTGGTATTTGGAGTGTATGTTGCATTCAGTGCAGTGTAATTATGTGGCATGTAATTATGTGGCACTGAGTGGTATTGTGTGGAGTGTGTTGCATTCAGTAGAGTGTAATTATGTGGTGTGTAATTATGTGGCACTGAGTGGTATTTGGAGAGTATGTTGCATTGAGTGCAGTGTAATAAAGTAGCATATAACTATGTGGCACTGAGTGGTATTGTGTTGTGCTATGCTATGCTTTGTTATGCTATGCTATGTTTTGTTATGCTATGCATTGTTTTGTTGTGTTTTATTATGCTATGCTTTGTTTTGCTATGCTATGTTTTGTTATGCTATGTTTTGTTATGCTATGCTAAGCTTTGTTTTGTTATGCTATGTTATGTTGTGTTGTGTTTTGTTAAGCTATGCTATGTTTTGTTGTGTATTGCTATGTTTTGTTATGCTATGTGTTGTTGTGTTTTGTTATGCTATGTTTTGTTATGTTATGTTATGCTATGCTATGGTTTGTTTTGCTATCCTATGCTTTTTTTTAATGCTATGCTATGTTTAGTTTTGCTGTTCTATGCTTTGTTTTGTTATGCTATGATGTGTTATGCTATGTTTTGTTGTGTTTTGCTATGCTATGCTCTGTTATGATAGCACCTTAGCTGCTTCGCAAATATCCCTCCCCAGTGCTGCGCTGTCCATTGGAACTAGTGCTGAATGGACGTCCAATGGTCGTGCGCAGCACTGGGGAGGTAACGCTTGTGACGACCGTTGGCCGTCAGCAGCGCTTAAGAGGCTATGCTATGTTTTGTTATGCTATGCAATGTTTTGTTGTGTTTTATTATACTATGCTTTGTTTTGCTATGCTATGTTTTGTTATGCTATGTTTTGTTATGCTATGTTTTGTTATGCTATGCTAAGCTTTGTTTTGTTATGCTATGCTATGTTGTGTTTTGTTATGCTATGCTATGTTTTGTTGTGTTTTGTTATGCTAAGTTATGTTATGTTTTGATATGCTTTGTTATGCTATGTTTTGCTATGTATGCTGTGTTTTGTTATACTATGCTTTGTGTTTTGCTATGTTGTGTTATGCAATGCTTTGTTTTGTTATGCTATGTTTTATCTTATGATATGTTTTGTTGTGTATTGTTATGCTATGTTTTGTTTTGCTATGCTTTGTTATGTTTTGTTATGCTATGTTTTGTTGTGTTTTGTTATGCTATGCTTTGTTGTGTTTTGCTATGCTATTTCTTGTTTTGTTATGCTAGGTTTTGTTTTGCTATCTTATGTTTTTTTATGCTATGCTATGTTTTGCTATGCTATGCTAGGTTTTGTTATGCTATGCTGGTGAGGGTGTGTGAGGGTGAGTGAGGGTGTGTGAGGGTTAGGGGGTGCGGGGGTGAGGGTGTGTGAGGGTGAGAGGGTCGTGAGGGTGAGTGAGGGTGGGTGAGGGTGGGTGAGGGTGTGAGGGTGAGGGGGTGTGAGGGTGCGGGGTGTGAGGGTGAGGGGTGTGAGGGCGAGGGGTGAGGGGGTGTGAGGGTGAGGGTGTGTGAGGGTGAGTGGGTGTATGAGGGGGTGTGAAGCTGTGTGAGGGTGGGTGAGGGTGAGTGAGGGTGAGTGAGGGGATGTGAGGGTGAGTGAGGGTGTGTGAGGGTGAGGGTGAGGGAGTGTGAGGGTGAGGGTGTGAGGGTGACTGAGGGTGGGGGGCTGAGGGTAAGGGTGTGTGAGGGTGAGGGGGTGAGGGTGAGGGGGTGTGAGGGTAAAGGTGGGTGAGGGTGAGATGGTTGTGAGGGTGTGAGGGTGAGTGAGGGTGTGTGAGGATGAGGGGGGAGTGAGTGAGGGGGTGAGGGGTGTGAGGGTGAGGGGGTGTGAGGGTGGGTTAGGGTAAGTGAGGGTGTGTGAGGGTGAGAGGATGTGAGGGTATGTGATGGTGAGGAGGTGTGAGGGAGGGTGAGGGAGGGTGAGGGGGGTGGGGGGGTGAGGGGTGTGAGGGTGAGGGGGTGTGAGGGTGAGGGGGTCTGAGGGGGTGTGAGGGTGAGTGAGGGGGTGTGAGGGTGTGTAAGGGTGAGTGAGGGTGAGTGAGGGTGAGAGGGTCTGAGGGCGAGGAGTGTGAGGGGTGTGAGGGTGAGTGGGTGTGTGAGGGGGTGGGGGTGTGAGGGTGAGGGTGTGTGAGGGTGCGTGAGGGTGCGTGAGGGTGTGTGAGGGTTAGGGGGTGAGGGTTAGGGGGTGTGAGGGTGACTGAGGGTGTGTGAGGTGAGGGGATGAGGGAAAGGGTGTGAGAGGGTGAGGGTGTGTGAGGGTGAAGGGGTGTGAGGGTGTGTGAGGGTGAGGGTGTGTGAGGGTGTGAGGGTGGGTGAGGGTGTGAGGGTGAGAGGGTTGTGAGGGGGGGTGAGGGTGTGAGGGTGAATGAGGGTGTGTGAGGATGAGGGGGTGAGGATGAGTGAGGGTGTGAGGGTGAGGGGGTGTGAGGGTGGGTGAGGGTGTGAAGGTGGGTGAGGGTGAGAGGGTGTGTGAAGGTGAGGAAGTGTGAGTGTGAGGGTGACTGAGGGTGTGTGAGGGTGAGGGTAAGGGTGTGTGAGGGTGAGTGGGTGTGTGAGGGGGTGTGAAGGTGTGTGAGGGTGGGTGAGGGGTGTGAGGGTGAGTGAGGGGGTGTGAGGGTGAGTGAGGGGGTGTGAGGGTGAGGGGTTGAGGGTGAGGGGGGTGAGGGTGAGGGGGTGTCAGGGTGTGAGAGTGACAGGGTGTGTCAGGGTCAGGGGGCGAGGGTAAGGGTGTGTGAGGGTGAGGGTGAGGGGGTGAGGGTGAGGGGGTGTGAGGGTGAGGGAGGGTAAGAGGGTTGTGAGGGGGGCTGAGGGTGTGAGGGTGAGTGAAGGTGTGTGAGGATGAGGGGGTGAGGGTGAGTGAGGGTGCGAGGGTGAGGGGGTGTGAGGGTGAGGGGGTGTGAGGGTGGGTGAGGGTGTGAGGGTGAGTGGATGTGAGGGTGTGTGATGGTGAGGAGGGGTGACCAGAGACAGACAGAGGCCACTGGAGACAGTCAGAGAGCAGCCTAGACAGACAGAGGGTGGCTGAGAGAGGGGCGAGCAGCGACAGAGAGAGGTCACTGAAGACAGTCAGACAGCAGCCTAAGTGTGGCAGAGAGCGAGACCAAGTCACGTCACTGGAGACAGCCAGAGAGCAGGCGAGATGCAGAGAAAGGGAAACAGCAGCAGGGGCAGCAAGAGGGATGGAGGATTGCAAGGACAGAGGGCAGCAGAGAGAGAGCGGGAGATGCAGAGACAGAGGACAGACGACAGGGAGGCGAACAGGGGGAGGAGAGCAGAGACAGTGATATACCAGAAAGATAGAGTGAGAATTTTGCAGAAAGAGAACAATTTCAACGTAACGGGATGCTTTAGCACAGTTAAATATTTATGCATTTTTTCAATCTGTAGATTTAACATCATTCTATATACTGATATATTTAGTATATGAAAAGCAGAATAGATTCTGGTGTAGTCACTGACATGGTCTGCATAATTAATCCTGACCTGAAGAGAAATAGAAGACTACACGAAGGAAGGGCGCAATGGCACTATAAGTGTAATTATGTCAGCTATGCCAGCAACATTAGCACATTCCTCAAAGTTGTGAAAAAGTGGCAGTCTCGATTCGATCTGTTTAGGGCTCTGGGAAACATTAGCTGTAATCTTGAAGGATGTGTATGGAATCCGTGAAAGAAAGAGACACGGCCTGGCGGCCGTAAAAGTGAAAGTACGGCCGGCCGGCCGTGAATAATTAGGGAAGGAGAAATGCCTGAGGCAGAGCGCACGCTGGGGGAAGCTGTGGGAGGGAAGCAGATGGCTTTGATGTGCACGCGCTTTTCACGGGTACTGCATGAAATCGCCCGATAGTTAAGCTCTGGTTAAGCCCCAATATCACTCGCCAGCAATGAGCAAGTGCATTAGCAGGCGAGCCCTAAAAAGTGATCCCAGATAGGTGGCAAACACCCTTTTACTCAAGGAAATTTTTTTAGATTTTGTAAAGAGTCTACAAACAATATGAAAATCTTTTCTTTGAACCGCACATTTCGAGCTTTGGTGTGAATGTAGCTCTCTAATATCTCTAACCCTCACCCAATCTCCATGCTGGTAGTGCACACAAGGTTGTTCTATACCTTCAGCACCAGTTGGTACTTGTAAATACTGTTACTGCAAACAGCATAGACTGCTACAACTGTAGCCTTCTGTAACAAACCTGCTTATAATTATCCACAAAGAAAATACGTCCTTTCTGGTTTTACCTTAGAAAGTTCACTTAACGAAGAATGGGATGTGATTATAGTGGTGTCCTAAAACTCGAGGAATTATTGGAGGATATGGGTAAAGTTCAAAATATGAGGCTTGTGAATACTATGCATGGCTGAAGGGTAGAAGGTTGGGAACAGCTATAGTACACAGTCAGCGGCTACCCCTCTGCCCCCCATCCACTGAGCACCTTCTGACGATCTCCCAAATGGGCAATGCAACTGGAAAACTAGGAGTATGGCATGCCTGAATGTCACATCCAGCCCTGAAGGTGAATAAACTTCGCACTGTTTGTGGCAAACAGCAACACCATGTTTCAAGTACCCACACGAGGTAGAAGGTGAGACAGAAGGTGAGGTCCTCTACCAAGTAATTGAGGGTTATGCCTAAAGGGCATGCCCCTCCTGGTCACGGCATTAGAACAGAGGATGCAGTATAGGGTAAAATCCAGGGCCAAGGTTATTGTGTTTCCATAAATAGCTGCTCATGGCTGTTGAACATGCACAGTGGGGTCTCGAGGTAGGGGCACAGAGCTAAAGGCTGTACCCTGCATCAAGGCAAAAAAGTATATTGTAACAAAACCAACAATAAAATTATTTGAATAAACATTGGGGAAAGTAAGTACTATTAGTTTTGTATGCAAGAAAAAATATCTTCATAAACTGTAATAAAAATTGCAGGTATAGGGACAAAGTAATGATCCAGAAACTAAAAACCCTGAAACTAAACTGTTATAGAGAGCTGCGCAAGAAAAACTTTCCCAATGTACTGCACATAACCTCACATACTGTCACTGAGGAAACCACTGGTGACATGATCCTCCACATCACCAATGATATCGCGAATGACATCACTGAAGGTGTTAATAATTATATTTTATGCATCTTCACTGGTACAGTAAATTCAGCCTCGTTTCCATATCAATCAATTAGAAGGGAAAAGGATGTAGAAAAGCCTGCACCAGTTGCCCTGTGCAGCAGGCTATGGGACAGTTGCACAAATTAGATGGCCTAGCCATCTAATAAGGTCAGAAACTATAATCAGCATGTGACCGGGGTGGGATGTCGAGTGCATGGTCTGGCCAAAGACATAGCAAACAACATTATTTCAATGAGGTATTATTTCTGAGAATTTTTTTTTATAAACTTTTAGAGGAAATATCAAATATCTCTCTTTTCTACTAATGAATGGGTTCTCAAAATGTAATAGAAAGACACCACGTAGAAAGCTCAAGAACAAATGATCATATACAGAGGATATAATAATCAAATGGTTTTGCCAAAGTGGGTGATATCGAGAACATGATCTGTATGCTTGTTGGTATGCTCGTGACGTGTTATATCGTACACTCTCATAATCTTGTGCCACCTCAAGCAAGGGGTAAATGAGGTCGCATGATAGCACTTTGGGTATTGTATGATGGCGTTTCATATTTTTGCATTTCGAACTGGAATTGCATTCATGTGTAATCAATATTAATTAAATTATATTCTAGATCACTTCATATGGGCCACTTGCAGCACATCAAATTCTCTGTTGGCTCACAGGAGTCATACTTTCTATTTCAGGGTTCAGCTTTTAACACTTAGTGCAGGAGAACCTAACAAAAACATATTAAAAATTGAACGTAGCAAAGTTTCAAAACGAAATAACCGTAAAGAGATATTGTTAATACTCAAACTCAGGCAGTTTTAGTAGCTTTACTCATACCCAAAAATTATTTTTGCTATAAAATGGAGACCACTGGTCCTAGCAGTGGGACGTCAAATCTAATGTAGGTCACGCAACAAGAACATACAACCTCAAAAGACACCAGCTGCCTAGCCCTCACAGAGAACTTAATCGAACATTTTTAATAGACGCTAAACATTAACACATACTGTGATGAGTGCAATAGATTCTGTGTTCCAGTTTACAAAATAGTTAGCCGATTCTTTCAGAAGAACAATGCTGCACCACTAAAATACATTTACATTTCACTACACAACATGCCTTACAGCATTTTGGAGAATTGACCTTTAGTAAAAGGCCAGCGCACTATCAGCCTGATTCATGAAAACCGAATTCTGCGATTTTTAAATTGCGATTTACAGCGAATCGCAATTTAGAAATCGCAGATCGGCATTCATCAAAATTACCGAGAAAATAAAGCGATTCGCACGCGGCCGCAAAAAGTGTTAGCGATTTTCTAAAATCGCAGAATAATCGCTATTTCCGTCAACATCCGAGTAGGAATTGCGATATCGCTAATTGCGATATCGCTAATTGCGAGATCGCTAAATGCGATCTCGCAAAATCACGAGATCGGAAAAACGGGAAGTCGCATTTCGAGCACAGTGATGACATCACAACCAGGAAGCAGCCAGTTCCCACCCCCATTCAGAACAGTGAGGCTGATCTCGAGGCTGCATCTGACTGAGCTCCATCCAGGACACCTGCAAACTTGCAAATCCTTAACTTATCACACTGCAGCAATGGCAGAGGATGCTGCCAGGGCCCAGTGACCAAGGGCGCAAGCGGAAGCTCAAATTCTCTGAGCAGGAGTTGGAGCACCTGATTGATGGGGTGGTAGATAACCACCCAAAACTTTTTGGAAAAGACTCCAGCAGGGTGCCTGAGGCGGAGAAACGCTGAATCTGGCTTGGGATAGCGGCAAAAGTCAACTCTGTGGGCGTGGCAGACAGGTCGCTGGAGGAGGTGAAGAAGAGGTGGTACGACCTCCGAGGTCGTGCCAAGGAGAGGGTGGCAGAGAGGCTGGGCGAGACCCTGGCTACTGGAGGCGGAGAACCTACAGTCCCTCCCAACACCCCCATGGAGGACCGCGTGGAGGACACTCTAGAGCCAGAGGCGTGCATTGGGGTCATCAATCTGGACTCATCCCGCCCCACCCAAGAGAGCCAAGGTAAGTGGCATGCGACTGCGACCCTGTCCCCTATCAATGGCCATGACCCAATAGCCTCCCATAATCATCGAAAGTCATGCAATCCATGCACATTAGGTCATGCCCAAAAGCATTGTGGGACATGTAGTCTGCCCACAATGTACAAGAACGCCAATGCAGCCAGACATGTCCCAAAGTACGCAATGCCACAGCCAGTCAGGGAATGTCATCCAGCATGCATGTAGCAACTGCACATGTGACAGATACATGCAACTAATGTACGTCCACTTCCCCTCACAGGTGGCGCTGACAACAGCAGCGACAACGACAGGCCGCTCATTGACGAGCAACCAGAGGATGCCGAGGAGGTGCCAACAGCGACACATCCTGCACCAACAGGCGCTGCACCCATCCCCGCAGCCAGGGCAACACCATCTGCGCCACCACCATCAGGCGCAGCACCTATCCCCGCAGCCAGGGCAAGACCATCTGCGCCACCACCATCAGCCGCAGCACCTATCCCCGCAGCCAGAGCAAGACCATCTGCGCCACCACCATCAGGCGCTGCACCTTTGACAACCACAACTCTACCACCAGCTGGACCCTCTACATCTGGTGCAGCTACTGCGGTGACAGTGCCCACACCCACTGTGGCCAGCCAGCAGAGCAGGCATGGCAGGGCTCGCCAGCAGAACACAGCACGCAACGGCAGGAGGGGGATGGCGGTGCGTGTGCCGGGCCTGAGCATTGAGCACCGGATGTTACGCATCCACCAACTGCATGCACGACGGCAAGGGGCGATCCAACTGCAGCTCCACAACATTGGCCGCAATGTGGCTAATGTGGCCGACAGGATTGAGCGCATGACGACAGCCATGGAGGCCAACACTGCTGCGCTCATATCGCAGCGCAACACCGCCCGCCGCCGCCACCGGCAGCTAATTACGCGGCTGACAGCATACACCCGCTCAAACTATATAGTTGGGAATGCCACCTCCCAGCTCTCACGACGGTCCATGGCGCAGCAGCAGCAGATGATCCAATGCTGCGAGGATGTTGCACGAGTGTTGGAGCAGGTCACCACTGCCGTACTGGCACTCCATCCTACTGGGCCAGGCAATGTCGGGGGGGACGACACCAGTGAGGGCACCTCCAGTGTCAGCAGCCTGTCTGCCTCACAGGTTGGCGTGTTGCGCCGCAGCACCAGGCCCACTGCAGGGGCACGTGCCGTCCCAGAGGAAGAGCCAGAGAGGCGATTGGGTGCTGCGCGCCGGAGGCGCACTTGAGTTTCATGTACATTGGCTGGGACATGCTGATGATACAAGCATGTCCTGTGTTTTGTTAGGAGCAGTATGGCGCAATACTGCTTGCATTTGAATAATTGAAACATAACATTATTATTGTGCCTCAACAATAATATTTAATCTAGCATCATACATCGGCCTCCTGTCATTATTTCCATTGGCATGCAAATGTGATTTGTTGGGTGAGGGGAGTGGGTGCACTAGAAATTGTTCATTGTGATGTGGTTGCGGCGTCTGTGTCCTTCAGCTGGGTTCTCCCTGCATGCATGACGCACATGTGCAGGTGGCCGGTCGTCCCCTTCCGACTCACTGCCAGAGATCTCTACAGGTATCCGGCGCTTGGCAGCAATGTTGTGTAGTATTGCACACACAGCCACAATGCGGCAGCACACATCAGGACTGTAGTACATGGCCCCACCAGTCTTGTGCAGTATGCGGAATCTGCTCTTCAGTAGCCCAAATGTCCTCTCAATGCAATTTCTTGTGCGTATGTGTGCTACATTGTAACGCCGTTGCTGTGGTGTAGCAGGGTTGAGGAATGGGGTGAGGAGGTATTCACGGAGGGCGTAGCCACTGTCACCTGAATGAGAGGAGCAGAGGGTGAGTGCCAGTGCAGCGCAGCTACTTCATCGCAGTGTAACATTGTGGGCAAAGTGTACTTACCAAGTAGGTGTCCTTCACCAAAGTCTCCCCCGGCCAGTCGTGTGTGGAGGCCGCAGTGCCGGAATATGAAGGAGTCATGTGTACTCCCCGGGTACTGTGCCACTATGTCCGTGATGTATGTCTTAGCATTGCAGACCATCTGGATGTTGAGGGAGTGGTAGGACTTGCCATTGCAGTACATGTACTCCGTTGCAGCTGGTGGGCAGATGTGGATGTGGGTACAGTCAATGCATCCTATCACATGTGGGAAATGCGCAACATTGTAGAATTGATGCTTGGTCTCATCCAAATCCTGTCGGCTGGTGGGAAATTTGATGTGGTGGTGTAGCTGGGTCAGCATTGCGTCAAGGAAACTCCCTAGGCAGCGGGACATGGTGGGCTGGGATATCCCACCAGCAGCCGCAACTATCCCCTGGAAGCTCCCGGAGGCCAGGAGGTGCAGGCTACACAATACCTGGACATGTGTTGGCACGACATTGGTCCGCCTTGTTGGGTGCTGCATCAGGGGGTCAAGGTCCTGAATTAGCTTGATGATCAATGGCCCATTCAGGCGGTACTTGGCGTATATTTGCTCTCTGGTTTGGCCCAGCAGGGTGAACCGCTGGCGGAATATCCTGTCCTGGATTCTACGTCTCCTCCGTGCTGCTCGCTGTAGCCTTCGCCGCCTGACCACCATGTAGAGTCCTGGCATTGTGAGACTTCTTATGATGATGCTGCATCTCCTTAAGTGTGTTTGGTCAGGCCTGCACCTGTTACTGATTGGGCAACGGATTTTCAAAAAAAAATTTCAATGGCTTTGATGGTTACCACCTGCTTTGGGTTGTCCTTAATTTGCGCCTCGCAAACAGCGATTTTGTTTTTTTTCGCTATTTGCGATTTTTCATGATTACCGATTGCGATTGTATTGCGAAATCCCTATTTCATTCGCAGAATCCGTGGTTTATCGCAAATTCCGATTAGCTAATGGTCTACTGCTGGGATTCTGCGAATCTTTTAGCGATTTCGCTATTCTGTGTTTGCGATTTCGCAATTTTCGTGGTGAATACCGATTTTGTAAATTGCGCTCGCAATTGCATATTCGCAGCTATTGCGAGCGCAATTTTGCTTCATGAATCAGGCTGTATGTCCTTTGCTTCTGTACCAGGCTGAGAAGTGCTTCTAAACAAGTAATAATGTAAACAATATTTAAAGATGTCTGCAATACATAGATAAAACATAACAATTACATGTGTAACCATTTACAATACCAAAACAGCCTGTTGTATGTCAGTTCAGAAATGATCTTACAAACTTGCATTTTTGGCTTGTTTTGAAGGAGTCAAATTCCCAGTTAAAAGAACAGTGTACAATGTAAATAATTAATGAGCTGCTGGAATACGTACTAGTGGGTCTGAAGGTGGCAAAGTCCAAGCACTCCATTTTACACTTTTAAGTGGTCGCTCTCGCCGGTCCAGATGGCTTCACTGCCATCTTCTACAAGACTTTCTACTCCCAGATAGCCCCGTTGTTGACCGCCCTTTTTAATTCCTTTTCTGATACCGGTGCTATCCCGCGGGATCTGATGGGTGCCACTATATCAGTTATCCCCAAACCAGGGAAGGATGAACGCAGTGTGAAGCCTACAGGCCTATATCACTCCTTAATATAGATCTCAAACTCTATACTAGCATACTGGCGGCGCGGCTAAGTCCGCTCATGCAGGGACTGGTCGACCCGGATCAAGCCGGCTTTATCCCGTAGCGACGGACGGTCGATAACACGAAAAGGGCACTCCACCTGGTTGAGCGGGCCACTAGGTTGCCGGGAGAATTCATGATGCTGGCGATAGACGCAGAGAAAGTGTTTGACCGAGTCCACTGGCCGTACCTGGAGCAGGTTCTTACCAGGGCAGGGCTGGGGGCTAATTTTCGCACGTGGGTCCTGAATTACTACACCTTCCCAACAGCATCGGTGCCCGTTAACGGCTGCTCATCGCCCACATTCCCCATTGAGTGCGGAACTCAGCAGGGGTGTCCGCTTTCCCCCCTGCGCTGTACATGGAACCTCTGGCACAGGCTATGCGAACGAATCCCAAAGTACGAGGGATTAAATTTGGGGCATATATTCACACGATCAGCGTATATGCCTGTTAGAAACGGGACCCTGGCCGGCCAAGACTCGCGTCGAGGTCGGTCAGGGATCACCACTTCTAAAGTCAGGGCAGGGGAGTCACACACCAAGGCAACCCCCATTCGCCCTCTAGGTAGCGTGGCGCGAGCAGTCTAGGCTAAACTTGGAGGCGGTATGAGTTAAGTATTTGCGCACGCACCCTAGCAACAACACCCAAGGCCCACCACAAAGAAAAGACTCCACACAAGGTTATATAAAAAATAGCCTTTGTATTATAATAAACAAAACACATTAGATAACACACAAACTTTACAATGTGCCAGGGGCACGGGCAAAATTTACAAGGGGAATTATGTACAGGACAGGGCCACATGGACCACTGTCAGGGGTAGGCACTTGTTAGGTAATAATACTGGTAGATATACACTTATGTCGTAAACATAGAATGAGTAGCACCAAAATTACAAATGCAACACACATCCAGTAATCACTGGAACAGTAAGGACCTCCTACGCAACCCTAACTCACTGTAGGTAAATCACGCAGGTAACCAGGACCTAAGGAAGGAATACCAACACCTAAGCAGTTCACTCTTAGCAAAGGGAAGGAAACCTAAACATACCATAAACCCTCAACAATCTACTATGCAGGTCACATTGAGCATAATGGATAAACATAAACAATCCTCTCTGCAGGTCACATTTAGCACAAGGGGATAACCATAAGAATACCTAATCAGGTCACTTTTAGAAAAGGTAAGCGGAATCAACATTTCTCTATGCAGGTTACTTTTAGCAAAGAGGTGCAGGTTAGAACACATGCGCAAGAATTACATAACAAGAAATTACAATGCGCGGGGTGCACAAAGCACAACACTCAAAAATGTCCCTCAGGCCAACTGGCCTCGAAAGGGGCGGAATGCCCTGAGTCTCAGTGTCAGGGAAGCTGCGCAGGCAGCACAGCACACAAACCTAAACGTGGCAACTGTCCACTAAGTGCTGGACAGTTGTAAAACAAGATGCACAACGTGGGAGCCAGGAGGGCTCAAGAACAAGGTGGGGAGACACAGTGTGGGAGCCTCGGGGCTACAACCAGCTGACTGCCTGTGTCCCCCAAGAGCCTCTCTCAGGGCTCTACAACAATCCAAAATGGCACTTTACAAGCTCAGTGCTCTAAAACGCTGTGGGCTGGAGCCTCGCTAGGCTCAAAGAACAAATGTGGCCAATGAGCCTCTCAGGGCTCGTAAAACAATTGCCCCCTCGAGCCTCGGGGCTCGTCAACAAATGCGGCCGTCGTTGGAGCCTCGCCGGGCTCAGAACACACAACTTGCCCCCAGGAGCCTCGGGGCTCCCAAACAGCTACAAGCGCGAGGTCGCGCTATGGGGGAGGGGCGGACACCGGCAATGTGTCCCGCGGCCCCTCTCCCTCCTTTCAGGCACTCACCGGGTCTCGGGGGCTGGAGGCGTCTCCTCGGCGGCAGCAGCGCGGGGCTCCTCTCCTCACTCGGGAGCCTCGCGGACACGGGAGCCGGCTGCTCCTCTCGCGCTCCGCCTGGCCTCGTCTCCTTTCCCTCCGCCTGACTTCCGCCGGGGCCGCCAATGGCAGCGCGGCCCTGGGGGTCAGGGGGCGGGACTTCCGGGTCGCTGCAGGCAGCGCGGCGGCCCGGCAACAGATTCCAGTGCTCCCGGGCTGCGGCGGTGATTTCCTGGGCAATGCCGGGTGGGCACCGGCTCGAAATTAAATCAAATAACACGGGGCAATGCCGGGTGGCACCGGCCTTAAATTAAAAGGTAAAGCGAGGTGGCACTCGCTACGCCGAAAATCGGCGAAATCGGTCCCAATGCCGGGTGGCACCGGCAATGAAAATACAGCGCTCCCAAGCGCTCAGGGCCTCAGGAGAAGCGCGCTCAGCGCTAAAAAGACAAGCAAAGCGCTGGGGCACAAGGAAAGCGCTCCTAGCGCTATAAATCAATGTCAGGGCGCCTCCAGGCGCAGCAACAGCTCCAGCAGGGTCTGGAGGCAGGCAGAGGGGCAAGGCAGGGCCAGAGCCAGCACACTGGGTCTCCAGGCAGGGAGACAGCCAAGTGGCGGTCCTCTTGGCCCCTGCAGCAGCAGCAGCCCCCTCTGGCAAGGTCCAAAGCAAAACAGAGAACAGGACCAATTGCATGGGGACACAGCCCCTTCTTATACAGGAAAACCCCTTTGTCTCAGGGTGCAGGGTGGGGGAAAACCAGTCGCAGCTGGTTCTGAAGTACTCTGTTTACCTCAACCACCCTCTCTATTCACTGGCAGGGCTAGGGCCATCAGTCGCACTACAGGGGGTGGAGCCAGCATTGTCCGGGGAAAGTCCAGGCCCATCAGGGACCAAGTGCACTCCTCCCAAGCCATCAAGCATGCTGATCTCACACTCACCACCGGGCAGACCCATCCAGCCTTCCTGGAGCCAGGCTCACCAGCCAGCTCCAGCCAATCACACTGCAGGCATATTTTCCAGCAATATGCCAAGTCCCAGAAATGGCATTTCTACACATGCCACATTCACGCAACATACATCCTTGCGAAGCATTCATTCCCACGAACACGCACATACCAAACTCGAGCATGCACTCCCCACACATCAGGAATTACTAGGGACACAGACATTCCCCATGCATCCCTATGGGAGAGCAGGCCAGCCTCACTACATGCACGCACTTTACTCTGGGACACAGAGAAAAAGTGCGCACAGACCAGAAAATCATCCACGCATATCACAGATTAAAATCAAAAAGATTAGGGGTGAACCTGCCTTAAGGGCCAAGTCCAACAATGCCGAAGACGTCCTTCTCTCCTTTGCCTCCCCTGCGGCTTCGTTGCCGGCCGGCGTGGCGGTCCTGGAGGCGTTTGCAAAGGCTTCCGGCTTTAAACTAAATATGGCAAAATCATTGGCTCTGGATCTTTCCTTGGAAGCACAGACACGTGCTTCGCTGGAAGCGCAGTTCCCCTTCCGTTGGCGTCCCCTACCTGGGGATACAGCTGGCAGCCACGCTGCAGGATACGGTGCGTATTAATTACGCCACCCTCAGTTTTTTTCGATTTGCGCGGGGGAGCGCCCGGTACGCGCACCGGGTAGCGAACCGGGGAGCGTACCATGGAGAAAAAAGAATGACATTTTTTTAAAAAAAATTTGTTTTTTTTTTAAATTAGAGGTAGTTCTAAAAAGAACTGTTTTTTTATTCTTTTTGTTTTATTTTTTTATAGTTTTTTTGAACATTTTTTACTTTTTTTGGCTTTTCTGAACAGTTTTATTTTTTTTGTATTTTTTATAGGGAGAAACAAAAAACAGGGATTTCTAAACAGCTCAACTGGAGAAAAAAAACACAGGAAAAAATTAAGGCTTCTTTGTGCATTTGTGGTTATCACCAGCAAGCATGATGAGTGTAATGCTCTGCTCATCATAAGTAATTAATTTCCCACAATGTACACAAACAATTTTGTATCCCCCAAACTGTGGTTGTATACTTGAAATCAACTGACTTGCTTCTGGACCCGATGGAGTGGGTTCTTTGGTTGTTGAGGTTGTGCCAGATGATTGGGGTAGGTTTTTGCAGAGTTCTCTCACCTCTGCTGCTGAATAGTTAATAGGATGCAAACGCTGCATATGCCGAATCATTGTATGATTCCCAAAGGAATATTTTTTTGTAGGGTTCCCCCTGGACAGCACAGCACCACAGATGAGACAGGTCACCTTTGCAGCGTTTACTTTTTTGAAACCAGTTGTGATTTTATAAAACTCCCATATGAAGTGCTCCCTAGGTTTGTATGGTGGAGTGTTTTCAGGCAGGAACTGCCTTGTCCCTTCCTCCTCTTCCTCCTCCTCCTCCTCTTCTTCTTCTTCTTGACCACCAATGAGATGTTCTGGTGGTCCTTGTGGTGGTGGTGGTGGTGGGGCAGATGCTCCAGCTGCTGATAGTACTGTAGCCATATCTGTAAGAAAAAAGCAGGTCTTCCTCACTCAAAGAACAAAGTGAGAATGAGGAAAAAAGGTGGGGGCTTTCATCATTTGGAAACCAAAACTGATCTGAACCAATGAAAAGTGTTATTTTCAGGTCACACTACGTGTCCCCCGCGTTCGTTTGCGCGTGGGTGGTTCCGGGCGCGCTTACGCCGTGCGTATCACGCATACGCAGCTACGTGATACGTCACAATGATGTTTACGCTCGCGCAAATAGCGCTAACGGGACGCTCCCTGGTACGCGCCCCGGGGCGCGTACCGGGGAGCGCCCCAGTCAGCGCAATTTTGCGCGCGCCCCGGGCGCGTACCAGGGAGCGTCCCGTTAGCGCTATTTGCGCGAGCGAAAACATCATTGTGACGTATCACGTAGCTGCGTCCGCGTGATACGCACGGGTTAGCGCTCCCGGAACCACCCACGCGCAAACGAACGCGCTACGTAAGCGCCGCGGGGCGCGTAGCGTAAGCGCGTCGGGTCATGTGACCTGAAAATAACACTTTTCATTGGTTCAGATCAGTTTTGGTTTCCAAATGATGAAAGCCCCCACCTTTTTTCCTCATTCTCACTTTGTTCTTTGAGTGAGGAAGACCTGCTTTTTTCTTACAGATATGGCTACAGTACTATCAGCAGCTGGAGCATCTGCCCCACCACCACCACCACCACCACCACAAGGACCACCAGAACATCTCATTGGTGGTCAAGAAGAAGAGGAGGAGGAGGAGGAGTAAGAGGAGGAAGGGACAAGGCAGTTCCTGCCTGAAAACACTCCACCGGGAGCGCACCAGGGGAAAAAAATAATAAAATAGTATTATATAAATATACAATATAGGATTCATTATAAAACATATTACATTTGATAGGTTTGAGGTCCTATATATAGTTAGGAATTAGCATTTAAAAAACATATGAAATTCACTGAAAAAACCATAGGTTCTACACCAGTTATAGATAGGAATTAGCATTTAAAAAACCAATGAAATTCACTGAAAAAAACCATAGGTTTCACACCAGTTATAGTTAGGAATTAGCATTTAAAAAACCTAGTAAATTCACTGAAAAAACCATAGGTTTGACACCAGTTATAGTTAGCTGGAAATTTTACTGACATAAAACCATTGAAATTTCCACGTTATAGTTAGTTGGACTCACTATAACTTGCGCGCCTGCAATGCACTGCTGATGACGTCACATATTACATCACTCATGACATGGTCAGTGACATCAATCATGACATCACTGATGACACCATCCTTGTGATAGAGTGACAGACCTTGTTGTATCGGGTTCCCAAGGCCTACATGCTCCAAAGATAACCCACTTACATTGAAAGAACTGTTGGCACGGAAGCTGAAAAATTCAAAGAACAAGTTTATTAAGACCCCATGGGGTGGTGGTACATTCCTACAGCACCCTTCGGTAATGCAAGAAGTATCACACCGAACATCAGTGTGACCCGTTCTTTTATACAATTTGCAGGTAATAAAAAGATAGGCGGTACAAAGTTACAGAGCGTTATGTACATATATGGTCATTTTTGGAACACAGCCAGCTCATTGGAGGGGTTACAACCCCGCTGCTCAGTTTGGCGGCACATTCCTGAGGGACGACTGGTCAGTTGGGACTGCGCATGTACAGGCTTGACCGTTACTAAAAATAGCCTGTTGCTGGGCAAACTCGAGTGGTCAGTGGCACGGACAACGGACTAAAGGACACGCTGGCCACGAGGCCGCTCATGATCTAAGAGGTCCGCCGTAACACACAAAATGGCGTTTCCAAGTATAGCCAAGTTAAGCGGGAAAACGTGTAGCACAGCTAAGCGCTAACCCGGCCATTGTCAAATTACGACAGACGACCCTTTTAGCGTTTAGCTGAAGCTACCTCATAGTGAACATAATCAGGGTGTTCATCTTCGATATCAATTAGCATTATTTGAGCTACTTCTTTGTGAAGCATCATGTTATTCTGAGCAAGAGCTCGTCTTGATGGTATGCAAGCTGATAAGCACATGGAACATAAGGCTGGGCCGCATTGTATACATAAACATACAGAAAACAATATTCCAACAATGATACATAGAATCGTTAGCAGTTTCCAACCCCAAGTGGTGAGCATTGACCAGAACCACCCTGAAAGAGTCCAAGTTCCATTGCCCGGGTGTATTTCGGCAGCTATCTTGTGCAATTTCGAAATAGCATCATAAACAGATGGTGAATTATCAGGTACGTATACACAGCAGCTACTTCCGATGATTCTACATGCCCCCCCACGGTCAGCTAGAACCACATCTAGAACCATTCTGTTCTGGAGCGTAACAATCCTAGAAATCTGAAGTTCTTCGGTAATATTTCCTAGTGCAATAGCAGTATCATTGGCTACAGCCTCAACAACACGGGTTAATCGTCGTATTTTCCGGCTATTCAAAGCAGCCCCTACAAAGGAGAACAATCCCAAATTGAAGTCCACATATTGTTGCAAAGCAGTATCAGTCTGGGTGATGTCGTCCACAACAACAGTACGTTTAACACGATTCAACACGAAATCGTGATAAAGGACATAATCATTATGATACATTGGCGGGGCGATGAATACAGGGGACAATACAAAGGATACATAACAAGTGCCTAACCATCCCAACGGGAGCTGATGATAACCCTTCGTTCCACAAATAAAATAAGTATTGCGAGATGCTACAAACGATATGCCATTTGGGCTATCAAATGTAAGTGTAGTGTTGCATTCACTTTTCCCCACCGGAATTGTACCTTTATTGCGTATACACAAATCAGCTTTAGTGGCAATAACATTAATAACATGTGAGCTGGATACATTGATGTTCCTCTGGTTGCTGTAAACACGTGGGGCAGATGCATTATCGGGGCGGTACTCCTCCCATTCAAATCGAGTACCCTCAGCTCGTGGATACCCATCCCGGTCATGGTAGCAAATTTTATTCAAACGGAAAAGCACCCTCCCTTTCGTTGGCCATCGCAAAGTGAATAGCAAAGTGTACCAGGCATTGCAAGACCCATTATGTGAAAACAGAAGCGGAATGAGTGGAGTGCCCCCTCTCTTCTGATGACCAGGCAGCATCCCACACACCCAACAATTGGAAGTATTTGTCATGTTATGCGTATGATGCAGAATCTGAATAAAGCTATTTTTCAAATAGGTCTGCCGGTGCCGTTCTTCATGGTAGGGCAAGGTGAAATGAAAATGTTCCGATGGAGCCGGGGTAGTCGGCAGCAAATGTTCACGTGCAGGCACCACGAGTTCAACTACCCAAGCTATCACTGCTATCACCACAATGGTCAAGACAAAAAGGATGGCACCAAGTATTCTTTTATCTCGTGATGCAGAAGACGCCATAGTTCAAAGAGTTCTTAATGTCTCAAATAGTTCAAAAGTTCACAAAGTCTCAAATGTACATATGTATATATTTATACCTAAAAAGGAAAAATACGGTGCTGAGCTCCGAGGTAGCCGTTGTTTTCTTCTCCGGGGTCAAGACGGGTGTCGCTACTCTTGGCAGAACTGATCCCCCCCCCTTGAGATTCCCGGTTTCCGTTTCACAAACCCCAGAGCGGTAACCAACCAGTCTCGAAAAATCAAAAAAATCTTCTCCTTATCGTGGCCGCAGATTATAGCGCTCTCGTCCAGAAACAGTGTGGTCCGGGAAGGCTCCCTCAACTTCGGCCGACGTCACAGCTGGGCTCTTTTCTTTCTCCAGAATCTCCTTGTAGTCGGTCAACACAGCAGGACTCACCAGATCAGGAGAGACACGACGGCAGTGGGTTGAGTGCACCCACCGCTTTCTGTTGGTCACTCGTACAGCTGTTCGAGTCGCCAGGAGGACCTGCTCGGGGCCACGCCACCTCGGTTCCAAGCTGTTCGCCCTCTCAAACGACTTTATCATAACGTAGTCGCCAGGATGAAGATTATGGGCCTCTCCAATAGAGTTGTCAGGGAGCGCTTCTCGAACCTGTTGATGAATAGAAAGCAAATCATTTGTTAATCGTGCCAAATAATCGTTCATCATTATACAAGGCACATCATGTATCAATCGCGGCTTGGGCACTCCCCAAATATTCATAGGCCTTCCAAACACCACCTCATACGGTGTGAGGCCAGTTCGCGAGTGGGGCACTGATCTGAGAGAGAGCAATGCTAGCGGTAAGGCGTCCGGCCACTTCAATGTCGTAGACGCCACAATTTTAGCCAGTTTTAGTTTTAACGTGGCATTATACCGCTCAACAAGACCTGCCGACTGAGGGTGGAATACAGCATGAAACTTCTGCTGAATTCCCAAGCCCTTCAACACATACTCCACAATTTTCCCAACAAAATGAGGCCCATTATCGCTCCATAAAAATTTGCAAACTCCAAATCGAGGGAAGAACTCCTTAAGCAACACCTTAGCTGTTGTCAGAGCTGTATTGTCTTTCGTGGGGAAAGCTTCAACCCATTTGCTAAAAGCACATACCACCACTAAGACATACTTCAGGTTGTTGCAACGCTCCAGCTGGATATAATCCATTTGAAGTACCTCGAATGGTGCAGAAGGTGGAACGAACCCTCCTTTCGGAGTATGGGTCCCCTTTGCAGGATTGTGTTGCAAACATATCAGGCAGGTCTGCACTACTCTCTTGGCAGTATTTCCAATCTCGGGATGCTCCCAAACTCGTGTTAACAGTCGAGTGATTGCAAGAGCCCCCACGTGCGCCAACCCATGTGTCATCTGGACCATCGCTTGCAAGTAAGCTGCAGGCAATTTCCATCTCTCCATGTCCTTACTTCTCCAACAACCTTCATCATCTAGCACCCCATCTGCTGCCCATGCCGCAAGTTCTGATTCAGTAGCTGATTTCTGAATATCTAGTATCTCTGCTCTAGCATCATACCATCGCTCAGCCTGTGATTGTGTCACGTACATGGGGGAGTCAGTTCGAGACATAGCCGTTTGTCTCGCTATGCTGTCCGCAAAGGCATTTCCCTGACCCACTTTATCGGTGATCTTTTTATGGGCGCTACATTTTATTATCGCTACTTTCTTTGGACAAAGCAACGCGTTTAGGAGATCACGCACTAGTTCTCCGTGCATAATGTGTACTCCATGAGAAGTCAGAAACCCACGTTCTCTCCAGAGTAGCCCGAAGTCATGTGCTACTCCGAAGGCGTACCGCCTGTCTGTGTATATGTTCACACATAGGCCAGCACTCAATTCGCAGGCTCTTGTCAAGGCTATCAGCTCTGCTGCTTGAGCCGATTTCTGTGGTATTCTAGCTGTTTCTATCACTGTCTTAAGTGTCGTGATCGCATAGGCTGCGGAAGTCGTACCATCTGGCAGTCTCAAACACGATCCATCAACCCACAGTTCCCCATCCACATCTGGAAGTGGCATATCCTGTAGATCGACACGACCCTTTGTCTGTTCCTCGGTCAAGAAAACACAGTTGTGATGTTTTTCTTCCTGACCCTCCTCAACCGGATAGGGCAATAAAGTGGCAGGGTTCAGGGTAGCGCATCTTTTTAGTGTGATATGTGGCGCCAGAAGTGTGAGCTCATATCCTGTCAAACGTGCGCTCGTGAGATATTGGGTCTTTGTTTGATTTAACAGGGCATCTACTGCATGGGGAACTAATACCAACAGTTTGTGCGATAACACTATTCCCTCACTCTGTCGTATAGCTACTGCTGTTGCTGCAACTGCTCGAAAACACCCAGGTAACCCTCGTGCTACAGGATCAAGAACCGCCGAGAAGTATGCGCATGGCCTCTGCTTGTCCCCGTGTGCTTGCACTAACACTGATAACGCACACCCATCCTTCTCGTGGACATACAACGTGAAAATCTTTGTATAATCTGGTGTACCTAACACGGGTGCAGAACAGAGGGCTTGTCTCAATTGTTCAAAGGCATTTTGACATTCATCTGTCCATTCAAGGGGCATTGGTGTAGATTTGGACAGTAACGCTAACAAGGGTTTTATAATGTGCGAAAACCCCATGATCCACTGTCTACAAAAGGACGTTAAACCTATGAAGGCACGTACATCTCTCTGCGTGCGGGGGACTGGTGTATCTAAAATCGCCTGAATTCGATCTGATGTTAATGCACGCCCCTCCTTAGACAAAAGATGACCGAGGTAGGTCACCTTGGGTCTACAGTATTGAAGCTTTTTCTTAGAAACCTTGTGATTGTTCTGAGTCAAAAAAGAAAGCAAAGCAATCGTACTCTCCTCACATTGTGCATAAGAGTCTGCAGCAAGCAAAAGGTCATCCACATACTGGATAAGGACAACCCCAGACTGTAACTCAAAGGAATCAAGCTGTCTTTTCAGAGCCTGGCTGTAGATACTCGGGCTCTCAGTGTAACCTTGAGGAACACGACAAAATCTATACGATTTATTATTTAACGTGAAGCCAAACAAATATCTACTATCAGGATGGACGGGGATAGAAAAGAACGCATTTTTCAAGTCAATAACACTAAAGGTCATCGCCGTTGGTGGCACCAGTGTAAGCAAGGTCGTAATGTCGGACACCACTGGGTATTAGGGAATGACAATTTTGTTAATTTCTCTCAAGTCAATAATAAAACGATAGACTCTGTCGTCAGTGTCTCTCTTAAGGATCGGAAGAATAGGGCTATTACAAACATTATAAGGAACCTCCTCCACCACTCCTGCAGCTATCAAATCTTGAACAATATGTGTCAGGGCAGTTTCACCTTCCCTCGAAATCTTATACTGTGGCACCCGTGGCAGAGAGGCTCCCTCCTTTACAGTAATTTGAATAGGTGGAATACGCATCTCTCCCACATCCGTGTCTGAGGTCGCCCATAACGTGTGCAGGAGAGAGGCCAAAGCTGGAATGTCTAGTATAGTGCAAAACCTATCTGATTCCGGGTAATTGTCATTCAGGATAACCCGCACTCCCTCAGGAGCGCACCGTATTGTTGCTCGAAAATATTTAAGCAAATCAATGCCCAGAATATTATCTGGTGTGTGGGGCGATAACAAGAATTGACCAAAACTGAAAAATTTGTCAAGACAAAGTGCAAGGGGTTTTGACAATGGGCTAGGGGAGGGTGTGCCATCAAACCCTACACATGTTATCATTTCGCCAGACAGGGGAGCCCTCGGAACCAAGTTTTTTGACAAAGCGCTACGAGTAGCTCCTGTGTCGACTAGAAATTGATCAGTAGAACCCAAAATGCCCGCTGTTACATATGGACCTTTCTGATCTACCGGCACTTCAATTGATTCCGTACCCCATCCTACGCAATCCTATGCGTGCACATAATCTTGATGTTCCACATTCTCACCCTCCGATATCTGATATTGATTTCGTCTATCAAAAGCATTTCGTTCATCCTGGCCACGGCCCCTCTCTTCAGCCCTTCCACGGTCACCTCCACCACCTCTCGCCCCCGTATAACTGCAACTCGACCTACCACCTCCTCGACCACGCTGACTACTATGTTCACGAAGTACCGGACAATCATCAGCCCAATGCCCAAACTCTTTACAATAAGCACATTGATCCTCCGCTATATCCGTGCGACCATACGACGTATTGCCTCCACCTCGTCTACCTCTATCATTCCCTCTATTTTGTGTTCCACGAACCTGTGCCAACATCACCTTCGTTTTCAATTCTTTTGCTTTCTTATCAACACTTTCTTTAGCCTCCAACTCCTGCCGCTCATAATACTGAGCCATAGTCAACAAAGACGCAGGGGTCGCCGTGGCCCAGGAACTTTCACTCGATTTTAATCGTTTTGCAATCTCCGGTAGGAGATTAGCCACATACTTATCTACAAACAAATGCCTACCCGTATCGTCTGTTAACGATTGACCACTGTAATCGTGAAACGCTTCTTCGAAGCGTGTAAAGAAATCTGAAACCGTTTCATCTGGCTTTTGTTTGCACGAAGCTAACATAGTCCAATCGATCTTTTTAGAAGGGACAAGCGTTTTTAATTTAATCAAAATAGCCGCCGGGAGGTCTAAAATCAACTGGCATGGCTTACATGCCGGTTCCCTATCTAGATCAGCTGCATTTATCTCTTTCCATGTTCCCCCAAGTATTGTTTCATCATTATTTTTACGAATTAATCTCCACATATCAGGTGGAAGAATTAACCCAAAAAACAAATCTATGTCGACAAGAGTCATCACACAGGACGAAATAGCCCCTTCCATCCCTTCATAGAATGCTGCCGGATTTTTACGAAGGTCAGGTAAAGAATTTTTCAACGCCATAACATCTGCTCTATTCCAAGGCGTATACACCCAGTTATATATAAAATACCCCTTCGCATCCTTTGACATTTTATCATCATCTGTACCTTCCCCTTTTGGCGGAACATACAAAGGTGCGGCTTCACGCATAGGCATAACATGCATGGTAGAACTCTTATCTGAACCCCGGAGAGAACACTCCTTAGATAGCCCAGTAGACTCCGGCCCGGACTTCTTATTCTTTTTCCGCTCGTCCCGCAATCTGGAAGTCTCATCCCGCAGCTGGATCAGTTGCTTGTAAAAGGCATCGACATCTGAAAGATCAAATACACCTTTTTCCAAATTCTCACGGTGAACTGACACAACCTTAATTTCTAACGTATCCGAAAATTGACGGTATGCAGTAACAACTTCATCTGCCAAAGTAGCCAAAAAATACAGTAATTCTTGGTCTGTCCATTTACCCCTTTCAACAACAACTTCAGCCTGAGTAACAAAATTCGTATTCACTTTACGAGCCCAGCTACGCAAATTTGCGGATTTCTCCGCAGAAAACCTGACACCAGACGCATCCCTTTTTCCTGGCTTATCCTGTCCTTCGTCATCAGATTCTGCAGTTGGAGCCGTAGGTGAGACGTACGGAGGCGGTGATCGATCTAGCAATGAAAAATCATCAATTTCATTATTAAGGACAGGATAAAGCGGTCGGCGAATAGGGAATTGACCAGTCGTTTGCAATTTACGTTCCCGTTCCTCCCTCTCTTTCTTTTCCTGAGCCTCCTTTTCCTCAAGCTGTAAAGCCTTATCACGAGCAGCCTTACGCTGCTCTTTGTCCGCCAAGGCAACTTCATGCTTCATACGTTCACGCACCGCTTTCTCCCACATTCGCACACAATCAAACATATTTTGTCTAGACCTTCGTTGAAACAAACATTGCTCCACAAACTGAACCTTACGCAAATCGAACGACCCATGTAGTGGCCATTGCAATTCAGGATCTGATTTAGTATATTTATTCCATAATTTACTGTACATTATAGGGGGAAGGCCAAATTTAATGTACATCTCACGGTTTGGTGTTCCTTCTGGGGGAGCCGGCTGTGCTTCCGCTAACCTAATTGTGGTACCATTTCCAAGACAGCACATCCCTCGGAGTGTGCTTAAAACAGGCATGTTCAAAAAGTATCACGAAAGCGTGATACCGTAAAAATGGCACTTACAGTACTTCACACAAATGTGCCGCTCAAAGGGAAAAAAAAACAATATTAGAGAAACATCTCTACATGCCTGCCTATGTGAAGTGCACTACACATATAGATTCAAAGTTCACAAATTCACAAATGTTAGCTAACTCAAATCAAAGTCATAGGTCATAAAACTTCGGCAAGCGTCCGAGGACTACCTTACCGATCACAAATCATAGAACTTCAGTAAGCGTCCGCAGACTACCTTACCGATCACAAATCTTACCCAAAGTCTCAAAGGTCCAGATTCCAACTGCCAAGGTCTTTTAATCGAATCAGCCAAACGGCACTTTATCCAGCAACGCAGACGATCAAGAACTCAGTCGGAGACCGGCGCCACCTGGAAGGTCAGATCAGAAGGAAAGGAAGAAACACCGCGGGTGCCAAGACTCGGGTCACTCAGTGGCAGCGTACGCGTCCATGGCGAGTTTCCAAACCTTCGTCACGACCTCTCCTTCGGGCATCCGAGTCGCCGATGAGTCCCTTCGTGGTCGCCAATTTGTTGTATCGGGTTCCCAAGGCCTACATGCTCCAAAGATAACCCACTTACATTGAAAGAACTGTTGGCACGGAAGCTGAAAAATTCAAAGAACAAGTTTATTAAGACCCCATGGGGTGGTGGTACATTCCTACAGCACCCTTCGGTAATGCAAGAAGTATCACACCGAACATCAGTGTGACCCGTTCTTTTATACAATTTGCAGGTAATAAAAAGATAGGCGGTACAAAGTTACAGAGCGTTATGTACATATATGGTCATTTTTGGAACACAGCCAGCTCATTGGAGGGGTTACAACCCCGCTGGTCAGTTTGGCGGCACATTCCTGAGGGACGACTGGTCAGTTGGGACTGCGCATGTACAGGCTTGACCGTTACTAAAAATAGCCTGTTGCTGGGCAAACTCGAGTGGTCAGTGGCACGGACAACGGACTAAAGGGCACGCTGGACACGAGGCCGCTCATGATCTAAGATGGCCGCCGTAACACACAAAATGGCGTTTCCAAGTATAGCCAAGTTAAGCGGGAAAACGTGTAGCACAGCTAAGCGCTAACCCGGCCATTGTCAAATTACGACAACCTCCTTTCAGTGTAATGTAACCCTAAAAACACATATTCAAAAAAAGAAACTAACATTTTCAAAAAAATGGATATACCCATACCAGTTACAACAACCAATTCAGTAATACCATCATCTATATACACATCCACTCATTCACCAACAGTTCTATATAGTCACTCATACATATGTAGTGAAACACCTATACATCCTGTTACATACTGACAGTCATCCAAAAGTTACTCACACACATAATCACACATGCAAATAAACTATTGAACATCCATTTATTTGCATATACAGCTATACACACACTACCACCTTACTTCTAAGGAAACTTACACATACTTACTCTCTTAAACAATCACTTATAGAAACACATACATATTTAAACAAGAACTCTTTCAATCTCTCACTCTCACATATACTCACTTATATACATCAATACTCACATATACTAGATTAACACCTTAGCTGCTTCGCAAATATCCCTCCCCAGTGCTGCGCTGTCCATTGGAACTAGTGCTGAATGGACGTCCAATGGTCGTGCGCAGCACTGGGGAGGTAGCGCTCGTGGCGACAGTTGACCGTCAGCAGCGCTTAAGAGGTTAAAACATATGTAGTTACTGATAAAGACACTAGTCATTCACAAACTAACACACACATATACACACTCATTCACCCATACAGTCCTGCACATATGCTGTCTTTAAAACACACACAAACAGTGAGTCAGTCATTAATGCATCTATGTGCTGAGTATTACTCCCCCCAAACCATACAGACACTTATACTGATACTAAAAAAAACATCTAATAACTCATATACACACACATGTAGCTACTCACCAACCCATGCAGCCACTTATACACAAAGTGAAACACTGATACATATATTTAAATATGTAAAAATTACTCGCTAATATATGTATTCACTAAGATACACTTAATAAGCCCGTTAACCAATCAATTTTTTTTTTAAAAACATCCATTTAGACACTTATTTAAAAATGTATTCTTCCATCGACTTTTCCAAATACATTTGAAAAACATATTTATTTTACAGAAAGACACACATTCACTGGATGGTGTCATCAGTGATGTCATCAGTGATGTCACTGAGCATGTCATGAGTGATGTAATATGTGACGTCATCAGCAGTGCATTGCAGGCGCGCAAGTTATAGTGAGTCCAACTAACTATAACGTGGAAATTTCAATGGTTTTATGTCAGTAAAATTTCCAGCTAACTATAACTGGTGTCAAACCTATGTTTTTTTTCAGTGAATATATATATATATATAACTAATGGTGTAAGGGGAAATAATATCCAGTGCATATATAAAAATATATAAACATATATATAAAATAACACAGAAAAACGTGCGCCATAAAATGGATGGTGGGAAGAAGGAAATGGTTCACCTTTATTGAAGAAGATGTCTTAGCACTGCTTGACCTACTGCTGCATCCCGTATGACCTCCGAGTCCAAACATTACCCCTTCACCGCGGCGCAAAATCCACCACGGTGCGGGTGATTTATGACTGTACGTGGTTCGGACTGTCCCCGGCCGTTCTCCACACACTCCCACCTTGACGTCGGACGGACGGTGGCCATCCAACGCATGCAAAGGGTTAATGCTTAGTGAATGTGTGCTGCGTCTTCCAGGTTGCTGCTCTGCAAATATCTGGTAGGGACACCCTGGCAAACAGTGCCATCGAAGTGGACATGGCTCTTGTGGAATGGGCATGTACCTTTGAAGTTACTGGTTGGCCTGCTTGTTGATGGTAGAAAAGAATCGCACTAGATACCCATCGAGAGATGCTTTGCTTTGTGAGAGGGAAGCCTTTCCTAGGAGCACTGTAGGCTACAGTTAGTTGGATTTACGAAAGGATTTGGTTCTGTCCAAATAGAATTGCAGGCAGCTTTTGACATCTACGGGTGCAAAGTATGTTCTGCTGATGTTTGAGGATTTGGAAAGAAAGATTCTAGTATAAATCGTTTAGTTAAGGTGATAGTCTGAGGGAACTTTAGGGATAAACCTAGGGTTCTTGCTTAAATTAATCCTACTGAATTTAAACGGTAGGAATAGCTTCTAGATAGTGAACGCCTGGAGTTCACTAACTCTCCTTGCTGATGTGCGGGCTAAGAGGAGATCAACCGACCAGGACAGGAACTTTGTATCTGCTCTATGGATGGGTTCGAATGGAAGCTTCATCAATTCTGCAAACACTGTGTTGAGCTGCCACATAGGAGGAGGAGCTCTCACAGGTGGGAAAGTTCTGAATAATCCCTTGAAGAATTTTTTCACCAGTATGCTGGACCATAGAGATGTATTGTATTACGTTCTTATATAGCGCGAACTGTCACCCTACGGGTATCCTGGCGCTGTAACCTAGACAGATGGTATCAACAACAGATGGGGCATTGGATGATCTCCTGAAACGAGAGATGGCCGCTAAATGTACTTTAATGGAAGAGGGAGCCAGACGTGTACGTGCAGATGTAGGAGATAAGGCCAAATCTCTTCTGGGGATGACAACACAGGGTGTACTTTAGTCGATCTGCACTAAATGCAGAATCATTTCCATTTGAAAAAGTATGTTTTATTCATGCTGTCCTCTCGTGCCCTAGCCAGAACCTTTGGTATCTTTAAATGTTGACACTCTTGGGACTCAGGAGCCAGGCGCATAATCTCATAGAACTGGGATCTGGATGACGTTACTTGTCCCTGGCTCATTGTCAATAGAGATGGAATCGGTTTGTGGTGTATCGAAGGCTGCAGTGAAAGGAGGTGTACCATTGTTGGCGGGTCACGCTTGATCTATTAGAATGATCATGCAGGGCTCCATCTTTATCTTCTTTAGCACTGCTGGCAGGAGAGGAATGGGAGGAAAGGCGTAGGCAAATACACCAGACCATGCTATGGAAAAGACATTCCCCAAGGATCTTTGATGGGATGCCAACTTGCGAAGTACCCCGGAAGCTTGTTTCCTTCCCAGTATAAGAATTGGCTTGGTAGTTTGGTTTGCCCTGTTCCCATCATGCACTGGGACAGGAACAGACTAATTTGCATATAGCCAGGTTCTGAGCTGGGATGGTGCAGTGAGCTAAAAAACGGTGGTGGATCTAGCCCTGATCTCTTGACTGGGTGAGAGTATTCTGCTTAATTCAGAGACTCTGTCCGTCACCACCCCTTGTTGTTAAATATTTTGTCCACCCTAAGCGTGGAAGGGTATACTCAGATGTGAGTCCCTTGCTCATTGCACCATCAGGATTCAAGCAAGCCGGGCCGACGACGACTGAAATGCCAGAAACCGGTCCCCGGAAGCTTGTTTCCTTCCCAGTGTAAGAATTGGCTTGGTAGTTTGGTTTGCCCTGTTCCCATCATGCACTGGGACAGGAACAGACTAATTCGCATATAGCCAGGTTCTGAGCTGGGATGGTGCAGTGAGTTAAAAAACGGTGGTGGATCTAGCCCTGATCTCTTGACTGGGTGAGAGTATTCTGCTTAATTCAGAGACTCTGTCCATCACCACCCCTTGTTGTTAAATATTTTGTCCACCCTAAGCGTGGATGGGTATACTCAGATGTGAGTCCCTTGCTCATTGCACCATCAGGATTCAAGCAAGCCGGGTCGACGACGGCTGAAATGCCAGAAACCGGTCCCCGGAAGCTTGTTTCCTTCCCAGTGTAAGAATTGGCTTGGTAGTTTGGTTTGCCCTGTTCCCATCATGCACTGGGACAGGAACAGACTAATTTGCATATAGCCAGGTTCTGAGCTGGGATGGTGCAGTGAGCTAAAAAACGGTGGTGGATCTAGCCCTGATCTCTTGACTGGGTGAGAGTATTCTGCTTAATTCAGAGACTCTGTCCATCACCACCTTTTGTTGTTAAATAACTTGCGAAGTACCGGCATTTGGCATTGCTGGTGGTTGCGAAAAGGTCTATGCTTGGCTTGCCCCACCGGGAGAAGATGCTGTTTAGAGTGCATTAATTTAACTACCACTTGTGGCAGGATGTTTTTGGCTTGCAATACGTGTCCACTATAGTGGTTTGCTTTCCTGGTACATACGCCGCTGTTAGCGACACCTTGTGCTGTATAGCCCAGTTCCTGATAAGTTCAGCTTCCTTGGACAGAAGGTAAGATTGTGTTCCTTCTTGCTTGTTTAGGTAGTGCATTGTTGTAGTATTGGCTGTCCTGACAAGCACTGCAGTAATTCTGATTCTGGGCAGGAAAGTCTTCAGAGCAAGAAACACTGTTCCTAGTTCGAGGAGATTGATGTGAACGTCCCGATAAGATGGTGGCCATTTTTCACTGACCTGAAGCTCTTGTAGGAAACTTCCCCACCCTTCCAAGAAAGCATCTGTTGTTATCACTAGAGGGGAGGCTAGAGGCAGGAATGGTAAGCCCTGCGATAGATGACGAGGTTGTGTCCACCATATTAAAAACAGACCTGGGCGGTGAACTTCACTACGTTTGCGGGGTTTGCGGAGTTTTCTGCACTCTGCGGAATGCAGAAAACTCTGGTACGAGTAGAGCAGCAGAGTTTTTTCCCCGCTCGCGCTCGCCAACAGTAAGATGGCGTGCGGAGCTGCAACTCGGGTAGAATTTCTACTTGAGCGGCAGGAAGATCAGCGCCTACGGCTGTTTGCGATGCATTCCACAAGTTATGGAACTCTGCAGATAATTTTTGTCCCTTCGCGGAGTTCCGCAGAGCTCCCCGAACTAAGCCCAGGCCTGATTAGAGAGGAGAGTATGAGTCGAGTTACTTGAATTAGGTTGAATATTCCCAAGACCAGTGCCCATTGGATGTTCAAACCTTCCTGAAGAGGACGCATGTGCAGGTGACAGTAAGGGATGAGATGAATACAGGAGGACATCATGCCCAGGAGAGATTTGTAAAGGCGTAGGGAAAGAAACTTTCTTCTTTGTACGCGTTGGGCCAAGGTCACTAATCTTTGTTTACTTTCCAGTGTGGGATATGCCCTGTTTAAATTGGTATCCAATATTGCTTCTAGAAAAGTTAGTCGCCGGAAAGGTTGGAGGACTGACTTTTTGGGGTTCAAGGTTAGGCCATGAAGGGCATTTGGGGGCGACGAACGCTAAAAAAGAATCAGATCAGATTTCTGGTGGCTTAGGATTGACAAAATCAAAGAGTGCTACAAAAGCAAAAAAGTGACAAAACTTGTACAGTGCTAATGGTGTATAGGGAGTTACTCAGTGATCCTTGGCAAGGGATAGCCATGAATATGGTAAGCCCTTTGAGAGGGGAAAATGCAACATCATGCTTGCTTGCTGTAATAAACCTATTCTCTAGGTGGCAAGAAGTTGGTTGTGAGAAACAGTTTCTTCATGAGCGGTCATCTGTTTCCTTGACAGTTTGTTTAAATGGGAAGGGTTTTCGAAAAGTTTACTACAGACAATGGGGTGCACAATTGTTCTCAGTAGTTTGACAGGTTTCTGCTAATGTATGATGTAAAACATAGGAAAAATGCACTCTATCTCCTTGAATCTAATGGGATGGTAAACAAATTAAACTAAACTTTCAAAGAGGGTTACCAACTGGCCACAAACAGTGGGTTGGTTAGGAAGAATAAGATACAGAAATGATTTGTCGCCTACCAGCTTGCACCACATAGTAGTTGCAGGGGCCAATGGCCATACATAGCATGCATAGTATTGGATCTGGAGAAGGCATTCAATACCATAGACTGGGAGTTTATGTTCGTGACATTAACATCCATTGGCATCACTGGCAGGCTTCAACGCCTCATCAGACTCTTCTACACGGAACCCACTGCCAGGGTGAAGATTGGACAATGTATCTCTGACCCAATAATGGTGAGTAAAGGAACGCACCAGGGATGTCCATTATCATTGCTCCTTTTGTGCCTTACATTTGAACTGCTGGCGCAGCAGTTCAGACAACAGGGTGAAGCATGGGGAATACCGATTGTTGAAGAGACGCATACTGTATCCCTATAAGCAGACAATGTGCTCATCTACGTTTGCAACATCCAAAACAGAATATTGGCAGACAGAGACATTCTGATAGAGTTCCAGGCTTGGGAGTGAACCAGGCTTAATCATGTCTGTTTCCGCTTCACCCGGACTGCCCACTGTAGCACTTGGTGGTAGACTCACACCTTGTTCGCTGAAAGCCAGGCCCCTTCCAATAGCTGGGCATCCGCATTAATCATACCACACAAGACCTCATAGATGGCAACCTCACAAACCCATCACCTACCTCGGCCCCCAAATGGTGTTTTGGACGCTGCCACTCCCTGTCCAAGGCAGAATATCACTAACTAATATGGTGATGCTCCTGTACCTGCTATATTTCTTTCACAATCTTCCAGTCTACATACCTCGTTGTACGTTTCGTGCCCTATATAAGGCTGTGGGTTGCCTATGGAATAATAGTAGGCGCTGAGTCGCATTACACAAGCTGGAGCTCCAAGTCAAAAAAGGGGGCCCTCAACTTTAAATATTATTGTTTATTGATGCAATTACAATGGTCTGTCCACTGGCTAGCGGGACGCCTGCTGGGAGAACTGGAACTGTTCACTGCTGACTCGGCACAACGCATGGTGCACAAGGCTTTCCTACCACCAGAGATTACCCCATGAGTCCAACAACCTCCTGAACGTAGCGCACAACAGCTTTCGCAGCAATCTGCACTTAATGCCGGCTCTAACACAATACACACCTGAGATCTGTATCAGTTCAGCCAGGCCTTTCCGGGACCTGGTTGGAAGGGAGGGATAGCGACATGGGAAGCGGCAAGAGTGTCACGCTGTTCTGTAATGGTGTAATCATACCATTTGCAGACTGACTGCGAGCTACCAGCAGACCGCTTCTTGGCTCATTGCCCGTTGATAGTTGAAATGCACCAACTATGGCAGATTTCAACACAGAGATGGAGAAGGACCCTCTGGTACACACACTCCACATTATAGGTGAATGCCGCAAGCCGATCATCTGGCTCACTCGATCCTTGGCATACACATGCAAGATTCCTTACTGTTGACTAGAAGTAGCTGGGAACATGACATAGGCCAGAGAACTAGCAAAAAAAAAAAGAAAGTGAGATAGGATTATGGCGTATCCACATAAACCTTCTTGTAATGCTAAGTTTCAATACATCCAAAATAACATTTTACATTGGGCTCATCTCACCCCAGCACCACTGCACAGGGAATTTTGGTCTGCATCAAATTGGCCTAGGTGTCACAAGCTGGATGCTGACATGGCTCAGCGCCAGGACACCGTTTGGTAACAACGCGCATAACAAATGTGGAAAATAAATAAGTAAATAATCTGGGGCTGCCCGATAGCGGTGATAATATCGTGAGAAGTCACGGATGCACTGACTGACATCACAGGATGTTCAGATCTATGCACCATAGAGAGTGGAGTCCTGGACCCTTTCAAGCGCAAGGAAGCAGTGAGCGCTACCAACAGCTTTATTGACTGGCATTATATGACCTTTGCTTGTGTATAAATACTTTGTATAGTTTGTTATCATTTCTTCCAAATTGATTGCTAATTGACGGTTGATGCTGGTAAAATTCTAATGTGATTTTATGTACTTTTATGGTTATGCAATATAACCGAATAAAGTTTTTCTGATCTGACTGGCATTGCTCATAGTCTGAAGGTCCATTGCTATACATTGGAAGGCCAACGCATTACCGGGGTTAAAGCATTGGCATACATCGACACACATCAACACTTAAGTGGGGTAAAGCTGAATCTGTGGCGCTTCGGCTGGAGGAGACCCGGGGCGGCGCAGGGTCCCCATAGCTGCAGACTGGGACAGTCTGCTCCATGAGCTACAATAATTTAAAGAGGATCCCCTTGCTTAAAGAGACCTGACGCCCGGGTACCTTGCTGGCTCTGCACTTTGGGAGCCTGGAGACTTTCGCTGTTCCCTTCCCCTTAAGAGGAGCACTCAAAAGACGTTGACATTTTGTGTGGGTTGATTCTATCCAGCAAGCATACAGCATTGTCCTAAAGCGCTAAAGAATGAGCACGGAAGGGAGGATTACTCTAAGGGTAGACAAATGAATTGTTTTTAACTGTTTGTACTCGAAAATGCTACTGTTATGACCTAAAATGTACTTTTGTTTACTTGTTTATGATCTAGGACCAAGTACTCCTGTTGGATAAGACATGTTGTCATACATCAGCAGAGACCTTAGTGGGATTGTACAAAATGGTAATGTAACACAGATCCGAATGCTTATAACTTACTCATGTCATGTCATAACGAAAATCTATAAATATGGGGTAAAAAAAAATTGTAGTTGCAGGAGCAGAATTATGGAACAAACTTCTACTTACCATCTGAGCCATATCAGACAGCTTGCGATTTTTGAAAAATGTCATAAACGTGGTTCTTTGCTTTTTTTAAATTAGAACTCGATCTTTGGCAATTACACTCTTTTCTCTCTCCTAGCTTTCTAATCCATTTTCATAATTCCTTCCTCTAAATTTGGTGACTGAGGTGCCAGCGCCTAGAAACTCTTTTCGAGCATTAGTAGTGCTCTAAAAATCATAGTGCTACTACACAAGTCTAGTACTAGTACTATGTGGTTTATCAGTTGAGAACGCTCTAGGGGAAGGAAAGAAAATTCTAAATTCGTTCAAGGTTAGATGGCATGGAAGAAAGGCTGGGCGAAAGCCTCAATAAAAGGATAACGGAGGGTATGAAAGCGGAAGAAGATGGTGGTGAGAAAGAATGACGTTGATGTCAGATATGTGGTGAGAGAGTTGGGGTGTGAAAATTGGAGACTGAGTTCAAATGTAGGCACTTGTTATCACCAAACCTTGGTCCACATTTACTGAATCAAGAAAAGTGGTTAAACTGTTAAGAATTGCTGTCAAAACAGAGATAGTTTTTTTCCCAGTCTGTGCTGGGTGATTCTTTTCAGAGGACGAGAGGTGACAAATCTAGCAAAAAGTCTATAGGAGTGGAGAGTGAGCTATATGATCAGGGTCGCTCGAATCCCAGAAGAATATGTGGGGCATCAAAGTAACTCAAAGACAATGCGTGACTATAGCTTCCTTATATCTAACAGTACAACATGGGGTACTTTCCCAAGAGATTCTATAGGTCTTTTTTTGGGTGCCTGCATTTAGTTAATCTGTTGTCTGTTGTTTTTTTTTTTGCAAAGGGGAACATGTGTGGTGTTCTCACTTCTCTACTTTCCTTTCACTTCTTTCCTTTAATGTTCTTAATAGGCCTGCTTTATATGTCATCAGGGTGGCCAGTGTTTTACAATATGGGCTGGGGAGGTTCTGGGCATTGACAATTGGAACACTGGAGGCTGTGAAGAGGCGGAAGAAAGATACGTTAAAGGTTACCTTACTTTTGCAGCAATGGGGTTTTCGTTGTGTTTAAATGTGCTATCCATTTGACAAACTACATTTGCGTGTAAAAAACACACACACCCATTTCTGCAAGTACATATGAGAACCAAAGGCTTGAATATCTAATTTGCTCTTCTCCTATTCACTGCCTCTTACATCGGAAACACTGAGGGCCAGATGTACAACGCTAAATTGCGTCGCAAACGGGCAATCAGCCCCTTTGCAACAGCAATTTAGGGCATGGCCATGTACAAACCTCATTTTGCGAATCAGTAAATTTTACCGATTCGCAAAATGAGGTTTGGGACTCGCTATTAGGAAGGGGCATGCCAAGGGCATCCCTTCCTAATAGCGACTCGCATTTATATGTGTGAATGTTTTGCAACCGCACTTGCAGTCGCAAAACACTTGCAATTTACCACCTACTTCAAGTAGGTGGTAAACTATTTGCAAACAGGAGGGGGTCCCAGGGGACCCCTTTCCCATTGCGCATGGGTCAAAAATATTTTTTAAGGGCAGGCAGTGGTCCCAGGGACCACTGCCTGCCCTTAGAAAATGAAACTGAAAAGTAAATTTTTCTTTTTAAATCCAGCCCGTTTTCTTTAGGAAAACGGGCTGCATTAAAAAAATAAAAACTGCTTTATTTAAAAGTAGTCACAGACATGGCGGTCTGCTGACCCCAGCACGCCACCATCCCTATGAGTGCTAGCTATTCCTAATGGGGTCGCAAATTGCGCCTGCCTCATGAATATTAATGAGACATGCAATTTGCTATCCATTAGGAATTGCAAACAGTGTCTGAGACGCAATTTGCAAGTCGCACATCTGGCCCTGAAAAGTATATTTATTGGAGCCCTTTCCAATAACACTATTCGAAACAAAGCAAAGACCTTACTTATTTTCAAACAGAATCCATGCTAAACAATATATGTACATGCATACAGCATATTTACCAGTTGGCACGTTGACACATCTTCAATCAAAGAGTCCTTACAGGTAGCCATGTCTGTCCCTCAACTGGATGACATTCTAAAATGATCTTTCTCTCCACCCCAGGCGGCACCCAGCCTATAATATCACTGTGACTGTTCTGAGAGGCAGCCTGGATGGAGATGATGCAGGCTGGAGAAATTCTACATCACTTGCAGGCAGGGTTCTCACCAATCCAAGAAGAGGCTGGAAACGTCAAAGCTATGTCACGCTTTCTCATCTCATGAACATTCATCCTGTCCAAGTTAACATCTCTCCTCATGCCAGGTAAAGTTTCCCCCCATGAATTTGTCTTCTTTCTTTCTACTTCTCCTTAGGTACTGTAACATGGGACACCTAGCCATCTTCTTCTTTCCATATGTGGGTCTTCTATACCTCTCCTCTACTCATCTACAAGCCTTCATTTGTCCCCTCCATGTGTGGGTCCTCTCTCATTTCTTTTCTCTCCATATTTGCAAAAGACCTCCCTTTACTTATACATGGGCCTCCTTGCGCAAGTTACATTAAAGGTTACGATGCACCCATTTGAATCCGAGGATAAACCCCTCCTGTGCGGAGTGACCCAGGGTTCTGCCTTGAGCCCTTTATTGTTTAATGCCTATGTGGCCCCTCTTGCCAAGGTAGTTGAGTCTTGGGGTGTCAGGGTGGTCTCTTATGCTGACGATACTCAGCTTGTTTTCTCCTTTAGAGACCGCTCTGACTCCCTCTTTTCCAACTTTAGAAACTGCCTTGGCAATATTTGCACCTGGATGTCAGCCAATCACCTTACCCTCAACACCGACAAAACGGAGGTTCTCTTTTTCAGCAAGAAATCTCCCCCCCCTGCAATTCTTTGGTTGCCTACCGTTTTGAATCCTCCCCCCTCTCCTGTACAAGCGGCCCGCAACCTTGGCTTTACTTTTGACAACTCTTTGTCTGGAAGTGTTCAAGTCAACAAAGTTGTAGGGGCTTGTTTTTCCAAATTGCGGATGATCAGGAAAATTTTCCTCTACCTCCCTCAATCATCTCGCAAAACAGTTGTACAGGCACTCATTACCACCCATCTAGACTATGCTAATAGTCTATATGCAGGTGCCCCCCTATACCTAATTGTCCGTCTGCAAATTGTCCAGAACGCGGCAGTTCGGCTCATTGGTAATATCCCTGCTCGTACCTCGGTCAGAGCCTACCGGGATGAGCTTCACTGGCTTCCTATAGCCCGACGCATTGATTTTAAAATACTGACCCTGACATTCCGAGCAATCCATGGAATCGGCCCACTCTATCTGAGAAAACGTCTCAAGATCTCTTCTTCAGTTAGACACCTGAGATACAACAGTTTGTGTCTACTGATGGTGCCAAGATTTAGGCTCTCTCGTAGTGGCGGCAGATCTTTCACCGTCACTGCTGCCAAGCTCTGGAATAGCCTTCCTCTTGACCTCAGGTTCTCTGATTCCGAGCCAGCCTTTCGACGCAAACTCAAGACCTGGTTGTTCACTAATCATTAGGTCTGCAGCTTTCTCAGGTCTTCAGTATTTCCTTTCCCTCAGTGGGATGTATTCTTGGTTACTCTCTATGGGGACTCTCATGTAATCTTAGCGCCGGGACACCTCCGCCGGAGGTAGCCGTGCGCTCTACAAGCTTCTAAATAAAAATATATAAATAAATAAAGGGTCTTCCGCATAGCTCTTCTAATGAGTGAGTGTTCATTAATACTCCCCCAGTCTCAACAAGCAGAGGTCTTTTCTCTTGAATACCCTTCCCCTAATGAAGAATATTCACATTAATAAAATATGGATGCAGGTCTGAGAGCAAAATGTAAACAGCAACAAAAAGCGTCATGGTTCTACCAACAAACAAGGTTTATTTGGAGAAAAACAGTATTTAGGTGTAAATAAAATAAACTTAGCACAAGACCATTCAACAAAGATAACGCTCTTACTTGCATCACATTTCTTATGGTCTTCCAATGTATAGTTCTCTTCTACATGTGACGCTCTCCATCCACACCTGCCTCCATGTTGAGCTCCCACTCAAAAGACTCTACCCACTGTCCTCCCTTTTCCTGAATTAGCAATCTTTGCCCCTCTCTCAATGTGCAAGCCTGCTTACTTACTCATACACCGTCATGGATCGGTTCAAATTTCCTGCCCGACACATATTTTCTCCACTTTGTCATTAACACAGAAAGTCGACCCCTATGCATGAAAATAAAGGCACTTTGATCCCTCCATACCCAGCTCTTATAATTCTCACCGATTGATTAGCAGGTCTTATAAAGTTAATAAACTTTAAGTTCTTAACTATACATTGATTATAGAATACAAAACATCCACGATCAGTGATGCCACCAATGATACAGGAGTGAATTTACAGACTTGCTTAGTGGACATATTTGCGAATCTTCAGTATTATTGTAAGGAAATAAGTTCAAGTAACTTATGTAATAATCATAACTGTGTTCCCTAAAATATATATAGAGGTGCCATACCACATATTCTTCCTCTGGTTTTGCACCTTTTAAACTACAGTGAGAAACAACGAATAAAAAGCATTACAGTGTTTAGAAACCCCTGACTTCGAACTGCAGACTCTAATCTCGCAGCAATTTATGCCATTGCAAAAGCAATTTTCCCATTGTGTTGTAAAATTTTACCTCTGTATTTAAAGGCAATAAGATGATGAATAATGGATTTTTCATAGCGAAGATGAGGACAAAGTCCCATCTTCTTTGTTACCTTGTTTCTTGCACACTTAATTGGATTGTCACTCATGGAAAATCAATGCTCCAAGCAATTAAGAGCAATGTAAGAAACTTTATTTCTTTCAGAGGCTTGTATTAAAACCAACAAAAAGGAAAAAGAACCGAAGCCATCAAAACTCACAGCACGAGGAGAGCTAGCACATCAAGCAATGAACACGAGCTCCCTGACAACAAAAATGGCTACCTGGAAGAAGAGCATTAATATTTAAAGGCCCACAGCACCACAAAAGCAGTGGAGGGGATATCATTTAAATAAATGGAACACAACATTTCAGCACTCCATAAAACACAAATATTCACTAAATTAAAATCTAAACGATATAATTATTCTCGATTTGCCTGATAAATTTGTGTCAAATTTCAGTTATTCACACCGAGCCTTTCGATGTCAAAGAATGAATATTTCCACTCGAAGCATTATACAATTCCATATATAAAGTACGACGCCCTTCCCCGAGAACAATCAGTAGACAATGTATCTTTGAACAATGGTTTCAGGCCTAAATATATTCTGTTCTTTACCGATGTAGCACACATTCGAAAGTTGAAGAAACATTAACAGCCGGAGGGAGGAGAAAACTCTGGCATATATGTTTTTTTGTGTTTCTAGAACATGTATACGTTCAATAGGAAAAATGGTAGAAGTAGTGAAGTTGTAATATGCAGTGACAGTGCTCACATCGTCAATATTCAATCACTTCAATGGCCTTTACCTGGAACTACTGAAAAACTCTGCTGTGCCATTTTCGACAACCACAAAATGTGGCCACAAAACATATGACTAATAACAATATATATGTCAAGTACTAACACAACTCAATTTGATAACAGGATATTAGCACATTAAATTTGAAGCAATGTGCACCAATCACAAGACACCTTGGGATAGCAATTTTTTTCTCTCAATATTTTTCATAACTACATGTCCTCCAGGAATTTCCATTCAGAAAACAAGTGTCTGTTATATGACCAATCTTAATAGTGCACTCGTTCAGGAGACAGAAGCTAGTAATGCTGGCTCAATATAAGACTTTTGTAACTAAGGTATAGATGCAACAAAGGAAAAACCGGTCGGAAATGGGCAGATTCTCAGAATCTGCCCCTTTGCGACCAGTATTTTTGCATTTGGGATGCATCATCCCAAATGCAAAAATCGGAATTTAAGAAATCGCAAAATTGCGACTACTTAAATTGCGATTGCATTTAAGGAATCTCAAATTGAGATTCCTTAAATGCAATGCATCAAAATAAAAAAATTAGCGATTTCGCTATTAGGGGGAGTAAATTACCATGAAGTAGAACTTCATGGTAATTTGCAAAAACTTTGAGAAATGCACTAAAGTGCATTTCTCAAAGTTCCATTTTACACACACACGTGCCCTTGGGGCATGTGTGTGTGCAAGATGTTCTCATATGCAGATTTCAGGGGTGCAACAGGGTGTCCTTTTGACACCCTGGCACCCTTGAAATTGCATTCTCAATTTGCGATTTTCTAATTGAGAATCGCAAATTGAGAATGTCTTCCCATTCATTCCTATGGGCCTCTAGGCCCATAGGAATGAATGGGGAGGTATTCCTTAATTGCGACTCGCAATTTGCGAGTCACAATTAAGGAATGTTTAGAAATCGCTAGTATTTTAGCGATTTCTACATGCATAGCCTTTTGCTATTCCTTATTAGCGAATCCTTATTTTTCGCTAATAAGGAATCGCAAATGGCATTGTTGATGCATCTATACCTATGAGCTATATTAAAGATCATTCTATATGGAAAAGGTCCTTTAGGAACAGTAGGCTGGTACTGTTTCAATGACATACACCACTTCATGACATGCCGGAAGGACACACATACACAGCGGTATTTTCACGTGGGCTCCCAGTTGGTGGATGAACACGGAGGAGCCAGTTGAGAAACTGGACAGGCAGCTGAGTTGTTGCCCGGGTATCAGCTGGCAGGGCAGTGCTTCTCACAAGGATGAGAGGCCAGTAAATTTACCCCCAAGATAGTACAGAACAGGCACCGGCAGTACGATTATATAACCGTGCACAGGAGTATCAGGTGCGCCTGTTTAACCGTAATGACTGGATTAGAGATCAGTAGAATTGTAGTACGATTTTACAGAGCTACTTCAGGGTTTGAGTAACGTTGGGCACTGTTAAGATAGTACAAGTCCCCACTGATATTGAATAGAGGTGAATACATTAATGGGATACAACCATGCATGCCAACATTTTTAATGTGGTAGGAGAAAGATCTTGAAAAAATAAATCAGAGGAATTGATTTTCCCCATTTAACTTACATGGAGGCAGAGGAGATTTAAGATGGGAGACATCTAACATAAAACAATTTTTGGCTTAAAATAATGGTAGTCTCCCGCCTGAATCGGGTATGTTGGCATGTATGTACATCATTCACTAGAGTTAGTTATGTGAAGCCTTGTTTATCAGAATGCACTACTGGGAAACCTCAACTACATACTTCAAGCTTACCTCTTTATACTGATTTATTGTTAAATCTATACACACTTTATTACATAGATAGGGGTCCCAGACTATGTTTCATTCGCATAAACAAAAAACATTGCAAAATATAGTGTACAAATTACTAATACTCTGACTTTATGAGTGATGTTATTTATTCACACCCTCATTTTCATACATTTCATGTATTGTACATATTCAGCATAAATACATGTAATACTAGACACCCAGGTCCCAGCACCATTGGGTCAACCCCTTTATTGTAACAAATCTATACACACGAAAGCATAACAGGGAGGCCCACCTGGTGACTTCCTTTTCTGAAATGGGAACTCTGAATGTTCATACTTCAGTTTAGTATTATCTTCTCAAACAAATAAATGACTGTTTCCTGTAGATGTGAACTGGTTCAGTGTGTCCCCTCTGACTAAGAGCTAGTAGATCGAAATAGAATAGGGATTTTACATTAAAGCTGAAGATCTTTAACAGATATATAAATAAATATGAGATGGAATAAAATGCAAATAAAAGAAAATCTACAGTGAAGCGTTATCACAAGTTTATTACAGCCTTTTTTAAGAAACCAGGGAGGCTGTAAAGTGTGTTGCCTGGTCTTAATAATCAGGATTTTTTTCAAGCTTGTGTCTGCGCCCATACTGTCTAACCGCAGGCACACCAAGACCAAGCACACCTATCCTATCACGTATCCAACAGCAGTATAATAGAGTGTGGTTGCAAGAATAAAGGGGTCTGTCAAAATAATTCAAGACTTAAATAATTAGCACTGTCAACAACAGCTATAATATTGGATACAAATATCCATTTAAATTGTTGGTTTTACATGCTGGAGCAGCAGAGAAATTAGTTAAATTCAGCCTCGAGCCAATATAAAAGGCTCTGGTGGGAAGACCCAAACAGTCAATGCATGCAGGTAGAAGGAGCGAAGCTGATGAACAAAAGCTAGAAGAGAAACTAGAGTGAGAAGTTATTGCTTTATGTGAATGTGAATGTATTGCGATTTATATAGCGCACGTATCACCCGAAGGCATCAATGCGCTTGCCTTGGGAACCCGTCCTGGTATTCCCCTGTGAGATAACCCCAGCAGGGTATCCACAAGGTGAAAGCCAGGCATCCCGCCGCGAGGGCCGTAGTGGAGATTAAGCAAGCTGTTGCCCAGAGTCACAGAGTGTGAACCCGTGAATCGAGTAGGCACCGGAACGAGAATTATCGAGTCCGTGGAATTTTTGAGCCCAAGACCCGCCGAGGCGGGGAGCTTCCGGGTCTGCCGCCTCTAACCCCTGAGCCACACTTCTCCACTATTACCAAGCCAAATCACAAATCTCGATTTTTCATGAAAATGTTGTGGAATATTTAAACCAAGCTGTTGATATAACAAGAAATAATGCAAAACAACGCTGTACATTCTGAAACACCATGCGAATGTCTCCATTGTTCAGAAAACGAGATGCACATAGATCTTACGTTGGGAAACGCACATCTACATACTACAAAGTAAAAGGTGCAGATTATAACGAAGATGAAAAGTACATACAATTATTAGATATCTAGTTCACAAGCAACAAAACATTACAGAACGTTAACGAGCGAATGGTTGACTGTCCCAGTAGTCGGATGTGTGAAATTGCACAGAAACCAAGTCAGGGGCAGTTCTTGAGGCTATGTCAGCTGCTGAAACGGAGTTTATAAAGGGAAAGTAGTAGTACTTTCTCAAAAAATTTAAACCAGAAGCAAACATTGTATAAAAAACGGTGGCAAAAGAACGAATGAAGTTTCACAAAAATATAATGAAAGAAAGAAATGCAACAACCTGAATAACAGTAGAGAAAGATAAGCGATGATGAAAATGTGGGCGGAAACAATAGGATTTTCTTTTGGGGGGGGGGTTACAAATAAATTATACACAAAGAAAATCACCTTCTTTAAAATATGTGGCTTTAAAACACAGTTCCTTCAACCTAAATGTCCAACATGCAGGAACTTGCTTTTTGTACCCAGCAATCCTTAACCTAGATAGGAGATCGGAGGTGGACATTGCCGTTGGTACTAACGCAAGATAACATAATAACAAAATATAAGGCATACACAACAGCTACAATACTTGGTCGCTCTAACAATGACACTAAGATTTTATTAAGGCAAGAGAATATGTATATTAAGAGTGTGACACGCGCTAGACTGTACACTTTTTAGATCTACTTACAGATAAAATCAATATGCCACATGACTTCTAAAGCCAGGAAAATTACTCTAAAAAATCATACAGGTTACAAGGTAATGGGTGACACCATGAAATGGACTCTCTGGGTGAGCACTGTACCATCCATTACAATACAAAAACAATACCAGAAGTGATCAGTTCTTGACATGTCGCTCACTGTGTTCCTAATCGGTAGAAACTAATATTCATTTTTAAAATGTACCAGATTATTAAGTGATCTCCCTGAAATTAAACTTTAAGGAGCCAAGAGAGCATTCGTTACTTTGGAGCTAAAACAAAAATGTTCGAGACAATTCCGAATATCCAGGTATGCACGTGAACGACAGGGGCAAGGACAGCTGGCTGACTACAGCTACATTCACAGGAGGAATTCATCGACATGCTTTTAAAAAACATGCCTTTGAACGATAAAGACATAAAGGTTAAGAGCACAGCACCACAGCAACTTCAAAGAACCCCGTGCCTAAATTCTGAGATACTAACCAGACACCTAATTAAAACTCAATAGATTACTAGAAAACAGCTACAGGGCATCAGCAAGGTCCATGTAAACAAATAAAATATTAAAAATAGTTTACCCTAAACACTGCTGAGAAAAGTGAAGAGTCTTGCGACAGTAAACCATTAGTACAAATAAGGATGGCAAGAACACTAATGCACCACACCTAGAAGCATTTCTGATTGATACTTTGGACCACTAATTCCTCACCTTGTAATAACTCACCAAGCACAAGACCGGATCCAGAAAATTTTATAGCAGTGCTCCCACGAGGCGCTAGGTAGCATCGTGACTCTGTTCCGCGTCGGAAGTGACGGAGCAGAGCTGCATATAAGAGCCACCCCTTTGTGCTGACTTCAGTTCCTTTCTTTCCGCACCTTCTTACATGGATCTGCTACTCCACTTCCAACTTAGTCGGTGTTATGATGACTCCATACCTTTTCTACAGTGTGCTAGAGAACGATGTTTCACCAAATACAAGATTCAAGCCACAACTGCAGGTTGCACATGTCGGTCATGTACCCCAATGAGGTGTGCCTTTGGTGTCTGGGCTCCTGACATGAGTAAGACGAGATAAACAAATCCTAATCCACCCACAGGCGTTCGAGACAGGGAGAAGAATTTATACGTCGACACATATAAGAAGTTGCAGCCTTTATGCAGGTTTCACTCCGGGTCCAAGGCGCCAGCCCAGTCCGATCACATGGCTGTTCCCACAACCACTCCAATTACCAGGTAAGTGCAAGTCCAAAAGCAAACATAAGAAAACATATCTGGACTCAACCTCATTCCGCCACCCTGACTCCAAAGAGAAGGATTGAGTGTGTCAATATGCAAGTCGCATTACACTGAGAACATCGGCCATTGAACTGTTTCCTCGGATGGCCCTGACTCATCCAGAGTTCTCTGGGCCTTCATCTCCACAGCAGAGTGATGCCATGCTGCAAATTTTCAGTGGGCTTCAGCTCCCTCTGGTGTGCCTTAGGGCCCTACACACTGTAAGGTCCCCGAGTCAAATTTTATATCCTGATGGTCTCTCCTCAACATCGTCTGTCCCCTTAAAACTGCTTACAGGCCTGTATTGACTGCAGGTGCAAACTTACAGTCAGGCCCAGGAACTCACACTGGTACCCACTGCCCCCGATGCCAGTGCCAAACCCTAAGGAGATGATGGATGACACTCACCTCCACCCAAGAGGCATTGAAACACTGACGAGCTCCTTAAAACACTCCTGCTCCTTTCCTGCGGGGAAGTTGTAGCCCACACTGGGTACCTTGCAGTCCCAGTGTGTGGAAGAACCCAATGATGAAGCATATCACCCTCGGGTGAGTGAGGGTTCTCGTCCAAACACATGTTGTGCCCCCACGTGTCACAGCACTTTCTTGTTTTTTCTCTTTTGAGCACCTTGCTACCCTATACTCTGCGGGGGCTGTATACTGTTTAATGGAAGGAGGAACTTTATTGTTTAAATCAATAAAAGTATGGAAACCTAAAAAAGTTCTTGGTACAGTGATCATCAATCTTGTTTCTCAGTAAAAAGAAACAGCTGAGTCCCAGACTAGTGTGCGTAATTCCATTTGGAAGTCAAAGTAATGATCGCAAGAAAATACTGAGAAAGAAACTGCTATTTGTTGAATTCAGGAGATGTTTGTATTGATTAACAAATGTTTTTGCTTAAGAGAGTGCGTACTTATGTGATCTGTTAGTATAATCTTAAGTGGCCCGGTAAATACTACTGCTATTGCTGAATGTTCGAGAAGTGGTTCTATAAGGGGGCATTTATATGTGGACATTGTCATGCCTGTGGTACTACTGGTAATCTGAAATTATTTTCTGCAAATGAAAAGACATGGACATTATACACACATGCATCTTTCAGTATTAAGAATGTAAGTTCCTCTATTGAATGTCCATGTGGATTGTGCTATATAGGAAAGTCCGTATAACTTTTTTTTAAAAGTAGCACAGGGAAATGAGCTGCACTAAAAAAAGTTTCATTTTATTTAAAAGTGATAACAAACATGATGGTCTGATGACACTAGCAGGCCACCATCCCTGTGATGGCCAATTTGCAACCTACCTCATTAATATTCATGAGGTAGGCCAGATTGCAACCCAATCTGAGCCAGAATATTACAAACCGACCTATTACTACATAAATCGGTTTGTAAAATTCTATGGAAGTCACAAATTGCAACTAGTTTTTTGGTACTAGCATTAAGTATATCTGGCAGTAACCTATGTACCAATATACACTCTGATAAGTATTGTGCAACTGTTCAGACGTGTGGATTTCCAATAGCCTGACACCCAGGACATATTGTTTAGGGACAAGGACAAGTTTTCGCAGTTATTTTATCCACTGGCAGGAAGATCCAAAACCCCTGCAGGACGAACCCTTTGGCTGCCAATTCACAGTGTGCAATGCGGTAGTGGGAAAGAGGATTGTTTGCTGCTACAGGAAGATATGACGCTACATGTATATGCAGTTCTTAATTTGAATTTAAAAAATAAGTGCACGTGCCTAACAAAGACTCCGAAACCCATTGCCCACACTGCTTAATGACAGAGTTGACAAATATGAAGGCTGCATAGTCTTGATTCCACTTATTCACCCTTTATCTTACCCCTGAATGTTCTTTTTCTTACCTACTTTCTCCCTTTGTTACAGTATTTCTGTCTTTATTTTCCTCCTTTTTTCCCCTTTTTCTCTCTTACTCTGCAAGGCTTACGAGGAAAAATAAGTGCTGGTCCTCAAAAATGAGTGCCAGTGGGCCCCACCTGCAACCACTGGCTTAAATTAAGCGCACTGTACATGTTCACATTTAATATATGGATGGCTCACTAATGGAAAGCCTTTACAATTAGGGTGGAAGCTATACGGAAAAACCACGAGCTGTAAGACCAGCTTGTTTTACTGATAGAGATTCTGATGTCAAAACATGTACATATATTTAGTGCAGCGGCCCCTCCAATACGGCGGAGGAGTGCCGCCCCCCGCCCCCGCCACCATCCTCAAATAAAATGATAATAAAACTGGTTGGTTCAAAAATTCACTGTTTACAGAGATAGGTAGGACACAACGCATATTTCTGGCAAAGGTTTGTGAATTTAAATTTGGTATGAACAATTTATAGGCCATACATTTGCGTAGCAAGTGCAAATTTACTTAAAACTATTTTTTCTTTGGCAGGAAAATATTTTTCCCCATGTAGATACTTCTTTCCCTAAATCCGACTGTAATTTTTGGGGATGGGGGTTCCTTGCCACCCTGGAAAAAGGTTAGCACATTTTTAACCTTTTCTAGGCTGGTAATGGATTAGAGGGAAGTTGGTGAATGTCTTTAAACATGTAAATTTGTGGGTGTGCACAAACTCACAGGGCATTCCATCCCTGGAATTTCTATTTCCCACCTGCTTCCAGCCCCCTTGAGTAGATTTGCTCACAAGTGAGTACATTTTTTTAGGAGTGCAAAAGCAATCTCTACATGTGTAAGCCACATTCACATGCGCAAATAGCTATAAGCTCATAACATTTTGATTCTGACAAAACCTTGCAGAGTTCATCTACTTGTAACAATTTAAACTTGCAGAGTTCATCTACTTGTACAATGTGAAGAATGCATTGATCTAGTGCTTGGTTATGTGCTCACAGCTACAGAAAACAAGGGAACCAAGGCTCAGTGAGATGAAGTGACCTGATTCTGTCATGACCCGAGGCGACGGTTAGGCTATACTTTCTTCACTTTATTTTTCTCCAGCAGCATTATAAGCATGTAGGTAGTCAGAACAAAAATACTTTCCTATAAGCAGTAGGGAAAGTAACAACATGAAAAAACCAATCATGAGGCAGTCGATGTCACTCCCAAGTATCTGTAACTTCCTGTGCCCCCCTTTTCTTCGCTATTCCAGCAGCATTTAGATAAGTCTCATGTTCTGTACACTTTGCTTGGCATTATATTGTATGTCAATGTTTTGCTATTTTAATGTTGGCACTTACAATCCTTTTATCCACAGCACAGGTCCCACTGGAACGCATTCTCGCTCCTTACGCGACCCGGCAGTAATTAAAGTGTCCAACATCAACCCAGGCTCTGTTATCCCTAACTGACTAATACTGGAATGTCAGGGTTTCCCTGGACCTAGACCCGTAAATTCAGCCAGTGTTTCACTATATTCGGTGGCATATCTAACAACAATATATAATGAGTAATCATGCAACAGTCTACGACATCTTCCTTGGAGGAAGCATCCATGGTGATCCTTACTTGGAGCGATGAATTCACAGAGGCTGTGATCGCATCTATTCACAAAGCAGTCCCTGCAATCTTAGTTCCCACTGAGAAGAAACGTATATACCTGACATGAAATTACCCTGAACTCCTCCTTGATTGTGAAGAAACATTCAGGCCACCACTGGTCAAAGAACCTCAAGGGCCTACAAGCTGCATAACCTTCAATCTAAGGAATAAGTGAAAACACCAACAGGACATTGACCTTAATGCATTCCACAGGTTAAAGAGCCTTTCTAGAAGATGGGCTGGCACGTGAAGACCCCTCCCTCACCAATGATCCTTCGGGGACCTCCCTTCCGATAAGTGAGGAACCGCAGATTCTCTAGATTAGAATGACTCCCTTGGAGAGTCAGATGATGATACAGGTCCCTGTTAACCATGGTCCAGAGTGCAGGGTCCCTGTAACCCATGGTCCAGAGTGCAGAGTACTTCTCATCCATGAAATCAACACCAGAATGGTCACCTATGGCAAGTACGTGTGGGACCCAAGAAGGGCATAGAACGCTCCTGGTGCTCATCTTAGGATAATCTCATAACTTGGCAGGACCTTCAACAAAAATATTAACTATGGTGGAGACAGCCAAACAGTCTGTATCCTTAATAGCCCCAGATGTCCTTGCTGGCTGGGCCCAATAGGCAGTCATTTTCCTGCGGAATGCCTGGCTCCTATTTGAGACAGAAGCGGTGGCACAAAGGGGTCTCTTTGGAGATCCTTTTATCAAGGAACTAGGGAAGTTTTTGTTCAAAACTGTTTTTATTGTGAACACAGCGATAAGCCTACAACCCCTTGTCGGGGCCGGCCGCGCAGTAAGAAGTCAGCAGGTGTAATGTACCAGGGGGGGTGGAATCCTTAACACAGCGCCCTGCCTACAACCCCCGGAGGGGCCGGCCGCGTGGCTTAGGAAAGAGTGTAGCAAGAGGTAGCCAGATGTTGGCAGTGTGTCGCTGTGCGGGGGAGGCGCGTATGGGAAGGAGAGCAGTGGTGTCACATTTTCAAAGGCCCAACAGGGACCAAACTGCCCCAAAGGGGGGCGGAAGCCAGAGTGGCAAGCAGGAAAGAAGAAAAAGTCGGAAAGGGAGGAGCAGTGAGGAGGCGGTGAGAGGCCAGGGGAGGCGTATCTGCGGTCGCCTATAAGAAACGTAGAGCGCAAACCAGCACTGGGGGATGCGACTAAGAGCTTAGCCTGCTCGGGTCAGCAGGGAGGAGGGCGTCCTCAAACAATTGCAGAGCGCGGAGCCTGGGAGGCATGTGACGGGCATAGCTGATGGAGCACAGGTGACGCACGAGAGGTTCCCACATTGCCTTGAAGCGCACCCCCCTCAATTGAATCCGCGCCGTGAGCAGCTCCATGGTCAGGACCTGCCAGAGGCGCACGAACCAGGAAGCTATCGGCGGAGCCTCAGCCCGCTTCCAGTACAGCGCAATGAGTTGCTTGGCAGCGCCTAACATGTGAAGGGTGATGATCCAGTCGCTGCGCGTGAGTGCTCTAAGTGTGGGGGGTCGAATGCCCAGCAGGAGTGTGCAAACCTCCTCGGGGAGGGGAAAACCCAACACCTTCTTGATATGACTGAGGACCTCCTTACAAAAGACAGCCAGGGCTGGGCACGACCACCAGATGTGTATGAAGTCACCAGTCGCAGTGCCACACCTCCAGCACATCGGCGAGGTGGTGGGGAACATTTTGCTGAGTCGCAGTGGGGTGTAGTACCATTGCGTTAGCATCTTGTACGCGTTTTCCCTCTGCGGGATGCTGCGGTAGGTTTTGGGGATGTCATTCCGGAGCCTGGACCATTGGGATGGCGTGATTTCAGTGCCAGTCGCCGTCTGCCACTGCCTCTGGTAGGGGTGAGCGGGCGGAGCGGATGGGTGTTGCAGGATGTCATAAATTTGGGAGATGAGTCGCTTCAGTCCCCCGAGGGAGCGCGCCAACTTCTCAAACGGGGTGTATTCCCTGGACGCAGCCTGGTACATGTCGTCACCCGTGATCCAGTGGCGCAGCTGCGCATACTGTAGGCTGGCGGTTGGAGGGAGGCTAAATTCTTCCCTGCAGTCCAGCCACGATTTAGGCGACCCACCGAGGAAGAGATCTCCTGCAACCCTGCAATCTCCTTGTGTCCAGCTCTCGAAAGCTCGGGTCTGGGCAGCGGGGGGGAAGTGTGGGTTACCCGCAATGGGGGTATGCGGAGAGGGGAACGTGGTTAAACCCTTGGACACTGCCACCCGGTCCCAAATCTCAAGCACCGTCCTCGTGGGGACTGCCATATATGCGCTTCTAGAACGCGCCACCCGCGGTAACCAAGGCAGGTCCCATATGGTGCGCCCTGTGACCACTCGGTCCATGTGAAACCAATGTTTGTCGCTTTCGCGTACTCCCCATTCAATCACGAACCGGAGGTGCGCCGCCCAATAGTAGTGGAGGAGATTCGGGCAGGCTAGGCCACCCCTGTCTCTCGGTTCCATGAGGACTTTCTGAGAAAACCGGGGTCGTTTGCCCCCCCATATGAAGGACGTGAGGTCGCGCTGGAGGCTCCTGATGCAGTGGATCGGGATCTGAGTAGGTAGGCACTGGAAGACATAGAGAATGCGGGGGAGGATCGACATCTTGACCGTATTGAGTCGCCCCAGCCAGGATACCATCAAGGGTTTCCATTTCCGCAGGTCCGCCAGGACTTCCCTGCGGCAAGAGGCCCAGTTTCTGGAGGACCACGAGTCGAGGTGGGGCGTGATGTCCAGACCCAGGTATTTAATGTGGTCATCCGCCCAACGGTAGGGCGTAACCCCCTTCAGAAAGGAGATCTCCTCTTCAGGGATGGTGAGGTTAAGTGCCCAAGATTTGGTATGGTTAATTTTAAGGCCGGACGCCTGTTCAAACAGCGAGAGGGCCTTGTGCACCGCTGGGAGGGAAACCCGAGGGTTCGTAAGAGTAAGGATCAGGTCGTCCGCGAATAGTGCTACCTTGTTGGAGCGTCCCCCAAGGGGAATACCATGAATGTCAGGAGCTTGCCTAAGTAGCTCCGCCAGCGGCTCAACCGCTAAAGCGAACAGGAGCGGCGAGAGCGGGCACCCCTGCCGGGTTCCCCTGTGAATCGAAAGCGGCGATGTCAGTTGGCCGTTGACCCGAATTCTGGCCTGCGGCCCGAGGTAGGGGGCCATGCACCTGGAAATCATGTTGGGGCCAAGACCTAGTTTCTTGAGAACCGCCCGCAGGAAGGTCCAGTCAACCCGGTCGAAAGCCTTTTCTGCGTCAAGTGATAGAAGGCAGGCCGGGATCTTCCAATGGTGCACCTTTCCCACCAAGTGCGCCAGCCTGCGAACATTGTCAGCTCCCTGACGATCTCGTATAAATCCCACCTGGTCCGGGTTCACTAGCCCCGGCATGTGGGGGTCCAGCCGTTTGGCCAGGATCTTAGTGTAGATCTTGAGATCGGTGTTGAGGAGGGCGATTGGGCGATATGAGGCACAGAGGTCGGGATCCTTCCCAGGCTTGGGAATCAGGGCAATTTCCGCCAGGCCCATATCAGGGGACGGGCCAGTGGCGTCAGAGAAGGAGCCGTAGAGCCGCAGCAGATGCGGGCGGAGCTGGGTCAGGAACAGGCGATAGAAGGCCAACGGCAGGCCGTCCGGCCCCGGGGTTTTCCCCACAGGGAGGTCCTTAACAGCGTCCGTTATTTCCTCCTCCCAGCAGAGGACCCTCCAAAGAGGCTGCACATGCCGGAGGCAGCGGAGACCCCTCGAAAGCCGCAAGGACAGCCTCTCGCGCTTCCGCAGAGGTAGGCTCCTCCGCGTACAGAGAGAAATAGTAATCGACAAATGCAGCCTGCTTGGCCTTCTCAGAGGTGACACTGGTGCCATCCTGCCGCTTAACATTAGCAATGTGGGCCCTAGCAGCGCGTGCCCGTAGCCTGCCGGCCAGTAGGCGACCAACCTTGTCCCCTCCCTCGTAATACCGCTGCTTGAGCGCCAGTAGGGAGTGCTCCGCCTTGTTGGTGCGCAGGGCGCGGAGTTGCCCCCTGAGATTGGCGAGGGTTCTCTTTGACGCCCGCGAAGGGGAGTCCCGGTCCCGAGCCTTAGCCAGTTTAATCTCGGCAGTCAGGTCGGTTTCCAACTTGAACGCTTCCTTCCTCCGTGCCGCCGCAAGAGAGGTGATGTGGCCTCGAATGGTGGCCTTGAAGGCATCCCAGACCGTGTGGAAGGGCAGGTCGGGGGTGTCGTTAACGGCGAAATACGAGTCTATGGCGTCGCGGATGCTGGCGACGTCGTCCGGGTCCCGAAGGACCCTCGGCGGGAGCACCCACCTGCGCTCACGAGTGGTGCGGGCCAGGGGATCCTGAAGCAAGAGCTCCACGTGAGCGTGGTCCGACAGGGATATGTCGGATATAGCGGCAGCTAGGGAGTCTCGGGCCAATTCTAGGGAGGTGAAGAGGTAGTCGATCCGGGAGTACGTCCGGTGGGAGTGTGAGTAGAAGGAATAGTCTCGGGCCCCCGGGTTCTGGTAGCGCCACGCATCTACAAGTCCCAGGTCGGTAAGCTGCGTTCTAAGGGTAGAGGACATCGCTCCCGCACTGTTAAAGGGGGCTCCCGCGCGATCTAACTCTGGGTCCCAAACAAGATTGAAGTCCCCGCCCAGGATCACATTGGTGTCGCCCGGTTGGAACTGATCCCGCAGAAGCGCCTGGAGGTACTTGTCCTGCGACTGGTTGGGCGCATACACACATCCTAGAGTGAGCCGGGCACAGCCCATCTGTACCGTGGCTCGGAGGAACCGCCCATCAGCGCTCTTGAAGGGTTTCACGGGTCCCCGCCTAATGCCAGCCCTGCAGAGAATTGCCACCCCGCTGTCTTGGTGTCAGAGGATGCCCAGTATTGTGTGGGGTATCTAGGGTGCGCCATGCGTTTAATGTCCCCCCTGAGAAGATGTGTCTCCTGAAGGAAGATAATGTCAGGGGAGTGGTGTAGGAGGTAGCGCCATACTTGCTTCCGCTTGTTGGGGGAGTTGAGCCCTTTGACGTTGAGGGAGAGGACCTTCAAGGGCGTGGGAATGTTCGCTGTCATAGCACTAAAGGGGAGTGAAGTCGCGCAGGACCCAGCGTAGCAGACCCCCCGGCAGAGAGGACAGTGGCAGCCTCGTCTCGCCCCCAGCTCGCCAACCCTCGCAGGACCCACCATGTCACCCCTCCGCAAGCGCTGGAAGAGAGCAGGTAGAGAGGACAGTATGAGAGAGAAGTAGGAAGAGGAAAGCGAGAAAAGAGGGTAGAGGCGTAGAGAAGAAACAGAACCAAAACAGGCCAACAGGGCCGGTGTACATTGTCCCAGGTACCGGACATCCTCTACCCGAGGGTTTGGATGAACTCAGGAATGTCACTTCCTACAGGACAAGGGGAGGGGGCGGAGGTCTGAGTAGTTGAAATGTAGGCAAGTCGTCTCAGAGTCCGTGCACCCCGCTGCCTCAAGGTAGTCCGGGGGGTGCGTCGAGCCATGGGGCCTACACGGTCCATGCAGGTGCCTATAGGGTGCTGAAGCTCAGTGGTATAGCACATGGCCTGGTAGAGGCAAAGGGTGTCGTCCATTCCCTTCGGCCCCCGCTGGTGGGAGGGGGGGGGGGGGCCCACCCCCAAGGACAGTGGGGTTAGGTCACCATACCGGATGAGGACAGGCCAAAGTGCCGAGAGGGCAAGCGTGTGTTCAGGGCAGCTTGAGTCACAATAGCAATGGTCAGCGGCCTTCCGGGGTCGTGGGGCGATCCCCACCTTCAGATCCAGCGGCGATAGGCTGGGAGGCCTGCTCCTCGCGATCGCCCTCAAGGGAGCGGATGTGCGCGATGATGTCCTGCTTGGTCTGCGAGGTAGAGAGTGCGTCCACCGGAGGGGACCGTCGACGTTTGCGCACAATGGACCACTCTGAACGTGGAGGTGCCTTCTCCGAGTGAGGAGGGCGAGTTGGGCTGTGGTCCGGGGATTCCGGCATGCCTAGCAGTTGTGCCGCTTCTCGATAGGACCTGAGGGTCCTGCGTTTGCCCTCCCACCGGAAGATGAGCGCAAAAGGATGGCCCCACTGATAAGAAATGTTGAGGGTCCGGAGCCTCTCCGTGACTGGACGGAAGACCTTCCGTCTGTGGAGCGTGGTGGGGGCCAAGTCCTGGAAAATCTGTATCTTGTGGCCTTCGTACCGCAGGTCCGGGTTGTCTCTAGCCGCCTTCAAGATGGCCTCCTTCTCAGTGAAGTAATGGAGTCTGGTGACGATGTCGGGCAGGAGGCCCGCTTTACCTCCCGCTCCAAAGACTCGGTGTGCGCGGTCGAGGCGCGGCGGGGGGGCGTCCTCCTCGCCCCACACCTCTTGCAGGAGTAGGGCTACGTAGGCCATGGTATCAGTCCCCTCTTCTCCGAGAGGTACGCCCCGAATGCGGAGGTTGTTGCGGCGTCCCCTGTTTTCCAGGTCCTCCTGCTTGATCTGAAGCTGGATATGTTGCTCTTCAAGGGTCGCCACCCTCTGCCAGATCTGCTCCAGGTCCTCGGTGCGGGAGTCGACCGTCTTTTCCAGGCCGTCGACCCGGTCGCCAAGATCGGTGACTTCCCTGCGTAGTTCTTTGACGCATGTATGGACCTCCGTCCTGAGGGATCCAATCTCAGTCTTTAGATCAGCCATGAAGGAGGACATGAAGGCCTGCGTCACCGGCGGGGAATCGGCCGGCGGCGGGAGTTTCCCCCCCCGACGATGTTGCGGGGCCCCCGGAGGACGATGGCGAGCCCGTCTTACCCCACATGGTAGCTACTGAGGCTCCTCTGGTCGTTGCAGGCGGGGGGTCCGGCTTGTTCCCTTTGCCGCGGGTCATAGTCCACTCGGGGCGTCAAGGGGCGGTGGGAGACTGGGTCGGGCACTGCACACAGTCCCAGATCGGTGGTGGGGTGTAGTCCGGGGGGGAGCTGTGCCGGCGCCTCTGTGATCCAGGCGCCCGGGTCCCACGGTCAGAGGCTCAAGGCCACAAGGCGAGATATGGCGGCGCGCCCGCCGACAGTACGCGGGGCGCACTCAAGCAGTAGTGGGTCAGTAGCAGTCCAGGATGCGAGGGGGCCGCCGGAGCAGGGGCAGGTAGTGCAGCCAGGGGGGCGATGTAGCTTGTAGGCCGGAGAGGCGTCAGGGAGGCGATGGCGGCAGGTGTTCCACGGTAGGTCGGGCTAGGGGCCTGCAGGCGGAGGGCCTCCGAAAGTTCGTGATGTGGCGCAGCCTCCCGGTCCCGCCTGGGTCAGGATCCACCCCCAGCGCGGCGCCCCACTGGCAGAGGCTCAAGGTCACAAGGCGAGAGATGGCGGCGCGCCCGCCGACCTTACCCGGGGCGCACTTAAGCAGTAGTAGGCCAGCAGCAGTCCAGGATGCGAGGGGGCCGCCGGAGCGGGGGCAGGTAGTGCAGCCAGGGGGGCGATGTAGCTTGTAGGCCGGAGAGGCGTCAGGGAGGCGATGGCGGCAGGTGTTCCACGGTAAGTCGGGCTAGGGGCCCGCAGGCGGAGGGCCTCCGAAAGTTCGTGATGCGGCGCAGCCTCCCGGTCCCGCCTGGGTCAAGATCCACCCCCAGCGCGGCGCCCCATTGGCCGTGTCAAAGAGGGCCCCCCGGGGCGTCCCAGCCGCAAGAGGCCCAGGAGCAGGGGAAGGAGACGGCGGAGACCCCCGTAGGCGCGCAGCAGGGTCGTCAAGTCAGCAGCGCACCAGGCCCAGCTGGGGTGGGCTGCAGCGAAGAGGGAGCCAGGGGGCGAGGTCGGCAGTGCTGGGGCCCCCCAAGGCGCAGGCCTTACCGGTATGCAGTGCCGGGTCTCCTCCCCAGATCGCCGCTCACGTGTCCAGGTCGGCCGGGAGCACCCAGGCGTGTCCTCCGTACGCTGGGGCCGGTCCCCCACCAAGAGGGCAAAATGGCGGGTAGATCCGCGGCTGGGCCTCGCTGTCGCCGGGCCCCCAGGAGATGGCAGGGAGGGGGGGGGCGGTGCGCTGCAGCTCACCGGAGGAGTCCAATGGTGGGCGAGGGAGCCGCGGCCAGGGCTCATAGGCAGGGGGTCTCCGGCGATCCTTCTGGGTCGGGCCTGATGCTCCAGCTCAAGCCGGGGGCTCGCGTAGACGCGGCGTCCAGGCCGCTGCTGTGTGCCCCGCCGGCGGCAGCCCGGCCCCGACAGCTCGGGCGCGTCCCCGATGGCGTCAGGCTGGTTCCGCTGAGGTGGAGCAGCAGGAGGGGTCAGGGGTGTACCGGTGCCTCACCCTAACCACAGTGTCGGTCGTCGCCGTGGGGGCCGGTCCAGGCGGCCCGGCAGCAGGCCCCGGTGAAAGATGGCGGCCAACGGTCGCTCCCAGGAGCTCCGGAGCTTGGTGCAGCGACCGCGTGTGGTCACTCAGCTGCAGTTCGCCACCTGAAAGGGACACCAGCAGGGTCAGCGGCACACAGAGGGTCTCCAGGGTTGGGTGCCCCCCGAAAACTACGCTAAAACAGGCTTGAGAAAGCAGCGGGGCGACGGAGCTCGCTCGAGACACGTCTGCTCACATCGCTGTCTCGGCCACGCCCCACTAGGGAAGTTTTTATCCACCTTTACTTACCTTGACAAGGCCCAGGCTTCCATAAAGAGAATCCTTAGTCCCCAACGTTTTCTTTGGGGCCAGACATTATAGAAGGAGCTGGCCGGCAGCTTCACATCCCAAGGCAAAGGACAAGGAGCCAAATGCAGTCAATGGCAGGGCCAGTCCAGGTTCTGAGGGTTCATCCCCTCTAGAGGCACACCATCACACAAGGGTCCAAGTGGAGGCAATCAAGGCAACCGCACCCAAGGGAACTTTAACATTTAGGACCAGATGTAGGTAATCCCAGATTACCGATTCTTAAATACCGAATCATACCAATTCAGTATTTAAAAACTGGCAATCGGGATTAAGGTAATTTTACCGATTTCATTACCGGCCTGGAGGCCCATAGGAATGAATGTCAATTACCGAATCGGTAAATACCGGTTCGGTAATTGGGGGAAACATTGAAGGGTGGCAGGGTGTCACTTTGACACCCTGTTGCACCCCTCAATTGTGCATGGGTGCACATGTTTCAGACATACATGCCCTTAGGGCATGTATGTCTGCAACATGGCACTGTTTAAAAAGCAAAAAAAAAGCCTTTTAAAGGGTTTTCATTATTTACCACCAACTTCTAGTTGGTGGTAAACAACGAATTCTTAAACCCCTGTAGCAGTGATTGCAGTACTATCTACATGTCAAAATACAGAATCGGTAATTTTACCGATTCGGTATTTTACAGAATCTGTAAAATTACCGATTCGGTAAAATTACTGAATCTGTATTTTAACATGCCCCTACATCTCCATCTTCAAATACCGGTCGTAACGGCCGAAATCGGCCGTTACCGACCAGTATTTGCCTTCCTACATCTGGCCCTTAATGTTAACCCTTCTTCCCAACTAAAAGTAGAGGGGGGAAGCCGGCTCACTTTGTACACAAATGGTTGAACCTCACCTCATACTTGTGGGTTATCCAACCATGTCCAATCACCTTCTCTCACTAAGACTGTTGCCTGATAGACAAGGGGGTGACAGAGCTTCTATTGAAAAACAAAAGTCATAAGATGTCACTATATTCCAGGGATTTCGTCAGCAATCTCATAATACCGAAAAGGAGGACAGGAGTCATCATCCTGTCATAAATCTCAAGCAGTTCAACAAATGACTTATATTTGGCAACTTCAAGATGGAGGGAATTCACTTCCTAAGTGGCATCCTCAGACAATAATATTAGATAGTAAATCTGGACCTGAGGGACACCTACCTCACAAGTCCTACTATCTTCCAGCCTCATAGGAGGTTCCTACAATTCAACTTGGCATAAGAGTTCACTATGCTCCCATTGAACTTTTACTCAGCACAGTAGTGCTTTACGAAAGTACTAAAACCAGAAAGGGAATACCTCATGGCTAGGGTCATCGGCATTAATGTATACCTGGATGACCCTGATCCTGGATCAAAGTCCGGAGAAACTTGGTGGTATCTACAAACAGTGGTGATGCTTCTAAAGAACTTGGGTTTCATCATCAACCAAGGAAAATCAATTCTGGTGACAACACAGACCATAATGTTAGTTGTGTTTGTTATAGATTCCAAGGAGTCTAGCCTCAACCTCCCCTCGAGGATAGCAGCCGCTCTCCACTGCGGGGTTGCTTTGCCTCGCCGATGTTTTCCCGCGGTTTGGAGCAGGAGGATTACAGTTCCCAGAACGCTTAGCCCGACTGATCTTCAATGTTCCCCGCCGCAGCCACATCACCCCCCACCTGAGAGACCTACACTGGCTCCTCGTTGACAAGAGGATCACCTTCAAGCTCCTCACCCACGCACACAAAGCACTCCACAACGCCGGACCAGCCTACCTGAACAGCAGACTCAGCTTCCACACCCCCACCCGCCAGCTCCGGTCTGCCAGCCTCGCCCTCACCACTGTCCCCCACATCCAACGAACGACCTCCGGCTGCAGATCCTTCTCCTACCTCGCCGCCAAGACCTGGAACACCCTCCCTACCCACATACGGCAGACCCAAGACCCACTCGCCTTCAGAAGACTCCTCAAGACCTGGCTCTTCGAACAGTAGCAGCATCCCCCCTCCCCTAAGCGCCTTGGGACCCTCACGGGTAAGTAGCGTGCTTTACAAGTACTCTGATTGATTTATTGATTAGCGGACTGAAGCGCTATAACAGCAGGTCACGGGCCTGTGGCGTCTCTAGCCTCTCTCCACTGCGGGGGTGATTGCTTTGCCTCGCCCATGCTTTCCCGCGGTTTGGTGCAGGAGGACTACAGCTCCCAGGATGCTTAGCGCACGGAAGCTCTACAACAGTAGGTCATCAGCCCGCAGTGCCTGTAGCCACTCTCCACTGGAGGGGTTGCTTTGCCTCACCCACGCTTTCCCGCGATTTGGTGCAGGAGGACTACAGCTCCCAGGAAAACACAGAAGCGCTACAACAGCAGGTGACCGGCCCGTGGCGTCTGTAGCCGCTCTCCACTGCGGGCTTGCTTTGCCTCGCCCACGGTTTCCCGCGGTTTGGTGCAGGAGGACTACAGCTCCCAGGATGCTTAGCGCAAGGAAGCGCTACAACAGCAGGTCGCCGGCCTACGGCGCTGGATGCGCGCGGGGATGCGCCAGGGCAAAGCCCGTGCCAAGGGCAGGCCCATCCACGTCCATCTGAGCCCGGAAGAGGCTGGGTTGGGCCCCCTCTCTAACGTCTTGCCTCAGACCTAAGGTACTTTATTTTCCTGCTGTAATTTTGTTCTGGTAATTTGTAACTATGGGGCGAAGGAAGGTCCTGGTGGAGAAAACAGGGTGCGGTAAGGTAGCAACACTCGACGCTTTACTGTCAAGAGCAGCGAGCGTTCTTTCACATGAAATTGAACTGACAGAGAGACGCTTATCCATTGAACCACCTCTCTTTTCTAATAGATCTCCACTAGGGAACACCTTACCAAAGGCCCCATATACTTCACCAATTCAAGCGGCTTTATCAGATGACCTCCTAGCCGACCAACGGGAGCCCTTACCTGCCACACATCAGTCTCCCATTTTCAATAGGAGAAATGCTGATTTGCCATCCCTCACCGAATTAGTATTTGACCTCCCAGCAAAGTGAAGCAGGGGCGCTGGGGCTGATAAGTCAAAACCACTCAAACCCCGGGCTACCCGCACTAAGACAGTCACTACAAAGATTTCCTCAACATCTTTGCCTCTAACTGCTAATGCCCCAACTTGTGAACCAGTCTTCGATAAAGCTCTCTTGGACAAAGTAACTAATGTCCACCTTACTTGACCCCATCATGCTGAGGCTACTTAAAATCGAAGAGAGACTAGCTGGCTTAGTGGACCAAAAGACATCAGCACCCCAATTAAACGTCACACGCTCTGTTGACCTACCATCTGCACCTACAGAGAAGTCAGAATTTGATGTGCTCGCTGGCCAGGGCATAAATCCCTCACGGTCCAGGGGCTGCCCAAGGGCTCTATAACGCAGTCTTCTGTGCGGGATGGCCCCCCAAGCTCAACCTACTAAACAACTGGAGGTTCGATCGCCAACACCCTTGGCCAGAAGGGACAATGATCACCAGCAGGAATTCAAGGACCCCCTGTGGCATCGGGGGCAAACCATCTACAACAAGTTCTCCATCTTCCTCTGGCTGCTTCCCCCCTCGTGCTGGTCCTGGCAAATGTTCCCCCTCTGTGGGACCAGCAGTACAAATCTACCACGCAGCTAAAGGATAAATGCCTGCACTGGTTATCAAATCATCTTATGGATTGGGGCATGGGGAGTCATCAGCTAGCTAATAAGATCATTATGGCAAGGAGAGTGGGGTGGGTTGGTAACTCTACCAAATCCATCGCAGGAGACTGTGTGGTGATAAATTTCAATAAACCCCACATTGGCACTGCCCTTTTTGAAAATCTCCATAGATCACCCCTTAGGAGCACGCAGATTACTCCCTTAGAACTGGAGTTCTTCTATAAGCAGGGTCCCCGGCCAAGATTTGTCCAGAGGGATGGGTTAAGGCCTGCCACATACATGCCACGTTATCCGAATTGGGCGAGCACTCCCTTGGGGGTCGGGTTATCTAATAGATTTACTCCCCTCTCAGATCTGGAAGCTTGTGACTGACCATCAATATCCACCTCCCTCCAGTTACTCCAGAAGCCACCTCTGTCCCTGGATCACAGGTGTCCCCAATGCCCCAGCAAACTCCCATGTCCCCCCAAACTCCGGGTTTAGTGGTCAGAAACAGGATCAGTCTGGCATCATGGAAGGTGGCAGGAATTGCCGCCAGGGCAGCAAATGCTGAGTGGCAGATTTACAGGTTAAGTTGGATATTATCTGCCTCCAGGAAACATTGGCTAAGGACCCAGCATTTTTTGCAGGGTACCGTACATTTCATAGACAAGCGACACCTTCAGTGTCAGGCAGGGCCAAAGGGCGTTTATTAACTCTAATTTCTAATACCTTACCTTTTCAAGTTAAACAGGTAGGTGCCCAGAAAAATCACTTCCACATTTTTCAATTGGAGCCCATAAATGACGGCCCCTGGTTTTTAATAAATTTCTACAATAATGAATTTGGGGGAAACATGAAACAAATGGCAGTTGACTTAAATAATGAGTAAGGTTCACTTAACTCACGTTCCCACAAGAGCCCATTTAACCTAATTTGGATGGGGGACTTTAATACACATTTATGTAAGTACAATGAGTCTAGGGTGTGCGGGCTGGATGACTCTCAGGGCAACCCCCTCCTCCATTTTACACACAGTGATTATGGTGACACCCTCAACAGTTTACTCTATTCGAGGTGTCGGAGTATAACTAACAGCTCGAAGACTGGCCAGATAGAGAAAACATTCAGGTGGAATAACTGTGAGTCAACAATCAACTTTGTTCTAGTTTCCGCAGCATTACAAGATAGAGTGGAACACTCAACTAATCTGTTCACATCGTACAGCGATCACGCAATCTTATATATCCACCTAAGTCTCCCCCAAAAAATGGAAATATTCCAACAGGTAGTGGATGAAATTGCGTTATCCAGGAACAACAGATACCAATTAAAGTTGGCACAGGTCATGAAGCAGAATTTGGCTTCAGCAATAATAGCCTAAGTAAGGGATAACTGTCTGGCTGAGGAGTCCTCTCCCCCACTATTAGTCACACAGTTTAGTACTCTATTAATGAAAATAAAAGTCGCACTTACTCGACATAAGCCAGTAACTGATTTACAACCGAGCCGCTGGTTTGACACATCATGCTCCATAGCAAAAAGATCCCTTGTTAGTGCTCTAAAAGACCAGCCCAGAGATGCGGCTTTGGTAAGATCATGGAGGAATTAGTACAAGCAGGCCAGAAACAAAAGAATACAAGATTTAAGGGTGAAGGCCTGGGATGACCTCGAAGAAGCTGCCAACTCAGGAAATAGTGGGGAGTTCTGGAAAGTTATAAATGCCCCTTATTTTAAAGATACAAAAGACCCGTCCCTGGACACGCACGTAGAGGAAGAGGCATGTATAGAGTACTTTGAAGGCATTTTTGGGCGAAAATCTATAATGGAGCCCCCTCAATCTGTTTTATCGCCCCTCCCCGTAAAATCCTGAGATTCACGTTACACCAAGTCAGAATAGGGTTGGAAGCTTGTATCCCGGGAAAGGCCCCAGGACCTGATGGAATTCCTACTGATCTCTTTCAGGCAATCATGATATGTGGGTCCCCCTATTAACAAATGTCTTCAACAGCATAGTGGTAGAGCCCCCCCCCCCCCCCCACCCCCCCGGAAACATAGTGTCATAGTCCCAATCTTCAAGGCGGGAGATAGGGGCAGTCCGAAGAACTATAGACCCATCTTACCTTCTAGACACAACTGCCAAATTAATGGGCCGGCTGTTACTAGCCAGACTGGAGGATAGGTCATTGGACCAAAATATTTTAATGCAGGCACAATATGGTTTCCAGAAAGGGAAGGGGTCAGTGGACCAATGTCTAAACCTCTTGCTCTGCATAGATAAATATACGAAGGCCGAAGGAGGGAAGCTATACATGGCCTTTATGGACTTGTCAGCCGCCTTCGACTGTGTATCCCGCCAGAAGTTATGGCTTATGATGGAGGAAATGGGCCTCGATCCTCCTGTCATGTGCTTCAACTGTCAGCTGTACGCTAATGCTACCTCCTGTGTGAGGTATGGAGTAAATGGGGAGTGCATGTTCTGGTTTAAACTCGAGAAAGGGGTCAGGCAGGGATGTGTGCTCGCCTCGTTTCTTTTTTCCATCTATCCGAACGGGGTGGAGGCAGCCCTGTCTAGCTCGACTTCAGATGTGCCTACATTTTACAACACCCCCTTCCAATACTGGCTTACGCTGATGATGCAGCGTTAATTGCTGGGAAAGGGTTAGCCCTCTAGAGCATCATAGCAGCATATGCCTCATTTATGGACTTTCTAGATCTTAGAGTTAATGAAACCAAATTCTTCGTCATTACTGCTGGAGCTGCCAGAGGATCAAAACCTCCTTACTTCCATCTAGCCTCAATGAAAATTGAAGTGGTTGACTCTTTGGCATACCTGGGAGTTTTGTTCGACAGCAAACAATCTTGGTTGCAGCAAGAGTCCTGGGCAAGGAAAGAAGCCTACAAGCTAGAAAAGGTTTCACTATGAAGCTGCGAGCCAGTCCTGTGGACACAATTAAAAACATTTACCAAGCTAAAGCAAATGCAGCTGCAACTTATGGGGTGGGAGTGTGGGGGATGGCCCAGATTGTACAACTGCAGAGAATGGAAGATACCTTTTTTAAGTCTAGTGTTTCGTTACCATCCTCAACCTCCAATTATCTTTTACATCTTGAACTAGGGCTTCCCTAACTGTCCGACGCCATTAGACTGGCGCTGATCCTGCTGTGGCTCTCTATTTGGCTTAGGTCGACAGTTAACTTAACCCAAAGTATAATTGATGACTGCATGAAGCTGGAGGGTTGCAGCAGGATTGGATGGCTCAGATACGTTGGAGCAGAACTCACTGCTATTGGGCAGGACGAATTGTTCAGGGACCCTGCCTCTTGTAGAAAGGTCCCCAAACAGAAAATAATTCAGCTATATATGCAGAGGGCCTGCTATGTTCGCAAGGAAAAGAATCGTCAGCTAAAAGCGCCCACTGCCTACGCTCTCGTTCCGCCAAAATCTGGGGAAGCCTATTCTTACCTCTCACGTATCACTATAGCCCAGCATAGATTTATTTTGCTATGTTTTCGTTTGAACTTCATTCCATTGATGCTTGGGTTTCCAGAGAGGAAGTTCAAGCATGCTGACTTAAGTTAATGTCCCTGTGACAACTCGTCACCCCAGTCTGATTTACACTTGCTACTGTTTTGTAAGTTTTACCAAAGTGAAAGAGAAGCGATTATTCTCCCTCTTTTAAGGCGTCATAATTTTAAACAATGCAAGGTGGCATTGTACTATTTAAAGTCCTTACCTAATCCCTACGTTTGCTTCTCGGTCGCATCATTTCTGTGGGCCTGTATGAGAAAAAGAAAGTTGTTGGGACATCTAAACTCAAGCATGATTTTAAACAGTTTTTATGGCGTTTTTATAATATTTGTGTGATATGATGATATTGTGCTTTTATGATCTATTTGGAATCCGATCAAATAAAGATTTTAAACAAAATGATAGCAAAAAATAAAACAAAAACTTCACTACAGAGCTCTATAAAGACTGACAGTATATCACCTCCAGAGAGGGCTCAAATATTCGGAGACAATCCCTTTTTCGGAGGAGGCCACAAGCGGAGATACCATGGTGGCTCTTTCATAAGGAAGTGTGAAACAGGAGAGCATTCTTCAGATCCAAGCCAGATATAGTTATAAATCAGGCCCCAAAAGAAACGGGTGGGGGGGGGGGGGGGGGGGGCAGATGTGGTGAATCATCCACAGAAGGAAAATGGTCAGAGGAAGAGTTAATACTACATCAACTGCCTGGAACGTCTAGTGGGATTCTTCACAGTTCAGTGTTGAACCAAACACAGACCACAATACCAAATCCTGCTTAAGATGGATGAGATCTCAGTGGGACGGTATATCTACCACCTAGTATAACCAAGATCCAATGCTTTAGTGGACCTGTCCACAAACGTTTGGCATTTCTTGCTAAACAACAAGATCTCTGTGATGGCGGAAAAGCTCCTGGGTGTATCGAACAATATGCCGATTGGTACTCCCGGAAATTCCAAAGATATGAGTCTCTGGATACAGAGTTTGGAAATATTCAGGAAAATAGAGACCAAGTGGCATTCCTGCCTCTGTGGACCTACTTCCATCACAACCGGATCACTAGCTACGGAAATATTTCTGTTGGAAACCAGATCTGGGAGCAGGGGCGAGGGACACATTCCTAGAGAACTGGAGTAAGGAATCTGAATACACATTTTCCCCATTCTCAATGATAGGAAGCCTGTCGGTACAAGTGCGGAGAAAGTAAGCAGACTTTTTTTTTAACGTTATTTTCCATTTTTGCATAGAATTACAATATCAAAATGCGTGCTACATAGCATATTCTATAGATGATGGCAGTAAGGGGAGCGTGCATACAACATATTTCTCAAAACGTATTACATTCCAGGAACGTTAATAAAGCAAAAGTCTGTACATATGGAGATGTGAGTGAAACATCCAAAAAATTCCATCGTTGACACTATAACATAAATGCAGCAGGGCTAACCATCAAAGATATTTAGTTGACATTTCCATATATCAGCGGACTAATCATCAATCAAAGTCAAACATGTGCATCATATTTATACCCCAGGGTCTAATTCCCTCGGGTACAATTCCATTCTCCGATTCAGAACGGTGTGCAGCGTTAACCTTGGTAATGTAGGTTCGGTATGGGCCCCAAATGTCCACCGGTCTAGATGTACTAGGGACCTGAGTGGCGTATTCTTCACAGTTAGTGCTACAAAAAGCCATGCTTCCAAGCCATGCGTTCAGTTTCGGGGGTCGTCTACCACCCCACAGCTAAGCGATTTCCCTCTTGGCTAACAAGAAGCTCAAGGCCGCAAGTTTCCTAACGGCACAATACATAGCCTAGCAACGCAATCTCGGGGGTAGGCACCAGGTGCATGCCCAAGATGTCGCTTAGAGTTTTGTGTATCTGAGACCAGTGTTCATGAAGAAGGGGGCACGTCCAAGAGAGGTGAGCAAAGTCGGCAAAGGGGGCCTTACATTTTGGACAGTGGGGGGGACGAATTGGGTCAATTTTGTGAGAACGTGCAGGAGTATGGTATAGTCTGCGGAGAAACTTGAAATGAAGGAGTTTGTGTCTACTATTCAGGGAAACTTCTTTGGTCGCCCTACAACACCGCCCCCACTGGTCGTCTGTGATAGGTTTACCTAGATCTTCCTCCCATGCGGCACGAACCCTAGCATCAGGGATGGGGATTGAGTCACTACACAGTTTGCACAAGGAGAAGTGTGGCTCAATGATTAGAGCGGCAGACCCTGATGCAGAGGTCTAGCCCGGGACCAGGGTTCAATTCCCCGCCTCGGCGGGTCAAGGGCTCAAAATTCCACTGACCTGATAATTCTCGCCTCGGTGCCTATTTCAATCATGGAGTCCGACTATGCAACTCTGGGCAATAGCTTGCTTAATCTCCACAACGCTAAGGATACCTGGCCTCCACCTTGGGGGTGCCCAGGAGTGGACGCCTCACTGGGAAAGCCAGGATGTGTTCCACAGCGGTATTCGTACAAGCGCCTTGAGACCCTTGCGGGTGAGTAGTGCGCTATACAAGTATCAATTTACAATTTTACAATTTACAATTTAGAGTCAATGTGTGCCTCGGAGGGATATTGGATAAGGAGGGTTAGTGGGGGCGTTGGGTCCGGAGCCAGAAGAAATGTGGCAAAGGAGGCGCAAAGCATGGATCGTAAACGGGTCAAGACGAAGGAGTACATGTAAGAGCGTTCAGAAAATCGGGAGTCTTCTGAAATGGAAAAGGTGTGGCCTTCAGGGAAGAGGTCCCTGATGGTAAGAATGCAAAATTTCTCCAGTGCTTTTTTTACCACTGCTTCTCCCGTAATCGGGAGCCAAGAAGGATTAGGTAGTGGGAGGGCCGGCGAAAACAACTGGGCGAGATCTAATAGTCTGTGCAGTCTGTCCCAGGCCCAGCAGGTGGTCGAGACAGTCTGTATGTCACGAGGGTCGCGTGGAAATCCCGTGGGGAGGATAGCGCAAAGGAGTCTAGGAGATACCAGATCAGCTTCGGGTTTCAAATATAAGATGCGAGCGTCTGGGTGGAACCAGGGGTATGCATAGGAGCATTGTGCAATTAAGAAACAGAGGTAAAAATCAGGAACCCCAAATCCCCCTCTTTCATAGGGGAGAGTTAGCACCCGCCAGCTGACCCGAGGAGACTTGCCGCCCCACACCAGGCACAATAACAAAGAGCGCAACTGAGAGAAAAAGATTTTTGTGAGCGGGATCGGAATATTGTTAAAAAGGTATAGAATCCGTGGGAGGACAATCATTTTAATTATGGCAACACTCCCTGCCATGGATAATGGACGACGTATACATCTCTCTATCTTGGTCTCCAATGCATTGATTGCACTACCGTAGTTCAAACTAATCATGGTGGCGGTATCGAGATGAATATGCACACCTAAATATTTAGCTGATTCATGACACCACTCAAGGGGGAAGGAGCAATCCCAAGCGGTCGTGCTAGAGGTAAGTGGAAAGATAACAGATTTATGCCAGTTGATGTTTAGGCCAGAAAATTTACCAAAACAAGTTATTTCCGAAATAAGAGGTTCAAGATTGATCTGGGGCATCCTGACATATAGAATCGTATCATCTGCGTATAGTGAAATCAGGAGGGGACCAGTGCGAAATTGTAACCCGCGGTGTAGATGTCTTTCTTGGAAATGACAGACCAGAGGGTCCATCGCCAAAATAAAAAGTAATGGGGACAGAGGGCAGCCCTGGCATGTGCAGCGAGATAAGGAGAAAGGTTTGGTGATGGTGCCATTAAGACGCAGTCTGGCAGTAGGAGCAGTGTATAACAGTGCCACTGTAGAGACAAAGCATTCCGGCATGCCCATACGTCTCATGATAGACAAGAAGAAGGGCCACTCGAGAGAGTCAAACGACTTCTCTGCGTCGAGAAGGACAGCGGCGGCCGGAGTTAAGGGGTCAATTCTATGTAAAACAGTGAACAGAGTCCTCAAATTTAGAGAAATTGAACAATGAGGCACATAGCAAGATTGTGCAGGGGAGATGATAGCCTCCATCAATAGTGAAAGGCGGATAGCGACGACTTTAGCCAGAATCTTATAATCGAGATTTAGTAAAGAAAGAGGTCTGTAAGAGCTGCATAATTTGAAGTCTCTACCGAGTTTAGGAAGCAGAATAATGACCGCTTCTCTAAATGTAGGAGGTAAGCGGCCCGTCTCCAGCGCTTCGGTATAAACCTCTACTAGTCGAGGGACCAAGATCTCTTTGTAAGTTTTATAAAACTCGGCAGAGAAACCGTCCAGCCCAGGCGCCGATGAACCCCTCAGTGCGTCAATAGCCTCAACTATGCTATCCTTTGTAATGGGGGAGGCTAGAAAATCCTGCATGTGTTTTTCCAAATAAACCATGGCGATCTCGGCAAGGTAATCACCTTGAGCTTGCAAATCTCCCGACAGTTTGGTGGTCTATAAAGTTTTGTAGTAAGAAAGGAAGGTGTTACAGATTTCCGGAGTGGTATGGAGCAGATCGTCTGGTGGTCCAACAGTTTCAGTGATGTATGATGTGTTATGAGGGGGCTGGAGCATTTGGGCTAATAGTCTACCGGGTCTGTCGCCCTCACCGTACTGGCGCGCTACAGATTGCTTGTTGAGGAACCGCAGCTCTCTGTCCACCTCATCTCTAAAGTCCATCATTAATAACAGTCGTCTAGCCTCATTCGCATCAGAGGGAGATCGCAACAGTTCTCTATCTAAATCGGCAATGTCTTTTTCGATTCAGGCAAGTGTGGATCGTATATTCCTTAGCACCCCCGCATGCTTGGCAATGCAGACTCCGTGAATATACGCCTTGAATCCCTCCCAGAGAACCGCCCAGGTATCCACCGACCCAGTGTTGAGTTTGAAATAGCTCTCAATCTCCTGTCTAACCTCCTCTGTAAAAACAGGATCAAGTAATGCCTTCGCGGGGAACCGCCACTGCCTCTCATGGCCGCCCAGTCTAGGAATATTTAATTTAAGAACAATAGGAGAGTGGTCCGAAAGTGTACATGGGAGTGTAAGGAGCTTGTTTACCCGGCCGGCAACCCCGGGGTAAAGGAGCCGATAATCTATTCTGGTCCAAGTGTAGTGAAACCCTGAATGATGGGTAAAGTCAGGGAGGTGTGGGTGTAATCTTTCCTCAATGTCAACCAATGAAAAGTGAGAACACAGGTCAAGGAGGACTCGGCGTGCTCAGGGCTTAATATCAGGGAAAGAGGATGTACTGTCCCTAGAAGGGTTCAATAGCAAATTAAAGTCGCCCCGACTATCAACAGCCCAGGTTCGAGGGTAAGGAGAAGCACCTGCAAGTTGTGGAAAAAAGCTGGGGAGTCCACATTGGGGCTGTAGACCCCAACAAGCGTGATCTTATGCCCCATAAGGGTCCCTGTGACAATCAGAGTGCGACCCTCCACGTCAGTCATGGTTTTGGACAGTGCAAATGGGACCCGTTTATGTATGAATATGGACACCCCTGTGGAATACCTGCTGTAATTTTATCCACACTATGTGTGGGAGGGTATACTCAGACGTGAGTCCCTAGCTCATTGCACCATCAGGATTCAAGCAAGCCGGGCCTTCCCAGTAGAAGAATTGGCTTGGTAGTTTGGTTTGCCCTGTTCCCATCATGCACTGGGACAGGAACAGACTAATTTGCATATAGCCAGGTTCTGAAGCTGGGATGGTGCAGTGAGCTAAAAAACGGTGATGGATCAAGCCCTGATCTCTTGACTGGGTAGGAGTATTCTGCATCATTCAGAAACTCTGTCCATCACCTTTTCCAAAATTGATTTTATCCACACTATGTGTGGGAGGGTATACTCAGACGTGAGTCCCTAGCTCATTGCACCATCAGGATTCAAGCAAGCCGGGCCGACGAGGCTGAAATGCCAGAAACCGGTCCCCGGTAGCTTGTCTCCTTCCCAGTAGAAGAATTGGCTTGGTAGTTTGGTTTGCCCTGTTCCCATCATGCACTGGGACAGGAACAGACTAATTTGCATATAGCCAGGTTCTGAAGCTGGGATGGTGCAGTGAGCTAAAAAACGGTGATGGATCAAGCCCTGATCTCTTGACTGGGTAGGAGTATTCTGCATCATTCAGAAACTCTGTCCATCACCTTTTCCAAAATTGATTTTATCCACACTATGTGTGGGAGGGTATACTCAGACGTGAGTCCCTAGCTCATTGCACCATCAGGATTCAAGCAAGCCGGGCCGACGAGGCTGAAATGCCAGAAACCGGTCCCCGGTAGCTTGTCTCCTTCCCAGTAGAAGAATTGGCTTGGTAGTTTGGTTTGCCCTGTTCCCATCATGCACTGGGACAGGAACAGACTAATTTGCATATAGCCAGGTTCTGAAGCTGGGATGGTGCAGTGAGCTAAAAAACGGTGATGGATCAAGCCCAGATCTCTTGACTGGGTAGGAGTATTCTGCATCATTCAGAAACTCTGTCCATCACCTTTTCCAAAATTGATTTTATCCACACTATGTGTGGGAGGGTATACTCAGACGTGAGTCCCTAGCTCATTGCACCATCAGGATTCAAGCAAGCCGGGCCGACGAGGCTGAAATGCCAGAAACCGGTCCCCGGTAGCTTGTCTCCTTCCCAGTAGAAGAATTGGCTTGGTAGTTTGGTTTGCCCTGTTCCCATCATGCACTGGGACAGGAACAGACTAATTTGCATATAGCCAGGTTCTGAAGCTGGGATGGTGCAGTGAGCTAAAAAACGGTGATGGATCAAGCCCTGATCTCTTGACTGGGTAGGAGTATTCTGCATCATTCAGAAACTCTGTCCATCACCTTTTCCAAAATTGATTTTATCCACACTATGTGTGGGAGGGTATACTCAGACGTGAGTCCCTAGCTCATTGCACCATCAGGATTCAAGCAAGCCGGGCCGACGAGGCTGAAATGCCAGAAACCGGTCCCCGGTAGCTTGTCTCCTTCCCAGTAGAAGAATTGGCTTGGTAGTTTGGTTTGCCCTGTTCCCATCATGCACTGGGACAGGAACAGACTAATTTGCATATAGCCAGGTTCTGAAGCTGGGATGGTGCAGTGAGCTAAAAAACGGTGATGGATCAAGCCCTGATCTCTTGACTGGGTAGGAGTATTCTGCATCATTCAGAAACTCTGTCCATCACCTTTTCCAAAATTGATTTTATCCACACTATGTGTGGGAGGGTATACTCAGACGTGAGTCCCTAGCTCATTGCACCATCAGGATTCAAGCAAGCCGGGCCGACGAGGCTGAAATGCCAGAAACCGGTCCCCGGTAGCTTGTCTCCTTCCCAGTAGAAGAATTGGCTTGGTAGTTTGGTTTGCCCTGTTCCCATCATGCACTGGGACAGGAACAGACTAATTTGCATATAGCCAGGTTCTGAAGCTGGGATGGTGCAGTGAGCTAAAAAACGGTGATGGATCAAGCCCTGATCTCTTGACTGGGTAGGAGTATTCTGCATCATTCAGAAACTCTGTCCATCACCTTTTCCAAAATTGAAAAAAAAAAAAAAAAAAAGTAATTAGAAAATAAACGGTCAGGGCCCCAACTCCTGGCAATGTGCGAGTAGTCAGGGGAGGACAGGTGAGTTTCATGTAGAAAAACAATGTCAATGTTGTGTCTATCGATATAATTCAGAACCGGTTTGCATTTTTTTGTGTTATTCAGTCCTCGAACGTTCCAAGACATAATTGAAAGCCTGGAAGGTCCAGGCTGTAAGCCTAGCTTAACCATCAAGATCAAAATCAGTCCAAAATGCACGCTCCACCATCGCACCCAAAAAGCATAATAAACAGTGTAATAAGCACTAACATTGGAAATGAACCAAAATCCCCCCCCCCCCCCCCCCCCCCCCCAGCCTCTTGTAAATCCCCAGGAGGCAAACCCACATAATCAAGGTAAGACACAAATATGGAATACATGGTACTGACACAGTGGGAAAAAAATTAACAGTTCCAAAATAAACCATAGCGATCCATAAGGCAAAGGCATTCGCCATGGAGCACAGCAACGCCACGACGGTCAGGCATATCCATAAAACATATCTTAAGTGAATATTAGTAAATAATGACGATTTGCAACACAGCAGACTTAAGAGGACATGAAGCGAAGAAAAATCAACCAGTCACTGGATCCGAAAAGAGGTCAACACTATTCTGTGAGGCACCCTGGGATGGAGAGGTCGGACTAGGATCGGCAGCAGCGCCCGAACCATTCTTTCTATAACTTTGACAGAATTTCTACCGATCCGCAACTTCCACTTTCAACTTTGCGGGATAGAGCATTCCGTATTTGAGGCCAAGGTTTCTCAAAGTTGCATTAACCCCATTGCAGTTACATCGTGCCTCCTGGACTATGAAGGTAAAATCAGGAAAGAAAGACAGTTTGCTACCCTGCCACTGGATCTCGCCCCGCTCACGAGCAGCAGGAAGAGTGGCGTCCTGATCTCGAAAGTTCATGAGTCTTGCAATAATGGGAAGTGGAGGCAAGCCAGGCCGGGGACGGGGACCCAAGGATCTACGGGCCCGCTCCACAACAAAACCCTGAGTGAACTCCTCCCTGCCAAACAACTCAATAAGCAATTTTTCCACAAGAGTGTCCATACGCCCAGTGGAAGTCGTCTCCGCCACGCCGAGGATGCAAATATTGTTACGTCGGCTACGGGCCTCTAGGTCCTCGTTCTTGATGGCCACGTCCTTGAGGATTTTCTCCATGCGTTCCAGTTGTTTCAGTGAAGTCGAAGCACCGTCCTCTAAATCCGAGACTCTAGACTCCACCACATCCAAACGCCGATCGTGTACGTGCACCTTAGACCCCATCTCCGGCAATTTATGGTCGAGGCTGTCGAAGCGGCTGTCCAGTGGTTTAAAGCCGGCTCTCATCTCATTCATCAATGCGTGACCAAAGAAGCTGCGCCATTCTGGTCTGTGGAATCCACTGCGGCAAGGACGCTCCAGGGGGAGCCTCTGAGGTGGGATAAGAAGATTTGTCAAAGCTCAGTTTACGCTGATTAGGGTCCCTCTTCCCCATAGTGCAATACAGGAGGAGGGAGGTGGTGGCGGATAGGCAAAATGGCGGCCAATGAACACTCACGCGAGTCGGGGGACCAGGCCAAACAGAAGATCACCCAAGGACTCAAGCGGAGGGCAGGAAGAGCGAGCGCTGCAGCCATGAGCACCCGGTTAGGCGCAACGACAGCGCCAGCACTGGATCAGGTAGGCACCAAGAATATAGTACATAAAGAAGGAGCAGTTCAGTTCAGCAATGGCAGCGACACCAAGCTGCACCGCCAAGAGCAGAGGAGTAGTGGATTATTGAGGCGACTGTGGGCAAGGCAAATGGTGTGGATTCCTTTTGTCAGCTCCGGAGATGTCTGCAAGGTCACCACAGATCGCAATCAGCCAGATGTCGTCGTCCGCCCTCATGCGCAGTGGTCGCCCGACCCGCGCGCTGAATGAGGGAACACAGGCAGTCTAGGCGGCAGGACCGGGTAGAGACAGTCCCCACGGGAGCAGGGTGGAGACCTCCAGATCCTTACTTCCTGGCACGGTGTAAAAGGTTGCAGTGCCAACGGAGGGGGGAGCAGCAATTGCTCGGCGGGGCCGCCAATCGGCAAGGGCGCGCGCGCGCCCAACAGGGCCCACTGTGACCAAGGCGCCCAACCGCGAACCACAGGGCCCCCGCCCCAGCGCCACCCGCCAACTGCCGCAGCCCAGAAACCGAGGCGCGGGCCCGGGGGCGCGCAGAAGGCCAGAAGGCCTAGAGCACGTCCAGACAGCTGGGAACCAGACCGGAGCAGCCACATGAGGGGAGGGGGGGGCACGGGGGCAGCCCCGAGTCCCGCAAGTCAGCGCACCGGGCAGCGCGGACCCCACAAGCACAGCACTCACCACAGAACCGAGCGCAGATCCGTTCTCCGGAGAAGGGGGCGGGAGGGCCCTCGATCTACTCCGCCGTGCTCGCTCCCCTCGTCACCGCAGGTGCCTAGCAGGGCTCCGATAGCTGCTTCGGGTGTTAGTGTAGGATGGAGGAAGTCTGCTGGGCGCTGGATGGTCTTATGGCATTATAAATGTGTGTTTAGGAAGCCCGACCGGCGGAGCTTCAAGCGGAGGCAGCCATCTTGGTCGCCTCCGTGGCCACGCCCCCAAAAGTAGGCAGACTTTGTCCTGATAACACCAACATGGAGATTGCAAGTCTGGTATCCTCACCGATTAGTAGATGAGGGCAGTTTACTTCTTATGGAATGGATGACAGGGAACATTGGAAAAACCCAAGATTTTTAGGACAGGCTGAACGACATATCTGCAAAACATGGGTCAAAAGCACAGTCAAACGTTACAAATCCATGTTGATGGAAGAGTTGGTGCTTGCAGGGACATCTGGATCTCTTGGGGTCCGACATTGTCTATATTCTGAATTTTCTAGCATTTCTACCTTCGGAAAGGATGGCTTACAGATCAGTAAACACCTTGCTCTTCATTATTTCTGCAGACCACATTCCTATTGATGACTCGCCAGTTATGGAACACCTTCTAGTAAGGAAACATTTAAGGGGACTAGGACTTTCCCTTCCTTCACAATCCAGGTATTCCTTACTCTGCGATGCCAAAAATTTCCTAAAATTGTTCCTATCCTGCAAAGCAACATATATCTGCCTGCATTTAATGATACCCCTAAACTTGGTGTGGTAAGGTGCGTTAAGGCAGACAAGAGCATGATGGGATGCACTGCACTCCAGGTGAAAGGCAATTCCTGACCTCTTTTAAGTAACTACATAATGCAGTGTCCTTCCCCACCAATGCAAGGTGGGTACACTTGATCATTCAAAAAGTATGGATATACTGTAAACAATTGAGGACCCGCTCTTCCAGAGGAGCTAAGGCTTAAAATGGTTTTACTTGGGAGTGCATTTGGAGGATATTTTCAGTGTAGCTGACTGGTATTCAGATTCCACCTTTAAGAGATTCTACTTAAAACCAGTCACGGATGTGACTGCATTTGTGGGTAATACGCTTTGAAAGAACCTAAAACTTGCCTCCAGTCCTGACTTAGAATGTACAATTTCCTAGTTATTGTGAAGGACAGTTTCAATTCTATTAAGGCCATGAGGCTAGAATTATCCAGCCCATTGATTTGAGATAATCAGACTCCCATGTCCACAAAGGAAATATTGGCATAAATTGAAGCCAACACCAATGAAGGGTCACGTAAGCGGTAAGCACATAGCTTTCATGGTTGTCAGTGATTTGTGTGTATCAACAATGAGTGGCAGAAGGAACACTAAATATGAACATATGGCAATAATGTGATTTGGTTTGGAATTGTTGATTGAATTTAATGTTTTAACACTGGTTCATGACTCGGAATGCATGAATTTCACCGAAAATGATCTTAAAACAATTAGCCTTTTCTTTTTTACAGGCAATGATAACACTAGATCTATAGAACAATGTGTGAGAACCCAGAACAATTAGTTTGTACTTCTGAATTGACCGGATATCCTAAAGGGTTATTTAAATAATAGGAGAAGACACCTCACCCAGAAAATGGTGACATGCTTCATCAGAGGTGTCTTCCCTCATAGAAGCAACAGATTAATCATGTTTCAAGAAACAAGAGGCGAAATCCCAGCTGTGGGAAACTCAAACACCCTCAATGGTAATCACTGTAAGCCAAAACAATTTTAGCCCCACTTTCATTTATGTACATACTGCACATCTTCAAAAGGCAGAATGCTCTGCCTATCTACAAAGGATCCTCACAATGTGCAATATATATATATATTTTTGAAACGCGTCAGGCTGAATCGGCGACTTTGGCTGCATGAAGCTTTCTACTCACACTGGGCAGTTTCAACCAATAAAGGACTAATCTCCGATCATTGTGTTGTGTGCGTTCCTGCCTGAGGGTCACCTGGAGCTGGAATTTTTTCGTGGCAGCCCTTGCCGCGAGGAGCGCACCGACCCACGAAGGCAGGGTACCACGGGGCCTGGTATCCTACCAAGCTACATTTGTGGAACACGGATTATGGACTGTAACTGTTCCTGTGAGCGGAGGTCCATCTACGGACTGGAAATGCGCGACATGCAACAGACACAGTGCACCCATACAGGGTTTAATTTTGGCACACTACAGGACCCAGAGATCCTTGGGGCAGGAAGGCGTGGCGTTGTCCAGATTCCTAAGGGGTGTGTCTACAAACAGCACGTGATGTCCAACTTTTAATAGAGAAGCATTTGAGCTTTGAGATAACTGTTCGTCGAGCCTTTGAAAAAGAAGCGATTCAGAAAAGGGGGAAAAAGAAGCAGCATAGCTTTGAAACGCGTCAGGCTGAATCGGCGACTTTGGCTGCATGAAGCTTTCTACTCACACTGGGCAGTTTCAACCAATAAAGGACTAATCTCCGATCATTGTGTTGTGTGCGTTCCTGCCTGAGGGGCACCTGGAGCTGGAATATATATATATATATATATATATATATATATATATATATATATATATATATATATGCGCGGAAGTACGAAAATGCCAAAAGATCCAAATTTAATCAAAAAGCAGCCATATCTACAGCCCAAGGTGGCGCAATCGCAAATACTAACATAGAATCAGCCCCTGGGAGCAGTGATAGTGACTCAATGATGAGCAGTATGTCCTCTGAAGAAGGCAGTATCAATCGTACAGGAACATCAGATCAGTCAAAAGTCTTGGACCTAGGAGAGGAGGTAGATTTTTTTAGTGTACGATCGTTTGCAAACATTGAGCCCCACAATCAAAAGAAAAAGAATCAACAAAAGACGGAGAGAACGCCGCAAAAAGCGGAAACTTTTACTGAAAACCAAAGAAGCAATAATGGCGAAAGAATCAGTAAATAATAACACTATTGTTAATCTTTCAACAATAACACTTTCTGAGGCAGAAAAGCAGCTTTTGAGTCTGGGCCTGTCTTTTTGCCCTATTAGTGATTTTGATTATACACGGACTCGAGTAGACGTCTTTTGCTATATTCGTAAACTAAAATTTCGGAAGTTTTTCAGCATCAAAGAGGGGCTCAAAGATTTTGAAGCCAATACATCAACGTAGTCAAATATCGAACTAAGAGCAGCAGATGCCAGAACTTTTTTGAGATTATATCAATTGGGGCAGGACAATAACACTTCCGAAAGTGAGTTATCAACTCAACAAGAATTAACCGAGGCAGCCATTTCACAAACAGGTGCCAACACAAGTCCATTCAAGCCTAAGTCCAATTTCATGCCAAATATGCCAAAAGATGCGATTGACATCTTCCATGTTGTGATAGCGGAAGATCTCAAGAAATTGCACTGGACGAATGCGCTATCCATGGAAGCCTCGTGAGTCTGACAGAAGAACTCCTCTTCAAACTGAAAATAATTTGTTGGTAGTGCCAAATGGGCACAGTCAAGGATTAATTTTCTAGGTGTGATATAACTATATCCATGGTTCTTTCCTCAGGAGAGAGTGAAGGGCTTTCAACGACTCTTCCAGGTAAAAACTGGTATGCAAGGATTCTACATCCATTGTTACCAGGATCTCATTCTCTGGGTCAAATGTGATACCCTCCAGCCTATCAGCAAACCTTTGGTGTCCTGACAGTGAGTAAGCATCCTTCTTATTACTGTGGGGGAAAAAACTGAATTTGACCAGTGGTTCTTTTACAGACCCAGATCTGGATACGGTTGGTCTACCCGGAGGAATGATAACCTTAAACCAGACTGATGTGTATATATGGCTATGGCTCTGTTGCACAAAGAAAGAGGCACAGGAAGTTACAGACAAGTATGGGTAACAAGGACTGTCTCATGATTGGAGGTGGAGAGGTGTGGCTCAATGGTTAGAGCGGCAAACCCTGATGCAGAGGCCTGGCCCGGGACCAGGGTTCAATTCCCGCCTCGGTGGGTCTTGGTCTCAATTTCCTCGGACCTGATAATTCTCGCCTCAGTGCATATTCTAATCATGGGTCCCACTCTGCAACTCTGGCAATAGCTTGCTTAATGTAGACAACGGCCCCAACAGCGCTGGGATGCCTGGCTTCACCTTGGGGGTGCCCAGGAGTGGACATTTCACAGGGAAAAGCCAGGAAGGGTTCCACAGCGGTATGCGTACAGCGCCAGGAAACCCCGGTTGGGGTATAAGTCCACTTTACATGTACAAATTCATTTCATTTCATGATTGATTGTTTGATGATAAGTAAGTAAGTATATTTTATTATGTATAGTTAATTAAAACCAGTACAATCGTTACATTTAAAACAATTTCTTAAAATGTGTTAAAAAGATAGTCTGTGTAATCGTCCTTATCGAAGACCATACGGTGAGAGACCGAGGGTAGTGTTCCCTGAGCCGGGCGGGCTAGACATTTGTAGCCCAAAGTTCGTCCGTTAGGTTCCAGAACCAATGGTTGCTGCAAGTTGTAGATTTGGTAGTCTTTGCTCTATAGTAGTCGGAAACTTGAAGTATCTTTGCTCTATAGTAGTCAGAAACTGGACGTATCTACAGCTCAGTTTTGTATTCGCAGGATTCAAACATGCAAGCACAGCCTGCCTTCGCGTACTGGTTCCTATCTGCTTGAGCTGGTCCCTTAGTAGCTGTCGGCGGACTTGTCGGAGCTCTTCGCAGAGACAGGTCAGGTGGAGTATGTCTCCTGTTGCTAGGTTGCAGAGCGGACAGGTTTTGTGGCCATTGCTCCTGAGCCATGGTGGTTGATGCTCTCTGCTGGGCAGGATCCCTAATCTATATTTCAAAAACTTCAGTTTAGTGATTTTTGGGTAGCCCTGGCTGAAATAAAGTTGTGGTGTCAGGGATTCGTACGTGTTTAATGTCATCCACGCATGGTTTCCTTTAGCAAAAGCGGCCTTGTCCTCTATTAGGGAGAGAGTTTTTATGTTTTTCTAAACCGCTTTTTTAAACGTGTTGTGCCCCAGTTGCATGTCCCAAAGTGCGGATGCCTTGACAGCCCCCAATGCAGCCTTCAGGTAGGAGCGTGCCTGAGATACATCCCTGCTTTGTATGTCTTGCCAGAGCATCGCGTTTAAGGTGTCATTGGAGGCAGAGCAGAGTTTGTGGCAGCAGATAATGTATGCTCTTCGTCTTGCAAGGTCTTGTTTTTTAGGCCGAACTCCAGCCTTATTTGGGCAGGCAAGGTGTAAGACGGGAGTGAGAACAGAGTTCTATATGCTTTTACCTGGATGTTATCTAGGTTCCTGGAGTCTCTTCCTCGTAGAGCCTCGCTGCCGTAGGAAATTGAGGGCAGCAATTTAGCCTGAATGACTTTTAAGTATGGTGTCAGGATTGGCCCCAATAGTTGGTTTGCTAGATTTTTCAGTGTGATGGCGATCAAGGCCCCTCTTCTTTTGGTTTCCTCCATCTGCCTAACAAATGAGCCGTCGGTGTCAAAGATAAGTCCCAAGTATTTATATTCGCGTGAAGACTCTATTTTTTGGCCGCCCAGAGTCCAGGACTTCTGGTGTTTGTTCCTGGTATTGATCGACATCGTACACGTTTTACTTAGATTGATTTTTAAGTTATTTTCCATTGCGTAGCTGTGCATTACGATCAGCAAATTCTGGAGGCCAATGTGTGTGTGGCTGAGAAGTACCACGTCGTCCGCGTATAATAGATTACTTAGGGTTTTTCCTCCCAGCCTCGGAGAGTGGGAGTTGCAAGTGTCGAGTCGGCCTGATAAGTCTGCCATAAAAAGGCTAAATAAAGTCGGGGCCAGCACGCACCCTTGTTTTAGCCCTTTAGTCATGCGAACTTTGGAAGACAGATGGGTCCCGCTTCCCAGCTTCACCTGCACCCAGGTGTTATGGTGAAGTAACTTCAGCATATTTGAAAGCGGTTGAGGTATGCCCCATTGTGCAAGTTTCCGCCATAGCATGCCTCTCTCGATGTTGTCAAAGGCCGCGCTGAAGTCGATATAGCACAAGTACAGCAGCAGTTTTTTTGTTTTGGCTCCGTCAATTATCAGCGAGATAGCCAGGATGTTGGTTGTTGTTCCGTTTTTTTTCCGGAAACCCGTCTGCTTCCATGGTGTAATCTACTTTGAGTCCGCCCTTGTCACAATCTCTTCTAAGATTATTCCAGCGAAATATTTGGCCTCATTATCAAGGAGGGCTATTAGACGGTAGTTGTCGGGGACCGTTTTGTCTCCCTTTTTGTGTATGGGGAAAATCGTTGACCCTCTCCAGGAATCTGGGATTCTGTTTAGGAGTCTGACTTCTAGGAATAGAGGTTGTAGTATGGTGGCCCATTCTGTGTCTTTCTCCTTGAACAGGGCTGGCAGGATGTCATTAGGACCTGGAGCGCCTTCCTTCCTGCCCATACGAATCTGTTTTTTTATTAGGGCTATTTGCTGGGCCGCTGATGATGCTGGGTTGGGATCTCCCGGGATTTTCAGCGGTGATATGATTGTTGCGGGTGCTTGCTCTGCGTTGGTGCTTCTTTCTGCCCCTTTCTGTCCCAAGAGATCGTTGAAATGACTGCCGAGGTAGTTAATCCACTGATCTTCCCCAATGTGTGAACCGAGGTCCTTGTGGTCTGGGCCTAGGATCTTGTTTACTGTTTGCCAAAAACGGGCACTATTGTTGCTTTTGGAGTCATATAAAAGTTTTGCCCAACCTTGATTTTCTGCGTCTATTTTTATTTCCCATTTTGTTTGTTTGAGCTCAGCCCTTTGTTTTTTCAGTGTAGCTCGTAATTGTTCGATTTGGGGCGCTGCTCTTAGCCTCCGTAGCAATAGATTTGCAGCTCTTTTTTGTGAGCGTAGTTGTATTCTTTGTCCTTTCTTTAGGCTGGTTCTGCTATGCTCTGTATTATGGTTGCCTTTAGGAGCGGTTTTTCTTGCCAGTTTGTTTACCAGTGAATCTGCGTATTACTCCCAGTGGGAAATGAGCCCAGCTGCATCTGGTGTGTGTATGTTGTACAGTTGGAGGGCAGTTTCAGCCAAGGTGGTTGTGTTGGTTGCCGAGCATTTGATTTTCCTTTGGTTGATTGTATAAATCTCCCCCAGTGTGTTGTCTGGCCTGATTACCATTGGCGACTTTGCTGTCAGCTGGCTTTCCTGAGGGCGATGGTCGCTTTACCCCTGGTCCCCCATTCTGAATTCCCAGATGTATGGAAATAATGCCAGACTGGAGAAAGTGTAGTCAAAGATGGAGCTGGCTCTATGAGAGTAGAAAGAAGCTACTGGAGGGGAGTCAGTCAGAAATCTGCCGTTTAATGCCCGAAGATTTTGATGTTCTAAATCTTGGAGAAAAGCATTATTTTGGCGCTTTCTCCAATTTGGAGGGGAACTTTGTGCTGGTATGCTGTAGATTTTGTTAAGAGCCAGAGCTTCGTCTTCTAATGACGAGCCAAGTAAGTTTTGGTTGAAGTCCCCCGACAAGTAGAGGAGTGGGTTCTCCAGTTGGGTGACGTGCTCCGCCAGTTGGTTCAAGATGTTCCTTGAGTCTTTGGCTCTGTTTTTGGGTTGAACATATGCATTTACAAAGCAGACTTCTTCCTCTTTGGTGCCCAACTGTAGCTTAATCTTTATGGATAGGGTTGAGGATGTTAGTGGGACCAATTGGACCGCCGAGGATATTGATGTGGTGGAAACATATGTCGCCAAACCTCCTGACTGATGTCCAAATTTGTTGGTTCTGGCCGCCGCTGTTGAGAAGCAGGTGAAACCCGGTATGTGTTTTTAGCTTGAGAGCCAGGTTTCCTGCAGCATTACAATATCGAATTGGGAGATATACTTTATGAAATCCGGGTCATCCATTTTGGAGGTTAAGCCATTTATGTTCCAGGAGCAGATGCCAAAAGCTGGCACCCTTCCTCTGATGTCTTCTCCCGTTTGGTGAGGGCGTCATACCTCTTCGGGCATGTGTAAATCGTTCGGAACAATGTTCCTCTTGCTAGTGCGTGATTTGAATGAGATGCCTTCCTTGTGCTTACTTCTACCCATTCTCCCTTGCTGCGCAAGTACTTGTTTGGCGGGCTGTCTCGCTGGGAGTAGGCAGTGGTAAGTGTGCGAGGCTGCTGGTTCCTTGGGGCTGAGTTGCGCCTCCCTGTTGTGAACACTGATTCCAAGCCAGTTGTCATTGACAGCCTATCCAATGGTTGCTGCCAGATGCTGTTCTCCCTTTTTGTCGGTGATCTTCCCAACGCCCCTCTTAGGACACTGCAGGGGTTAGCCTGTTGCCTCGCTGGTTCAGAACTATTTCTTCTGCGGAGTGGCGAGGGATAGGCTGGTCATTGTAGAGGAATGAGCTTAATGCCCCAGTTCTTAAATTGAGCTGCTTCTGACGCAATTAGGTCAACAACGTCACTAGAGGACCAAATCATCTAGTCTCCTCCTGACTGTTTGAGTTCGGAGCGGGCAAGAATTCAACCGAAAGTAGATCGTTGGAGTTTATGCCCCCCAAAGTGGGGTGGCATTTCGTCAGTTTGAGAATGTTGCCTCTATTCAGCAAGTCCTGCTGCCCTTTCGATGTGTATTCCGGGTGGAAGACAAGAATCTCAGTTAGATGTGTTTTACTACCGTCTGCCTTCCGTTTGGCGTTTGCAGCATGGACGTAGGCTGCTGCGCCAAGATCGGACGGAGCTTTGTGCATTGCTGGATTTCTACCGTCACCTGGCGTGTTCGAACTGTGGGTTGGCGTTGGTTGCTTGAATGTTGTTTGCGTCTCTCGTGGCCAGATTGTCTTTGGGTGCTCAGATTGGCTATGGGCAGAGTGAAAAGTCATAGTTGTCATAAGTGTGGCCCTAGTTTGATCGCCTTGCGATTGGCTTGACGTGTGGCCTGTGGGTATTTCCCTTGCCCCCTCTTTGCTGGTCAGTGGGGTGGGTTTTTGGTTGCTGCTTGGTTGGTTAAATGGGCCTGGTTAGTGCGCTCAGCGGGAGTGGCCGTTTGATAAGAGGCTTCCCTGTTTGACGATGTCAGGGCTGCCACTTGGCGTTCAGTAACCGGCTCCTGTTTTACGAAGGACTCAGTGGACTGTGTGTGCTGGCTAGTACTTGTCGCCGTTATGTGTGTGTCTAAATGTCCAAAAGAGTTAGCAGCCAGTTGGACTTGGGGCCTTTGGTCTTCCTGATGCAGCGGGTTGCTGATTGTGTTTTGCGGCTGAGTTGGGCTGGTAGCTGCTGGAATTTCCCCTTCTAAGGGGTTGGCCGTGTTTGTGGTCTCCATGCGTTTTCCAGTAGTGCCAGAGAATATAGGGAAGAGTTTTATTGTAGTTGTCGTCAGATTTTGCTTGCGTCCTTTTCTTTTTTGTAGTCGTCGTTGTTTTGCGTTGAGTTTTTTTGGGGACTCCGATCTCTTCTGGGTAGATTCCTCTTTTGCAGGGGATTTCTGGCCAATTGAGTTTGTGTCAGATGGTTTGCTGCTGATTTGACCTTCTGCAAAGTTAGTGGGGCCCGTTTCTTTGGGGGCCTTGCCTCTGTGCAGCGACTATATGTCCCCTATTAGATCGGTTAGCATTGAAGGCAGTGTAGCTAGTTTGTCTACTGCCTGATTGCAATTGAAGCTTAGGTAGGTATTTGTTTGTGCTCTTTGTATCAGAGTGTTCAAATTACCTAGCTTGTCGTCAATCCCCGCAGTGAAGACTGCCAGTGTTTTGAGGAGGTTAAGTTGAAGATCCATTTTGCCCGATTGATATTGTAGTGCTTCTACGGCTAGCTGAATTGTGTTTAAAAGGGAGGTCCAGGCTCCGATGTTGTGATCTTTTCCCTGCTCTCTCTCATTTGCAGATTGGGAATTTACAGTTGGGACAGTGTTGGTGATGTTATTATCAGCCAAAGGAGAGTTGAGGGAAAACGGGTCTTTGTGGTCTGCATTGTTGGTTGTTAACCTGTCCTCTCGCCCTTGAGCATTCGGGTGAAGCGGTGTAGCCCTGCATTCAGCATCCCGGCCGGGATTGTGTTGACTGGAATTGTGTTGGCTGAATGCCGCGCTGTACGAGAAGCTTGGTGCTGAGGCATGGTTGCCCAGTTCTATGAGTGATGAGTCCCCTATGTCAGCCGAGTGGGCTTTGATGGGAGTACTATGGTTGGGGCTCCTGAAGTGTCCGCCCTGGTCTAGTTGGATATCCTTGGGAGTGGCCGATGTTTGTATCTTAGTCGTTGTTGGAGGCTGTAGAGCAGCCCCTGCTTCCCCCGTACTGGAACAGCTGTCGTGGGGGTCCGGGTTATTGAGTTTATCTACTTCTTTTGCCTCCGAAGTGGGTTTTGGGCTAATTATGATCTCCTCCGGTGGCGGTCTTGGAGTGCAGCTGGCTAAGTGAGCAGGTGGTTGCTGCTGTTTGCAGATAGAGTCAGGGGACTTTCCTAATACAGATGAGTTCACTAGGGGCTCGAGTGATGCGCTTGCACATGTGGACCTGTACATTGGGGTGCCATTTTCATGAGGATCAACCGTGGCCGTGGAGATTACCTGGACCAAGGTGCTTGTGGTGCTTGTGATAGTGTCGCGCAGTGGTGCACATTTTTCCATCAGCAGTAAAGGTGACAGCGGGGATTGCAATCCCTGGAGATGCTTGTTGCTCGAAAAAATGACTGAGCCTGCGTCCTTTAGGAACTCAAACTTTGAGTAGATTTTAGGTTGATGAAACTTTTTCCTAGTAGGAGGCTCGGTGGCCGGTAACACTTGGAGCAGGACCGTTGGGTGCCCCTGTTTTGCTGTAGTGTTGACCAGACCCGATGGTGGCTCAGTTAAGGAGAGAAGATTCTGCTCCATTCTGGGGGATGTTGGTCCATCGATGTCTGGTTTCTTGTCCCCCTTTTTCGACTTTGCTTTTTTGCTTAGAATTGACTCCGGTGATCCCCTGATCTTTCCAGACCTCATTCTGCTCTACTCTCTTGGTCTCTCACCGCGGCTCCCCGCACTTGCTTAGGTGATGGATTAGTAAGTGACGATTGGTGATGATTAGGAGATTGGACAGTGATGGAACTGTTCAAGAGCGGGGACCTTGCCCCTATTACTGGGCCCCTGTTGTCTGCACCCCCTCGAGCTGTTGTTCGTGCAAGGGAGAGGCTTCCACAGGGTAAAAGGGGGGTCGAGTGGGTCAGTTGGAGGGTCAGTTGGGGGGTTGCGGAGATGTCGCTGGGGGGGTGCCTGGTTCGCTTGCAAGCGGAGCACGCCGGGAGGGCCCCTGGTCAGTCGGACCTGGTCAGACTACCTGTCAGCCCAGCCTCGGGGCTCATGCTTCGCGACCGCCTCTATCGGCTGCCGCGCTCGCATCTCTTCCCCCTCCAAGTTACTACGGTGCTGTGTGAGCGTGTTGCTCGGTCAATTGCCTTACCTTGATCTCGGCCTCGCCTTGCCTCCTTTACTGCCAGGCGGGTAAACAGAAGGTGTGGGGCGTATCAGGCAGCAAGGCTGTGAGGTAGTGAGGCAGTGAGGCAGGTCTGGTCTGCCAAGTATTTCGTTTTTACTGATGGCTTTTTTGCTTGGCTGCAGACTCTGTTAATGTTTTCTCTGGTTTTTTGGGCTCTCTGCTGCGCTCTAGTGGCCACTGGCAGCAGCACATCAAGTTTGAGAGCTCAGTAGATTTGGTGGATTCAATGAAACGGCCAAAAGTCCAAGCCCCAAGCGCCAGGGGGGGATTATTTTTGAGCAATATAGGGTGAGAGTTGACTCATACCCCCGTCGGCTTGCGGATTTCCATAATGCACAGGCTGTGGTAACTGCCCGCCATCCGCTCAGACGCTCCCTAGCCCCCTCTTCCTCATTCACTTGCGGGCGGGGGGGTTTTGTCCAGTTATGGCTGCACACAAGATGCGCAAGAGCCAGGAGGCAGAGCTGAGGGCAGAGCGTCCCGAAAGCGCTGATGCTATAAACCTCACCTCGTCACGCCACTTCGCTGCCTCACCGCCGTGTCTCGCAGCTGTCCGATGATGATCTCCTGCGGCCCCCCGGCTTAGCGCCGCTTAATGCCGAAGCTTGCACCAGGGGAGGCCGTTTCTCTGCCGGCAATGATTAACTTACCAAACTGGCAGGGACCGCTAAAATGGCGGTGGCGATGGCATCTTGCTCGCAGCTTCAGCCGCTACCTCCTCCGGCGTCCGGACTGAATGGCGTTCTGGCCGGCGTCTCGATCTGCTCTCTGGTGATGGGTTGAGGATGCTACTTTCCCTAATGCACATGGGAAAGTTCGTTTTTTTCTAATTATCTTATATGGTTGTTGGATAGCAATAAAGTGAAGAAAGTACAGCCTAATTATGACTTCCATGTCCTCAACAGAATGGAAACTTTCCTTTACGATATCACGACATTTTACATTCCATAATCTGCTCAAATGGAGACGGTCAAACTGTGAATGGCTGCATTGATCATCAGATGGCAACCTATGCACTAAACCAAAAATAGTATATGGGTTTCAAAACAGTAAAAAAAAAATAGATTGACAGAATGCTTAAAATTAAATGTGTCAAAATATTTCACAAGGTGCGTCCTCAGAAACTAAATTGCAATGCAATTGGTCTCGCAGTTGAAAGAGTTAGGGCTATTGGCATTGTGAATGACCAAGCATTTCACGTGTGTGTTTTGGTTTGGAGGGTAGTGGATGTATGTATTGTGTAGTGGATTATGTGGTTGGTATTGGAATTGTTAGTTGTGGAATTGTGCATGGTGGAACTGTGTGCTGTGTAGTGCATTTGTGTAGTGGAATTATGTGGTAAAGTGAATAGATAGGGGTGAGAGCTGCACAAAATAGTTGGAAAAGAAGACAGAGATAGGATAGGTAGTTTGTTTAGGAAGTGGTGAATGAACTTGAGACAGAGGAGCTGAAAGAGTGTGAGAAAGACAGAAAGAAGGGAAAAAACAGGCTACCGACGCATAAGAAGCGGAGGATAGTGTGGGTTTGACTGATGGAAACCTTGGAAAGGTACGGGAATGAAACTGTGGTTGAAGAACCAAATGAGAGAGGAAGGAAAAGTGCATGAGAGAGAGAGAGAGAGAGAGAGAGCGGGGGGGGTGAGAGAGTGAAAGAAAGAGAGAGAAATAGAGGGATGGGTGGGAGGGGCACACGGGGGTTGAGAGGTGGACCAGTGCACAGCATGATGAAATAGAGGAAGTTAGCATGTGTGATTAGGTAGATGGAAAGGAAAGACAGCAACATTTGAAAGAGAAAAGGAGAGGTGACCATCATAAATTTTAAAAAAAGATCAGTTTTTCACGCCCGGTTGAGGAATATAAAATATGTTTTTCGAATTAGGGTGCAGGATTACAGAAAGGAACATTATTTGCATGTGAATATAGTGCTATAAAAGTTAGTTTGCTATGTGCTAGAGTAAGGGGTCTGTGTAACGTTATGCTTATATATGTGTTTTGAAGGTGTATTTTAGTGTGGTGCATGATGAGGAGCCATTAATTTGTAAACACTTTTCTAACTATATGGCGTTGATGTTGCTTTGTGCGCTTTATGTTGAAGGGGTTCAATCTATGTAAACAATAGTGTTTGGTGAAGTAGTGTGGCAGTGAAGTAGTGTGAAATAGTGTGGCTCACTGGTTAGAGGCGGCAGACCCGAGAGCAGAGGACGGCCCGGGACCAGGGTTCGATTCCCGGCGCGGCAGGTTTCTGGACCAGGGTCAGCAGACTCGATAATTCTCTCGCCTCGGTGCCCACTCTGATCAGCGATCACACTCGGCAACTCTGGGCATTAGCTTGCCTCATCTTCACTAACGGCCCCACCAGACCGCCGGGGATGCCTGGTCTCACCCTGGAGATACCCATTAAGGGACCATCTCTCAGGGAAGCCAGGAAGGGTTTCGCAGCGGTCGAAGCGCCTTGGGACCCTACGGGTAAGTAGTGCGCTATATAAATGCCAATACATTTACATTTACATTTACATTTGGTGTTCTAGTTGGGTACGTACTTCTGTTGGCCGTCTTAAAAAAGCCCATATTTGGGTTACTGGAGGTGTGTTGGTTGCATGTGTAAGAATTGATTGTAGTCAGGGCCATTGGAATTATACGATACTGGAGGACCAAATTATTCTGCAGGTTTGACAATTATGGTAAGAGCTGAAAAATAATGCAGAATATTTTGGCACCGTCAATTTCTGTATTAGCTAATTATTTTGGCATTTTCCCGGTTATTCTTTCAGTGTTGGTTTTGAGTAAGGATGGTAAGAGGAAAGACATACTTTATCAAAACCATCTGTTGTTTTAGAATAATGTGTTGGTGGTAATCAATACTTGCTTCCAATTAACAGATCAGTGTACTTTGGGAACTGTAGAATTGTTTCACTTTAATTTCACTAATTTGTTGTACACCTGAAAACGAAATATAAAATGAAAGTCAGAGAAACATAAAACTAAAGTCAGCAAATTAAAATTTGCAGTGAAATTCAGTCAGTTGGTAACCCCAAGATAGGAAGACACATGGCCTGTAATAGTTACAAGTCCGGTGAAAGTCCCAGAGCACAAAGTGCTGTAGGCTAAAAAACTGTAACTGGACAAAGGTGGGTGTCAAACATAATTTGGTGCATTGTGGCAGAAGAAAACATCAGGAATATTTGAATGTGTACCTCAGGTGGAAAATCATGAGCCATCCATCTTAGAGACTTTCACACAGAATTATTATTATTCACACGGAACATAGCACAATGGAATGATTCACGCTTTTTTTGGATGTTAAAAATATTCTTAATTTAGAGATTGATATCGGAGGGTTGGCCCTTAAAGAAACTGCGAGATTCAGGGGACCCAAAAGTGTAATGGTATTAACTATGCTAGGCGCCTTGGATTAACAGGCAGGACTGATAAAGGGGCCACTAGAAATTTTCCCACAATTCTCCTAGGCCAATAGCCTCTATATAGTGGAGGGTATGAACTTGTGAGGCAACGAATTTAGGATTACATTTTTTTAGCTTCATTGAGGTGGGACAAGAGCAAAGCTCAGAGTAGGAATTGAGGCTTCCAATCGTAATGAAACGAAAACCCCACACACTGTTTACACGTGCACTTGAACATTGTACACCTATAGCTGCAGCGCTTATACATTAAGCCAGAGACATACATGTGAGGACCTTGTTGTTTTTGTAGTGTCTACTTTTAACTGTGTGGCACATCATACTATATCCTGGGTCATTGGAATTATGTGATTCTGCAGCAAAGACATTTTACGCATCATTAGGGATTTGCCTAATTTGCCACATAAACCATTATCTGCTGTATAATATGCAGATTAAAAAAAAAAATGTTTTTCATTTTCATTTTAATAAGTAGACAAACAAGTTTGGTGCAGTCATTATAACATAGCAAACATACATTTCCACAAATCAAGTGTCAATACAGTTCGCCTTGCTCAACTTTACACTTAAGTCATCTCTTATGTCTCATTATCTGGGTTTGCCATGAAGTTCCTCCCCGTAATTGCCCCTCTGGTACACATGGAGGGGCCAGAGCAAATTCCACCTCTATGGGCGTTCCACCCACCCCATACCTGTTTCCATTTTCGTGGGCAACCCATGCTTTCATATACGGCTCTCTTGGTGATCATGGCCGAGTCCATGCCTTTCTCCCACTCCCCGAGGGTTGATGCGATGTATGCCCGCCCACCCCCTCATTGTCGGGCTACATTTCGTTTAGCTATTATCATACCTGAATTTACCCATATTTGACCTTTATAACTTAGATTTGTCACCTTTCATATGTTAAGGAGACACAGTTTCGGCTCGGGCAGCAGGTTATCGTACATACTTATGTCATTATGTGCATGATTGCTTCCCCGTATGCTCTGATCCATGGACATTTCCATAGGATATGACAGAACATATCTTCTTGTCCACGCAGTCGTTGACATGTAGAGGTAGCTACTTTACCCATTTTGACCAAGGTGTCTCTAAAGAGATGGGATCTTTGGCGTATTTTGAGTTAGATCAGTCGTAGTTTCGAGGATATAGCCACGTCTTTAGGGGAACCAAGGGCTTCCTGCCAGTCTACATCCTACAGGTCCCCAACATCTCCCTACCACTGCCCTCGGAGCTGCTGCAGGGGATCCGAGGAGTTTTACTCTAGTTTCTGATATGTCAGGGTGATCGCCCAGTGATCCACGAAGCCCGTAAGAAGTCTGTCCTCCAGTGGGGAAGCTTCATGGAGGGTACTGCCTGGTGGTATGATCCCCATTAGGGCATGTCTGACCTGGAGATATCTGAAGGTTTCTGTTGGGGCAAGATTGTACTCCAGTTGTAAATCTGCAAATGCAACCACCACTCCTCTAGTCCAAAGGTTGCCCACCTTCGGAATGCCTATAAGATCACACCTATCAAATCCAGGGCATTTAGACAACCGGCCCAGTCTCGCTGCTTCCCAAATTGGAGTGCCTTGAGTTGTTATTATGCCATCCCAGCCTTTAATGTACAAGATTCCAGAGTTTGACCATTTGCGCGGTGGGCCGTGCAAATGTATTGCCTCGGGGTTTTGTGTATAGTGCCTGTAAGTAGGGCCCTATGGCCAAGGGGTGCCCGTTCATTCGATAGGTCGGCTCATCCAGCACCTGGTGCATCCACTGATTGACAACTGCTAGCTGAGCAGCCCAGTAATATGCCTGTATGTTTGCCAATGCAGTATCCCCATTTTACCATCCCCTCACTAATGTATGCATCGCTATTCGCAGGGGTTTTCTGTCTCAGAGCACAGTCCGCAACTCAGAGTCAATAGCCTGGAAGTACGATTGCTGTATCGTTTATGGTGTGTTCTGTAGAGAACAAGGGAAGTGGGGAAGCGCCATAATTTCTAAAAGTGTCATGCATCCTAGTAGGGCCAACGGCAGTGATCTCCAGTGATGGACATTGCTTCGGCGGTGCATCAAAGAGGCCAGTAGGTTACAATAAAAAAATTGGGCTGGGTCCGCAGTGACGAATATACCGAGATATCGGAAGCCTTCCTCCACCACCGCTGCTTCACACTATGCACACTTTGCTGGCAGAACTGGGGACCATGTACAATATAGACCATTAGACTTAGACCAATGTATCGAATAGCCGTAGTATTTCCCGATATTTGTGAAGACATTCATTATTCTAGCTATGGAGCGGCATGGAGTTGCAACATATAATAAAATGTTGTCTGCGTATGAGGATATTCGGTTTTTCTACCCCTCTGTCCAACTGAGTCCCCGGTCAGTGGGTTCCCTTTGATCCAGGCTGTCAGTGGCTCGAGAACTAGGGCAAAGTGTAATGGCGACAGGGAGCAACCCTGCCGTGGTCCCCACCTGACGGGAAAGGTGCGTGAGATCCGCCCGTTCACCGCGACTTGAACCATGGGTCTCATGTATAGGAAGTGAATTCCTGCTTGGAATTTAGGGCCAAACCCCATGTTTTCCAGGACTGCAAATAAGTATACCCATTCAATAGTGTAGAAGACCATACGGGTATCTAAGGAGAGTGCCACTGTGTCTTTTTGTATTGCATCTTTTTTAAGTTGGATTGCTCAGGGTGCACTAATTTGGAGACATGTTGGAGCAGTCAAGAGGCTAGTAGTTTAGCTATTATTTTGGTCTCTGTATTAAGTAGAGAGATGGGACTGGATGAGACACAGTTCTCCGCCGGTTTGTCAGGTTTATGGATAACCACAATATGTTATGTTATGTTATGTTAACTGGTGTTTTGTAGAGCGCTCAGCTACTCAAGCAGAGTGTCCCGGCGCTATCAGACCCAGCAAGGCACGGAAAGAGAGTATCTGACAATTATTGGCAGAACAGCCACGTCTTGAGCTCTTTTCTAAATGACAGCAGGTTCTCCATCTTCCTCAAAGACAATGGCAGTGCATTCCAGACTCGGGGCGCAAGATGTTTAAAGGAGCGACCCCCGATCTGGGCACGCCTAATTGCCGGGATCGTGGCCAGTGACAATGATGCTGAGCGTAAGGCTCTGCTCGGATAGTGGAAGCCAATCCTATTTCTAAGATAACGGGCGCCGGTGCCGTGAAGGGCCTTAAAGGCGATTGTAAGCGCCATAAACGCGATACGTTTCCGTATCGGCAGCCAGTGGAGAGATTTCAGAAGTCCTGTGGCGTGAGATCTCCGGCCGAGGCCAAAAATTGCTCGCGCCGCCGAATTCTGCACCACCTGCAAGCGCGACAGGAGGTACTCAGGAAGGCCCAGATAAAGCACATTAGCATAGTCAAGCTTTGAGCCTATCAGGGCTTGAACCGTGATCTTCCTATGAGCGATGGATAGGAATGGGAGGAATTTTTTTGACATTTTTAGCATACCAAAACATTGTCCAACCAGGCCCAGAATCTGTGGTTTCAAAGTGAGGCAGTTATCAATCGTCACTCCCATATTCTTAGCCACCATGGTATCAGCTCAAGGTGGAAACATATCGGCTGGCCACCAGGACTTCCAGCAGGGGTCCGGAGGGCAATCAAAGAAAAGAACCTCCGATTTGTCTGAGCTGCATGTCAGCTGGTTTAGGTGGAATCATGCAAAGACAGCGCCCAGACAGTTCTTAATACGCTCTCCATCAAAGTCTGTGTGCTTTCCACAGGTAAAAAGAAGCTGAGTGTCGTCGGCGTATGAGACAATAGAATCCACACATTGGTCTTCTGGTAGCTCCTCTGCCCTTCTACTCTCCAAGTAAATTTTAAGTAGAAGGGGTGCCATACGAGAAGCTATGAGTTTGTAAAGTTCTATCGGGAGGCTGTTTGGCCCCATCACCTTTCCTGACTAAATACTACGGATAGGCAAGACTATTTCCTCGGCAGTAGGATCTCTGTCCATGAATGCAGAGTCTTCGGGGGAAAGCTTCTAGAGAAGGATATCTTTTAACAGGTCTTTCGAGTCTGCAGCTGTGGCAGTGGGAGTGTATATGACGGCGTAATGTTCTGCGAATGCTGCTGCAAAGTCTTGAGGATCGCTCAGTGTCTCACCTGTTTCCATGTGGAGTAAGCGAACCCATCTGTCGGCAGGCTCTCACTTGTCAAGCCAGGCTAGTAATTTCCCTGCTTTGTCTCCCATTTCATATATTCGATGTTGTGACGCTGACTGCTAGACACTAGCCTCTTTCAACGCCTGGTCTCTATAGTCAATATTTTTTATGTCTAGCACATGTTTAGTCGTGTCTGTGGGATGAATGTATGATGTTACAACACATACAGTTACAACGCATGCCTTTACAACACAGTTTTTACATCGCAACATCCTTTACAACGCATTATTTTACATTGCATGCCATTACACCGCATTTTTAGAAACTACATTCACACGCATTCCATTACATCGCATACCATTACAACGCATACCATTACATTTCATTTAAGGTAAGTGTTGGATAGTGTAGGGGTAAAAATTACTATTCTAACTTCATGAGTGCAACAGTAGGGTAAATGTTGGATAGTGTAGGGGTAAAAATTACTATTCTAACTCCAGTGAGTTCAACAGTAGGGTAGGTGTTGGATAGTGTAGGGGTACTATGCGTTGGAATGGTATGTGTTGTAATGACATGCAATGTAATGCATGCGATGTAATGCATGCGTTGTAGTGACATGCGTTGTAATGACATGCGTTGTAGTGACATGCGATGTAATGGCTGCGTTGTAATGACAAGCAATGTAAAGGATGTTGCAATGTAATGACTGCGTTGTAAATGTAGTGCGATGTAATGACTGCGTTGTAAAGGTTGTTTCCCCTGTGGGATCACTTGGCAGCCTAGCTTCCAGGTCTAATATATCTTTCTCAAGTGCCTCCATCACCTTCATCTTGTCTGTGTTGTGGTCCACCGTAAGGGAAAGTCCCTGACCCCTTATTACTGTTTTAAAGGTCACCCACAAGACCACCTGTGATGTCACTGAATTTTCTTTTAAATAGGATTCAGTAGTATGCACTAATCCCGTCCGTGTATGGGGAACCTTCAGGCACCATGGGTGTTGAGATATGGCTCGAAAAGGGCACATTGTGTCTCCGCTGCATAACAGGCCCAGAAAGATGAGTGGTCTGTGATTTCCCGTGCCAGATGGTGCCCCTCTCTGAAATGGGAAACACAACCTTCTAAGGTAAAAATAAAGTCAATGCATGAGTGACTATTATGTGCCTCTGAGTAGAATGTGTAGTGTTTTGCCTGCGGTTTTCGTGTGCTCCAAACATCTACTAGCCCAAGGGTCCTCAGAAAATCCACCAGTTGCGAACAACTTTGCAGTGGCTTTTTAGGGGGGTGATGATCTTGAAGATCCCACAGTGTCATGTCGAAATCTCATCCTATTAGGAGCTATCCCTCCAGCATGTTTAATAGGAATTTGCTCAGATCAGGCATGGCTATGTTATGTAGTGATGGTGGCATGCAGACAGAGACAATGTTGACAGGTTTCCCCTCCCAATGCCCCGTAATTGCTGCAAATCTGCTCTGTTCATCTGCCCTGGTCCGTTCTACTATAAAGGAAAATTGTTTCCATAAAAGAATACCCACTCCCGTTCATTCAGAGTTAAAGACGGAGTGCACCACTAGTTTATAGCCCCATTTGTTAAGGGCTCTGCACGAGTTGCCCACTAGATGGGTTTTCATTCAGAGGGCCACGTCAGTCAGATGTTGTTTAATGTATTGCAGTACCAACCCTCACTTTAATTTGTCTCCTAGGCCATTGACATTCCATGGGAGCAATCGCAGCCTGGGGTTATGTGTCATATCTTGCATGCCTTAGTGTCAGAAATAGAGATCCTTCTCACCTCCTCTGTATGCTTCATCTTTGTAGAGTGGTCTTGTAGGCGATTACTGAATGATGGTTTCCACAGTGAATGAAATATCAGGGACAGGACATGCAGGAGGACAACTAATGAGAAACTGATGACTAGTGGGGAGAATGTTTTGCCCCCAGATGCCACAGAAAAACCTTAGAAGAACGGTCCTTTCCTAGATTGCTCTTCGTTCTCTTATCACATTGGGGTGTGTTCTATTTCTGGGAGGAGGAGGGGGGACAGGGGGGAGAGTGGGGGGTTGTTGCTTCTTTCTTTCACTTTTTTTTTGATTGCCGGATATAGCAATATGACTGCCGGGTTGCACCCCGATGACTATGGAGCACAATGGCTCGTTTGTTCTTTCCCAATGCTAAAAATTAATAAAAGAAATGTAAACAAAAAACAATAGAAGATACAGCATGGAGTTTCTAGAGCACCTGTGAAGTACCCATTGTTGGAATTCCTGACCAGGGCTGAGGGTTCTATCGGACAGATGGGAGACACACTCCACAAATTGAATGGGAGCAAGGCTACCCTTGAAGAACAAATGGATACCAACAAATACCTAAAAATACTTATAAAGTCTACATATCACAAAAAACTTGGAATGAAGAATGGTCTAATATGATAACTGTATATCATAAAACCTATTACAAAATATACAACTTAAAATTAAGCACTCTTCTGTAATTAAAGAATAGGTGCAATTACTATGCACACTATCTCCACCAGAAATATCAGCAGAAATTTAAACAAGCACTTATCCAAATAATGTTGAGTTCTCTATGAAAAGAAAATAGCATTCATTCATTTCGATTTCATTAATTTTGTTCACTTTAGATCCTAAAACACAATTTAAAAAATCAAAAATTCAAAGGAGGAAAAGACTTTTCATAGAATATAATCCATTTCAGAAAAAGTAGCAGGATATGAAGAACACAAAAAATGAAAATGAAACTGAAAACCGAATGATTTTCAACTACTGTTGTACATCTATGAATTGGCCACAGGTAGATGATTTCCAGACATTTCACTGCGGGGCAAGCACGACGCACACTTGACAGCAGTGTTTGACCCTTTCTTTTTTTTTTTTAACCCCTTGTATGCTTGTGACGGAACCGCTCCGTCACAAGCCACGGGTGAGCTGTGCTTGTGACGGAACGGTTCCGTCATGGCCCGCTCGGCGCGCCTGTGCGGCGCGTTCCATTGAGCGGGCGAGTTCGTGACGGAACCGTTCCGTCACAAGCACAGCTCACCCGCGAGCCGTGACGGAGCAGTTCCGTCACAAGCACGTGACCACCGCGTGGCCGCCCTACCCCCTTAGCGCTGCGGCGGCTATTCCGCCGCAGCGCTAAGGGGGTACCCCCTCTCTGAACCACGCTCTCTTTCCCATCTTGCTGACCGCCATGTCGCCACCTAGAACTGCAGTACTGTTTAATTAGGTGCTACAGTGCAGGCAGTGAAATGTCCGTTGGCAAGAATGACGAGGCACAAAGTTTGCATAACCAGCAGCGACTACATATACGTCTTGTATGTTAAGATAGAAACTGAAACTTGCAGAGGCCTGGGCTTACTGGGCAAATGCTGTTCAGCTGAAAGATTGCTTGCATTGGATACAATTTCAGTGAAAATGTGGTTTGGAAGACATTGGTCTATAAAACATTTGCAGATTAACTGATCTCTCCACACATACATGGTTAAGCAATTTTCCTGGTAACAGCATTAAAGTGCCAGCGCTGGAAAATGAACACTATCCAATGTCTACCTCTTTTGAAGAGGATAAAGTAAAACAATGTTATGAACAATCATGTACTGCAGGAGCACTGGTATAGATAGGTGGTCATGTAAAGGGTTATTCTATACCAGGTCTGACCTCGCTAAATGGGAAGCATAGCGAGGAAAGTCTAGGCGTAGTAGATACTTCACAATCATAACTGCAGCACCTTTTGTGCCATGGGCACACCAACATGCCCAAATTCCAATTTTCTAACTTGTACACGCAGTTTACTTTGGACAATAGTACATGAGCTGCATATATTAGGCCATGACCAAACAATGGGTTCATTCTTCAATTACAGGTTTGAAAACAGTTTTGTAAATTGGGGGTCTAAGATTTAAAAGTGCCTCCAAATTGTTACCAGGGCTAAATAGTAAGGAATAGAGAAAATAGATTTGGCCTGAAAAACAAGTTGGCAGAAATGTTTGAAAGTAAGACGTTTGTTATTCAAAAAATAGTACAGCGGAACAGGAGTTATCCTTATTGTGGCTCCACAGTTTGCACTTTTTCTTATCAAATAGCTAAATGCGCTTTTAGTGAAAGAGGGACTAGCCCAACTGCAGAATAATCAACAGATTAAAGGAGTATGCTGCTATTATTGCAAGGCGAAGACGACCAACGAAATGATCAAAGAGATGTTGATATAGCTTTTATATATATAATGTGGGAGAAAAATTATGCAACTGATGGAAAAACACTTATTCCCAAGATGTAACAACTGCCATCGTTTTGGCATTGCCTTAACTATTCCAAGTATATATATGCATTTCACCCGACTGTTCTCTTGGTCGTGGTTCCCTTCCAGTGCTTTGGCCTGTTCATAAGTAATATGTTCTACGACAACAAACATTCTTAAAAACAATTTAAGAGGTACAATCTTAACCGAACATTGCAGCCTTTTAGCTCCTTCAGGTGATCTCTTCCTTCAAGAAGCAGAAACTGGGTAACCTGCCTTTTCAATTCTAGCACCTTCTCTTTGACTGCCCACCCTCACGTCTCCCTCCGTCGCTGTTATAAGTACTATATTGATCTTCCAGTATTAGAAAATTATAAAACGTTGAGCCCACTGGGTGCCAAGAAATCCATTGGGTTTATAAGCACTGATCGTCATCAAAGCAGAGAACGTTTATTCTGGTTGAAAATGGGCTTTTCAAACTGGGATATATGAAAGGGCTTGATAAACCTAAACAAACTCTTACTCATGCGCAACTTCCTGGAAAATCCAAAAAGACAGTCAAGCCAGTGATCTGCATGGACCTCGCGTTCAGAACACAGACCATGCCTTCTGAAAGTCCCACCCTTCTTGCGCCCATCATTAACATTGCCTGATCTCGTGAAGTCATGCTCTAAGAACTGCAGGCTGCACTCTATTTCAAACAAAAATACCACATTTAATAGAAGTAGAACCTTGATCCCAGACAAAGCAACGTTTTACTGCACTCTTTCTTTGTATCGTTTACACGGACCAATACACTGCATCTATGAAGATCTAAGTATCTGCCTTAAACACTGTTAGAAATCAATACTGTAATGTTTAAGTTCTACATTTAGTTAATGTTATTAAAAGCTTCCTCGTTTTCATTAGGTCTCGGGAAGCTAAAACAAGACTTTGCAACGGCATATGGAGGCAAGTGCTTTAAATTTAGGATTAAAATATACGTTCCACATAAATAACAGTAGCTTCGTTTGATGCTAGTAATGGAATATTTCGCATCAGGGAAGATGGTCGCATCACATCAAAGGGATATCTTATTTTTAATGAAAGGCACTCCATCCTCATTAGCAACGGCCAAGGCATGGTGCCAAGAAACACAATGTCGGATATAAAAAAAAATAAAAGCAACCGGATGTTCAGACTTCATGCTTGAAAACTAGCTCTCCGACGGCACACATTTTAACTCTGGAGCACAATTCTATACATGTAAGCCCTTACAAAGCATACTGACGATTAACATTCGTGTTTCAGGGGTGTTTTGCAACTACTCTGCCGGGACTATTTTTCAAAAAACAATACCAGTGCCGCCCAAATTCAGAGACTTCATCATTCATTTTAACGCGTTTTTGTTTTAAGGCAGTGAATAAACATAGGACATTTTGCACACACAAAACTATTGCTCTTAAAAACCTCTCATGTTGAAATAAACAGTCCTGTTGTAATGCACCACTAAGGGGTTCCCGCGCACGTTAACAAGCTACTTTATCTCTCAATAACTGATAGAAGATGAACTATAACTCAAAATACATTAATTCAAAAGTCCTTACATTTCAGGCTAGATCAACCCTTCAGCAGCACTATCAGTTTTTAAAGGCTGTAACTAAGCATAAGCTCAAACACAGTAAAGAACACAACTTTTTTTAACTCATAGATAATATGCTGCTCAATTTTTTAAATGCCCTTAGTGAAACAGGTTCGTGAACACCCCTATAACTCTGTGTAGCCGGCTGAGTTCATGCTCAGTATTTTGCTGCTACAGTTTTGAGTGACAGAGGCCTATGTGATTTTTTTAAAGCATTTCACATTTCCCAGGCTCCATAAAAAACATAATAATCACGTATAGCATGGTTTGTGGTAATGTGCCTTCCAGCAACACCTCATGAAATTGTTCAGGTATTTTTGGGACAAGTATATTCGTATATACCAAGCGTAAAGCCTGGAAGTTCCCCATCGTCTATATATAGATACCAAAATCTTTATCTTATTTTCCACCTTTACACCTCACTTCCATTCACGAATGTCTGATTGTTTCATGGCAATTCACAACTTAGTGGCTTTTTACTCCCTCATTCTAAACTCGTCAAAAAAACCTGAGGTCATTTACTTTCCTACCACATCTCCACCTGCCCTCCTACCTAGTCCGATATACTTTACATCATGAAACTCTAACCACTTGCAATTCAATTGAAACATTGGTGTTAAGTCCCTCTTTTATTAACCATCACTGCCAGGCATCTATTATTAAAAGCACTGATCAGTTCTCTACTCCTCAGCAAACGAAATTATTTCAATAGTCTACTTGTGAATCTCACCCTGCACTTCATGTCTCCATTGGCAAAGTGCTAAACTTTACTTTAGAACTTTTGACTTTTTGCCTAGGCCCACATCCTATCGCAGTGAAGCAGACTTTCTTTCAGACAAATGCAGGTCCCCGTACAAGTCACTATTCACTAATGTTACTCTTCAAACTTGTGATGGTATCTCTCTCACTCAAAGCGGTCTCAAACTATTAACAAAAAATACCAACTCACGTTTTCAAATCTGTCAACAATAACCTTCCAGTTTCCCCTAATTATCCCTGAACTCAGTCAAGATTCCAGTCTGAGAACCTACTAAGTCCCTTGCGCTGGAGGTCACATCACCTGATCCATCAAGCATACTGTACTGTGAGGTAACTGTTTTAGACCTCACTCACCTTTTAGATCCTAGATACTTAATTGTTTGTCTGGGAAGATGGAAAGTAGGGGAGGGCAGATTTTTGGTTAACAGGATACTGTCTACGTAGCACAGCAAAATCATTAAAAGGTATACTATCACCCTCTTATTTTACAGAACCCGCAAGGATGGTGGGAATAAAACTCAAGAGAAAACAAATGTTAGTTTTTTAAGACCCTCACTCACTCTTTTAGGTAATATCCTGCGCTCTTCCTGTAAAATGATTCAGCCCGTCCTGGTTTATAGGGACCAGGGTGAGACCAATGATGAAGCACGCCACTAACAGACTGGGTGAGGGTCTTCAAAAAAACTATAATTGGTTTTCACTTGGATTCTACTCCCCACCATCCTTGTGGATTCTAGAAAAGAATAGGGTTATAGTATTGTTTTAGACCAGCTTTGAAGGAAAATAATAAATGATGACAACCACATTGACTTCTTCCTCTTTATCTTTATTCATTTACCAGAAAAAATATCACACTTACAAATATGCAATAAAAAAATAACAGTATTTTTTATTTCTGTTATTATTTACGGAGCATCATACCTGTTATTTACATAGTATTTGCTCGAAACTAATATGCAACTTTCTGCTTTTTTTTGGGAAACTAACAGCCTTTTGAATGCCTTTCAATAAAGTTACAGAGCTGCTCACAGCACAGAACCATCCAATTGGCAGACACTGATGACATTTAATGCATTTTGGATAAGGTCGCTTATCCCTCCCGCAACCTTTTTTTATCATTCTTCAGCATTGGACATCATTTCTTACGCTAGCCTGTTTAAATGTCTGCATGGTCTTGCCATCTGTCTGGATGCTCTAAATTGGATCAATTATTATTTGTCTGAGAGATCCCATACTCCTCATTTCTTTTTCCTTTCATAAAACATTCAAATAGTGTGAGGGGTTCCTCCTAAGTCAAACTTCTTAAACATTTTATGGCCTCACTTGCTGAAACCATCAGATACTACAGATTTGGAATTACCTCGTATGGGGATAACACCCAGCTGATTATTTCCATCACAGAGAACATTCCCAACCCCCAGGCTAATTTCAACTTTGGTATGCTTCAGGTCACCAATGGATGAAAACCAGCAACCTTAAGTTGAATGGCGACCAAAAGAAAGTAGTCCTGTTTGGAAAATCAACAGCCTATGGGTCAGAAGGTAAGTAGCTGATGAGCTTGGAAACATTCTACAATCTACAAGTTCTGCGAGAAACTTAGGCATAGTCCTTGAAAAAACCCTTATGATGGCAGACCAAGTCACCTCTGTGTCAGCATCTTACTTTAGTATCTTAAAGATGTGTTCACCTTACTTCCTACTGAGATGCAGAAGATGATAATCCAAGCTTTACTTGCTAGTCAGTTGGACTACAGTACTGACCTCTACATAGGCATTCTCTAGTACATGCTAAAAAGATTGTAAACGTTTGCACAATGTGGCTGCCCGGCTTGTATTGAATATTCCTGCTCACACATCTGTGTACAAAACTTAAGGATGTTTTCTGGTTAACTGTGCATAAAGGGGATTCACGACTGCTACGATCCCCTACCCAAAGTTTGGCAGCCACTCCCCACATCTTTCACACCAGATCTGGCAATCGTTCCTTATCATACTCAGCTGCCAAAAGTTGGAACCATTACCCTCTCTTTTTATGGCTGGTCAGTAATTTTCGGATCTTCAAACTTTTGAGATCTAAACTACTATCTCTTCTTCTGTTCACTGGTTCTGTCCACTTGATGTACTTCCACACAGATCCAAGATACCCTTTCAGGGTTACAGAGTGCTTCAAAGCCCATATTCTGTAAAATATCCTGGGGCATGAGATAGTGGAGCTGAATGGCGAATAAACAATTATGAGCAAGATCAGTGTGATGTGTCTGGGAAGTGCTTGTTGTGGAGGCACTTTCATGAATTAAAAGGTGTTTACGCTGCTTTGGTTTTCCTTTCCTCTGCTGTTTTTTGGCACTTCAATCTCAGTAAAATGGGCAAATGTGATAGAAAGAGGAAGCATATATTCTTTTCCTCCAGTTCTAGGTCATCTTCTCATAAAATACTGGGACATAAGAAAAGCAAAGAAGAGGAGAAAATCTGGCAGCTAGTCATTAAGACTAGATTCTGTACAGAGGAAGGGCCATATTGTGTCACTGACAAGTCAGTATGCTTTAGAGACTGCACATTTTGTCACCATTAGTTCTGATGACGAGATGCCTCCTCATTATAAAGAAAAAATGCACTGATAGAAATCTAGTAATGGATAGTCTTGTCTACATTAGGGAGAATATGGATTTTCCAGTTGACGAGGCACCAGGAACTTTTGAGGAAGCTCTTTTTTAAAAATTTCAGTAGGCTCTAGTATTGGGTGTTCCAATACACCGTAACATGATGTCTTCATGAAAAAATGGAATGGTCAAGATAGAAGTAACATGCAAGTATTAATTTTTCGCCTTAGGTTATTAGAAGAAATAGAGCTAAACCTTTGGAGTCAGTGATGTTGGATTATTTTATGGCAAGCTTAATAAACAGAACATCCAGGTAGATAATATTTTGATGACTCCAACTAGTAAGAAAACCGATTAGACACTAACGAACGACTGTTCAGGTGCAGATCACACCTTATGTACAGCTATGTGCATATGCCTCCCAATCGTTGATTTTGGATTCTAAGAAGCTGTGTAAGGCACCTGAGGAAGTGACTCAATGCTCACCTTTATTGGAGGGAATGAAGTTGTTATGTATTATTTTAGGACCCTATTGTAAGTTTCCCGATTCATCCCTTATATAGGTATAAATCACCATATCCTTATATAGGCATAGAAATCATAATCATATTTAGGCATAGCTCATGCAGTCCAAATACGGCAGGGCTTCTTCCACTAGCTCTGAAAATCCACAACGATTTCTTGGAAAACTCAGCTTCAGCAGCTATGGACTTCCCCTTGCTTGAATATTGATTTGTCCAAGAACTCATGGAGCTTTCAAAGAACTGAGACTCTTTGATGACATTATTATGTCCAACTGTACGTCAAACTCAGCACCTTCACGGTATAAATATGCCCACACTCGCCCAAGCAAACACACAGTGGTTTGGAGCAGTTCGACTATCTACTCTTTGATGACATTATTATGTCCAACTGTACGTCAAACTCAGCACCTTCACGGTATAAATATGCCCACACTCGCCCAAGCAAACACACAGTGGTTTGGAGCAGTTCGACTATCTACTTGCCCGACGCGCCCTGCTATAGCAAGTGCCGAAGGAAGCCGACCCTCCAGTAGACGCACTGAGAGAGACGCTGTCTTTTCTCCTGCCGAGAAATCCAGCTCCAGTTTTTCCAAGCTACCCTTGCCGGTTGTTGGGAAATCAAGTCCCGAGACCGACCTTCTTCATTCTAAACTAAGGTACGGAGCGGATTAGACCCTTAGATAAATCTTGGGCAGATTCTTGGCAAAAGATTACTACATTTATGCTACACCTCACTTACTTCTTCTCTCGTACTAAGCTTAGGTTAGGTACACCGGGGTAGGCGTATTTTAGAAGCACCAGTTGAGTACTTTTAGCCTTTGTTATTTATGTATGTATTTATATATGGTTTAGGATCCATACAATGTTCTTACAGTATTATTTTATTCTACTATGTATACTGTATGCATTATATTTTACAACCAGTTTTACGATTGTAGCAGTTAATTTCTTATGCTTGAGAAAGAAGACTGTTCAATAAATCCTTTTATTGAAAACGCGCATCTTTCTACTTTCTCTGCACCTCTAGTGAAACGAAGCATGCACAAATGACTGAGTGAGAAATCTATCTATTATTTCCATGACTCTGAAGATACGTTTTTATCTTGGGGAAACAAAGTTGTCATGTTTATGCGGTTGTCAGAGACTAATCCCTTCTGGTGAATTCGAGAAAGTTTCTAGTGATCTCTGAGCTAGCTGGCACACACAATTATGACTAGTATATTCGATAGAGACCTAGTCGACCTCAGTCCTACGTCTAATCTATAGGATATACTATTCCAATGCGCAGAGTCTATTGGGAATATAGGAACTACACTACATGGCGCCCAACATTTGGTAAGGCACTAATTTAACGCTATATACTAGTGTAACTCATCTGCTTTTCACAGAGACCCCTTTATCCCGTAAAAACTCCAATAGGCGACTGGAGTGGGTTAAAGGATAAAATATCCGCCGTAAACTGAGTAGGACCAAAAATTCTGTGTATTAGTTTTGGTTTTGTTCAACGTTGAAGGATACAGTGTTCCAAAATATTGTGCACCTTATCGCTATTCCTTGAAACTTTCTCTGCAAAACTTGCAACAAAATGCAAGATAGCGGCAAAGAGAGCGTTGGACCTGCAGGCACTATTACCCGACCGGGTTTAGACGAGACAGGTCTCCAACAAAATGACCTGGATGCCATAATCATCCCGAAAAACATGAGGAAAACCATAGCTATAAAGCTTACATAAAATGGCCTATCAGCAAGAGGTGGTAGAGTCATATTTGTCATAGAGGCACATGAATATCGGCAGACAGAGGTATTCTATTCATGGATTGTCTTTCCATAGGCAAATCCAACAACACATGTGTTCCACTTCTATAAGATAGAGGAAACTCCAGCGGAATATACTCCTTTCGAGGATATTGAAATTCCACTAACTTACCAAGAGCATCAGCTTTGGTTTAAAGGCGCCCTACAACATCAAAATCACATTACCAGGCTCGGTCCACTAGGTAGACCAGGAGCAACATGGCCAGTACTAGCCAGCTATACACCACATCCTGCCATAGGACAAATGACAGGTCCAGAACTGTTAGCTCAGCTAAAACAGTTAATTAAAATACATAGACAATTGGTACAATATGTCATGCAGACTTTAACAGTCCAACCTGCTATAAGAATTCCACAACACACCCCTCATCAGGGGAACACAAACAAAATCACAACACAGACTATACAGTCAGTAATCTGAAAATTGGCCGCTAAAAGGGAACAAATTCCATTCTGGTTAGCCCAGAAAACTACTCAAATAGAGGCAGTATTTCCCGATAGTACACCTCATGAAAAACACAGGATTCTAACAATCTGTTTACCAATGGGGATTGCACCACAAGAAGAGGACTGTGAAACTTGGGGTACAGTCTTTGCTTCAATCTACACAAAAACACAAGGTGTCCCATCTATAGCGGTGATACCAGACGTTCTGAGACAGATTCAAAATGAATACGGTCCAGAACCAGCCTTGAATCTTGGTATGAAATTACTGAAAGATTTCAAACAGGTCTCAGCTATTTTATTAGCTAACATTAAAGGTGAAGCAGCATCAGTGGCAATCTGCCAAAAATTTAAAGAACTTGATATTACTGAGCAACCGTATGAACTTGCCAGAATGATTGAAAAATCCGACGAAGAACTAGGAAGAGATACTTTGGGAGGGAAACATGTAAAGCCTGAACTAACAGAAAATCCTGAAAAAGTTTTTATCAAAAACAATGTAACTACTCCTAAAAAGAAATGGGAAAATAGTAGACAGCAACTTCGTAAAGAGAAGCGCTCTCAGTCCGGAGGTAGATCTTCTCAAAAGGAGCACTCTGAAAAGAGGTATAACCTTAGAAATAGGGATAATTTAAGAAAACCTGATAGATGTCAAGATACTGATACACGATCCTCTCGTACCTTTCAGACTTCCTCGCAGAAATCCGAAAGAAAAGGACGATCAGAACACAAAGAAGAACATGTGAAGTTCAAAGACGATCAAAGACGTTCCAAAACATAAGAAAACTCAATTCTCCAAAAAGAAGGTAGCAAGTATTAAAATCAGACATGCCGAGGATCTTGAGGACACAACTCAAGAACAGGGAGTGGGCCCAGACAATGCTGGACAGCGCAGCAGAGGTCACCATAGCTCGCAGGATCCTGAAAGATCATCTGGAGACAGTGGATCTGAATGAATTCATTCAGGTTGAAACTGCCGACACCAGGGTTAGTGTACCCCATAAGTTATATGAAGTAACACTCCGAATAAAGGGGGATATAACTAGGAAGATAAAAGCACGCTTTTGGGAAAAATTATCTAAAGGTTATGACATGCTTTGAGCTGAAAAAGACTGGCCACCTGAATTTGTCAGGGAGTGCCCACATGGCGAAGAGATCATTATACCAGTCTTCTCTAATCATATTCCTATTCAGAAAAAATACACCTATGCCAGAAAATGGGCTGTTGCCCAGGCTCCAGCATTATATAAAAATCATGTGGGATGTCATGAGGACTCTCCTCACCATAAAATTCAGTTAAAAAATCAACCAACTGCTCAGAGGCAGTATCCAGTTAAGCAGGAAGCTAAAAAAACAAGTCAGGGAGATCTTAGATCAACTTGAATACCAAGGGGTGATTGGAACATGCACCTCTTCCATGAGCAATCCTTTGTTTCATGTCTCCAAACCAGACTAAACATATTGTCTAGTGTTGGATTACAGACATTTAAATTCTTGTTGTAAACTTTTGCAGTACAAAATTCACACAGTGCAGCACTGATGAATAACATCATTCGCAAAAAATACAAAACAACATTAGACATTTCAAACGGTTTCTTCTGTCAAAACAATGCACCAGAAAGCAGGTACTTGACCGCTTTCTCAATAATGGGGACACAGGGTCAATTTTGCCGTCTCCCCCAAGGATTCAAGAATAGTTGAGGATTATTTTCAGCCAGAGTAACAGAGTTACTACAAACGTATGATGATGAGGCATTATCTTATGTCGATGACATCTACCTTACAAATGATGATTTGGACAGGCACTTGAACAGGGTGAACACCATAATACTTGGATTCGCCTCTGAAGGGTATAAATTCAACTTTAAAAAATCAAAAATTGCCCACCTCAACGTCCTATTCTTAGGATACAAACTTTCAAGTGAAGGCAAAAGCCTGGCAGCAAACTTTTTAGAAAAGTGTGCGTTGCTCCAAACTCCAAAAACGCTGAAAAACGTACAGTCACTTCTAGGATTCCTAAACTTCGGAAGAACTTACATTCTGAATTACGCAGAAAGGGTTAAACCTCTCTACGAACTAATCAAACTTGATTTTAAAACAACTAATTGGACTCAAAAACACACAGAAATTTTGCGTTCAGTACAAACAGACATGTTGGCAACAACACACTTACAAACACGCGACAATGTACGCAACCTTATTATCAGAATCATCCCAGGGAGATGCGGATTCACATACCTAACCTTTAATGAAGGTGAAAAGGTACCAATAGCTTACAAATCACACTTGTACACACAAGCTGAAATGAAATTCACTTTAACAGAAAAAATTCTGACAGCGGTTCAGACTGCTGTAGCAAAGGAGAGAGCCTTGGCAAAGGGGAAACGCATTATAGTTGTTACAACTGTACCTGCCTTAGAGGCAGTGACGAAGGCAAGCATTCCAAATGCAAAAGCTCTACATCCAAGACGGATACAATGGGTTAATTCTCTTGCTGCAACAGACAATGAATAAGTTTTTGACCCTTACTTGAAGACACAATAAATTCTCCAATACGAACAAGAATGTCCTCTGCCTACTGAAATCCTACCTCTAGAACATTACAGCTGTATAATTTATACAGACGGATCAGCACAGCCCGCGATTGGGGGTAAACAAGCTTATAGTGCAGCATGAGGGATTGTTAAAGGTCGCTGGCGCGATGGTAAATTTCGACTTAAGATGACAAAAACTCAATCTCTACAAGACTGTTCAGCTCCAAGCTTTCAAGATGGCGCTTGAAAATACCGATCGCGAATTCCCCACACTTATAGTGTGCGATTCGTATTACTGCGTCCAGTCTTACAATGAATATCTGCAGAACTGGGTTCAAAATTGCTTTAAAGACGCAAAAGGTGGCACAATCAAGCAAAAAATGCTTTGGGAACAGGTAGTTCTTTTGCAGAAAGAACTACAAAAGACTCACATAACATGATCCATACACTGAGTCATCAGCGTGATGGCGTTCATGTTGAAGGGAATTCATTGGCTGATGGAGCCGCAAAGGCAGTTGTACAAACGGCTTCCGTAGCTGCAATCACTCGTTCGAAAAAAACAATAGACGATTAAACTGTGCTCGCTGTCAATACCACGAGCAAAGGCAGCGGAGCCACGTTACCTCTAAATTATCCACTCAAATATACATACATAATTGATGCAAACTCTGTTCCTTTTGCTCGAATCCCTGGAGTGAGGGATAGGGTAATCCCAAACAGGAACCCGAGAGGTGCTCTGATTCATGAAGCACATATGGGAGAGGGTCTGATACATCAAGGGATCTCTAAATCTCTATTAGAATTAGAAGAGATGTACTGGTGGCCAGGGAAGAAAGCTCACGTATGCAAATTTGGAATTAATTGTGATGACTGTTACAAATAACACAGCTTTGAACACCCCCAGATTCCTGACTACAGCGTAGCAAGCCCAGTACAGACACCACTGTTAGACAGCATAAGTCTATCTACATGCGGACGTCCAAATGGACTGTTGCAGTCCCACAAATATTAAGACAAGATTCATTTGGATGTGGCCTCAGCGCTCTGCTGACGCCCGAACTGTTATGAAAGATTTGCGAGTCTTTATCGGCACATACGCAATCGGCATGCTACAATCTGCCAAGGGTCCTGCGTTTAGCTCTAGGGCTTACAAGGAGGCCATGGCCAGCTTGGGCATTGCATTGCGGTTTTCGAGTCCATTCCATTCTGAGGGAAATTCCTTTGTGGAGAGAAAAAACTGTGACATAAAGCAATCTATAACAGCTAGGGTATTAGGTTCGGGTGATGGGTAGGTCAAGCATCTAATAAATGTCCAACGTAGTCTTAATAATCTGCCAAGAAATTCTCTGGGTGGAATCACTCCATATGAAATAATTTTTGGTACTAGAATTTTGGTTGAAGACCTCGATCGTCACACTTCAGTGGTGGAACAAAAACCCTTTGATATCAAAGATTATTTGGCTGTTTTACAGGACTTAAATGAAACAAGAAGAAGTTTAAGCAACACCAGCGAAAAGCCAACAACCACTGAAGAAAAACCACCTGTCCCAACAAGACACGTCTGGATTCCAAAGATTGGGGATCTGGTCAGGGAGAAAATAGCGGAAAAGGAATTTGGGCCTTCTTACAGAAAACCAGTACCAGTTCTAGCAATCCACGGATCAAGAACAGTACAACTGCCGCCCCTTGCTGGAAAAAAGGAGAACCAGTCTGTTTCAATTGACCTGGTAAAACCACACCATGTGGCCGATAATAAGTAGTAGGCCCAAGATGTAGCAGACGACACAATCTTGCTACTATCTAAGAGGTTCAAACTGAAAGACTCATCACCTTTGAAGATTCTAAAGTGAGAAAAGGACTATGCAATAAAGCCATGGAACTTGTGCCTCTTGAAATCCAAATAACAGTTCGTCAAGAAACTCCCGTCTACAATGATGTAGCATCTGACTACACAGACATGTCAAGGGAACAAGCAACTCCAGCGATTTTAAAAATTACGGATGCAATACCAACTATTGACAGAACTGCCTCTGGCTATTTTATCAACTTTGATAACTTCTCTGAGGATCCCAGTGAACCTGAAACTAAGCCAGCAAATAAAACTTTCAAGGAAAAAGTAAAGGAACTTGGTCTAGAGCTTACAAATACATATCTGGTTTCACCTTGGGTTGAACTTTTGATTGTGTTAGGTGTACTTTATGTCCTGCTATGGCTCATTCTTGTGTTAAGTTTGGGAAAACTGATAGATGGAAAACACATTAAAATGGACACAGCAAGTAGTGTGGCTCACTGGTTAGAGGCGGCAGACCCGAGAGCAGAGGATGGCCCGGGACCAGGGTTCGATTTCCGGCGCGGCAGGTTTCTGGACCAGGGTCAGCGGACTCGATAATTCTCTCGCCTCGGTGCCCACTCTGATCAGCGATCACACTCGGCAACTCTGGGCATTAGCTTGCCTCATCTTCACTAACGGCCCCACCAGACCTCTGGGGATGCCTGGTCTCACCCTGGAGAAACCCATTAAGGGACCATCTCTCAGGGAAGCCAGGAAGGGTTTCGCAGCGGTCGAAGCGCCTTGAGACCCTACGGGTAAGTAGTGCGCTATATAAATGCCTATACATACAAGTAAGAACATCAACTTGCTTCTAAAGCCACACAAATCATCTCATTGTGAACAACGAGACCTGCCATCAGTGAACATCACAGCTGTTCCTCTGCCTGGTGGAATAGCTTGGGATACAACTGATTATGACATTTATGGCCCTGTCAGGCTGCTGAAAATTCCACACCAATTTAAAGTTTCCTTGAGTGATTTTGTTTCACCCAGCACATTTTCTGATGATTGGGACTTTAAGACTGTTAAGAACATGATGGCAGACCTAGAAATGTCAGCAAAATTTACAAAACATGAATACTTAGAAGGTTCAGCAAATTATGAAGAAATTAATTGTTTTAATCATTTTGGCCATCATTACTTGCATAAATCTGCAAACCCTAGAAATGTTTTAACTTATAATCAATGGGAACATTGCCCAACTCCTCCAAAAGGTAGCTCTAAAACGTTTCTTAGAAAATTTCCATATTTTAAAGGTTTTAATGTTAAAAACCCAGAAAGTTTTTACTTTAAAAATATGAATAAGACAGGCATGAAAAGTATGTTGACAAACACTAAACAAATTTATTCTGCGACCTTTTATGCTCAATTGTCCACCTTAGGTTTTGAATTTTGGAAAGAGAACATTGAGACAAAAACTGTTTGGGGCACAAAAGACTGGCAGGTACAAGGATTAGAAGCATTGTTTAGAGCCTGCATCATCCCAGAACAAATGATGTTCCTAAATGACACTGTTCAACAGACATCTTGTCTTGGCATTGCTAAGTTAAAGATTTAAACAAACCGTCCATACCTAAGCCCACACCTGATAGTAATTTAACTTCAGATGAGGAGGTAGACGTAAATTATATTTTACAACAGAACAGAAAAAAATCTGAATGGAAAAATTGGTTAATCTGGCCCACAGACACAAATAACTGTCAAGATAGATTCCTGAACAAGACACAAGGGTTTACGGTAACTAGGCCAGATCCAAGATATATCCAAAGACAACATCCAGGGATAATACCAACTTATAGTGTAGGAAAACTATGCCTTGAGTGGCTTCAGAGATCCACACTTCCAGAAATAAAACAACACTTATAATTGCTTAAAGATGGCGTTGATTTACGAGAATCCTTACTGGGACCTCGTAATCCACGTCATAAACGTTTCATATTCGCCGGTATATACGCTGCATACAATGAAGCATGGAAAGTCATGCAAATTGAAACAGCTGAAAGAATACGAGAAATCGATTGTATTAACTTAGAGAAATCACTCTCTATAGTTGACAATGGGTTAACAACTCTGTCGTGCAGAATTTATTCTTTGGACAGCATTGTATCATCTGCCATAGAAATAATGGAACAGGACTTGCTAATGCTACAACATGGCCAGTCTCAATTATGTTCTATAATGCTATTAGGCTGGACGTTGCAAAACCTTCGTTCAGGGTATGTTCCTTGGCGTCTAATCAACACTACGTCACTGTTTACTGTATTTTACCTTACAGATAAACAAATCTCGTTGGCACAGAGGGGAGCAGACTATACGGTGCTGAGCATAGAAAAACTGGAGAGATTACCATTGACCGTTTCTGAGAAACCATCAGTTGAATGGATAATACATGGCACCATCACGATACCAGTGACGACTTTCCAGTTTCAGTATTGCTTAAAACACATACCAGCAGGCCTGTATGAAAGGTTGAGTAAAGAATACATTAAGTCGACCTGGGATTTACCATACACACGCAAATATTGGAGTGGGGGAAAGGAAGTATTTCTTAGTGGTTAAAATTGTGAAAACTCACTAAGCGGTACACTATTGTGTCAAGGTATTAATTTACACGGAGCCTGCGAAGGTTCTTCCAATAACCTTTCTTGCCACCTGCAGGGTTCGCCCACAGCGGTGATAGAACCAATTTTCAGGCAGCTTTCCAATGCTAGCTACATTATGTTAAATGATCACAGCTGTTGTGGAATGATGCCAGGAATAAGCTCTCGTTACTGTGTCAGCCAGGGTCACTTGCTGTATGCAAGTATTGTTTCCTAAAAGCAAGACAGACGGGGAGTCGCCACTATGGCCTTCACTGAACATCTCTTCTATACGAATTGATACTTTAAGCAGAATGAAAGCTATTCTTTTGCAAAAAACTGTGCCACTGACCTCGTCCAGAGAGACGTATGATCTGCAAGTTGCAAGGACTTCTGCAGAGATACATGCATTATTATCAACAAACTGCCAAATACATTTCGCAGAAATGTTAGGTCAAATCTTTAACATGTCTGATACCAGCGGTATTGCACATGTATTTAAGACAATTTTTTCGGTACTGTTAGCACCCTTTGAAGCAGTCCTGGGCATTTTTCCTAACTTCGTCCACTCTTTGTTCGGCGGCCTGCCTCTCATTTTTGGGACTCGTAGCAGGGATCTTATTTTTATTCCTCCTGCTCCATTATGGCACATCCGGCCACCAGCGATACCCAAGCCAGCATGGAAAATGGCTGCAGGCCATGAGGTACCTTGACAGAATAACACAGATTTGTTTGAGAGATCTGAATACTACATGGTTCCTGTCATTCAGACCAATCTGGCAAGATTGCATCTTACCTGTTCTACGATGCCTGCTTTGTGGAGAGGAATGCGTGTTAGATGTCTGTCCAACACTACCATCGGTTATGTCAACAGATGCTGACGCATTACTGGGTCCGGTAACGGCTCATGTGTTGTGTTGCCCCCAGCGGCTACCAATCCTGATGATGGCATTCATTGAGATCTCACCGGCAAATCCTACTGGAGGTGAGATACGGGGACCATCAGGCACACAGGTACCATCTGCTATGAACATTGCTAACGCGGATGATGCTGACGGCGATGCTTCGCATCTGTGCACAATTGACCTTCTTAATGAAGTAGTCGAACTTTCACCTACTGTGGTAAACGATTTCTTTGCCAGCCTTGATGACTTAATGTTTCTCTTGACACCGAGAATAACTTTTGAAAGTATCACACAGCGTTCTTTTGGAACTCTGAAATTCGACCTTCACTTTTTTGAAGATAAAAGCTTCCATGTTTGGAACTCTATTTTTACGACAGATTTATTTGACTTTTCCAAAAAACAAACCGAACTTTGGCACAAAAAAGTAATCTGCTTAAAGTAGAACTATTCTTAGAGAACACAAATTCCTTGAACACTTCCTAGAAACAATATTAGCCTAATCCACAAACCAAAACAGTTTGTATATTCTGCTATGGAATGGTCCCGACCTTTTTCTTCTGTAACTAAGAGCCATTTCATAAATGTAACTCTCGTGATTCATTCAGTTAGCATTGCTAATGTCATATCATATGCTTACAATTAAATCATTGCCTTTAAATGTGTACTGTACAAAATGCTCAATTTTTCTTGTGCAACCATTTCAAATGCATTTTATATGATTTTTTGGGGGTTGTAAACACATGCTCTTAGATTATATATTTTAGTGCTTGAACTTAGATGAACATGATAACGTGTAGTGGGTGTTATGTATTATTTTAGGAACATATTGTAAGTTTCCCGATTCATCCCCTTATATAGGTATAAATCACCATATCCTTATATGGGCATAGAAATCATAACCATACTTAGGCATAGCTCCTGCAGTCCAAATACCGCAGGGCTACTTCCACTAGTTCCGTAAATCCACAACGATTTCTTGGAAAACTCAGCTTCAGCAGCTAGGGACTTCCCCTTGCTTGAATATTGATTTGTCCAAGAACTCATGAAGTTTTCAAAGAACTGAGACTCTTTGATGACGTTATTATGTCCAACTGTACGTCAAACTTGGCACCTTCATGGTATAAATATGCCCACACTCGCCCAAGCAAACACACAGTGGTTTGGAGCAGTTCGACTATCTACTTGCCCGACGCACCCTGCTATAGCAAGTGCCGAAGGATGCTGACCCTCCAGCAGACACACTGAGAGAGACTCTGTCCTTTCTCCTGCCGAGAAATCCAGCTCCAGTGTTTCCAAGCTACCCTTGCGGGATGTTGGGAAATCAAGTCCCGAGACCGACCTTCTTCATTCTAAACTAAGGTACGGAGCTGATTAGACCCTTAGAGAAGTCTTGAGCAGATTCTTGGCAAAAGAATACTACATTTATGCTACACCTCACTTACTTCTTCCCTCGTACTAAGCTTAGGTTAGGTACACCGGGGTTGGCGTATTTTAGAAGCACCAGTTGAGTACTTTTAGCCTTTGTTATTTATGTATGTATTTATATATGGTTTAGGAACCATACAATGCTCTTACAATATTATTTTATTCTACTATTTATACTGTATGCATTATATTTTACAACCAGTTTTACGATTGTAGCAGTTCATTTCTTATGCATGACAAAGAAGACTGTTCAATAATTCCTTTTATTGAAAACGCTAGTCTTTCTACTTTCTCTGCAACTCTAGTGAAACGAAGCATGCACGATTGACTGAGTGAAATATCTATCTATTGTTTCCACGACTCTGAAGATACGTTTTTATCTTGGGGAAACAGAGTTGTCATGTTTATGTGGTTGTCAGAGACTAATCTCTTCTTTTGAATTCGAGAAAGTTTCTAGTGACCTCTGAGCTAGCTGGCACACACAATTAAGTCTAGTATATTCGATAGAGACCTAGTCGACCTCAGTCCTACATCTAATCTATAGGATATACTATTCCTATGCGCAGAGCCTATTGGGAATAGAGGAACTACACTACAAAGTGTCACACTGAATTTTCTCTCTGACATTTCCTTTGATGGGGTAAGAGCATTGGCTGAAGAAGCATCTGTAGCCACCCGGCGCGATGAGTTACTAAAGTCCAGCAATCGACTGCGTTAGGATGCTATTTGAAGGAGCATATTCTGGTCCAGATATGGACGGAAAATAAGCATCAATCACTTAAAGAAAAGAAACATGCTCCCTCCTTTAGAACAAACAAATCCAACTTGTCATATTTCTAGAAGCAAGCTTGTTCCTTTCGTCAACCTTCCAGGAAATAGCAAACCTTTAATCAATCTAGAAAATGACAAAAGAAGAATTCCCTACAAATATGATCAAAAGCACAGTTCTTTAAGTAGACACTTGCCTTCCTGATGCTACTGAGCTTCAGTCATGAAACAATCTCAAATGTTGGAGGAAGTACATGAAATTTCTAGCAGCAATGGGAGAAGTCTACTTCAAATTCCTTGTTTCTGAACATAGCACAGACAAGCAACAAAATCAAGTTTCATAATTTCCCCCAGATTCAGGGATCAATCCTACTCCTTAGCCAAGAGATGTAATCAAGAGAGAAGCAATTCAGAACAATTTGCCTGCTCAAATGGAAAGAAGGCAATAATTTCAGAACCTCCTTTGGGAAGAGGGAAGGTAGTATATTCAGTTACATTCTTAGTTCAAAAAGTATCGGGAGAGTTTTTTGTGTGATAGATCAAACGAAACTCAACAAATGGGTCAAGAATCTGCCATTCAAAATGGAAACATTGCAAAGGATCTTACCAATGCTATCTGCAGACCAACTAATTAACACCATCTGTTAGGGCAGTTGAACAAATGAACAACAGACAAGCATTAGGCGACCTGAAGGTCAGCAGTAAATAGGGACTTTTAACTAATCCTCACCAGCTGTCTGCATTAGCACTTAGGTCAATCAGATCTTGAAACAGTGCACTCAAACTAAGGTACTAGCATGCCTACATGAAGTGCGCAGCAGAGTACAACTGCACAACTAGAAAATAGTGTAAAGTGTATAGCAGAGTAGATAGCCCCTGCCCAAATAGAAAACAGTGAAACATGCAGAGCAGAGTACATTGCCCTGCCCAACTAGAAAACAGTGACAACAGATGGGGACCAAATAGCACAGGCGTTCTTTGGTATGACAGTTTAACAAGTGCCTTCATTTTCCATGAAGAAAGAACAGATATTGTCATCGGTGGTCACCTGGAAAGCAGAGTCTTAAAATGTGTCCATTTGAAGGCGCCAGGTGGGTATGGGTGAGAGAATCCCATTTCTGTCCGTTGTTGAGTGACTTGAATTCAACAATGTTGAATCAACCAGTCGATTAGGTGCAGAAATATTTGAAGGCCTTGAAAATGAAGTGCCACCACTGGTTTAACTATCTTGCTGATGACTCTTGGTTCTGATCGTAGGCTGAAGGGAAGTAATGAAATATTTCCTAGCTACCTTAACAGAAAGTTTCAATTCTATTAAGGACTCAGGAGAGGATTATGCGAAGGCTTTCTTCACTTTTATTACAGCAGCCATTTTAATAGTTTTAACAAGAACCACATTTTCCATGAATCACAGGGAATTTGGTAAAAAACAAACAATGCAGTCCCACAGTTTCTGAGTGTCCAATCAGATGAAAGTGCCTGCAAGATAATCCTTTGTCTCCGTTTCCAACTCCTCTTTCTTCGCTGCTTGCAGCCCAGTATAGTGCATTTTTTCTTCTCCCCTAATGTTAAATGCATTTAAGACATCTGTTATCTGCTTGAGTGAGTGTGTCTTACGTTGCGGGACTGGTTTTGCGTTCCTACGCAACAGTTATATTACTCCCTGGCTTTAGCAGAGTGTGCTGTTGTAGCACAAATTCTCTATGGTATGCAATGTGCGGTTTTGGCATTCCTGTCAGAGGATCCAGAATTCAGCGTCACATACTCACCAGAGTCTGTGAGAATGGCATAGGAAAGAGACTTTCAGAGGGAATAAGACCCCCTATCTCTACACCAATGGGACAATGACGTTTACAAAGCAGTTATCATTTCCATCTATCAGGCGGTTGAGGAAACTATGGCCCCAATGGAGCAGCACCTAGCGCAGCAAATGGCATGCAAAGTGGGCACGTACACAGGGCCAAACAGCCTCGGAACCCCTCACTCCCGCCCAGTCTTCAGAAACTGAGCCAGTTCTACCCAAGCGTCCCTTGGAGGCATGGGTTGACTTTGATATCTTTGCACATGTAAAACCAAAGGGAATGATAGACGGAGTGTTGAACATTGCAAGCACTTACCCCCAGTCAACTGATCTGGGTTTAATCCAGTATCATTCTTTAGCTCACTCCACCACCCCTGTTCAGACATGGCCATCTGGAAATCAGTCTGACCCTGGGCCTCATGGGAACAGTCCAGCCCGAACTGCCAAGTCATGTCTTCCCTGGATCGGAAACAAGCATCCTGGGACCAGTTTCTGGCTAATCAGCCGTCATCAGCCAGGCTAGCTTGAATCCAGTGGCAAAGTGAGCAAGGGATCCACGTCTGGGCTTACCCTGCCAACTTAGGGCGACCAAAGCAAAACCAAAGGGGATGATGGACGGAGTGTTGAACATTGCAAGCACTCACTCCCAGTCAACTGATCTGGGTTTAATCCATCATCAATCTTTAGCTCACTCCACCACACCAGTTCAGGAATGGCCATATGCAAATCAGTCTGACCCTGTGCCTAATGGGAACAATCCAGTTTGGGCTGGACTGTTCCCATTGGGCGCAGGGTCCCGACTGATTTGCATTTTGCTAGTTTCAAACTGGAATGGCATGGTGAGCAAAGAAACAATGGATTTAGGCCCAGATCGCTGTACTGGGATGAAGGTATGACATTGTTCTGTACATCAATTGTTCTTTTTGCATTTGCACATGTAAGGCAAGCATTCCTAGCCCAGTAGCCCAGATCCGAACTTTTCCCACACCCAAAGAGGCAGTTTCCGACTTGATGACCCCAAATGCCCAATATCCCCTGATCCCCATGATGGTGTTTGCCAAGGACATACCGACGAGTAGGATGGTCCTTCTAGACCTTAGTCCTAGCACCCCTGTTGATTGGTCAGACATGCTGGGCGCAGAGAAAATCCTCCACTGCACAGTCGTCTGAATGTGCCCACTCCATGAAAGTGGCAAGCCATGTGGCGAGACAGATCTGGGTCCCATTGGGAAAAGTAGCCTTAAGGAAAGTGTCCTCGCCGCTCCTTGTTGTGTAGTACCTACAAATCTATATAGGATCTGCGCGTTTAGACAACATAAACTAAGGGACTGGTATCTAGACTGATTCCAGACACACCCAAAGGATATGTTAGCCTTCAGACCAGCTAGCTCATAGTGCCACTATAAGCCCCCTAACCTTACCAAGTAGCGAATGGTTTCTGACAACTATCGAACATGACACCCCTTGATACTTCAGGGGTCATAGAAACAGTACAGTAATATTTGCTCAGTCATTGGTGCTCAATTCTTCTCACAGAGATATACAGAATAATACAGAACGATAGGGACATTTTCAATAAGCATTTATTGAACCAGCGTCATTCTAGTATAAAATATGTGTGCTACGACAACCATTAGACAGAAGCAGATATATACGATTGCAAGCACCAACAGAGTAAATAAAAGGTAGGATTCTACCATGGTGCTAAAACAGTGAATATATGCAGGCATATAGATACATGGAAGTAATCAAGCGTACTTCTAAGATGCAAACCCTAGCTAAATGTAGCTAAGTGTACCTAGCATATATGTAGATGTGTAGCCAAGAATCCCTCTAGGAAAGAGCCATCCCTATTACCTGATGGGAAAGAGCGAAGGATCCCGTTTTGGTCTTGAGATGGACACCCCGCAAGAGAAGTCAGACCACTGTGCGCTGGAGTTTCTGCGCGTAAGGACTTCAGCGTCTTGTGTCAGCATGGATGCTTCTCCTCTGGTTTGCCCAGTGAAGCGGTGGTGTTTATGTACTCAAAAGGTACCCTCAGGCGTTCTCCCGAGATGTGTAATGATACTGTGGGCCTGTTGTTTAAGGATGACGATAGCAGTGACAATGGTAATCCTGCAGTGTGATACTAAGAATACTCATGCATAATAAATACGGCTAGTTTTTGACGAAAACCACTCAACACTTATTTAGCACATACGGTCAGTGCAAAGCAAGGTAGGACGAATGTAGGTAAAATGTCGTGCAGCTACAATGGCCTAAATTGGGTTACATTGAGGCTCATAAAACCTTAGATGCAAAGGTAGCCCTAACTCCAGAGTTGGACCCCAGAATGGTAACCTTTCTGGCAGAGTTTGTGAAAGCCCCTTAAAAGGGCATTCATCGGTCCTGGTGGGCATGCCAGGATAAGCTCCTGGATGCCCTTGGCCCTTTAATGATGATCCCCAACATGGCAAACGATGCTAACGCTTCAGGATCCCGGATTTCCCTCAAGTTTATCTCTGGTTGAGGACAGGGCTCAATCATTTTTATGGGAATGCCAACTGCGCGCTTTCCACCAAACAGCGACAGTCTTTTCTCATACAAGTGGAACCTAAGCTGGGGGACTTTGCTAATTCTCAGGCAGGGGCTGTAGCCCAAAGGGGGCTCTGTGAGGAGCCTTTTATAAACAAACATTTGCAATGCAACAGGTCTCGCATCAGTTAGAGTTATTGGGGTTGTAATTACAATTTAATGAAAGCTTTCACGGACACGAAAAAAGTTGCAGCATGTGGTTTACAAATCACAACTCGTTGCTTTTAGCAGCTAATGGAAGGCGCACAATAGATGGTGTTATAGACCAGATTACGAAATTTGCCTCTGAGACAGGTAAAAAAAGTGCTGGAGGGCTTGTGTCTAGTCCGTTGAAAGTATATAGTTAGGCAAGTTTTAACCAGGTGCTGTGTTTGATATTAGGGAATGCACTGATGGTGCCTAAAGAGGGTATACTAGTTGCTGCATGCAGCATAAATTGCATAGTGCTTTGGAAATGCATTTAATGCGAGTGCATGTTGCACTTTATTTTTTAAGGGCCAAATTAAAATGTTGCCTCTGTCTGTTTCTCTGTGTGTACTAAGTGAATTTATTTTTATATATGGTATAGCGCTAACATTCCTGTAGGTTATGAGAGCGTCGCATATAGGTACGTTAGAAAAACACCAGCCAGAACTATTGCGTGAGTTAACCTGAAAAGGTACTTTAAAAAGACAGAACGGCCTTGATGTGCTGAAGGGAGCGAAATGAACATAGAAGCAAGGAAATTGAAGAAAGCCACTCCTGGACAGCTTTCCTAGTCAGCATCCTCCCACCAGCCGGTGACGCTCCCGGGAGTGGCTTGAAACCCGTACAGCTTCACTAGGGCTTCCAAAAAATGCACCACAGTACTGCATTTGTTTCCTCTCTTGAAGCAGGACGTGTACCAAAACAGACATTAAAGGACTGTGACAGGCAGTGAGAGCACAGCCAAAGACCTGGGTTTCCTAGGGTCCTGCAACATAGAGGAGACGCACTGGACATCTGGGGTTTTGTCAGAAACCTGCCACTTCACACCACCATATGCGCCAGCAAAATAAAGGGTTAAAATCACGCTCTACCATCTGATCACCAAAAAAAGCACCTCTTATCTGCCTTGATAGTGAAAATGTCACATATGGCCCTACCAGAGAGAACCTGAAAATATGCTTGAAAACCCTCAATTTTGCTATGCATGATCAGCAAATTAAATCCCACAAATTCTCTGAATCTTGGGGTTATAGACCCAAGGCAAAGGGCAAAAAGACATATCTTAGGGTAACAAAATGCACTAGGCCCACACTGATGTTAAACATGCATTTCTGTTGCACTGAAAAACAACGTGGTAAATTGGCCTGACGTGAAGTACAGTAATTTTCCACAGCATCAAGACCAACGCCCTCTCACACGTACACAAGACCCAGCTGGTGCAGGTTGACACATCTTGGGAGGTTGACACATCGAGACTTTCCACTGAAACATTATTTTGAAACATTGCTTGCACGAAGTAAAAGCCGCAACCTCTCGCAATAGCAGTACATATCTGCGTTATTGAAACGATACTCCTAACCACGGTTGAGTGTGGCCACACCCTAAGGGGCTCGAAAGGGCCTCTGCTCTCTCTCTGTTAGCTGGCGACCACGTCTGTCCTACGAAGACAGTCTTGCTGGTGTTGGGTCTGGAATACCTCTACAGATTGTGCCACAGGGTCCGGTCTCCTCTGCCGACCACGGGGTAAGACAAGGAGATTTTTGGGTTTTTTCCTTGCATTGCCCTTGATGTCTGATTGGAGGCAGGCTCTCTGGGACCTCTCTGCTGGCTCTTGACCTGCTGTCAACAGTCTGTCTGGCCAGGATTAGTACCCTCTATCTCTCTCGCTCTCTTTGTGTGGTCACACGTTGTCACTTCCTTCTCAGATGCCAGTTGCAATTTAAAGTACCCGTTTCTCGCATGTGGTTCAGAGCATCCTGTGGGTTCAAATATGGCTTCAGATGCCGTGCCTTTGTAGCTTTCTCCTGTTGTGTTTTGCCAGTGCCGGTTGTAAGCCCGGAGGGGAGTGAGAGATTTTGTGGTGTACTCCTACGGTCATATATTTACGCTCCCTCAGCATTACTGTTACTGCATGGGGTCGGCCTTTTAGTTTCCGACTGAATCTAGTTTTTGGGTCCTTAGCATGCATGGTGTCAAGGTTTTATTCCACGACAAATTCTAGATTTATACTCCCTCGACAGTTCAGGTTTTGCATGGGGTCCAGGTTTTAATTCCTGGACAGACACTACGATTTGCCTGTCTTCAGTGTGATTCTCTTCTCTAGTGTTTCATTTTGCAATAACACCAGTGTTGTGTCTCTTATTTTGGGTAGTACTCACTGCATTTCTCTGTCTTACATTCTGGTTTCGTTCCATTTTATATTATATAACAATGTCATTTACTCTTTTTATTATGCTGTGGTATATACGGATGTCCTTTACTGGTTTTAACATGATTTAAAATAGTGCCGTGAACTTTCATTTCACATTTTTTGTTTACTCTGCATCTTACTCTTCGGAGCCTCTAGCCCCTGCTAATTCATTTATGAGGGCTGCCTTTTCGCCCTTCACTGCTCCCCTTCCTTCTCCTCCTGATTTATTTCTTCAGGGATTAGGTATTGCTTTGCAAGGAGTGGGTATTATTGTTTCTCTTACGGTTCACCTTGTCAGAAGGCAGTGCCGATTGCCTTTGACGGTTGGCCCTCTGTGCACACAGAAAAAGGAAGTGCTTTGTTCTATTTGTAGAACACACCGTGCCAGCGTCCTGCATTTCATTCCACGGCACTTCACACCTCTCTCTTCTACAGACGCTCTTGAGCACCTGCCACACCCCCCACCCCCCATCAGCACTCCTTCGCTGCTTCTTTATCCCTCTCTCATCCTGTCTCTCTCTCTCGTCCCCAGCGCCACATTGCACCTCCTCTCCACTCTGCATCGGCACACGTACCTCATGACTTACTTCCCTTTTCAGGGTTCTACACCCGGCCTGTCTCATCCGCTCCTTCACAAAAAGAATATACATTCTTTCTGTTTCCTTTTTCACATATCACGTCCCTCCCTTCTCTCTCTCTTTTTTTTCAAAAATGCACCCTTTTTACCTGATCACTATTTATTGCTCCATCTGTATTTGCTTTTAAAATGCATTTTTCGCTGTTTTGTTTCCTGTCTTGTCTTCATCTGTCGTGCTCCATGTCATCAGTCTCATTGCTTGTGCTTTTTGATAACATTGCTTGTGCTTTTTGATAGCATCTGCACCATTGTCCACCCCTTGTACCACCTCATTCTTCCCAGCCCCCCGGTGTCTGGGGTGCATACTCACGGTCAATACCCTTATTGCACCCTTGCTAGGTAGCATCGCCTTCCCATTTACAAACTGACAAATTGTTGCCACGCACTTTCCCAATTCAAGTACATTCTTTTGTCCATCATTTGCTCGTGCAATTGATTGTCAAAAGAGGAGGGGATAACTATATCTTGTCCTACCTCCTTGCCTCCTTCTGTCTGCCCTCCCACACCAACATGCTCTGCCTCCCCTTAAACCAGTGATGTCCAACGCCCCACCACACATCATCCATTGTAATATCCAGTTTGTTGACGGTATTCCTGAGGCTGTTCATAATACCACCTCTGACCAAATAGCCCTCCTTGACGTCGAGCGTCAAGAAATACTGACCGCCACCTGGTCACTCTTAGGCATCAACTTCACCCAAAACACCCAAGTTCACATTTCTGCGATTTCTTTAAACGACATATATAACGCCCTCCCAGGTATATCTCTCATCCCACCACCTCCAGACACTACCCGCCCTGACCTGCTGTACGCAGAAGAAGTCTCTAATTCCTCCACCCTATCTGCCCCCCCTTCCTACACCGTGAATACCCAGGATACCCTCACCATCCCGCAAACTCACCCATCTTTATCACTGACGAAGAGTCCTCAGTGGATTCCATACAGTCAGTTGCCCCATCTGAAGCGGCGTCCATCCCACCCCTGGAAGGTGAAGATCCTGACTCCCCTCCACCCTCAGTCTCAGACGCCAATTCTTCCTACTCGCAATCTGAGGACGATACAGCACCTCTGTTAAGAGCACTGTTGTCCGATTATTTGCAAGACCACGCAGGCCCTGCATCCCTACCCCACTGTTCCCACAACCTACCCCACTGTTCCCACTTTATGTAGGGGAATGAACTATAATACTTGCGATAATATCACAATATTTCTAATCAATAATAACGTTGTGGGCATTTCGGACGGACACCCCTCTTGTTTTTTCCACGTGACACCCCTCACCAGCGCGGTTCTTCTCACAATCCTTCAAGTACTAAACATTGACGTTAGCCACACCACACAAATTACTCTATCTATCGCACCTGCATTTTCGTGCCCCAGTGAGCCGACACCAAACACCTTCAAAAACAGTCGCAAATACTACACCCTCACATACGACCCCACTCATTTCATTCCAAACCTAATGCAAGCACTTCGGGCGCTATTTGACAAAAGAATAATAAGCGTATCATCGCTTAAAACTCCCAGGTGGATTCACATACATGTCCGCCTAGTATCTCCAGGCTTAGAAATACCCACCACCTACACTTCTTCCTGGCCCCGAAACCCTATACAGAGCAAAATTATCTTGGCCCTTGCCCGTTACAACCTTGAATTTCCTGACTTCTCAGGTACAAGTGTATATCGGGGACCCAAAGAATTGGACTTGAGGCTAATACTTATGCACATTGTCTTCTGTGAAATTGGAGACGAGCTCAAAAAAGATAAATTCCCTAACTTTCCCAGCATCTAGGGGGAGAATACATAGGTGAGGCACACACACCCTTCTGCACAGAACATACAGCATCACCAAGATGTTACTATCCCCATGCCCAGGATACTGAGTTCTACTACATACCAAACACCTACTGGCTTTTATATATACTTTATCCTAGACCTTGAGGGGTGGGGAGAACCGACAGTCCTATCAAGTGTTTTTCCCAGGCACCCACTCCAGTCTAAAGTAGCTGACGCCTGTTTTGGGGGACAGCTTCTGTTCCCCGTGTGTACTCCCTCCCAAAACATTGAATTGCAAAACACCATATATGACCGCATCCTTGAGGCAGTAGCAGGTGAACTTGTACTAGATCTCTAGGACCGCACAGACCGCACCATCCCTCATTACAGAGTCTGACTTCAGTCCACACAAATATCTCATCATGGCAACACCACTCCAACATGTTCTGAAAATGTTTGGTGGGCAGGAACAACGCATACTCAAACATTGTAGGGAGCTCCACAAGTTAACAAGGAATATGAATTATCCATGGCCATCCGAAGGGAGTTTTGATGTAAATATTCTCGAACACGCCACCACGTTCCTAAACACCAAATATTCCGGCACCAAATTACAAAAAAGGAAGGCCACCTTAGATCTCTGGCGCATCTTTAAAGAGAACCCGCAAGAGCACACTGCCACCCTGCCCACTGCCCCTTCGCCGCTCCCACCATACCAGGCCACTGGCATGTACCCCGCAATAGCATCCGCTGAAAATAAAGAACTAGACTTACAGTGTACAACATACAACTTACCAACTGTCGGATCCGGTCATCTCCCAAGAGACCTCTTCACCACACCCGAGCACCCTCAACCTGTTGGGGAAGGTGGTACTGCCCCATCGACACCACCCGGCACCAGCAGTGGTCCATCCATACCGGTCACAGCGCCACCCCCCACACCGACCATAGTGCCGGCCCCTGACATTCCCCCACCTATAACACCTATCAGTGGTGCTAGTCCAACCCTGCACGCTACAGTGCCAGGTTTACCTGGACAAATAAATGCGCAGTTTACGCTACAGCTGAACCCCACTTCCATCGCAGTCCTACCTATTGAGGAGGACGAGGAAAACGCAGACAACGTGTCCCTAGTACCATCAAATAACTCACACACGTCATCTCACCACTCACTTCACCATGCACTATAGCACTACCCTGATCTCAACAGCCTCCGTGATGCCAATGCTCCACAACTCCAGGAGCAGGAGGCCACCCCTCGAGACCACATGCCATTTTGCGGCACAAACACAGGCGAACCACTGATCACATTCTCCTCTGTTCACCAACAGAGTAAGGACAGGGAGCTACAGGGCCCGCTGGCACCATATTTGGTCCATTATGACGCATGGAGACCGGCCACAGAACTCAATAAAAGCTTAGAGTGAAGTCCCAATGGGAATGCCCGAACAGACATGTTCATCAGAGAAATACCACGCGACTACGAGCACGACCACATATCTCAGGTAGTTCGACGTGCCTCAATAAAGTTAGAACAAATAAGCGACAGATTATCTGAGACCCTCAGGATTACCCACCCTACCACACCAAATACTCACGGCAGCTCCCTGGACAGGCAGACCCCTTTGAAAGTGCGGGAGGGAATGGGGAACTAGGCCATAGTCAACCGCAGACAGCCCACTTCCCATCCACACCTTTGCCAAGAGCGGGTCCCTCCCGGGACATAAGAGACTATGAAGGACTACCAGAAGTACAGTATCATAGGTCCCCCTCCCCTTGCCGCCAGACAACTACGCCAGACCACACACAGACGACTGCCGTACCCACACAGGTCCATTCCACACCCCCTGACATACCACCACGGCACCCTGCGCCTGTAGCGGATCAGTTTGCCCTACCATCCGCCACAGCCATTTTAGATTCCTCCAGCCAGTCACGCGCCACGAACTTGACAAAACAATCAACAAACCCATTCTACGATAATCAGGAACTCCAAAAGACAAAGGACACAGGGGGGAAAAGGAAGAAAAAGACAACAGAGGTAGAAAGACTTACAGTATTAGGAACACACGGACGACCAGAGGACATCGTATACGATGCCCCTGGCACCGACGCTCACATCAATTACAAGGTCACTGGCACCGCCTCCATCCGAAACACTCGAGCTAGAACAGGCAATGGTGCCAGCAGATGGATAGTGGCCCTAGAAAAAAATACTACAGGGACCAAACCAGGGGTTGGGGACATGAAAAGTTTGCTTATCTCCCTCATGGGAGGGGAAGCAGAAGAAATGTTCACAAGTATCAGTAGAGGGTTAATAACAATGAACGACACCACGTACGATGGAGAACCATTCGATAAAATAAGGGCAGCAGTCTGGACTAAATTGCGATTAAAATACCCTGACGTTCCAGACATTGGGTCTCTCATGTCTCTGACCATGCAAACAAATGAGGACCCTATTAAACTTTATTTCTAGAATGAAAGAAAAATGGCACCAGGAATTAGGTGACTCCTGGATTACCACTGGAGGGAACAGCAGGCTCTTTTACCACATGGTGAGGAGAGGACTGCCAGAAGACGTGCAGGAAAAATTAGATGGGGTAGTAGCCATGGAAGCAAAACCGTGGCCTGAAATACAAGACCACATCATACATTTATGCAAAAAGAAAATAGAACAGGAAAAAAGTAGGCAGCTAGCTATTGAAAACGCAGCTGCAAAATTAGTACAGCAGAAGCTTAATAAGAAAAAGGATACAGTGGACAATCTCATGGTAGCTGCATCTGTCAGCCAAATGACGGCAGTCACCACCTTCCCACAGGCTGCTCAAAACGCGCTTGCCACCAATACCCAGTCTGTCCCACAAATGCAGCAGCCTGCCATGCAGCCTGCCATGCAATATGTGCAGGCACAGACACAACAGCAAACACAGCCAGCCATACAATACGTGCAGACACCACCACAACAAGCAGTGCAGTATGTACAGGCCCAACCACAGCCTACAATACAGTAAGTGCAACAACAGCCCCCTGTACAATACATGACACCAATGCCTGCTTACGGGAGTGATCAGCAGCACTACAACAATGACAGGAATAATACCTACAGAGGCACAGGGATGCAGGGCCGGGGAAATGGAATGGGACAGCAAAGAGTCCCACTGCAGGCGGGGACACGCACCTGCTTTTATTGTCACAAACAAGGCCACATGCTAAGGGAATGTCGTACTAGGCTTCGAGAGCAAGGCCAACAACCCATGGGCCCCATCCAGCAAGCACCACCACAACTCCAGCAACAACGACAGATGTATACACAACAGCCCCAGATATTGTATGCCTATACCCAACCTGCCCACGGCAAAGTGTGCAGCCCCAGCAGATGCAAGTCCCCATGCAGCCCCTGCGAATGCAAGCTCCCATGCAGCCACAAGAGCAGGTATACACGTACCAAATGGTGTCCCAATCCCAAAACACTACACACCAAGGAGGAGACGTGATTACCCCCAACAATCCTTTCACACAGGGCACCATCCAACAATACCAAGATGGAGGATACACTTGCTAGACAACCCACAGACAACTCTTGTGTGCCCAGTTTTATCATGCATCATGAGCAGTGAAGATGACCCCACCGTCCAGGTCACGATAAATAACAAAACATATAGCTTCCTCATTGACACAGGTGCCACGTACTCCTGCATTACAGGCGGACATCTGCCTATTTCTGATCAAGTAGCGGAGACACAGGTATTCTCTGGGGCAATAGCAAGGGTCCCCTTTACCAAGCCACTACCCCTACAAATAGGAGACCGGGTGCTGGAGCAACCACTGCTTTATTCACCACATTCTCCAGTCAACCTTTTAGGGAGAGACCTCATGGCAAAACTGAACATGACAATTCGCTTCCATGAGAACGGAACAATGGTTTGTTCAATACCAGGCACACCCCTAGCGAGAATGATGGCACTCACTGTTGACTCTTCCTTGAAAGAACAAATAAGGGCTCGCCCTGTGGATGAGCAAGCATTCTCCACTGCGATACACATCGTTGTAGCCAACACACCTGAGCTGCACCAGCGCACTGTCCAGCTCCCGAAGGAATTTCTCTTTCGCCCACAGTCTCAGCACTACCAAATATCGGACAAGGCGATCATCCTAGGCATACATGCTCTTCACATTACAGCTACATACGGGGCATTCATAGCGGGAGACGACAACATGTGCTCCTGGGTCTGTGTAATTTTCATCGAGTCCGGATACCAAGTGAGAAACATTTCAGACGAACAGCTCTTTGGTGATCCTGATGAGTACCCCATCACAGAGATCGTCAATCAGTATGAGGTACCCCTCTCGGTGACAGTGGAAAAGAGAACGCCCACTGCCTCACAAAAATATGACTCCGTACGTGAAGCAGACTTGGCTCAAGTCCCGCCACACCTGTGGACCACCAGTCCCAATGACGTAGGCCTCATTCGTTCTGCCACCCCATTTAAGATAACATTGAAAAAAGGCGCAATTCTACCCAGAACTAAACAGTACCCACTATCTAAGGAAGCAGAGGAGGGCATTGCCCCTACTATACAGGCTCTGCTGGACCAGGGGGTCATATACCCCTGTGTATCGCCTTGCAACACATGCCTTTTTCCTATTCGTAAGGCAAGACCAACCAATGGCATTTGATTCACGGCCTGCGGTCCATTATTAACATAGTGGTACCAGAGTTTCCCATTGTCCCAGACCCTTCTGTCATCCTCACCAACGTTCCCCCAAATGCACAATACTTTTCCGTGATCGACCTGAAAAATGCGTTTTTTAGCGTCCCCCTACACCCAGACAGTCAATACCTATTGGCTTTCTGCTACAAAGGGGTGCAAATGAGTTACAGAAGATTACCTCAGGGGTACTGTGAGTCCCCAAGCGTCTTCAACAGAGTTGTCAAAGAAGATTTAGCGAATTTCCAATGTGACAGCACCTTGCTGCAATATGTCGATGACATTTTGCTCTGCAGCACCACGGAACAGCAGTGCAGAACAGACACCATCTCTCTGCTCACCACCCTAGCTCACCGAGGGTATAAAGTGGACAAGAACAAGCTTCAGTACTGCCAAACAGAGGTACACTATCTATGCCAGGTACTATCAGCATCAGGGAGAAGAGTCACACCAGACAGAGTTGAGGCTATAATAAACATACCAGAGCCCCAAACTGTGAAAGAAATGCAAAAATTCCTTGGCCTTACAAATTATATCCGTCAATGGGTCTTTGACTTCTCCACCATCACTGCCCCCTTGCTGAAGGCTGTCAAAGCAGCCAAGGATAAACACAACAAAATAGACTGGACACCTGAAATGACAGCATCCTTTAAGCAGCTCAAAGATGACATAACAAACGCACCAGTGTTAGGCACACCTGACTACACAAAAGAATTCTACCTGTTCACCCACTGCAATGGTCAGGTCATGACTGCCGTCCTTACTCAGAAATACCCCATGGGCCACAAGCCCATTGCCTACTTCAGCGGCATGCTAGATTCAGTCATGAAAGGCCATTACCCCTGCGAGCAAGCTCTTGCTGCGGCAGCCTTTGCAGTGGATAAAAGCACACCCATTGTCATGGGATCTTCACTGATCATGTACACAGAGCATGCTGTCTTTGCCATAATTCAGAAAGCCAAGACAACACTGACCACCCAGAGAGTTTCAGGTTACGAAGTCATACTGTCATTGCCCTCTCTAAAAGTTGTTAAATGTCACACAGTCAACCCTGCCACGTTCTTTGCCCATCCCATTGCAGCCTCAGATGACGACACCCATGACTGCGCCACATACTGTCCTGACGAATCAGGAGCAGCAAAAGAGGACCCCCTTCCAGACAGCACTGTATACTTTGTTGATGGGTCCTCCACCATTGATCAGGAGACAGGGATTAGGTACACAGGAGCTGCAGTAGTCAGGGCCCAAAAGGCAGGACTCTTCTGATTCCCTAGACATTGTACAGCAAATTACGTTGCCTCCACACTATTCAGCCCAGGCTGCAGAATTGGTGGCACTAACTGCCGCTTTGCACCACGGGGCTGATGACCGCATCACAGTGTACTCAGACTCTGCATACGTCACAACAACAACACACTCGAGCATCCTCCGCTGGAAAAGGCGCTGTTTTCTCAAATCAGATGGGACACCTGTATGCCACAAACGATCGACAACACAGAACAATACGATTCCATTGCCCAACTGCATCTCAGAGAAATACAAGAAAGTGCACCACAACAAGAGAAAGAGCTATGGAAGAAGAGGGGAATACAGCAGGACCCTGCTGATTTTATTTACAGGCAGACCATGTCTGGGAAGCCTGTCATGCCACAAGCCTTACTGCAGGTTGCACTGGACCAACTCCACCTTCCCGCACATGTATCCCGAGATAACATGTCCACAACACTGCAAACAGATTGGTTCATTCCCAATGCCCACGAATTAATACAACTTTTTGTCAATAATTGCCTCATCTGCCAACAGTACTCACCAAATCCAACGCTCTAAACAGGTGCTTTCACCATCCCAAAACCCTCTGGCCCCTTCAAAGAACTCCACCTTGACTATGTTGGCATGATCGATAGGTGCCAAAATTACCGATATCTCATTGTGGTGGTATGCCCATTTTCGCGCTGGATCGTAGCTGGATCATGCGTCCACTGCGATGCCAAAGCAGAAGCCACATTCCTACTGCATGACGTCATCTCACGCTTTGGAATTCCCGAGGCCATTAGAACTGACAACGGGAGCCATTTTTCAAACGCCATCTTTTCCTCCCTGACCACAATGCTAGGCATCAGACACAAACTAACATCTGCCTATCACCCCCAAAGCAATGGCATTTGTGAGCGCCTCAACGGCCTGCTCAAAAACAAAATAAGCAAAATCAGCGCAACCATCGGTAAAAAATGGCTTTACTGCCTTCCACTTGCCCTCTAGTCACTGAGAAACTCCCCAAGCTCAGATCACCACCTCACGCCCCACCAACTTGTCACCGGACGATCCATAAATGTAACTATCCCCTCCACCAGGCCCAAAACTGACTGTGAGTCATCGTCAGAGATAGTTAAAGCTGAGCTTTACGAATTTGTGTCCACACTAACCCGCGCTACGCAGTTCCTTTCTGCCCAGGTGTCCAAAAGGAAGGAGAAGAGCTCCACCAATCCAGAGCTGCCGCCTATTCATCCTGGGACTCTGATCTTCATCCGGAGGCACGTCAGGAAGTGGAAAGACCCCAAATTCGACGGTCCCTTTGCAGTGACTGATTCATCTCCAACTGCCGTCCAGATATCTGAGAGCAAGGCATGGATCCACAGACGGGACGTCCGCCTCGACCCTGCGCCTCCACAGCAACAAACAATGGACTAAGAGAGGAAAGCGACATGCCCATGGTCCGCCTGAACGAGGACAGCGGTTTCCCATCCACTGTCGAGGAAGAAGAAGATGAAGAAGATGACACCCCCGTGCTGTTCCAGGAATGCAGCAGCCGTGATGCGAAGTTATGTACTCTTATCACATTTATGTTCTGTATCATTGTTGGAGTGGCACTAATAACTCTTAATTGGTGTATCTATTTTCTTGCTGTGAAAAGTTATAATGATAGAAGCAGCCAAGATGCCTCACTGTTCACTGTTCCATCCACTGTACCAGCGGTCACACTCAAACAGCAGAAAGCACCACACAGCACACTTGGTCCTGAACTCCCAGGAAATAGCACTGCTACCAACACGCCCATTAGTGTGCACCTTAAACTCTCACCCTTTACCCCAGAGAAAAGGAATAGTTCATGGAATATAGCTACCAATGCCACAGAACGAGCATCCCGTCAATGCCCTTCCCGCCACCATAAAACACGTAGATTCGCCTTCGCCATCCCCCCCTACTTAACAAAGTCAAAACCCCGTATCCCTTCCACATTCGTCCCTGGGACCCATATAGGGAGTAGACACAAGCCTAAAGGATACCCATCCAAAACATTCCAACATCTTGTAGAAATCCAAGAAGGCCTAAGGCCCATGCTAGACCTGCAACAATCAATAAGAGATCACTCAGTCCACTCCTCCGTAGGAGAGAACTCGTGGTACAGGGACATGACAGCAGTAGGGAAAACAATGACGAATGAGTCCTGCTATGTGTGTTCCTACATCCCTCATGCAGTAGGAGCAGACAGACTAATTTTCCCTAAAGAAGTCCCACCTTAAACAGCTATGTGCCTTCTGCATCTATACCTTTGCCGCATACAAGGACAGAGACAGATCAGTAAAGTTGAATTAGATACAGTATTTGCGAATACCACAACATGGGACTATACACCCATTTTATACAAGGTTATCACAGAGGAAGCCGCCTTGACCGAGGCGATAAAAATAATGCGGAAAAGGGGATATAGAAAAATGGACATTCATGGACCAGCCATCCTGAAACAAGGATGGTTTACAGTATCAGTGCCCGTAACATCTTGCGATGATTCACTACCACATGACCACCGCACATGTCCATGCCACAATAGGACGGTACTGAAATTATCCGCTCAGGTGTACACAAAGGCTAGATGGATCCCTGTGAATGGCTTAGTATGTAAAGCAGCCTCCTTAGGTCCCCCTTGGGCTGGAGAAACAGATTATGAGGAAGACATCGACTGGAAGGTTGATGAGGACTGTGAACAGATATGGGCTCAGGAAGGTGGCAGATATACCTGGGGCGGGGAAAGAATGTACAAACATAAAAAAGAATTTAAACTAAAAACCCCTTCTCTTTGTTTCATGGGTAATGGCTCTGTCTCTGTTGGGCGTAACACAGACTGTAATTCCACGGTTTTTAACTTCGATATGCAGTACGGCACCTCCACCCTGATGGACTACTATTGGGCTTACGGAGAACACCTCTATCTCCAACTACCTCCTCAGTGGCTCGGACTGTGTTCTTTGGTGACTCTGCATGAAATACATCTGGTTGTGCCGGCATCGAATGCTTCCCACATACTGTCACATCCAATGACAGGTGACGTGACATTCCTCCACCGACACCGGCGAACAGCGGAGTATTTCGCAGCAGAGGCCCATGGTAAAGTTCCAGAAGAATTCCGCCTCTTCAACGAGGCCCAGCTTTTCTTCGGAGGGGCATTCCCAATGTTTCAAACTCAGGCTAATGCCCGTTGGTTGGAAGTAACACGTTATGAGGTCATGAAAGCCATCAACAGCACCAGAGACGGCCTAAATGCAATAAGGGAAGAACTGTGGCCATTAAGACTAATGGTTCTGGAACATCGCTACTTCCTCGACATGCTGACGGCCAAAGATGGTGATTTGTGTCATCAAATAGGAAAATCCTGCTGCACGTTCATACCGGGAAACGATGAAGATAACGGATCAATATCAAGGGCCATGAGGAGTTGACTAACTTGGGAAAAGAAATTACCGACGAAGGAGGTGCCCCTGCGGACATTATTCCAACAGACTGGTTCAATCTTGACTGGATGCCTTCATGGCTCACAGCAATCTTGAAATTAATGATACCCATTGTTGGCATTCTTATAATTCTGTGTTGCGCCTTTCAGATAGGGAGCCATTGCATTAAAAGATTAAGTACCAAGGCAGTAGGGATGAATTATGCGAGCACAGGGATCTACCAGATAGCCAAGTATGAAGACATGGATCGACTTCCCGGGGATGGGACTGGAGTACAATTAGAGATGAGCGAGATAGCTGCACCTGGCACCTACTATCGCATACCAACGGCTCCCCCACTCCCCCCAGGTAGGGACACCCTGAGCACAAGCCCTACAGCAGCCCAATACGAACATCTGCTTAAAGAATCAGGTGCCGAATATGCCGACATAATTGCTAGGCCAGATGGAGCTAGGGAAAAGAAAAAAGAGCAGTTCCAAGGCAGCTTTAAGTGTTATGTTATCGACATGCCCTGGATACCCCCCCTGGCTGAAGGGTCACCAAAATACTCAGTTAGGAGCGTGTTCATAAATGAACAAGACGGGGGAGATGATGAAGGGTTAAAATCACGCTCTACCATCTGATCACCAAAAAGAGCACCTCTTATCTGCCTTGATAGTGAAAATGTCACATATGGCCCTACCAGAGAGAACCTGATAATATGCTTGAAAACCCTCAATTTTGCTATGCATGATCAGCAAATTAAATCCCACATATTCCCTGAATCCTGGGGTTATAGATCCAAGGCAAAGGCCAAAAAGACATGCCTTAGGCTAACAAAATGCACTAGGCCCACACTAATGTTAAACATGCATTTCTGAAAAACAACGTGGTAAATTGGCCTGACGTGAAGTACAGTAATTTTCCACAGCATCAAGACCAACGCCCTCTCACACGTACACAAGACCCAGCTGGTGCAGGTTGACACATCTTGGGAGGTTGACACATCGAGACTTTCCACTGAAACATTATTTTGAAACATTGCTTGCACAAAGTAAAAGCAGCAACCTCTCGCAATAGCAGTACCTCTCGTAAGTTCCGCTCTCACATATATTTTTAGAAATAAGTACAGGACAAGAAGTCTTTGTTTATGTTCTGCGGTCAAGCATGACCAACCAACCGTTAGGACACCTGACCGCCCCCACTGTCCTAGGACAATGCGGTCAAGCCACCTGCGTCAGAAAGTACGTCAGGACAGTGTTAGTTCTGTGATTTTAGGTATAAAAGATCCACCATCACAATTAGAAGGCAGAACTCTCCAAGCTGACCTTTTGGGCGGTTCTCCGGTCGACCGACTATCTGATTTGGGACTGCCTGAACCTACTCTACCAGGTGATGCCTTCCTGAATAAGATAGCATTTCACTCTTCTTAATAATCTTAACTAGCCAGGTGCTTTTTCATCCATACCCAATTCCTTGCATTATAGGTATTATTTTAGTATATGATCCTCTAGGGTTCTTCTCCCTAGATAGGTGCTTAAAGGCACTAGGCCTGATAGAAATGTTCTCTATATAATCCAACTGAAAATTCAATTGTGCCTTTTTTAATCTTAGCCTCTGATATTTTATTCTTGCTAGAATACTTAACCCTGTGAGAAGTTACTCCACAGAAAGTTGTGTGTAGACAAAGTTTTTTGAGCAGGATTTAATGCCTTCGTAATGCCTCCATCCTACACCAGAAGCTATAGTTTACTAGATAGTTACTCTTGCTCTCTTCGCAGTATTTTAGGAACAATTGATATCTTGCATATTTTCTGGCAGAGTGAAGCCAGGTTTTCTTAAAGAGTGTTTTTAGCAATATGCCTTATTGATATACATGTGTGTAAAAAATAAACGTGCCACTCCAACTTGAAAAGTCGTCATTTCACATTATTGTTTCTTCTTTCTCAGTGCGTTATTGAAACGATACTCCTAACCACGGTTGAACGTGGCCACACCCTTAAGGGGGGCTCGAAAGGGCCTCTAGTTTCCCTCTGTCAAGATATGAATAGTGCATAGCTCCATGGGGCTCCCATCCGCGAGCCGTGGCACCTGTCTGCATCACTATCTGAACGACGTCACTGCAGAGTTTTACACTGATTAAAAGGTGTCCCCTTCGATAACCTAATATGAAAAGTACACTAAAAATAAATAACCTACAAAATTGCCTCCGACACCAGACGCGTTGCTGCTTTAATGAAGAGCTGGCAGTACGAACAGAACGCTGTGCATATACCCGGCCTGAAGCGCCCAGTGTACACCTGCAAGCGCTAGCTTGCCACAATTATTTCTTAAACTTGCAGGACCCAACTGACTAGATCAGCAGATATTCTCCAAGCCATGCAACCGGGGCATCCTTTTGAAGCAATCGCCCTCAACATATAGAGGAATATAGGGGCTAGATGAGAACCCTGCCCCATCGCCGCTGTTTCCTACAGCGTCCAGTGCTAACAGTAATATCGCAAAAACAATGCTTAGCAAGCCTCTCCTTGAGCCCTGTTCTCTACAATTCCTCGAAAGCACACAGGAGTTTAGCCTCCCGGAGTTCGCCGTTCAAACTCTCAGTGAAAATGGGCAATAACAAACGTATCACTGCGGCAGCGGGAGTCCGTGAAAGCTAAGGCAGGAGGCCGTTCCCATAGGTGCAGTGACAGCACAGCCTCAGGACCAGCAGGATCTGAGACTCCCTTGAGCAGCTGGGGACTCTGGCCTGCGTGTGCAGCTTTCTGCACTCCGTCCATAGCACACTCTGACCAGCACCGGCACACAATGGAGGTGAGAGGGGCCCGACGGGGGAGGGAGGGAGCGAGCGAGGGACACACAGGCTCTGTGTAAAGAGGGGTCCACACAGTTTGATTGAAGATAAATAAGTTGAGTTTAATCACTGCATATGAGGAGACCTCCAGCTCCTTCTCCAGATATTCTGGGAGTCACATTCCCCTCAAGGCCTCTACCACCTTTGAATAAATGCACCAGGGGCTTATGATCTGTCCTTACCCTAAAAGGTAAACCCCACAGAAAATACCTGAAATGCTTGATACCCCAAGTACAAGCGAGAGCTTCCCTCTCAATTACTGAATAAGAAGCTTCCGCTCCTTGAAGTCTCCTTGAAGCGAATCCAATGATTCTTTCAACACCACCAGAAATTTGAGTCAACACTGCTCCAAGCCCCACACTACTTGCATCTGTAGTTACCAAGGTCTTGGCCCGAACATCAAAATAACCCAAGGTCGGAGCATGCAATATACCATTCTTCACACTTTTAAATGCAGCTTCACAGCTTTCACTCCATTTGAACACAACACCATTCTTCATCAGCAACCTTAAGGGTTCCACAACATCAGCAAAACCCTTAATAAATTTCGAACAATATTCCGCTAAACCTAAAAATGACCTAAGCTGATCTTTGCAAGCAGGTGTGGGAGCATTAATGATCGCAGAAACTATGCTCTTCTTAGGTTTAATTCCCAGACCAGACACTTCATGACCCAAGTAAGTCACACAGTCACGTTTAAGTTGACACTTTTCTTTCTTTATAGTCAATCCATTCTTTTCCATCCGCACCAACACTTCAGTCAAAACCTTATCATGGTGTTCACAATCTTTCCCAACAACCAACACATCATCTTGAAAACACAAGACATTCTCTACACCAGCTAAAACCTTTTGAATCACTCTTTGAAATACTGCCGAAGCGGATGCCAGGCCAAAAGGCATCCTGCAATACCTAAAAGCTCCTAGCGGAGTCACAAAAGAGGTAAGGTGACGTGATTCCTCGTCCAAATCTATTTGGTGATACGCAGCTGACATGTCGATCACACTAAAAATCACGCCCCCACCCATTGCACTCAGCATTTCAGAAATATTGGGTAAGGGTTGCCTGTCCACCCAAATATTTCTATTCAAGTCACGCAAGTCCACACATAGACGAATTTTCGCTCCCCCATCCTCGTCGCCAATGTAAAGAGGGGTCCACACAGTTTGATTGAAGATAAATAAGTTGAGTTTAATCAGTGCATATGAAGAGACCTCCAGCTCCTTCTCCAGCTTCTTCTTACTGGCACTATCTCAAGAGATAACATTCTAAACACCTAGCAACTAACAGAGAGTTCCATTGAGCATAGATCCAGCATAGATCCCAGCACACTGCATCTGAAAGAGGGGATTGTGTGTCAGTGTTTCTTCAGCAGCAGCAGAAAGAATCTGTGTCTTAAGGTGCCACAATCAATACCTAGCGGCACCACCAGCCCTGGCTGCGCTCCATGAGCAAGGGGAAGAGTAGAGCGGCAAGCAAGGCGCGCGAGACCCGGGATGAGCGAATATCACACCAAAACGAGGCAACAATGACGAAAACTGCACGCACAAGAAAAAGAAACAAGCATTGGAAATGCAATAGGTCTCGCATTAGAAAAGTTGGAGCTATTGGTCTTGTAAATGACAAATATTTTATTTATGTGTTGGTTTTTAAAATAGCTAAATGGATAGCTTTGTCATTTACAATGCCAATAGTTATAACTTTCGCGAATGTGACACCTATAGCATTTGGAATGCAACATGTTTTGTATTTACGTGACTTAGATGGCAGCTCTGGCCGTTAGGCCACATCTCTAGAGAGCACGAGAGTGCAGCAGGGGAGAGAAGCACAGAGAGGGAGCAGAGAGTGCAGCAAGGAAGAGAAGCACAGAGAGGGAGCCCAAGAGTGAAGCAAGGGAGAGATGCACGGACAGGGAGCCTGAGAGTGCAGCAGGGGACAGAAGCATGGAGAGGGAGACAGAGTGTATCAGGGGCGAGAAGTACGGACAGGGAGCCCAAGAGCGAAGCAAGAGAGAGAAGCAGGAGAGGGAGTCTGCGATTATAGAAAGGGAGAGAGTTGAGCATAGAAAGGGAGAAGATAAATCTTCCCAGCGCGGTAACAAGAACTACCAACCAACTCAAAGCAAAAGAAAAAAAACCTGTAACCCTTGTCGCATCAGCAGCTTGGGCACGTGGTGTACATTCATTCAAGCTCTTTTTTTCGACAGACATTGGTAAATGCACTCCCGTAGCGATTTAAAAATAAAAAGCCATTTGGCGGCTGACTTTGACAGGTTTCGGGGCGTTTAGTGTAAGTGTGAAGTCTAACTGTTTAGAAGTCACGGCAATGCGTCATTCCACAATCTGCATGTTCAAGTGAACGTTTTGTTTACCCGCTCAGTCCTAATACCTCCTTCGTTTGTTCTTTTAAGTTAACATCTCACATTGGCAAGCTTTTATTAATACCCAGCTGTAGCATTATATCAGCATAAACACGCAGGACTCTACGAAGCTGCTAGCCTTTAGAAGGGAACCAATAACGTATTCTGACAGGCTACAAACACTTTGTAGTCTGGGCAGATAACAGTGCGGTACTCACACCTCGTGTCTTGGAAAAAAAAGACAGCTCGGTGCTGGTATGTGCTATTTTATTCGCATTACAGTAGGTGCTTTGCCAGCAGTAGGGTTCTGACTTTGCTAACAGGGTAGCGTTGTCACAAAGGGAACGTTCACAATGAAAGTGTGACAGGCGCAAACAAATCTGCGTGGGGCTGGGAGATTTAATTGGCAGTAGGGGGGGGGGGTGGATTTGAGTGATTGATAGATGCTTGCTCTTACAGACGGCGAGATTATGTGAGAGCTGCGAGATGATTCACATCCATGCCTTGGCAGGCGTGAGTCACACTGATTGCTGATTGGGCAGTCGCAGGGGAGGCTGGGGCTGCAGACAGGCAAGGACTCATTCTCTCAGCACGGGACCGGCCCTGGAACACACCAGGACCAGAGGCGGGGCCCTTGCCCAGGTGAGTAAGCAGCGCCCTCAGCTCTGGCTGATCGTATACATCCCACCCCTGGGTCCCGTGCCCTACTCTGCCCGATCCTACAGGCATGCAAGTTACGCAAATACCGGGCACACACGGTGCGCCTACAACCACGTCATGGCAGACAGGAGGGGCGTAGGCAGCAAGGGGTTAATAGGAGCTGTACACCGAGGGATGCCACACGCTTCTGGTGAAAGGGGGCGGGGAACCTCGCAATATGCTTCGCATGCTAGGCTAGGAATCGATACTAACAGTGGCAGGGTGTCTACAGGTGTCGACGTCAGCGTGTGCGTCACACAGTACCCGGGCACACGTGTCTTCCGATGTACCGTTTGGGCGCTTCTTTAGGGTGTATCTGTGATGTCCACGGAAACTTCTATGCTTCTGTAGCGCAACACATTGGGTTTGCAGGCAGCACAAAATGGCTAATTTCCCCTTAGCAGACGACCAGCGCTTTATGGATTGATGCCGGTTTCTAAGTGCTTTTGATATTTAGGCGCTTGAGGAACTGTGTCATATGTAGAAAGCGCGAAATGCCCAGGATCACACAACATGAACATTATAGAGGAAGAGAGTCCATCAGAGAGCTGCGACTTGGGTCCTAGACGTCCTCTTCTCCAGGGAGGGTGCATTGATGTGCTGTGGAAGGGTACAACCGGGGTTAATATTGTGTTATCATTTCTTATTATGTGGTTGGCATAAGAAGTTGTTAGAATGTTTAAGAATTGTCGAGAGATTTAGCATTCTGATTTCTGTGTGGTTATAAAAAACAAACGGACGGGGATTTTGTGCAAGGCGTGTTGGGGGTTTTGTGAACACATTTTATGAGTGGTTTGAGGATGTGCTAGGGATGGAGGAAGGTGGTTTATGCATGTGTTCGAGGTGTAGGCATGTGTTGGGGTAATGTAAGTGTGTATTTGATGATGGTGTGCTGTGTTTTGGATGATGAGAGAACGTGCTGTTGTGGTGTAGTGTGATACGTTTGTTTAGGGACGTGTTGAAGATGCAGCGATCGATCTTTTAGGGTTAGGTCTAAGGATATTTTGTAGAAAGTGTAAAGCTGTGTAGATGATAGTATACATTTTGTAATGTGAATTCATCACAAAAAATGCGAACGAGACGGAGGGAAGAGAGGGGAGGGGGGAGGAGAAATGCGACACGGCGGGAAGGGGAGGGGGCGGAGCGGGTAAAATAACAAACAAGACGGAGGGAAGAGAGGGGAGGGGGGAGGAGAAATGCGACACGGCGGGAAGGGGAGGGGGCGGAGCGGGTAAACCAAGACGGACGTGCACGCGCTTTTAAGCTCAATGCGCATGCGCATTGAGCTTAAAAGTCACGGGCACTGCAAGGAATCGCCACGATTCCTTGCAAGTTGGGAAAAGAGTGGATAAGTCCCAATACTCTCGCTTGCTCGATGCGCATGCGCATCGACAGGCGAGACCTAAAAAGGGGCGAAAACAGCTACCGAATCCCTCCCCTCCAGGACTCCGTGACCGGCCTCGTGGTTGCCAAGGCAAGATTTCTGAAAATATTGTCGTGCTACCGTAAGGCAGGTCATGGAGTCCTCGAGAGGCGGTATCCAGAGCAGACAAATCTGCTGAACAGGAGCTTTTTCCAATGGCAGGCCTCCGTTTCCAGAGGCCTGCCAATGGAAAAAAGGGGTGTGGCTTCACGCCATACTGAAATCCCCTGCTCACAATATCTCTTTGCCTGCAGCAGGGCATGCCCTGCAATGCAGGCTTCGACCTAAAAACTGGGAAGTTGGTTAACACCTTCAAGCACTAGACAAAGCCTAGTCTTCTATAAAAAGGGGCTTAACCTCTCAGGTTTTCCACGGCGCAGGTCGAGGTAGGGGTTCCTTGACAAGCCAGCCACTCTCTCAGTATCCTCATAGAGGGCAAGGCTCCAAGTGCCTGCAGTATCAGGATTATGCCCACCATGGAAACGTCTACCCAACTTGCGGCAGGCGCTCCAGAGGCTGAGGATTCAAAGGCTTTGACACTACCTCCAATTTCGGTGAGTGTTCGCCCTTCTTTCTTGTAAAAGTAAAGGGCTAGCTGGCAAATTTTTTCTATGGTTCGGAGGCAATCACACTCGCTGCATGGGTACTGCAGATGGCTCAGAGCTTTCACATTGAATGTTATGGGTCCCCACATCAAGTTACAAGACCCAGACATCTCCAGTTCTCGCAACAGGAAGCAAAGTTGTTAGAAGTGGAGATTGCCTCCCTCCTCAAAAAAAGAGCCATTTGTCCTACTACCTGTCACCCACGGGGCTTCATAAGCAACATGTTTCTAGTCGACAAGACCAACAGTAGTCAACGGGCAGTGTTAAACGTGCAAGAATTCGACAAGCGGTTGGTGTACCGCCACTTAAACTGTTGGTCTCCGCTGCCGCAGCAGCAAGCCTCACCGCGCGGCCGCAGAGGGGGGAGACTACAGCTCCCAGGCTGCATTGCTTGCACCACCCATTTCTGCCTGATAGTGCGCCCAGAGGCGCATAAAGAGCAGGAGCTCCCTCGGAGGAGCGGGGAACAGAAACGCTGCACGGGGGCACACCGGCTGTACCTGATGCCCGGAGGCCGCAACACTCGCCACACCTGACGCTCCTGGGGCCCTGACGCTGTTGGTCTCCCCTGCCGCCTCAGCAAGCCTCACCGCGTGGCCGCAGAGGGGGGAGACTACAGCTCCCAGGCTGCCTTGCCTGCACCGCCCACTTCCGCCTGATAGCGCGCCCGGAGGCGCATAAAGAGCAGGAGCTTCCTCTGCGTCGCGGACGCGCGCGGGCGGAGCCGGGTGAAGCCCGGGCAAAGGGCGGGCCGTCTGTGGCCGTCAGGGGCAGGAGGAGGCAGGGCAGGGCCAGCCCTCTGACATCTACTCATGGGTAAGTGCAAGAAAGCTAGTAACGCAGAGGAGGGGGGAAGAAGCCTGTGGGGGCTCTCACTAAGGAAATTGCGACCACTGAACAGGAGTTGGGCTTGGTACCCCCCCCCCCTCATAATCACCTCCAACACCCAGGACACTCAGGATACTGTTCTTGTCCTTGTGCCTCATATTCCATTAGAGCCAGTGGTGATTATTTCGAAACTCCACTTCTATAGCGCAACCCATTGCTGATTCTTCTCTGGGAAATATCCCAGTGCCGCCCCCGCTACTGAGTACCCAGTCGACTGGCCAAGTTTCAAAGAGGAACAAAAAAAAACGGGAAAATGTTAAAGATGTCGCAGTTGCAACTCCTGGGACTAACGATCTTCTGGGTGAACAGCTAGAGGCCCTATTTGTCGCGCGGATTGAGCCTCTGCTACTGGGTATCGCAAAAGACATCGTGGACACTATGAACACCAGCCTTGCTGGCCTACTAAAGAAATGCGCCCTTATTGGCAAAGTTGTTAATTAACATATTTCATCCCCAGAACTTCATAAAGCGGGTATAGTTATGCCAGGGAATGGCATTCAAAAGGTTGCTAGATCAACTGACATTGTGTTGTCCAGCAGCGGGGTGGAGCAAGTAAATGACAGGCCGCGGGTCCCACATACAGCCCTTATTAGCTCGGAGGTAATCCCTCCAAATCCTAGTCGGTCTGGCAGGCCGGTAGAGTCTTCTGGCTCAGTTCTTAATAAGAGGGTGAGGGGTTGCCAAGTAAAAATAGACTTACCCCCGGAAGCTGCCCCTTTAGTTGCAATCTTTACCGGCATTCCCCCACTTAAAGAGGGAGAGTTTGAACCTGCCCCAGACCTAATGGTAAAGGCCAGATCTTGGTGTGCTGATTCTTGCAGTGGTGGGGCAAATATCTCCAACAGGATCATTAATGGCTAGGAGGGTGGGTTGGATTGGGAAGCGTTCGAAGATCGTTCAGGAGGACTGTGTTATAATACATTTCGACAGTTGTGACATGGCCGAGAGATTGTTTTGGGATGGCTCAGAGATATCGGAAACAGGCCAAATGAGACCGGTTCCCTTGGGCTTTTTCTACCCACCCCCAGTTAAGAATTATGGTGACCACTGCCTACTAATGGTAAGGCGGGGGATGAGCTCTGTATCAGGAGGGGAAAGACCAGGCGGGCACATACGTACACACTTTTCAAGGAGGGAGCTAGTAGTCCAGGTTGCACCTCATCCCCAGTCAGTACATAGATCCGCGGAGGGCTGCGGGCCGGTCCTGAGTAACCGTTTCGCCCCTCTGTCAGATATTGAGGAAATTAATTGACAACCAGTCCCGATGTCGCCTGCCCTGGTCAGGGTACCCACTACTGACGTGGCAGCAGCATGTAAAATCATCAGCTGGAATGTAGCTGGAATTAGTGCTAAAAGGGCAGACGAGGCCTGGGTTAATTTTGTTACCAGCCATGATATTATAGCATTTCAGGAATCTTGGGAAACCTCTTCTAGCTTCTGGCTGGAAGGCTTTACTAGCTTCGCCATCCCGGCCGTCCCCAGTCCCGCCGGCAGAGCAAAGGGAGGTCTTATTTTCCTTTTTTCATTAAAACTCAAGGGGGTTCTAAAATTGGTCAAAGTAGCTTCCCCGAACCTTTTAATTGTGGAATGGGTGGTATCTCCAACCCGTAAAATTATTTTTATTAACTTTTATAATTCTTGGGTAAGGGACAATGGTAATGACCATATCTTCACCTTGGAATTTTTTTACTTACTGTCAGCCAAAATAATCACACTAACTTCGAGCTCATTTTATTGGGCGATTTAAATATTCATCCCTGCAGCGATCTGTGCCGCACAGGAGAGTATAAGGCTCCACCTGGCTCGGAGGCCCCCCATTTTGAGCACACCAAGTCCGGAGAGGCTCTGGAAGCGATGCTGGCAAATTTTAACCTATTTGAACCAACTAATTTTAATTTTGAGGGGGGGCCAGAACAATTACCTACAAGGGTTCTGACCCTGGTTCAATTATAGACTATATCTTCCTATCCCCAGGCATTTTACATAGGGTTGTTTCCTATAGAGCAATCGTTTCCCTATACAGTGATCATAACCCTGTGTTGCTCGAGGCGACTTGGGGCGATTCCATGGGTTTTAAATCCTGCCCTGACCAATCAAGGCCAGCATAACGCCCTGTGGACCAAGGGTGAAGGTTAAAATGGGCAAATGTAGTCCCAGATAACTTCTTTGAATAATTACTTCCTAAAATCAAGGGTAATATGGTGATTTGCCAGGACCCAAATGCTGCAAACCACGAAATCATGGGGCCCTTTGAATCTATATGCGTACACATTTCTAAAGATCTAACGGCTAAATTAGGGCATGGGGGTAAAAATCATCATAGATGGTTTGACTCGAACTGCTCAAAAGCCCATAGAGCGCTTATACAAGCCCTAAAACATAATCCGAGAGATAAGGCTGTCATTGCCTCCCTAAGGAAGGAGTATAAGTTAACTATTAAGGGCCGGAAAAATGATATAAAGAAGGCTGCTTGGGAAAAACTACTCTCAACTGACGTATTACGCGACAGTAGCCAATTCTGGGCCACAATCAATCAGCCCTTTTTCTCAGATCTAGATAACACGGTCATGGACTGTGTTATACCGGATGATAAATGGCTTTGTCACTTTAGAGAGGTGTATGGAGATTTGGACTCGGACCTCAAGGTTCTCCTCTGGTAGTACCGGAGTCAGCCCCCCTACTTTTCGATCAAGCTGAAGTAGAGAGAGCTATCTTAGAGACCTCAAAGAACAAGGCTCCTGGGCCGGACGGAGTTCCGGCCGATCTCTATAGACACTTACCAAAGCTCTGGGCCGGGGTATTAACAAGCGTCTGCTGCAAACGGCAATCTCCTCCCCTCCTCTTGGGCTACTTCAATTATTGTGCCAGTATGGGTTCAGTAGAAAGAGAGGCACTTTGGAGCAATGTTCTAACTTGCACTTGTTAATCTCTAAATACACGGTAGCCAAGGAGGGGTCGTTATTTCTGGCCTTTATGGACCTCTCCTCTGCCTTCGACTTAGTGAACAGGGCCAAACTGTGGGCTATCCTATTGGAGATCGGGATTGATGTGGCGCTGGTAAACTTTATGGCGTCCCTCCATCAGGAGCTATTTGCCACAGTCAGGTTCACCAAGGAGGGAAGGTGCACGAGCCGCTTTAAATCAGAGCGAGGAGTGCACCAGGGCTATATTTTGTTCCCCCTCCTTTTTACCATCTATATTAACGGCCTGGGAAGTTATCTGGAGGCAGTGGAGGGGGACGTTCCGAGTGTAGGAGATGCAAGGATACCGGCTCTCCTATACGCGGATGATGCAGTCTTAATAGCCTGCACTGGCATGGCCCTCCAGCGATTGATGGACGCTTTTGGGGTGTTTATGGACCGGCTGGACTTCAAAATAAACGCGAAAAAGTCACACACGATGGTAGTTGGTCATCACAGACACAAGGGCAAATCTAAAATCTTCGTGTGTAAGGGTGAGGTGGTTTCTAGGGTAGCTGTCTTTCCTTACTTGAGGGTTCTCTTCGATGAGAAGGGATTGTGGGGCCCCCAAATTAAGGCAAAGAGTTTATCTGTGGCTAGATCGACCTCTGTCCTCATGGGGTTCTCAAAAAGGCTGGGGGCAAGGCCCATGGAGGCTCTTTTAAAAGTTTATAACTCCAAATTCATCCCAATCGCTATGTATGGTTCACCCTTATGGGGTTACGTACATAATGATTTGATCCAGAGGGCGGAAAACAGGTTTTTGCAATCATTATTGTCTGTCCCCCAGTCCACTCCGACTTTCTCAATTCATTCGGAGGTGGGTTTGGACCATGTTACCGATAGGCCTAATTTGGCCCCGTTAACATTTTGGTTAAAGACATGGCTTAATAAGGAATTAACCCTCAATCATGCAATCCTGACTGATGTCATGTCATTAGAACACGCTAAAAAAGTGCCCTGGCTGGAATTCCTGAGAAACACCTTTGGACAGTTGGGACGTCCGGAACTCTTTTCATTACCAGCTAGCATTAGGAGGGAGGACGTTAACTTCATCAAAATGCACTTTATGGACGGGGCCAGATTGGCCCGGGAGGAACGGGAATTTTTGAAACCTACAGTTAGATCGCATTACATGCTATTATATTCCCCCTCACTTGAGCCATACATACCTTAAGATCGTTTCCAGGCCATTCCATAGATTTTTACTGACTAAGTTCAGATTTAACCTGATCCACTTTTATTTGGGTAGTTATCAATCATGGGCCAAACCAGAAGGGGGCCCACCTTGTAACTGTGATAAATTCTCACCACAAGATTCCATGCGCTTTATCATGTTTTGCGGGTTCTTCATGGACATAAGGAACAAATTCTTGCTGCCTATCTTGAGGGAGGCGGGCTTCATTCTTGTGAGGCCGGCTCTAGCTTATCTTCAGACCTTGAGTAGCACCCGCATAATATTCTGTATGGCCAATTTTTTAGTGGCGGCAACTAGAATTAAGTCACATAGTATGCCACTGAATGTATCACAAAGTATTTTTTAATTAAGTGCATCATTTGTGCGGATTATCTCTTGACCAATTGTATCGCACATGTTTACAAGGATTTTGTATCGAACTTGGAAAATGTATTTTATGCTTTTATGTATGTATGTAAATGTTTTATGCCTTTTATGATTTTTAACAAATCGAATAAAGTGTACTTGACTGACAGAAGCAAACAACCATCTTGCAGATGCTTTCATTTGATCGACACTGGGGAACTGTGAGACTGCATTGTTGTTTGTTTTTTTACCAAAAATCCATGTGTTTCATGGGAAATGTGGTTCTAGTTAAAACTATTAACATGGCTGCTGTAATAAAAGTGAAGAAAGCAATAGCATAATCCTCTACTCTGTGTCCTTAATAGAATTAAAATGTTCTGTTACGATTGCTAGGCAACATTTCATTCCTTCCCTTCAGCCTACCATCATTTCCAAGCGTCATCAGCAGGATAGCTGAACTAGTGGTGGCACTTCATTTTCAAGGCCTTCCAATACTTCTGCACCTAAACAATTAGTTGATTCAACATCATTGAATTCAAGTCACTAAACAAACGGACAATAATGGGAATGTCTCACTCTCACCCATACCCACCTGGCACTTTCAGCTGGCCACATTTTAAAATTCTGCTTTCCGGGTGACCGTCGAAGACAATATCTGCTCTTTCTTCATGAAAAATGAAGGCATGGCCTACTCCCCACTTGTTAAACTGTCATACTATGGCATGCCTGTGCTATTTGGTCCACATCTGTTGTCACTATTTTCTAGTTGGGCAGGTGCTATGTACTCTGTTATGCACTTTGCACTATTTTCTAGTTGTGAAGTTGTACTCTTCTATGCACTTTATGTAGGCATGCTAGTTACCTTAGTTTGAGTGCACTGTTTCAAGATCTGTTTACCTAAGTGCTAAACCAGAGAGGTGGTGAGGATTAGTTAAAAGTTCCTGTTTTCTGCTGACCTCAAGGTTGCCTAATGCATGTCTGCTGTTCATTTGTTCAACTGCCCTAACAGGTGGTATTAATCAGTTAAAAGCCTATTGCTGTCCTCAAGGTCACCTGCTATACTTGCTTGTTGTCTATTCGTTCAGGTGCCCTGCCATCTAAGTTTAGGCCTCTCATTCCTGCTTCAGTTTATATTCAAATACTGTGTAATTTAATTATGATGACTGTGCAGAATAACTACAGGACATACAAGAGCGACCCATTTTGCCAATGAAAACTACTACTCTTGTCTTCATACTTTTTAACATTAGTTTGAAAGAACAACAAGTCCTGTACAGCCTTAAAGACAATACCAACAGAAAAGTTAAGCCACTGTCATACAAGACACAGACATACAAGACACAGATAACAACAAGCATTTGCAATGCAATAGGTCTCGCATTAGAAAAGTTTGAGTTATTGGTATTGTAAATGACAATTTTTTTATTTATGTGTTGGTTTTGAAAATAGCGAAATTAATAGCTTTGTCATTTACAATGCCAATAGTTATAACTTTCGCAAATGTGACACCTATTGCATTTGTAATGCAATAGGTGTTGTATTTACGTGACTTAGATGTATTGATATTACAAATAACAATGGCTTAATTTTTTTACATAATTAATACTATTGTAATTTATAATGGGAATAGCTTAAACTTTAGTAAATAACTTTTGTGAATATTATGTTCAGTGTACTTTATTGTGACGAAAATCCAAGAACAGAAATGAAATATTAACATATTTTTGTGACATTTGTAATAATGAAACATTGATAGAACATATTTGAACCAGTTGTTGTTGAATAGTTGCACAGATTGATGCTGTGGTGCCCCTGAGTGCTGCTGTGGTGCCCCTGAGTGCTGCTGTGGTGCCCCTGAGTGATGCTGTGGTGGTGCGCTAGATAGAGTGAGGGCGATAGAGTGAGGGCGATAGGTAGATAGAGTGAGGGCGATAGGTAGATAGAGTGAGGGCGATAGGTAGATAGAGTGAGGGCGATAGGTAGATAGAGTGAGGGCGATAGGTAGATAGAGTGAGGGCGATAGGTAGAGTGAGGGCGATAGATAGAGTGAGGGCGATAGAGTGAGGGCGATAGATAGAGTGAGGGCGATAGATAGAGTGAGGGCGATAGATAGATACAGTGAGGGCGATAGATAGATACAGTGAGGGCGATAGATAGAGTGAGGGCGATAGATAGAGTGAGGGCGATAGATAGAATGAGGGCGATAGATGGATAGAATAATTATGTGCCGTGTAATTATGTGGCACTGAGTGGTATTTGGAGTGTATGTTGCATTGAGTGCAGTGTAATTATGTGGCATGTAATTATGTGGCGTGTAATTATGTGGCACGGAGGGGTATTTGGAGTGTATGTTGCGTTGAGCGCAGTGTAATTATGTAGCATATAATTATGTGGCACTGAGGGGTAATATGAGGAGTGTATGTTGTATTCAGTAGAGTGTAATTATGTGGTGTGTAATTATGTGGCACAGAGTGGTATTTGGAGTGTATGTTGCATCGTAATTATGTAGCATATAATTATGTGGCACTGAGTGGTATTGTGTGGAGTGTGTGTAGCATTCAGTAGAGTGTAATTATGTGGTGTGTAATTTTGTGGCACCGAGTAGTATTTGGGGTATATGCTGCATTGAGTAGAGTGTAATTATGTTGTGTGTAATTATGTGGCACTGAGTGGTATTTGGAGTGTATGTTGCATTGAGTGCAGTGTAATTATGTGGCGTGTAACTATGTGGCACTGAGTGGTATTTGGAGTGTATGTTGCATTGAGTGCAGTGTAATTATGTGGCACTGAGTGTTATTTGGAGTGTATGTTGCATTGAGGGTGCAGAGTGTTTGAGGGTGCAGAGTGTGTGAGGGTGCAGAGTGTGTGGCCTAAAGTAGTGTGCGGGCGCAGTGTGCGTGGCCTAAAGTAGTGTGTGTGGCCTAAAGTAGTGTGTGTGTGTGCAGTGTGCGTGGCCTAAAGTAGTGTGTGGGCGCAGTGTGTGTGGCCTAAAGTAGTATGTGGGCGCAGTGTGTGGGCGCAGTGTGTGTGGCCTAAAGTAGTGTGTGGGCGCAGTGTCTGTGGCCTAAAGTAGTATGTGGGCGCAGTGTGTGTGGCCTAAAGTAGTGTGTGGGCGCAGTGTACTAAAGTAGTGTGTCACCTCATTTGTCAGCAGAGAGCGCAGATGCTCTTCGAGGGTGGTGGCGGAGACCTAAAATAAAATAGGGAAAGCGTCTCCATGGACATCGATGTTTTACTTACAGATTGTATTCCCAGCCTAACATTTTTTTTAAACGTCGTTATGTCACTCCCATACATGAGTGCAAAAAGAGAGCCCCAGCGCCTTGACAGCTGTAGGTGGAATGGGCGCTACACAAACATCTGATAACATAGCAGCCAGATCGTAGCCTGAGGTTGAGCTACAAACAGCAGAAAAGAGAGGATGATGGAGAGATGAAAGAGAGCTAGAGACTGGCCGAACAGAGAGTCTGCGGGGGAGGGGCTTGGAGGAGAGAGGGAGATCAAGAAAGGGGGAAAGAAGAGTAAAGAATCATTGAGAAAGCAAGGGGGGGTGAGGCACGGAGAATGACTTAGAGGAGGACAGAGATTTAGGAATGACAGGACAATAGACTAGAGAGGCGGGGGGGCATCCCCACTCCCCAGAGAGTTGGCAGGACAAAGTCATGCGATAACGGGTTGAGCGTGAAACGGAGAGCTAGAGAGAATGGCGAGATAAAGAGAGGAAGAGAAACTGGGACCGATAGAGTGCGAGATACGGGGCTTTTGCAGAGGAATAGCAACGCGTGACTTGAGCAGAGAGTGACAGACAGACGCGGACAGAGCAATCCAGGGAGGGACAATGCAGAGAGATAACAATGGACTAAGCGGATTTTCAATGAGGCCGGGGAGCGTGAGGGCAAAAACAGACATCAAGAGTGGCGAAAAGGAATGAGAGAAATGGGTCTTGGCAGTGAGAGCACAATGCAAGAGAGACAGCGAGAGGGAGAGAGAGGAGGACAGCTGGAGTGATGGGGAGAAAAGAGCGGCAAAGAAGGGAAACAGCGAGAGAGAGAGGCGGTAAAAGAGAGTATGGATTCAGGGAAGGTTTGGGTACCACTGAGCAAGTCTTAAATCTGACTTAAAACGGGCAAATACGTGAATGCTAACGCTGGGAGAGTGCATATGGCTTACGTAGACTTAACATCAGCCTTTGACTGCATAAGCCACTCGAAAATGTGGGGCATTTTAATAAAAATGGGTATTGATCTCTCACTAGTTAATTTCCTACGTGAAATGTACTCCAATGGCACGGCCAGAGTGAGATTTGGAGTGGGAGGAGAGCTGACAGCGCCGTTTAGGGTTGAGCGGGGTGTGAGGCAGGGTTGTGTCCTGCCCCCCTACCTTTTTACCCTTCATACAAATGGCTTAGAAGAAGCCATGTTGGAGGGGTGCCAGGACCTACCTCTGCTCCAAAACCGTCCGATACCCGCTCTCTTCTACGCGGACAACGCAGTGATTATTGCCCGTACGCCCCTGGAACGCTCACTCAACAGATATAACACCTTCGTGTCTAATCTTGACATAAAAATTAACATCAAAAAAACTTTTATAATGAATGTAGGGCCATGGCATAAAAAAAGTAGAGACATCTTTATCAATAATTCCAGGGTGGAGAATACAAATACATACCCTTATCTTGGAATTTAAATAGATGACAAATGCTCATGGAGAAAAGCTATAGAGGCCAGAAAGTTGTTGTTTTTAAGGTCAACCATGGCGTTAGTAATTTTCACTCAGAGGCTAGGAAAAAGACCTCCGGTTGAGATGATCCGTATATATCTGTACTGTATGAGATTTTTAAGCTATTTTTTTATTTTTGTACAAATATATTGTATTTGATTACATTTTATACTAAGTACGGTTTTAGATTACTTTTATGGTTTCATGCAAAAACTGAATAAAGTGTATTTGATTGATTGAAACACTGAAATGTAACCTATTTCCATAAGTAACCAAAAGTGTAGGCGCACTCTAATTCCCATATTAAAACTACCTGTCAGTGCTATTATCTAAACAGTAAAGAGGTGCTGAGTGGTCACTCCTCGACAATATAAAGTACAAACCACAGTGATGAAGAGCTGTGTAAATCACTTTTGCCTAGCCTTTATTGCCACCGTGCTCTCTCAGATGTCTGCAAGTCAATGTGGTCAATTTTACTAAACGTTTAATGCAATACATTAACCATCTGAGCATTAAACACTTTCTGTAAAGGCGAGTTCTACAAGAAGTATTTACCATGTGCGAATAAATAAGAAACGTGACATCAGTACTAGTAGCATTGCAATGAGGTCAAGAGAACCAGAAGCAGATAAGAAGCAGGGTTGGCAACGGTGAACAGCGAAAGAGCTCGAGCTGCAGAGGCCTCCAAAAATCCAACAACCCTAACTGATGACCACAGGATCCACGAACCCAGCACAATCTAAACAGAACAATAGTCCCTATATACAGAAAATCACAACAACACATCAAGACTAACAATAAGAAAAACTGAGGACCGATAAAAGCAAAACCCAGCACATAACAAGCATTCCAAGTAGTTTATAGTGCAGAATACAAAAAGAGAAAATACACAATAATCGGGCATGTAATCATCCCCAGAAACAAATTTAAAAGAGCCTTAGTCAACAGCAACCAGGCCCGGGTTAAATACACAGCAGCAAAACCGTCAAGGAGGTTCAATAATAACACGTCTGCTTCACTGCTTGCATAACACATAAATGTTACAAAACGAACTTCTCCGTGCACTGAAAACAATTCCCAAGGACTCATCTACAGTTTGGAGGGGTCTTAAAATCCTTTCTGAAAGAAAATCTAAATGCGGAGTAGGTGCACCCGAAAGAATTTCCTCTTCAGCATGGATAGCCGGTAAATACAGCCGATCGTTGTACCCCGAATTTAAGACTGTCCTCCAGAACTTGGGGTAGTTCCCGCCAAACTCTAAATGAAGCCCATCGAGACGAGTAGTGCTCAAGCAACCGTTAGCATAAGCGATAAATGTAACTAACGCAACACAGGCATGATCAGACTGACTGTGAAATCATGGTAATAACCTGTTTACCGGTAGACTCTGTGAAACCAGTCTAATCAGTAGCTTTACCCTGAACATTATTGTTCTAACTCATTTTCTTCTATCAAGACTTTCAGTGTAGTTTATGCATTTATAAACTTAGGAACACAGCGCATTTTGGGATTGACAAGTGCGAACGCAAGTCCCAGAACTGAACGCAACACGTGGACTCCATATTCTTATCACATACTAACCCGGGGAACCTGAAAATGCAGTAAACACCTTGCCCACATCCCCGCGGCGCCCCGGCGGAGGGCGCGGGCAGCACTTCCGCACTCACTACCGTCGGCTCAGCACTTTCAACCAGCGCTCAATGCCGAGCAGACATTTTCAGCCTCACGAAAAAATACACTTGTAAACAAGTACCTGGAAATCGCTTGAGTTCCTGGCAAGCCACTGGCCCGACTGGCGCGAAATCCGGAAGTCCGGCAGCGTCATGCTTGCTGTGGGGCGGGACTTCCGCCATAATCTCGAGCACGAAGTGACTCGCCGAGATGGAAGTGGTGATGCCGGGCTCCCATGCCGGAGGGGGAGCCCGGCGGTGGCAGCGGAAAAGTGGTGACTGAGGCTGTGGATACAAGTGCGGGGCTCCCATCAGTGAGGGAAGCCCCGTGTGTGCCACGTCAATGGAGGCGGAGGAGATGACACCCGGTGAGTGAGACTTGGTGCCTTGGGGGCTCGTGCACAGGCTCGGGCGGCTGGTGCGTGTGTGCGCGGCCATGGCGGCTGGTGCGTGTGTGGGCAGCTGGTGCGTGTGTGCGTGGCTGGGGGCGGCTGGTGCGTGTGTGAGCTGGTGCGTGTGTGCGGGGCTGGTGCGTGTGTGAGCTGGTGCGTGTGCGCGCGGCTGGGGGCGGCTGGTGCCGGCTGGTGCGTCTGTGCGTGGCTAGTGCATGTGGTGGCGGCTGGTGCGCGTGCACGGACCAGAACCTGCACGTTCATGGACCTGAATCGCCGCTCGTGACCCTGTCTGTGTCCGTTGACATGCAACTTGGCAGCAATAGGTCTCGAACGAGACCTAAAAAGGACATTTACAGACAACTGAGGAATCAAGACCACTACATGAAGTTAACATGGAACTCATTAATGGAGATTAAGATAATGATTTTAAAGGCCACAAATAAAGGAAAGTAAGAAAAACTTTCTATATTCAGCAAGTTCAATTGCTTGAATAAAAAGTCCCCCAAGGACTATTGTCCTTTATGTACTACCCCAAGTCGATAAAGATATTAACAATCACCCTGGCAAACCAATAGTGTCCGGATGTGGATTAGTCCTGGAACTGCTTGGCCAATATATAGTTTTCTTTATTAGAGTCTTGGGGCCCGATGTAGGAGCCTTAATACCGGTCGGAAACGGCCGATTTCGGCCGTTTCCGACCGGTAAATGGCCATTTGGTATGTGGGTGCCCGTTTCCAAGGGCATATGTAGGTAACTGCACATTTACCGAATCGGTAAAATTACCTAATCGGTAAAATACCGATTCGGTAATTCTACTGATTCGGTAAATTCCTAATGTAGGTGGGACTCTTCTGAGTCCCACAGGTGTTACCAAATCAGTATTTTACCATGAAATACAACTTCATGGTAAAATACCGATTCCGGTGTGCATGCACATGTGTGCATGTACACCTATGCCATGTGGCAGTCCGACCTGCCCCTAGGGCATGTATGCCTGCCACATGGCACCCAAGCCTGTATTGGGGGTGCTAGGGGGTGTCAAAGTGACACCCCCTGCACCCGTGCAGAAATCGGTAATTACCGAATCGGTAAATACCGATTCGGTAATGCCCTTTGATTCCTATGGGCTTCAAGGCCCATAGGAATCAATGGGGGATACCGATTCGGTATTTACAGAATCGGTAAATACCGAATCTTACAGATTCGGTATTTACCGATTCTGAAATACCCACATCTCCCCCCCTCCAATTTACCACTTCTCAAATACCAAATCGGTATGATTCGGTATTTAAGAAGTGGTAAATTGGAGTTTACCTACATCGGGCCCTTGATACCTAAAATAAATACATATGTGAGAGACAGTACCTATATGATTAATCTGATTGAGTATATGAGAACACGAACATACCTCAGGCAAAAAGTATCTTGAGGTCTTTTTCCGATGTTGGTCAGACTCTCAACGACGGCCTGCTGGTGGCAGTCCTACCGACCAACAGTCCTTTGGTCCGACTGTCGAATAACAATCCAGGTGGTCGGACCCTAAATAGTCAGAAACTGATTTTGGTGGCCCCAAAACGGGCCCCCTTCTGTCGTGGCCAGGGGGCATTTGTATTGCCCCAACGCACCTCCGTTCCCAGTGTACCATGCTCCTTTACACAGTGGCTTGTGATACAGCCTTTTTCCTGGGCCGCGGCACAAGCCGCCATATAAATAAGCACTTTGCGACTGCCAGGCCGGCGGTCACGACGTGATTTGGAAGTCGGACCACTGTGAGGCCTCGGGCTGCCAGACTTAAGGCTCTACTACTACTTAGCAGGTCTCTTCCAATATGCTGCTCAGTAGTGCTCCGATGGCCCGTATATGGAGAAGAATTTACTGATCATGTGGCGCTCTGAAGCAGATCTTCCGTAGTCTCTCATGCTGGGGGTGGGTATTACAGATGACCACTCCTTTATTGTCCACCAAGTGACAGTGGTCTGGGGGCATACAGTAGCGCGGTTGTTACATCGGGCCCTCTTTGCTAGACTTCTGTCCCTTCTTTGGCTGAAGCCATTCGCAACATTCAATCTGTGATGGACCTGATGCAATGGTTTGTGGGTGGCTGCAATGCCGCCGGCAATATTTATCCTAATGGCATGTTCCTCACGATGATGGAGGCTCAAGATGTATTTGGCCTTCACCAAGACCAGTTCCTCTAATACGCCAAGGTGCCCGACACGATTTGTGAGATTTTAACAGATTTCCCTGCCAAGCCTGTGGATTCTTAGACGATGCAGATAATAATGGACCCTAGGTTGGCTCAGGGCTTAATCTCATGCATTTACAAGGCCATTAAGGGTAACCACCAAATTGATGTGATAGCGGTTTGAGACAGGTTGGCGAAGGCTCTGCCAGAGCCTCTTATGAAGGGTGCCTGGAAAAGAGCATTTGCCCAAGTTAAGGAAGTGGCATGGTATGCAAGGTGCAAACTCTTGTAGTTCTACTACTTATACCAAGCCTATATGACCCCACAGCTTTTACATAGGATCAACAGACCTCCTTCTGAAGCCAGCGCTCGAAGAGGGTTGACTCCAGCATCCTTCCGCCATATGACATGGGACTGTAGGCAACTACGAGAGTTTTAGGAGGAGGGCTTGAGGATATTACGGGAATTCACGTGGGTGCCTGTGGAGTCTTTCTTCACCCACTGCTTGCTTGGGGTGCTCCCGACACCTAAGCTTCGGGCCCAAACAAACCATAGGTTTGCACCCGGGGACTAGTCTTTTCCAAATCAAGAGTGGCCATCAACTGGACACAGTCTACAGTCCTGGTAAGCGGTAAATGACTAGCGTATATGCATGAATGGGGCCATGGCCAAAGAGAGCCTGAAGGCAATGCGCATAGATGAGCATGCTGAGCGAGATCTGGAACTGTGGGAGGGGGCATGTTGGTGTTGTGTAATTCCTATAGTACCCATGCAGGAACTGTGCATTTGGATAACATAAACTGTGGGATTGGTGGCAGACTGGTTCCATACACCCCCACCGAGAAATGTTATCCAAACGCGCAGGTTCTGCATGGGTATTATAGGAATAACACGACACGGCGCCCCACGTTGTGCGCCATGTCGTGTAGTTCCTATAGTACCCATGCAGGACCTGCATGTTTGGATAACATAAACTGTGGCAGACTGGTTCCGTACACCCCCACCGAGAAATGTTAGCCTATTTGCAATAGCTAGCTCACAGGGCCACTAGTGTCTCCTCTTATTGGGTGAGAATAGTTTCTGGCAACCTTTAGAACATGATAACCCTGATCCCTCAAGATCGTGGAAACAATGTACTACTTTTCGCTCAGTCACTTGTGCTCACTTAGTTTATCTCAGAGATACACAGAATAAATAGTCTGGGCGTTTCAATAAGGGATTATTGAACAGTTGTTATTCTTCTGTAAAATATATGAGCTGCAACAACTATTAGACAGTAGCAGAGATATATGATTAGCAGTACAGTGAATATAAAAGGATAGTACAGTTCTATCATCTTGCAATAAGCATGAACAAATACATGAATATAAAATGCATGAGGAAAGTGTGCGTACTCCTACAATGCCTATCTAGATGTACCTAAGTGTCCCTAGCATGTGAGTAGGTGTGTATCCAAGAATCCCTCTAGGATTTAGTGGAACCCCATTACCTGAAGCGCGAGAATGTAGGAGCCCTTCTTGGTCTCGATTTGGTCACCCCGCGAGGGATGTTCAGACCACTGTAGCTGGAGCGTCTGCATGCAGGAGCCTCAGCGTCTCTTGTCAGTGTGTCGGCCTGGAAGTCTCGGTTCCTTTTGACTAACACTAGCAAGTAGTGCTATAGTTATAAAGAAAGTATCAGGGCTCCTTTGTCCCTTTTTGCTTGTATTAGCCATTGTTGGATTTAAGGATGACGTATGGTATGAACCGTTTACGTAGATATGGGGAGGAAGGTGGTGTAGCCCCAGCCTGGTTTCTAAGAACCCTTATGAATATTAATTCATATTGTGTGACTCTACTGATGAGTTATAGGACTCTATTGTTTAGGAGAAACCCTCCTTCTGCACCCATGACTAGAACTAGGTAAAGGTTCAATCCAGAAAGACTTGTTACAGTGTAGTGTAGGGGAGGTAATGTAGGTGAAGGGGTATGATGTTACCGGGCCTATATTAGGGTTTCTATATGAAACATAACATTGGATAACTTGTCGGCAGTAGATTTACCGGCGGTTGCCCCCTCACTGCCTCTGTAGACCTGGAGTGGGGCCCCCCGCGTAGATGCTTCGAACACTGTGTCGGAATTAAAATCTGGATCAGTCCTTGCGTCTAGGTGTGTTTCTGGCTTTAAGAGAAAGGTTATTAAGAGAAAACCCTGTCTCTGTAAAAAGAACAGTGTTCCATTACATAGGTTTAGAAAACAGCACCTGTATGAATATCAAGAGATTTGCACAATGTCCTCTGGACAGATGATACCAAAGAGGCACCCGGGGACTAGTCTTTTCCAAATCAAGAGTGGCCATCAACAGGACACAGTCTACAGTCCTGGTAAGCGGTAAATGACTAGCGTATATGCATGAATGGGGCCATGGCCAAAGAGATCCTGAAGGCAATGCGCATAGATGAGCATGCTGAGCGAGATTTGGAACTGTGGGAGGGGGCATGTTGGTGTTGTGTAAATCCTATAGTACCCATGCAGGAACTGCGCATTTGGATAACATAAACTGTGGGATTGGTGGCAGACTGGTTCCATACACCCCCACCGAGAAATGTCATCCAAACAAGCAGGTCCTGCATGGGTATTATAGGAATAACACGACACGGCGCCCCACGTTGTGCGCCATGTCGTGTAGTTCCTATAGTACCCATGCAGGACCTGCATGTTTGGATAACATAAACTGTGGCAGACTGGTTCCGTACACCCCCACCGAGAAATGTTAGCCTATTTGCAATAGCTAGCTCACAGGGCCACTAGTGTCTCCTCTTATTGGGTGAGAATAGTTTCTGGCAACCTTTAGAACATGACAACCCTGATCCCTCAAGATCATGGAAACAATGTACTAGTTTTCGCTCAGTCACTTGTGCTCGCTTAGTTTATCTCAGAGATACACCGAATAAATAGTCTGGGCGTTTCAATAAGGGATTATTGAACAGTTGTTATTCTTCTGTAAAATATATGAGCTGCAACAACTATTAGACAGTAGCAGAGATATATGATTAGCAGTACAGTGAATATAAAAGGATAGTACAGTTCTACCATCTTGCAATAAGCATGAATAAATACATGAATATAAAATGCATGATGAAAGTGTGCGTACTCCTACAATGCCTATCTAGATGTACCTAAGTGTCCCTAGCATGTGAGTAGGTGTGTATCCAAGAATCCCTCTAGGATTTAGTGGAACCCCATTACCTGAAGCGCGAGAATGTAGGAGCCCTTCTTGGTCTCGATTTGGTCACCCCGCGAGGGATGTTCAGACCACTGTAGCTGGAGCGTCTGCATGCAGGAGCCTCAGCCTCTCTTGTCAGTGTGTCGGCCTGGAAGTCTCGGTTCCCTTTGACTAACACTAGCAAGTAGTGCTATAGTTATAAAGAAAGTATCAGGGCTCCTTTGTCCCTTTTTGCTTGTATTAGCCATTGTTGGATTTAAGGATGACGTATGGTATGAACCGTTTACGTAGATATGGGGAGGAAGGTGGTGTAGCCCCAGCCTGGTTTCTAAGAACCCTTATGAATATTAATTCATATTGTGTGACTCTACTGATGAGTTATAGGACTCTATTATTTAGGAGAAACCCTCCTTCTGCACCCAGGACTAGAACTAGATAAAGGTTCAATCCAGAAAGACTTGTTACAGTGTAGTGTAGGGGAGGTAATGTAGGTGAAGGGGTATGATGTTACCGGGCCTATATTAGGGTTTCTATATGAAACATAACATTGGATAACTTGTCGGCAGTAGATTTACCGGCGGTTGCCCCCTCACTGCCTCTGTAGACCTGGAGTGGGGCCCCCCGCGTAGATGCTTCGAACACTGATTCGGAATTAAAATCTGGATCAGTCCTTGCGTCTAGGTGTGTTTCTGGCTTTAAGAGAAAGGGTATTAAGAGAAAACCCTGTCTCTGTAAAAAGAACAGTGTTCCATTACATAGGTTTAGGAAACAGCACCTGTATGAATATCAAGAGATTTGCACAATGTCCTCTGGACAGATGATACCAAAGAGGCCCCCGGGGACTAGTCTTTTCCAAATCAAGAGTGGCCATCAACAGGACACAGTCTACAGTCCTGGTAAGTGGTAAATGACTAGCGTATATGCATGAATGGGGCCATGGCCAAAGAGAGCCTGAAGGCAATGCGCATAGATGAGCATGCTGAGCGAGATTTGGAACTGTGGGAGGGGGCATGTTGGTGTTGTGTAAATCCTATAGTACCCATGCAGGAACTGCGCATTTGGATAACATAAACTGTGGGATTGGTGGCAGACTGGTTCCATACACCCCCACCGAGAAATGTTATCCAAACGCGCAGGTCCTGCATGGGTATTATAGGAATAACACGACACGGCGCCCCACGTTGTGCGCCATGTCGTGTAGTTCCTATAGTACCCATGCAGGACCTGCATGTTTGGATAACATAAACTGTGGCAGACTGGTTCCGTACACCCCCACCGAGAAATGTTAGCCTATTTGCAATAGCTAGCTCACAGGGCCACTAGCGTCTCCTCTTATTGGGTGAGAATAGTTTCTGGCAACCTTTAGAACATGACAACCCTGATCCCTCAAGATCGTGGAAACAATGTACTACTTTTCGCTCAGTCACTTGTGCTCACTTAGTTTATCTCAGAGATACACAGAATAAATAGTCTGGGCGTTTCAATAAGGGATTATTGAACAGTTGTTATTCTTCCGTAAAATATATGAGCTGCAACAACTATTAGACAGTAGCAGAGATATATGATTAGCAGTACAGTGAATATAAAAGGATAGTACAGTTCTACCATCTTGCAATAAGCATGAATAAATACATGAATATAAAATGCATGATAAAAGTGTGCGTGCTCCTACAATGCCTATCTAGATGTACCTAAGTGTCCCTAGCATGTGAGTAGGTGTGTATCCAAGAATCCCTCTAGGATTTAGTGGAACCCCATTACCTGAAGCGTGAGAATGTAGGAGCCCTTCTTGGTCTCGATTTGGTCACCCCGCGAAGGATGTTCAGACCACTGTCAGCTGGAGCGTCTGCATGCAGGAGCCTCAGCGTCTCTTGTCAGTATGTCAGCCTGGAAGTCTCGGTTCCCTTTGACTAACACTAGCAAGTAGTGCTATAGTTATAAAGAAAGTATCTAGGGCTCCTTTGTCCCTTTTTGCTTGTATTAGCCATTGTTGGATTTAAGGATGACGTATGGTATGAACCATTTACGTAGATATGGGGAGGAAGGTGGCGTAGCCCCAGCCTGGTTTCTAAGAACCCTTATGAATATTAATTCATATTGTGTGACTCTACTGATGAGTTATAGGACTCTATTGTTTAGGAGAAACCCTCCTTCTGCACCCATGACTAGAACTAGGTAAAGGTTCAATCCAGAAAGACTTGTTACAGTGTAGTGTAGGGGAGGTAATGTAGGTGAAGGGGTGTGATGTGACCGGGCCTATATTAGGGTTTCTATATGAAACATAACATTGGATAACTTGTCGGCAGTAGATTTACCGGCGGTTGCCCCCTCACTGCCTCTGTAGACCTGGAATGGGGCCCCCCGCGTAGATGCTTCGAACACTGTGTCGGAATTAAAATCTGGACGAGTCCTTGCGTCTAGGTGTGTTTCTGGCTTTAAGAGAAGGGTTATTAGGAGAAAACCCTGTCTCTCTAAAAAGAATAGTGTTCCACTACATAGGTTTAGAAAACAGCACCTGTATGAATATCAAGAGATTTGCACAATGTCCTCTGGACAGATGATACCAAAGAGGCGTTGTCTCTCTGTAATGCATACCAACATGTTTGTAAAAGCCAAACACTGCATGCTTGTTGTCACAAGAACCTCATACTAACTGTCAAGCATAGCTGAGATGATTTAGGCATACTTTATAGCCAACAGACCAGGATGACTCACAATCATCATGGAAAATCACCTGACAGTTAATCAAGGGAAAACGAAGATAATGATATTTGGCAGATACCTGCACAAAAAACAAGCGGTCTGGAAGATGGGAGACCACCAAATTGAGACCACAGCTGCCTACAACTATCTCGGAGTTTGGCTAAACGAGAGGACAACATCGGCAGCTCATACAAAACATCTAACTGCTAAAATCAACAGAATAATTTTTTCAATAAGACGAATAAGCCAATGCCTGACCAGCCCCAGAGTCGAACCCATGCTGAAAGTCCTCAGGGCAAAATTAATTCAAGCGATTACCCACGGCCACCTGGCATTTCCAGGAGCTTTAGACAAACATATAGCAGCAGAGCAGGTCAAAGCCCACAAGATCGTGCTGCAAGTACCCAGAAACGCTAGGAACACGAGATTACGGCCCGAACTAGGGCTAGTCAGACCGGAACTGGCCCTCCAGGGAGACCTAATAAAGTATTATATTGGAGTCCTTAAAGCACAGCACAACTCTCTAAAACATAATTTGGCAACAATCTTCAATAAAGAGGCCTCCCCCTGGCACACCAAGCTGGGCAAAGCAATAAAGACCCTAATCATAGATCGAAACAGTCTGCCCCTAACAGAAATCCCTCACAAGGCCTGGTTGAACCCATGAGATGGCAGGCCCGATCCATTTCCTATGAAAAGGATCTAACTGCACTCCGACATAACACTTATACGAAGGCACTGGACGAATCTTACATCCTGGGGAAAGTCTAACCATACCTAATGGAAGCACTAGGGGCCCAGGCCCGTAAGAAAATCCTTTTTATGAGGCTAACGGCCCTCAGAATTTGGGACTTTAATCCAGCATGGGCACGAACAGACGGAGCCCTTTCATGTCGTCTATGCAACTACCAACAGGAATCTTGGCTTCATTTACTGTTCTGTTGTCCAAAATTCATCAACGAACAACAGAGGCTTCTTCGTCGCATATTAACAGCCCTTGGCATCAGAACTTGCAAGGAGGCATCAAAATGGTGCTTCTCAGAAACAAAAACACACCACCCTGCAAGAGCTGCAACATTTATTTACCTGATTGAACAAGCTCTAGACGCTAGAGTATAAAGGACTCTCCTTCAGCTCTCAAAATCAGAGTTTTCAAATGCGCCAACAAACGGTTTACGCAAACACCAATGGGCAAAGAAGACCTCACCACTACTTCAAGTGCTCTGTCTGGAACCCTGCAGCATCAAAATTAAATACCCGGATAGAAAGCTGAAAGGTCCCTGCAACAGAAGATTGTCTGTTGGAACAGGGTTTTTAATCTCACAGGGGGCACTGGGAGGGGGGTGGAAAGGGTGGGTGGGTAAGGGGGTTGGGGTTCTAATTTTAGCTTTTTACTGTAATGATTTTAACTAATCGAACAGTTAATAATCAATAATCAATCAACAATAATTTAGTACACCATGAATTGCTATCTATACTAGAACATTCTAAACGCAAGTTTGAGACCGTCTGTAAAATAGTTACAGCTTACCCAAAAATGGTTCATGGAACAGGACAATAATCCAAACCACACCAGTAAATCTATGACTGAAAGGCTGAAACTGAAACGTATCAGGATTTGTGCATGGTTTAGTAGAAATCCACACTTCACACCCATTGTGATGCTCTGTAAGGACACAAAGACCCATAAAAAAGATAAAAAGAAATGCTCTGAAACATCCTCCCCCAAGCTTGTTTAAAAACAAAATATGTTTTTATAGGTATCTAAAACATAAAAGCAGTACAATGACAACATTGAGCAGATTAAACCTTAGAAAAATAGATACATTTTCCAATTCTGTGTCCATAATAGTACATTGACTAAAAAGGAAAAAAAAATTCTAAGTGAAATCAAACACCACCAACTATGGCACGTCCTGCCCTTCCACCAAAGTCTCCACGACCGCACTTAACACCAATAATAATCTTCATGAGATCAACCCATGAGGTATGTTATGTTATGTTAGGTTATCCATTTTGTAAAGCACAACAGCTGCCCCAGCGAAGGGGCGTCCCAGCGCTGACCACTAAAGGACACAACAGAAATGTACCAGACTAAACAAATTAAGAAATTAGAAACTACTGAGATGAAGGGTCTGTGAAAACTACACTCACAAGTACCTGCTCTTCACTATCCATAGAGATGCTTACCCGTCCGTTTAGACTTAGGGTAGTTCAGAAACAAATTAATCCCCAGTTCTAACCCTCTAGAAAGTACCTTGTCAAAAGCACACTAGCCACAGTCACTCTAAACAGATATACCCAATGCAAGATTCACAGGGAGTGTCGGTTCGAGCCTGTGATCCGGTGCTACCAATCCATTCAGGCCCAACAGTCCGAGCCCACTGTAGCCTCATATTCGGTAGGTCAGTTAGCAATCCAATCATCTCGAACCCAGGTCAAGAGGTCCTCCCCTAGCTAATTGTCTCGCCGAGTATGTTTCATTAACAAATCTTCCGTACTGCCCACTCTGGTGTGTCATCAACCCATCAATATCAACCTATAGCAACCAAGTTCCGAGCCAGTGCATGGCTATCCTCCACTTCGCGAGGACCATCTCTAACAGATACAATTTCCTGGCCACCTTCCTTTCTTTCTTTCTTTCTTTTGGGAAGAGGCCTTAGCAGGCAGTGCTTAACTGTGAGATGCACCGCTCAGCCCATCTAATGTTGAAATTTGTCTAATACAGCAGTTCAGAAGCTTTGTGTTTCACTGCATTTCCAGGTAAGATGTATGAAATCAGTTTTTTCCTTTTGGAATTGTGGATATCGAGAGGAGCGCTCAGGATGAATCTTGCATAACCTAGCAGGGGCAAGGCAAGTAATGTGAACATAGTTGTATTAAATAAGTTTGAAGCATGTCTACCTGGACATGTGTCATTTATCCCATTCTATCACTGTGATTTGATCCAGCACCAGCTCCTGCAATTTGTCTTGGGCTTTTAATCAGGTTAATGGTTCAAAACATTCTTGTGCAGCCTCAAAAGTCAAATATCTATAGTCTGGGTAGAGGTCCGCTAAGGTCTGATAACCCTTCCATTAAATTCAATGTACAGACTAGGAGAGAGCAATTTGCTCAAAGGGACGGACACTCAATATGCACATTTTCAGCGCAAATGGGGGGGGGGGGGGTATCGTAAGACCCAATCGCTCTGTCAAAAAGCCCATAAACTTTGCATATAATAAACGGCAGGGGATGGGGGGACCCTCTGCCCCGCATCATCAAGCCTTCCAGCATCACAAACCCATGCATTCCCTGTAGCAGCCTTTTTCCCCCCAATTTTCCTATTCACTTGCCAATGCACAGCATGCTGCAACTGAGCTGAGATGTTGTAGTGTTCCATGTCTGAAATTTTCAACCCACCTTTAGATCATTCCTTCTTAAGGGTGGCTAGCTTAATCCTTCTTCGCTTCTCTGCCCAAATCAGATCGACCAGATGCTGGTCCAATTTTACAAATGCTTTGTGCGGCAGCTCTGTAAACATCCCTTCAAACACACAGAGAAATTGTGTCAGAAAGACAATTTTGTTATGTTAACTCTACACATAACAGACAGCTGTAGGGAGTTCCAGAATTTAATGGAGGCCCTAAGCCTAGCTATCACTTAGCCCATGTTTAAATCACAATTCTTTGTCTTGTCAAGTGAGACGTGTATTCCCAAGTATCGGAAGTCTTTTGTGACCCACTCAAGGCCCACCGCCGATAATTGTCAACCTCTAGTGGTCCCGTCGGAAACATTTTAGATTTTTCATAATAGAGTCCTGATACTGCTCCAAATTTTTCAATGCTTTAAGGAGGACTGAAACCAAGTACACAGACTGCCAAACATAGATCAGGGCATTGTTTGCATAGAGGGATACCATGTGGTACTCGCTCCAACCTGGATCACCCAGGGCTGTCAGGTGCTCCACAGCCTGTACGACAGTGGGTCTATGATGAGAGCAAAGAGGGAGGGGGGTTGACGGCACCTCTTCCTTGACCTCCCTCCAGTTAAATACAGGTGGAAATCATTCATCCTGTGCATACCGTTGCCACAAGGTTTGTGTGTAAAAGTTGAACCCATTTAAAATAATCTCTTGCTAGTCCCTAACTGTTCAGCACCTCCCATAGATTCTCCCAATTCACTGTGTAAAACACCTGTGAATATCTAGGAGGGCCAAAGCAATTTTTGTTCATCCCCAGTTGTTGCTCATGGATAGCACAAGACTTCCTACATAAGTTACAGATCGTGCTTCTTGCCAGGATAAACCTTCACTGATCCTGGCAACAGAATAACCTCAATCATTACTGAGCCTTCACATCCCATCAACATTTAACATGGATGGGGGGGGTCATACGAAGATACCTCAGATGGGTCCCTGTCCACTTTAGGGATTAGTACTATCACAGCATCACACACAGACTCATAGTATACCAATTTCAAAAGCCTCAACAAACACTTCCATCAATTTCTCCACCAAAAGGCCCAAGTTGGCTTGCTTTAATTCTATAGGAGAACCATCCGCCCCAAGTGTATTGCTGCTATGATTTATTCCTTCTTGAGTGGGACATTAAGCATTTCCCTCGGTTCTAGAGTGTCTCTTCTAACAGGGAGCTCAGAAAGGTAAACAGCTACCTGCTGCAAATCACAGCCCAAGGGCTAGCTATATGTCTGCTGGAGGTGAGCAGCAAATGCATTATTTATATCCTACTATGTCAAGACCTAAGCACTATATTCATCCTTATGCCTTATTATTGGTGCATATTTTGTCTCTGTTTTTAGTAGCAAGGCCTAGAGTCCACTCGAGTTGTCTCCCTCTCAATGCAGTATTCGGTGTTAGGTATTATGAATATGGTGATCTAGTCAATCTCATAGAACTGAGAGCAATTGTTTTAGGTCTATCCAGTCAATCATTTTCTTCAGGTGCCTACAGAGACCTGCCTCCGCTTTCTCAAAAGGTTTTTCAAGGAGAACAGGGTCTTCTCCTGGAGCTTTTTTATACAATACGATTTGGACATACATTCCCGCCTGATCACTACTTTCATAGCACATAGCCTCCCCATACAGTGGCTCTGCCTCTGGCTGTATCCCAGTTAATATCATAATAGCTCTGCAAAATGTATGCAGCCATTGGAAGAAACGAGGATTGGCTATTACTGTATTGCCTATACCCTGAGTCACCACAATGGAATCCATGGCATGTCATGCCTGGTATTATACATAATTAGTGGTGGGAAGTGGTTCCATAAATATCTTGCTGGGTAGACCGACCCTCATATTTTAGGACAGTAGTGGGGGACATACTAAAAAGCAGTCCAGTCGAGGGGTCCTGGAGTTCGAGAGGGGGCAGAAATACAAATTTTTGTTATGAATCTTTGCTGCAGGTTCCCTGCATGGACTAGCAAATGGTGTGTTGATGTTCTGTTTATGTTGAAGCATTTAAAATATTAAGAATAGTTTTATGAAAAAAGCCAAATGCAGTCCGGTCTGCTATCTGTTCATGGAGCTGGTGTGTAGTATGAGCATGTTCTAGTAGTTGAGTGTAAGAAATGCCAAGTGTCTATGAAATCCAGCCCCTCCATCACACTTATGAGGAATATGGACGTGTTTGGCTTGGTGTTCTCCCTAGGGGGTGCCAATCCAACGTCTCATAAGGCAAGGTCCCTAGCCCAAATAACTTCTATTTGCATGTAAAAAGAGGCAGTAATCTTTAGGATGGTCCCAAATAACTCACCATCATCAATATTTGAGGAATACAGATTAACCAGATAAATGTTATGTGTATCTATCACATCAAGACCACAGGTATCTGTTCACCAGATTCAGTAAGGCATCCAGCTATCCAGGTAAGAACCACTCTGGGAAAGGTCAGAGTAAGATGTGGCATACAACTGTCCTCTCCATTTCTTACGCATTTGTGCAATGGTTTCACTATACATGCATTTACTGAAACACTGCACCACCCACCCCACAGCATTTTAGGTATGCATATATACTATAACGCTTGACATAGTTACTGAGTCCCTGGACACTCCAGGTCATTATCTTATAGATATTAATCATGCAACAAGGGATGTAGATATTCTCCCATGTCTCCCCACTGGCATCCTTGAACTCAATCTGTATGTGTTCAAGTCAGTGCAGTGTGGAAAGCATGCGCCAAACGAAACCGGAAAATTAACAGTGACAACCAAACTTCCTGGATGACCCTCCATCTCCGTGGCAGCACAACTACACACAGTTTAACAGCAACTGTGCTGGCACACTTAAAAACTGAGGTCATCCAACTTTCACACGCTCAGGCCAAACTAAGAGCAAGTAGTTGCATTGCTGAGGACCACACTCAAACTCTCGGCACCACACCTAAATTAATAGCAGGCACCGGAGATTCCTGGGTGCGAGTCACTCAGATGCCCATCTCAATATTTTATCGCCCCAACTGAACAGTCAATCTAATAAAGTACATTTCCATACATTCACTCCCCACAAAACAAATTCAAGTCCAGAGTAGCTCACATCTGAAATATTAAAAAAGACAGTTTACATTAAGTGCACCCACAGATCTATAATTGGTCTCAACGTGTTCTAGGGGTACCAACAATCGGCACAGCTCAAGCGCGCTATATGAACCCACAAAGGCCCCATTGCACTGACACAAAGTGAGGAGCCTAGGCCCCGGTGCTAGCAATGTCACTCCAGCAGGAGCCAACAGGCCAATACAGCCTTCACAACAGGAACAAACACTAGAGTGATTGATTGATTGCAGGCTAAATTATAATAAGCCTCGGCCAGCACAGCCTACATTTGAATCCCCACTACCCTAAAAGTTAGGCTAGTGGCGAGTCAGAAAGCTCTCATCGGTATCTGCAGCATATCAGTTGCCAGCAAAGTTCCATATGCCTGCACCCCAATAGAATTATTGGCAGAACTGACTTGTTGAGAACCACTATCAATCATGCCAATACTAGAGAAGAAAAGTAAGGAACTTTGCTTCCACACTGAGCCCAAAGCTTCGCTGTTAACATCAGACAGTATTTTAAGCGCTTTCCCACTGACTTTTGTGCATACCTTCCACTTTTTTTGTGTAATCTGTGAAAATGAAAATTGGCTCATTCTCATAGTGTGGTGGAACTTTCAGGCAACATGCTGCAGGGTAACGTGATGGACGCAGTGATTAAAGAGCCAGGCAATCACTGCCCTCAGAGGAGCCCCAGGAAGAGGGTGTATCGTAAGCGATCTGTGGGCGACCTCAATAATGAAAAAGTTAGAGAGACGTTTCGTTTTCAGCCTGGGGGTTATCCAAACCGCAAGAAACAGTTCAGTCGAGAGTCCATTAACTTTTGGGGAACCCCAACGGACCTTAGATTATTGCGGCAAGAGCACCCCTCCACGTCTTCTATTCTCTCTTCCAGGTTTATTGATAAGATCATTTAAGTGTTCACCAAAGTCTTCCGACTGTTCACCCATTCCTCAGATTCAGTTACTCGTTCTGCTATCTTGCGCAGATCCATTTGCGGAAGGATAACCTCGATGGACATTGTATAAAATGTACCTTCCAGTGGCAGTCTAGAACCCTATATGGTCATTTAAATTGTCATCAGTGATGTCACTGACCATGTCATGAGTGATGTAATATGTGATGTCATCATGAGTGCACTGCGGGGGCGCAAGTTATACTTAGCTCAACTGACTATAACGGACGACTTTCTCTGGTTTTGTACGAGTGAAATGTCCAACTAACTATAACGTCCCTGAAACCTGTGGTTTTTCAGTGAATTTCTATGGTTTTTTAAATGCTAATTTCCAACTATAACGTCCCTGAAACCTATGTTTTTTTCAGTGAATGTCAAAGGTTTTTAAAATGATACTTTCTAACTATAACATCCCTGAAACCTATGTTTTTTTCAGTGGATTTCAAAGGTTTTTTAAATGCTAACTGCTAAGTATGCCTACAGAGGTAGGACATGTGCAGAAAGATAAATAAAGGCGCAGAAAGAAGCAAGAGATACGTAGAAAGAACCAACAGATGTGCAGAAAGAGGCCTTGTTGCAAAGTCATCCTGTGCCCTGGGCATCCCTCAAATTTTGGCTGACTGATACCGGTGGTAACTGACTCTGACTGACCCTGAGTTCTGCCTAACCAGGCCCGGAGCCAAGGCAATGCTGAAAGACACTTTGAATACAGTGAAAACACCTACATACTCTAGCGTACACTATGGGTTGAGGTACCCTATGATTGGCATGACCTCCCCTGTAAACCTACCTCCAAGTCCCTAGCATATATTAGGGCATGGCAGTTTAGAGGCCAGCAGACGTTTTCTGCACTTGCATGTATGCACTGCTGAGCCTGAGGTCAGTTTAAAAGTATCCCTGTAACTCCCACACAGAGAAATTGCTAAGTTGTCATAGCAGGCCAAGCCCCCTTTTCCCACAACTCTGCAAACGCAGCTCTTTGCGTGTTCTAAGTTGGGGTATTAAGTTCCCTTCATTCCTGAGCGTCCCTGGGGGCCAACTAGCCCACCAGGTACCTCCAGTAAGCGCCACACACCTGGATTGCTGAGAGTGGTCCGAGGCCACGCCCCCTTTTACAACACTCCGCAAACGCGGCTCCTGGTGCACTGCTGTTTGGGGGATTAAGTCCACTTGTGTCCTGCGGTCCTCAGGACACAAGCAGACCTCATCGCCCCACCAGCAGTGCGCCAAGAGGCGTGTTTGTAGAGTGGTGTAAAAAGGGGCATGGCGTTGGATCATCGCTCTGCAATCTTTGCGCGCACTTGCATGCTGGGATGAGTAGTCCCATGTAGAACAAACTGAGGGCGGGGCATGCATATATTAAAGACAATTAGAACAGCCTGTGTAAGCCAGTATACTAATGACCTTTGAGAAAGAGGCTACCGCCTTGAAACGCGTCAGGTCGGCGATACGTCAACCAGGGAGCAGCAATACAAGTCATTTCCCATATGAAATAACCGGATGGTGCAATCTGCTGGGAGTGCGCCCCTACAAGCTGCTGGGCATTTGGTGAACAATTTAACTACACGGCAGTCCTGCCGTGGGGGGCAGCAACATCCTGATAAAGAAAAGAAAAGGAGGCTGCGGGTCGGAACTGCATCGGAACCCATTTGTAGCACGGCGGATTGGGGCTTAACAGACTTGTAAGCTGCTCTGGGGCCCACTGAGGGCGAATAATAGGCAATACTTTGTTCTACATGGGATTACTCATCCCAGTATGCAAGTGCGCGCAAAGCGCGGCCCACTGAGGGCGGGGCATGCATATATTAAAGACAATTAGAACAGCCTGCGTAAGCCAGTATACTAATGACCTTTGAGAAAGAGGCTACCGCCTTGAAACGCGTCAGGTCGGCGATACCTTAACCAGGGAGCAGCAATACAAGTCATTTCCCATATGAAATAACCAGATGGTGCAATCTGCTGGGAGTGCGCCCCTACAAGCTGCTGGGCATTTGGTGAACAATATATATATATATATATATATATATATTTTTTTTTTAACGGGAAGGTGGCCGCGCAGCCCAACTAATGAGGCCGATTTCACCCCCAGGGACACCATCCTCAGAGCATGGCCTCCTCTTAAAAAAAAATATTTATATAAGGAAGGGGGGGCAGCGTGCCCCCCTTCCCGGAGCCACTATTGGCGCCAGGGACCCCATCCCCGGGGCATGGCCTCCTTTAAAAAAATATATATTTATAAGGAAGGGGGAACCGCGTGGCCCCCCCTTCCCTGGGCCACTTTTGGCATGCAGCAGGAACCCATCCTACGGGGCTTGGATATATATATATATATCTGCGCGGCCCCCTCCCAGGCCAATTTTGGCCCCTGGGATCCCACCCCCCAGGGCCCAGCCATTTATTATTTTTCAAATAAAGGAAGGGGGCTGCGTGGCCCCCCTCCCAGGCCACTTCTGGCCCCGGGGTCCCCATCCCCCAAGAGCCAGCCTCAGCTTTGGGGACCGTGGGGAGAGCTCCAATGCTCCCATGGTCCCAGCTGGCTCCCCGCCTCCTTCGGGAGCCAGCATTGCTTTTGGGCAAGGGGAGCAGCTCCCGTTGCCAAAAAGCAATTCTGCTTTGCTTTGTTGAAGCGGGAGCCGGTTTCCCGCTCTCGCTTCAATGAAGCAGAGCAGTGTTCCCACCCTGCCTTAGCAAACAGCAATGTCTCAGGGGTGCGCACCCTGGGACATGGAAAGAGCCAGCCCTGGGGGTTGGCCGTTCCCAGGACCATCAAGGGCTTCAGGAGGGGGGCCGAACAGCCCCTCTCCCATTATTTCAACAGGTGGTGGTCCCCGCAAATAATAAAATAAAGCCCTGGGGAGGTGGCTATCCCCGGGGCTTGGGGGCCACATCTAATTAAACAAGCCCCCGGGAGGTGGTAGTCTCCGGTGCAGCAGGTTTTCAGAATACAATGGAGGATCTCAAGCAAGCCACAGTACCACTATAAAGGATCGGATTGGTTTTGGAACGTGCATGATCACGGAGCGGCATCCCAGAGGTAAGCCTGATCCTGGGGAAGAGGGGAGGGTGTACATTTCTGGCGAGGCTAACGCGGGTTTTCCAGTGCGTGCTGGCCCGCTAGGGGTGTTGCTCCTGATCATGGGGAGGGCATCTCTGGAGGCCAATCGCGGGTCTCTGAAAGATGGGGTTCGGGTGTAGAAGCACTGGCAAACACGAGAATTGTGCCAGGAAATAGGACACCCCCTAAAATTGAGGTGGATTGCACCAGCTGATTCCGAGCATACACCGATCATAATATAATATATAGAGGCGGCATCCAGAACCCCCCAGTGAGGTGGGGGGATATAGTGAACGCATGGACTTGTACCGAACATTATTTATCAAAACATCAGGTGTGTGCATGCCAAGCTGGTTCGCAGCTGGTATGACGGTGGTATAGCTCTACCGAGTATTAAACTATACTATTGGGCGGCACATTTGACGACGGTGAACCAATGGCTTCACACACCACACGACGAACCAGCCTATAGGCTGGACAGGCACATGCTGCCAGTGGACCAACTGATGAAGGCCCTCTACAAAAATAAACGGCGTCAGACCCTCACAGGCCCTACGGCCCACACGGTTAAAATCTGGCACGCAGCGCAGAGGGCATTGGGGTGGGAAGAAGTACTTACACTAGCCACACCACTCTGGGACACACGCCGCCTGGGCACGCTAGCTAACACTAAGGGCTTCAGGCAGTGGGACCTTATTGGCATTACAAAGATAGGAGACTTATGGGCTAAGGGAAATGTCCTATCCTTTACGACACTGAAAGAGAAATATGGAATGTCAGACACAGAGAGATACCGATACCTGCAAATTAGGCATGCACTACAAAGCGCCATTCCGACCGGCACCGAAATGGTGGAGTCTTCTCCCCTAGAGGACCGGCTTCTTACCGAACACTTGGGAAAAAAGGCTATCTCACAAACATATCGCAAACTGGTAAATAATCTTCCAGACCCTACGGTGGTACTCCGCAGCAAGTGGGAGGTGGAGTTAGGAGATATAGATGAGACAGACTGGATGCACGCATTGGCGTTGCACAGGGAAGCGGCCATTCCATCGCGCCTAAAACTCATCCAGCTCAAAATACTACATAGAGTGTACTACCCACGCACTCTGCTGCACAGGCTGGGCCATGTCCCTGATCCAATTTGTTTACGAGGGTGCGGACAGATGGGAACATTTTATCACATCCTTTGGGACTGTCCAGTCATACAAATATACTGGAGACGAGTACTAACTGAGATTTCAGAGGTAGGCGAGGCCGAGATTCAGCTGGAGCCAGGGTGTTGTCTCCTAAACATCTGGAAGCCTACGGTCCTCAACCGGGCTCTACAAACTTGGGCCACCCTGGGCTTAGCAATTGCAAAAAGGAATATAGCAAGAAACTGGGGTACTGGCGTAGCCCCCACACGAACGCAGTGGGAAAATGATATGGACATAGCGATGGTAGCGGAAAGGGCGGTCTACCTACATAGAGGCTGCCCCAGAAAGTGGTCTAGGATATGGAGGAAATGGAACGAATCACGTGGGACAATTTGTGAACCACCACAGTCCACAGAGGAACCCGATAGTGACCCATAGTCACATGTAGTATGAGTGTATGGGTGATGCAGTCAACGCCCAGGAACAGTTATGGGACGAGGTGGAGATTGGCTCTTGATGTCACGGGGAGGCTGAGGCGCATAGAGAACAATATATAGTGAACTTGGAACGGATACGCTATTTCTTACCATTAAAGGATGGACGTTGGGGGGGCATAAAGTGAATGATCTGGAGGGGAGGTAGAATGGGAGTGAGGGAGGTGGGAAGGGAAAGACAGAAATGGAGGCCTAAGCATGATGATACAATGATGTGATGTGCCGGCGGAGATCTAATTAAGAACAATGATAACCAGTAAGGAGAAGGTGTTTGTTTAAATTGATTTGTTGAACTACTGAATGTATCATTCTGATATACTCCCTAATAAAGGTTTTGAATTTTTTTTTAAAAAACATCAGGAGTGTCATGTTGGACACATTCCCAGAACATTAGAACAAGCATTTACTCGTGGACAAGCGTGGCTTGAGAAAAGCACATGTCATCATGGACGAAGATTCACAAAGGTGCCTGGCGGCGCAAACACTATTGGCTCGTGCACCAGGGAAAGTGCAGAACGTGAGTATCTCAACGGAAAAAGATACCTCTCTGAATATGAAACTCAAGTAATATGAAAAACTTAAAAGAACGGAAACATCAAAATGGTGGGAGGCAATCTCCCTTCAAGACTATGTGGACAAGAACATGGTGCCACGGGGACTCCGGATATACGCGACATAATCTTATGAATCTCCAAATCCCCGAATGTTGGAAGAATGGGCCGAAAATTCGGCCACCAGTTCCAGAAAAATGCTATGCATACTAGTCAAGTATGCATGGGAAGATAGAGCGGCAATCTTAAAAGAGATCGCAGAACTGGAAGAAGACCTTAAACAAACTACTGACCAATAAGTTATCATGAATTTCAAGGAAGAAATGAAGAAAATATTGGTACAACATGAGGAGGATATCAAACTCCGTAAACAGAGGAAACTGAACCGTGATTGCGCCGATTACTAGAGCGGGCGCATCCTCACTTATAGTCCTAAATATGAATAACATCCAACCCACTGAAGTCACAACTAGGACACTAGAAGACAAAACGAAGGCCTCTCCTGCAGCAGCAGATACTAGTGACTCTGACGTCTCGATTAACATGGTTAGTTCGTCATCAGAAATGGAGGTAGTCACTAAAACTGCCACTTTTTTAGATGAATACCATATGCTGAGGAAAAGGGGGCCGCAGACAGGAAGAAAGACCCCCTCACCAGGACCATTACATAACATAACATAACATGTGTATTTGTAAAGCGCACGTTCACCCAGAGGTCTCTTGGCGCTGAATAACAGATGTTCATTGTTACCCAACTCAATGGTACTCATTTTATCGACCTCAGATGGATGAAAGGCTGAGTGGACCCGCCGGGATTTGTACCTGTGACCATGAGGTCGAACAGAGGCCCCTGCAATGAACACATTAGTCCACTGAGCCACCAGACCCGACCATTGACGAGAGGGAGAGGACAACAAGGCCGGGGAAGAGGCATGGGAGAAGCCACAAAGGAGTCACAGAAGGAAACAAAGGAAGAGGAAAGGACTCCGAGCCCGTGGGAAACAAACGGGGAGGCTCAAGATGGAGAAAGTAATGATGGATCACCAGATGGTAAATAGGACCATAATCAATTTAACAAACCGTTCCCTATCCTTTCTGGAGAAAAGAACCTTGTGTCTGGGTTTAACTTTCTGTCCAACTGAAGTGTTCAATTATTCGGACACTCGCATAGACATATTCTGTTTCCGTAGGAAACTTAAACTTATAAAATGGCATCGTTTAAGAGGTATGAAACCTATTGAAGTGAATAAAAGTGATGTCAATGCTTCAACCAACCTTACGGTGGGGGATGCGGACATATTAATTAACATGCAGGAACTGGAAACTACACAGACAGGTGTAATGGAAGGAAATGTATCCAGGAATTTAGATGTATGGGATATAACTGACAAAGCAGCAGCTACCCCCTTTAAACCTAGATCAGTGTTCTATCCTAACCTCCCGCATGACAGTATAGACACCTTCCATGAGGTGGTAACTAAAGAGTTACAACAATGCAAACATAAAAGGAGTTCGAAAGGGTCTATGACATTCAATCTATCATTCAAACAAAAAGAGATCCTATTATCATTGGCCAATGATAAAGAAATTGTGGTTCGCCTTGCGGACAAAGGTGGAAACATCGTGCTGTTCAGCAGGGAAATGTATTTAGACAACTAGGCAACAGAACCTTTTACAATAGGTGTAGCACCAGAACATACAACAACAGTATTGTCTACACATGGGGGAAATTGTCTGAATGGCAACAGCAGGGCATCATTGCATTGGAGGAGAATTTGTTTCTCAAAAGGGACTATCAGAACCTACCTGTAATGTACTTTCTCCCGAAGGTACACAAGGATGCCAAGGTGCCTCGTGGAAGGCCTATTGTATCTTCCATTGGAAGCGTATTCGAAAACATCTCGAACTATATGGACCATTTTTTCAGAGAATATGTAACAAAGTTAACATCTTATGTGAAAGATACCAAGGTTTTTTTGTGTAAAATAGAAGGAACTGTATGGGAGGATACTTACATGTTTATCACTATGGATGCAAACTCCCTTTACACAATAATTGATCATGATCATGGAATGTACACATTTTTTAAAGGAAAAACCCATAACTATCTAGCTCATACCAACATCCTAGTTGAAATGAAGTACTTGTTTTTGCATGATAACATCTTTATGTTCAATGGTGACTTATACAAACAGATCCTGGGGACAGCCATGGGCACATGTTTTGCCCCCAGTTTTGTCAACTTGTTCCTTGGTCTGTGGGAGGAAGAAATGAGAGACGCCAACCTCGTTCCATATTTTGACATGGTCGTAGTGTGACTTCGGTTCATAGACGACCTTTCTTAATATGGAAGGGGAGTACGGGGGAAGCACTTTAGTTTATTGATGTACTCAACAATAATGCCTATAATATTGCACTGACACATACAATGAGCAATGAACAGATAGATTTTCTGGATGTCAAGGTTATAGCACTACAGGGTTCCATAGAGACCAGCCTATTCCGCAAAGATACCACAGGAAACAGTTTTCTTCATGCCCTCAGTGGCCATCCAGATGCTCTCAAATGGAACCTTAAGTATGGGGAGCTACTGAGGACAAGAAGAAACTGTAGCAGTGATGAATCTTACTACAAGGAGGAAAATGTCATGATAGCAAGGTTTAACCCCTTCCATGCTCATGACAAGGTCAACTCGTCATGGGTTTTACCTGCGCTGTGCTTATGACGAGTTGACCTTGTCATGAACAATGGGAAATCATAGAAAGCAGAACCGGGGGGAAAACCCCTTAGCAGCCAAGGTGTTAAAAAACGTGGCTATCCAGATTGGGTTTTGGATCGGGCACAGTCCAAGATCAGAAATATAAACAGGAAAGAACTTCTTAAACCCAAGGAAGTAACTGAAAAGTCTGAGGAAACCAGAGTGATCTTAGCCTACAATAGGGACTCTCAGAAAGTACAAAGGATCCTTGCAGACAATTGGGGCATTCCTCAAAGTGGCATAACGGTAGGCTGAACCATCAGCGACCAACCCAATCTAACATACAGAAGGAGCCGCAGTCTTAGGTACATGCTAGTACACGGGATATCACTGAAACTTGCAGAACCAACATACATAATTTGAAAGGATTCTATCCTTGTGAGCATTGTAAGGCGTGCAAGTCAAGTCTCATGGTTAAGGAATTCAGTAGACCTGATCCCGATAGGAATTTTGTAATCAATCAATTCCTTACATGCAGTTCCTCTTGTGTCATTTACATCTTGGAGTGCCCCTGTATGATGAGATAAGTAGGTAGTACCACCCTGATGGCAAAACAAACGTGTATTGGAACATCTCAGAGCCATAAACAACAAAGACCCACACTATCCCATGGCCAGACACTTTCAAGAGTACCATCTGTCCAACATTTCACTCCTGCGCTACTACATAATAGAACAGGTAGGGTTAGGACCTAGGGGTGGTAACAGAGAACTTAAGCTCAGAAAAAAGAAATCTAGATGGATCCTTGACTTAGGTACCCAGCAGGGCATAACCTTGATGAAAAATTGGCAACACACTTAATTGAGGAATGAAACTTGAGGTTAGGAATCAATGGGGTGTTGTAACAGAAAAATATCTGACAAAGTCAATGTAATTCTGGATCTTCTAAACATGATGAATGTCACAGTATATTTTGTGCACGTAGAACTTCAGATGTTCATAATTAAGATTTTAATTGTTTATTTATTTTCTTTTCTATCTTCACAGGAGGAAAGGAAAGGACCCACTGTATACTGACGGACACTTCACGGGCTCCCCGCCCTTTTCTTCCCTGCTCCAGTGAATGCACATCCGAATAGATAAGAATTTCTAAACTCGTTCCACTTCGTTTTTAACATCACTATTACTTTGTGGTCTTCACACATACTTAATCCACTTGGCGCAAGTATAGAATTAAACTTTCACTATATATTTACATATTCCATATTTTTACTATATAGCTTTCACCACTGGACTACTCCCTTTTTTAAGCCGCCACGTTCATTATCAAGAAAACTGATATTTACCACACTGTATCCCTCCGTACCTGAATAAGCCACTATGGCGCATGAAAGGTACTTGGTGCGAGGGAACTCTATATAGGGTTCTTTCATTCCGCTTTCTCAACCCGTCAACCCTTTTGAATCTTGGCACCTGGCCTCTTGTATTTATTCATGGGGAAACTGTTACTAAGATGTTAAATTCAATATGTACAGGCCAGTCTGATGCAGAAGCTGAGAGTCGCATAACTATGTACATAATATTCATTGCTTTAATCCACTTGTGACCTACTTATGTTTTTTTGCATACTATGTCATGTATTAGACAGAGTGATTTATTTTCGGGGTACAACCACTAGGATTAATAGTGTAAGCCATACGTTTTGATTGTATAGATCCAAGATGGACCGCTTTTAGGTGGGGAGAATACATATGGTGTTTGGACAGGAAGTACATACTAAAGTATACTAGTCCTTTGTTTGTGTTTAAGGCCACTCTCTGCACTATGTAAAGCACTTTTTGTGCGTTACTCAGTGTGTGATCAAGAATTTTGTCGAAAAGCGTAACTACTGAGGATTAAATGCTAATCCGCTCTATATCTCTGAGAGTGCGTCATTATTTGAATTGGTTTAAGATAATTTACTGCTGGGCTTTGCTCTGCTGGCCTATAAAAATATATATATTCACTGAAAAAAACAAAGGTTACAGGCACATTAAAGTTAGGAAATAGAGTTAAAAAGAACCTTAGAAATTCACTGAAAAAACCCAAAGGTTATGGGGACATTATAGCTATGCTGACATTTCACTCGCACAAAATCATAGAAATTCAGCAGTTATAGTAACTGAGCTAAGTAAAACTCCTGCCCCCGCAGTGCACTGCTTATGACCTCATATTTTACATCACTCATGACATGGTCAGTGACATCACTGATGACATCATCCGGTGACTGTGAGTATTTCTAAAAACTTTATGAGTGTTAAATATATATACACCAAGGTGTATTAATGAATCAGTAGGTGTATGAGTGCCTATATGGATGATTCAGTGGGTGAGTGACTGTATAGGTGAGTGATTATACACGTCTCAGTGAATGTATGGGTGAGTAACTAATTTGTGTGAATGTCTGTATCAGTCTGTCAGTTGGCGTGTGTGGCTGTATGAGTTGGAGAGTAGGTACGAGTGTCTGTGTGGGTGGGTTAGGGGGTGTGTGACTGCACTAATGAGTGAGTGGGTGAATCAGTTGCTGTATGGGTTTGTGAGAGCGTCTGTGAGGGGCTGTATGGGTGAGTTAGTGTGAGTATGGCTGTGTCTGTAAGTGAATGGATGTGTCAGTGGTATATGGGTGAGTAATTACATATGTGAAAGGCAGTATAGTGGAGTGTTGGAGTATATAAGTGACTGTATGTGTGACACATGAGTGACTGTGAGAGTGGCTGTATGGGTGAGTGTGTGCTTGTGTCAGTGACTATATAAGTGAATAAGTATGTGTTAGTATCTGTAGGAATAAGTGAGTTAGTGTGTGTATAACTGTAGGTGAGTAAGTCCTGAATTTCTTCGGTTTTGTACGAGTGAAATGTCACCCTAACTATAACGTCCCCCTAACCTTTGTTTCTTTCAGTGAATTTCCAAGTTTATTTTAAATTCTATTCCCAAACTATAACATCCCTGTAACCTTTGTTTTTTTCCGTGAATTTCTAAGGTTATTTAAATTATAATTTTTAACTATAACGTCCCTGTAACCTTTGTTTTAATTGGATATTTATATTATATACCACTCATTTTTTGATTTCATCTGTGTTTATCAGAAAGTACATGAATAACTGGTTTTATTTTTAACAATGTTGTAAGTCGGCACAAAATTATCGGATTTACTGTGGTGAATCTGTCATCAGTAAATGTATTTCACATACTGAAAAATACACTTAAAGACAATTTTTAAATAAAGTTTGTCTAAATATTTAGTAAAATATTGTTTTAACTTTCCTTTCTGTAATTAATTTAGAAGAAAGCCGCCTTTACAAAAAAATAATTATATTTGCGGCTACCGACGTCAACTAGATGATGTTGTTAACCGCGATGATTGCGCCTTTTCCATAAAGTCTAAAACACATATATCCACACATACTACAGTATTTTACACACTAAGGGCTTCTTACAGTATTTTCTGAAGTCACGTTTTTCTAGAGTTTCTATAAAAATCATCTCTAAAACCTATTTTATGTTTTCGCTGTGACATCTGAGGTCGCAATGACGTTGGTAATCGTGATGCTACGTCGCTAAAGCATAAAACAAAAGCAGACATTCAATGGCCACCAACACATCCAAAAATACTATGGAAACAAAAATCCATCCTGATAACTGTCAAAATTCGCTTAAATGTACTCATGATATACCTGAAAAAACATGCTTGGGGTCTAAATACCTGATGTCACTCGTGATGTCACTTCCAGTGAGGACCCTTCATGCGCTTTGTGCGATATTGTGATGTTATGCGCTGTGATGGCACATGCCATGATATCACTTGCATTCTGTATAACGTGGTTAGTCCCCCCACTTATTTTTTTAGGACTTGTGCCCTGGCTCTACTTTTAATGTGATCGAACAAACATTTCTCAGCAGTGCTACTACACTTTTATTGTGAGAGTAAACATGCACTTCTAAGCACAGCGGTCATATAGTAATAAGGTCAGAATCCTTCTCAAAGTGCATGTAATTCAGAAGCATCCAGGTGATAGTTGGATCAAAACATAGGAAAACCGTCTTGTTAATATAGTTACATTTTCAAAGTCTAATTACATTGCACAAGGCCATTGGATTCCTGAGGACATAAGATAGATGATTCCACCACTGAACCTCTAGAACTCTTTTTTATGGAATCAAGAGTCAGCCAGTCTCTACCAATTGATGTAAAAATCTTCAGGGAGTATACACAACCAACCAGGGTTCCCAGAAATCAAGCCACTATCATGAACAATGTTATAAATCAGAAAAAGTGCATGGAATTTCACACTTGACAACTGGAAGAAAGTAGAGCCTGCTAATGTAGGGGTCTGGGCTAACAGATTGTTCCCAGCTATTTATACCCGCACAACCTATGTGGCATAATTTTTTATCTTTTGAAGCTGACCAGGTATCTTCTTTGTAGGTCCAAAGCAGAGGCTGCTTAAAGAAAGAAAGCAATAATGTTAATAACTAATGTCCACCCTTTACTTCTGGGACATGCTCAGCTTACGATCCATGCCCTTTGAACTAATCAGTATGAGCTGCTAAATGTTATGGTGAAACAAAAAGTATTACTCTGTGTAGCTGCTATGTACTTAGTGGGCCAGCACAAGCATTTTTTTGTCAGGACTAAGCGGACAGCAAAACAACTTCTCAGCAGTGCTAGGATACCTTAACTAGAGAGAACTGCTACCTCTCAGTGAGAAGGCAGAACATCACAGAGTTTTTATATTCAAACTATGGGGCCTATTTACAAGGATTTATTGCCACCAGAACGTCACTTTTCCCAAACTTCTGGTGGCGTTAAGTCCTTCTCCTTATTTACAAGGGAGCGTAACGCTGCCGTGTAAATAATGACCCTATTAATGCAGCACTTAGCGTGAAAAGGGTGAGCAAGGGGTGAGGCAGTGAGCGTTCTGCCGCAAAACCTATTGCTTTTTGAAGCTGCCCCATATTTACAATGTATGGGATAGCGCCAAGAATATTGCCTGGGAATACCTGGCCTAAAGTCGGCGATATGAAAAGAAATGTTTCATTTCTACTCGTATTTTGCTCTTTCCATGTGTGCTGCATTCTGCAAAACACATAGAAACAGCAAATTGCCTGTAAAGATTGTTTATGTTCAGGAAGGTGACATATTAGCTGTCTGGCCTGCTTGTGATATAAAAGCAATCAGCTGACTAGTTGAGCTGCTTAGGGCTGGAGTGCTAAGTGGGGTTATGTTTTAAGAACTTTACCCAAGGTATTACCTGAACGTAAAGGATAAACTAACGTGAGTGTTTTCTCAACCGTGGGTTATGTCATAGACAGGTCTGACGGTGTAAAGGAAAATGTCACTGCAGAGAGAGCGAGCGATAGCAGCCTCCAAGAAGCCCATCAAAGAACGGGTCATCTAAAAGGAGTTGCTCAGGATGATCTCTTCATCCACCACTTGTTCTACAGACACCTGCAATCACTATATATTCCAAGAATACACTGAATTACCATGAGGAAAGATGCAGCACAGTGCACATGTTAAACAGTAGCCCTTTTCAGAAACATCTCCATCAAACACACTGATTGACCGCAGGTGGGGTGCTGAAAGCAACATGCTGCCAAGCATTACCTCACACCTGGGTCTCAGGTGGCAGATGACTGGCTCACCGAGATAGCCACGTGCCAAAACTCCGGCGGGCCGAACCAATGAGCAGGGGAGGGGGGGGGGGGTCAGTTCTTCTTGCAGTAGAATACATATCTCCCCTCAACCCCCTTCCGCACAGGTCTGTCCTCTCTGCTCTCTTGAACTTGCGCACTCGCAAACCCTGCCCCTCACTTCCCTGAGCGTCGCACACTTTACCTGTTACTCTGTCTCTCTGCTGTCCTATAATAGGCTGCCCGCTTCTGGGCGCTACGCACCGGGCGCAGGGGAATGTGGTCCGCCATGTTTTGCTCCCCCCGCCGCTTACTGTGCCTTGGGTGACGTCACTCGCATGGTCACCATAGGCTCTCTTACATGCTGCGTCGACTGCTGTCAGATTCAGGAATGGAAGAGTCTTTCTTCTATTTCCATGACTAGTCGAGTGACTGTGCTTCTGCTGCTCCGCATGACAGCAAGTTCGCCCAGCCGGCTGACGTCACGTGGGAGCGTGGTCGCGTGTTTATGTTTTGAAGAGTGCAGGGATGAGGGGGGGGGGGGGGGGGATACTAATTGAACACCTGTCAACAATGCACATTTACGGACATCCAACGGATTTTTCTTATTCTGTTTGAAATACACTGTGATGAAGAACTGAACTAATACGCGAGTCAGTATAAACAAACAAGTGATCCAGTGTAAGCGGTAGAAATATTTTCAAGTTTTAACTTTTCAATTCACTACTTACTCATTTAGTCCACTAACTGTACTGGCCCCTCTGCTGGTAGATGTATTTCATCATTACCGTCACCTTAGAGGCGAATGGTCCTCTGATGGATCTTTCTCCACTGATAGGTGGGGAGGGGAAAAGGATGCCCAAACTCACAGCAATTAGTCACCCAATGAAGACTATTAATTGGTGACCAACTCACAAATTTTAAATAAGTGTAGTAAGTGATTTATAAATAATTTTAAATAAGTGTAATTTTAAATAAGTAATCATTTAAATAATTTAAATTAGTGTAATAAGTGTAATTTTAAATAAGTGTAGAATGCCAATGATTGTTTTGCTTTGCTCTATCTCATGTTTTCATTTAAAATGTTCTATTGTTATTTTGGTTCTCTTTGGAACCCTGATTGCCGGGTGACTAGCTCGTGCTCGGAGGAGTCTGGCAGTTGCATGCAGCTCTGGAGCCGGATAGCCGCTCGGTTGGTCGTCGGTCCATTACTAAATAAACACTTGGATTTTTGTAGTGATTACACTGAGACAGGTAAGATAAGAGCACTAAGTTTATTGACCGTTCATCTCCACAGCTTTCAGAGAATACCAGCAACAGTTCCTGGTGTTCAAACTCTAACATTCTGTAACGAAGGTGCTAGAGCGCGCAGTTTTCCCCAGGTCACCCGAGTTACCAATTCCTTCACACGCACTGGGCCCTTGGCGTGAAAAGACACTTTTATTTACTCCACTAATTTGATTGGGTGATCCGGGTGAGGATTTCTCCTCCTGCACGCTGCTAAGAGTAATCAAGTTTGGATTTACCTCTGCTTACCATGTACCCGACTTACCACAGGCACAATTCTTACGACGGACCTGGAGCTATTAGGGAAAATAGTAGACAGGCCTAACATCCAATACACTTTAAAAAACAGTAATATACTTTCCACAATTCTGTAAAATGACCACAGACACCTGATGAAGTTAACAAAACTTTATATAAGGATTCAAAGAGAAGATGCCAAGATAATAAGCGATACACAGAGTAATATATCAAACATTAAAATCAACACCAATAGATAGCTTTGCATCAAAAATAAGACCATTAGAATATATGGGAAACTAAGGGTAGAAGTTTTAGAACAAACTAGTCACTGCAAACTTTGTACTAGAACATAGGAATGGGATGAGACCTAGAACATGTACTTAACCTAAGTATTTAAGCTATTCTGGCTAAGTTCACTGCAAACCATTAAAAGGAAAGGGGAAAAAACGGGAACATGCTATGGTTTTATAAAATCAATGAGTTTCTTAAAGGATGGGGGAGAGAAGGAACCAACTAAAATTCAGACACATATAATTGCAATGGCAATAGAGCAATAACACAGGTAAGAATGCTTTTACCCGATCAGATAAGAGAGAGAGAGAGAGAGATACGCAACCCCACAATCTATATTTACCTAGTTCAGGTTGAAGACCAACCCTGGCCACGGGTCAGTTGGGAAGACGGGGACAGGGACCCTCAGAAAGGAATGCCAGAATGCGAGCAGGTACAGCTCACGGACAGTAAGGACAGGATACCCCTCAGGTTCAGGTCAAGGACTGGGCCTCCCAGGGTACGACCAACACCCACAGCTTCGGACAGCAACGCCTGCGTTACCCCCTCCTGCAAGTTATCCGCCAGAAACCCCGATTGGATTTTCGAATTCCCCAGCAAAGTGCTTCGCCAGCACTTAGGATTTTCCACCCCTTAGGAGATTGTGGAAAGTATGGACAAAGTGCTCCGCAGCACTTTCAGAATGAACACCTATTGAGATCGTAGGGTCAGTGACAGGTCTGCTACTCGGACAAGTCGGACAATTTTCCTAAGCTAAACTAGGGTAATTATACAGTTTTGGGGACCCTTAGACCACCCACTAATGTTGCAAGTGACAGTTTCCCACATTGTGATTGGTCAGGAGAGGTGGTGCGGTCATTACCACCTCCTAGAATTCAGTTTTCTCATGTTTAATATTCAATTTTGCACACCCGCCCCCCCGGGTTCACGTTCCCATACATAGAATACAGCAGTACAGGACAGTTCACAATAGGTAGCAACAGTATTGCTTCTTTCAAGGTAAGACTCCGTATTCCCAGCGAGGTTCCCAGGCGCATTGTGCTTCAGGAGCCAGCTGGCTAGATTTAGCTTCTGCGCAGTTGGAACTTTCTCCGGTCATGTGACGGTGCCCAGCAGAGCTTCAAGTATGGCTCCGCTCATGATTGCCCCAGCCCACAAAGACGCGGTACATGAAAAGTAAGCGAAAACAAATTAAAATCATACATAAAAATGATCGCACTGTATACCAAGATAAAACTTAACCAACCCTTACTTTATAATGACTATAGCGTTAAAGATTAGTGCGAAAAGACAGATAGGCTAAAGCGGCTGCAGTAAGCAGAGAGCGTGGTGAGAGACAAGCGGCCATTTTTAGCATCAATGCGCATGAGCACAGAATCCCTCCAGAATGCGAGTGCGTCACATCACATGGGTATGACCGACGCATGCGCAGACTGAATTTCGGCAAAGCAGCCATTTTCAGTGCAAGCTTCGTTTTAGTATGAAAGGACAAACAAGCAAGCATCCTGGGGACACCCGCGTGTTGGGAAACCGCTTTATAAATGACGAATAACGAGGTTAATATTATTATGCAGTTTAGACAAGGGTTTTGCATACGAGCAAGGCGCTTTACGGGCAAATCCTTGCTCCATCAATCCCCTCTTTGATGATATTTACTATCATCACTACATGAAGGAAACAGATGCCAACTTTTCTCATTCATCCACATCACTCATTCGAATTTCAACAAATTTGTCGTTGAGTTTTCTTGCAGCTTCTCTATGACAGTTGTCATTTTTCGCCTTTTTGTAAATTGCACTCTTCAACTCTTCTAATTCTAAATCATCAATATTTCTCTTCACCCCCCTCGGATTTACTGTATATTTCTTTTTGCACTTTTGACATTTGCAGCAGATAAAAATGATCAATACAATCATACCTATTATAACTATTGGCATCAGTATTTTCCACAAAATATTCCTACCTAAGTTAGTAAACCAACTACCTATAGAGGAGAGACCTCCAGTCAGTCTCGTCCAGGCACTGTCAACCTCCAATGGTTTGAGTTCCCTTTCCAAATTAGTTATGTTCTTCACATACTGTTTTAATTCGATACTTTTATCAGGAATGTAGGTGCAACAATGTTGCGCTTTCAGCATTCTACAGACTCCGCCCTCTTTTGCTAATAGGGTGTCAAGGGCAAGACGATTTTGTAAAACCATTGATCTGATCGCAACCATTTCAGTATTGACCAGCAGGAAACCAGCAGCAGTGTCCGTTGATAACCGGTCCACTACTGTAGACAATTTGCAGATCCTATGGGTGTTCAGAACTACCCCCATTCCAGGTATCAGTGCACTAAAAATATCACCTATAATTTCACCTACACTTTCGCGCCTACTACGCACTAAGCCATTAGTTTCATCATCGCTTCCAGCTGCATTACTCACATGGTATATTTTCGGGAAAACAATGCCAAAATAGCAGCTTCCATACCAGTGATCCGGCAATTTGAAATAAGCCTTGTTCCCACATATATAATATATTCCGGGAAACACAGGTTCTGACCCATTTTTGAAACCCCAGCCTCCAATTACCTTATAATTATGTTCACACTCGCTGGAACCGATGAATACATTGTTATAGTACTCTGTCTTTTCCCTATGGATACAAAGTTTCCCCTTTCTTTCAAAATCCAGCAACAAGGCAGGACTGGCTTCGCCTTCTGAGGTGTTATCCATGTGCTCAGCCCACCTAGGGATTCTATCCTTCTCGTCATTTGCCTTCTTCTGAAACTTTTCTCTCCTTCTGTCTGCCATCTTTATAAACATCTTTTCCTGCTCTTGCAGTGAACAGGTCAGATTGTCTTCTCTTGCTTGATCTAAGTCTATGTTACCTATAGTCAGGAAATATTCTCCCATATAGCGGGTCACGTCACTTGTAGTATGTACACGGTTCAAATGTCCTCTAACAGGAAGTTCAGAAAATACTACGTCATCATTTGAATAATAGTACTGCAAGGTGCTTCTATAGAACAAGCTAGCTAATATACTACAGGAGATTCCATAGGTCAAAGGTAGATGGTGGTATGTCACGCCTTCAGCCACTGAGGTTGGTAGCTTCATGCAGACATAACAGTCCTCTATTTCCATAGCTTCTACATAATGCACTAACAAGTTAGCAAAAACATTCAGATGCGTCCTGTTTCTCATTTTGTGAAAATGTAGTCCATCCTCATCTGGTGCTTCTAAATTAGGTCGTGTGTGTGTCAGTCCTACTCTTTTGTCGCGTCTTTCTAGTCTTCGTGGTGTTTCTGCAGTCTGTACAACCCCTACATCTACTGCTTCGGGTTCAGTAGGGGACAAGTTTGGATCTCTACTTATCATAAAAGGTAGAAAAATTGTTAGTCCTATCCACATTACTATTAGCATAGCTACACTACACAAGCATATCTTACAACAGGTTTTGAGACACCCACACCGGGATCTCCCAGAGACACTCGGATCAGACATTTTTAGCTTACAGGTGGCTTTTGCTACCCCTCTTCGTTCCTTTGCACCAAAGGCTCACTTCAGGGGTTCTCTCACGGAGGGTCTTCGTCCGAACTCCGATCAGCAATAGACTCGTTGTCACTGTTGCCACTGTGGTGTGGCTCGTCAATTTCTTCCAACACAAAGTACGTCCACTCAGGGCTCCGATACAGTCGGTTCTGTTTCTTTATTCTGTCGCTCTTTCTCAGCGATTTGCCTTGGGCTGCACTTCTTTCACTTTGAGCCCGTTTTCGGTCTTTATCGTTTTCTCCGACTGTCTTTAGTCTGAGCCTTAGTCTCTTGACGTATCGGGGTTCACTTCTTCCTCCGTGCCTCCCAGTGGTTGAGGAGACTTCGCCTTCCCCGTGCACTCTTTTCACTTTTTGTTGTGGCACTTCTGTTTCCCTGCCTGTCTGACTAGTTCCAGGTCTTTCGTCTAATTCTTCTGCCTGGTCGCTAATCTGTCCCTGCTCAGATTCAAATCGCACTTTCTTTTTATTTCTGGTTACTGTTGTTTCCGTTGTCTGAGCACTTCGATCTAGTTCTATCTGTTCCTGTTCATGCTCTTCGATCTCTTTGCTTTCTTCTGCATGAACGTCAGCTCTAATTTCTAACTGTCCCTTTCTCGGCTCCGGAGTTTCAGGAGGAGTCTCGAGATCTTGATCCAACCCTACTTGGCCTACGTCCTGATCAGGTGTGTTGTTGCTTTCGTTGACCTGACCTGCTTCTTCTATTTCTGACTCACCTGGACTATCCCACTCACTGTCTAAGTAAGAATATTTCCGGGTTCGTATTGGATCATGAACCGGTTCGTCGGCGGGATACCATTCAACGTCTCGACTTGTGCTCGGCAGTTCGATGTCAGCTAGCTCCGGACTTTCTTCCTCGGAAGCCTCTTCAGCTGCGCTGCCTTCAGCTCCAGTCGCGTTTTCTCCAGATACCCGCTTTGTGTGGCTGGCGTGGATCCACTTCGGTACACCAGCACACTTCACAGCAGTGGTAGTGACGAGGATCACTTGTCGTGGCTTTCCCCACCTTGGCTTCAGGCAACTGCTCCGGGTGTGTTTCTTTAACACCACCCAGTCTCCTGGTTGCAGTTTGTGTGCTGGATCCCTTGGCCACTCGTCTTCTGTCTCTCCAATCTGCTGAGAGAGAGAACGCACTTGGTCACCCAGCTGCTTGCAGTATTCTATCACCATATCATCAGAAATGCTTAGCAGTTTGTTTCCGGGTACCCATGCCTGGCGCATCACTCTTCCCATCAACACTTCATGGGGACTTAGGCCAGTCTTTCGATTCGGGATACTTCTCAAACTCATCAGCACCAGGGGTAAAGCCTCTATCCAGTTCATTTTTGTGGAATCACACATTTTTCCCAATCTGGACTTCAGGGTGCCATTTATTTGTTCCACTACCCCAGAAGCCTCTGGATGGTAGGCACAGTGCAATCTTTGCTTCATTTTGAACGCTTTACAGAGTTCCTCCAATACATCGTTGACAAAATGCCCACCTTGGTCCGTTTCGATCGTCTCTGGGATCCCATACCTAGGTATCAACTCCCTGAGCAACAATTTGGCTGTGGTGATAGCGTCATTTTTCTTAGCTGGATATGCTTCCACCCACCTGGAGAATAGACATACTATGACTAAGACATATCTATATCCTTTGCATCTGGGCATGGTTATGAAGTCTGCCTGCATTCTAACGAAGGGACCTACTGCCTTTCCAATAGTACTCTGTTTCACTACAGTCTTCTTTCCTGCATTGAATTGCTGACACACTAGGCACCTCTGGCAAAGCCTTTCCGCCTGGTCCCTGAACTTTGAATTACAGAACACTTGTTCAAACACCCGACACATCGCGTCTCTTCCCATATGTGTTGGCTCATGTATCATTCTGACCATGGGGTCGATCAAGCTATCAGGCAGTACAGGCACCCCAGCCGGATTTACCACCACACCATCTTCTCGCAATTCGCATTCCTTTGCGGCCCACCTGCCCTTTTCTTGCCTGTCTGTGGCTTGCTGTATCTCCTTTAATTCTTCCCACGTTGACACATTATCAAACAACATAAGTTGGCAGCTGGTTCCATCCCACAGGGCAATTTGCAGGGACATCTGGTGTCGGGCACAAAACTGTGCAGTTTGGTCAGCGTACCTATTACCGGCAGTCACATCATCATTTCCAGATCTGTGAGCCGCACACTTGACCACAGCCAATTCGTTGGGTAATTGGATAGCTTCCAGTAAGTCATGCACCACCTTCCCATTTCTGATAGGTGTGCCTGAGGAAGTCATGAATTCTCTTTGCAACCACAATTGGCCGAAGTCATGAACAACCCCGAAACAGTACTGACTGTCTGTGTAAACAGTAATTCTTTTGTTTTTTCCCCTCTTACATGCTCGAGTTAACGCGATGAGCTCTGCCACTTGTGCAGATTTCACCTCGCGCATGTAAGATGCCTCGACGACTCCTGTCAGTGTAACCACAGCATAGGCAGCACTCAGACTCCCACTTTCATGTCTCAAACATGAGCCATCCACAAACATTGTTTTATCCCCGTCACGTAGTGCTATTTCACGAATGTCAGGACGGGGCTTGGTGCTGTATTCAGTCAGATCGATGCAATTATGTTCCCCGTCCTCATCAGATTCTGCATCTAGAGGGACAGGTAACAGTGTCGCAGGATTTAGGACATTGCACCGGGAGATAGTTACATTTTCAGCACCTATCAGAATTCTCTCATACCTAGTCAGCCGACTAGGTGTGAGGTACTGGGTCTTAGTTCTAGTCAGTAGAATGACAACAGAATGAGGAACATAGACAGTGACGGGATGTCCCATGACAATGTTCTCACTCTGTTCCAGACTGACGCAAGTAGCAGCAACGGCTTTTAAGCAGCCAGGCAGTCCAGCAGCCACTGGATCTAGGGTGGCCGAAAAGTAGGCTACCGGTCTTCTGACTAATCCGTGCTCCTGGGTCAGGACCGAAAGAGCACAATTCTCTCTTGTGTCACAGAACAGCTCAAAGGGCTTAGTGTACTCAGGCATACCCAATGCAGGTGCGGTACATAGACAGTTTCTCAGAGTTACCCAAGCATTCATGCTTTCACTGTCCCAGTGGACGGGGTCTTCTACTCCTTTCTTTGTCATATTTATCAGGGGTCGGGCTAGAGCTGCAAAGCCTACAATCCATTGTCTGCAGTAACCCACAACTCCCAAGAACATTCTCACCTCTTTCTGGGTGGTGGGCAGTTCCATTGCTTTAATTATTTTGACCCTTTCGGTAGTGACCTTCCTGATTCCTTTTTCTATCTGGTGCCCCAGATATTTTACTGAGTTTTTACAGAATTGTAATTTGTCAGGCGACACTTTATGTCCTCCTTTTCCTAGGTGATTCAGCAAGGCAATTGTGTCAGTGACACAGTCAGACTGGGTTTTAGATGCCACTAACAGGTCATCTATGTACTGCACCAAAACAGACTCTCTTGGCAGCACTAGGGATTCAAGGCACTTTTTCAGTATCTGGTTGAAAATCGATGGACTTTCGGTGTACCCCTGGGGGACACGATTCCAGACATAGATATGGCTGTCAAATTCAAAACTGAAAAGGAATTTGCTTTCGGGATGCAATGGGATGGAAAAGAATGCGTGGCATAGATCGATGACAGTGAACCATTCTGCATTCCAGGGAATCTGGTATAGTACTACTGCAGGGTTGGGTACAATAGGACAGCAAGGCACAACAATTTGGTTTACCTTGCGCAAATCTTGCACCACCCGGTACTTCCCACTAGGCTTTTTGATCCCAATGATAGGCGAATTACAGGGGCTGCTCAGCACTTCTTCTATTATTTCTGCTTCGAGCAGCCTCGTAATTTCAGTCGCTACTCCTGCCTTTACTTCTGCACTCATTTTGTACTGTCTGGTTTTCGGGTATACAGCATTAGTTTTTATTGCTATTTTAACAGGGTCCACATTTGCCATCAGGCCTACATCTTTTCCTGTGAAATCCCACACTTCTGGTACTACTCTTAGCTGGAGTTCCTCAGGTAAATCCTCAATTGTCAAAGGCTTGATATCAGCATCTTGTCTGACTAACATCAGTTTGTACAGGCCATCTTCATCGGGGGTCTGAATTTCAACGCCATTTGGTGTGCAGAAAATGGTACAACGCATCTTGCACAACAAATCACGTCCTAGTAGGTTTACAGGACTGGAATCACAGACCACAAATCTGTGCATTTCCTTGAAATTTCCTATAGAAATCTCCATTGGTTCAGTTACAGGGGTTCTTATTATCTGATTCGAGACTCCCACTACTTGGATTGCTTCTCCCGAGAGGGGTAGGTTAGGAACATCCACTGTTCTTACAGTAGATCTGGTAGCACCAGTGTCCAACAGAAAGGTGACGTCTTTTCCCTCTACCTTTCCTTCAATGTATGGTCCAGTCTGGTCTACCGGTAAGGAGGCGCCAAGTACGCACTCCTCATCCTCCCCTCTCAGGCCCCGTCAATCTTGATCTTCACAAAGGAAGGTATAATTTAGCAAGTACTGTGGAATGACTGCATTTCTTTCACTCTCAACCTCCCATTCTTCCGCCCTCTCATTCTGCTGACCCTGACTCTTAAAATTCTGTCTAGGAGCGCGGGGTACTGGAGGTAATTTTACCTGTTGCTGGGTTTTTCTTGTCCCCTCTTTCGGCACCTGCGGATTTAAACCATTTACAGGGGCATTACCGGCCTGTAGGCGTGGACACTCGTCTCTCCAATGCCCCATCTGGCCGCACCCATGGCACGGAAACTTTTTCATGGCCTCTTCACGACTCATTTTAGGTCTGGGCTTTCCTCCCCCCCCAGAATTGGTATTCGGAACATTATTATCAGAAGTCATTTTACTTAACTGTTTTTCTTGCTGTTCAGCTAATTTTACCTGTGCCCACATCACTTTCTCCTTGAGGGCTTTCTTTTTATTCTCGATTTCATCTTCGCAGTATTTTGCATATTTCAGGACATCATCTATGGGTTTTCCCTGCCAACTGATTTTGTTATCTCGAATCCATTGTGAGATTTCAGGCCTTAATCCTAGCACAAACCTATAACTGAAATGCGTCATGTCTTTCATGTCTACATTATCGATACCACTGTACGTTTTGAATACCTGCAGTAACCTTTCATAAAATGAATGCACCGTTTCATCACGTTCTTGGGTGGTTCTATCTATACGGGTCCAATCTGTCTCCTTTGCTGGCACCTTTTTCTTAAGGTACTGTATGACCTGGTCATATTTCCTCATTACATCCGGTGAAGGGGCTCCCGTTCTTTCATCTCTGGGATATTCATCATTAGGCCAATCAATTTCTATCTTACATTCTGTCCACAGATCTACAGGGACCACAATGTCGAAAAACCCATCCAGGTCTTTCAGCAGGCATTTCTGAACTTTTATGAAACGTTCTACCTGTCTGTACCAGTCAACTGGTTTCTCACGTAATTTCGGGAAGTCGTTTGTAAATGACACAATGTCTTGTCTGGACCAAGGGACATGGACATATTTCCCTCCCGGGACCTCTCTCATGGGGCACAATTTTTCTGTTGGGGTTACTTCCTTCAATACGAATTCTGAAGTTACGGACCCAGCCCTGCTGCCTTCCTTTTTCTTTGCCCACCTTGTTCTCCATTTCCCCACTTCGCCCCATTTCTGCAGGATTTTCAACAACTCTCTTACTTGGATCTGCTTTCCCATCACATTCAGGCTTTCTAAATCCTTGTCTGAGAAGTCTACTCTGTAAGGTTTCTGAAGAATTTTGGAGCGACTAACATCAACTCCCATTTCTGTGGCGGCATCCATTATCTTTTCATGGAGCACTCTAGCACTCCGGTTAAGATTTTTACTGATGAATAGTAACTCTTCTTCATTATACGAGCTCAGGCGCTCAACTCCCACGTTCCCAGCCATCATTTCTTCTATTTCTATTCTTAATTTATATATTTCCAATGCTTTAGGTTGGGGAGCGGTCTCCTTCTCTATCTCCTTTGTCCATCTGTCTAATTCTTCAGGGGAAACTAAAGAGGCGTTCCTAATTCCACTTGCACTTTCAATCACCACTTCTTTTTGTCTGGGCTGACTTCTTGTCCCTACTACACTGGCCCTTGACTCCCGTATGGGCAGATCCATCAAACTTCCAGATTCACACTCACTTTCCTGATCCTCATCTATGAATACTTCCTTCCTCGGGGTCTGGAAGCTAGGAGTAGGCAGTATTGGGGTGATAACAGGAGGAAGGGGACTAGTCAGGTCATTTTTATACATTGGGATAGCAGGACCAATAGTTACCGGAATGGTCAAGGAATCAGGATGGGGATGCATCTGGGCAATGGTTCTGACTAATTCCTCTCGCTGTTTAGTCAGGGCTTCTCTCTCTTTTTCCTGCAACCCCCTTTCAGCGGAGTTGCCATGCAATACCTGAGGTACTAAGGACGGATAGATACTCGGGGCAGTCGGGGCAACCAATCGAGGGGGACTTTCCCCGAATGGCTGATAATTCGGGACTGTGGACTTAGGTCTGCAAAACTCATCCCTTCCACTATATTTACTGCCTGTAGCTGTCCCGTCTGAATCACTTTCCCTCCTACTTCGAGGGTAACTGGTAACAGAATTTTGAGAATGCACCGAATCTGATTCTGCCACATAGGGAGGTGGATTCTTCATTAACAAGTCTTCCAGGTGTTCATCTTCTATGTCCCCCATAGGTGCTAGGTGATGGGTCTTTTCTTTACATTTTCCTCTTTTCTCCTCTAATACCCCCATCATGGGGAACAGCCCTTCAGTTAACATAGACTGCCTCCACTGTTTCATTTTCTGCTCTTTGGTTGGCGTTGGAAGTCTGGGATACCACTTACTCACTCCCTTATCCATTCGGGGTTTGTCTCGCTCTGCAGCCTCTATCTCCCATTCCTCCAAAGCTTCGTACTGGGTCAACCTAGGTCTAGGGTGTAATTCATTCATGCGGGTCCTTAAGTTAAACAGGATCCGACCATTAAAGGTACCTTCAACAGGGAATGCTAGGACTCCGTCATCTACAGTATACTTTGCCCAATTTTCTAACCAGACACAAGTGTGATACCCTTTATCAAACAACATGAAAGAGGCAGGGGTATTTGGTGGGGGAATGAGTACACCTTCCCTCGTTCTAATGGGCTTGTCAGTTTTAAAAAAATTCTTTACTTTATCCGAGAATGACAATTTTCTCTTTATTCCATACATCATGTGCGGTCTACCTCGTATAAGCTGATCCTTATGAAATCCTAGGTGCTTTGGATTCGGTATGAAATCTGGATACCACATGCAACTCTCCAGACTCGCTTCTAACTCGGCTTGATTAATTTTGTTTACCTTTGTGCTTCCAATGCTAGCGCGACTTTTATTTCGCACCACCCAATCAGGTCAGAGAATACAACTACGGTTAACCAATGGGTGCGCGGCCTTTTCGCAAGACAGAGTCTCACGCTTCGGCACTCACCCCTCCTTTGCAAATTCAGCTCCGCTACCCACCCGCTGTTTTGACCAATACCAGCGCGGCACGGAGTGACGTCAGAGCAGCTCTCCGACTGACTCCCTCCTTCACAAGGTAACGGAAACTTTTTACTCTCTCTAAAGTGCGAGTGCAAGTTTTAGTCAATAACACACAACGTTTGCCACTATGTCTGAGTGTTCTAAAGAGAGAAAAGACTTTTCTTTCGCTACTAGTAAACCACTTCTGTCTACTTTTCATTCACTCTGGATAGACTTCTTTGCCTGTCCCTTCACACTAGTAACATAGAACCCGTTATTCTTCTGGCTCATCCACCTTAGTCGGGGATATGTACTGAGCCAGGATTTCACCAGCGAACTATTTTACTTACCAGACAAGCCTCAGAGACCCTACTACTCCTTCCGTATGCGACCCTTACTAGGTGATATCGCAATGAAAGTTCTATAATGGACTCGTAGCTATCATTCACTCCAGAAACAAAGGTCCTAATTAGTGCTTCCAGTTACTCCTTTAACCCTGCACTAATAATTCAAACTTAGTGACTTCAACAGCTAACCGGATTCTACTCACCGTTAGCTAAAATACTTCCCCGGGGATTCGGACTACACTGAACACTTACAAACAATTCTGGGTTAATTCAACATGCAATATTTATAGCAGAAATGCAAAATCATGCACATTCACATATAAAACACATTTCAAAAATTTTGTAAAAATACAGTAACAATCAGCAGCACGTTTTTATATTCACGGTTTGTTTATGACTATCCTGTCTACCTAATCTAACTAGTCCAAACCATCCTCTGGCTGCCAGAAATTACTGCTAGAGCGCGCAGTTTTCCCCAGGTCACCCGAGTTACCAATTCCTTCACACGCACTGGGCCCTTGGCGTGAAAAGACACTTTTATTTACTCCACTAATTTGATTGGGTGATCCGGGTGAGGATTTCTCCTCCTGCACGCTGCTAAGAGTAATCAAGTTTGGATTTACCTCTGCTTACCATGTACCCGACTTACCACAGGCACAATTCTTACGACGGACCTGGAGCTATTAGGGAAAATAGTAGACAGGCCTAACATCCAATACACTTTAAAAAACAGTAATATACTTTCCACAATTCTGTAAAATGACCACAGACACCTGATGAAGTTAACAAAACTTTATATAAGGATTCAAAGAGAAGATGCCAAGATAATAAGCGATACACAGAGTAATATATCAAACATTAAAATCAACACCAATAGATAGCTTTGCATCAAAAATAAGACCATTAGAATATATGGGAAACTAAGGGTAGAAGTTTTAGAACAAACTAGTCACTGCAAACTTTGTACTAGAACATAGGAATGGGATGAGACCTAGAACATGTACTTAACCTAAGTATTTAAGCTATTCTGGCTAAGTTCACTGCAAACCATTAAAAGGAAAGGGGAAAAAACGGGAACATGCTATGGTTTTATAAAATCAATGAGTTTCTTAAAGGATGGGGGAGAGAAGGAACCAACTAAAATTCAGACACATATAATTGCAATGGCAATAGAGCAATAACACAGGTAAGAATGCTTTTACCCGATCAGATAAGAGAGAGAGAGAGAGAGATACGCAACCCCACAATCTATATTTACCTAGTTCAGGTTGAAGACCAACCCTGGCCACGGGTCAGTTGGGAAGACGGGGACAGGGACCCTCAGAAAGGAATGCCAGAATGCGAGCAGGTACAGCTCACGGACAGTAAGGACAGGATACCCCTCAGGTTCAGGTCAAGGACTGGGCCTCCCAGGGTACGACCAACACCCACAGCTTCGGACAGCAACGCCTGCGTTACCCCCTCCTGCAAGTTATCCGCCAGAAACCCCGATTGGATTTTCGAATTCCCCAGCAAAGTGCTTCGCCAGCACTTAGGATTTTCCACCCCTTAGGAGATTGTGGAAAGTATGGACAAAGTGCTCCGCAGCACTTTCAGAATGAACACCTATTGAGATCGTAGGGTCAGTGACAGGTCTGCTACTCGGACAAGTCGGACAATTTTCCTAAGCTAAACTAGGGTAATTATACAGTTTTGGGGACCCTTAGACCACCCACTAATGTTGCAAGTGACAGTTTCCCACATTGTGATTGGTCAGGAGAGGTGGTGCGGTCATTACCACCTCCTAGAATTCAGTTTTCTCATGTTTAATATTCAATTTTGCACACCCGCCCCCCCGGGTTCACGTTCCCATACATAGAATACAGCAGTACAGGACAGTTCACAATAGGTAGCAACAGTATTGCTTCTTTCAAGGTAAGACTCCGTATTCCCAGCGAGGTTCCCAGGCGCATTGTGCTTCAGGAGCCAGCTGGCTAGATTTAGCTTCTGCGCAGTTGGAACTTTCTCCGGTCATGTGACGGTGCCCAGCAGAGCTTCAAGTATGGCTCCGCTCATGATTGCCCCAGCCCACAAAGACGCGGTACATGAAAAGTAAGCGAAAACAAATTAAAATCATACATAAAAATGATCGCACTGTATACCAAGATAAAACTTAACCAACCCTTACTTTATAATGACTATAGCGTTAAAGATTAGTGCGAAAAGACAGATAGGCTAAAGCGGCTGCAGTAAGCAGAGAGCGTGGTGAGAGACAAGCGGCCATTTTTAGCATCAATGCGCATGAGCACAGAATCCCTCCAGAATGCGAGTGCGTCACATCACATGGGTATGACCGACGCATGCGCAGACTGAATTTCGGCAAAGCAGCCATTTTCAGTGCAAGCTTCGTTTTAGTATGAAAGGACAAACAAGCAAGCATCCTGGGGACACCCGCGTGTTGGGAAACCGCTTTATAAATGACGAATAACGAGGTTAATATTATTATGCAGTTTAGACAAGGGTTTTGCATACGAGCAAGGCGCTTTACGGGCAAATCCTTGCTCCATCAATGGGACTGACATCATAGTAGGACATAGCATGGCAATATGTTAATTACTACAACATCTCCTTCCTTTCTATAGGAGAAAAAAATAATTAAAAATAAAAACAAAGGTGAATGAGAGAAAGAGAGAGAAAAACAGAAAGAGAAACATATTTGGAAACATCATATCAAAATTACAAATCCAAACGTTTTACCGGGATACTTTTCCTACCACTCCTGCATGGTTTGGAAAGTTGTAGAGAATGCTGATTAGAATCCTTATCCCCATCACTCGCAGACCTTACACGCAACCTCTAAAGTATGCTCTGACAGGGTTGTCCCAGAACCACTCTAGGAATCTTGTAAATCCTGGATAAGTTCCACCAGCTTCTCCCATTGGCTCTCACCGCAAAGCGAGAGGTGGCGTCCACCTAGATGGGAGGACTGAATTTCGACAAACCTTTGGCCACCCTGTGAGGTAGTTTAATCCTCACCCAATCACCCACTTGGACCTTGACCTTCGACACAGAAACATCCCGGCCACATTTTCCATCCCCCGGATCAGAGGACTGGGTGAATGTACTCACAGCACTCTCATTTCATCCAGCCTTCAAGTGCAAACCCCATTTGCTCATCCAGGACACATGTCAAAAGTAGCAACTGTCCCACATAGCAGCTCAAACAAACTTCTACCCAAGGTTAGATTGGGGGTAGTGCGATGTGCCCACAACATTGTCTGCACCGCCTCCTTCACATCCCTCCTGTTGGTTACTGTCCACTGCACACACACCACCAGTATACGATTCACACATTCAATAAAACCATTGGTTTGAGGTGATATAAAGCCACACAGTGATGAAGTATCCCAGATTGAGACAGAAAATCAGACATTTCCTATTAGGTAACTGGAGCCGATTGTCTGACACGATTTCTTTAGGGAAACCCTCCCAAGCAAATAAGCTTTGAAAGAATCTGATAACCTCCTGGGTGTTAGGGTGAACCATGAAATGGACTACCCACCACTTGCTGTAGTAGTCGGCAACCACCAAAGCAAGCGTATACTTATTGGGCAATATGTTAAACGGCCTCACAAAATCAACCACCAGTTTCATCCACGGACCACTGGGGAGTTCAACCTCCTGAATGGAAAGAGTGACTGTTTTGATGACTTTGTTGCTGGTACAGCATCTCACGCACCCCCTGACAACGTCCATGGATGGCCACCAATAAACTCCACAAATCCTCCTTTTGGTAATCGTTTGACCAAGATGCCCCTGATGACCAGACTCAATGATATGTGTCCTCAAACTCTCAGGGGGAATACATTTTTCACCCCACATGATCAACTTGCCATCTTCCAATGTGAGCTCAACAGCAATCTTGGCATAGGGCTGAAGCTCACTATCTAAGTGCTTATCGTCAGGCCAACTCTGAACAATGTATCCCTTTACCTTTTTGAGCACACAATCAGACTGCATGGCATGAAATCACTCCTGTTCAGAAAAAAACCCAACACTGCAGACATCCACGGCTGCAATCAAACACTGTTTATCTTCGTCACTCCCAACCTGCACTCCTTTTCCTAACGGTAATGATGACTTCGAAAGAAAATCTGCCCTTGTGTTCTTACCTCTGGGAATATGTGGTACTCCAAAATTGTATTGCAACAAATTCGAACACAATCTGGCAATTCTCTTTTTTTTATTGACCCTTTTTATTACATTTGCTCAAAAAAACATAGCTTACATGAATCACTTACATTCGTACACGACGAGGCTGCAATACTACAACAATTGTATGCGAAAGAGGGAAGAGACTGTAGATCACTGGTGGTTCCCGGTACATACTCATGTACTAGGACATTGTCACAAAGAATATGTTTGAGCCCTGTTCAACCATTGCAGATCCCTCAAGCTCCGGCACGGCTGTTACATATCACCCGCAACCCCCCCCCCGTGTCACTCTATGTCGCCACCATGGTGCCCATATTTTCTCCCATTTTTTAACACAACCCCTTCTCCTGTACACAGTTTCTTAAGCTCACTGGCACCAATCAAGTTTTCTCTTTCCCATTCCCCCACTGACAGTGGCAAGGATGCACCCCACCCTCTAGCAATGTTCCTTTTGACGATCCCAGCTGCAAGGGCCAGCCATATGCCTACGTGTCTGAGCCAATCGGAGTCACCTCTAATCATAAGAAGAAGCCATTTAGCATCCATTGGAACCGTCACCGCAGCCATAACGTCTGTAACTTTCTGCCAGAACAGGGTAATGTCAGGGCACTACCTTAAAATATGAAAGAAAGTTCCTTCCTGCTGGCAACCTGCTCTGACACATAGCGCTGTTGGTGGCCTACCCCATTTAAATAAGTGTGTACGTGGGTAATAAGTACAGTGTAGTATCTTAGGTTGTATTAGTCTAAATCTTGAACGGACTGAGATTTCCCTTGGACTCTGTATTGCCTCCTGCTGTTCCTCATCGTCTATGTTTCCCAAGTCGTCAGCCAAAGCCCGTCGCAGGCTCGAAAGGGGGTCTGGCATGATATTTATGAGTTTGCGGTATATCGTAGATATCGCTTTTTCAGGGAAGGAATCAAGTAGCAACATTTCCTCCATGGGGGAGTGATCCAGGACTGGTGTACCCCATATGATGTGGCTCCATAGTGCATGTGTTAATCTAAGGTAGTAGTAGCCCTGCATCTGGTTCAAATTATATTCCTGTTGTAGGTCCTCAAAGGCAAGCAGAGCCCCCCTCTACACGCCACCAAGGTACTCAATGCCTATCAACTTCCACTCTCTATAGCCCATTAGTGGGTCTCCCACCCATAATGGGGTTCGACTCATCAATTTCCCCATCCAACCTAGGAATCTATTGGCCTCCCTCCAACACTCTACCACCACTACAGTGTGTGCTGGCCACTCTGGACTCTTTTTCCGGGCATACAAGAGCGGCTCACAGTCCCCCCCCCGGCATCATGGCTCTGTCTGCTGTGTAGGCCGGCTCATTGGTGCCTGCATATACCCAGTCATTGATAACCAACAATTGCGAAGCCCTGTAGTATAGCTTGATGTCTGGAACCGCCAAGCCTCCATTGTACACTCCCTTGTGTAATTTATAAAGCGTGATTCTGGGAGAACCGCCTAGCCACAGCAGTGTTCTGACCTCCTGGGCTACCCGCATGAAAACTGTTGGTGGAACTGGATATGGGGTGTTCTGGAGAACATACAAGAGCTGCAACAGAGGCATCATTTTATAGAGGACCCCTCTGGCCATGAGAGACAATGGGAGGGAACGCCAGTGACATACGTCGGTGCCTAGCTGGACTATCTGGAGCTCGAGGTTTTCCACTAAGAACCTCCTCTGGTTTCGCATGAGATAGGTGCCTAAGTACTTAAAACCTTCCTTTACAACTAGAGCCGTACACCTCATTGGCACCCTGGGTCGAGGACCCGAAAGCGGGAAGATCACTGACTTAGACCAATTGATGTTATAGCCTGAGTAGCTCCCAAACAGCTCAAAGATGTGGGTTACCCTCGCCATTGAGTAGTATGGTCTTGCAAGATATATGACTATATCGTCCGCAAAGAGCGAAATTTGCTCTTCCCACCCACCCGGTGCCACTATGCCCCAAATCATACGTTCCTTCCTGATCCAGTGTTCCAATGGCTCCAATGCAAGAGCAAATAGGAGCAGGGACAGGGGGGCAACCCTGCCTAGTGCCCCTCCGCAATTGAAAGGGTTTGGACAATGCCCCATTGACCCTCACTCTGGCCAGAGGTGTCGTATACAGCAACCTTACCCAACTACAGAAGATGGGGCCGATCCCAACCTGCGAAGTACCATAAACAGATAGGACCACTCAATATTATCTAATGCCATCAATGCATCTAGAGCCGTCAATGCCGTCTGCTGGGCCGCAAGGTCTGGAGGTTCCCTGTCTTGTATAATACCACAATTGTGGTTTGCCCATGGTCAGGAGGGAGTTGCCACTTTTCTCGTGCCTCCAAGAGCATATTCCGTAGCGGTGGTAGTATTATGGAGGCCTGTCCTTTGTGTATCTCAACCAGAAGCCCATTTGGACCTGCTGCCTTTCCTGACTTCAAGGACCTCAGAGTCCATATTCACAAATAGAGGGACAAAGGGCTTTTATACATGAGGTCCAGCACAGTTGCCCAAATGCAATATGAGAATTAAAGTTGTGCTGTTCCTGAAAGATCTAGAATTTAGCAATATACAAAGGACAGTAGGCTAGAGAGTCAAAGAGATAGGAATCCATTTCTTTGGAATGTAATGCCCTCACACACCCAGTTGGGTGTCATGCCTCATCATCGGCTGCTCCTCGTCTGACCGGAGCTGCAATGCCTGACGGGCTCCCGATGAGGGGCACTTTGGCGGAGATCTTTTTCCAAATAGCCGTTTTGTGCCATGGGGGTATGAGATTTAGTGAGTGTAGATGAATAAGTGGTGTGTGATGTTTATGTGAGTTAAAACAGGGTTGGGAGTACCAGCAAAAATAACTTTAATTGTGGGGTCTCCTACCCTGAATAAAATAAAGAGGAAAGGCGCAATGCTAAGTTAATGTCTTAGGTGTGGCTCTCTTCCGTGTGGTTAGTCAACATGTTTCTTTTCAATTCTACAATTCTAGAGGAGATTCGTCTGGACCTACATTTAAAAAACTATCTACACTAAGGTGAACTAGAAATCAATAATGAATTAATGTTTGGGTTTTAAGCCACCATGACTTACTCTGTCTAAAGGCTGGTTGTACTGGTTCTACCTATTATTGAGAGAAAATCACTTATTAATGTATGATGTCAAACAAATATCACAAGTATAAAAGACTACTGTCCTATTCCCTGTGTGTCTAAATCACAGCACACAGTGGTGAGGTGTTACAGGTATATAAACACCAGCTGCCAAATACTGAAGTGGTCACATTATTGCTCGTGTGTGTAGTGACCAAATCCCTGTATTAAAAAAACAAAAGCTGAAGAAAGAGCACAAGACTCACCCTAATTGGGATATACTACTGCTTCATCGATCCCCGGCAGGTCAAGATATGAGGAACTTCCCCATATACTACAGGGGGTATGCAGATAAAAATGAACAGATATAAGCTGCCAGCTTGCGAAGTTAATAGGGTTTTAATTGAATAAACTAGAGGATTGGATATGTGGGCCTCCTTAGAACATCATGCTATCTGGCACATAGAGAAGTGCACATTATTCAGGGGTAGTTCATTAACATTGCCCACGGCATTAAAAAGTGATCCCAGTTATGGTGGAGCAACACAGGCTTCATATTTGTTACTAAAGTGTTGCAGGGATTCTGCTCATGCACAGAACTATGCGCAGGAAACCAGGACCTAGATGTATTGTAATGTGCCACAACACCCACCTCAGTGCCCAGAACCCCGATCCGACTAGCATTAGTGTCTCATTCGTTCTCCGTGCTACAGCGAAGCTACCAATGATTAGACAACCTATAACATGGGACTTAGGAAGCTCTCAGGATTAGTGGGAATCAAGAACACTCTTTCGTTCTAGCTCTCATGTCAGTCCACAGTGTGAGTAATCAGAGACACGGTATAGCTTAAAATGTTTATTTTAACTAACCTTCTCTAAGATGCAGTACTTTCGCCATATCCTAACAAACAGATGCATGAGAATAATACGATCAGCATTGTTACAATTCCATAAAACACAAAAGGGGAAATCATATTATAAATGACAGTGGAAACAGGATTATAGTGCAGTAATCACCCTCCCTGCGCTAGGAGTTAGTTTTAATTTATAATATGAGAAGACCTCTAGGCTTTGATGGGGACCCCATACCTCCAAGATCAGATGGAATGAATCACATCCCACAACAAGAACAGCTCCTTGATGTTGGAAAGGTTTTCTCCAAGTGCCGCCTCATGCATGCAATGCAATATTAAAAGCACCCGAATTTGAGCTTGAGCAGCTGCATTTTCTGTTATGTCTAATGTGGTTGGGATTGTTCAACATGAATTAACAGCATATATTGTTATTCGACCTGGAACGTGCTGCGCAGACCAAGGGCACAGAGCGAGCCTAGATTTGTGAAAAACAGACCGTTCTCATATGAAAGAGCACAAGCAGGTTATTTATGAGAGCCATATATTGTGTTTTGTGCAAAAGCAGCACAATGGCGGTTAAGCATATACCTCACTCATGCTAAAATAGCAATGTCTGTAGTTGACCCGTACCCTCACCACACCCTCCCCTTGATCGGACTAACGTACGAAGGACTCAATAGAACGCAGAGTTAAAGTTCGAGTGAGCAAGAAATAAGGTCATCCATATCAAACGGGTAAATTACTAAGGAGAAGAAAAAAAAGGAAAAAGAAAAGAGAGAGAGAAAGAAAAAAAATGGAGGCGGTTAGCTAGCAAAAACAATTAATCCCAGTTAAGAATCTCGACTGATGATGGAAGTCTGCCAAGTTAATCCATTAGTGTATACAAGCAATAAGTTGCAACGGCCTCCAAGAGGAAGTAATTGTTGCTCTCAGAAAAGAGGGATGCCATCCAATCAAGCAAAGAGAATGAACAAACATGTTCTTCAATGAAGGGAGCCTATAGCACCACCAGAGGACTACTTGTGTGTTCTTCGAAGTAACTTTGTTGCAGGAAATTATGTGCAGCAGCACAGACGTCCCATTTGGCTAACACTCCAAGCGCCGCAGCACAGGCCATAATCCCAACACCTGAACACTCGAGCTCATGCGTCACAAGAGGACTTATTAGCATTCTGTAAACCGGGTCAGGAGACACCGTGTTGGAGAGACATAAATCCAGTGCCCATTTGAAAGAACAATTCAGCAGTAGAAGACAAGTTGCACGCAAGTGAAATATGTAAATCGGGAAGACAATTCATAACCCACGCTTAGAGTAGCTAGGGGCAGAGTACTGTAGCATTGACGCATTTGACTACGGAGTTGTATCAGCCGTGCTCGGCTGTTTTGCGCCACAGATAGCTCAGCGATTCCGAACCAGGCAAAATAACAGCAGCAGTCTGCAGCCAAGGTAAGGATTAATGTGAAGCCGCCAAAGATGCTGGAAAAAAGAGAATGAAGAAATGCTGGTATCATACCAAATATAGTTTGGAATGAAGTCACAAGGCCAGAGCCCAAAAGTAAAAAAAAAATGGGCCAAGCCAGTTGTACTTGAGGCATTGAAAATTGTATGTATTAAAGCTCCGAAATGAAGTGGGAGATCAGTATTTAAAAGCGCCTGCACCTCTGTATGTGTGTTGGCCACGTGAAGGACGTATGTTTCACGGGAAGATGTGACCGCAACTTCTTTTTGGGACAATAGTGCTCTTATTCTGCTCATTTTATTGAACTCTGCTCTCAAGGTCAGAATAGAAGGCCAAATTGAGATCTCGAGCCTCCCATGTGGGGGTGGAAAAAGCAGATTTTTACAGAAAACTACACGTTGTGAGACAGTTACAATGTAAGGGATGCCAGCCAGTATGCCGTAGCAAGCTTAATTATTTAAAAGCAAATAGCTACCATTAGCAAGCAGTGTGAATGTAGGTGTGATAGCTGGCACTGGATTTCCCATTAAAATACAAGCTAAATTAGGTGCCTTAAGGTTACAAGCGCCGTGCAATTGTATATTCTTTTTTTTTGTAAAACAGTTTTATTGGCTTTTCATCAGTTTAACAGTACAAGTATACATTGTTTTTCGTCATGCAGATACATACATTAATGTTTCCATTTTACACAATTCAGTACAGTATATATTTATTAGCGCCCATAATTATGTATCGAAGCATATGTGCAGGTATTGTATATGTGAGGCTCTGGATGTTCCTTACCCTATGGGTAATCGCTAGATATCACATGTTCGGAACACATTTCCCCAACAAACAATGACATCAAACAACAATATTCCTTTCCCTTTTCCCATCACTCATGGGTACATGGCCTTTATATCTGCAATATATCATGTTTCCCGCCTCATGGACTTGCTTCAGGTTAAGACAGATCTTGCGGGGGTTCACATAGGTTTCCCCGGTACTCATTCCATTTCCCCTATGTACATATACAGCCCTTTCTGCCACCATTGCCGCATCCATGTCATTCCCCCATTGTGTTCTTGAGGGTATTAGTTTGGATCCCCATTTTCTAGCAATGTTCCGCTTTGCAAGTGCCAGGCCCAGTGTCGCCCAGGTTTGTAACCCTCGATTCAGGTCCGTAGGCAACCAAATATTTAATAGGCAACACCTAGGTTCTAGCAGTAGTTCTACCCCGCTCGCTCCTGAAATTTCAGACATTACATATACCCAATATGTTGGTATTCTGGGACAGTCCCATAGTATATGAAAGTACATTCCTGGGAGCCCGCAACCTCTCAGGCATCCAGGCTCAGGGATGTGACCTAACTTGTGCAATAGGGTGCGGGAATAGTATATTCTGTGCAGTATCTTTAGTTGTATGAGTTTTAGCCGAGATGGTTTGGAGGCGTCTCTCGCCGATGCTAGTGCATATAACCAGTCTTCGTCATCTATGTCTCCTAGTTCTACCTCCCACTTGCTCCGGAGAACCACCGCGGGGTCTGGAAGATTATTTATCAGCTTACGGTATGTTAGTGAGATTGCTTTCTTTTCAAGATGGTCAGTGAGGAGTCTATCCTCCAGGGGGGAGGATTCGGACAGTATCGTTCCTGGCGGAATGGCACCTTGCAGAGCATGTCTGATTTGGGTGTAGCTGTACAACTCGGTATCCGCCATTCCGTACTTCTCTTGCAGAGCTGCAAATGTGATGATTTCTCCCCAACTTCATAGGTCTTCTATTTTTGAGATACCAATGAGGTCCCATTGCCTGAATCCCTTAGTATTAGCCAGGGTACCAAGGCGGCGTGTGTCCCAGAGCGGGGTGGCCAGTGTGAGCACTCCCTCCCATCCCAAGGCTCTCTGAGCTGTGTGCCAAATCTTAACCGTGTGGGCCGTAGGGCCTGTGAGCGTATGACATCGTTTGTTAGTGTAGAGGGCCTTCATCAGCTGTTTTGTGGGGAGTACAGTCCTGTCAAGGCTGTAGGCTGGGTCATGTTGCGGAGCATGTATCCACTGGTTGCCTACCATTAGTTGTGCAGCCCAGTAGTATATTTTAAAACTTGGCAGTGCGATCCCCCCATCGTACCAGCTGCGATTAGTTTGGAGTGTGCTATACGGGCCAGTTTTCCGTCCCATAATAATGAAGAGATTTCTGCGTCTATTGCCTTAAAATAAGTGATAGGGACCGGAAATGGGGTATTTTGCAACGCATAGAGGAACCTTGGGAGCGAAAGCATCTTAAAGAGTGCTGCCCTTCCTAAAAGTGTCAGTGGGAGGGAGCGCCAGTGTGTTACATCTGATTTGAGCCTCTGTAGAGGTTTCAGTAAGTTTTCTTCCACAAAAATTGAGTCCTGTGGAGTGACATAAATTCCAAGGTATCTGAACCCTCTGGTCACTGTTTGCAGTGTACAGGCAGGAGGTAGCGTGGGCATTTGACCGTGTAATAAGTATAGAAGCGATTTTGTCCAATTAATTGTGTATCCTGATACTTCCCCATATTTCTAGAGGACGTCCAGCAGGGCTGTTAGGGATGTGGTCGGGGACATAAAGTATATCAATACGTCATCGGCGTAGAGGGAGATGCGATCTTCCCAGCCCATCTCCCATGTGATCCCACGGATCACTGGTTCTGTGCGTATTTTCACCGCCAGTGGCTCTAATATGAGTGCGAATAAAAGTGGGGATAGTGGGCACCCATGTCTTGTACCGCGACCTAGCGTGATCATACGCGATGTATGGCCATTGGCAACCACTTGAGCTAGGGGTGCTGTATATAGCAGTTTAATCCATCCACAAAATTTGGGGCCACATCCCATCTTTCTGAGTACCGCAAAAAGAAATGGCCATTCCACAAGGTAGAACGCCATAGTCGCGTCTAGGGATAGAATGGCCGCCTCTTCACACAGCATTGGAATGCGGTGCAGTACCCCATTAAGACGTCGCAAGTTAAGAGACGTATTTCGCCCGGGCATAAAGCCCGACTGGTCCGGGTGTATTAATGTTGTGAGGTGTGGCTGCAGTCGTAGTGCCAGTAGTTTCGCTAACACTTTCGCATCTGCGTTTATTAGTGAGATCGGCCGATATGAGGACGTTTGGTCAGGCGGTTTGCCAGGTTTATGAATTGTTACGATGGTGGCCAATCGCTGATCAGCCGTTAGTGTAACCTGTGTTAAGCAATCATTATGCATGGAGAGCATATTAGGGATGAGTTGTCGTGCCATTGTTTTATATAGTTCTACCGGCAGGCCGTTTGGTCCCATTGCCTTGCCCGTGTGTAAGGCTGCTAGTGCCTTCCCCAATTCTTCTACCGTTAAATCACCCTCTAGAGCTTGTGCGTCCTCCTGTAATAGAGTGGTAAGTGGTATGTCATGTAGGAATTTCATGCTATCCTCTTCTGTCCCAGTACCACGTGCAGTGTATACATTTTCGTAGTAGGAGGCCAATTCTTCCACTATTCTTTGGGGGACGAAGTATGTGTGCCATCCGTTAGTGCTAATTGGGCTATCCATCTGTCCGCTCTGTCCTTCTTTTCAAGCCATGCGAGCATTTTCCCTGTCTTATCTCCCAATTCGTAAATCCTATGCAGGGTGTCAGTGTGTCTAGTTTTTGCCATTTCTTCTGCATATGCCCTGTATTTGTGAGATGCTAGAGTGAGTGTTTGTGCCGTGTCATCTGTGGGATCTGAGGATTGGGCTATTTCTGCTGTCAGGAGAGCCGTTTCTAGCGCTTCAATGGTCTCCCTTTGATCCTTTTTGTGTCTAGTGATAGTGGAGATGGCCTGTCCTCTAATGACTGTTTTATATACCTCCCAGATGATTGATGGTGAGTCCACTGACGATAGGTTTTCTTCAAAGTAGTCCGTGGTTGCGGTTTTTAATGCCTTTGCAATTTTGTGGTTTTTCAAATAACCCGGATAAACTGGGTAGATTCTCTGTCGTCTCGTGGGTTGTGCTGTGTAGATGAGTTGAACTGGGGAGTGGTCTGATATTCCTCTCGGCAGATGTTCTATGGCCATTACCATTTCAGGAGGTATCGCTAGTGTCAACATATAGTCTATTCGGGAGAGACTGTTATGGGCTCCCGAGTGAAATGTGTAGTGGCGGTCAGTCGGGTGTTTAAGTCTCCACATGTCTACCAGCCCCATTGCGTCCTGGAATTCTTTAAAGATTTGTTTGGGTCTGGTTGTTTCTCAAGGAGGTTGGCGATCTATCGCTGTGTTAAGTACCGCGTTAAAGTCACCTCCCATGATCAGGTCCCCTTCTGGGAGTTCGAGCAGTAGTTTCCCCAGATCTTGAAAGGCCCCTTGATGTAGTGTCGGAGGGATATATACTGATAGTATATTATAGGTCCGTCCCTCCCATTGACAGGGGACTGCAGCAAAGCGCCCTTGGTCATCTGCCCATGTATGTTTGATTAGCAGTGGAGCACTTTTGTTGATGAGGATGCCGACCCCACGGGAGCCAGAGGAGAACTCTGCATGTGTGACCATTTTGAAGCCCCAACAGTTCAGTGCCTTACTAGCCATGCCTGTCAGGTGTGTTTCTTATAGTAGGACCATTGTGGGTGCCTTTCATTTTAAATATTGTAGGACCAGTCCCCGTTTGATTTTATGTCTTAGCCCATTTACATTCCAGGAAATAATTGTCAGTGGGGGGTTATCAATTCATGCACCTGGGGATTAAGTTCTGATATATTGTGTTCTATCATAGTGTCCGGTGTGTAGGTGTATCCATATTACTGCGTTGTGGGCCCGGGCCGAAGCCGAGGACATGCTAATGCCTGGAGAGAAATCTAGGGCGCCTAACAATCGTCCCATAGGGTGGGTGCAGTGCCATATAGAGAATAATAAGCGTATCATGAAAACTTGCCTCATTCGAGGCAACATGTCTGATTGTGTGTAGAAGAACCAGAGTGTATGCCGCATGTATACATGAAAAACTAGCCAAGCCAGGAACATAGAACAAAAACAAAGCACACTTAGTACGTGCAAACCCCTTGCCCCCCTCCCTGCCTCCCTGCCCGGTGGATAAAGAACCTTCCACCTCCCCAACTGAGCAGAGTGCTTACAGTCCCAACTTATGAGTATTGTTCGTGGGGGTGAGACTTCTGTGTCCTTCGTCGAGCCCCCCCCTCCGAACATATCCATGCAGTGCCGTTTTAGATCAGGATTCATTACCTGCATGGGTCCCTGCTTTCGTGATCGGAGTCTTACCATGGTCGACCATCAGCGACTGTGGATAAGTAGTCTCCCCGTCTCCTCCTCTGTCCGGTATACCTCAGGCCCTGTCAAAGAGTGTATTCAGATGTCCCAGTCCAATAATCAAGCGCCACGGTGCCGGGTACAGTCCGCAGTGTCCGTAGTGTGACACCTCTTGTCTATTCGGTCTCATTGGTTACCTATGGGCTTCTATTTCCGTTGTTTCGCTGTGGATCGCGATTCCTGGGCCCTCTAGCTGGTCTCCATCCTTCTAGCCAATCCTGGGCTTCCCGCGGCAATTCAAAAGACCATGTTTTTCCTTCCGATTCAACGCGTAGCTTTGCTGGAAAGATCATAGAGTATTTGAGTTCACAAACTCGTAGTTCTTTCTTTATGTCGGTGAAGCCTCTCTGTTGTTGAGCCACGGCCGCCGTGTAATCTGGATAGAAATTCATTTCTGAATTATCGATTTTTATCGGCGGGCGCGTGCGTGCTGCAGTTAAAGATTCGAGCTTTCCTCGGAGTGCTGAAGTTAAAGATTTGCGCTTTCCTCAGAGTACTCGGTGGGCTCTTTCCACCGAGAAATAGTTCGATAACCCTCTGGGTTGGAGCTGATTGTGTATGAGGTTTTTAACGTAGAGGTCCAGGGCTGGGCCGCCTGCCGTTTCTGGTACACCGATCAGGCGTACGTTATAGCGCCTTGAGCGGCCTTCCTGATCGTCAAGTTTAGCCCTCAGTGTAGCATTATAATCTTCTAGTTTTTGGACTCTATGTTGAAGGTCCGATGTGTCTCCCATGAGCCCGGTAGTTGTCTTCTCCACCTCCACGAGTCGATCCGACATCCTCGCAAAATCTGCCCTTATCAGGGAAATGTCCGTAGATATTGTGCCCATTGAGGATTGCATCGTCTTCAATGTTGCCATTACATCTTGCAGGGTGACCTTTCCGGCGTCATTTGGTGCGCCATTGGGCTGGGGCGGCGTCCGCTGTATTTCTCCTCTTGTATTGTCTGGCGGGTCTTTGTGGTAGACAAATTTGTCTAGTTTTGAGGCCTGTTGGCCTCTTGGCCCCCTGCCACTCATTATTTAGGCCACAGGATATGGTGCGCTGAGTGATTTTAGGGTTCGCACAGAGTTAGATCACAAACTCGCAGAAGCAATATGTCCTTCCCAGCAGCCACTGGGAGAGCAGGGCAGGTTGATTTTGGTCTGTATGTGGGTAGGCCGGGTGCTTTTAGCTGTGTTGGCGGCGATCGGCGTCCTTGTAGGTCAGCCCCAACCCCAGCCCAGTGGTGTGGAGGCCGCCACACCAGTAGTCTTCAGTGTGGTATATATGGCGATTTTCATGGGATGCGCCCCTGCGTCTGTGGCCGGGGCGCTGCGGTGGCCTGTGGCTGGATGGTATGTTGGGGAGTCGCTGCGGCTTATAAATATGCCGGAATCTATTGGCCGGTGGCGGTGGCGTGTGTCACTTCCAAGGGATGTGCCCCTCCGTCTGTGGCCCAGGTGTCTGTAAGACATTGTTCTGCATTCTGCCCATCAACTGTGTTTTTTGCAATTTTCACCACGAGTGGGCTGGGTATGCTCAGACGTGAGTCCCAGGCTCTCCACATCACTGAAGTCAAGCTATCCAGGCTGAAGAAGGCTAATAGCCAGAAACCGGTCCTTGGATGCTTGATTCCGGTCTAGGAAAGACATGGCTTGGTAGTTCGGGCTGGACTGTTCCCATGAGGCACATGGTCAAGGCTGATTTGCATATGGCCATTGTCTGACCTAGGGTGGTGTGGAGTGCAAAAAAACGATGGATTTAGGCCCAGATCTTTGTACTGGGGTGAATGTAAGACATTGTTCTGCATTCTGTCCATCAACTGTGTTTTTTGCAATTTTCACCTCGACCGGGGTGCTTCAGTGGCCTGTGGCAGGATGGTATGTTGGGGAGTCGCTGCAGCTTGTAATTATGCCAGAACCTATTGGCCGGTTGCGGCAGCGTGTGTCACATCCTCCCCGTCGCGGGCTCCACACCTGTCAGAGGTCGCCCTTCCTCATGGGTACGCTGCTCGGTTTGTTCTCCCCTCTGAGTGGTTGTTCGTCTAGGGTCCAGCGGGGGGGTTATTCTATGTCCTCCGGAGCTTTGGCAGCGCTGCAGGAGTGTATCTCTGGGACGTACCTGCCAGCGTTCGTGCGACGACCTCCGCTTCAGTATACGAGCCCCACTGGGTCTGCCTCTCACATTAATCCCCGGCTCCTGGCGCCAAAACAGGCATCAGTTTTCACAACGGCGTCGCTCCTCGAGTTTTCAACGCACAGGGACACGGGTTGGTTCGTCGTGCATTGAGGGTCCGCCGTTGCAAGTGCTGCGGTGTAGAAACTGCGGTGTTTCGGATAAATGAACGGATTAGATGGAAGAGGGCTCTTTAGTCACAGAGCTCTGTTAGGCTGCGGCCATCTTGGCTGGTTGCTAGCCACGCTCCCCTCGCAATTGTATATTCTTAGACATGAGAGAGTGAACAGCTGAGGAATCACACGATTCCCCAGTCAAATACACTTCTTTTCCATTCAGAAGGCAGCTGTATGTGAAAGGCAAAGACCATACTTCATGGAGATATGCACTACCCAGGGGTAGTTAGTTTATTAGCCAGTAATTCTCTCCTTGCTAATGTGTAATTTTGCTCAGCTGGTAAGAGCTTTTTTGAGCAGAAGGCAATAGGGTGCATATTGTCTGTTTCTGGATCACATTGGAACAGTACCCCGCTAACTGCATAGTGTGAAGACTCAGCTTCTACAAAAAATGGTAAGGAAGGATCTGGGTGTTTTATAATTGGTGCGGTGGTGAATTATTTTTTAAGTAATTTGAATGCCTGCTGTGGTTCAGGGGACCAGGTAAATTGCACCCCTTTTCTTAACAGTTGTATGATTGGAGTAACCACATCAGACGAATGGGTAATAAAACACCAACACATGGAAGAGACATTTCTCCAATTTTGCGAAAAGATGGTACTCACGCAGTTTCCCAAGAACCACTGATACGTGTCGCTCATGTTCTTGCTCTTTTTTGGAAATATATGAAAATATCATTGATGTAGACAATAACAAATTGGTCTAGAAATTCCCTAAAACGTAATTAGGCTGTCCGGTTTTAGGTTTAAACCTACAAAAACTGATAAAACCCCTCCGGAAGGGAAATAGACCTCACCAGTATAAACATATAAACACTGAAAAAAAACCTGCACAACCACAAACTAAATACCATTCAAAGAAAGTAAAAGGAGAGTGAAAGAGTTGTTTTTACCTCTTCCTGAAGGGGCCAGTACAATCTAACTTTGTTATATAAGGTAGCAGTAAGAAAGACTGGCCTCACATTATTCTGCTTGAGTTTTGTTGTTTAGGGATGTCACTAAAATAGTGTTTCTTCTTAATTTTTTTAGTTTTGTGGTCTTTGGTCCAAAGATTCAGGGGTTAGACGCATTTGTTTTATAAACTGTAGAGAGTCAGGAAATATCAAAATCATATTTGATTATTTTGGCTACATTTGAGTCTTTCACTGATAGCAAAAAATGTAGGTTTCATAAGAACCTTTCCAAATATGTACTATCACATTTACCCACAGACAATGGGTAAAACTCCATGATACATCAGCCCCCTTTTCTAGTGAATCAGTATTGATCATAGGTGAATTGCCAAACACCCCAGCCTTTAAACATTCAATGCAAGGTACAGTGACAGGTATATGTGAAAAGAGTGCAGTCACAAAGCATCTGGGATACTGGTGAAAACAGGACACCAGACTTTTGGAAAACATGGAACGCAGTGTAACTTAGAATGCTGCTGCAAAAAGTTCTGACCAAGTTCAACAAAGATTGAATGATTTTGCTTGTATTTGCAGTAATTCAGCTACGTATATGAAAAAGTTGTGTGATGACGCTCTCGAAATCGATACAAGAGCTAAAGTGCTTCCCTGTAAGAGATCCTTGCCCCTTGTTAGTTGATATGCTGAAAGCATCTTTACAATCTTCAGTGTTAATGAAGAATGCTATTAACTTTTTAGTCCATTATAGTGCACTGTTTTGTTATGCACGGAAACTAAAACTCAAATATTTCTCATTTTGTGCTTTGTGTGGCATCAAAGAAAGAGGTATCCCAACTGTGTCCCTTAGCTGGTGGCTCTCAGTCCTATCCATGTGGCAACCGTTTACAGAACTTTTGCTGAGTGATGATGTGAGGATCTTTGGTCACATATTGATAGTGATTTGAAAAAAGTACGCTCTACTGCATTCTTAAATTTTTACAGGAAAGAATGACTGCTGTAGTGGACATAATAAAAAAAAACTAGAGTATGAAAACACCCTTGTCTACCAAGCGCTCAGCATAATTGGTGTAGATGCGAAACATCTTCTTGAGAGTAGGCTGGGCGACACTTTTAGTGGCTTTGGCACTGCAACATATTCCATGCTAGAGTGCTTGCCAATTGGTAAGCAAATAAATGTTAAGAATCAAATCAGTAACTTTTATTTTGCAATGTATGAGTGTTAGAACCGGGGGTCTCTGGTTGGCACAGGTAAGTACCTTAGACCAAGTAGGGACCCTTGCTTCTAGTCAGGGTGAAGGAATAACCCTCTGAGATAACCCCCGCTCACCCTCAAGGTAGCATGGCGCGAGCAGTCTAGGCTAAACTCGGAGGCAATGTGGATAACATTTGCACTTAACACAACAGTAATCCCCAATCCACCACAAACTGAGACCACACAGGTAAGTATATATAAAATATAACTTTATCTAGTTTCAGCCGGTAAATGAAGCAGTTGCATGATAATCACTTCTTTAGAACACATAGCATTTTAACTTAAAGGTTGCACTTAATTTCTAGGATGGTACTTGTAAATAGGCAGTTCTGGTCATTCAAAACAATAGTCTCAGGTTCCAAACAAAAATAGTCTCTAGTCTCTTAAATCAGGCCTAAAAAAATATGCCCCCGATTTCTATTCCCACCGCTCCCAAGACGAGCAGTAAACACAAGGCCCACGTGTACTTGTAGCTATGGGCTTCAAGCGCTGATTCCACTCCCTCGCGAGGCCCAGGGACTCTTTCTCGTCCCCGGGGCAGCCTCGCGTCTTCCTGGGATTCAGGCGCACCAAAGCACACCCGCCGTGCAGATTGCACGCGTCCCCGCCCCGGCCGGTCCCCTTTCCTCTCCCGCCCGCTCTCGACAATCCAACGAGCGGCGGGGGAGGCGGTGAGGCTCACCTGGTGGGGGGACGGCTGGCCGGGGGTGCGGGACGCTTCCAAGTCCCTCGGCGGGGTCAGATCTCTTCCCCGGTCCCGGCGGTGATTACGACAATTCTTCGGCACCTCCCGCAGCTTCAGTGGAGGCAGCCTATCCTGTCGCGGCCCTCTAGTCGAGCCCCTCTGAGCGCGAGGCCGCCAACCAATGGCAGCGCGGCCTCGCCGATGACGCTCCGCAGGCTCAGCCAATCACGGCACACCACAGCTGATGACGCTGCGCCGCGCGGGCCAATCCCGTCGCGGCGTTAGTGAGGGGGCTCGGCTCCCTCAGCCAATGGGGTCGCGGCGGCTTCGTTCTTCGGCGCGGCAGCTCCTGGACCTCGGAGCAAGTTGCGGGGGGGTTTCCTGGCCCCGGGCCGCGGTGGTGATTTGGCGGCAAAGGGTTTTCAAGGGCGCTGGTCTCGACTAGACCCCCCTCTCGACCTTGCCACCACCTGGGAGCAGATTTCACGAGGGGAGGCTCCACAAGCCTCCGACCCTCACGGTTAATGTGCCGATGAGCACACCGATCCCTTCCTCACGCTCCGCAGTCTAGCACCACGCGTCTCGGGTCCCAACAGCACGATTTTCCAGCCGTTTTCTGGGATAGCTTTAGGAACCTTTAGTCTTGGGTTCCCAACAGGAGGCCAGCTCTTCTCAGGCCCTTGGAGATTCAGTAAAGACACAGCACACAGCAAAGTCTTGGTAGGTTCAAGCAGGCAGGGTCACAGCACTCAGCAAAGTCCCTTTTTCCTCTTCAGCTTTCAGTGGCCACAGCAGAACAGGTCAGCCCTTAGAGCACACAGCAAGGCAATCTTCCTTTAGTTCTTCAGCTGTCCTTCCTCCAGCAGAGGTTCCTTCTTGCTTGTAGAATTTTAGAATCTAATCTTCTGTAGTAAGGGGTCCTTCCCTTATACCCCTGAACGCCTTTGAAGTTCTTTGTGCAAGGGGGTCCTTGGCTCTGGAATGTTTCTGGTGTTCTTCTTCCTGACAGCTTCAGGGCCAGGGGTGACAGTGGGCCGGCAGGGGAGTTAGCCAGCATGGTGGTCAGGCAGGCACAGCCCAGCACTATCAGGCGCTTCTCTCTCCCCTTCCCCGGGCAACAGATGTCGCCTTTCACCCCTGGGCCGACTCCAACCCCCTCCGGGGCCCTGCAGCTCCTGTCATGCAGGCATTCCACACACACAGGCCCAAGCACACAGAAAGGTTTAAACAAAAGAACAGCCACTTTCTAAAAGTGCTATTCTCAACCCCAGGATCCAAAAACAACCTTCACTAAAAGATGTGTCATTTAATTCTGAGTTCAGGGATATCTTTCATTGATGTTCCATCTTGTTCCTATAGGGAGATAGGCTGGGGTCCAATGGGACCATCCTCCCCATGTTACCCTAGGGAGCCTTACAGCCCTACAGCAGTGAGCACACAACGTGGCTGCTGCTCTCCACCAGTGCATGTTACCTGCACTAGTACATGCTCTCCCCTATCCATACACTGCACCCTGCCCAGGGGGGTACCTGGAGCCTTCCATAGGGGTGGCTGATGTGCACAGACAGGGGAGGGTGAAGCCCAGCCAGTGGGGACACTGGCCAGGCAGACATGGCAGTCTACTGACTGCACCCAGGCCCTGCGCTGGCAGGCCTGAGACACCATTTTAGAGCTACTCATGTGGGTGGCGCAATCTGCGCTGCAGGCCCACTAGTAGCATCTGTCATCACCAGCCCTGGCACACACAGTGCACTTTACTAGGGACTTCATGGTGATACAAATATGCCAATCAGGTATACTCAATCAATATGACAATTTACAGAGGGAGCACTTACCCTCTGACACTGTTCAGCAGTGGCAGAGGGTCCAAAGCATCTAAACCAGCAAAAACGAAATCCAGCACAGCATCAAAAATACATGAGTCAGAGGCAAAAAGATGGGGAAAAACCACGCCAAGGATGTCAGGTCTAACACGTGTCCCCTCCAGCTGAAAGTGGGGAGAACTACCCAATCTCTTGGGAGTCCTCATCACTAAGGCGGAAGAATCTGGACAGACCGTCAGCATTGGCGTGTTCTGTACCAGGGCGGTGCTCCACCGTGAAGTCCATCCCCTGTAGGGAAATGGACCACCTCAACAGTTTTGGATTCTCGCCCCTCATATGCATTAACCATCTGAGGGGCCTGTGGTCGGTCTGAACACGGAAGTGAGTCCCAAACAGGTAGGGCCTCAGCTTCTTCAGAGCCCAGACCACAGCGAAAGCTTCCCTTTCGATTGCACTCCATCTCTGTTCCCTGGGGAGTAACCTCCTACTAATGAAAGCCACTGGTTGGTCTTCGCCCTCCTCATTGATCTGTGAGAGTACTGCTCCCACGCCTTGCTCTGAAGCGTCAGTTTGCACAATGAACTCACTTGAAAAGTCAGGTGCCTTAAGCACCGGTGCTGTGCACATGGCAGTTTTGAGGGTGTCAAAAGCAGTTTGACAGGCCTCAGTCCAATTCACTTTTCTGGGCTGATTTCTAGATGTCAGCTCTGTCAAAGGGGCTACAATGGTGCCATAACCTTTGACAAACCGTCTGTAATACCCGGTGAGTCCTAAAAAGGCTCTCACCTCAGTCTGGGTCTTGGGGGGTTCCCAAGCCAGAATGGCCTCAATCTTCGCCTGTAGGGGCGCCACCTGGCCGCTCCCCACCTGGTGTCCCAAGTACACCACAGATCCCTGCCCTATCTGGCACTTACTGGCCTTGATAGTGAGGCCTGCCTTCTGCAGAGCCTTCAACACTGCGCAGAGGTGTTGCAAGTGTTCCTCCCATGTGGAGCTGAACACAGCAATGTCATCCAGGTATGCTGCGCTGAATTCCTCCAGCCCGGCTAATACCTGGTTGACCAGTCTCTGGAATGTGGCCGGGGCATTTTTCATCCCAAAGGGCATGACACGAAACTGGAAGTGCCCCTCGGGTGTTGAAAATGCTGATCTTTCCTTAGCCCCCTCAGTTAAGGCAATCTGCCAGTAACCTGAAGTCAAATCAAAAGTGCTCAGGTACCGGGCAGCTCCCAACCGATCCACCAGCTCATCAGCTCTGGGGATGGGGTGCGCGTCAGTCTTGGTGACCGCATTGAGCCCACGGTAGTCCACACAGAAACGGAGTTCTGGGGGGCCACCAGGTGTAGCAGCTTTCTTAGGCACTAAGACCACTGGGCTAGCCCAGGGGCTGCTGGAGGGCTCAATTACCCCTAGCGCTAACATCTTAGAAACCTCTTCTTTGATGCTAGCCCTGACCTTGTCAGCCACTCTGTAAAACTTCTGTTTCACAGGCAGGTTGTCACCGGTGTCCACATCGTGGACGCACCACTTGGTGACACCTGGGGTCAGGGAGAACAGGGGGGCGAACTGACCCAAGACTTGGCGACAGTCCTTCTGCTGCTCTGGGGTCAGGGTGGGTGAGAGTATCACACCATCCACTGACCCATCCTGCTCCTTGACTGCCAGGAGGTCAGGGAGAGGATCACTATCCTCCTCCCCTCCAGCATCTGTAGCCATGAGCATAGTCACTTCAGTCCTCTCAAAGTGGGGTTTGAGGCGGTTCACATGTAGCACTCTCAGGGGTTGCCTGGGAGTCTTCAGGTTAACCAAATAGGTAACCTCGCTCTTGCGCTCCACCACCTCGTATGGCCCAGACCACTTGTCACGGAGCGCACAAGGCTCCACAGGCGCCATCACCCACACTTTCTGTCCAGGTTGGAACTCCACTAGAGAGGTGTTCTGGTCATACCACCTCTTCATTTCCTCCTGGCTAGCCTCCAGGTTCTCTTGAGCGAGCTTCCTGAAGCGCTTGGTTTGGTTGCGAATGGCCAGCACATAGCTGAACACATCCTGAGGGGTTTTCCCACGGGATTTCTCCCACCCCTCCTTCACCAGAGTAAGAGGCCCTCTGACAGGGTGGCCATACAGCAACTCAAAGGGACTGAACCCTAAGGATTTCTGAGGCACCTCCCTGTAGGCAAACAACAGGCATGGCAACAAGACATCCCATTTCCGCCTCATGGGCTCTTCCAGGCCCATGATCATGCCCTTCAATGTGCGGTTGAATCTCTCAACCAAACCATTTCCTTGAGGGTGGTAAGGAGTGGTGAATTTGTATGTCACCCCACACTCCGCCCACAGGGACTTCATATACCTAGAAATGAAGTTTGTCCCCCTGTCTGAGACCACCTCCCTGGGAAATCCCACCCGGGAAAAGATTCCCATCAGGGCACGGCCCACCACTGGGGCTGTGACCGTCCTGAGCGGGATGGCTTCCGGGTACCGAGTGGCATGGTCCACCAAGACCAGGATAAACCTGTTGCCTAGGGCTGTCTTGGGGTCCAGGGGCCCCACGATGTCAATGCCCACCCGCTCAAAAGGGGTGTTCACCACGGGAAAGGGTTGGAGGGGTGCCACGCACTTCCCTCCACTCTTGCCACTGGCCTGACAAGTCTGACAAGACTTACAAAAGGCAGCGACGTGCTTCTTCATCTGGGGCCAGTAGAAATGGGTGACAAGCCTGTGATAGGTCTTGTCTTGCCCCAGATGTCCTGCGAGAGGCACGTCATGAGCCAGACCCAGTAGGAAGTTCCTGAAGCGCTCGGGCACTACCAGCACTCGTGCTGCGCCGGGCTCAGCGAACTTAGGCTCACTATAAAGTAAGTCATCCTCCCAGTAGATCAAATGCTCCTTGGACCCCAGGCCTGTGGCCTGGTCGGCAGCCTGCTGCCGCACACCAACGAGAGAAGGGCACTCCTTCTGAGCCTGGCAGAATTCCTCCCTGGAGGGACCACCTTCCTGCTGCCACTGGGACAGCTCAGGCAATTCCCCTAGTTCGGCCACCTGCTCCCCTGTAGGTTCCAGGGCATCCCCCTCGGGGTCTGCCTCCTCCTGGACCGTGGGAACAGTGGGGGCCGGTTTCCCGCGCCCTCTACCCCTTCTTCTCTTGGTAGGTTCCTGGGCCTTTGTTCCAGGCTCCAGCTCTGCTAGACCGCCCTCTCTGGCTGTCATGGCCCGGGTGGACACACAGATCCACGCAGGCAAACCCAACATCTCCAAGTGAGTCCTGTGCTCTACATCCTTCCATGGAGAGCTCTCCAGGTCATTACCTAATAGACAATCTACAGGCAAGGCATCACTTACAACAACTTCCAATGTACCGGAGACTCCTCCCCATTCGAATGGAACCCGTGCCAACTTGCAGTAGCGCACTGAACTGTCAGCTGCCACCACAGGACGGAGTACATTGGGAATGATCTGCTCTTCAGACACCCATTGACACCTGACAGATGTCACACTGGCCCCGGTGTCTCTCAGAGCGTCTATCTCCTTTCCATTGATGGTCACCTTCTGCCCATATTTCTTAGTGTTTAAGGGCAGCAAGGCTTCCTGGGCCATCTCTTGGTCTCCTAAAGAGACAAGGGTCATCACTGCTAACCCCTCCTCCCCACTAGAAATCAAATCCCCTCCCAAAGCTACACTGGCCAACGCCGGTGCTGGAGCACCAGAGGGTGCTGGAGGTTTCTTTGGACATTTGGGGGCAATGTGCCCCACCTCCCCACATGTAAAGCAGGTAGGCGGGGGCCTGTTGTCCTGCTTGCCCTTACGGGGCCAGGACTTCTTAGACTTGGGGGGTTGAGACACCTTCTCCTGGGAACCAGTTTGGGGCCCTTTAGAAGACTCCTTTTGATTACCCGTGTCCCCCCCACTCTTCTGCTGGGGACCCTGTCCACCCTTGGACAGGGTCCCCAGCTGGGGTACTTACCACCCCCTTGTGGACCCTGGTGCTAGTCCACCGGTCCGCCTCTTTAGCAAGCTCACTGGGATCAGTTAACTTGCTATCCAAAAGATGCTGGCGCAGCTCCGGGACACATAAACTACTTAAGTGCTCCCTACTAATCAAGTGACACAACCCCACATAATCAGTAACCTTGCTGCCCTTCATCCAACCTTCCAGTGCACGCGTGTACATACTCACACACTCCACCCAAGTACTTGAATCAAGCTTCTTGAAGTTCCTAAACTTCAGGCGGTACTGTTCAGCAGTGAGCCCATACCTGAGGCACAAAGCCTCCTTCATGGCGGAGTAGGATAAAGCATCCTCTGCGTCTAAGGGTGCCAAAACATCCCTCCCAGAGGCCTCAAAATGCTTCCACAATCCTGCTCCCCAATTCCTCTCAGGCACTTCATTCATCTTTAAGGCAAGTTCATACGCTCTGAACCACGCATAAATATCCTCACCCCTCTGATAATTCTGTACCAGATCCTTTGGTATGTATACCTTACCCGCCTGTACTGGTTGTGCGCTGCCACCATTAGGACTGGACACCCTCTCCTTATATTTGATGTCCAACTCCTTCATGCTCCTCTCATGAGCCAATTGGAGCTTTTTCTCCTCCAAAGCGAGAGCATGCCTTCTCTCCTGCGCCGCTCTCTCCTGCGCCTCTCTCTCAACTTCCAGGCGCAGTTTCTTCTCATCGGCGTCTGCTCTGAGTTTCAAAAGCTCAATCTCATGAGCCCTAGCTCTCTGATTATCCTCCAGCTCCTCTGGAGAAATAACCCTACTGGAATGGTTGCTGCCAGCCTTAGATGCTGACCGCGCAGGCAAATCACTGAGCAAAACAACATTCTCCTGTGTGCCGTCCACTTCAGTAGCTTCTTCTGAGACAACATGTTTGGCCTCCCACCAGGCCCTCAGAGCTTTCTGTAACTGTTCCTTGTTTGCGCTGCCCTTCACTGGGCATCCAAGCTGTTTGCAGAATTGCTTCAGGAGCTCCTTTCTGTAGTTGTACAACTCCTGAATTGCGAAATCCACTTCCAATTCTACTCTCACGCTTGCCGCATTCTCAGTCATGATGCTTCCTAACCTTTTCACCAAAAAGGTTTCACCAAAAAGAAAAAATCTTGCGCAACCTGTGCTTGCTAAACTAGACTAGTGATGTACAAGGAATCACTGCAGGTCAAGTGCAATTATTAGTTCAAAATCCGCACCGCTGTCCAACAATGTTAGAACCGGGGGTCTCTGGTTGGCACAGGTAAGTACCTTAGACCAAGTAGGGACCCTTGCTTCTAGTCAGGGTGAAGGAATAACCCTCTGAGATAACCCCCGCTCACCCTCAAGGTAGCATGGCGCGAGCAGTCTAGGATAAACTCGGAGGCAATGTGGATAACATTTGCACTTAACACAACAGTAATCCCCAATCCACCACAAACTGAGACCACACAGGTAAGTATATATAAAATATAACTTTATCTAGTTTCAGCCGGTAAATGAAGCAGTTGCATGATAATCACTTCTTTAGAACACATAGCATTTTAACTTAAAGGTTGCACTTAATTTCTAGGATGGTACTTGTAAATAGGCAGTTCTGGTCATTCAAAACAATAGTCTCAGGTTCCAAACAAAAATAGTCTCTAGTCTCTTAAATCAGGCCTAAAAAAATATGCCCCCGATTTCTATTCCCACCGCTCCCAAGACGAGCAGTAAACACAAGGCCCACGTGTACTTGTAACTATGGGCTTCAAGCGCTGATTCCACTCCCTCGCGAGGCCCAGAGACTCTTTCTCGTCCCCGGGGCAGCCTCGCGTCTTCCTGGGATTCAGGCGCACCAAAGCACACCCGCCGTGCAGATTGCACGCGTCCCCGCCCCGGCCGGTCCCCTTTCCTCTCCCGCCCGCTCTCGACAATCCAACGAGCGGCGGGGGAGGCGGTGAGGCTCACCTGGTGGGGGGACGGCTGGCCGGGGGTGCGGGACGCTTCCAAGTCCCTCGGCGGGGTCAGATCTCTTCCCCGGTCCCGGCGGTGATTACGACAATTCTTCGGCACCTCCCGCAGCTTCAGTGGAGGCAGCCTATCCTGTCGCGGCCCTCTAGTCGAGCCCCTCTGAGCGCGAGGCCGCCAACCAATGGCAGCGCGGCCTCGCCGATGACGCTCCGCAGGCTCAGCCAATCACGGCACACCACAGCTGATGACGCTGCGCCGCGCGGGCCAATCCCGTCGCGGCGTTAGTGAGGGGGCTCGGCTCCCTCAGCCAATGGGGTCGCGGCGGCTTCGTTCTTCGGCGCGGCAGCTCCTGGACCTCGGAGCAAGTTGCGGGGGGGTTTCCTGGCCCCGGGCCGCGGTGGTGATTTGGCGGCAAAGGGTTTTCAAGGGCGCTGGTCTCGACTAGACCCCCCTCTCGACCTTGCCACCACCTGGGAGCAGATTTCACGAGGGGAGGCTCCACAAGCCTCCGACCCTCACGGTTAATGTGCCGATGAGCACACCGATCCCTTCCTCACGCTCCGCAGTCTAGCACCACGCGTCTCGGGTCCCAACAGCACGATTTTCCAGCCGTTTTCTGGGATAGCTTTAGGAACCTTTAGTCCTGGGTTCCCAACAGGAGGCCAGCTCTTCTCAGGCCCTTGGAGATTCAGTAAAGACACAGCACACAGCAAAGTCTTGGTAGGTTCAAGCAGGCAGGGTCACAGCACTCAGCAAAGTCCCTTTTTCCTCTTCAGCTTTCAGTGGCCACAGCAGAACAGGTCAGCCCTTAGAGCACACAGCAAGGCAATCTTCCTTTAGTTCTTCAGCTGTCCTTCCTCCAGCAGAGGTTCCTTCTTGCTTGTAGAATTTTAGAATCTAATCTTCTGTAGTAAGGGGTCCTTCCCTTATACCCCTGAACGCCTTTGAAGTTCTTTGTGCAAGGGGGTCCTTGGCTCTGGAATGTTTCTGGTGTTCTTCTTCCTGACAGCTTCAGGGCCAGGGGTGACAGTGGGCCGGCAGGGGAGTTAGCCAGCATGGTGGTCAGGCAGGCACAGCCCAGCACTATCAGGCGCTTCTCTCTCCCCTTCCCCGGGCAAAAGATGTCGCCTTTCACCCCTGGGCCGACTCCAACCCCCTCCGGGGCCCTGCAGCTCCTGTCATGCAGGCATTCCACACACACAGGCCCAAGCACACAGAAAGGTTTAAACAAAAGAACAGCCACTTTCTAAAAGTGCTATTCTCAACCCCAGGATCCAAAAACAACCTTCACTAAAAGATGTGTCATTTAATTCTGAGTTCAGGGATATCTTTTATTGATGTTCCATCTTGTTCCTATAGGGAGATAGGCTGGGGTCCAATGGGACCATCCTCCCCATGTTACCCTAGGGAGCCTTACAGCCCTACAGCAGTGAGCACACAAAGTGGCTGCTGCTCTCCACCAGTGCATGTTACCTGCACTAGTACATGCTCTCCCCTATCCATACACTGCACCCTGCCCAGGGGGGTACCTGGAGCCTTCCATAGGGGTGGCTGATGTGCACAGACAGGGGAGGGTGAAGCCCAGCCAGTGGGGACACTGGCCAGGCAGACATGGCAGTCTACTGACTGCACCCAGGCCCTGCGCTGGCAGGCCTGAGACACCATTTTAGAGCTACTCATGTGGGTGGCGCAATCTGCGCTGCAGGCCCACTAGTAGCATCTGTCATCACCAGCCCTGGCACACACAGTGCACTTTACTAGGGACTTCATGGTGATACAAATATGCCAATCAGGTATACTCAATCAATATGACAATTTACACAGGGAGCACTTACCCTCTGACACTGTTCAGCAGTGGCAGAGGGTCCAAAGCATCTAAACCAGCAAAAACGAAATCCAGCACAGCATCAAAAATACATGAGTCAGAGGCAAAAAGATGGGGAAAAACCACGCCAAGGATGTCAGGTCTAACAATGAGAAACAGCCCTTCACCAACCATTGCATTTGAAGTCAATAAAGCCTCACTGGGGTACTCTGCACGAGTTTTAGATCCCTTCCGTAAAGGGAAATTTTCTCCTGAGTTTCAAAAGTGCTGACTCATTTGTGACCGCTTCAATAACTCTGAGGGTAAATGAGCCCAGTTCAACACATATGTTGCAGAACCGTCACAGAGAATCACAATCTTCAGGTGCACCAGTATTGGCATGGAAAGCTATGTCAGTGGCCAGACTTAGCAAATTGTATACTGTCTATTTTGGTGTTGCCCATCTCAAGTGCCAATGTAGAGAGGTCCTTTTCACAGATAAACGTTTACATGGAAGGAAAGAGTGAGCGTGCATGACCAAAGACTCACTGAAGAAGTATTGTAAGGTGTACTACAATAAGTTTAATTTGTAAACATTTATTTGGACCTCATTTACACTGCAAGCACACTGTCTATATACCATGCACTATCAGTGCAGAAAGTAACCAATAATAAAAGCAAAAAGTTCCATAAACACCGGAAAAACACTGTTTCTGTTGTTTTTAATGGTGCAAAAAGGTGTAACCACTGATAACCACTGTTTTTAATGGTATTGAAATCACTTGAAAACACTGAAAAAAAACCACCAGAATTTACCAAAAATAGAAACTGAAAACAGTAAAGCTTAAACGTAATGTATAAAGAATTGAAATGCCGCTGGGGCATTGCACAGCCCAAACGGCATGACGCAGTACATAAATAATATGTACTTTGTGCAGAACGCCATTTTCCACTTGTCCCCTTCGTTGACACGAATAAGGTGGTAGGCTCCAAGATGATCGAGTTACGTGAAAATGGTGGCCTTCCGTACTTGATCTAAGAGTGCAGGAATGAGAGGTAACAGATATTTGTTCTTAATTGTCACCTTGTTAAGTGCCCTATAATCAATACATTCTCTAAGTTCCCCTTTCTTTTTGGGAAGAATAAATAGTGGCGAAGACACAGGAGATGTGAAGTGTCAGATGAACCGATTGGATAAAAATTCATCCAGGTATTGTTTTAGGGTCTGATAAGGCGTACACTCTACTGCAGGGTAACATGGCTCCAGGTACTAAATCTAGTCAACAATCTAAACTTTGGTGGGGAGATAGAGTAGTTGCCTTCACCATGTCGAAGACATCTGCAAACTGCTGATAAGGTGTTTGTAGCTGTGAGTTTTTACTAGTTAAGGACATTGCACACAGTAGAGGGAAGTTCCAATCAGTAGCTTCTTGAAAGCATTACTGAAGACAATAGTTTGAGTCTAGAGTCAGTGTACAGACTGCCCAATTAATTCTAGGGAGGTGCTGTTGCAGCTAGGGAATCCCTACGATGGCTCTGAAAGTCGGTGTGTCGTTAAGATCAAAACTGATCTTTTCAGAATGGCCGTTATCACAAATGAGGGTAATAGGTTCAGAATGAAATGCGATGAGATCTGATGATAGTTCTGAGCCGTCTTGCTTGAACTGAGTCTAGTTTTTGTTTGCGTAAAAACTGAACTCCCAAGGCTTTAGCTAAAGTTATATCCAATATGTTCTGGTTACTCTGGAATCTAAAAGAATTGGAAGAACTTTCTGGTTTTGGTTGGTTAACACCATGGTGACAGTAATGGTGAAATGACAAGAGATCCTAGGTAATGTTCTATTAACTGTACTGGAGTCATCCTTGCTACTTAGTCAATCTTCTCCCTCTTTGGCTGATTAGTTTTCTGAGCCTTTGGTTGTAACATCATCCAAGTCAGCTGACTTTTTGGATGATGTGTTCTTTGATTTTGGTTTGATGGGGCATTCCTACACAAAATGACTCCCTTTTCAACAGTACAAGCACAGATTTTGTGCACGCCTCCTTTCTTTTTGGGTCTGTGTTAAGGGAGAATGTAGGCCCCCAATTTGCATGGATTCCACACCATCACTAGTCTTTGACTAATCTTTGTTGAACCTTCCGTGCAGCACATACAGTCTAAGAGTGTCACTCTTTGACGTTTCCCCTTTTCTTTCGCTAAGGCTGTGAGCCAACTTTACGACCAAGTCGATGAATTCAGAGCAATCCCTCAGGATCCACCAACTAGGACAACACATCTTTCAAGTCGTCCTGTAACCCTCTGAAAAAAAAGAGGTTTGTTTCTCTTCTGGCCAATTAGTTTCTGGAACTAGCCTATTGAAGTAGGTTACATATGTTAGCAAGTCTTTATTTCTTTGCTTGAGATTTAATAATTATGTATCGCTGGACTGCATAAATGTATGTTTGCCGAGTAATTTCCTCATCTGTTCTTGAAAAGCCACAAAGTTATAAAGAATATGGTTGTCATTTTCTACAAGCGGAATGGACCAATTGGCTGCATTCTCTGCCAGATAAGAAATGACAAAAAACACTTTGACGTCATCAGGAAAGGCTGCTGAAGAACAAAAAGAACAAAACCAAACTGCAATTCCTAACCCTTATTCCTAGTCCTAACCTGAAGGCCCAGTAGTGATGCTCTTTATGTGCTTTGCGTGTGCAGGGTGCACTCCACATTCTCTGGCCATTAGTGCATTTACTGGCCAATTGACTGGGACTTGACCAGGGTTGGAAAAGGTAGCCCCAATAAGTGTACCTAACTACTCTTAGGTGGCCTAACATTCAAACTCTCGTTACAATGGTTGTGGTAATCCCACAAGATAATACTAGAGAAATACTGACACCCCGTGATTTCTTATTTCCTCGATGGAGTGCTACCTTCTTGCCCCAAGTTCCGCAATTTGGAATGGGGGATTACCCAGTAAATTAGTGGAATTGGAAAAACTTTACTCTGGTGTTCATAAATTGAGGGTCAAGGTTGGCAACAAAAGGGGGTGTAGTCACTAGGAGCTGAGTCATGAAAAGCAGTCTGCCAGTCAATTCATAGATTTTTTAAAAAACTCTGTCACAAATAAATTGGCACCAAGGAGAAACGTCACAGTAAATCTTTCATGCTTAATTGATTGAGAAGGGTGCATTTTAAAATATCTTATGAGGTAAAAGCACTTGCTGCAGAGAGCTTTGTGTGCCTAGTAAATCTCAGGGGAAAATAATAATAGTAAGACAACTCTGGTGGTTGAGGCATTTGCTGAAGAGATCTGTGGTTTGTTTAGTCACCTTTTTGATTCACAAAGTACCAAAGAGTGTTCATATGTCTCCAGGATAACACATACATGCAGAGGACAGATTATTATCTTATGTAGATAGGTAAGTGGGTAATTGTTTTGACACAGGGATCCTTTTATTACTAGCAGTTCATAAATTGAAATCCTTATAATATAGCACAGTGAGTTATGAACCGACATCAAGGTCCTGCATGCAAACTACAAGACATGGGTTTAAAATCGTATATTTTTATCTCAACCAGTAAGGCTGCTAAAAGGATTTCTTTAAGTAGTTAGAAAAGAAACAACTTAAGCACTGGGCTACGTTTCAAATCCTGACTTTGTGTTTCTCCCAGTTATACACTCATAGCATACAATCCCTACCAGTAAAGACATTGTGTGACTCCTGCACATTGAAACCCTCATTGAATAATGTAAAATCATGTACATTTATTTACACAACACACTTGCATGATTTATTGCCAATGTGTAATGTTTGCATGTGATGCAAAGTGCTCTGACACCCTGTAGTGGGATGAGTAGAGCTATAAAAGTATTAAAAAACAAGAATTGGGGGAGGAGCTACGCGAGGAGCAAGAAGGCCGCATAGGACCTTGGCTCTGCGTAGCTAGCCCCCCGGCTCTACCATCCTGTGACCGATCCTGTCGTCAGACCCCGCCACCCGTTAGATGACGTGACGCTGATGACCTGGCTGTGATCTGCGTCCCGCTGCGATGCTGGGGACCGGTGCGGTACCGAATTTGAATGTGCAGCCTGGGAGATGGCGGAGACCCGGGACTCGCGTGGGCAGGAACCCGAGTGGCAGTGAGTCAACAGCGGGTCCGGATACTGGAAGTCACCGGTCAGGCCCGCTGTGCGGGAGCGACTGGGCGGCTGCGTGGAGATCGGGGGCGGCGGTGAGGAGTGAGAGGCGGAGGAGCACGGAGGGTCAGAGGGAGACCGGGCTGCTGCCCCCTCTTCCCCCCGCTATTGAGATGGACTGGTGCTGTGGGAGCAGCCAGATCACAATGCCCATGGACGGGGTCTCTGCTTCGTGGTTCTTCCTTCCCTCCCCCCCTGCGGTGGGGGCACGTTTGGGCAGAGAGACGCATGCTGAGGGGCGATAGCTGAGAGCGAGCAGCAGTGGTTAGGGGCCGCCCGCTCACGAGAGTGACGGACTGGAGCTGTCTCGCCCGGGTGTTGGATTGCGGCCGCTGAAGGGGGCGATGTGGAGCCGGAATACACGGCAACATTGTGAGCTGCTCAGCGTCAACTTGGAGAAGTGTTCGGGGCCCTCCCCCACTCCTGGCAGTAAGGTTACACAATTTCAGTGTAGGGAGGTGCAGTTCTTCAGCCTCACAGTGGTGGTGGATGTGAGACTTTGCCGACCAAGACCCCGGGGAGCTGGTGAGCCCGGCAACAATACTAGCCAGAGCGGTGTTAATTTGAGGTCCTCGCGGGTCCCGGATTCGCCTGTTGGGTCATCCTGGGAGATTCCTTGTGGTGGTGTCACCTGGACTGTTGCGGGGCCTGCCACCGCTGCCGCCCTGTGGCTCCTCGTAGCTGCATCTGTCGGGCCATGGATGATCGCTTCACTCGGGGCGGTCGGAGGGAGTGGAGTGAACCGGACCTGTGGAGATTGAGACTTGGCTGATCTGGGCTTCGTTCGTCCCACCCCTGGGCTACGGAGGAGTGTTACAAATGGCGGCCAGAGTAAATTCAGATAAGAACCTGCCTAAATCTTCTAGGGGAACAAAGCAAGTCCAGTCCAATAAATTGGACCATTATACCATGCCCAAGGGTTCTCCTGTGCAGGCAAAGCAGGTCCCATCAACGAGTGGTGACTCGTCGAGAATGCCGACGGAGCCGACATTATCCGATGTGATGGCGGCCATTGAGGGTGTCTGGACATCGTTAGGGCAACAAATGGAATCCCTTGACACCAAACTTGATACGGTAAAGATAGAAGTCAATCTCATCTGGTCGGACCTTACGAAAGTAAATGAGAAGGTGAAGTCCTTGGACATTAAGGTGGCCAGCCTCATAGATGATATGGCATTGCTCCAGCAGGAGGTACGCAAACTAAAGGCCTCTCGCACCCTGACAGACAAGAAGCTCGATGATTTTGAGGGAAGGGCCAGACGGAATAACATTTGATTCTTGGGGTCCCGGAGAAGTCGGAGAACCCCGCCCCTGACCTGTTTGTAGTAGATTTAATCCTTAATTACCCCAAACCCAAGGGACTGAGCAATTTTTTCACTGTTGAACGGGCGCATAGGGTTCCTGGGGGTCAGCCCAGACCTGGAGCCCCACCCCGCCTGATTATAGCAAGGGTTCTGAATTTCAGGGACCGTGATGTCATATTACAGGCGGCCTGCTCGGGAGGGCCCCTCCGTTATGAAAACGCCTCCCTCTCCTTCTTTCCGGACTTTACACAACTTGTGCAGAAACAGCGTCAAAGCTTCCTGCCGGTGAAAAACAAACTGAGAGACAAGGGCATTAGGTACAGGATGATGTTTCCGGCGAGACTAAGAGTGGAGTCCGAAAAACTTGGTTCTTCAATAACCCGGAGGTGGCGTCGGACTGGATTGATGCCCTCCATCCGGCAGAAACAGAGGGACAAAGCCTGGAGAAAGAAGAAGTACAGCGGGAGTGACGGTGTTGGGTGTGATTGAGAAACTGTGACTTTGGAAAATTTGGGAGTTTGATCCGGTAGTGGGGCATCGCTTGTAGGCGCAGCACATTAGGGAGTAGGCGGACACCTCCAAGGTGTAGAATTGTGAGTGGGACGGAGCTGGGGGGGAGCATGAGTCACCGTTTCTCCTCTCTGTTACTACTTTTAGTTAGTGTAGTGTTCGAGTGTGGGGCGACAGGCACACCGACAGTTGGGGATGGGCGTAAGCCTAGCGCAGGGGTGCAGGGTGGGTGGGAGGGATCCCGGGTTGGCGCACTCAAGTTGGTATAGGAATGCGCAGTTGTGGGGATGTACAACATCATTAGGAATTTGTTTTTGTTGTTTTTGTCTTGCATCAGGTGTCCTGGATAAGATGTACCATCCGCATCACGACCGACGCCGACTACACCTACACCGCTGCCGAACACCTCCACTTCCAGATTCACACCGACCCAAAGACGACCCTCAGAGGCACCCTCATCTACAGGCCCCCGGCACCACGCACACAATTCAGCGAAGACATGACGGACTTCATCAGCCCACACTCCCTCCCCTCCGCCGACTACATCCTCCTAGGGGACGTCAACTTCCACCTGGAGAACAACAAGGACCGCAACACCGTCACCCTGCTGGACAACCTCGCCAACCTCGGACTCAAGCAACTGGTCAACACCCCCACCCACTACGCCGGCCACACGCTTGACCCAGTCTTCTCATCCAGCAAGCACATCGCCTTCAGCCACGCCACCGGACTACAATGGACCGACCACAGCTGCGTCCACTTCAACTTCAGGAAAACCACCACCCACCACCACCCGCAACAGGTTCCTCACAGAAGCTGTAGCAAGATCACCGCCGACCAGCTCACCGCCTCCCTCAGCCAGAACCCACCTGCCAGCACACCGGACCCCAACGAAGCAGCCCGCAACTTCACACAGTGGCTGACCGCCTGCGCCGACGACCTCGCACCTCTGAAGAACCCTCCCAGCAAACCCAGAAGCAAGAAGGCCCCCTGGTTCACTGACAAACTCAAGGACTCCAAGAAGACCTGCCGCACCCTCGAGAAAGCATGGCTCCTCGACCGGACCACTGACAACATGCCCGCCCTCAAACACGCAACCCGCAAGCACCACCAGCTCATCCGCACCACCAAGAAGAAATCTTTGAAGGATCGACTGGACAACAACGCCCTCGACAGCAAGGAACTCTTCACCATCGCCAAGGAGCTCTCCAACCCCAGCACCGGCAACAACGACATTACCCCCTCACAAGACCTCTGCGACTCCCTCGCCTCGTTCTTCCACCGCAAGATTGCCAACATCCACAACAGCTTCGGCACACCATCCTCGCACCCAACCGTCGAACCAACGCACCCCACTGCCACCCTCCGCACCTGGACCACAGTGACCACCAATGACACAGCCCGCACGATGAACACCATCCACTCCGGATCTCCGACTGCCCCCTGCCCCCACCACGTCTTCAACAAGGCCGACTCCACCATCGCACCCCAACTCCGAGACGTCATCAACACCTCCTTCGACACCGCAACCTTCCCGGAGAGCTGGAAGCATGCCGAGCTCAGCGCCCTACTGAAGAAACCAACAGCGGACCCCACCGACCTCAAGAACTTCCGCCCTATCTCGCTCCTCCCTTTTCCTGCCAAAGTCATCGAGAAGATCGCCAACAAACAGCTTGCCGCCTTCCTCGAGACGGATGGATCCCTCGACCCCTCGCAGTCCGGTTTCAGAGCCAACCACAGCACCGAGACCGCCCTCATCGCAGCCACCGATGACATCCGAGCCCTTCTCGACAACGGGGAAACAGCGGCACTCATCCTCCTGGACCTCTCCGCCGCGTTCGACACTGTCTGCCACCTCACCCTAGTCCAACGCCTCAGCAACACCGGCATCCAAGAGAAGGCATTGAAGTGGATCATCTTGTTCCTCGCTGGAAGAACACAGAGGGTCAGCCTCCCCCCGTTTCGTTCCAAGGCCACCGAAGTCATCTGCGGCGTCCCGCAAGGATCATCACTCAGCCCCACCCTCTTCAACGTCTACATGAGACCTCTTGCAGCCATCGCACGCCAACACAACCTCAACATCATCTCCTATGCCGACGACACCCAGCTGATCTTCTCCCTCACCAGTGACCCCGACACTGCAAGAACCAGCCTCCACGAAGGGATGAAAGACGTCGCCGAGTGGATGAAGGACAGCCGCCTGAAACTGAACTCAGACAAGACGGAAGTCCTTATCCTTGGGCCATCACCCACCGCCTGGGACGACTCCTGGTGGCCCCCAGCCCTGGGCACTGCCCCCAAGCCGACAGACCACGCACGCAACCTGGGCTTCATCCTGGACTCCTCCCGCTCAATGACCAGACAAGTCAACGCCGTCTCCTCCTCATGCTTTCACACCCTCCACATGCTCCGCAAGATCTTCCGATGGATCCCGATCGAAACCAGGAAGACGGTCACCCAGGCCCTCGTCACCAGCCGACTGGACTACGGAAACACCCTCTACGCCGGAACCACAGCCAAGCTGCAGAAAAGACTACAACGCATCCAGAACGCCTCCGCCCGTCTCATCCTAGAGATCCCTCGACGCAGCCACATCTCCGGCCACCTGAGAAACCTGCACTGGCTCCCCGTCAACAAGAGGATCACGTTCAGGCTCCTCACCCACGCACACAAGTCCCTCCACAACCTGGGCCCCAAGTACCTCAACGACCGCCTGACCTTCCACACGCCCACCCGCCAGCTACGTTCCGCTACCCCACCCTCACCACCGTACCACGAATCTGTAGAGCCACCGCCGGAGGCAGATCCTTCTCCTACCTGGCGGCCAAGACATGGAACTCCCTCCCCATCCACCTTCGGCAGACCCAGGACCACCTCGCCTTCAGGAGACAACTAAAGACCTGGCTGTTCGAGCAGTAGCGGCCCCCCTCCCCCAAGCGCCTTGAGACCCTTCCGGGTGAGTAGCGCGCTATACAAGTGCTATGATTGATTGATTGATTGAATGTCTTCTGGTAGACAGGGGTTGGGGATTGCCACACTCAGCTGGAATGTGAATGGCTCGGAGACAAGATAAAAAGGGGGATGGTTAACCAATTGATCAGGAGACACTCCCCGGATGTGGTATTGCTGCAGGAGACACATCTGATTGGTAATCGTTGTATGGTGCTACATAAGGGAGGGTACAAGTTAGTCGCACATGCCGGATTTACTACAGGGTCAAGGGGGGTGGAGATTCTAGTGAGAAATTCCTTCCCACTGACCATTCAGGCCACATGGGCGGACAAACGAGGCAGATACATTGGCATTTCGGGGTTGTGGGAGGGGAAGACTTTAACCTTTTTGTCTGTATATGTTCCGCCGGCTCTGCAGACTGATACCTTTTGTGACCTGTGCAGAATTTTTTTAACTTTGCCTGTGGGGATGTTGATTGTGGGGGGAGACTTCAATGCTGTGATGAATGGTGAAATGGATAGACACCCAGCCCGAATTCTGCCACCGTCTCGGCAGTGGTTATCAGATTTCGTAGAAACCACTGGGCTTGCGGATGGGTGGCGACTGAGGAACCCTGGAGAAATACACTACACACACGCCTCTGCCGCACACCAATCCCTCTCAAGGATAAACTATGTCCTGGTGCCGACGTCGCAAGTGGCATGGATCCGAGAGGCGCGACATCTGGGTAGGGGGATCTCTGATCACTCACCGGTCTGGCTTAGTGTAGAGGTGGGAGAGAGAGATGTGGGTAGGATAGCCCCCTTAAATGCATGGCACCTAAGAGACTCTGACACCAAGAAGGAGATTATACAGATCACAGAACGGTATTTCCAGAACAATGTGGGAACAGTGGAGTCAAAGTGTTCCCTGTGGGAGGCATACAAAACCGTCATCAGAGGGGAAGTGTTGTCGTTAGTCTCAGGGAAGAGGAGAAAGGGTTGGGCAGAGGTAGACAGATTGGAGGCAGAATTGCCAGCCTTGGAGGGAGAGGTGTCGAGAGAGAACGCTCCAGAGGGGGTGCACCATCTGAGACTCCTTTGAGATGAATATAGGAGCCTGGTTAGAGATAGGGCTAAGGTGCAGCATGCCGTCACCCAGAGTAGGGTTTATGAACACGGTGATAAAGCCAGGAAATTAATCGCGTGGCTGGAGAGAGGAGAGTAGGCATCACAGTTGGTACCAGAGTTGCAGATGGAGAGCTTAGGTATAATAACAGATCCGCAACAGATAGTCGAGGAGTTCTCGGCTTACTATAGCTCAGTGTATACAGCTGCAGATAAATATACGGAGCCGACAGTGCAGATATGATGCACAATATCCTGATGCCTGGAGGAGGACAGGAAATATCTAGATTCCCCCTTCACAAACAACGAGGTTGCGCAGGCTATTAGAGGGGTGCATTCCGGGAAGGCCACGGGCCCGAACGGAATCCCCATAGAGTTATATTAATTGAATGCGAATAAGTTTACGCCGTTTCTTCGTGATATGTTCGTTGAGAGCAAGGAAAAGGGTCAGCTCCCATATGATCAGTTTGTAGCAAATATCATCGTTATACATAAATATGGTAAGCTGGGACGATGTGCTCTTCCTATCGGCCAATCTCACTTTTAAATGTTGAGTCAAAGGTGCTAGCAAAATTGCTGGCGACCAGATTGGCCAAGGTTATTACCACCCTGGTCCATCCGGATCAGTCTGGCTTTATGCCCCGCCGTAACACATCTCTTAATATACGGAGGCTGCATGGGATTCTGGGTGGGGCGACGAGCATACACGAACCCGCGGTCCTGTTATCATTGGATGCTACCATGGCCTTTGATAGAGTTGAGTGGCCTTATCTATTTTCAGTCTTGGGAAAGATGGGTATTGGACAGGAGTTTATCGGTTGGGTCGGTCTCTTGTATACGGGTCCCCTTGCCAGGGTAGTGGTGAATAATCACAAATCCACTGATTTCCTTCTGGGAAGAGGCACGCGGCAGGGATGTCCTATTTCCCCACTGCTGTTTGCACTGGCGCTTGAGCCGCTGGCGGCATGGCTCCGTTGGGACAGGCCGTTTCGAGGGCTGCGGTGGACGTCTGAGTGGGAAGATTAAATCTCACTCTACGCAGATGACATTCTGCTCTATCTCCCTTCCCCCAGGGCATCCCTGATTAATTTTCTAGATGTCCTGGCCATATTCGGGAGATATTCTGGCTTCGCCATCAATTAAGCGAAGTCAGTGCTTTTCGTCAACAGCGGCGACCCACCGGTCGTCCCGAGCTCCTTCCCGTTGAAGATAGAGTCGGTGGGATTTCGGTATTCTGGCATATATGTGACCATGGACCCGAAGCTACGATATGATAATAATCTGGGGCCCCCATTGGCCAGATTCCGGAGGGATGTGGCGAGATGGATATCATTGCTGCTTTCCCTGTTGGGTCTCGCTGTACTGTTCAAAATGATGGCCCTTCCCCGTTTCCTATATGCGCTTCAAAATACAATGGACCCAGTGCCCCCCTCATATTTCAAGGAAATAGAGTCCCTCCAAAGGCAGCTTCTCTGGGAGGGCAGATCATGTATTGCATTTCCCAAGCTCACTTTACCCTGGTACGACGGAGGGATTGGTTTGCCTGACCTCCGGAAATACTACTGGGCCTCCCAGCTAGCGGCGGTTAACCATGCGATCTATGGATTACCCCTAGACCCCGGATATGCGATGGACCGAGGTCAGATCCCAGGCGGGGACTATACGAGAGCCCTCTATGCTAGAAAGGACCGGTTTCCCCTGGTTGGGCCAGCGGCGCATGCGGTTCAAGTGTGGCATGAGGTTAATAGGTCTATAAGTGGGACGGGAGGATTACTTTGGCTACCCCGTTGTGGAGTTCGGAGAGCTTGGGTAGCCTGTGGAAGATAAAGGGATTTGACAGGTGGAATCCCACAGGTCAGGGATGTGTGGGGGAAGGAAGGGATTCTTACATTTGACGCCCTGCAGGAAAGACACCAGCTGCATGAAAGCGAGCGGTACCAGTACCTCCAGGTTATGCATGCTCTACTTTCAAATATTCCCCGAGGTACTACGCCTCCAGAGGCTTCCCCATTAGAAGACCGGATTCTGGACGGTCATCTTCCAACCAAAACTATTTCTCTGATCTATAAAAAACTGATCAATCACACTGAGGATCCACTGGTAACACTTAGGGAGCAATGGGGTGCTGATGGCCTAGTATTGGATGACGAAGACTGGAGGGAGGCAGTTTCTTCCCCTAAAGTAGTGGCCATCCAAATGACACTTAGGTTGGTGTAATTGAAAATCCTTCACCGGTCCTACATCACAGGACCGCAGCTTGTGCGGATGGGTTTGTCGGAGGATGGGGAGTGTCAGAGAGGTTGTGGAGAGACCGGAACGTTCATGCATGTTTTATGGCATTGTACCGAAATACAGAACTACTGGGTCAAGATCCATGACAAGATTTGAGAGGTGCTGAGAGTGGATTTGGTGTTGGAGACCCGACGTTGTGTCCTGAATGTTTGGGAACCGACTGACCTCAACTTACATGGGAAGCAATGGGTGACTCTGGCATGTATAATAGCTAAGCGTGACATCGTGGAGCTGTGGGGCGCTAGTCAGGTGCCCCAGATAGGGAAATGGATGGAAGATTTAGACTGGTGCATGTTCAGGGAGGGGTCAGTGTACGTGGCCAGGGGTCGACCCGGGAAATGGGGAAACATTTGGGGCCTGGAATAGCTATAGAGGGGATATATGTACTCCTCCGACTGTAAATGAAGATACTGTAGTGTTGGAATCTCAATGATCCCTGAGTAATATCCTAAATGTAGATTTTGGTATATGGTAATGTATAAATGGCTACTGCGATAGCACTATCTGTCACCTGATGCTTTTCTTTTGAACAGGGTAATAAAAAGATTTAAAAAAAAAAAAGAATTAGCAAGTGCTAGGTAAATTGCTATACATGTAAATACCAATACATCTGACATTTTTGCTGTGCATGCATATCTCTTACATATAGGGACTGCACAAAGTCAAAAACCTGCCTCTAAATTATAGTTTCTCTTAAGTACTTGTGAAGCAATAACTAGCTGTGTGGTTTTGTTTCCCAATTGAATCGACATAAAGGTGTTAAGTTGCAGATAGCTCCCAGCATGATTATACTCCAACAAAAGGAGGGCTGCTGGCCCTTTAAAGTTGCCCTTTGTTTTTGGCCCGAGCTGCAAGATAAAATAAAAAAGCACCCACAGACTGCACTTGCTTCTGCAAACAGAAAGCAGACAATGTGTAGGCGCTGCTGAATTGTGTTTCGGTGTTGGCAGGTTACATTGGGTCCACTTCAGCATATTTCACATGGCCAAACATATTCCCGATCCGGCTGAATAATAGCTGCTAGATTGTGGATCCAGCTGGTCCCCCCTTCATCCCAGCACTGCTGACAGTAATGCTCCAGCTTTTCGCTACCTGAGGTTCAAAACTCAAAATGCTTTTTTTTCTTCAGAGTATACACCTGGCTTAATTTGATTGTTAACCCCATTGGTGTGGAGGACTGCTCCAGGCCGTCTTATGCACAAATGGTTGCCTGCTGAGGGTAGCTCCAAGCCATTCTAACATACAAAGCAGGAAATCCCTCTGGTATGAGCACCAGGGGGATGTCTTTCCATTTATTTTAGCCTCAGGAGCTGGGGAAGAGCTTCCCCTGCTCTCAAGGATGTTTAATTTTTTTCTCTGAAATGACAACCAGCGCACGTGGTGGGCTGCCATCATTTCAGAGAAAGTGAAAGTGAAATAACCCTATCGGATCATTTCACTTTCATTGCTTTGGTGCTCGGGGCATATCTCAGCCCCCATGCACCGAAGCAGATAAGAAAGATATTGTTAGAAAGGGGAGAATCTCCCCTTTCCAAGAGCACCTTTGCTGGTGGATTCTTGCTTGGGGTCGCCGTAGGAGGGTGATCCCCTAGCAAAGATGCACTCCACTAGGCACCAGGGACTCTTTTTTTTTAGGGGGAGCTGCCCACTTGCAGTGGGCTAGTGCCCCCCCCCCCCCCCCGACCCAAATGTCTTTTTGTCACACCTGGGGGCAGATTGGAGGTTCAGTGTCAGCGTGTGTCTCAGTTACGCTGCAATAACAGTAAGTTTATTCCATCATTTTCATTTGGGTATAAAATATAGGGTTTGACTACAGGCGTCCCTCCTCATACTCCTCATATGGACTCATGGGGCCCAATGATGGTAACATTTTAAGTATGAAACTATCTTTAACACATATATGCTGGCGACACTACATCACATGTTGTGTGTTTGTACTGTCTTGTGCGCATTATTTCCACATGTAAACACACCTTTTTTGTGGCATATTTTAATAATTTATTTCACCACCACTGAACCACCCAGACTTATGGAAAACAATATAGACCATAACGGTCGTGTTTTTTTTCTTTTCAAAACTCTTTTTATTGATAGATCGCACATAAATTAGTAGTTGGCAGCACTCCGTACCCCGGAGGAGCTGCAAGCAAGCAATTGTCATCAGATACAGCTATCCATATTTTATCACATAACAAAACCCTCAACTCCCGACCCATCTACACCCCCCCTCCCACCAATACCCTTGCCCCCAACCCAGATCCCCCCTTTCCCCCGGCACAGTGTCATCTACATCCTGTAAAGAAATAACAAGTTACATATATAGTGCTGTACATGGCATGACGCCCTTAGAACCCCTCTACAACAGTCTGCCAGTGTCTCTTGGCAGTGCTGGCGGTTCCAGCCATATGGCCCTGTAGTCTGCCCACCTCTTCCATAAATTGTAATGCTTCCTAGGGCAAATTGGCCACTCTAACCCCATGCAAAAATCTAGGCCCTTTTTCCACACCCCGATCTTAGGAGCCTGGGGGTCCTTCCAGGCCTGAGCCACGTCCCGCTTCGGAACCACTAGGCCCAGTTTGAGCAGATGCCTCTTGTAGATGTTGCCTCCCACTCCATCAAAGACGTGGAGAAGCCCCAATTTGGGAGTGTGCGGAAGGTCCCAACCCAACACCTCAGCCAAGCAGTCCCACACTACTGTCCAGAATCTAGCCAAACCGCCACAGCTCCACACCGTATGTAAGAATGTGCCCAGCTCATGTCCACAGCGCAAGCATTCAGGGGACTCAATCAATCCAGCACGCCAAAGTCTTTCCCTGGTGTAGTAAGACCTGTGTAGGTACTTAAATTGGATAAAGCTCCGGCGCACAGCAATGGCCGCCCCTCTTGGGGCCTCAAGGGCTTCCCGCCAATCCTCTTCCTCCAGTTCCCCCACATCTCTTTCCCAAGCATCCCGCAGTTTCTGTAGTGAAGAGGAACAATGTGTGACTAAGGTTTGATAGATGCGGGATATTTTCTTGTCTTCCAGGTCTCCCATGAACAGTTTGGCCTCTATTGGGCTAAACTCCGGCAAGGAGTCCAAGCCCTCCAGAGCAGGTGTAATGGCATGACGGAACTGCAAATACTTGAAAAACTGCGTTCGGGGCATATGGAACTCCTCACTGAGTTCCTGAAAGGATTTGAGTGGTGTACCTTTTAGGACGTGACCTAGAGTGGAGATCCCTATGGAGTCCCAGCCTCGGAAGCCCTCCAGGGCCATTAGTGCCGGCAATCGACCGTTGTGCCAGAGTGGGGTCTCCACCGTCAGCCTACCCCACCAACCCATATGGCGCAGTGTCTGCCTCCAAATCTGGAAGAGCACCTGAGTGGCCCTGGGCAACCCCTTCCTCAGCTGTGCGGAGTAGAGAATGGCATGCAACGTGTTCGGTTCCATGAGGTATCTCTCGAGGGCGTATGCCGGGTCTCCTCTATCCCCATACCACCATTCATTCAGGATCAGGAGGTGGGACGCCTGGTAGTAGGACAGAATATCGGACGTCGCAAGCCCTCCGCAGTATGTAGACAGAAAGCACGTACATAGGGCCACTCTCACGGCTCCCCCCGCTCACAAGAACTGGTTTAGTGCCGAATTTACTTGGCGGAACCATTGTGGCGGGATCAAATATGGATGGTTCTGAAGCTGGTATAGCAGGCGTGGAAGAGCAACCATTTTGAAGATGGCCGACCTGCCATAGATATTGAGGGGCATACGAGACCAAGACTTCATGTCCATCCGAACTCGGTCCCAAACCAGAACCATGTTACGCTCCCAAGCAATAACTGGTGACGTCGTCAGAAAGACTCCTAGGTACATGAGACCCCCGGGAGCCATCTGTAGTGGTGAGGTCCATGAGCCGAGTCCCTCAGGGTCGCCCAGCACCCACAAGGTGGATTTGCGCGGGTTTAGGTACAGTCCTGATACTTCGCCAAATACTCTCATAATTTCCAGTACTCGTGGTCCCGACCTGTTCAGGTCTGTAAGGAAAAACAGGACGTCGTCCGCATAGAGCGCAATCCTGTCCGACGGACCCGCCTCCCATTCGAGGCCCCGTATTTGTGCGTCCATCCGGACCCAAGCGGCTGGCGGCTCCATGGCTAGAGCGAAGAGGTATGGCGAGAGGGGGCATCCCTGTCGAGTGCCCGGTTGTATGGAGAAGACCGCTGACGTAGCTCCAGCCACTCTCACTGAGGCAGTCAGATCTGTATATAGTAGCTTCAGGTAGGACATGAACCTTGGCCCCAGGTTGAGGAGAGAGAGGAGTGCAAAGAGGTAAACCCAGCTCAGGGAATCAAAGGCCCTGTCTATATCCGCTAGGAACAGCGCTGCAACGGTCGTGTTTTTTAACCTCTCTTTTACCTTTATATCCTTGCAGGTCTTTTTGATATTTAATACAGGCCAATTAGGTGCTGTATATTTATTTGTATTTTATCTTTATTAATTCTTTATAATAATTGTCTTGATTGTGACACCTGGAGTGGGAACATCATTTTTCCTTCTAGGTCCTGAAGAAATGCCTTGGGGTGAGCCATGAAACTAGTTGACCATAAAGGGACACAATAGGTACTGACACCTAAGGTTTTCCCACACATCCCCAGATTTTTAGCATACCTTCTTTGGGGTAAGGAATACATTTGTTTTTGGACCCACGCATTTTGTATTTTTAACCTTTTTTCACTTCTGCTAAAAAACCCACTCCCTTTGAATGTATCATAGGTGGATAGGTGTATAGGGACCCCCTCCTATATTTAACAATGTAGTGCTCCTCCGTATCCGTTGGTAGCAGCACTCTCCTGTCCGTAGAGGACAGGAATGGACCCAATGATGAAGCATGCCACCAAGGGGAAACCTGGGTGGGTGAGGGTTTTATGAAAAGAAAAAAACCTTTTCTTTTCCTTTTGTGTCTTCTGCAAAGTATTAAAAATCCCCCTTCGGAGGAGCTTAGCGAGCATCCAAGATGGTCGAGTGAGTGCAGGGCTCCCCGGACCCTCGCCACTCCTCGCAATTTATCCTGAGGATATCCTGATTTCTTGGACGGCTCTTCGAAGATGAACCTCGATAGAGTCATTAACTCTTCTCAGAATTGAAATCGGACTTGGGTAACCGAAATTACGGCACTTTGAACTTTCGAGGCCCACCTGGAGGCTGTGCCGGGGCCTTGGCTACTTGCGGATCCGGGACGGAGTTGAACAACAACGGCAGTGGGGCCTCCTTGGTAGCCGCATCTCTACTTTCGGTTTCGTTTCCGGATCCCCGCATGGTCTGATTGAGAGACCGTTTCGCCTGGCTGGGGACCAGTCCAGCCCCCACTTAATGTCTGAACTGCCTCCTCATTTTATCTATTTTGTATCACACTGTGACTTTTTCTTGGTCATACGAGCCAGCCCTTGTGGTTTTGTGTTGGCACCCAGATTGCCGGCGGCCATTTTCACCAGGTCTCGTGGGCCCCTCCGGGGAGCAGTCTCCAGTATGGCGGGCAGGGGTGACGCAGAGAAGCGGAAGACTAAGACGACTCTTCGTGGTGGACCGGTCCAGACAAATGTTATGGACCGGTATACTCAAGCCAAAGGCTCCCCCGGGCTTTCCAGTCGTACCCCGGAGGACGTCAGAGACGACCCTTCTGTTCCTGTTGAGCTGTCCCTGCAGGACATTATGGGCGCCATCACCGGCATGAGGGAAACCATCGGCCAGCAATATGAGGCCCTGGCTAATAAAATCGACACAGTGGCCGTGGATGTCACTCTGATCAGGGCCGACCTGTCTAAAACAAATGAAAAAGTCAAATTACTGGATCTGAAGACCTCCAGCCTCACGGCCGATGTGGTGGAACTCCAAACCGAGCTTGGAAATTTGAAATTGGTGAATGACCAAATGTCCCATCGGCTGGAGGATTATGAAAACAAGGCAAGACGCAATAACATCTGCGTCATTAGCGTTCCGGAAAATCCCGAGACTCACTCGGTGGACCTCCTGGTCGAAGATCTGATCCTCACCCATCTTGCCCATTCTGGCCTGAGTAAATTCTTCGCTGTGGAGCGTGCACATCATGTCCCGGGCGGTCAGCCCAAGCCGGGCGCCCCTCCGAGGCCTATCATTGTGAGACTTTTCCATTTTAGAGATTGTGATGCGATCTTGCAGGCATCGAGAGTGCATGGCCCGGTGAAATTTGAAAACTCCTAGTTTAACTTTTTCCCGGGCTTCACCAAACTTGTGCAAAGACAAAGGATGGGTTTTCTCGGGGTTAAGCGACGTCTCCGGGACCTGGGCCTGAAGTACGCCATGCTTTTCCCTACCAGGCTTTGAGTGGGATATGAGGAACGGACCTTCTTTTTCGATCGACCGGACAGTGTGAGTGACTGGTTGGATTCCCTGCCGGGCCGAGGCGATCGGACGGAGCACCCTGGCGGTGCCGAGGGTGGTGAGCCTACGCAAAAGTGACTTTTCGGTCCCTGATTTCTGAACATTGGACTTTGCTCAGCTGGGTGCTATTTCTCTTGTGTATGTTGCCCTGTAGTAGTCCACTTTTGGGTGGCGGGTGGGGACGGGCCTCTTTCCTCCTCCGAGGTCTTTTTGTAGAATGGGATTGTTAGGGCGACAGGCACACTGCATTTTGGGGTGGCTTTTTAGTCTTTTGCAGGGGTGCAGGGAGGGGGGAGTTGTAACGGGTTTTAGTTGGGGGGTGGGGAGGGGTGTTTGTGTTTGTGTTTTTCTTTCTCAAGGCGACATACTGGTTCTTTCTCTGCTCCTGATGTCCTACTCTTCGTGGGGAGCCCCATGCAGCATGTTTGGAATGGGGGGTAGTGGGCTGAAGCTCATATCTTGGAACGTCAATGGTTTGGGTGATCGTATAAAACGGGGTGTTGTACTGCAATATTTACGGCGTTTGTCCCCTGATGTTGTACTTCTGCAGGAGACGCACCTAGTTGGTAATGTGTGTCACGCTATGAATAGGTGGGGTTACCGATTGGTCGCACACTCCGGATTCACCACTGGTTCTAGAGGGGTTGGTATTCTGGTCCGGTCTTCCCTCCCTTTTGAGATTGATAATGTCACTCTTGATGACAGAGGGCGTTACGCCACCCTCCCCGGTAGGTGGGAGGGCAAGACTCTCTCCTTGGTCACTGTTTATGTACCCCCAGGCCTCCAGACCTGTACTTTCTCGGATGTTGGTCGGATGATGCTGGGGCTCCCTGATGGTCTTCTCCTTATGGGTGGGGACTTCAATTCGGTACTTTCCGGCGATTTGGATCATTACCCCCCCAGGGACCTTCCCGCGTCTCAATCATGGCTTGGTGGGTTCCTGGACACTTTTGGTCTGGTGGACTGCTGGAGGTTAATGCACCCGACGCTACGTCACTACACCTTTCACTCCGGTTATCATGGCAGTCTCTCCAGGCTAGATTACTTCCTTATGCCCGCTGTCCAGTCCTCCTACATAGGGGAAGTTAGCCATTTGGCCCGGGGTATTTTGGATCATTCTCCTGTGTTGCTTCTTTTTGATATGGGTCTGCACTCTGCGGGGCGGGTCGCCCCTATCAATCCCTGGCACTTGCGTAACCCCAAGACCCGCACCAGCCTCATGAAGTTGCTTGACCACTACTTCCTGGAGAATGAGGGGTCGGTCTCGTCCTCAGTGTCCCTGTGGGAAGTCTTTAAGGCTGTTATTCGCGGACACGCCCTATCTTTAATAGCAGAGACTAAGAAAGCTAGGAATGGGGAGGTCGAGAGTCTGGAGGCTGAAATACTGGATTTAGAGGAGGACCTGGACACAGGTGTCACCCGGGACAAACTCCACGCCCTTAGCTTGAAACAGTTTGATTATAAATCCCTTGTGACGGAGGCCGCCAAAACGATGTACAGAGAACAGCAAGGTAGATTGTATAATGTTGGGGATAAGGCGGGTAAACTGATTGCCTGGCTCGATAAGAAGGAGAGAGCGAATCGTGTTGTCCCTGTGATTCAGAATTCTGACGGTGTGGATGTGAATGACCCTGGTGAGATTGTGGAATGTTTTGCTGATTATTTTTGTGTGGTCTACTCCCCGGTGTCTGACAGAGATGAGGATGACTCTCGCTTTTTGTTGAGAGACATCGCGCTGCCCTGCCTGTCTGAAGAGGATCGGGAGAGTATGAAGGCATCGTTGTCGGTTGACGAGATTGCGACTGCCATCCGTTCCCTCCATTCCGGCAAAGCCATGGGGCCTAATGGCTTGCCCATTGAATTATACAAATTACGCCCGGACAAGGTCGCACCATATCTTTGTGATATGTTTACGGAGTTGCGTGATCTTGGGTCCCTCCCTAGTGACCAGCGCCTGGCTACTATAGTGATAATTCCCAAAGAGGGCAAACCTCGTGACCGCTGTGCCTCATACAGGCCTATCTCCTTACTGAATGCTGAGCCTAAGATTCTCGCTAAGGTCCTTGCTAACCGCCTCCTCACTGTTATTTGTGACCTGATCCATCCGGATCAATCTGGTTTCATTCCGCACCGGAACACTGCTTTAAACTTGCGCCGCCTTCATGGCGTCCTCGCCAGGGCGGAGCGTCTGTCTGAACCGGCCATCTTGGCTTCATTGGACGCCACAATGGCCTTTGACACGATAGAGTGGCCGTACCTTTGGGCCACTCTCGAAAAGTTTGGCTTTAGTGCGGGATTTATCAGTTGGGTGAGGCTTTTATATACGGACCCGCTGGCTCAGGTGGTTGTCAATGGTAGGGTCTCCCAGTCCTTCGCACTTGGGAGGGGTACTAGGCAGGGGTGTCTTCTGTCCCCCCTGCTCTTTGCTCTTGCCCTGGAGCCGCTCGCAGCCTGGCTCCGATGGGAACCCTCGATAAAGGGCATTCAGTGGACCCCTGACTTTGAAGACCGGGTTTCGTTGTACGCCAACGATATTCTTCTGTATCTCAGTTCCCCTCGCAAGTCCCTCAATGTCCTCTTTGACGTCCTAACTTCTTTTGGCAAAAACTCCGGTTTGATTATTAATTGGTCTAAATCGTATGTTTATGTAATCTCTGGTGGCCTTCCTCCCTTGCCGACTAGGTTCCCCATTCAAATTTCTCACTCTGGCTTCAAGTACTTGGGGGTTTACATATCGTTGGACTCAGCTGCCCGCTACGAGCATAATCTCCTTCCTCCTCTCCGACGCTTGAAGCTTGACGTAGCTCGTTGGCGTAGACTGCCGCTGTCCCCTCTTGGTCGAGCGACGCTGTTTAAAATGATGTCCCTACCCCGATTTCTCTAAGCACTTCAGAACTCCTTTGATATTATTCCGGCGAGCTACTTTCGGGAGGTGGAGGGTTTACAGAGGAGACTTGTTTGGGACGGTCGAGCACGCATCGCTCTCTCAAAACTAACTCTCCCCTGGTATGACGGGGGCATCGCACTCCCAGACATCAGGAGGTATTATTGGGCCTCCCACTTGTCCGCCATTAACCATGCTACATATGCACCCGGTCTGAATCCAGCGTTTGCGATGGATAAATACCTGTTGCCTGGTGGCGACTTCAACAGAGCACTCTACTCTCGGACGGCGGGGAGGAACCTATCGGGACCCACCAAGGTTGCAGTGCGTGTATGGAAGGATGCCAATGTGGCCATGGGATGGAATGATCGACTGACGCAAGCGACCCCTTTGTTTGCTTCAGAACGATTGTGATGCCTCTGGACGACGAAAGGTTTCGAGAACTGTGACACGATTGGCATTAGTAGAGTGGGTGATCTTTGGGTAAACATCTGTACGCCCCCCTTTGCAGACATCCTAGACATTTCCTTGTCCCCCTGACCTCTGAGGTTCCTTGATTACTGTATTCCTTACCCGTTTGTCCTGACTTCCCCACTGCCTCCCCCCACTGGTCATCTCTATCGTCCTCCTGATTCTCTATCCTGGTATGGTAGGTCTCCCCCGTCTGAGCTAGACATCTTCTGCAATGTTTCTCGCCTTGAGTTTTTTGTTCCTTCGTTCTTTTCTTTGTTCCTTTATAAAAACTTAAAAATACTTTGTATCCTGCATACCTCCTTTGTTGGCGAACGTGTATCCTGTACCTCTGCTGGACCTATTGGGGTCAACCGCTGCTTTTTGACTCTACGTAATTAATCTACAAACACTAGCGGCCGGCCCTGTGGTTGTAGGCCCAAATCTGTAATGATTTTGTTTTGCACAATAAAGTTTTTCACAAAAAAAAATCCCCCTTCCTTTTTTTTTAGGGTACCTCTCTTGATTATTTGCATACAGGTATCACCTTCGGATCCTAGGTGTGAAAGAACATAAAAGAGCTGCACTAATCCTTGTCAGAAACAGTGTCTTTTCTCTGCTCTACAAAGTTCACTAAAAAAGGAATTGCTCTGTGCTGCAGTTCGGAGTTTAACACAAATTTAAATCATTGACTCTTAAACCAAAACCAATGAGTCTTGTAGAATAAAACGTATTCATCGCCAATAGATTTGATAATTTCCTTTTCTATTTCTTCTGTTAGCATCAAGTTCAATTGACACTGTGCATCAGTGTCATCATCTATTTCATCCCCAATCCCATTGCATTCCTGACCATCTCGGCCCTTCATCAGGGGTGGAATATTCTGGAAGAAAAACAAACGCATACTTTTAACCATCAAAGATACAAACAAAGGTACAAATCAGATCACCTTAATCATAAATGAAGTATATAAAACCAATGTACAAAAATATTGCCATAATTGTTGTCAAAGGGTGGACACTCACAGTGCGCTCATGTCTAGAATAAGTATGAAGCACAAATATGATGCAGAACCCAAATGTATAAACACTGTCATAATAGTTACCATGCTGTCTGATAAATTTGAAAATATATGTGTGTTTTCATTGTAGAAAACTAACTTAATCTTGTACATGATTATGGGGTGAAATGATCCAAAGGTCTTAGTACCAAAATGACAAACCAAAAACTCCAACAACGTCACTGTGTATTTAAATTGCCTGTAACACCATGTGAACAAAAAAATATCCTAAAAGTTTCGGGGTGATTCGTCAAGCGGGGGCGGAGAAAAAAGGAACCTTTAGCAGCAGCTACAGCCCGAACTGATGAATGGAATTACACCAAATTTGGCAAAGAGGTGTAAATCCGTTCAGTAGTTCCTGAGAAAACCAAAAGTAAAATCACATATATATCTATGGCCGCGCAGGATCCGCGCACCCTCCCATGACAAGCTGTATGCTAATTGGCTGTCAACACTACAAACCAGGAAGTGTTGGCAGCCATCTTGTGGCACAAGAAAACAGTAAAACAAATGCACAAAACGCAAAAAGGGGGCAGGGTAGAAATAGCCTGACCCCTAGGCCTGCTTAGGTGTCCCACAAGGATCCCAGGCCCCCCCCCAATTTTTTTTAATCGGCAAAATCTGCACAGGGTGCGCTGATCCTGCTGATAAAAGAAAAAAAGCGCGGGCTCCCGGGCTTCCTTGCTATTTAGCCCCAGGGGGTCCAAATCCCAGGGGCAATGTTAATATTGGGTGGAGGGCCCACCAGGCCCGGGGCTTCAATACAATACATTTGAGGGGCTCGTAGCCCCCCCCCAGCCCCTGGGACCACCACCCCCGGGGCTTCTAACAGAAATGGTTAGGAGGCTCAAAGGCCACCCCCCAAGCCCCAGGGATCGCCACCCCGGGGCTTTTACAATATATGTGGGGGAGCTCACAGCCCCCCACCAGCCCCGGGGACCACCACCACCCGGGCTTCTGAAAAAAGTGGGTGGGGGGGCTCAAAGGCCCCCCAAGCCCCGAGACCGCCACCCCCCAGGTCTCTTGAAACATATTTGCAGGGGGCTCATGCCTCCCCGCAACCCCGGGGACCGCCACCCCCCTGAGCTTTTATATATATATTTTTTTAACCTGTGTGGGGGGCCTCAACCCCCCACATGCCCCGGGGACCGCCAGCTCCACGGGGAACGAAATCAAAAAATTGGGGGGTCCTTGATGGACCCCCAAGCCCCGGGGACCACCACCCCCGGGACTTTGTACATGGTGGGAGGAGGCCCTCCTGAAATCCTCGATGGCCCTGGGCCCCGGCTCCTGCAGTGTCCTGGGCTGCCCACCCCCGGGACAGTGCATTTTAGATGTCATCAGTAATGTCATCAATGATGTCACTGACCATGTCATTAGTGATGTAATATGTGACATCATCACCAGTGCATTGCGGGCGCGCAAGTTATAGTTAGCTGAACTAACTATAACAGGGGAATTTCAATGGTTTTGTACGAGTGAAATGTCCAGCTAACTATAACGACCCTGAAACCTATGTTTTTTTGGTGAATTATTAAGGTTTTTTAAATGCTAATTCCTAACTATAAAGTTCCTGAAACCTATGGTTTTTTCAGTGAATGTATTGTAGTGTAGTTCCTAGTTTCCCACATTAGGCTAACATACTTAACTGGTGCTTCTAACTAAGCCTACCCCAGTGTGCCTGACCTAAGCCTAACACGTGGAAGGGGAGTAAGTAAGTAGCTTTAAGTTAAGTTGGTTTTGCCAAGGTTTGTTTCAAGAATTCTCGTCTAAGGGTTTAGTCAACACCATACCTCTGAATAGAATGATGGAGGATTGGTATCTCCTTCAGGGGTCTCTCTCGATATCCCAGTCACCCGCGAGGGTAAACCGGAAGCGCCGGGACTGGATTTCTCTGCACGAGAAAGGCAGCGGCTTCTCTTCAGCGCGTCGAGGAAGGAGGGGGGACAGCGTCCGCGGGCAGCTGGAATCTGCTGGATGTCTTCGCAGAGGACGGCTGTTCAGCTCCTTAAGCGTACTGCACCATAGTTCGCGCTGTAGCGGCGATAATGGTAATCAGCAGCTTCACCACCACAGGATAGCAGACTGCAGCGACAGAGTGCTAGATTTACCAACACAGGGTCATGCAGGCAGCTGGCATCAGCAACAGGCAACGAACATTGCTTAAGGCAACGTTGGTAATATTTATACCTGACAGGTGCCGGGTTTGACGCAAGTTTGCTGGACATAAGACGTCAATTAAAGATGTCACTAGGAAGTGATAGTTATCAGTTGCTCATTAGAGTTCCATTACTAATCAAAACATAGCAAGCGGGGATTTCCAGGTTTGCTAAGTTTTTATCTTGTTGAAGAACTCGGAGTGTTATCTAGGAATATCAGATAGTGACTACTGCTCTGTCATTGCACTAATTGGTCGCAAAGGAAGTAGCAGAGAGTCATGCTGGAATGTGGCTCTGTTCGTGTGAGGCCAGAGATGACTTTTCAGAAAATCGCACTTGAACGGTTATGCCAATATAGGGAATAAATGGATTTATAGCCGAATAGGGGCATAAGGTCACAGTATCGATCAGGAACCTAGATAAACACGCAACACCCACTCCACGTTTTCATGTCCATCAAAATTACTAAAACTAAAGCAATTAGATGCATGTGTAACATTGCCCACCCCAAAATACATAAATGCATTCGAAATAGGCGTACTTGTAATACATGAATTTTAGGTACTGTACGTTTTTTAAAGCATAGTAATCATTCAAAAAATTATTGCATATGAAAGCAATGAACGATTATGCAAAAGGAATTACACATGAAGTATCTCTGACAGAAGAAAAGCGAGATAAATCATCACATAAAAATGCATTGTAATAACATGTGTGCTAGAGGCTGGTGTAATGTTGTTATGTCTCTAGATGTGTTTAGAAATAGAAGTGTGAAGCTTCTGTTCTCTAAGAATAGTTTTTACGTTAAGCAAAGAATTGTTCTTGCCAAAAAAGGTCAATATTAGAAAAATTGTCCAATTCAAAGAAAATAGATTTCCAAAGCTCTTGGCAGTTTTTGTTGATCAAAACTGAAGGCCGAATTCATAGTTTATGGGAACGCTGTGTGTCGGAAAGCTTTTCAAAAGTTATTGTTTCTGTATGGGTGAGAACATCGTATCAGACAGGCTCTCAAAGAATTGGTCTACAAAATCAGGTGATAGTTCAACCAAATTAGATAGCACTGTAACTTGGCAGGTGTGAGAATGATTGCTGTCATCGAAGGCAGGACCAGCAATGCTCACAGAACGTTGTACCTGGATGATGTTGCTTTTGTCACTCGCTCCACTGTTACCACTTGGCTGTAGTACAGGAGTCTCCACAAATGCCGTCATCAGGATTGGTAGCCGCTGGGGACAACACAATGCGTGAGCCGTTATTGGACTGAGCAAAGTATCGACGTCCATTGGTACTGCTGATGGAAGTGAAAGACAGATGTCCAACACGCATTCATCGCCGCAAAGCATACACCGTAGCACAGGTAAAATGCAATTTTGCCATATCGGTCTGAATGAAAGGAACCAGGTCATGTTTAGATCTCTCAGCCTGGCCAATCCGAGGACGTTAGTTATCCTGTCCCTGTAGCGCATTGCTAGGATTGTCTCTTCCATTCCCATGGGAGCTATGTCTGAGCCGAGGCTTGCCATAACGTAGCAGGAGGGTCAAAAATAGAATCCCTGCAACGAGTCCCAAAAATAGTGGTATGCCGCCAAAAATGGAGTGCACAAAATTAGGAAAGATTCCCAAAATTGCCTGGAAGGGTGTTAGCAGTCCCGTAAAGACTGTCTTAAATATGCCTGGGATGCTTGTTGCACTAGACATGTTAAGGAGTTGGCTGAACATTTCTACGAAATGCACGGGGCAATTTGTTGATAAAAGGTCATGAACCTCAGTAGCCGTCCTTGCGACTAGAAGATCATACGTCTCTTTAGATGACGTTATAGGCACGCTTGTCTGTAAAAGTACAGATTTCATTTTGCTTAATGTATCAATTCGTATAGAATAGAGATTCAGACGAGGCCAGAGGGGAGTCACTATGTCTGGAGGCCCGCTCGGGAACAATGCTTGCATACAACATTTGACCATGGACGTAACTTGTACTAGATAACTTTTCCCTGGCGTCAGGCCACAACATCTGTGATCCGTTCTAAGAATGTAACTCCCGTTTGCGAGTTGCATAAAGAAGGGCTCTATCTGAGTTGCAGGTGTGACTAGCTGGTGGCATGAAAGGTTGTTTGAATTTCCATCACATGCTCCGTGTAAATTAATACCCTGACACAAAAGTATACCGCTTAGTGAGTGTTTACAGTTGTCACCACTAAGAAATACATTTTTGTCACTGTCACTATAGCAAGAATGAGTGTATGGTAATTTCCATTCGGATTTTACATATCCCTTACCCAATTGTTCATATTGGCCAGCAGGTATGTACTCAAGGCACTTTTTAAATCGGAAAGTTGTAATCGGAATTGTGATAATTCCGTGTATTATCCATTCAATGACAGGACTCTCTGACATTGTCAATGGCAATCTCTCGAGTTTTTCGATGCTCAGGATTGTATAGTCTGCTCCTTTCTGTGCCAAACTGATCTGTTTATCAGTAAGGTTAAAACTGAAAAATAATGACGTTGTGTTGATTAAACGCCAAGGCACATAGCCTGAACGAAGATTTTGCAGCGTCCAGCCTAATTCTATAATAGAGCGTAATTGAGACTGGCCATGTTGTAACATTAGCAAATCTCTGTCTATCACATCAAAGGCAGAGGATACAATATTGTCCAAAGAATATATTCTGGAAGACAGAGTCGTTAACCCATTGTCTACCACAGAAAGTGATTTCTCCAAATTAATACGATCAATTTCTCGTATTTTTTCAGCAGTTTCAATTTGCTTTACTTTCCAAGCCTCGTTGTAAGCAGCATAGATACTGGTCGCTATGAAACGCTTTTGACGCTGTTTGCGTGGTCCAAGAATGAAATCGCGCAAATCAGCACCATCTTTTAATAAAGACAAGTGTTGCTTAATTTCAGCCAGTGTGGACGAAGTTAGCCATTCTAGGCAGAGTTTCCCTACACTGTATGTTGTTATAATCCCTGGATGTTGTCTCTGGGAGTATCTAGGGTCTAATCTGGTCATTTTTAACCGCTGTGTTATATTCAGGAACCTATCTTGACAGCTATTTGTGTCTGTAGGCCAGATTAACCACTTTTTCCAATCAGGATGTGTTCTGTTGAAATGTAAAATTTGTGACACGTCTAACTCAATATCTGTGGTTGTATTCTCAGGTATTGGCTTCGGTATAGACGGTGTTTTAAGGTCTTTGATCTTAGCTAGGCCAAGACAAGATGTTTGGTGTATTGTGTCATTTAAAAATAACATTTGTTTAGGTATCATGCAGGTTCTAAATAGTGCTTCAATGCCTTGCACCTGCCAATCTTTTGTACCCCAAATTGTTTTCGTTTCAATATTATTTTTCCAATAATCAAAACCAAATGTCATCATTTTGTCATAAAATGCTTCTGAATATATCAATTTAGAATTTGTCAGCATTGTTTTCATTCCTGTTTTATCTAACAGTTTGTAATAAAACGTTTCTGCATCACTGGTGTTAAACCCTGAGAAGTATTTGAATTTCTCAAAAAATGCTTTAGAACTGCTTTTAGGTGGTGTAGAACAATGTTCCCATTGATTATACATAAAAACATTTCTAGGCTGTGCAGATTTATGCAAGTAATGATCCCCATAGTGGGTGTAACAGAATAACTGCTCATAACTAGATGAACCTTGTAAATAATCATGATCTGTGAATCTAGCTGACATTACTAAATCAGACATCATGTCATTAATACTGTTAAAGTCCCAATCATCAGAGAATGTACTAGGTGTCACAAAGTCACTTAAGGAAACCTTTAGTTGATGAGGATACTTCAGGATTTCGACCGGACCATAGATCTCATAGTCTGTTTTCTCCCATACTACCCCACCAGGTATTGGAATTACTGTGACATTTACTGTTGACAGTTCTCTTTTCTTCACGTGGGATGATCTATGTGGTTTCAGGACTAGGTTGATGTTCTGACTTGCTGTGTCCATTGTAATATATTTTCCTTCAATGAATTTTCCCAAACATAGTACCACGATGAGCCAAAGCAGGAGGAAAAATACACCTAGACCGAACCAGAACTCTAGCCAAGGGGAAATTAGGTAGATTTCCTTCAGTTGATGAAAGAGTTCCGTTGCCTTTTTCTTTAAAAGACTTTTTTGTTTCTGGCATCACTTCGGGATCGTTTAAATCTTCAGAGAAGTTGTCGAAGTTGATGAAATAACCAGAGGCAGTTCTGTCAATTGATGGGATTGTTCTTTCAATCTGTCTCTCGGTAGCACTTTCTGATGCCACATCATTGTAGACTGGTGTTGTTTCTTGACGAACTGTTTCAATCTGTGTTTCAAGAGGCACGAGTTCCATGGCATTATTGCATAGTCCTTCATTGTGCACTGCAGGCTGATCGAATGTGATGAGTCTTTCAGTTTGAACCTCTTGGATTGTTGCAAGTTTGGGTATTCTGTTGTTTCTTGGGAGTCCACTGGGCCTACTGTTGATTATAGGCCACATACTTGTGGTTTTACCAGATCGATAGACACGACTCTGTTCTCCTTTTTACCAGCAAGGGGCGGTAGCACAACTGATCTTGTTCCGGTGACTGCTAAGACAGGTACTGTTTTTCTGTAAGAAGGCCCAAATTCCTTCTTAACCGCGATCTTTTCTCTGACTAGATCCCCAATCTTTGGAATCCAGACAGGCCTTGCTGGGGCTGTTGCGGGTGGTGCCTCGTCAGTGGTACTTGGCTGTTGCTTTAACTTTATGTTGCTTAATGATTTTCTTGTTTCATTCAGTTCCTGTAAAACAGCCAAACGGTCTTTTACATCAAAGTGCGTTGTTTCTTCTTGTACCACTGACATCTGACTATCGAGGTCCTGAACGCGCATTCTAATTCCGAACAATAGTTCGTATGAGCTGAAACCTTTTAGAGAATTTCTTGGCATGTTGTTAAGACTAGTCTGGACACTTATTAAATGTTTGACCCACCCAGCGCCTGAACCTAATACCTTCGCTGTTATAGATTGCTTTATGTCACGGTTTTTTCTTTCTACCACACTATTCCCTTCGGGGTGCGACGGACAAGAATACCGCAACCCAATTCCCATGCTAGCCATGGCCTCCCTATAAGCTCGAGAGCTGAAAGCAGGACCCTGGTCAGAATGGAACGTGGTAATTGCGTATGTGCCGATATTGACTCGCAAATCTTTTATAACCGTTCTAGCGTCAGCCGAGCGCTGGAGGCCTCATTTTTTAAGTGCTTTTCGTCTTAATGGTGTGCACTGGGACGCGCTTCTCTTCTTTGATTGCGCAGATAGACCGCCTTATGCTGTCTAGAAGGGATCCTGAAACTACACTGGCCTGTTCATTTCTGCGATCTCGGTTGCAGTTTGGACAGTTTTGAGCAAAACATTGAATATCTATACTCATTCCTGGCCACCAGTACTCTGATTGCAATTCTTTCAGAGAGGCTTTGATTGTTTGGTGTCTCAGACCCAACCCCATGTGTGCTTCCAGTAAGAGGAAGCCCCTCCTGCTCCTGTTTGGAATTACTCTGTCCCCCACTCCAGGGATTCGAGCAAAAGGAACGGAGTTTGCATCGATTATGTATGCATAATTGAGTGGATAGTTTACGGGTAGTGCTGCACAGTCGCCTTTTACGGTCGTTTTTACTGCCAGCATGGTTTCCCCGTCTATGCACTTATCTGTACGCTTTTTTGTGGCTACGGAAGCCGGTTTAGTTGCTTCCGCGGTGGCTGTATTAGCCAATGAATTCCCTGCAACGTGAACGCCATCACGTTGAAGACTATGTGCGTGAATCACGTGAGTCTTTTGTAGTTCTTTGTGTAAAAGAGCTACCTCGTTCCAGAGCAATTTATGCTTTATTGTGGCACCTGTGTCATCTTTGTAGTCGTTTTTGATCCAACTCTGCAGTTTATTGTTGTAAGAGTTGACGCAAAAATGAGAATCGCACACTATAAGTGTCGGGAATTCACGTTCTGCATTTTCGAGCGCCATCTTTAAAGATCTGATTTCAGTTCTCTGAACCGAACAGTTTCTTACAGATTCAGTTTTTGTTACTTTCGGTCTGAATTTACCGCACAGCCAACGACCTTTAATAATCGCACATGCTGCCTCGTAGGATTTTCTCCCTACGTTGAAATGCTGTACAAAGCTATCTGTATAGATTATACAGGCGTATTGTGGGAGAGGCAGAATTTCGATTGGCAGAGGATATTCTTCTTCATATTCTAAATCATTCAGTTCTTCGAATTGCGGGGCGAAATAGTATTTCACATCTTCCGCTCCTAGAGAATCTATGCACTGTATCCATTTCGGGTCCAGTGACACTATAGGCAGGTTTACTGGGCTGAATAGCGCCTCGAAGGCGGATTCAGCTGTAAGGATATTAATCCGTTTGCCGTGTGCTAGTTCTCGTTCATTTGCTAATGCGATTTGCACTGCGTTCACAGTTCTTTCTGTGCGACTGAATGCTTTTTCTGCTTGTGTGTACAAGTGAGATTTAATTGAAATTGGTACCTTTTCTCCCTCATTAGAGGTTAAGTACGTGAATCCGCATCTTCCTGGGATGACTCGGATTACAAGATCACGTGTGTTGTCACGTGTATCTAATTTAGTTTTTGCTAACATGTCTGTTTGCAGTGATCTCAAAATTTCTGTGTGTTTTTGAGTCCAATTGATTTGTTTAAGATCAGGTTTAATTAGTTCGTAGAGAGGTTTAACCCTCTCTGCGTAATTTAGTATGTAAGTTCTCCCGAAATTCAGAAAACCTAGAATGGATTGTAAATTCTTCAGCGTTTTTGGAGCTTGGAGTACAGCGCACTTCTCTAAGAAGTTGTCCGCTAGGCTTTTCCCTTCACTTGATAATTCGTACCCTAAGAACAGTACCGTCAGATGGGCAATTCGGGACTTTTTAAAGTTGAATTTGTAACCCTCTGCTGCGAACCCAAGTATAATGGTGTTCACTCTTTTCAAGTGAGTATCCAAGTCGTCGTCTGTGAGATAAATATCATCTACGTAAGACAATGCTTCATCATCATAGATTTGTAGTAACTCTGTTACCCTAGCTGAGAATAGTCCTGGGCTGTTCTTGAACCCCTGTGGGAGTCGACAGAATTTTTTCTGCGACCCAAATGCAGAGAAAGCGGTCAAATATCTGCTTTCTGGTGCAATGTTTTGACAAAAGAAACCATTAGATATGTCTAATGTCGTTTTGTATTTTTTCCTAACTATGTTATTCATTAGGGCTGCACTATGCGAGTTTTGTACTGCAAAAGTTTTGCAACATGTATTAAGGTGTCTGTAGTCCAAAACTAGACGATATGAATTGTCTGGCTTGGAGACAGGAAACAAAGGATTGTTCATTTGAGAGGTGCATGTTTCAATCACCCCCTGGTACTCAAGTTGATCTAAGATCTCCCTGACTTGTTTTTTAGCTTCTTGCTTTATGGGATACTGCCGTTGGGCAGTTGGTTCACTTTTCAATTGGATTTTGTGAGGAGGTGAATCCTCATCCCATCCTACATGATTTTTATATAATGCAGGTGCCTGGGCTACTGCCCATTTCCTTGCATATGTATATTTTTTGTGAATCGGTATGTGATTCGAGAAGGCAGGCATAATCACTTCTTCGCCACGAGGGCACTCCCTGACAAACTCTGGGGGCCAATCTTTTTCAGCTAACAGAATATCATAGCCTTTTGAGAGCTTATCCCAAAATAGACCCTTAATTTTCCTAGTCTTATCACCCTCCATACGCAATGTTATTTCGTATATTTTATGGGGCTCGCTAAGTCTGGCGTCGGCAGTTTCAACCTGAATGTATTCATTCGTGTCCACTGTCTCCAGATGACTCATCAAGATCTTGCGCGCTATACTGATTTCTGCTGCACTGTCCAACATTGTCAATGCCCACTCCCCGTTTTTCAACTGTGTCCTCAGTATTCTCGGCATGGTTGATTACTCTAATACTGGCTACCTTCTTTGTCTGAAATTGAGATTTCTTATTTTGAGCAGGTTCCTTGTCTTTGGACTTGGTGTGCTCTCCTGGGTCTGACCGTCCTCTTCTTTTCGAATTTTGTGGAAAAGATCGAGAGGGACGTGTATCAATACTTTGATATCTATCAGGTTTTTTTATATTATCCCTATTTCTAAGGTTATATCTTTTCTCAGAGGGCTCCCGTTGGGGAGACAGGCGTTCTCGAGTCGGAGTTCTTTCCCTCCGTCGAGGAGACCTTCCTCTGGACTGGAAAACTTTTTCCTTGGGAGTGGATTGTTTATTCCCATCCCAGCTCTTTTTAGGAGTGTTTAAATTATTTTTAATAAATAATTTTTCAGGATTTTCGAGCAGTTGGGGCTTTACTGGTTTCCCACCCAAGCTGTCTCTACCTAATTCTTCATAGCATTTTTCTATGATTTTTGCAAGCTCAACAGGATCTTTTATATCTGTTTCCCTCAACTTCTGGCGGATCGCCACAGATGCTGCTTCTCCTTTAATATTGGCTAATAATATAGCCGTGACCTGCTTGAAGTCTTTCAGTAATTTCATACCTAGATTTAAAGCGGGTTCTGGACCGAATTCATTTTGAATCTGTTTTAGCACTTCTGGTATTACCGCCATAGACGGAACACCGTGTGTTTTTGTGTAAATGGAAGCAAAGACTGTACCCCAAGTGTCACAGTCCTCCACGTGTGGTGCGATTCCCATAGGAAGGCAGATGGTCAAGATTCTGTGTTTCTCTATAGGGGTATTATCAGGAAATACTGCCTCTATTTGAGTGATTTTCTGGGCTAACCAGAAAGGAATTTGTTCCCGTTTTACGGGTGTTTTACCAAGACATGACTGTATGTTCTGTGGTGTAATTTTATTTGTGTTCCCCTGATGAGGGGTCAGCTGTGGTGTATTAACAGCTGGCTGGACTGTTGCAGTCCGCATTACATATTGGACTAATTGCCTATGTATTTTTATTAATGTGTTTAGCTGTACTAACAGCTCTTCTCTAGACATTTTTGCAATGTCAGGATGTGGTGTGTAGCTGGCTAGAACCGGCCACGTTGCTCCTGGTCTACCTAGTGGACCGAGCCTGGTAATGTGATCATTGTGTTTTAGGGCGCCATTAAACCAGAGCAGGTGCTCTTGAAATTTAAGTGGGATTTCAATCTCCTCGAAAGGAGCGTACTCTCCCGGAGGTTCCTCTATTTTGTAATAGTGAAACTCTTTTGTTATAGCGTTTACCGCTGGAAAGTTTATCCATGAATAGAATACCTCTGTCTGCCGATACTCGTGAGCCTCTATCACGAAAATTACTGTACCACCTTGTGGTGTCAGTCCGTTTTCTATAAGTTTTAAAGTTATAGATCTTCTTAAATGTGCCGGGATGATTATTGCATCCGGGTCTGTGTATTCGGGACCTTGCTGAGTCGCATCTGCTGCGGCCCCAGTGGTTCCGTTTTCTGGCATTGTAAAAATGCGAGGTTTGCAGAGTAGGTCTCCAAGGAGACAAAGATTAGATGCACAATATTTTGGAACACTGTATCCTTCAACGTTGAATAAACCAGAGCTTTACATAGGAATCTCTTCCTACTAAGGTCGGGCGGATTTTAACCTTTCACCCACTCCAGACGTCTATTGGAGTATTTACGGGAGAAAGGGGTGTGAAATATGCACGACTGAGTTACTCTACAAGTCTTGCGTTAGTTTATCGCCTTACCAAACGTTTGGGCGCCATGTAGTGTAGTTCCTAGTTTCCCACTAGGCCCTGCGCATTGGAATAACATAAACAGTAGTATCGACGTGGAACTGCGGATATTCCAGGCCTCCACTGACTATGCTAAACTTAATTGGGTTGTGTTACCAACTAGCTCAGAGGTCACTGGAAACTTTCTTCTCTGCATAGGAAGTGATCAGCTTCCTTGGCACAGACAAGAAGGGATTCAGTTTTCCAACAACCGTGCAACATGACAACTTTGCTCCTCAGATCAAGAGTCAATCTCTAGGGTCGTGTGAAACAATAGACATAGATTTCACTCAGTCAGTCTAGTGCAGTTTACTTCCACGAGATGTAGAGAATAGAGAGACGGGCGTTTGTCAATAAAGGGTTAACATTTATTGAACAGTCTTTCTTCTCGTACAAGAGAAATGTATTGCCACAATTGCAATAATTGTTATTATAAAAAGTACGTACAGTAAGATAAGTATTGCGAAATAGAACTGTAAAAGCATTGATATGGTTTCTTAGCCATACAATGGTTTAAAAGTAATAAAACATATATACAGTCATATATACATTAGGCTAACATACTCAACTGGTGCTTCTAACTAAGCCTACCCCAGTGTGCCTGACCTAAGCCTAACACGTGGAAGGGGAGTAAGTAAGTAGCTTTAAGTTAAGTTGGTTTTGCCAAGGTTTGTTTCAAGAATTCTCGTCTAAGGGTTTAGTCAACACCATACCTCTGAATAGAATGATGGAGGATTGGTATCTCCTTCAGGGGCCTCTCTCGATATCCCAGTCACCCGCGAGGGTAAACCGGAAGCGCCGGGACTGGATTTCTCTGCACGAGAAAGGCAGCGGCTTCTCTTCAGCGCGTCGAGGAAGGAGGGGGGACAGCGTCCGCGGGCAGCTGGAATCTGCTGGATGTCTTCGCAGAGGACGGCTGTTCAGCTCCTTAAGCGTACTGCACCATAGTTCGCGCTGTAGCGGCGATAATGGTAATCAGCAGCTTCACCACCACAGGATAGCAGACTGCAGCGACAGAGTGCTAGATTTACCAACACAGGGTCATGCAGGCAGCTGGCATCAGCAACAGGCAACGAACATTGCTTAAGGCAACGTTGGTAATATTTATACCTGACAGGTGCCGGGTTTGACGCAAGTTTGCTGGACATAAGACGTCAATTAAAGATGTCACTAGGAAGTGATAGTTATTAGTTGCTCATTAGAGTTCCATTACTAATCAAAACATAGCAAGCGGGGATTTCCAGGTTTGCTAAGTTTTTATCTTGTTGAAGAACTCGGAGTGTTATCTAGGAATATCAGATAGTGACTACTGCTCTGTCATTGCACTAATTGGTCGCAAAGGAAGTAGCAGAGAGTCATGCTGGAATGTGGCTCTGTTCGTGTGAGGCCAGAGATGACTTTTCAGAAAATCGCACTTGAACGGTTATGCCAATATAGGGAATAAATGGATTTATAGCCGAATAGGGGCATAAGGTCACAGTATCGATCAGGAACCTAGATAAACACGCAACAGTATATATATATATATATATATATATATATATATATATTACCTACTGGCGTCTCGCCAGTAGGTATATATAGTTAGGATTTTTTGTCTATGGGACTTTTGAAAATTCTATGTCTAATAACTTTGGCGTTTGTGGACGGAATCGGCTGAAATTTTCAGGAAAATGGCACATTTTGTTTCTGAGCAGCCCCTGAAAATTTGGGGGGGTTTCGTCAAGGGGGGGCCGAGAGAAAAGGGGGGTCCCAAAACGCGTTTTTCCCATGTTAATTTCCATAGGGCCTTTGGCCTCACTTTTAGCTCGAACGGCTGAATGGATTTGCACGAAACTTGGCAAAATTGTAGGGACTGTTAGCCCGATGTGCCTTTGCTAGGTCTCAATATATGTGCTCCAGTGGATTTTGAGAAATTAACGTTCAAAACAAGATATATATCTGTAACAGCGCTCCGGGCTGCGCTCCGGTCCGCTTACTTTTCGCGAAACGGAACTTTGCGATGCGAAGCTGATTGGCTCCCCGGTGTCTGTCAACATTCTAAACAGTCCTGAGCGGCCGCCATCTTATCTCTCGGTAGGATCGAGAGAGAAGAAGAGGTGAAAAACGAAGGGGGAATTTAATGAAAGGGGGCAAGGTATACCCCTCTTGACCCCCTAGGAATGTTGTTGGGGTTATTAAAGGGTCCCGTGGGGAAAATAAAATAAAAAAAAATTTTCACGGTAGAAGCGCTTCACGGGCCGCGAACTGGGCCGCAAACTGGTAGCGAAACGGGAATTCGCCATTTTGTGCTTTGTTTTAATTAAATTACTAGGTATAAGGGGGTGCGGGAGACGTATCCTAATCCCTTATGTTTTCTGAGGGTGGCTGAGGAGGCTCATATATGTTGATACATGTCTTCCAGCGGCTGTGCGTGAGCTTTTTTTTTTTTTTGCTGCGTGACGTCTGTTAACGTTCGATTCGATGGAAATCAGGAAGTGTTGACCGCCAATTTGTCAGTGCGATAAAATATTTTGTTATAAATGAATCCTTATTGATAAACATTGTCTGCGCCATCTTGCCTTTTTTCCAATGCCACAATTTTGTCGTGCACAGCAGCCATTTTAGATGCCAGGCCGGTCCCAGGCTATCACCTAGCCCTGCGGATGTAGTTTATGGCCCCAGCTGTAGAGAATCCAGACATGCCAACCCTCCCGATTCAGGCGTGAGACTACTGATTTCAGTGCTAGTCTCCCGCCTCCCGATTTCTGCAAGCAAAAACCCGGGGGCATATTACCAACAACTAGCGATAATTTTTGTCTCTAACTTGTTTAGAGACAAAAATTATCGCCGCACATCGGCGATTTTTATCGCAGATAAACCTTGCTATTAGCAAGGTTTATCGCAAACGCGATAAAAAACGGCCGCAATGCATGAATATCGCTGAAAAGTCAGCGATATTCATGCATTATCGAGCAAATGCTCTTAGCCATGTTATCCACCTCCCATTGGATAACATGGCTAAGAACTGCTCAGGGCAGGTGTTAGCTTTTTGAGATATTCGCGCTTAGCGCGAATATCTCCAAAAGTTGGTAATAGGAGATAGCGATGTTAGGGACTGTTTCCAGTCGCTAACATCTTGGCACGCCCACTTTGCATGTCATTAGTGATAAATATCACTGACATGCAAAGCGGGGCCCAAGATGGTCGCTATCTCCTTTTAGCTGTCACTAACTGGTGTTAGCGACAGCTTGGTAATAGGGAGATAATTTTATCTCCGTTTTCTTGGCTTTTAAAGCCAAAAAAGCGGAGATAAACCCCCTTGATAATATGCCCCACGATTCCTCGGGGGTTTCAGCTGACAAGGCTTGGTATTGTGTTACGTGGTAATTCTTCCAGGAAACGTCAGAGGGTCGATGCAGGGGTTCTAGAAGGGGTGATAAACCATTTAAGCCTCATGAACAAGCGCATGGTCTTTTAAAGATCTGTGAAGTACTCGGGGCGGCGGTGTGTGTGTGTCCTCTTTCAGGAGCGGGCGGGGGGGGGGGGTCACTGCCAGCAACTTGCCAGGCCAGGCAGTGTTCAACACTTGCATCACCCTTTCTCTGCCTGCTATTGCGCTCCATGCTTCGGAAAGGTAAGAAAAAGAACGTGCATTTGAGTTTGAAATGTCCGATCCTGTAGCAGTACACTTGCAAAGCCCACACATGACAATAACCCGATTCAAGGCCCCATTCACCCGATTTTTTAAAAATATATAGCACTCCAACAAAGTAGGATTATAAAACTTTATTAACTTTTAAATATAACGAACGGAACAAAAACTGTAACAAACATTTAAACATTTTTGACAAAAAAAAGCAACAATGGTCAGAAGCTGTCTTTTGTGCGAATAGTCCCAAGGCAGCACAACGTGCTGAGTTCTGGACGGCACCCAGGTGATGTCACCTGGGTGCCACACTGGTTTTTGGGATCCTACAATGCAGCTCAGAAAAACAGCGTGGGGCGTCCCGGGTGGTGCGGGGGGAGGCCTCGTCAGTAGTGGTCTGTTGTGCGAATAGTCCCAAGGCAGCAGAACGCGCTGAGATGTGGATGGCACCCAGGTGATGTCCAGTAAACTGCCGCACTGGTTTTGGTATCCTACAATGCTGCTCCGAAAATTGGCGTGGGGCGGCCCGGGGGGGGGCGTGGGGGAGGTGGCGTGAACGGGCCTCCCCAGGTGGCGGCCATCCAGCTGAGTTGCGCCCGCTCTTGCGGCTACAGCGTCTCGCTCACCATGTAGTTGAGTTGCTCCCACTCTTGCAGTGCAGCGATAGGCGGCTGCCACAGGACTCTTAAAATGGCGGCCGGCTCTTCGGTTTTGGGCCTGGTCCACTAAAATGGCCCTGGGACTCCTTGGAACTCGGACGCTTGCCTGCTAGGGCTTGGGCTCCATTCTCGAAAGCGTCCCCTCAGCCGTGAAGATTCTACAAAAGTCTTGGGGGCCCTCGACTCCTGCAGGCTTCCGGTGGGGAGCGGCTGCCATGATTGCTCGTGGAATGACCACGACGGAGCCACGAGATGGTGGTGCTCTCATGCTGACGCCAGCTTCAGTCTGAATCATCCAGAAACAAGGTGGGGCTTTCATCGTTTGGGAAAAAAAAATGTTCTAAACCAATGAAAAGTGTTATTTTTAGGTCATATGACCAAGCCTTCCATCTTTAGGAAACCAAAAGTAAAATGAACCAATGAAAAGTTTTATAAACAAGTCACATGACCTGTTATGCGGCATAGGGCTACAAAAAGCATAGAAAATCCGTTGGCACGTGAGGCGGCGTCAGTAGCGGACCGGTGTGCGAATAGGCCGAAGGCAGCACAACGCGCCGAGATCCGGATGGCACCGAGGTGGTGTCCAGCAAGTTGCCGCACTGGTGTGGCCATCCTACAATGCTGTGCCGAAAGTCGGCGTGGGGTGCCCCGTTGGCTTATGAGGTGATGTCAGTAGTGGACCGATGTGTGAATAGGTCGGAACCAGCACAAGGCGCCAAGATCCGGATGGCAAGTCCTGGATGTTGAGTGCCATAGTTGAGAGTTCTGAGCAGTGCTTGTAAGACTATCTGAAGCTTATTTGCACCTGCTGCAGCTTCACTATTGCCCGAGGTGGTGTCCAGCAAATTGCCGCACTGGTGTGGCCATCCTACAATGCTGCGCCGAAAGACGGCGTGTTCAGCTGAGTTCCGGTCACTCTTGCGGTACAGTGACTCGAACGCGCCGAGATCCGGATGGCACCGAGGTTGTGTCCAGCAAGTTGCCGCACTGGTGTGGCCATCCTACAATGCTGCGCCGAAAGTCGGTGTGGGGTGCCCCGTTGGCTTATGAGGTGATGTCAGTAGTGGACCGATGTGTGAATAGGTCGGAACCAGCACAAGGCGCCAAGATCCGGATGGCAAGTCCTGGATGTTGAGTGCCATCGTTGAGAGTTCTGAGCAGTGCTTGTAAGACTGTCTGAAGCTTATTTGCACCTGCTGCAGCTTCACTATTGCCCTGGTGTGGCCAAAGATCGCCCATGACATAGGCGGCCGGCTCCCGAGGTCCGGCGGAACTTTTTTCCTTTTCCTTTCTGCTTCTTGTCCCACAATCCGTTTCACCTGAAGACACGACCAGGTCCCTGAATGTGTGCAGGGGGACGCTATTGATTGAATGAAAATGGCGGCTTGACACAAAGCTGACTCAAGCGTTGCTGTTGATGCTATACAGACAAAAATTGGTTTTCAGTTTGTACATTCTTCAGGATTTTTTTTTCCATCCAAAGCTGATTGAGAGTTTGTAGAAAAATGGCTTCAGATTTTCCACATATTACTCTTCAACATTCTTCCTAAATGTAACAATGTGAGACTCACTAGGAGAACGGCTGTTTATCTTTCCTTTCAAAATGCTGCCAACAATATTTTCTGAATGGAAGACACCATCTTGTAGCATAAAGGGCCGAAAGGGGTTCTGGTCTGGCCAATGGTTGGTGGAGACATTTTGACTATATCTTGGACCTGCCCGGCCTCGCCCAAAATGGCGCCGGTATAAATGGGACTCGTAACTCCTTGTTGTGTACTGGTTGAACAACCTTGATATCACGAGATATGAATGCAGTTTTGATGCTCATGGCGGGCGGGGACGAGAATTGATTGAATATTTCGACATCCCTATTGATATTAAGTTCTGATGTGTTATTGATTACTGTACTATTGAAAGTTCGAATTAACGTCACCCATGGTACTTGCACGCAAATGTATATCTAGATAACTTTTTTGTAAGTGGCCCTGTCGTATTTTAATTACAAAATGTACGTCCACCGATTCCGCAACTGTTAGACACCTTAGTTCTTGCAACCTAATGGCTCGTTCGTTACGTTCCTCTATAATGTAAATGTCTCCTCATCATATACGATTTCAGTTTGCTCCGTGGCCGGCCCACGTGGTTATAGGCCCGTATTTGTATACTGACATTTTCACAATAAAGGTTTTTAAAACAAAACATGGTAGTAGTATTTACATTGGTAAAGTTTTTACTTTTAGTCACTGTTTTCGAATCAGTAAAAGGCAAGTGAAATAAAGCAGTCCAATTACATGACGGATAAAAGGTATAATATGTAGGAACGCAGTAAAGATAAATGGTCAAGGGCAATTGTGTTTTCCACTCCTGCAACATAAAGTGATCGATAAGAATCTGATAATCAGGCGTATCGGCGACTAAGACAGCAGGCCGAGTCTCTTTTACTCAACGGCTCCGTCATGGAACGAAGAAACGCCCTTTTTCTCGAAAAAGGAATATATTTTACTTGCAGGACAGTTGTAAATTTTCCGGGAAAGTACATTAGCCTGGAATATTATAACATATATGTTATAAAAAAAAAAGTTCGAAATCAATAAAAAGCGTATTTTTTAGGTCATATGACCAAGCTTTTCATTATTAAAATAACAAAAGTAAAATGAACCAATAAAAAGTTTTATTAACAAGTCACATGACCTGTTATGCTTACGTTACGCGCTGCGCGCCGCGCCCCGGATCACTTCCGGGTGCGCTAACGCGGCGTGTCATATAACGCATTACGCGACAACGTAGGTCAAGAATATACTCAAAATGTCTCCACCAACCAGCGTTCGGAACACAACCCCTTTCAGCAGTCCAAAAAGTTCTGTAAAATGACAACAGAGGGGACAGGCAACAAGAACCATCAGTCAAAGAGGGGAGGGCAAGTTCTTCTCTACCGGGTCATGTTGGGGCGCTACCGGAACTGATCGAATTGGTAGTCTACAGTGTTTCTGGATGTTTCAGACTAAAGCTGGCGTCAGCATGAGAGCACTACCATCTCGTAGCTCCGTCGTGGCCATTCCACGAGCAGACATGGCAGCCGCTCCCCACCAGAAGCCTGCGGGAGTCGGGGGCCCCCAAGACTTTTGTAGAATCTTCACGGCTGAGGGGACGCTTTCGAGAATGGGACCCAAGCCCTATCAGGGAAGCGTCCGAGTTCCAAGGTGTCCCAGGGCCATTTTAGTGGACCACGCCCAAATCTGAAGAGCCGGCCGCCATTTTGAGAGTCCTGTGGCAGTCGCCTATCGTTGCATCGCAAGAGCGGGAGCAACTCAACTACATGGTGAGCGAGACGCTGTAGTCGCAAGAGCGGGCGGTAAACAGCTGAATGGCGGAAGAGGCACAGTGTAGCAAAAGCGGGCGGAATGGCAACTAAAACGGTAAAGGGGCGCCCCACTACAGCGTGTCTCCAGGTCAAACGGATTGTGGGACAAGGTCCAGAATAGAAGAGTCATCAAAAGGCAAAAAGTTCCGCCGGACCCCGGGAGCCGGCCGCCTATGTCGGGGGCGATCTCAGGCTAAACCGGTGCTATAAGACTTGGGGAGGGGGTCGGAGCCAAGCGTCTTCTCCGAGTCCGTGCCATCACACCGCCCCTCGGGGGCCTCCGTCAAGCGGTTTAGGGAGGTACCATATCACATTGTTTTCAAATGCAGTCAGGTCCACAAACGACACTCACTTACTTTGAGAATAGTGAAGCTGCAGTAGGTGGAAATAAGCTTCAGACAGTGTTACAAGCGCTGCTCAGAACTCTGAACTATGGCACCCAGCATCCAGAACTTATGCCATTTGAGAATGGCAGTGACATTGAAGCAACTCAGGGACCAAAACCATTAACGTACTTTCACGTATGAAAATCTTACTTGGGGAGGGGGCAGGAGCGAAGCGCCCCCTCCCAGTCCGCGCCACCACACCGTATGTTGAAAATCTGAAGCCATCGTTCTACAAACTCAACCAACCTTGGATGGAAAATCTAGAAAAATGTACAAACTGAAAACCAGTTTTGGTCTGCATAGCATCAGTAGCAACGCTTGCTATCAGAGTGCATGAGTTTCATGCTCGATCGATTGAGCTAGCCGGATCGGGCAATAAAAAGTATAAAATAGTTATGTAAATAGTTATTTAATAAAATGTTTTACCCTGTTTCTTTGCTGGTGTGTTGTCTATATTTTTAATATTTGCATAGGGTTTGTCGTTATTTTGGGCGGGGTGGGTGACGGAGCCGAGCTGTCTTGCAGCCCTCATGGTGTGGAGCTCAGTTCATCTCACTATTTTCGTATTTCTCATGAAGGGTTGTTCCTAATATTTCTATTTTAGCGAGGTCAAAAAGAGATCCAATTAGTGGCCTACTGATTTTGCTCGATTAATTTTATTTTTTTACACGATTTTTCACTATCTGCAAAGACTAAACAGAGTATTGCGACTTTGTGCTTGTTTGTAAATAGAGAATGAACCAAAGAGAATCAATTGTAAAACAGTAAATGCTTGGATAACAATCAATCAAATGGAGAGACAAGCAGGCACGACGGATTACAACGGGGGTAAAGGCCTGCGTTAACTACTCTTCACTATCTGCAAAGAGAGAGTACTACTAAGAGAAAAGAGGGGAGGGGGGCAGCGTTCAAAGCACATCAGCGTGCATAAACACGAAAAAGTTTTTACCTATCACGTACTTGACATTTTACAGCTTTTGATATTTGCTATTAAAAAACCAATGAAATTCACTGAAAAAACCATAGGTTATAGGCCATATATAGTTAGGAATTTGCATTTACAAAACCTTGAAAATTCACTGAAAAAACCATTGGTTATAGACCATATATAGTTAGGGATTAGCCTTTTCAAAACCTTATTTTACTCACACAAAACCATTGAAATTTCATATATAGTTAGTTCCACTAACTATATATCGCGCACCCGCAATCCACTGCTGATGATGTCACATATTACATCATTCATGACATGGTTAGTGACATCACTGATGACATCTCAAATGACATCACTGATGACATCTCAAATGACATCACTGATGACATCTCAAATGACATCACTGATAAAATCACTGATAACATCTCATTTGACATGACTGATCACATCACTGATGATATCATTCATGTGATAATACCATGAACCTCTTCAGACTCTAATATAACCTTAGATACAATCAGTGTAAACAGACAGTCACAGACTGTCACTCATCCATGGAGTTACTCACACACCTAGTCAGTTATGCAAAAAATCAATCACACCTCCATTTTCTCAACTATACAGTTATACACACCTTACTTATTCAAACATATACTAACACATATTTACTTTACTCTCTTATACAATCCCTGATACATGTTCACAATGATCCATACAGCCATTCACACATTCACTGGCTCTTATGCACAGTTATTTATATATGTCAACTCTCACATGTACTGTGTTTTACATATGTACTTACTTTGACATGTAGCACTGAGATATCCATTCACTCACTAATACACTCATGCACAGTCAACCGCCCATACAGCTGTTTCCACATGCACTTTTGAACCCATACATATAGTGAATCAACTACTCACACATCTATGTACAGAGTCACACACCTCCCAGCCACCCATACACACACACTCAGTTTCCCATACAAATACTTGGACAACCAATGAATAACCCATACAGTTACTCATATAGCTACTGATCAACATATGCAGCAGTTTGTAGAACAACAGATATAATGATGCACAAATTAAAACAGTTTAGTCACTAACCCATGCACTCAGTGAGACACATTTAATCACTCACTCATACAGTCAGTCATGCACCTACTAAATCCTTCATCCAGACACTTATACATCCACTCATTCTTCAATATGTAAGACATATTTTAACTTTACAGAAACATACAGTCACTGGATGTTGTCATCAGTGATGTCATTTGAGATGTCATCAGTGATGTCACTAACCATGTCATGAATGATGTAATATGTGACATCATCAGCAGTGGATTGCGGGTGCGCGATATATAGTTAGTGGAACTAACTATATATGAAATTTCAATGGTTTTGTGTGAGTAAAATAAGGTTTTGAAAAGGCTAATCCCTAACTATATATGGTCTATAACCAATGGTTTTTTCAGTGAATATATATATATATATATATATATATATATATATATATATATATATATATATATATATATATATATATATATATATATATATATATATATATATATACATACATACATACATACATACATACATACATATTGCAGGCATTTGTGCCCTCAAGTGCTCCTTTATCTGCACATGCATGAAAACACTGAACAGTTCTGTCAAACCTGGTGCCTTACAAGTCTGAGTCTGCATTTATGTAATACACTAACAAATAGTTTGTAACACTAAAATCATTATACTGGGACGTTTTCCCAAATTAACAAAAAAAGAAAGGTAAAATATCTAAATGAAAAACATCCCACTAAAAATGGGATTACATTGGATCACTTATTTGGCGTCATAGGTCGCCACCATTTTGATGCTATGATGTGTGTCTCCCCGAGGGTGTCCTAAAAAAAAAACGAGAGGATCGAAAATTAAAATAAATTAATATAACAGTTAAATGAATCTTAACATCATCGGCGGTCACTGTATTAGAAGCAGTTTTTATCTATCAGGTTTGCGTCATGTTTCTCATATGGTGTTATAAACTGCCTCCATCTTGATGCAATTAATAGTGCCTCCTCAAAAGGGAAATCTGGTAATCGGGTGAAATAAAATGAACTAGCAATTGAAATGAGGTGTATAGAATAAAAATAAATACTAGAGGCTCCAATCACCAGAAACGGTGTGCACCTATGGTTGGTCTATTGAAGCAAACCCCTGCACTTCCAGACTTTAAAGTTTAAATTAAACATAAGTAAACTGTGAAAACAAACCAAAGGAAATCAAATAAGATTATATAAAAGTGACCTCATATGGATATATCTAATCACACAGCAGTCACACTAGCCTACAAGCTTATGGTCCGAGTATCGACATTGGCCGATAAAAATTAGCGAAACATAGGCACCAAAAAATGAAAATCCTAATTAAAGCCAAGGTTTGAATTAACACTGGAGTCTAAACTTACTTTGTCTACTCGACTAATACCTGCGTAAATGGTTCTTTAGTTGTCTCAATATGTTGCCATTAAGGAGATACTCAGTGGCGGCTGGTGACATTTGAAAGTGGTAGGGCGTAACGGTTCGCCACTGAAACATTGACACCTGAATTCATCTGTCTTTGTCACTTAATAATACTGACGCTCACTCACTACAGCTCGCTGTCCACACTAACCATGCTCTCCAACATTGCAGCCCACCGATGGAATACGAATGAATGCTCCTGCAGTCCGTAAAACGTAATTAACTAATTAATAAACTGCAGTCCGTGTAGCTTGTAAAACATGAGAAATAGAGAGGAATTAAAAGAAAGGGAAGATTAGACGGACCCACGAGTCTTGAACACTGAACGTGGATCAGAGCAAACTCATCTTGCAAACGAACGTGAGGCGACCAAAATATTAAAGACTCAACCCGGGCAAAGCTCCACCTCGTCGGTCTCCCCTCCAAAACTCGAGCCCTACCAGCCTCGGCTCCAGGTTCTCATTAGAACAATTCTGCCTTCACTCATCTAGCTAGCACTCTGCTCATCAAAGGCAAACTTGCTACCAATACTGAATACACGGCTCGCTCACAGTGGGGGCCAGGGGGGTGGGGATAAATAAAATAAAAAACTTACCTTGTCTTCACTTGACCGGGTCCGCACCATCTCTGCTCTGGGGTCCCGTTGGCGCCTAGACTAATTAGTAATGGCTGCCAACTTGCCGAGACACAGTAGTAGCCAATCCTGATGCTGCTCTCTTTAGAGGAGAGCTGCTCTCTAAAGAGAGTAGCATCAGGATTGGGCTGAGCCTTAAAAAAACGTTGTTCGTTTTTTCAGCAATGGGGTACGTTGCATTAGGCAGGCAAACCCCTAATCGGTTGTTTTTTTGAAAACCACATAGTTTGCTAGTTGGAGAAGCCCTGCCGGGCAAACACCACATGCGCAGTGAGTGCGCACTGTGCCGGCACAGAGTCAGTCCAGCGCCACCCAGTGTCAGACAGTGCATACTGTCCATGTCCATGACACACACCACGGACGCAGGGCAATAATTATCGGGCAATTTATTCGAGCAGCGCGTTAATTTATAAAACTTTTATTAACGCGCCGCTCGAATAAATTGCCTGATAATTATAGGTGGGGCAACGCCCAAACGCCCTAATGGTAAAACCGCCACTGGAGATACTTTAAATACTCCCGACTAGGGGCATCAAAATAGATCTACAACAAACGAGATTACCCTCGAATAATGTTTGAATAAGTTTACCATTGATGAATGCATATAACCTCTTGATATTCTAATGCCAAATGCAGCAAGTAAAAAGCATGAAAAACATGAACTTAGCGCTGTGTGAAGTATAGTATGGTAACCAATACCATGGTTACCATTTTGAACCAATTGCGTTCTGTAAATGAGAGCAGTGACGGGCACGTCTATAAAAACCTTCGCCATCTAATAACGGTTGTCTCCTTTGTGTAGAAAATAGCAGACATCATATCCTTAATGAGTATCTATGGTAATTCAAGGTGTTCTGAATATGTACTGTTGCTGTATTTAAGCCAAGTGTGCAAGCAGACCATGTCTCAAATTCATATCAGAGATCTAATGTACTGTTATATGATCAGACCATTGTTCTCCTGAAAATGTAGTCGCACGTTTAAAATAAATAAGGAATGAATGACTAACATGAATCAAACTTCTCTAATAAACAAGGTATGTAAAATGAGCTCCCACATGAATAATATAATATGATGTGACAAAATATGTTACATGAATATGCCAGATGTTTGAGAACAAACAATGGAAAGACAAAAAACAAAACAAGAAACAACATAGAAAAAACCCACCAAATTGAACAGGATATGTCCCCCAGTCTTACAATAATGTAAGGTGACAACAAGGAATTTGTATTATGTAGTCAGGCCTGCTCAAAATGACATAGATTGAATAGAGATTCCTTACAGAATAGCAGTGGTGTAGTATAATCAAGAGTATTTGTGTTGTGTACAAAACCTACTTGAATTAGCATAGACTGAACAGTGATTCTTTGCAGTGTCCTCCTATATGGCAAGGATGGAAATGTAACAATTATGGAAATAAATGAATCATGACATCAACCAAGATATCGCAGGGTTAGAGAATGGCAATCACAAGAAACAACTTAACTCCATACGATCATACAGACCATTAGGAGTATTAAGTCTCCTAATCCAGTGCATTCTGTTCTCAGTAATTCTTTTTTATCTTATAGAGACTTCTAGTTGCAGATTCATTACCTTTGAATTTCCCAGGTTTCAGGTTGGAGCGGGAAGATTTTTCGTGAGCAGTACCCCTGCATGCCAGTAGGTGGCATCATTCGGCTCCGCACGTGTCATCAGAATTGTGCGAGCCAGAAGTGTTGTTCGCTGCACCTATATAGGCCTCATCTAGGCATGCTGACGTCAGTTCATTTCTTTCCCCGCCAGCCAGCGATGATCCAGAGATGAGCTGCCCCTTCAGTCACTGTTTGACTGGAATTTGTTGACTTTTTGTAAACACTTTTTGAGGGTTTTTTCTCCTGGTGTGACAGGGATGTCCTTCAAGAAAGCCGGATCTAAACAGGATCCACATCTTGTTTCTCTGTGGTGTCTCTACTGCGACCCAAAGTCATGCTCCGACTGCCGCACCATGAATCTTAAGGCCTTGTGGGAATGGTCCCTCAAGCTCATGGTGGTTTGGCGAGCGACGCCAATACAATTGAGGCCGTAGTCGAGGGGAAGGTACAGGGACCCGTTGGGAAGTCCGAGATTCTTGTCCCACTCCAAATTCTCAGGAGATTACGTTAAGTCTTGACACAAGAAGCCGAAGAGTCTTTGACTTCTCGTCCGTCGAGACGAGGGAGCACTCTCATTCAAGGCCTGGCTCCACGGTAGAGCCTATGCCTTGGCCTACTACAGGCCTTCCCTGACTTTCTGGGAGCTGGAGTGACCCCCGCCCAACTAAAAGAGCTTTATGGGGCCATGAGCCTCATATTTGGGTGACCCAACTCCACAAGTGCCCCTTTGTGCCCCATGGGGTTAGAAGGGGACCCATCTGGTTCTCTTCCAGTAGCTCCAGCTGGGTCCCAAGGATCCATTTCCAGGCTGACACCGCTCGTACCATCTCAACCTTCCCCGACGCGAGTCCGGATGCTGATACTCACGGCGCCCAGCAGTGGCGCCATCCCATTCTAATAGCCGACTCTGATTCTAAGCCTCAGGGGCGTCGCCTGATGCTGTATCTTTGCCGACTGGAGCCTTGACTCCTAGAGTGGAGCCTGAGCCTCTTTATATTGGGTTAGAACTCGGGGAGGAATGGGAGGGCTCGACAGACCCTGAGGAATGCCAGCCACATGAAGAAAACCCTAACATGGACTGGATTCTTCTCCAGATACTGGTTGAAGCCAGCATACTGGACACTTCTCCAGATACTGGTATGCTTTCTCCCCCTACAATGGCTACGGAGGAGGGAACTTCTTTTGCAATGGTGATGTGGTGGGCGGCAGAGGTCCCCGACCTTCAGTTGACCTCAGTGGCAGTCATGACTAACATCTTGACAGAGATGCTACAACCGGGAGTCCTCTCTTCCGAACTGCTACTCCCATTCAATGAAACCCTGGCTGCCCCTAACATTGGTCAGGTAGGTCTTTCAAATTGTCAGAAGGAGCTATTCCCTTTCATTCGTGACATCCCTTTCCTCCATGCCACTATCTCTTTACCGTCTAATAGAGGATCATCTATCCCTTCTCTGCAAGGATGATGATGATGAAAATTTATAATGCGCAGAAACAATAACCCGCAGGTATCAAGGCGCCTAACAATATGATCAAAAGTTGAAACAGACGTCCTTACATATAGGCTTGCCGAAAGAGGAGAGTTTTTAGGGCAGTGCGGAAGTTCTGTAAAGACGGAAGGGATCTCAGGTCCAGGGGAAGATCATTCCACCATTTAGGGGCTAGAGTGGAGAAGGCCCTGCCACCCCATCTAGCTCTTCGTACGCGGGGGGCTGTCAAAAGCAATTTCCCGGAGGAACGCAAGTTCCTTCCAGGGATGTAGTGGGAAATGATGGACCCAATTCCCGTGTCGCTATTTTTGGCGATGGCTCTGTAGGTCATGCATAAGACTTTGAACCGGATTCGATGTTGTACCGGTAGCCAATGCAGCGTTTTCCTGGCCGCAGTGGCCGAGGAGCGTCTGGGAATATCCAGGGCAAATCTGGCTATGGCGTTTTGGACTACCTGTAAGCGCTGCAGGTGGCTCCTGTTTAGCCCAGCATACAGCGCATTACAGTAGTCCAAACGAGAACCAATGAGTGCGACGGCTATTTGCTTTCTAGCCTGCAAGGAAAGATATTTCCTAATCCTACGTAGGGTGTGAATCAAACCCCAGCAGGTGGAAACGGTTCTACTCACCTGGCTGCCCATGTCAAGGGCAGGGTCTATCATCACCCCGAGATTCTTGGCAGATGTTGTGGGGGAAGGGCATATTCCTAGTGAGTCAGGCCACCAGTTGGCTGACCATATGTTTTCTTTCCCCCCAAACACCATCACCTCAGTCTTCTCCCCATTCAGTTTAAGAGAGTTCTGAATCATCCAATGACCAACCGCCTCCATACAAGATCTAAACTTGGAGGCGATTAGCACATCTGAATGGGGGAGAGAGGCGAGTATTTGGGTGTCATCTGCGTAAGAGACTACCTCCATCCCGAAAGATCTTATTAGTCTGGCTAGTGGGGTCACATTGATGTTGAAAAGGGTCGGGCTAAGCGCCGACCCTTGGGGGACCCCACACAGCACTGGTCGGGATGGAGATAGGAACTCCCCCAGCTTGACTCTTTGTTCCCTCCCCGTAAGGAAAGAAGTCAAAAGATCCAAGGCTGCGTCCTTCACCCCCACCTCCCTCAGGCGAGATGAAAGTACTGAGGGGGAGAGGGTATCGAAAGCCGCAGTTAGATCTAGCAGGACCAGGAGGGTGGTCTGGCCCCCATCCACTGTCGTGCGGATCTTATCGAGCACGATGGTGAAGGCTGACTCGGTGCTGTATTCCCTCCTAAATCCATGCTGGGAGGAGTCCAGGCATCCCGAGCTTTCCACAAAAGCAGCGAGATGCTTGTTAAGATGTGCCTCAAGCATCTTCGCTGGGGCAGGAAGCAGCGAGATAGGCCGGAAGTTTTTTAGGACCTCCGGATCCAGGGAGGCCTTTGATAACAGGGGTTTTACTACCGCCTTCTTCCATTCCATAGGGAAAATACCGTCTCTGATGGCTAGATTCATTACCTCTAGCAGCGGTGGCAGGAGGGTCTCCCTACACTGCTTGATGACTTTCAGTGGGCAGGTATCCAGGGGAGAACCAGACTTGGTCTTATTTAGCAGGGACTCCAGATCTTGCAAGGCCAGCGGAGGAAAAGAGTCCAGGGTGCACAGTGGGGAGATGTCTGTAGTGATCATGCTCATCTCAACCCCTGCAGTGGACGCACTGATACAAACTCTACCGCAAGCCATTTACCTGCCGCCACCGCCGAGAGTCCAAATTGGCCAGGAAAAGCACTTGCAGAGACGACGCCCAAGCCGCCACCGCCAAGAGTCATCAAGGGCATAGAAAACCGCGCCGCCGCTCCGGGAGGACTTCAACTCCCGGCAGGCATCGCAGCGGCGCGCGATAGTGACGCGGGACGCGCCGGAAGAGCGCGGAAGCAGGAATAAAGGACGAGGAGACCGGCAGAGCGGGGGGAAAGCCATTTACCTGCCGCCACCGCCGAGAGTCCAAATTGGCCAGGAAAAGCACTTGCAGAGACGACGCCCAAGCCGCCACCGCCAAGAGTCATCAAGGGCATAGAAAACCGCGCCGCCGCTCCGGGAGGACTTCAACTCCCGGCAGGCATCGCGGCGGCGCGCGATAGTGACGCGGGACGTGCCGGAAGAGCGCGGAAGCAGGAATAAAGGACGAGGAGACCGGCAGAGCGGGGGGAAAGCCATTTACCTGCCGCCACCGCCGAGAGTCCAAATTGGCCAGGAAAAGCACTTGCAGAGACGACGCCCAAGCCGCCACCGCCAAGAGTCATCAAGGGCATAGAAAACCGCGCCGCCGCTCCGGGAGGACTTCAACTCCCGGCAGGCATCGCGGCGGCGCGCGATAGTGACGCGGGACGCGCCGGAAGAGCGCGGAAGCAGGAATAAAGGACGAGGAGACCGGCAGAGCGGGGGGAAAGCCATTTACCTGCCGCCACCGCCGAGAGTCCAAATTGGCCAGGAAAAGCACTTGCAGAGACGACGCCCAAGCCGCCACCGCCAAGAGTCATCAAGGGCATAGAAAACCGCGCCGCCGCTCCGGGAGGACTTCAACTCCCGGCAGGCATCGCGGCGGCGCGCGATAGTGACGCGGGACGCGCCGGAAGAGCGCGGAAGCAGGAATAAAGGACGAGGAGACCCGCGACGCGGGACGCGAGCGGGACGCCCGGAGCGAAGCCCGGGCAAAGGGCGGGCCCTCTACGGCCCTCATCGGCACAAGTCGGCCAGGCTAGGCCACCCTTCTAATTTCACATCCTTGTGCACCAGGAAACCATCGTGTGAGCGATCATATTAAGCAGTGGCGTTCCAGACGTTGATTGTCCGCCTTCTTTGCGCACAGGCTATCCAGACGGGGGTCGGTAAGCAGGCCATACAGCTTCTATCGAATCGCCCAGGAGCCTGGCTTAGGAAGGGGGTCCACGTGAAACGCCATTACACTGACGAAGGTGGAAAGGACTCAACTTAAGACCCGCACAAGCTGAAGTAAGACTTTTTTCTTTTTATCTCGGAAGTGACATTTTGTCAATTATCTGCACAGTGGGTATAAGACTTTCATACACCTTGCAAAATTATGCGCAAAAAAAATACACACACGGCATTTGAAGTACCAAAGAACACCATGGAAAACTACCTTGTCCAAGTGGTTAGCAAAATAAACAGCGAACGAAGACAATCGTTAGGTCTGTCCCAGTCCCCTATTCTTCCTCCTATGAGCCCACCCACTTCCTCGCAAATCAATGAGTCACTGCTGCTAGACTCTAACAACGATCTACATGCACCAGCCTCCCCAGTCACTATCAACACTGATGTCAGTACAGTGAATGTGGGGGACACTGAACAACATGCGGTAACTGACTCCGATGCACAGCTAGTCATTGAGGATGAAGAAAACAATGATAAAGAAGATACGGAGGATGATCCACCGGCCAAGCAGTCCTCAAGGGCAGTCAGAGCCAGTCGTAGATTGCAAAGCAAACGTGGGGGAGCACGTTCTGGAAAAAACAAGACTATATCACCAGTAAAGGACAAAAACATTTGCAAGATCAAGGAGGTTAATAATTTGAGGGACTTTTTGGACGAGGACCTAATGTCGAAAATAGCGGAGCTGTTAGAAATAAAAATACAGACAATTGTTAAGCCACTTATTAGCAAGATTGATAAACTTTCTGCAGAGATAAAGAAACTGGGAAGTACTCAAAATGTTTTAGTAGATGCAATAGGTAATGCCTTAAGTAATGTTAATAAAGGCAATGATCCCCTAGGGAATGATAGCGAATCCAGGGTAACATCAGATGTCATTCCTCCAGGGGCAACCCCTGTAGAAGACCCACAAACTTCTGGTCAAAATATTAATAACCTGCCATTAGATGGCCCGACTGTCCGACAAATTGATTCAACACACGCTACAGTGCCCACTAGTCTGGATGAAAACCAGACACAATTTCTAGTTGAAGCTGCACCGTTAGTGCTAGTGTTAGCCAATACACCAACCCTATTACCGGACCAAACTGAGTCAGCCTCATCACTTAAAAGTAAGGCATTATATTGGCTTTCAAATAATATGAAGCTAGCACAGGGGGGTGAACAGAGGCTAGCTGATGAAATCAAAACAGCAAGGAGGGTAGGTTGGATAGGAAAAAAACAAAAAAAATGGAAGGGCCACTGTGTGATATTAAATTTCTCGACCGCAGCTGCTCTTCCTGATATTTTGCAAAATATCCTTCCACCACAAAAAAGAAGTAGCTCTATAATCCCTCTCACATTAGAATTTTTCTACACTGGCTCACAAAAAGCCAATAACAAAAAACCCCGGAAGCCTGTTTGGTCAATGCGAGATCATGGTTGGGGAGGGGGTCTATCAGCTCCTGACATGAATTACGCTCCTCAAAGTAGGGCAGGCCCATGGCTACCATACCAGCATAACATTTTCCCAAACATTACCCCAGGGCAAAACTGGAATCAAATGGGCAGACGAGGGCCTGGTATTATAACTAACAACTGTGGGCCTACAGGAAATGCTAAATATAATGGAGGATGGCCAGGTATGCAGCAGAATGTACTGTATCCTAATACCCCAGCACCCATAGGTAATACTGACTTCAATGGAGGATGGTTGGGCCCTTTTCAGAACCCACCCCTTCCCATTACCCCTGCACCTAGATGGAATGCCCCTACAAATGGTTGGGGCTTTGGGGCTCCATCCTATAACTTGGGAGTTAGTATGTCGAATAGGTTTGCAGCTCTAGCTGGTTTAGCTGACTGCGACTGACTTGAGGGTAGGGCCCTGACAACGCCAAGCAGCATCAACCACACATACCCTAGTTCATGTCTTGAAACCAATTCAAAGCATATTGCACCTAATATAATCTTGCAACAGCCACTACATCTTGTTGAAACAACAACACAACAACTGCTCCCAGAGATACCTAGGGCAACTCCACCTTGCCAGGTAACAGAAACAGAAGGGGCTTTAGGAAGCATAAAAATCATCTGCTGGAATATTGCGGGTCTGAAAAAAAACCTTTTAGACCCATCCTGGCACGACTACATTTCAGGTGGGGATATCATTATGTTCCAAGAGACATGGGGGCTCGAAAACTACTATAAGGTGAATTATAAATCTTTTTTTATACCCGCAGTAAATATAAACGGGGGGAGACCCTCTGGCGGACTAACAATTTGGGTGAAAATCACAGGTGGCCTATCCATTAAGCAAATTGACATTAATAATCCCGACATTTTATTGCTCGAGTTAAAAGACACAAAGGGTCGCTGCACTTACGTGATCAATGTTTATAATAGACCTCATCGATCATGTAAAGAATCAATTATTGTAACCCAGTTGAGCAACCTTGTGGCGGGATTTGATCAAAATGCACAAATAATTATAGGCGGTGATTTTAACAGAGGCTTTGAACCCATAATAGGACTGGAAGACATCCAAAAGGATGAGGATATGGTAAACAACATTCCCTTAGTAGATACAAAGTACAAAGTACCCTGCTCAGTGAGCGCCTTACAAATACTGAACTTGACACTAGAATCAGGCTTACGTGCATGTAATGGGCGGTTGCCCTCAGACTGCCCCAGTAGACCGACGTTTATTAGAGGGGCACACTCCAGCCACCTAGATTATTTATTAGTCTCTTTGAATTTGTGGCCTATGATTATCGATCTACTGGTAGACGATCGCACGGAAAGCGACCACTATCCTCTGATTTTATCTGTCAAAACCCAGACTTTTAAAACACCTGATAAAAGCGCTAATAGCACAATGTCCTTGCCACAAGATCCTCTAGTGGCAAACAATCGCAGATCCCTGAAATGGCCTATAGTACTAGACAATTCCAAAATCATTAGCCAAATTTATAATGTTTTTGTGAATCATATGTCCTCTCTCTTAGGTAATAGCACGGTCACTAAAAATCTTAGTTTGATAGAATCCCATGAACATTTAACTAACCAACTTGGCGGGATCCTGACTAGGGCAATAAAAAGACCTCATAATGCCCAAAAGAACAAACAAACCGGGGCTACCTGGTATAACCAGGACTGCCGGAAAGCCAAGACAGATTTATTTATAGCAGTCAGGGGGGGTTCAACGGACATCGTAAGAACTAAGAGAGCACAGTACAAAAGAATTTTATCAAAGGCCAAGAAGGAATGGGACGAAAGGGTTTGGTCCGATCTACTGGATGCATGTAAATGCAAAGATCAAACCACTTTTTGGAGCCTCATAGCTAGAGGCACGAGGGGAGTGACAGAATGTAAAGATAAATTTTTAGAGGAAAAGATATGGGTCGAGCACTTCACTACGCTATATTCTTGTACAAGCTCAGGTGAAAGTGGAAGATGGGACAGTTTGCAGGCCCCCTTGGTAGCGCATGATGTACCTCTTGTATTCTCTTTAACAGAAACTATCTCTGCAATTAAGGCCGTTAAGTCAGGGAAAGCACCAGGCCCTGACAGAATACCAGGTGATCTTTGGAAACACGAAAACTACATCTGGGCCCCTTATATCAATTTATTATCCAACGAAATCGCTCAAGGAGCTGCTATTCCGGAAACTTGGAAGGGGGCAGAGATTGTGGCTCTGTTCAAGAAGGGTGATAGGTCAAATCCCTCGCATTACCGACCTATCAGCCTTATTGACGTGTTACAAAAAATCTTTGCACGACAGGTTCTTGGTCGGCTTACCTCCTGGATTGAAGAGCACTCTATTTTTACAAAATATCAGGCAGGTTTTAGATGTAAGATAAGCACTGTTGACCAGGTTTTTAGATTTCTATGTTTAGTCTGGAAATATACCGTTATAAGGAGTTCCCATATATACGTGGCTTTTGTTGATTTGAAGGCAGCTTTTGATATGGTTCCTAGGGCAGCCCTATGGAAGACATTAAATAAAATGGGTGTCCCTGGAAATATCCTTCAAATTTTAATTAGACTCCATGAGAACAATTATGCACGTGTAAGATGGGGACCAAATGGAGAAGTCACTGAGAAAATAAAGATAGCAAAAGGGGTAAGGCAAGGGTGCGTAATGGCACCTACCTTATTTTCTCTATATGTTAATGACATCCCTGATACTCTTTTGGTCTGCGAGCATGACTCTCCCAAATTGAGTGGGCAAGCCGTTCCGGCACTATTATTCGCAGACGACACAATTTTAATTTCTCAGACACCTAGGGGGCTCCAAAACCTTTTAAATACATTCAGCTTGTATTGTCATGATAAAGAATTAGAAATTAATTCCTCAAAAACTAAAATCATGACAATCACTCCACACAAAGGTTTTAATAAGGTCTTTAAAATAAACAACGAACCTATTGAAGAAGTCCCTAATTTTAAATACCTGGGCATTAATTTAGACAGTGACGTCACATGGAAAACGCAATTGGAGATTTCAAAACTAAGGCTAACCCAAAATCAGGCACCAATCCTAAGGAAACACAAGAATAGCCAGTACAAAGCGGTCTCACCGGCTATTGAATTATTCAAATATAAAGTGCAATCTTCCTCACTTTATGGTGCGGACCTTTGGGCTTATGCTTCAAAGGATACCTTCCGAGTGAGAGAAAATTCCTTTATTAGGCAACTTTTAGGGATACCTGGGTCAACTCCAATGACGCCCATATTATGGGACCTTAATTTCAGGCGTACTGATGATTATGCTTCTCTTCGCCCGCTACTCTATTGGGTCCGTCTATGGTCCACGGAGGAGCTGGCTGTTTATAGAGAAGCTTTGCAAGAGATATTGGCAATAAAGAACATCACGCCTTTGCCATGGCTAGAGTACGTCAAAAAATGGTTCGAAAAATTAGGGTTAAGCGATTTCTGGTTTGACCCCGATTCCCTTATAAGTAATTCAAAGCATATCTTGAAGCAAAGGTACTGGAACTATATTAGAGACTCAGTGCTTGCAAATCCCAGAACAGGGGCTCTAACTTCAAAATTTTTTGAAATGAAAATGAACATGCAATTAGAGCCCTTTATGGACGAAATCCACCCTCCATTGGCTAAAAGCCTATACCTAAAATTCCGCTATGGCATTTTACCATTAAAAGATAGAACAACTGGCTGGAATTGTAATAAGGGATTGACTGGGGTTGCGGGCTCGAACATATGTGAGTCATGCGAAATGGGGGTGAAAGAAGATGAGTCCCATGTTTTATTTATATGTCAAGCATACCTTAAAGCAAGGAAAAAATGGCTTAAGCCGATTTGTAATAGGCTAGGCCTTAGACAAACCAAGGTTGGTCTAAGAATATTTAAAGGTGATACTGCACAACCGATTGTGTTTAGCCTAAGTCGTTTTTTCCTATGTGTTGCCTTGATTAGGAAAAAGAAAAATCAGAGAATCTAAATATAAAGGGGCTATGTTATTGATTGTCTGCTAGTATAATGCTGCCTGTTTTATTGTTATGGTGTATATCACTTTTTAAACATAACAGATATTTAACTTATTATTTTATCTCTGTGTATAATTAGTTAGTGCTCCATATAGAAAGGGGACCGACCAGGAACTAGTGGATGACTTTTGCGTATTTTGCACAAACAAGATGTGATGATAAATTTTTACCCACTGCTGCTATTTACAATGTATTATAATGATGTATCGTGATTTTTTTTTTTATGTATTGTATCTTACAAGGTTTTTTAAACCGAATAAAGATTGAAATGATACAAACTCTTTGTTCCTCGAGGGCCAGGTGAATTTCCTGTATTTTGGTGTGGAAGAAGGAGGCAATCTTATCACATAGGTCTTGCGAAGGAATGACAGGATCAGGGGCTTGCAGTTTGACTAAAGAGTCGACAGTTTTAAAAAGCTCCTTCGGCGAGGAAAGCGAGGTAGTCATGGTAACAAAGTAGTCTTGTTTGGCCTGCACAATCTCAGCTTTATATTTTCTAACAAGGAGTGTGTGGGCTTCCTTGTTCTTAAGGTCCCAACTAGCATGCCAGAGCCTCTCCTTTCTCCTCACTTCTTGCCTAAGAAGTCTGAGGGAATCAGAGAACCAGGGGGCAGATGGTCTCTTTCTGGCTCGGCGGCGGGACTGTACTGGGGCCAATTTATTCAAGGCCTCAGTGGTAACCTGTTCAAAATGGCTGACTGCGGTCTGTACGCTGTCCAAGCCAGTGATAGAAAGGCTTGCAGCTCAGGGCGCGAAGGAATCACTGCTGATATTCCTAACATTTCTGGCAGTTTCCATTATGTGATTCCCTTTTTTGCGGAAGTCCACCCTATGGCGTTCCAAAAGAAAAGGAACCGCCAAATGGTCAGACCAAGATAGATAGATCGGATCCTTAATAATCAGATGAGGGTCATTGGAAAAAATACCATCCAGTGTATGTCCTGCACGATGGGTGGCTCCGCTAACACGTTGCGTGAGCCCACATGATTCCAGAGCCTCAGTGAGACACGATGTATCAGATAGGTCGTGCCGGTCTAAATGATAGTTAAAATCACCCAGAATAGAAAAATTTTCTCGGCCAAAATAGGGTCCAAGGGACTGGAGGAGGTTGTGCGTAAAATGAGTTCTCGAACCTGGTGGTCGATATACTAAGATTCCATTAAAAAAGGGACATTGCACTTCCTTTATTGTAAAATAAAGTGCTTGAAAGCTGTCCGGGAAATCGGGTATAGGTACGATATGGCATTGCAGGTGGTCTTTATGAAGAATCGCTATCCCCCCTCCCACTCGACCCTGTCTATCAAGTCTGACCAGACAGTACCCTTCAGGGACCGCCTCGATTAGATCAGGATCAGACGAATCCTTGGCCCATGCCCAAGGAAGTCACAGCTCTCTTGGCCAAAGGTGTCAGGAATTGACAGGGCGCCTACCTTGTTGTCCTGCGAACTACAAGTCCCAGAAGGCTTTCTGGGCCGATCAGGACTATTTGTATCACGTGACGCGGAAGAGCGTTGTACGTGATTCTAGTTGCTTGCCGTGTTCTTGTGGAGAGACGAGACGCTTGCTGTTTCCGCGTCTGTCTCATTACCTCCTTCAAGTCGGGTTCCCGGCTAGGAACCTTTGTTATTTTGGAGCCTGAGGATTCAGGCTGCCTGTTCGGCTGAGCAGGAGCACCGAGGACCGTGATCCCGTCTGCGGCTGCGACAGGAGGTGGTCTCCTCCCTACAGAGCCTGAGGAGTCGGGCGTTTCTACGTTGTCCTGTTCGGTGGAGCAGGAGATGCCGAGGACCGTTCTCTCGCTAGCGGCTGCGGCGGGAAGCGGCTTTCTTGCTGAGTCGGGGAGACTCTATTTTCTGAGACCGGGGATTCCACTCTGCTCGGCTGAGCAGGGTTCTTCGTTTCCTACCTCGCTAACGGCTGCAGCGAGGTGTGCTTACCTTTTCTCGAACCCAGAGAGGCTGGAGTGCAGGACCTGTATTGCTTGGTGCTCATGTGCGATTCGTGGGAGTATCGCAAGGTCCGGTAAGCGGTTTGTCCTGGCTGGATAAACCTCTGTGAAACTTTGTTCTCTTGACTTCCTTTTGTTATTCTTTGTACTTATTACCTGCACATTGGAACACCTCTAATCCCGTGACTAACTAGAGGACTGGTCAAAACTTTATTTCAATCAGTTACAATTTTCCTTCTGGCTAGACGGAGTCCGGTTCTGGCCTGCTTATTTTTTTGGATTTACTCCTTCCCTTCTCAAGCTGTATTGAGTTGGGCTCTGATTTTGTTCACTGATTGGGGGCTGTGAGCTTTGGTACGTATGAGGCATAGTGGTTTGATTGGTGGACAAGAGATTTCTGCAAACATATTATAACCTCAGTGTTTGTATCATAGGATGGTACTTCATGTACAGAACCAGACATCATTGCATTGAGCTACCAGGGTCCATCTCCGAAGCTGAAACAGTTAGGTGTGTGTTCTTCCCTAGCGAGACCTAATGAGAGTAGTTAGGTTTATAGGGTGTGTCTAATCCTGTTGTTTCTCGTTTCAGGTGTCCCTTCCACTGCAGCCCATTCCCTTCCGTCCCTCACTTGATTACCTCTACGCTCTGTGTGTTTATCACTTCAGAGTGTGGGGAAGTCAGGAGGTGGACCCCTTTAAGCATCACTTGATTCCGAGGGAGTTCGGACGGACCGTGACAAAAGGAGCCAAAGAGAGGATGCTGAAATCATAAGTAGGTTTTATTTGCTATTCCCGCTACTTTCTGGTCCCCAAAAAGGACAGAGGCCTTCGTCCTATGCTAGACCTGAGATCCCCCAAGAAGGAGAAGTTCAAAATGCTCCTGATAGCTCAAAGCCTATCTGCCCTAGACCCAGGAGACTAGATGATAGTGTTGGACTTTCAGGACACCTATTTCCACATTCCTGTCATGCTGTCCAACTGCGTTACCTGCGGTTCATGGTGGGCCACAAGCACTTTCAGTTCATTGCACTCCCTCTTGACCTTATCAGCAGCTCTCGGTGTTCACCAAGGTGATGGCGGTGGTTGCAGCCCATCTGGCTTTTAAAAGCGAGCTTGCCCCAGGTGGCATCGCCCACACCTAGACTACAGCGAACCTCCTACAGTCGCTGGGGTTCACTAGGAACATGCTGAAGTTACACCTGACTCCCTTGCAGACACTCCCTTTAATTAGAGCACTTTTGGACACTGTGCAGTTTCAGGCTTATCCTCCAGAGCAGTGAGTCCATGATATTCTGGCTATAATACTGATGTTTCAGCCTTTATCCTGGATTTCGGTGAGACAGACGCAGAGGGTGTTGGGACTCATGCCTCCTGGATCCTGCTGGTAAATCATGCCCAAAGTAATTGCAGGCTCTTTAGTGGTACCTGAGGTTTCAATGGATACAGCATCAAGGGAACCTTTCTGACATCATTCCGATATGTGACGGAACTGCAAAAGATCTGCAGTGGTGGCTCATGAACCACGATTGTGTCAGAGACAGACCCGCTCACTTTACCAACCAGATCTTGCATTAGTGACACATGTGTCACTCCTGTGATGGGGCGGCCATATGGGAGTGGTGGAGATCAGAGGACTCTGGTTTCCAGTGGGATCCGGACTCCACATCATCCTGCTGGAGCACCGTGCAGACCGACTGACATTGAGAGCCTCTCTACCATCCATCATGGGAAGACTAGTGTAGGTGTTCACAGACAACACCACCGCCATGTGCTACTGCAACAAACAGGGTGGAGTGGGGCCATGGACCCTTTGTCAGAAGGCCCTGCATCTCTATACTTGGCTGGAACAGCAGGGCATATCCCTGGTGGTTGAACACCCAACAGGCTCTCTGAATGCCAAAGTGAACAAACTCAGCCATCGATGACCAGCGGATCATGAGTGGGGTCTCCAACCGGAGGTGGCACAAGGTCTCTTCCAACATTGGGGAGAGCCTTGGTTAGATTTTTTTTAATCATTATTTTTTTTTAAATTTCTTTTTTATTGATATAGACAAAAAATTAAGACATATCAGGAACAATACAGTCAGTCATGAAGCAAGATGGGCAATTTCAAATAACAGGAGACATAGAATAGGACATAGATGCTAGCAATCACTTAAAAGTGAAACCACTCAATACGAGTGCACAACCAAATCGAAGTGCTACAGCCCTCGGGACACGCCCACTCAATTATTCAGGATATTAGAGCATGTACAGCCCCCAAAAACCCAAGTCTGGTCAGAATAGATCTATGATACCACAAGAGGGATTACTTAGACCCCAGCACTGATAACCAGTACGATATGCCGCTATGTCAATGTCAGATACACCCATACGTCACAGCCCTCAGATCCCGCCCACCGACAAATCAGGATGAGAAAACATTGTATTGCACCCATATACTAAAAGTGACCAGGATAAATTACAAACCTCTATACAAAGTCAGGAGAAACGAAGAATAATTGCGCATACTATGAAATAAAAATAAACAGCGCAGGCGTGTGTTGCCACAAGAGATGAGAGATACGATCAGGATAAATGACAAAAATATACACGCCACGGCCTAAAAGGAACTAAACTAAACATAAACCCCATCCCCCCACCCTGCACCCCTGCATTAGCTTTCGCCCGTCCCCAACTAGCAGTGTGCCTGTCGCCCCAAAACTAAACTAAGTATTCTTAAAGAAGAAAATGAAGAAGGGCCTTGGTACGGGCTCCCGGCCCCCTCCCCTCCCCCCACAGTTCAGCCTCCCCTCGTCTAACAAATCCAGTCATCAAACATTATAATACACTGACAAAGAGGGGGGATCATCATTCACCTGCCTCCCTTTTTGCATATTACACTTAAAAGGACAAGATCCCATACCACTGCCTAGTCACCAATAACATGAGAAATCGTATACAGTTCAGCCTTGGCCTGTCCGATCAGGAGCATTAACACTTCCCGTCCCGCCCACAGCAATATCATTGCAAAAACAACAAGTGATGGACCGATTGTGGATCAATGTCACACATTCCCCCAGTCAAAAGATCTGGGCCCAAATCCATCGTTTTTTTGCACTCCACACCACCCTGGGTTAGACAATGGCGATATGCAAATCAGCTCTGACCCTGTTGCCCCATGGGAACAGTCCAGTCCGAACTACAAAAGCCATGTCCTTCCCAGAACGGAATCAAGCATCCGAGGACCGGACCGGTTTCGAGGTAACACCTCTCATCAGCCCGGCTAGCTTGACTCCAAGTGGTGTGGAGTGCCTGGGACCCACGTCTGGGCATCCCCAGCGCACTTAGGGCGGCAATTGCAAAAACAACAAGTGATGGACTGAATGTGGATCAATGTCACACATTCCCCCAGTCAAAAGATCTGGGCCCAAATCCATCGTTTTTTTGCACTCCACACCACCCTGGGTTAGACAATGGCGATATGCAAATCAGCTCTGACCCTGTTGCCCCATGGGAACAGTCCAGTCCGAACTACAAAAGCCATGTCCTTCCCAGAACGGAATCAAGCATCCGAGGACCGGACCGGTTTCGAGGTAACACCTCTCATCAGCCCGGCTAGCTTGACTCCAAGTGGTGTGGAGTGCCTGGGATCCACGTCTGGGCCTCCCCAGCGCACTTAGGGCGGCAATTGCAAAAACAACAAGTGATGGACCGAATGTGGATCAATGTCACACATTCCCCCAGTCAAAAGATCTGGGCCCAAATCCATCGTTTTTTTGCACTCCACACCACCCTGGATTAGACAATGGCGATATGCAAATCAGCTCTGACCCTGTTGCCCCATGGGAACAGTCCAGTCCAAACTACAAAAGCTATGTCCTTCCCAGAACGGAATCAAGCATCCGAGGACCGGACCGGTTTCGAGGTAACACCTCTCATCAGCCCGGCTAGCTTGACTCCAAGTGGTGTGGAGTGCCTGGGACCCACGTCTGGGCATCCCCAGTGCACTTAGGGCGGCAATTGCAAAAACAACAAGTGATGAACCGAATGTGGATCAATGTCACACATTCCCCCAGTCAAAAGATCTGGGCCCAAATCCATCGTTTTTTTGCACTCCACACCACCCTGGGTTAGACAATGGCGATATGCAAATCAGCTCTGACCCTGTTGCCCCATGGGAACAGTCCAGTCCAAACTACAAAAGCCATGCCCTTCCCAGAACGGAATCAAGCATCCGAGGACCGGACGGGTTTCGAGGTAACATCTCTCATCAGCCCGGCTAGCTTGCTCCAAGTGGTGTGGAGTGCCTGGGACCCACGTCTGGGGATCCCCAGCGCACTTAGGGCGGCAATTTCAAAAACAACAAGTGATGGACCGAATGTGGATCAATGTCACACATTCCCCCAGTCAAAAGATCTGGGCCCAAATCCATCGTTTTTTTGCACTCCACACCACCCTGGGTTAGACAATGGCGATATGCAAATCAGCTCTGACCCTGTTGCCCCATGGGAACAGTCCAGTCCGAACTACAAAAGCCATGTCCTTCCCAGAACGGAATCAAGCATCCGAGGACCGGACCGGTTTCGAGGTATCACCTATTGTTTTTGCATATTCTGCCCTAAGTGCGCTGGGGATGCCCAGACGTGGGTCCCAGGCACTCCACACCACTGGAGTCAAGCTAGCCGGGCTGATGAGAGGTGTTACCTCGAAACCGGTCCAGTCCTCGGATGCTTGATTCCGTTCTGGGAAGGACATGGCTTTTGTAGTTCGGACTGGACTGTTCCCATGGGGCACAGGGTCAGAGCTGATTTGCATATCGCCATTGTCTAACCCAGGGTGGTGTGGAGTGCAAATAAACGATGGATTCTGGCCCAGATCTTTGGACTGGGGTGAGTGTGTGACATTGATCCACATTCGGTCCATCACCTGTTGTTTTTGCATATTCCGCCCTAAGTGCGCTGGGTATGCCCAGACGTGGGTCCCAGGCACTCCACACCACTGGAGTCAAGCTAGCCGGGCTGATGAGAGGTGTTACCTCGAAACCGGTCCGGTCCTCGGATGCTTGATTCCGTTCTGGGAAGGACATGGCTTTTGTAGTTCGGACTGGACTGTTCCCATGGGGCACAGGGTCAGAGCTGATTTGCATATCGCCATTGTCTAACCCAGGGTGGTGTGGAGTGCAAAAAAACGATGGATTCTGGCCCAGATCTTTGGACTGGGGTGAGTGTGTGACATTGATCCACATTCGGTCCATCACCTGTTGTTTTTGCATATTCCGCCCTAAGTCCGCTGGGGATGCCCAGACGTGTATCCCAGGCACTCCACATCACTGGAGTCAAGCTAGCCGGGCTGATGAGAGGTGTTACCTCGAAACCGGTCCGGTCCTCGGATGCTTGATTCCGTTCTGGGAAGGACATGGCTTTTGTAGTTCGGACTGGACTGTTCCCATGGGGCACAGGGTCAGAGCTGATTTGCATATCGCCATTGTCTAACCCAGGGTGGTGGGGAGTGCAAAAAAACGATGGATTCTGGCCCAGATCTTTGGACTGGGGTGAGTGTGTGACATTGATCCACATTCGGTCCATCACCTGTTGTTTTTGCATATTCCGCCCTAAGTGCGCTGGGGATGCCCAGACGTGGGTCCCAGGCACTCCACACCACTGGAGTCAAGCTAGCCGGGCTGATGAGAGGTGTTACCTCGAAACCGGTCCGCTCCTCGGATGCTTGATTCCGTTCTGGGAAGGACATGGCTTTTGTAGTTCGGACTGGACTGTTCCCATGGGGCACAGGGTCAGAGCTGATTTGCATATCGCCATTGTCTAACCCAGGGTGGTGTGGAGTGCAAAAAAACGATGGATTCTGGCCCAGATCTTTGGACTGGGGTGAGTGTGTGACATTGATCCACATTCGGTCCATCACCTGTTGTTTTTGCATATTCCGCCCTAAGTGCGCTGGGGATGCCCAGACGTGGGTCCCAGTCACTCCACACCACTGGAGTCAAGCTAGCCGGGCTGATGAGAGGTGTTACCTCGAAACCGGTCCGGTCCTCGGATGCTTTATTCCGTTCTGGGAAGGACATGGCTTTTGTAGTTCTGACTGGACTGTTCCCATGGGGCACAGGGTCAGAGCTGATTTGCATATCACCATTGTCTAACCCCGGGTGGTGCGGAGTGCAAAAAAACGATGGATTCTGGCCCAGATCTTTGGACTGGGGTGAGTGTGTGACATTGATCCACATTCGGTCCATCACCTGTTGTTTTTGCATATTCCGCCCTAAGTGCGCTGGGGATGCCCAGACGTGGGTCCCAGGCACTCCACACCACTGGAGTCAAGCTAGCCGGGCTGATGAGAGGTGTTACCTCGAAACCGGTCCGGTCCTCGGATGCTTGATTGCGTTCTGGGAAGGACATGGCTTTTGTAGTTCGGACTGGACTGTTCCCATGGGGCACAGGGTCAGAGCTGATTTGCATATTGCCATTGTCTAGCCCAGGGTGGTGTGGAGTGCAAAAAAATGATGGATTCTGGCCCAGATCTTTGGACTGGGGTGAGTGTGTGACATTGATCCACATTCGGTCCATCACCTGTTGTTTTTGCATATTCTGCCCTAAGTGCGCTGGGGATGCCCAGACGTGGGTCCCAGGCACTCCACACCACTGGAGTCAAGCTAGCCGGGCTGATGAGAGGTGTTACCTCGAAACCGGTCCAGTCCTCGGATGCTTGATTCCGTTCTGGGAAGGACATGGCTTTTGTAGTTCGGACTGGACTGTTCCCATGGGGCACAGGGTCAGAGCTGATTTGCATATCGCCATTGTCTAACCCAGGGTGGTGTGGAGTGCAAAAAAATGATGGATTCTGGCCCAGATCTTTGGACTGGGGTGAGTGTGTGACATTGATCCACATTCGGTCCATCACCTGTTGTTTTTGCATATTCCGCCCTAAGTGCGCTGGGGATGCCCAGACGTGGGTCCCAGTCACTCCACACCACTGGAGTCAAGCTAGCCGGGCTGATGAGAGGTGTTACCTCGAAACCGGTCCGGTCCTCGGATGCTTGATTCCGTTCTGGGAAGGACATGGCTTTTGTAGTTCGGACTGGACTGTTCCCATGGGGCACAGGGTCAGAGCTGATTTGCATATCGCCATTGTCTAACCCAGGGTGGTGGGGAGTGCAAAAAAACGATGGATTCTGGCCCAGATCTTTGGACTGGGGTGAGTGTGTGACATTGATCCACATTCGGTCCATCACCTGTTGTTTTTGCATATTCCGCCCTAAGTGCGCTGGGGATGCCCAGACGTGAGTCCCAGGCACTCCACACCACTGGAGTCAAGCTAGCCGGGCTGATGAGAGGTGTTACCTCGAAACCGGTCCGGTCATCGGATGCTTGACTCCGTTCTGGGAAGGACATGGCTTTTGTAGTTCGGACTGGACTGTTCCCATGGGGCACAGGGTCAGAGCTGATTTGCATATCGCCATTGTCTAACCCAGGGTGGTGTGGAGTGCAAAAAAACGATGGATTCTGGCCCAGATCTTTGGACTGGGGTGAGTGTGTGACATTGATCCACATTCGGTCCATCACCTGTTGTTTTTGCATATTCCGCCCTAAGTGCGCTGGGGATGCCCAGACGTGGGTCCCAGGCACTCCACACCACTGCAGTCAAGCTAGCCAGGCTGATGAGAGGTGTTACCTCGAAACCGGTCCGGTCCTCGGATGCTTGATTCCGTTCTGGGAAGGACATGGCTTTTGTAGTTCTGACTGGACTGTTCCCATGGGGCACAGGGTCAGAGCTGATTTGCATATCGCCATTGTCTAACCCAGGGTGGTGCGGAGTGCAAAAAAACGATGGATTCTGGCCCAGATCTTTGGACTGGGGTGAGTGTGTGACATTGATCCACATTCGGTCCATCACCTGTTGTTTTTGCATATTCCGCCCTAAGTGCGCTGGGGATGCCCAGACGTGGGTCCCAGGTACTCCACACCACTGGAGTCAAGCTAGCCGGGCTGATGAGAGGTGTTACCTCGAAACCGGTCCGGTCCTCGGATGCTTGATTCCGTTCTGGGAAGGACATGGCTTTTGTAGTTCGGACTGGACTGTTCCCATGGGGCACAGGGTCAGAGCTGATTTGCATATTGCCATTGTCTAACCCAGGGTGGTGTGGAGTGCAAAAAAACGATGGATTCTGGCCCAGATCTTTGGACTGGGGTGAGTGTGTGACATTGATCCACATTCGGTCCATCACCTGTTGTTTTTGCATATTCCGCCCTAAGTGCGCTGGGGATGCCCAGACGTGGGTCCCAGGCACTCCACACCACTGGAGTCAAGCTAGCCGGGCTGATGAGAGGTGTTACCTCATAACCGGTCCGGTCCTCGGATGCTTGATTCCGTTCTGGGAAGGACATGGCTTTTGTAGTTCGGACTGGACTGTTCCCATGGGGCACAGGGTTAGAGCTGATTTGCACATCGCCATTGTCTAACCCAGGGTGGTGTGGAGTGCAAAAAAACGATGGATTCTGGCCCAGATCTTTGGACTGGGGTGAGTGTGTGACATTGATCCACATTCGGTCCATCACCTGTTGTTTTTGCATATTCCGCCCTAAGTGCGCTGGGGATGCCCAGACGTGGGTCCCAGGCACTCCACACCACTGGAGTCAAGCTAGCCGGGCTGATGAGAGGTGTTACCTCGAAACCGGTCCGGTCCTCGGATGCTTGATTCCGTTCTGGGAAGGACATGGCTTTTGTAGTTCGGACTGGACTGTTCCCATGGGGCACAGGGTCAGAGCTGATTTGCATATCGCCATTGTCTAACCCAGGGTGGTGTGGAGTGCAAAAAAACGATGGATTTTGGCCCAGATCTTTGGACTGGGGTGAGTGTGTGACATTGATCCACATTCGGTCCATCACCTGTTGTTTTCACAGCAATATCATGGCAGTCCAAATACAGAACTGGTATGTGAAGGTCCAACAAAAATTGCAAAGCACCTTGGGCCCTGTGTTCTTCGCAGTTCCACTGTATCAGTAGGAAGTCCAAATGTTTCTGTTGAAGGATTGTAGCAGGGCCCAGGAGCAAAGAGAGAGCCACATTCATACACCCAAGGCTCGCAAATTCAATGTCCGCAGACTCCCAAACCTCTTGTTCAACAGAGTTCCCGACGTCTGTTAAAGAATCCACCTTGAAGTCAAGGACTTCCATTTTTCGTTCAAATCAATGGGGTCCGCACTTTGTAACCCACTCCTGGGTGTGATATTCTCCAGTTTAACATCCAGGGCTTGCATTTTCATGCTCACAGAGGAGTGAAGCCTCACAACAGCCGCCATTACAGCACTCAGTGTTGGTACCACGTAGCCACACTCGTTATACACGGTCATCTTTGCCGCCACAGCCCTCTCAGCCAGGATATTTAGTTCCGAAAAACTCACTTGGGGCTCTGCAGGCACAGTGGCGGAGCGGGACAGGGTGGCCTCGATTCACTTGTGGGCGCCATGTCATGTAGTGCTTCCATTCACATAGATCCGTTCCCAAAGGCAAGTTCTTCCAATCTCCCCTATTTAGCGGCCGAAGATCAGAATCATGAAGGGACGGACTTCCTCAGTCTATCTCCAGTGGATCCTTGTTACTTTCGGATGACTTTTAGTCAGTCTCCGTACATTCCACTGACTGAATCGATGGGAAAGCACTCCGGGGCAGTCAGGGTATTAGTACCTCGCTCCGCTGTTGCAGCTGTTGTTCATCAGAGGTCCGCCATTGAAATCGCCAAATCTCAGCTCACTTCTGAACCGACCGGGACTTCACGATCTCATATAGCCAATGTTGTTCAACTTGCCTCCAGCCTTCCAACTACTCAAGGCCCCGGTTCCAAATCTGGTACAGGCCGCAAACTTGACGTCGACTTTTCTCCGTCCTCAGAGCTGGGAAATCACTCGGGATTACACGGTTGGGCATCATTTCGCCTCATTTATGCGAGGGCACTGCATAGGCGCAGGATATGTGGCAGGATATCGTGGGAGGAGAAGGAGGTCAACGGAGCCGGGAGCCTAGGCGGCCATCTTGGACGCCAGCTTGGCTCCTCCCCCTTGGTTAGATTTTTTCGCCTCTTTCGAGAAAGCACATTGACAGCAGTTTTGCGCATTGGAGTTTCCAAGACCACTCTCGCTTGCAGACACTTTTAGTCTCAAGTGGAGTACAGGCCTCCTAAACACCTTTCCATGCATACCACTCCTGCCTAGAGTTCTCAAGAAGGTCAAAAATGACTGGGCTCAAGTCATCTTTGTGGCTCCGGATTGGGCACAGAGAGTTTGGTATCTTGAGTTACTGAGTATGGCCATCGATCCTCTGATCAGGCTACCACTTTGGGAGGATCTTCTGTTGCAGCAGGGGAGGGTCCTCCACCCGCAGCTGCGCAGTCTCCACCCTCTTGCGAGGAAGTTGAGCAACACCAGTTAACAGCATTCAACCTTCCTCCCAAAGTCTGTAGCATCATCTTGTGAGCCAGGCATCCCTCCTCCAAGATGAGATACGCCTGCTGTTGTAAACAAATGTTGCGCGGTGTGCAGAAAAAGTCACCCTTTCTGAAATAGTACTCTTTATTCTTTCCCTTGCACAGCAGGGCTGTGCCCTGGACACTCTTAATGGATATCTGTCTGCTTTTTTTTGCCTTTTTGCGGCTGCCTAACTAACTCTCTCTGTTCAAATACCCTAGTGTACTTCGTTTTCTAAAAGATCTTGCTCATCTCTTCCCTACTTTACTATTTATCATGCCTTAGTGGGACCATAATCTGGTGTTAACTTTCTTGATACGTGCTCCTCTCAAGCCTCTTCATAATTGCCCCCTCAGGTTTCTGACTATTAAAGCAGCCTTCCTTGTGGCTATTACATCTGCCCGTAGAGTAAATGAGCTGCAGGCCTTGTCATCTATGCCACCTTACTTATCAGTTTATCCAGACAAACTGGTGCTTCACACAAGCGCCTCCTGTCTACCGAAAGTAGTTACTCCATTTCACGTAGGCCTGTCCATCACTCTGCCTAATTTTTACTCTCCTCCACATACCTCTAAAGAAGAGGTGGCAACTCCACCGTATAGACCCAAATGAGCGCTGTCGTTCTACCTTGACCGCACAAAGGAATTTCGGGTGGACAACCAACTCTTCGTGGGGTATGTGCAAAGAAAGGTTAGGCTGTGCAGAAGCAGATAGGTCGTGCTTAGCATTAAAATCTGCGACGCATTGGCCAAGAAACAACCTCCAGAGGGTTTGCAAGCTCATTTCATCAGAGCTAAAGCTGCGACCACTGCGTTAGCTCTTGGAGTTCTGGTCCTTGACATGCGCCAAGCAGCAACCTGGGCTTCCCTGCACATGTTCACCAAACATTACTGTCTTCGCAGTCAGGTCCGTAGGGATGGGCACTTTGCCTGTTCGGTCCTGCAGGACTTCTTTGTTTGAAACTGGTTTTGCAGACCCACCACTGGTGATGGTATTGTTTGGGTATCTATTCAAAGGTAACACATCTGTAGCTAGTAGTCTCTAACAGATGAACAAGTTACTTACTTTCAGTAATGCCTTATCTGGTAATGATTATATCTAGCCACAGATTCCTTACCAACCCACTCATCTTTTCTGCTCTGTGAACAGATTTTTAGGGACAGAGCTGATCCCTTTCAGGGGACTAGTTTTCCACACCAGTGGTCAATGTTCTTCATGGCTCTGCGCTTCTGGCATGGAAAGTCATGAAAAGAAACTGACATCAGTGCACTTAGGTAGCACCTGTATAGGTGCCCCGGATGTCACTTCTGGTACAGATGATGCAGGCGCATGTGTAGCTGAATAACGCCACCTATCGGCGTGCAGGGGTACTGCTCACGAAAACATTTCCGAATCCAGCCTAACGCTTGGGAAATTCAAAGGTAAGAAATCTGCGGCTAGATATAGTCTCTACTAGATAAGGTGTAACCGAAGGTAAGTAACTTGTTTATTATCTCTTCCTTCTTTTATTGTCAATGTTTCTAATACGGTGAATGAGAGTTGGCTAATGTTATGCCCAAGCGTGTTAAAGTGGACTGCTACAGTTGAATTATCATTCTTGGCACATATGTTACTTTTGATTTCAGTGATCCTAACTCTGATCTTGCATTCAGTTTTCCCAACCTAAACTTGTCCACATGTGCATTTGAGTAGATGAATCAGTGTTTTCAAATTACAGGTAGCAGTGGTAAGTAACCTCATTATTCTCCCTTTTGACAGATGGTTGATTTCAATACCTTTAATAATGTTATTCCAATTGTTGGAGTTTACACTGGCCAGAGTACCTTTGTATTTGTATTGGTATTATGTTGAACCTCATCATTAGTTTTAGTTTAAAATACCTCCTTTAAGTTTTTTGACCTCTCATAGTCAAGCAGTAGTATTTGGTCAAAAATCCCACGAAAATCACTTTCCGTCTGAAGCATAGACCAGCAATTCAGAAATATTTTATGCAACTTGAGATTTTTGATATGAAAGCCATTCTGGAAGAGTCATCTTGCTCCAATATTCAGTAACATATTGACACTCCCAAATTATATGAAGGAACGTCCCACTAAGACCACATTGACGTCGACATAAATCAGAATCAGAAAGCTCCATCAACCCCAGGCGGGGCCCCGTAACATATATCCTGTGTAGTATTTTTAGCTGTACAAGCCGGAGTCTCGCAGGGATTGCCACCACCTTTGGAGATGAGATTGCAGACTGCCAATCCTCATCATCTAGCTCTATTCCATCCCGGACCCACCTATCTCTAAGCTCACCCACAAGGACTGCTCTCTGGTTGATTAATTTTTTACAGATTAGGGAAATAGTCTTTTCAGGAAGGTGACCATCCAATATCCTATCTTCGAGTGGGGAGGCGTCAGGAGGGTCCGCGTCTTCGGGCAGGGCTGCCCGTAGCGCATGATGAATTTGAGCATAGCGAAAGTACTCAGAGATCGCCAGTTGGAATTCCCTTCGCAAGTCCTCAAATGTCTTCACCGTCCCTTTACTCCACATGTCTTTAACAACAGATATGCCTATCAGGTCCCATTTATCAAACCTTCTTGTTTTCCAAAGCTTACGAGACGATCCGAATCAAATAGCGGGGTCACTAGTGTCAGCCTATTGCTCCAACCTAGCGATCGGGTGGCATAATGCCAAATCCTGACCCCATGTTTAGTCGGACTCGAAAGGCCTAATTTTGAATACTGAGAATAGAGAGCCCTATTATAACTATTATTTGGCAATAACAATTTATCCATCATGTAACCAGGGTCCGAGGTGGGGGCATATGTGCCGTGGTTAATCGCTGCTAGCTGAGCAGCCCAATAATATCGCTTAAAGTCTGGGAGGGCGATCCCTCCATCATACCAGGGCATGGTTAACCAAGCTAAAGCGATGCGGGGCCTGCCCTCCCATAGAAGGCTACGCTGCAGTCTCTCTACCTCACGGAAATAGCTAGTTGGAACCACGTCTAGGGAGTTCTGGAGGGCATACAGGAAACGAGGTAAAGCCATCATTTTGAAAAGCGCCGCTCGCCCCAACAAAGAGAGCGGAAGTGTCCTCCAGTTAGCTATGTCCCCCCTAAGCCTTTGTAAGGGTGGCAAGAGATTCCTAGCATACCGGACAGTCGGATCAAGTGAAACAAAGATCCCCAAGTATTTGAACCCCTCCGTGCTGAGCTGGATGGGACAACCATGAGGGGGAACCGGGGGATCCCCCTTGAGGACAAACAACACGGACTTACCCCAATTAATGGAGAGCTCGGAATAATTACCAAATGACGCAATACGTCTCAGACAACAGTCAAAGATGCACAGGTAGAGATCAAATAAAGTAGAATATCGTCCGCATATAGCGACACCCGGTCTTCCCACTCTGGGGACCACTGAATGCCACGAATAGAAGGTTCCCATCGCAGCCAAGCCGCCAAAGGTTCCATAGCCAATGAGAAAAGGAGAGGAGAGAGAGGGCAACCCTGTCGGGTGCCGCGGCCGAGAGGAAAAGTTGGAGACCCGATTATTGACCACTATCTGTGCCAGCGGCTCAGAGTACAACAAACGCACCCAGGATATAAACTCAGGGCCGAACCCGAATTTAGCCAAGACGGCCCATAGATATGGCCACTCGACCGTGTCAAATGCCATGGTGGCATCAAGGGAGGCAATCACCGTCGGCTCCGGTAAAGTGCGAGCTCTTGCTATGACTCCGCGTAGCCGACGTAGATTCAGGCCCGTATTTCGATGGGGAAGAAAACCTGATTGGTCCGGGTGGATCAGCCCACTTATCACTTTTACCAGCCTATTAGAAAGAAGCTTAGCCAGGATTGTAGGTTCCGCGTTCAACAGTGAAATTGGTCAATAGGAATTGCAGGCACTTTTAGGCTTGCCCACCTTGTGGATCACCACCACTGATGCGATCCTCTGATCCAAGGGTAAAAGACCCCTCTCTCGAGCCTCACCAAACATACCGTTAAGGTAGGGGGCAAGTTTATCAAGTCTGAGCTTATAAAGTTCAATCGGAATCCCGTTGGGCCCTAATGCTTTCCCTGAGTTTAAGGAACGGATAGCTTGGGCCACTTCATCGGGGCTGAATATGCTGTCCATGAATTCACGGTCCTCGTCGGACAGGCGAGGGAGTTGTAGATCTCTAAGCATCAAATGTGAGTCTTCCTCTGGGCTATCCGAGACCAAGGTGTAGATTGTTTGAAAGTGTGCCGCAAAACTATCAACTATAGCCTGTGGATCCGTAAGCGTGATGCCGTCATCATTGACAATCTCAAGGACTACCCGAGAAGCCCAGTCTTTTTTATCTAGCCATTTAATAAGTTTTCATGCCTTATCCCCAAGGTCATAAAGCCTGCCCGGTTGCTCTCTGCCAAGTGCCCTTGCCCTGTCAGTGACCAGAGACCTGTAATCATGTTGCTTGAGGCTTAAAAGATGCAAATCACCCTGCGAAACCCCCTTCTCCAACTCCTCTTCCAACAGTTTTATCTCATTTTCCAGATCCGTCGCTTCCTTATTCCTCTCCCTCTTGCCTCCTGCTATCAGAGAGAGTGCATGGCCCCTAACAACCATTTTGAAGGCTTCCCAAAGGGACACAGAAGAGGAAACAGATCATGCATTATCCTCAAAATAGCACTCAAGAGCCTTGACAAGGTCCCTACGAAGCTTGGGGTCGCGAAAGTACTAGGGGTTAATAGGGGCTAATCTACTCGCAGAGCCAGGAGAGACACAAAGTCGAAACCAGAGTGGTGAGTGATCGGAGATACCCCGGGCAAGATGAGCCACCTCAACCAAATATGAAGCCTGTGCCGCCTGAACCAGACAATAGTCCAAGCGAGAGAGGCTTCCGTGGGCCCCGGAGTGAAAGGTGCACTGCCTCTGATCAGGATGACGCAGCCTCCAACCATCCACTAGGCCCATGGCGTTCAGGAAACGGGCAACCACTGGACGTTGCGTGCCAGGTCGCGTGGGGGATGTCTGTCCGCAATTCCGGACATTACTGTGTTAAAATCAACCCGCAGTACCAGCAACCCGGCGGGCAAATCAAGCAACAGTTTCCCTAGTGCTGCAAAGGAGGAAGACTGCAAACCCGGGGGGATGTAGACCGAAATAAGGGTAAGAATGTGCCCCTCCCATCGACCCGTGATGCCTACATATCTACCTCTATCATCAGTCCAAACTGAGTCTACAGCTAACGGGAGTGCTCTACGTGTCAGAATGCCCACCCCACGGGAGCCTGAGGTGAACCCCGCATGTGCCGACAGTGTATAACCCATTCTATGTAGAGCTTTACAGGTGGTACCAATGAAATGTGTTTCCTGAAGCAGCACCACATCTGGTGCATGACGTTTTAGGTACTGCAAAACCACACTACGTTTTATCCGGTCCCCCAACCAATTCACATTCCAACTTAAGATCTTTAATTCCCTACCCCCCCCCCCATCATCACAAATGAAGGACAGTCGGCCATACTCTGCACTGTGCAAGGTGAACAAATATAATACAATGATAATGTAAACCAAATAACAAACAAATGAAACAAACCACCCTCCCCAACTCCCCCCACCCTGCTGCCCTGCCCACTAGGCTTCAAACTGCCCATTGAAAAAGCAGAGTGCCTGTCGCCATGACTATTCAAAAGAAAGAACAAAAAGAATAACAAGGGGTAAGTCGCTAGAGCCCCCAGCCGGGATCCTATGAAGTACCTTATAACATGAGCCCTCGATGCATGCTAGCACCCAAGACGTTGACACACTCCATCTCCAGCCCCCACGCAGCTTCCCCCACCCGCCCACCCCACCCGCACTCCAAATGAAGGGATAAAGACTCAACATCACCCCCTCACCCCCGGTAACCGGGGTCCGAATGGCCCAAATTTTCCAGGCATTCCGCTGCCGCCTCAGGCTGATCAAAGAACCAAACTTTGTCATTCGCCACAAATCGAAGACGGGCGGGGAACAGCATGGAGTACTTTATGCCCCGCTCCCGCAAGTCCCTTTTAACGGACATATAGGTCTTACGCTGTCTCTGCACCCTCTGAGTGAAATCGGGGAAGAAAAAGATCGCAGCATTTTTATATTTAAGGGGTGCGTTAGAACTTGAACACTGGAGAATGGCATCCCTGTTGCGGAAGTTGAGGACTCTAGCCAGCATGAGCCGCGGGGAAGCACCTGGCCTAGGGCTGAGGCCCTTTGGCTGGAGTTGTTTGAAAATGAAATCCTCTATGAACAGGTCCAGGGCCGGACCTTCCATTTTTTATGGCACACCTAAAATGCGCAGGTTGTTGCGGTGAAGGCGGCCCTCATAATCATCCAGCTTGAGTTCGAACAGTGTCCGAGAGTCTCGCATTTCCCCGACCTCCTTTTGCAAGTGAGACACATCCTCCACAAGACTGGCGGTGGTGAGTTCAACCTGTTTCACTTTTTCGCTCAATTTCCCCATATCCGTACGGATAAGAGTGATGTCTATGGCCATTGAGTCCATTTTGTGTTCAAGGGAGGTCTTCACTCCAGAAATGGCATCTATGACATCCTTGAGGGACAGGTCCGAGCTGTCCCCAGCCGAGGCCCCTCCTGTTGAGTCTTCCGACAAACGTCCCTTGGTCATATCTTTGGGGACAGTATATTTATCCAGTTTGTTCGTTTGGACTGGCTTCGGTTCTCTGGCGCCGGTATTTTTGCTGCGCTCCATGGTGCAAGAGATCAAAGTCGCGGGACCGATCAGTGAAGGGGAGAGCCAAAATAGAAATAAATTGAGTGGGGGAGGGGAGACCAAGTCCCGGCACCTGCAAATCCTAGAGAATAGGCCCAATCACCATCCCGTGGCGGCAAGAATGACAAGATGGCCACCGAACAGTATGGATTCAGGCCCGTTCACACTCCAGGAAATCAACTGTGTGCAGGCCGGGCTCCCTGAATGGCGCTGTTGCGTACTGTAACCCAGGTTCTGCTGCGTGCCGCCCAGATACTTCCCGGGGAAAGAACAACACTGCCAAAGTCACGGAATGAGGGCCAGACACTCAACACAAGATGGCCGCCCCAGGACAAAGAAGAATGCCGAGCAGCCGATATGAGGAGTGGGAGGGGAGAGGGGGGGGAGCTATCTCCACCTCTATTGCGGCATCGTGAATGTTAATCAACGTCCGGGGTTCAATTTGATGAGGCTCCACTCACCCCGAAGCACGAGGCTGCCGCACCGATTCCCATTGTGGGCTGATGGCACCGAGCGCTCTGGCAGGCGAGCCGCCCACGATCCTCTCAGCTCCGATGGCCACGTCCCGTCCGGGTGTAGCCGCGTCGAGCTGCGGGACCAACCCGCGGCCCGCAGCCAGTCTCCTCAGATCAGGTCTCTCTCCACAGGCCGGCCGGAAGTTGCCCGGGGTCCGCACCAGCTCACCACCACAGGTCCCGGCTTCGGGGCCCGCCGGCCACCGGCGCGATCTCAGCGATATCGCGGCTCCGCCAGCCGTGAGTCGCTCCAAGATGCGCAGCAGCTGTTCCCACACCTGGGAGGCACCATGGGGGGCACCGCAGACTCAGGATGAATATGACAGGATCGTATTGGGGCTGACCGGCCACGGAGCTCCGAGACTAGGCGGCCATCTCGGTTCGCTCTTGGCCACGCCCCCCTCTTTTGGCCATTTTTAAGAAATTCACCAACCTAACAGCCACAGCCCAAACCATCACCCCTACACAAGAAATTCTTCCATTTAAAAATCAGCAAGATCTACTGCAACCTCGAACCCCAACCACCTCCATCAACCTACCCAGGCTGCTAACCTCATTAACCAAACACTACCATCTCACAGCATGGAACCCTCCATCTTTCGAGGACACTGCAACAATATTGAAGACAGTCCACTTGGGCTCTCACAGACCCCTGCCCTCACCATATCTACAATCTACGAAGAGCCATTTACTTCCATCCTCAATACCTCCCTCAAGACATCCACCTTCCCAGATAGTTGTAAACTTGCCAAAGTCACTGCCCCCTTCCAAAAAACCCTCAGCCAACCCCAAAGTACTCAGCAACTGCCAACCCATCTTGCTATTCCTCTTCTCAGCCAAATTCATCAAGAAGACCATCAACAGACCACTCTCTGACCACCTAGAATGCCACAAACTCCTGTCTGACTTGTAATCAGGATTCAGAAACAATCTCAGGACTGAAACAGCCCTCATTGCTGCTACATATGACAGACGCAACATCCTCGAACGTGGACAGATCGCCCCTCTCATCCTCCTCGACCCCTATACTACGTTTGACACCGGCTTCCACCACACACCCATCGCCAGACTACACACGGTAATAAAAGGACCAGCACTTAAATGGATAGCTTCCTTCCTTTCCGGAAGAACACCATGAGTCAGGCTCTCACAGTTCACATCAGAACCCAAGGACTTCATCTGTGGAGTCCCAAAGGGATCATCACTCAGCCCCATACTTTCCAAATGTACATGACAACTCTGGCAAACCTCATCAGATCCCACTGAATCAACATCATCTCCTATGCAGACAACACCTGGCTCATTTTTACCCTTTCAATCGACTCCGTCACCACCAAGACAAACTTCAAACATTGCATGACCAGCGTGGCCAATTGGGTGAAAGAAAACTGCTTCAATCTTAACACGGGCAAAACTGAAGTGCTGATCTTCAGGAATAAGAGCTCACCGTGGGACCCCAGCTGGTTGCCTGCCAATCTTGGACCCACATCCATCCCAACCAACCTCACTAGGAACCTAGGCCTCATCCTGAACACCAACCTCGCCATGAAGCCCCAGGTCAATGCCGTCACCTCATGCTTTGACATCTTCAGCGTGCTATGTAAAATCTTCATGTGGCTCCCACTGGAGACCAAATGTACCATCAGGCAGGTCGTTTTCGCAAGCAGATTGGACTACGGCATCCCAACTCACAAACTTTGAACCATCCACAACACCGCTGCCAGACTCGTCCACGACCTCCAGTGCCGACCCCACACCACACCACTCCTCAGAGAGCTCCAGTGGCTCCCCATTCACAAACGATGGCATTTCAAATTTCTCACACACGCATTCAAGTCACTGCACAACAGGGGACCTGCATACTTCAATCACTTCCACCAACCCACCTGACAACTTCCCTCAGCATCACTCTCTCGCACACACTCCACATCCACAGAAGCAGTGGGAGGTCGATCATGCTCCTACCAAGCCTCTAAATCCTGGAACGATCTCTGCCAACACATTAGGGCCTCCTCCTCACTTCTTGAATCCCGCAGGAAGCTGAAGACCTGGCTATTCTATTAGTCTTCTTGCTGAAGCATTGAGACTGGCTGTATTCAGCCCAGCCTCACCACATGCGTACACTCACCTACTCAGACCCTGGATACCCTCACAGGTGACAAACAGCGCTCTACAAATCCACATTACTTTACATTACATGCCATCAACTAACTAACCTGGGATCAAAACACAAATAAAATGCATAAATAATAATACAAGTCCTGGGCTTCCATTTACATAGCGAGTGTGCATTTTCACGTTTATTCCGAGCTAGCCACATAACCAGCTACCACAAGTCCATGTATTTGAGTGCACACTGAAACAAATCAAAGCCCAGCAGTCTCCCACTTCCATGCAGGTCGATTCTTACATTAATCCCATAGTCACATTGCCCTTTTGACCTATTTCTAACTTGTTCATGCTCCGGGGCAGCAGGGAGGTGTGACGAATACCCACACAGGAGAGCAGCAGCATCTGCGGTACACAACCTGGCGATTCGTGGGGTAATGCCGACGATTCTGTGACACCCCGCGCCCCCCATCATGCTCCAGTTCTTTTCGTAGTTCTTTATCTCCATTGTTTTATTAAATTATTTCGGTCCGCTGATCGATTTCAACATTCCCATCAAATGATCATTAGTAGCCTGGCTGCCCCATTAGACTAATGGTTCTCCCACCTCAGCATTGTTTGCTTACAAAGCAGCTCTAAATCATTTATTATTTTGTAAACAAACGGCGTTCATATTGGAGATCAATAGGGCTAATGGTACTGATGTATTAATAACCGTTGCTTGATTTAAATGCTGGAAATTATTTGAAGTCTGCTTGGATAAATCAATCGAGTTTTTAATTTTAAAGTAAATTCTTCCATGATTCAGGGAGCCTGACATGCTCCGCTCTTTGGGCTATTTGTTTGATTGAGTACTGTGAAGTATTGGATTTGCAGGAAATGAGAAGGCTCCCGATGCATTTGTCGTACAATGCATGGGTGCTTAGGGCTTTCGTGCTGCTCTCAGATCCATCCGGCTGGGATAGAGCACTGAGATAGCCTGCTGCAGCCAACGTCACTTTGCTGCTCCTGACTTGCTTTCATTCACTCGCAGGTGCTTATTTATGAGCCCTGGCGTCACTTTTGCGCCTCCGGTGCGTCACTTTTTGTGACGCAAAATTGGTGTAAAAATGCAGGTATTATGGGCAGACTTACAAGCCACATTTACGCCGCCATTGCGCCACCTCTGTGACGCAGCGGTGGAGTAAACCATTTTCATGTTGCGCCATATTTACAAAGTGACGCATCTAGGTAGGGGCGTCACTTTGTAAAACTCTGCGCCACATTATACCTGAGTCAGGTACTGTGGGGCAGATTTACAAGCCCCATGCACCACATTCACACCGCCGTTGCGTCACCTCTGTGACGCAGCGGCGGAGTAAACCATGTGCAAAGTTGCGCCTTATTTACACCGTGACGCATTTAGGGAGATGCGTCATGTTGTAAAGCCCTGCGCCACATGAAACCGGTGTTAGGTTTCATGTGGGCGTTCTGGCGCAGGGTGGGCCTTCTGTCGCAGGAAAGCCTCGTAAAAGTGATGCAGTGAAATCTACAAGATTTCACTGAGTCACTTTTACGTCCATGCTACGTCAAAACCCTGCGCCTGCTTGAAGCAGGCGTAAGGAGTGATGTAGCATGTTAGGCATAGGGCGCACTTGAGCATTACTGGAGCTGCTTCGCGCTTGTGACGCAACTCCAGCAATGCACTGCCCTTACGCCACAGGATGCGACACGCATCCCCCTATCCTTGCGCCATGATGTGCCGCGCTGTAAATGCGACGCATTTGTGGTGGCACAGGGAGGGAATTGCGAATTACGTGTCGCATCTTTTCTGGCTCATCCCTGCTGATTTGCAGAGATGCGCCAGAACTCGTAAATCTGCCCCAATGTATGCAGGGTGGGCGTTCTGAAGCAAGTAAGCCTTGTAGAAGTGACACAGTGAAATCTATGAGATTTCACTGTGCCACTTCTAGGACACAAATTCGTCAATATCTTACACCTGCCCCACAGCTGGCGTAAGACCGACGCAGGCACATTTGAAATGGGACTTGCCCATGTGAAATGACCCATTGCTGGAGTTGCGTCACTTTTGTGACACACTCCAGCAATTTTTGCACCTACAGATACATCAGAAATACTGGCTTCTCGGTAACTCCTTGCGACATGATGCGTCATACTGTAAATATTCCGCGTCCAGCATGTCGCAAGGAGGGCGCAATGAAAAGTGACGCATCGCTGTTTTTTATGCAACGTTGCGTCACTTTACATAAATGAGGCCCTCAGTTTACTTACAAGCGTCCCCCACATGGATTTCAAACCTACATCCTAACGAAGCTGCAAAAAATTGAGGCACATTAGTATTATACCAAAAATGCCCACGAATCCATACAATAGACTAAAGTAGGGGTGGTGTATGTATAATATTTAGATTTAGGTGTTTTAGACCATGTTTATTTGTGGTGTCTTGAAGGGCGCAGACCATGCTGCCTGATGCCAATTTTCTAGCACATTCTTACACTTTGGCATTCTGAGAGTAGCAGGGATCAGAATGCAGTAATATAGCACCCAGGAATTCTGGTAACATGGGGTACGGTAACGCTGGGGTGTTCTATTAGTACACCATTTTCTCCAATGCAAGGAGATTACCATGGACATCAGGGTTTTTATGCTAATATCAGCAGGTAATGACCAAATTCTGGACCGTTTTCCATGAGAAACATTCCAGTTTTTATTTTGTGTTAATTTGTTATGTTGATTTATTTATAGAGCACACGATTACCCTGAGGTGTCCTGGCACTAGCTCAGCTCTACAGAGAAACATGGTGGCACAGAGAGAAAGTGTGGCTGTTGGGAGATGCAAGTGGGCAGTTGGAGAGTGATTCTGCCCACTGCGTTTTGAATGACCTAGAGGTGCCTGGTGAGGTATGCAGAATGCCCGCATAGAGAGTGTTGCTGTATTCAAGTTTGGTGGTTATCAGGGCTTGGGTAACTGTTCTCCTGGTATCTGGGGGAGTCACTTGAAGATCTTTTAGAGGAGTTTGAGAATGTGAAAGCGGGAGCATGCCACTATGTTCATTTGGCTGGTCATTGAGAGTTATTTGTCAACTACTAGGCTGAGGTTCCTTGCCTTATTGGTGGTGTTGGGTGCTTGACCAAGTTCAGCTGACCACCAGTCTGGAGACCAGAAAGCGGCGTCCTTCCTTAAGAGAATCACTTTTGTTTTGACTGAGTTGAGCTTAAAGCAGTTCCTTTAATTCAGTTGCCAAATACGGTCTAGCAGGTGGCAAAGGTGGTCCAGCTGTGGGACCTGTCGTCGGAGAGGATGTGTTGGGTGCCATCCACGTAGGAGTTGATGCAGATTCTGTGGGATATTATGATGTCAATGAGTGGTGCCATATATATGTATAAGAGAGGCTGACTTATTTTGGGGGTTTCAGGCACTCTAAAGAAAATAAATAATATTAGTCAAGGATGGGGACTTTTACACTTTCAAGTAACTGTATCTCAAAGGAAAGGATGTAGCCTTACTGCAGAGCGGTCGACCTCGAAGGTGGGGAACCAGGATTGAGTCTCGGCAACGACGCTCAACATCCTGTGATTCTGGGCCAATCACTTAATCTTCCTGTGCCTAACTAAAATGAATGTGTCCATCTGTAATGAAACTGTTTCTCATGTAAAGCGCTCTGATACCGGATGTCTCGGGTCTAGTTCGAGCTATATAAAACTCTAAAAAAAAGTTGATATCACACACTTATCACACACTCTTCATCAAAGAATTCCCTCAACCACTAAGTTGCAACTCAGATGGACTAAAAAAACAGAACTATTGCTAGAATTGGTGCTAGAAAAGTAAATTTTCCTTTCTTGTAATGTTATTTATCTACCACTGCTCCATGTAGGAAATACACTACTAAAATATTTGGGGTAAGTGTGTTTTTTGTGACAAGAATCCTGTGCACACGTTAAGCGAGGTGTATACATGTATCATGCATAATCAAAAGAACTCAATAGGCAGTAAATGAAACAAAGTGGACACGATAGAAAGTCTTTTTGTTCTTAAAAGGATTGTATTTGACCTTCCTTTGTTGAAAGGTAACTTCAAAAGCAAATGACCTGCCAACACGTGTTTCGTTAAGCGGGCAAGGAGTCCGTGACTCTTCAGGGCTGGGGGTGAGATGAAAAACATAGTACAGTGTGGAAAAATATGTACATGGCATATTGACTGTGAAATGGTGCATAGTGCAGAAGATCACGTTACGTGAGTGAAAACCCTTATGGATTTAAAAGCGAGAAACAAATAAATACATCTCACATGTTAGGTAGTGACATCACACATGAGATAGGTAGAAACCAGGTGAGGAAATATAAAAATATGGTTCCTTGAATACTGAGAAGAAACACAAGAAATCCATAAACAACCAATATCAATAATCTAGAAGAACAGAGTTGTTACTCGGCTAAGAACCCAAAAAAGAGGATAACGTGACGCGTGAGATGGTGAGAATTGCACTGGTAGGTAACAGTATCAACAGTAAGAATTATATAGGTTTAGAAAAAAGACAACCATACAGTCTGGAAAATAAGTCTCATCGGTTATGCCGGCAACATCAATGAAAAAATCAAAAACACGTTCCATTCAAAAGAACAAGCAGCTTGGCTAGTTAGACAGAGAAATTCAATCAACATTTCATTCATGGAGAAGGGAAAAATCCCGGACGATCCTCAAAAAGCAAAACATTACTATTTAGTGAAAGAACAGTGTTAAAAAGGTCCAGGGGCAGTCACAGACAGATATTATCAGGTCATATAACTTACATGACCTGAAGAAAGTGTTAATGTTTAAGATAATAGAACGAAAGGTTCACATTCAAGTCAGGCTTAAGAAAGTCTAGTTACCCAAACGATAAATTACATGCACAGGTAATCAATGGTCTCGATGAAAAACAAAAGTTGCAATGGTGTCGTTAAGACCAGTCTAACTCCAGAAATCAATGATCACATGGTTTTTGTTAAAAAGGTTTTAGAACTAATTGCGGCCACAAGGTGAGTAAAGAAAGAACAATAAGGTTACCGTAGAAAGAGAAAAAAAAGGGGGGGTGGGTGGGTGGGAGCATACTGGCGCAGCAGCAAATGTTTAGGCGAAAGAAATACCTGTAAGCACAAATGGGGTAATGGGCCTGTTGAAAGAAAAGATGAGGCAGGGGGGGCAGTAAGTAACAGGTGAAGGCAGGGAACCCACGAGAAAGTTAAGACGTGTGGGCATAAAACGTTGACTCACCGTATAGCTGGTGATATTTACGACCCGGCGTCTGGGGTCTGGGTTGAAACAATCAGAGATAGTGAGTCACTGTGGACTCAGAGACGGGCAGGTACATCTGTCTCAAACCAGCTAATGCCTCGCAAAATAAAGTCAAAACGAGGGCATGAGATTCCAGACTAGCCCTGCATAAGAGTCAAACAGGGGGGCATAGTCAAGTACTGTTATCTGGGGGGACTCTTACCTGGGATATGGCAGCGGAGAGACAGGTCCTGTCTTCCTAAGGGGCTGGCAAGTGAGCGAGGTGCCGGTACTCAGTAGTTATAATGGAAGAGGGCGGGAAAACGTGGTGCCTAGTTAGAACGCTAGGCCGCTAACCCGTGCAGGAACAGGAAGTGAGTAAATCGCCAGTATCATCAACATAAAAAAGGGGCCTAAATGTAGATCACTTGAGACTGGGCAACTAGTCCGCTAACCTGCCTGAGTGTGGATGGACTGGAGAGAAGAGTTACTCCCGGGATGGCAATGTAATCAAGGGTGCTGATAGCATTATAAAGGTATAAAGGAGAAAAAAGTAATAAAAATGGAAAAAGTGAAAGTAATGAGAAAGAATATTATTAGGCATAACCTTCTGTACAAATCATCAGACTATTCTTAGTAAAGCTCCATTGCTATTGTCAATCATGTACAAAGTCAAGCTACAAGCAGAGAGCAACATTGTGGAACACTAAATTTCAACAATAGGAACTCAAAGTTACGTGTGTGTAATAAAAAAACAAAGTTGACACAAAATGCACGTGCGGCAACAGAAAGAGTAAATGCCAGGAAGCATATGATAACAGCAAATAGAATCGGCATCATGTTCAGAATCGAACTATGTTTGCAAAGTTTGGAAAATTCATGCAATATTATGACAAGGTGTCTGAAACGATGATAAGGATATGAGGCCATAGGCCCATGAGACGTCAGGCATGAGCACATTAGAACAGACTGTTATGATGTGGATGCTCGTTGAGAAAGAGAACATAGGAATGCGGGAAGGTGGAAAATCATTGTTTCCAATGTATAGTCCAAATTTCATCATGTTCCCAAAAAGTATTGTAACTCATGATCAGAGTTCTGGCCGTGGCGGACTGATTGTAGACGCATGATCCAACTGGTTTCTTGGCGTCTGAGCCTGAGTTCCCAGTTGCCACCTCTTATGTTCGCCTCAGTGATGTCTATGCCAAAGAATTGAAATCTTTTGTGCATGCCTTGTGATGGGCATGAAGCAACATGTAGAGCCATAGGGTAGCGTGCATCCTGCTGGTGGATTGCTCTTACGTGTTCACTGATGCGTTCCTTGAGAGCTCGAATGGTGCTGCCTACATATTGGCTTTTGCAGGTGCATTCTAGGACATAGGTTACATATTTTGTGTTACATGTGATGTTGTGGTTGATTTCATATTTCTTTTTGTTGAAGCCATGAAAACTCTTGGTTCCAAGGCATGCCCATTTACAGACCCAACAGCATCCGCATTTGAAGAAGCCTGTGGAGTGAGGCATGAGCAATGTAGTAATGTTGGGTGTGCGTGTCACAGTCGGGCTGAGTCTGCTTTTCAGATTTTTGCCTCATCTATATGTGATCTGTGGTCTGCGTCCGATGACATCTTTCAAACCTCTGTCACCAAGAAGTATACTCCAGTGTTTAGTGAGACTTTTTTTCATTATGTAGCTTACTTCATTGTAGTCCATAATCAGTCTGACAGGTTGAGTCTTGTTATGAGCCGGTTCTTTTTTCTTAAGTGTCATGCTTCTGTCGATTTCACTAATTCTTGTAGATGCTCTACGTATTATGTGTGGTTTGTACCTTCTACTGGCAAACCTCTTTTCCATATCCGTTATGCATTTTTGGAATTCTAATTCTTCACTGCAATTGCGTCTAGCACGGATAAATTCACCATAGAGGATGTTGTCTGTCTGATGTGGTGGATGGGAACTCTCCGCGTGTAGTACAGCATTGCAGGATGTCTCCTTGCGGTAGAGGCGGCTGTCTGTGCAAGCAGTTGTCTTTTGTGTAAAGTTCTATATCAAGGAAGGTAACTCTGGTGGTGCTGGATTCACAGGTGAATTTCATATCCATATCGTTGTTGTTTAAGTGGACACAGAATTTGTTCAGACTATCTTGGGCGCCAGACCACAGGAGGAGGCAATCATCGATATACCTTCCCCAAAAGATGATGGAGTTGGTCCACTTTATCGCCTTTTTTCCCCATACCCATTCTGATTCCAGAGAGCCCATGTACAAATTTGCAAATGAAGGGGAAAATTTGGAGCCCATGGCGTCCCCCTTGGTTTGCCTGTACCATTGTTTGTCATACATGAATACATTGTTCTTTAGGATGATGTTCATCATTGAGAGTAGCATGTTGGTATGTTGCCATAGAGTTGGAGGTCTAAAGTGCAGAAATTTGGTGACCGCTTGTAGGCCCAATTCAGGTTTGATGGAAGTGTATAGACATGACGTCCAAAGTGGCCATAATTAGGCGAGGTTGCCATTGTATATCAGCCAGGATACTCAGGATGCTCAGGATGTGTTTAGTGTCCTGTATAAAGGATGGAAGGTTTTGGACCATGGGATTCAAAAAAAAAGGTCCACGTATTGTGAAAGTCTTTCAGTGGGTCCCCCCATGCCAGACACTATGGGTCTGGCATGGGTGGTCATTTGCTTTTGAAGTTACCTTTCAACAAAGGAAGGTCAAATACAATCCTTTGAAGAACAAAAAAGACTTTCTATTGTGTCCACTTTGTTTCATTTACTACCTATTGTGTTCTCTTGATTAAGCATGATACATGTATACACCTTGCTTAACGTGTGCACAGGATTCTTGTCATAATTACAGAGTGGGCCCTGGCCACTCTCTGCAGAGGTTTCGGGGTCTCCTCTAACCTTGCTGCACCGTATTCATTATTGTTGTTTTTTACCTAACACACACCGCTACCAGTTAAGGCACCACACTTCCTGTACACGTCAAAACCCTCCACAGAACCCGCAATCTAAGTTTAAAAAAAAATATTTTATTAGGTTTTTCAATCTTTTGTTTCTCAGACAACAATCAGCAGTCATTACCATATAAACAATTATAGAGAATAGATGAAGATACGCAGTGCAGTCAAAATTCTAGAGGCTATTATGCCAATAGTGGCAGTCACAAACGTACATTAAGGTTTTATTGTTCTTGGCACATCCGTGCACGGCAAACTGTAGTGTCCAGATGAAGCCTCAAGAGGTACATTGCGCTCTGTATTGATGTACTGACACCATTCGGCAAATAGGTTTATGTGATGTAGTAGAGAAGCTATCCCACCCTCCCCCCAACCCAACTTTTCCTGGCCCCATTCCACTTGTGCATTACAGTAGAATATTCCATTAGCTGCCCCCTCCATGACTATCAAAGTTCCAATATACATAGCTTCCGTTTCAATTTTTGTAGTGTAGGCCAGCAGGAATTATCACTCATTTGCTATGTTGGTCAATACGTGGTAGGGCAGTCGAGTGTCTATTGCGCCTGCATTGTAGGGACTGGTGGCGGCGCAAGGGCTTTGAACGCTTCTAATATGGTATTCCACTCAAGGGAGATTAACTTCTTGCACAGACTCCAGGCTTCCTCCCATCGGGTTGCAGCACTTTCAGCGTTGCTCCATCTCACCACCTCCCCATGCCAGCTATAGAGTGTTGGGAGTGTAATGGACTTCCATCTCATTGTGAGGGAGTGTTTGGCCATTAGTAACGCTAGGTCAATAAAGCGGAACTGCACTTTCTGTACTTTGGGGCGGTGATCAGCCCTAGCAGGCAAACAGCAGGGGTATCTGGGAAGGGGATCCCAGCCGCGGTTCTAATTGTGGTGACTGTTATATGTAAACACAGCAACACAGATGTATTTTGAAGAGCTGGTTTATTCACGTCCTAGTCTCTGCACTGCCAGCCTCTCACACAACGTTCTAACTAAAGCGCCCCACCAACATTCCATGGGGCTGATATCAATGTGAAAGGGGAGGGGTGTGTGGAACATACCATTGCAGATATTACTTTTACAAAGGAGATTACAACACATCTCCCTCTGTAAGGGAAATAACAACAGTTATGAAACAGACCTCTGGGGAAGGCAAGGTATACTTAAACAGCCCTAAGTCATATAGTCCTTTTGCCAGCTTGGTGGCTGACGCACCCTGGTTTCTCTGGCCGCTTGAATGTCTGGAAGAGTAACCTCCTGGTTCCCCTCACAATCAGCCATTGGAACACACACATCGGGGCAGGCACTTACATTGTCTATGTTCCATGTGCTTCCATCTTCCAGGACAAGCGAGTTATTGTTCACTCTCTTTACTCTTGCTGGTTTGGAGAAAGAGGACACTTTTGCACGTCCAACAACATGTCTTTTGACTACAACCCATTGTCCAACATGGAACTTCCTGCCAGTGGTGCCCCACTTCTGGTCGTACCTGGTTTTGTAATCCATCTGATGTAATTCCACTTTTTCTTTAACAGACTCCCTGTCCACCCACACCGGACTACCACCATTCAACCAGTTGGGGCTGAGTTTTGACCCTGGATTCCTCCCTTGATGGGATACAAACGGAGATACTCCTGTCACCGCATTAGGGGAAGAATGATAAGACCAAAGTGTTTTTCGTATAGCTTCCTCTACAGGTTCATGCATTGAAACAGCCATTTGAATAGAGTTCTTCAACATTCTATTTGCCCTTTCCACCATGCCATTAGCTTTAGGACAGTAAAAAGGTGTTCTTATGTGTGAAATGGCTTACTCTGACAAGAACCTTTTCATTATTTCCGACGTAAATTGAACGCCATTATCTGTTACCAGGGTGCTCGGTATACCTTCTGTTGCGAACCCCTCTTGCAAAAACTCCCTCAAATCTTGTGTAGGTATTGAGGGTACAAATTTGGTACTGATCCAATGAGAGTGGTAATCTATGATTACAAACATAAACCTCTGGTTGGTGTTAAGTAAGTTCATGGGACCTATTATATGAATCCCCAACTTGTCCCATGGTTTACTTGGTTCCTCTACTGGAATGAGTGCTGCCTTGTGTATTACTTTAGATTTGTCACACCTTCCACACACTTCACAGCCTTTCACCATGCTCTCCACCAACCCATCCATCCTAGGGAACCAATAATGTTGTCTGATCTTACTCTTTGTCATGCTTCTTCCAGGATGACCTTCATGCGCTAACGCTATGATCCTGTCTTTCATGCCACCCGGAGGAATGACTTTATTCCCTCTCCAAACCTGACCATTCATGTTGGATAACTCATTTCTCACTGCCCAATATGGTTTGAGGTTTTCAGCTAACTCAATGTTATTCTCCGGCCACCCTTCCTCAATTAACTTCCTCAACTGCCTTAACACCTGATCACTTTGGGATTCTTTCTCCCATTCCTCCTTACTGATTGCCGGGTGTCCTACTGCGAGAATTGCCTCCTCTGGTGGACCACCCACGTTGTCCTCCCCCTGTATGGGCAATCTTGACATGCAGTCTGCTATGGTGTTTTTCTCACCGTCCACGTAACACATGGTGAAATTGTAACCTTGCAATGCCAAAATCCATTTTGCAATGCGTGGGGTGGCCCTCTCAATGTTCTTTGTAGAGAATAAGGGAATTAGTGGCTTGTGGTCGGTCCTCAGGGTAACGGGGATTCCCCATAGGAAGAATTTAAAGTGATTTATGGCCCAATAGCACGCTAGAGCTTCTCTTTCGATGGTAGAGTAATTAGACTCTGGGTCCTTCAGTGCCCTGGAAGCGAAAGCGATTACTCTCTCGCATCCGCCAACCCTTTGGGCAAGGGATGCCCCCAGGCCCTTGCTTCTTGCATCTGTAGTAAGTGTGGTTTTTTCATTTAGATCAAACATGCCTAAGGTGGGTGCCATGGCAATGGCTGACTTTACATACTTGAATTCCTTTTGGCATTCACTACTCCACACAAAAGTACTACCTTTCTTTAAGAGTTCCCTCATTGTGCTTGTGTGACTAGAAAAGTTTTCGACGAACTTGGTCATGTACTCCACCAATCCCAGGAAGGATCTGAGCTCATCCTTGTTGGAAGGAGCGGGCGCTAACATTACTGCATCCACCAGGCTGGTTTTGGGCTTAATTCCTTCTCCTGAAAAGGTATGCCCTAGGTAAGTTACAGACTTTACTCCTATCTTGCACTTTTCCATTTGGGTGGTAAAACCTGCTTTACTCAATTTGTTCAAAACTTCTCTTAAGTTCAAGTTGTGCTCACCTTCTGAGTCTCCATAAATTAGTATTTCGTCCTGGAAGCGCAGGACTTTACCAAGACCTTCTAGGATGTGCTGCATAATGCGTTGGAAAACCGCCGCTGCGGACGCCAACCCGAATGGCATACGGTTATATTGGTATGCCCCAAATGGCGTAATGAAGGAAGTCAGGCTTTTTGACTCAGGATGTAGGGCAACCTGGTGGTAAGCTGCCGAGAGGTCCAAAACACTGAAGAATTTTGCACCTTTCAACACACTGAGCATCTCATTTATTCTAGGGAGAGGATGCCTCTCTACCCAGATGTTGGCATTAAGGTCCCTGAGATCCACACACAGGCGAATCCCTTTGCCCCCTCCCTTTGAAGCTACCACAATGGGGGCGAGCCACTCCGAGCTCTCAATTTTTTCAATCACCCCAAAAGATTCCAATTTCTCCAGTTCATTTTTCAATGCGTATCTCACCACCAACGGCACAGATCCGGCCTTATATACCGTAGGCTTGTAATGCTTCTTCAGTTTTATCTTATGGAGGAAACCTTTCAATAATCCTAACTCATTTGAAAATACCTCGGGTATTCCTCACACACCTCAATACCTATGCTTGGTTGTTCTATCAAGTAAACTGGTTCGAGGGCATTCGGATCTAATTTAATGCCTAGGTCTTTTTGATGTTTCCACCCCAGTAAACATGAACCTTTCTTAGTTAAATACACTTTTCCCACAGTAACTCTATCCTTGAATCTGATGTGCATAATGACCATTCCAACCAAGGGTATGGTGTCATGATTGTATCCTCTTGGGTTCATATTCCTTGTCAACTGACCTTGTTTTAAAAGTAGTTTCATTTATGAGTGTGTAGGGTGAACAAGAATCTGCATATACATTATAGGGCACATTGTCAAGCATAATCTCACACTCTGGGTGATTACACTCAGAACTCTCAAGAAGTTCGTTAACCTGAAATACAATGTCCCCTCTTGATTCCTCCTCATCCAAAATCATATGGGTCACCTCTTTCTTCATGTCATGACATACCTTAGTAAAATGTCCCCTTTTGTTGCACTTCCTACACATAGCTCCCCTTGCTGGACACTTCACACTATTCGCTAGGTGACTGGGATTGCCACAACGGAAACATTTCAACTTTTGGGTTTCATCCCTCGGAAAGGAACTTCCTTTTTGTACATGTTTGCTTTTGTCATGCTTATTAGACACTCTCGGTATTTCTTCCTCGCAAACTTGCTTCACTTCAACAGCGTCCTTCATCTCATTCATGCAGAATGCTGTGTGCTCGATGCTTTTAGCTATATCCACAGCTTGTTTCAAATCGGGGCATCTGCTAGTAACTTTTCTTGTATCTTTTTATCTGATGTGCACCTAACCAATTGGTCTCTGATCAGGGAGTCAGTGAGGTTTCCAAAATCACAAGTAGAAGACAACCCTCTAAGGACTGCTATATAATTCGCAACTCTCTCATATTTCCCTTGAGACCTTGAAAAGAATTTGTGTCGCTCCAAAACTACGTTAATTTTCTTCCCAAACTGTGCATCTAGTTTCCTCAAAGCAACTTGATATACATCTGGTGGAGCTTCACCATCCTCTCCTCCTCCACTGCTCTCGCTAACAATTTCGGGTAAATTATCATAAATTTCTCTAGCATGCTTTCCCAAGTTATGTAGCAAAATGTGCAGCTTCCTGACAGATGAGAACCTGTTCCCTCCGATAGCTATTAAATAGGACTCAAAAATCCTTACCCAATTTTTCCATGGAGTGAGAGGTTCACCATCCTCATTTAGGAAAGGAGGTGGTTGTGACATTGACATTGCTGTAGCCATTTAATGAATTAAGCTAGGAATGAGTGCCAAGTGTAAGTATATGAGCAGGCACAGTGGGTGGAAATACCTAGCTACAACCTTTACTCACATATAATGGCCTAAATCACTTCGCCCAACATTTGGGAATACAGAAAAGTGCAACACCATTATGCCATTTCTACACCTTCACAGGACTGGACTTCTCCAGGATGATAATTCAGCATCAAGATACATTTAGATTCTTTCACGCACCCAGTATCCAATGTCAATGGCCACACTATGTTTTTTTTTCAAGTTCTACGATTGCTGTGCCTATCAGCGTGATTACCAAGGAGGAAAATGCTGACAGGCTTCCGGTTTATAGGCTGTGCCTGTCAGTGTTGTCAAAAATGTTTCCTTTCTTCACCTAAACACCAATAGGCTTACTTATGGCTGTGCCTATCAGCGTGATTATCAAGGGGAAAATCCTGACAGGCTTCCTGGATGTAAGCTGTGCCTGTCAGCGTGGTAAATTATATCCATCCTTTCCTCCTTAAACACCAATAGGCTTCTTGACAGCTGTGCCTATCAGCACGTAGCCAACCTCAGTGACAATCGGGCTTCCATCGGAATTGCTTAGCTGCCGCCCGACCAGGTGCTTCCTCTCACACCCCTGCGCCGCGATTTACACACAGGGCGCCCTCCTGCCTGAAGAGCGTTTGCGTCCTCCTCAGCCTTACTGCGCAGATGACAGCACTCCGGGCGCCTCGCACGGCTGGCAACAGCTGACAGACTCCGCCCATATTTCAATCAATTTCCTCATCCATCAAGTCTCCTCACACGACTTGTACACGATGGAAAGGAAGAACGGCTGCACTGTACTTTGGCACCGAACTATCACTAAATCAAACAGAAAGTCCGTGATGAACTTCGGTTCACTCGCCGACCTTACAGTAACGTATACGCCTTAGCAGTCGTTACTTTACTAATGTCATAGGCTGATAGTTTACGGAGCAGGCGCTGTCCAGTCACATCAACAGGACGCAGATACTACTTAAATGTACGCCTTCTGTAACTGTCTTTTAAGCCACACACCGCAAGAACAAGGCGTCTCTCACAGTGCGGTACGATCAGTAACCGCACCTGTCACACCGGCAGTCTCTCTTTATACGCCTGACATTGAAATCAGTAATTTCTAATTTCTTATTGTAGTATTCCATTCTGTGCTTCACTCTCTCCTTATCCTTGTACTTCCCGGCTGTTTCTCTGTGTTTTCTGCATTTTAATTTGAGACTTCGAGCGATCCACGCTCACAATCTGGAGATCTTCATCTCATATTTTCTTTGATCTATTTCCGTGTGAAATTTACCTTCAGCTGGTGTTTTCGTGGAACTTTTGGGTATTTCCTACGACCTTATTATTCAAGCGCATCTTTCAAAAGCACACGAGACTCACCTGCATCTTCGCGTGCACTCCACTCGCTGCCGGAATCCTCTCACCATTCTCCTGGATCAGACGCGTCATCCCTACACGCTTCCTCTGCGTGTATCTACGTCATTGGTCAGCGCTCTCCTTCTACGCACAGCGCTGCGTTCCAGCGGCCATCTTGGATCACCATAGCAACAGACGCCGATCCGAGTCCCGTTTTCCTTAATTCTTTTTAACGCCACAACTATTTATGTAATTTAACCACCCCATCGATATTTACCACAGTTATTTGTGTACTTTCGATCATTATGCTTCGTAATTTGTTTCCTGCTTATAGTTTTGTTACGAGGGAACTGTATTGAGCATCTTCATTCACAGAAAAGGTACCCTAGACTTCGATGCTATTGCTATACTACTGTGTTTTTTTTTTTGACAATTTATCTAACCAAATAACTGTGACCTTTATTTCTATTTTTCCTTCTTTTGGGTGTTTTTAATACTATTTTAAAAAAAAAATGTCGAACAACATAACTTCACCTACACATTTCCTACCTTCGGCTGGTGATCCCAAAGTAGAATGGGACCTTTGGTATCCAACCTTTTTAGCTTATGTAGATGTGGTAGAAGAAGACGGCTGTTCTCCCAAAAGGAAACTCGCTTTGCTAAAAAATTGTCTAGGGGGTGCCGGTCTCAAAGAATTGGAAAGTCTACCACCTATTGACAATACTGGTGCTGGTGATGTAAATGTTTTTGAAGTTGTTGTCAAACAATTAAGCATCAGATTTGGTAGGAAGATCAATACCGTGATGGAACGTTTTAAATTCTATTCTAGAATTCAAAAAGAAGATGAATCCATAGAAACCTATGTAGCTGCTCTACGCACTCTAGCTAGTTCTTGTTCCTTTGAAACTATTGATTTTGATCAAGTTTTAAGGGACCAAATCATGATGCGTACTAAAAGTAAAAAGATACAGGAACGCTTGTGGATGGGCACTGAGTCCTCTCTCAACGCTGTCCTAAACATTGCAAAAGGTATTGAGCAATCGGAATTGTTTGTTAACGAAATAAGAGGCCATGAAATCAAAACTAAAGTAACTATCCCGGAGGTTTCCTTGGTCAGGAATCCCCCAAATTACAGGAAACCTACCTCTAATATCACTAGAAGGGACAACTTTGGCAGGGACAATAGATCTTTCCAAAGAAGGCCTCCTATAATTTGTTATAGATGTGGCGCCAATGACCATGTGGGTAATTATAAAGGGTGTCCTGCTTGGAACAAAATTTGTGTCAAATGCAAAAAGTCTGGTCATTTCACAAAAATGTGCAAATCCACCCAGAAAGTTAATTTCTTATCACATGAGGAGTATGATGACTGTGAACAACCTTCTGAAATTAATACGATGTTGTGTGTTGGTGATACCGAGTGCAAAGGCTTTCCTAGTGACATTATTCTTATTAATGGTGTAGAAATCTCCATGCTTATTGACTCATGTGCTTGGTACACCATAATTGGCAAAGATGTTTTTGACAAGTTTTGGTCCTCAAAAGAACTTTTACCACCTGACATACATCCTGGAGGGTATACAGGGAAGAAGATAGGCCTTGAAGGTTATATGTGGGCAGAAATCAGGTTTAAAGATAGAACTACCAGGGGGAAGGTTTACGTCTCCTCGAAAGGGGCATCTATTTTATGCTGGCCCCATCAGTTTGACTTAGGAATCAAACTCGATCCCAATGCTTCTCCTCCTGTATATGTAGTTCCTCCGGAAAATGACTTTATTTCCCAACTAAAAAAAGATTTTCCATGTATTTTCAATGATAATTTGGGAGTTTTCGCTAATTTCAAACACCGCATTATCCTTAAGGAATCAGCTGTTCCTGTCCGACATAGGGTCAGAAATGTACCTTTGGCCTACCGTGACAAATTAAAGTTAATTTTATCTGATTTAGTTTCCAAAAAGATCATCGAACCAGTTGAGTCATCCCCATGGGTTTCGCCCGTTGTTTTATCCCTTAAAAGCAACGGTGAGCTTCGTCTGTGTGTAGATCTCCGCAGCTTAAACAAGGAGATCTGGATTGACAGACATCCTTTACCCAACATACACGAGCTCATTTCCACTCTCTCTGGCGCCTGTGTTTTTTCCACGCTAGATCTAACCAGCGCTTACCATCAGGTAATTTTACACGAAGACTCTAAATTCCTAACCACTTTCATTACACCTGAGGGTTTATTTCAGTACTGTCGTATGCCTTTCGGCCTAGCTAGTGCTGCGTCCGTCTTCCAACGCCTCATGAAGACAGTGTTGGAAGGATGTGAGGGTGCAATCGCCTTCCAGGACGACATCCTAATACACGGTAAAAATTTTGAGGACCACGATAAAAATCTGGTTAAAGTTTTAAAAAGTGTACAAGATTATGGGCTCACACTTAAATTATCGAAATGTAAATTCAGACAAAGTCAGGTCGAATACCTCGGCCATGAGATTTCAGCTCTGGGGATCAAACCAAAACTCAACCACATCAAGAGTATATCCGAAGCCCCTGCTCCCTTGAACAAAGATCAACTTGTTTCTTTTCTTGGTCTCACAGAATTTTATAGTAAATTTGTCAAAGATTATGCTTCCAAGGTTCATCCTCTCAGGGTGTTATTGAAGAAGGATGCGAAGTTTTTGTGGAATAACGATCAGCAGCATGCTTTTGAATTACTTAAACAAGAAATTATTAATGCTCCTTTCCTAAGACCTTTTGATTTAGAAAAAGAATGCATAGTGTGTGTGGATGCGAGCAACGTTGGCTTAGGTTCAGTCTTAATGCAAAAAGACAAAGGTGAAGAGTACGTTGTGTCATATGCTTCAAGAACCTTGCGAGGCGCTGAGTTTAACTACTCCACAATCGAAAAAGAGTTACTAGCTTGCACCTGGGCCTCTGAACATTTTAGGCAATTTCTTTGGGGAACCAGATTCTGTTTAAGAACAGATCATAAGCCTCTAATCAATATGCTGGCAGCTGGTGGTGGCAGGACCTTAACAGCGCGCCTAGCACGTCTTGCAGCCAAATTGCAAGAATTTCAATGTACTGTTGAATATGTCCCTGGGCGGTTAAATGTGCACGCCGACTGCATGTCCAGGTTACCTTTAGTCAATTCCATTTTTTCTGTTGGTTGGTACAATGAATCCGACGTTGTTTCTAATATCGATGATGTCAACGACTGTGGTCCAGCTGGTGTTTCTTTTAGCATCTCCGAAATAGAGTGGAGGGAAGCTATGGCGAATGATTCTGACCTTGCTTCTTTAACCAGACACTTACAGTATGGTTGGCCTCATGAGCGATACTTATCTGGGGACATTCTTTCTTTTTTCAAGGTAAATGACGAACTCATGTTTGACCAAGGGTTTGTGTTTCGTGGCGACAAAATTATTCCCCCCACTTCTTTGAGAGAAAGAATTATTTCCATGGCCCATGAAGGCCATATGGGCATGTCTGGCACCAAAAGACGCATACGCGAGTTCTACTGGTGGCCAGGTGTAGACAGAATTGTCGACAAATGGGTTCGTTCATGTTCCCCTTGCGACAAAAGTGACAAGACAGTCAAACCCTTGTCTGTTGCCACTTCTCCTATTGAATTCGTCCCTTGCCCCTGGAAGAGATTGGGCATTGACATAATTGGACCTCTTAACTTGTTTTCCCAACAAAATGTGTTTGGTCTGGTCCTTATCGATTATTTTTCTAAGTGGCCAGAACTAAAAATTGTCGACAAAGTTGGCTCCACTCAAATTATCCAATTCCTTGATGAGGTTTTCTGCAGGGAAGGAATTCCCGCGGAGATAGTGTCGGATAATGGCCCGCAATTTATAAGCAAAGAATTTTTGTCATTCATCCAGAGGTGCGGCATCGTGCACAAAAGGGTGTCGAATTATAATCCACAAGCCAATGGTCAGACGGAACGCTTTAACCGTGTCATCAAAGAGTCTATTCAGCTGGCTGTTAAAAGCAATCTAGACTGGAAAAAAACCCTGCGTTCCACCTTACTGTCTTACCGCACCTCACCTAACTCTGTTACAGGGTTTTCACCCTTTGAATTGCTTAGAGGCAGAAAGCCTGGTTCCAAACTTTTGCCTTGGTGGATGAAAGTTAAATTACCGGTTGATCCTTCTGTAGATCCTGCTTGTGTTAAGGACAGAGTTTTGAAATATCAGGAAAAAATGAAAGCCAATTTTTTGTCCACTAAAAGCTCCGGTCAGAAGGTCAGGGTGGGTGATTTCGTCCGCGTGAAATTAGGCAGAGCTTTTGACAATAAGTGGAATAAGTGGTCAGACCCTTGCAAGGTTATTGAAGTATTTTCAAAGGCTGTGAGAGTTCAGGATGGGAAAATATGGAATTTTAGAAGGATTTCTCTGTGTAAAGGTTCGAATTCTTCTAATGTGGAACCCTACCCTGCACCATCCTCTTCTAATGATTTCACCACTGCTAAGACTTTGTGTGATCAAAATGATGCATCTTTTTCTCCTTTGTTTAACTCTTTTGACTCTGAGAACCAGACTGTTGATCCTGTTGTTCTTGTGCCTGGTAACTGCAGTCCATCCATGCCTGACAACAGCAACCTGATCACTGAACCACCCTTTAGCCATGTCAATGACCCGGTTAGTGGAAATGTTCCCATACCTTGTCCTGTGACTTCTAATGATGATAATTCCTCTCTTAGGAAAAGCATTCGTGTAAAGCATACTCCTGTAAAGTTGCATGATTACTACCTTTAAGTTTTTTTTTTTTGCTGGTTTTTTTTGTTTTTTTTAGGGGGGAAGGTGTGTAGTATTCCATTCTGTGCTTCACTCTCTCCTTATCCTTGTACTTCCCTTCCTATGTTCCATTCAGAATTGTTTTGGTTCTTACTGCCTGAGGATTCCTAGGGATCCTTGGGAGTGTAATGTTCTATTAAGATCAGTTACAGCTGTGCATCTGTTCGTGGTGGTTGTGTAAGCTGTCTCCTTGGAATAAACTGGATTAATCATCAAGAAGCCTCCTTCTATTTACTACACTTATGACTCACAGTTTTTTCTCAAAACGGCGTCTTGGCTCACAGCAGTGCTGTATAAATGGGGGAAGACCAGGACCTGCCCCCCCGCGCAGCCCAGTCGCCAAATTGTTATATGTAAACACAGCAACACAGATGTATTTTGAAGAGCTGGTTTATTCACGTCCTAGTCTCTGCACTGCCAGCCTCTCACACAACGTTCTAACTGAAGCGCCCCAACAACATTTCATGGGGCTGATAACAATGTGAAAGGGGAGGGGTGTGTGGAACATATCATTGCAGATATTACTTTTACAAAGGAGATTACAACAGTGACCACTTCCGACCAGTAAGATGCCAGCTTCGGGCACACCCAGAGCATATGGAGCAAGTTGGCGTCTTCCAACCTGCACCTGGGGCATTGGTGTTGCGTGGCATTATATATACATTGCAGCCTGTGTGGGGTTAGATACGCCCTGGCTATGACCATATATTGGATGAACTTAAATTTGGCGATGGGCTGGATTTTCTAGGGATATTCTAGGATCTTGTCCCACTCTTTGACTGTTAATTCGATGCCAAGGTCTGAGGACCATCTGTTGCGCACATCTGTCAGGGGTACCCTTGTATGTGCTGTAATACCTTTGTATAGCCATTTAGTAAGGTATCGGCCCTCTCCCATCAGGTAGATCATGTAGATCAGTTCATGTCGTGCAGGTGCCACCCTACGTAGGGCCCAGTGTTTCTTCACATATTGTATGATTGCAGCATGCGTGAGATATAGTGCGTCAGAGACCCCATGACATCGTACAAAATTGCCATGATCCATTTTTTGTCAGGGCACATAAACTGACTTTTACATGTCCAACAAGTTGATACAGAGAACATCATAGGCATCTGACCGCATATGAGAAGATATTTTTTAGGGGAAGAGTCAATCATACACCAGTGTGTTCGTAGAGAATTTCCAAGTTAAAGAAAGACATCTTCAAATCTGGAGTGTATCTGGATACATTTCCAGACTTTGAAACCCGGAACAAGAAGTGATCTTCAACCAAATATCTTGTGTTGAAATAGTGAATGGAAGCTAGGAGCCAGATTGACTATGGGTTTTTGTGATTGCAAATGGTGCATTTGGCAAAATGGCAGAGTTTTAGACTGCAACATTCCTTTGCCATCTACTAACCGCATTTTTCAAGTTGGATTTTGTTTCCAAGTTGCAAAACGGGGTCTCTGATCCTTACCAAATTGCAATTTGGAAGGGCGTGTTAGGAGCAATCATTACATTTGTGTTTCCATAAGCAAAGTATCAGTTAGCAAACATAGTTGCGGTCACAAACCATTGATCAGTTACCTCCTCCAAAGTTGAAGTGGTAACAGATTTTTAAAGGGGATAGGATCCCATTGGGACCACTTCCTCTTTGTCAATCAGGGATGCAGCTTTGGGGTTGGTAGGTAATGGTCTATGGGACCATTTCCTACTCGTACTGAAGTTTTCCAAAATGTAACATTTGTTTTTTGAGGAGACCTGGTTCGTTTAAGGAACTTGGACTGCTTTAAAAAAAATGTTTTTTGTTTTGGAATGCAGTCACAGATATGTTGGTCTGCTGTCCTTTGCAGGCCACCATCCCTGTGATTGTAGCAATTTGCAGGGAGTCACAAATTACGACATGCTTAATGAATATATATTAGGCAAGGCATGCTGCGACCCCGACTTATTTTTCAAACTGACCTTTTAATACATAGTTCAGTTTACAAAGTAAATTACTGGTCGCAAAAAGTAAGTGCGTGATTTGTGATAGTTTTTGCGACCAGTTTTTACTTATTTCTGGCCTTTAGGTTAAATTCACCGACCAAAGGGTTCTAGTTGGAGAGTATGAGACAAAAAAGTTGGGAAGGTAGGTCAACCAGTAGACATGGATGGTGTTAAGAATGAATCATAAAGATTTGAAACTTTATATTTCTTTAATTTGAACAAATGTAAAGATTTCTAGGCCAGCTATATGTGGTCATGCTGTTATAGGTCATCCAAAAGATAAGTAGCCTGGTTTCTGGAGCCGGTGTTCTTCAAGAGCTTTATTTTAGGTGTATGTAGAAGGCCAGTGTAAAGGCTGTCCCAGTAATCCAGGTGGGACATTGCTACGACAAGAATTAGGGCTATATCTGAGGAAGGTGGAGTATGGCAGGCCTCCTTGAAGGATGATAAATGATCGAAGGCAGATTTTAATACTGCATTTATTTGGGTTTTGAAGGTGTGATTGCTCTCCAATAGCATATTCAAGTTGCAAACGTTTTCTACTTGAGAGAGAGGCACACAACAATTGAGGACAAGATATCGCCAGCACGACAGTATTGGAATGCCCAATAATCAGTCCTACTGTTTCTTTGCCATTCAAGCAGAGACAGTTTTTCCGTATCCAGCCAGTGGTGTGCTTGAGATATGCAATGATATACATTTGCATGGTTCTGAGAATTATCTTTTAGGTTGAGATGGAACTGGCAACTTGGTATAATCTACATAGATTTGATAGTCAATCTAAAATAATGGGGTGTGTAGAAGTTAATAAACATTGGTGACAAGGATGAACTGGAGAACGCCAAGTTAATATTAGTCAACTCAAGCTAAAAACCCCAAATACATTTTGGAGGCAATTGTTATGCAGGAAAGATAGAAAGTATGACTACAAATCCAGTGACACCAAACAAATCTGACTGTCTGTCAGAAGCACTCGATGATCACCAGTATCAAAAGTAGTCCATAGGTATAGTAGAATCATGGCACAGAGACTAATTTGATTAGGGCAGTTAAAGGTGTCTTTTCTTTAGTTTAGGTGGGTAGTCTCTTTGCCTCATCTAGGTCTAAAACCTGACTGGAGATCACATAGTAAGCCAGTAGACTCAAAATAAGAGATAGTTATGGGTAATGACATGGTGCTTTTACAACTTGTGGTACGCCCAAATGGGTCAATAGAAAAATTGTCATTATCAACTAAAGGCTTCTTTAACATAGGACTAATGATGACCTGTTGCAGTCCATGAAGAATAGTTCCATAATGGGAGAGGCATCAATTTGCCTGTTTATGAGCAAGATCCGAAAGTTTGAGGTTAATAACTTTGGCTTTGAAGATGTCCCAGTATACTGTAATGCATCTTAGGGGCATAAGTGAAGTCTACATATTTAGATTCCCTAACCCTACAACACAGGAGTTATAAATCACAGGAATTGTGACTCACTATTAGCAAAAAACTGCGAATCGCAAATAGGAAATAAAAATTAAGGATGTACGTAGGCCTTGCACAGCAACATTGTGACTTGCAAAGCATGCGAGTAGCAAATCTAGGAATTGCATTTTGCGATTTTTTAATACTGAATGCATTTGCAAATTGCAAATGCAATGTCTAGTCTGAGAAACACACTTCCTGTAACAAGGGCCACGCCCAAACACCTAGCTCAGGAAGTGATAATTGGTGCCTGCCTGAGAAGGCCACAGAGAGAGAGAGAGAGAGAAACAGAGAGAGAGAGAGACAAGACCCTGGCAGACTTCACTGACTGCTGAAAACTGTGAGCTACTGGAAACAGCACACCTACCCCAAACAACATGGCACGTAAGGAATTAGAGAAGGAGACCGGGGCAGGAACAGGAAGAGGAAATATAAATTTAGTGAGAAGGAGCTAGGAATCCTTACAGAAGAATGCTGCACCCACCCCGACTTGTTGTTTGGAAAGGTCTCCATGACAGTTCCTGAGGCTGAAAAAAGAAAATCTGGTCTGACATGCAGGCAGAAATAAATGCTGTTGAGGCCCCACAGCGCACTGTGGAGGAAATATGCAAGTCCTGGATCCAACCCAAGTAAGTTCTCCATGTACATTGCAATGTTAATGCAAATGGACCCATGCATTGAGATATGTTACGATAACACTTACTGCAGGTATAGCAAAGCATCCTGGGACATGTAGTACAAGACACACAGTGAAGTTAATCAAAGTTTATTCTAACCAAAATACAAAGGTATGAGTAGTTGGCACACAAAGAGATAAAATAGACGTTACCTAGATTATTTTTTTCTGCAACACAGGTGTTTTGGGACAGCTCACAAACGGGGCAAAGTTTTAGGCAGGTGAGGCCACTCACATTGATGAGGACAAAGACACCAATCCATCACAAACTGGACCCTCCACATTACATGGCATCCTCGCCATTGTTGTCTTTTCACCCCAGCCTGCATCACTAGTGGAAGATGAGGGACAGTGACGCAGGGAACGACTTGTGCTGCAAATACTTCCACCGATCACAAAGACATCAGAGGACACCCAGGTGTGAAGAGGGCTGGAACAATCTATGTTGAGAATTCAACACCTGCAGAATAAACAGATGCAGCAGAACAGGAAGTTGCAAAGCATGCATGACTATGGCTGTGGGTTTTGAAAATGTGATTAGACAAATGGCAGAGAACCAAAGCCATTTGGACCACAGAATGGACAACACAACAGCTGTCTGTTAGAAGCTATGTCAACAATTATCTAACACAGTGACTCTGGTCGGTCGCCAGGGATAGGCACAGTGCAGCCAGGATGTACACTCTGAGCTGGTCAATTGGGCGACTGCCTTTTCATGTTTTATATTTACTCTACCCTGGTGGGTGGTTCCCTTCTCCCTCATCCTCTTTAGGCTCAGGGTCCCTCTTTCGTTCTTTACATCAATTGGGCGACTGCCACATGTTTCGGCTACCCAGTGCAGGAGGATTGTCAATGTCCAGTGGGAGATGGCCACTTCAGTGGTGATGTGACAAGCGGTCTGCCACAGATAACATCTGCAGTTGACTCAATGCATACCGACCGCATTGCAGGGATCATAGGGAGAGATGGGGCTGATACTGAGGAGATATATAACATCAGCAGTGTCTCTGCAACAGATGCCAGGTCTCGCGGATGCAGCAGTTGTCAAGCACAACCTGCAACATGACAAAAAGGTAGCCCTTTTGGCTGTAGGAGCAAGAAGCATCGAGCCGTCCATGCATTTTAGTTTGTAATTCCTGTGTTCACTCATTTCTGGTGAATTAACCTGCAGAGCAGTATTTGCATTTCCTAATGTGTGTTTGATTTGGCTACACAATGCATACCTGTCCATGAAGTTATTGTGGTAGACATGCATCTACAGCGTCTTTCCTTCCTTTTACATACATAATGCATTATCATTGACAACATACCTCCAAATGTAATGTGTTGCAATGTGGTCCCTGCACCTTCTCCCATCCACTGCTCTGCTCCCATCTCATGGCTGCTGTACTGGTGGCTCAGGATCTTCATCCTCTGAGTCTGAGTTAGACACCTTAATGTGTTTGCCTCTCCTAGTGGTAATATTGTGGAGGATGGCACACATTGCTACTATATTGCAAGCTATTTCAGGAGAATATTGTAAGGTACCCCCACTCTTGTGAAAGCACCTAATACGTGATTTCAGTAGACCAAATGTCTGCTCAGTACACCCCTGATGCTAAGGTATGCCTTGTCATATTTGTGCTCATTGTGGGAGCGGGAGAAAGGTATGGTGTGAAGATCCATTGACGTAAGGCATATGCACTGTCACCTGCGACACAGACATAGTTGTGAGGCTACATGACATAATGAATAGATGACCACACACATTTATCTCAAAGTAAGATTCTATTCTGTACCTAATAGATGTCCGTCATCAAATTTGCTGCTTTCCAACAGTCTGTTTATTCTGTGTCTTAACATGTAGGAGTCATGGGTGCTTCCTGGATGTGGCAACACTATATCAGTTATGATACTGTGGGCATTGCATACCACCTGAATGTTGATGGAATGACTACTGTTCCTGTTTCTGAAAATGTATTCAAAATGGGAGGAGGGGACATATGAGAACATGTATCCCACCTATACACCCGATGACATGGAGAAAATTCACAATCACATAAAAATCTAATTTGGTATTCTGCACTTCCTAGGCTTTCTGGGTAGGTATATGTGTTGGTAAATGCATGCAAACAAGGCGTCTAGAATTGCACGGAAGAACTGTGATGAAGCACTTAGTGACACCCCGCCTGCTACTGCAATCTCACCCTGATAACTGCCAGAGGCTACTAGGTATAATGAGCACACCACTGTACATGAGATGGGATTGCATTACTGTGCAGGCTCCTGCTTTCTAGAGGTGGATGTAAGAGGGCAATAATCACCATTATGGCAGGGCTACTTAGCCTGTATTTGTAATATATTTCTTCCTCAGTTTGTTGAAAGAGGGTCAACCTGACTCTAAATATTCGCTCTTGTCTCTGTCGGGGTAACCAGGAAGCGCTCTTCCATCAAGCCCTGCACGAACTGCCTCACGGCCATCGTCCTCCACTACAAGGGACTGCATTGCCCACAACGCCGTCTGTTCCCTGATCCCGCACAGCTGCCGCGAGGGGGAGGCGCTACACACACCCGCTACTTAGCGCTGCCTCTCCACCCGCAACGCGGGACGCGCGCGGGCAGCACCCGGGCGAAGCACGGGACAAGGGCGGGCCTTCTGTGGCCGTCAGGGGCCGAAAGTGGCTGGGTCGGGTAATTTCTCTAACTTTGCAAGCGCCAGAAAAGAGTACAGAGACCGATTGAGTTGTGGAGAGGAGATCAGTGAGTGCCCCTAGGAACAAGAGAGCAAGGATATTGGTTTTATGCATATTCCAAAGCAGTGAAACTTTGTAACCTGACGGGGAAGCTGTTTTGTTGTCAACTGGGACAAACGAAGTGGCGAGAGATGGAGTCTGGTCTGAAGAGACAGTCAATATTAAGACCCTGAGCAACTTGGTTGGACTCTAGAGTTATGAACTAACTCAGGAACACATGTACTGTGAGCCCTAGTTGACTGAAAACGTGCCTGGCTATTATTTAATCTGCATTTTTGTAAAGTACTCTTGTGGTACCTGAGAACACCGTTCATCCTATTAGATAGAAACCTATCATAAGAAATGGGAAAGCGGAAATCGATGGATGGGGGTATGGACGGAAATGACTTCGTAAAGTCACCCAAACAGAGTAAACAGAGTAAAGGGAGGAAGGTGAAAAGGGTGCCAATGCATGCAGCTGCTAGTTGTGTGCTTGATCGGATAGGCGAGATTGTTGATGAATGTCATGGGATACTATCTAGCGATAGTGGGAAGCCTATAAAGGAGACCACTGTTCAAACGAGGGAAGGGGAGAAGGAAGCTCTGGTTCAACCTGAGGAAATTTTATTATCTACGATCCCTGAAATGTTCCGATCAAGGAAAAAATCTGTAGGTTTGATTAAATCTACTGGGCCTAAGGGAAGTAATGATAATGATAAATATAATGATAATGCTCTTGCTCAGAGCACTGGAATTAATGGTAGCCATACTCCACCCCTAATTGGTGATAATTTATTATGTGCCAATAGGTTTGCAGTGTTAGCGGATGTAGAGAGGGGGGATTCTGCTCCAGACTTACAAGAAAATACCAGCCTTGTAGTTGCCCCGCCACTAAATCTCAGAATGACTAATGTCCTGGAATATAGCAATTCCAAGGATAGCTCTCTCACAGAAACAGTTAGTGATTTGGGTAAACTAGTTTCTCTGTTAAGGGATGAGATTTGTACTACGAGGAACCTGATTATAAATGTAACCTTTGAGATGAAGACCAAATCAGGTGGGGATTCAGAGATTCAATCTGGCACCGATTTAAATAAACCATGTTTATTCCCAATTAAGTGTAGTCAGGGAAATCCTGTGCTCCTAGAAAATTCCGGCATTAATAAAGGAAAAACAATCCATACCTGTCATCAGAATGATTGTGGGAAAAGAAGGTGTATAAGTGCAAAAAAAAGTCTAGTGCTCTCAAACAAGAGCTCAGACCAGGGTACCCAATGCAAGGTTCCCAGGGGTGAGGGGCCAGCAGGGGGGGCTAAAGGGATGGCAGCAAGATCAGTTCCAGACCTAGGAAGTGAGAGGGTCCTTCAAAGCAGGCATTCTAATTTTAGTAATCTGAATAATATGGGAAAACTAAAGTCGACTATGGCTCCCAGAAGAGAGGGTGCTTATAAAAGTGAAGCCCATTGAGAATATAATCTATATGACTAATGTTCCAAAATTAGATATTAGGAAAAACGGTTCAAGAGAGGATGTCGATCTATTATAAGGGAAGACATCAGAAAGGCAACAAGGTTAAGTTTGACATCAGAGAAATTTGATATTATTGAACTAACATTAGGTTCAGAGGAGCTGGTCGAGAACTTATTTCAACTAGAGTTTAGGTCTAGCCCACCATTCTATTCAAGTATACAGCTGAGGAAGGTGCTCCCATCTTATTTTTCTTCTGCCAAGCCCACTATTGTTTCCACAAAATACGATTGGTCCAGGGCGAATGAATCAGGGTTGGAGAATATAGATTGACTGGTAGAGGCCCAAAACGTAATGGAGGGCGACAAAATTGACCTTGCTGGTATTGCTCCAGGGGAGGAGGATTCTGTCAATGGGAAAGGTGAAGGGGACTATCATGGGGATCGATGTGCTCCCAATAATCTCATGGGAGCTGCATTCTGTCCATTATACCAAGACCCCAGTAGAAATCAAGGACCGTTAAGGCTATCTGATTTGAGTGAACCCACTGGTGTAAGTGTCCAAGTGGTACAGAATTCTAGCTCGAGAGATAGGGGAAGTTAATTTCCTGGAACATTGCCGGACTGAGCACTAGAATTCAATCGCCAGAGTGGCTTGGTTTCATTGGATAAATACAACGTTTGCCTCTTCCAAGAGACATGGTCATGTGAGCCCCAGTGTTTTTTAGGTTATATGCATTTTCATATCCCAGCTCTAAAAGGGGCTAAAGGACGTCTGAAAGGTGGTTTAACTATTTGGGTAGGCAGGAAATGTTTCCTATAGTTAAAGAGCTACCTACTAAAAGCAATGATATTCAAATGATTTGACTGGCTGGGGACCCTTGGGGTAGTCTGGACATCTATAACATATATGGTAGAGGATCCAGGGGTGAGAAGTCCCGGGTTTTAGCGGCCCTGGACTCCATGCTTGGATTGTATTCAAATGAAAAAAGTGTGATAGTAGCTGGCGATCTAAATATGACTTTTGAACCCTTCGCAATAGGTGATTGGCATTTTGGAGAAGAACAAGACAGCCAGTGGGGGGTACCAAAACTAGATCTAAAACCGGTAGATAGATGGACAGACAGTATAATTCAGATTAACGCAATATGGTGTGAAAGAGGGCTCAGAGCATTGAATGGCAGAACTCGAAGTGATGAACTTGGGGCTAACACTTTTGTTAATGGGCGCTACAAAAGTAGGATTGATAATGTCCTATGTACCATGGAGCTTTGGCCGTTATTAGTGGACATGAAGGTGGAGACAAGACAAGAAAGTGATCATAATCCTTTGTGTATAACACAGTATTGGTGGAGACAAAAGGTAGTAGGGATTAAAGGGGCAGAACAGTCCCTTCCTGAAAGTATCCCAGCAAATGATATGAGGCGTCTTAAATGGCTCCAGGTTGTGACTAATGAGAGGGTGATGAGCAATATCAGTAAAGAGTTAGACCAAGCGATATTTGACTTGGATAACATAGACAGCCCTGAAGTAAGTCAAGGATCAATTACCCAGGTACATGAAAATTTCTTTAGTAATATCAAGGGTTTCTTTTTTAAACCAGTATTAACACCTTGGCTGCTAGGGGTTTTCCCCTCCTGTGCTGAAAAATTGAAAATTCCTTGAGTTCATGACGAGCTCAGCTCATCATAAGCACAGCTCCAGTGTGCCTCATGACGAGCTGAGCTCGTCATGAGCATGGAAGGGGCTAAAGAATGCAGGGAAAAAAGCTCCTCAGGGACGACTGAGGTGGTATAATGGTGCATGCAGGTCTGCTAGAATTGCCCTTGGCATTGCTATCAAAGAAAGAGAACCCAACGCTGTCAAGCTGGCTAGACAGGCTTATAAAAAAATTATTTCTGCGGCAAAGAAAGCATGGGATGACCAATATTGGCAGGATCTGAAAGAAGCAAGTGTGGCGAGACTTTTTTGTAATATGGTTAAGTGGGGGAGGGGAGGTTATCCTGAACCCCCGGCAAATCACGTGTCCCAGGAAGACTGGGTAGGTTATTTTACCCCCCCATTATGCAAGCACTCCAGTAGAAGGTTCCGTAGAAAACTGCATACATATTTTGTACGTAGACCAGGCCTTTGATAATAATGATGTAATGGTGGCCCTTAACTCCGTCGCCAGCAGGAGAGCTCCTGGGCATGATGGGGTGCCGGCAAATGTCTTTCTTCATGACAAAACACGCTGGTGCAAGTCCATAATGAAATTAGCTAACGCTGTGGCACAGGGTGCACCAGTGCCTTTGTCATGCAAGGGGGCGGTGATATTCCCAGTGTTCAAAAAGGGTGATAGAGCAAAGCCGGGTAATTACAGGCCCATCAGCCTAATAGACACTGTGCAGAAGGTGATTGGGAGACTGACCCTGAATAAAATTCTTGATTGGGTTGAAGAGGAAGATATCTTGTCTCCGTTTCAGGCAGGTTTTCGTAAATCAACAAGTACTATTGACTAGGTCTTCCGTTTTACCCTGCTGCAATGGAAGACCGTCTTACTGGGTAAAGGCAGTATTTATGCTGCTTTTATTGATCTCCGCGCTGCGTTTGATCTTGTACCACGGTCTCTGCTATGGGCTTTTTTAAATAGGCTAGGTATGCCGGCAGAAGTTTTAACTTTAGTCATGAGGCTGCATGAGGGGAATTATGCGAGAATCCAATGGGGAGGGCACGGGATGTTACAACTGAATTCCCGGTAGAGCGCGGTGTGCGCCAAGGATGCGCTATGGCACCAACACTTTTCACATTGTACATTAATGGAGTAGTCAACCGTATGACATTGGCAAGTATCGATGCTCCAACCTTGGCTGGTGTCAAGACCCCAATTTTAATGTTTGCGGATGACAGGCTTATTATATCTAAAACTCCTAGTGGCTTACAGCGTGCTCTGAAGATTTTTGAGGAGTTTTGTGTTGACCATGGGCTAGAGGTTAATGTAACGAAAACAAAGCTCATGCCATTTGATACGCAGCCTAGTTTTAAAGGAAAGTTTTTTATGAATGGACAATGTGTGGAAATGGTCAGGGATTTTACTTATTTAAGCATCCATGTAGCATAGGGCTATAGGTGGGAAAAGCATATTGAGATGGCAGCTTTAAACAGGGCCGGCTCTAGGCTCATGGTGGCCCTGTGCAGGGAGCGTAGGTGGGGGCCCCGGAAGAGGGGGTCCGGACGGGGCGGAGCTCAGGAAGGTGTTTTAATAATACGTCCAGAAAAGTAGTTAGATGACCAGTACCTGCGGCTGCTCCTACCCTTCCGAATTCGTCTCAGAACGATACAATTTAGGAGGAGGAGGGCATTGTGACACACGACATGAGGGACTGGGCGCACATACAGCTGCAGTGCCAGGGCCATGACAGGAGCACCGGACCCCCACAACCCCCCACAGAGAAATAATCGGTGGCTCTTTGCCCAGAAACAGTAATATCGATGCCATATCGAATATGGTGTCTTACGCTTGGCGGATGGCCACGTCCCTTGCAGACACTGCATAGCCACCTCGTAAGGTGCTCTCCGGACCGCGCTCCACCGGGGCCTGCGCCTGGCTGTGCTCTGGTTGGCCCGGTCGCTCCCCTTCCCCCCAAGCTCTAGGGGCCCCCAGGAGTCGCTGGGACTTGGAGCCTTATTTCAACTGTCTGCCGCTTAATAGTGCAGAAATACCCTTTCTCTCCACCTTTATTGGCACAGGCGGAGCAGGGGGCCTAAAGAAATCAATCACCACCAGTTTACATGGGAGGCCGCGCCCGCTGCCAGTGCCACTGACTGGAAGACAGACAGCGGTCCAAGAGTCGATGGATGCGGCACCGGCAAATTGAATGCGGCAGGCCCCCAGCCCCTCGGAGAAAGTGTCAGTGATTCCGAAATGTAATACTCAGCAATGATTAGGCCTTCTGCTTGCTGGGAGCCATATACTGCCGCTTAATTTAATGCAAAATAGTACTCCTGACTCCACCTTTATTATAGGCCCTGCAGGCACACAGGCGGATAGGGGCCTAAAGGAAATCAGTGGCCGGAGCTGCTACTGGAAGACAGACAGCGGGCGGCCTACCTCGATGCGGCAAAACTCCCGGCTGCAGTAAATTCGCCCCTCTGACCTCAAGCATTAACAGCTACACTCACGCCCGGCTACCTATCTTCATATGGCTCGCTTGCTTGCCATGACGCGTCGCGATAGTCGGTCAGTGCCACAAACAGTGTGCAGAAATATCATTATCAATCATCTGAGAGAATGGATCTATTCTGCCCTTACCGGCAGGTGCGTTCACACTTCTTCACTTTATTCTCAGTCTGAGCTCAGGGGCTGCTCAGCTTTTGTCCGACTCCGATGTCGACAACCACCAAATGGCTGGGCTGTGCAGAGAGAGTCATACGCCACCAGTCCCACAAGTTAGCGGGGAAGTCAAGCAGCAGGTTAGGTTGAGTCTGCGCGCTGCCGCAGATCACTCTATCCTGGCTTCCGGCGTCTGTGCCTGCCAGCTGGGTGACAGTCATGATGATTTGAAACACCCCGGCGCCCCTGCTGCCCAATCAGGAACGAGGTCAGTGCGGACTCGGAGCCAGAGGCCAGGGAAGTTAAAGGGAGGAGGGGGGGTGAGGGGGGGGGGGGGTGACTCACTGTGTCAGGGCTTGGAACTGTGACTGTCGGAACTTAGTATTGGAAGCCGGGTTTGGAGCCGGAGGCTGCCAAATCCTGCCAGGGGGCCGCCAGTGCCACAATGTATCATTGAATCATTGATCCTTCCGATCCGATCCTCGTCGTGGCGGCCCTTGGGGTTTGGCGGACCTGTGCAGGTGCACACTTTGCACATGCCTAGGGCCGGCCCTGATGGGATGCAATGCCTCCTTGTGCTCCCGAGCCGACTTCACCGTCATGCAGGCTGTGTCAGGGGCCGGACGGATCTTTGTTGCACATATTATGCATATGGCCCATTTTGCAACAGGCATGCAGAGAGCTTTTACGCAACCCCTTTAATGCTAATGGAGTTAGAACATGCTGCCAAGCCTTGCTGTTCTGCTTGCAAGGCCGGAGCCCACAAGTAATAGCTTGCCTGGTAAAGTTTACTATCACTGTGGAGCAACAATTTAAAGAGGTCGTACCATCAAATGGAGGAACTGTCCTAAAGGCTACTCATCTGCGCTTCCATGCACCAGCGCTTTACTGTCTGTTTGTCTGTCTCAACTAAGGAGACTTGATGAAGAGTTTGTTAGTGATTAGCACGCAACTGCACTTTTTAATTGTTTTACTCTGGTTGAATGCGTCCCATTCTTCAGTTTTATCTGCTGTACCTCCGCTTTTTAGGTAGCATTAGCGACATTTACTGAAGAGCAGGGCTTTAAGTGGGATGAAAATACTGAGGCGTCTCTCAAAAGGGCGTGGCCAATGTAATTAAGGGCGTGGCTTAAAACACCTAATCTGTGCTTAGCATAGTGTGCCGTCCGACTGGTATTTTGCGGTTTTTAAATCATTACTCAAATAGGAAGGGGAGAGTGCTACTGCTCTTTTTACATCCTCCCTGTAATGCCCATACTGTAACCATAAAATGAGGAGAAGGAGGGAGAGGACGGTGGCCAAGATAACACCCTTCTCTTTAGAAAACCTGGGGTTTATTAAAAGACTGCTATCACCCACTAAATAGTGGCATGCTTCATCAGAGGCCTGCTACAACATCCATGCAATGTCTGGGATGGAGCAAAGAGAGGGGAGGACATAACAAGCATAAAATGTGTCGAGATCCATGCAGTCATTTGAAAAAATGAAAAGACAGTGATTGTGCGAATGTAAAACACACTCAGAGATACCTTTCCAATTGTTTTTATTCCTGGAGTCCCTGGATAGGATTCAAAGGTAAAACATCCAAGATGGTCTAGGGGAAGTTAGGACCCCTTCCTCTCCTATACTGCTTCTATGCTGTTTCTGTCATTGCATCCAGAAATATGATACATCAAGTCACATAACTACAACAAGCTAGGACTATTGGCTTTGTCAATTGTTGTTAGTTGCATAAAATAAATAAACAACAACTATGGCTTCATGGTATATAATATCGAAAATGCTTCGGTTCTGAAATGATGAGACAGAAAGAACTAAAATGAGTCTCTTTGAAGTGACATCAAAGGCTTTAAGCAGTGGTACTGCTGCAAAGTTAAGATTTTTTTTCATCCTGAGGGCGAGGGTAAACATGGAGAGCCCGATAGGAACCCGTTTCAGCACCTGCTTGTAAGAAGAACTAAGGTGCTGAGCACTGGCAGGACCCGGCCCACTGAAAGCCCTGCTGAAGAGTGTGTGCACTCGCACTTTACCTTGCATAGACTTGTATTAATTAGGACATTTACTGAAGTGCCCTCATGTTTTTGCATGTCCTTGTTATTTTTAACAGATTGTATACTGGTTAACATTGTGTTCTTACATCAAGTAAAGGTTTTACTTAACTAGAACAGGATTAATAAGCTTCACATTTAAACTAAGCCTGTTGTGGGTTCAACCCGATGGAAGCTTTTAAAATGTGATGCCTTCATGCACTTAAAAAGGGTATCCACTGTCGATCCGCAAACTCATGCATCAAAACTTAAGAACACAGCTTGGACCCAAGCAATGCCTGGAAGTAGAAAAAGAAAGAGGATTTCAGAATAAAAATAGTTGTTTGAGGTTTTATGCCCTTTGTGGTGGTGTTGGGGGGGTGGGGGCGGGGTGTTGTGCTCTCCTCACTGATGTTGCAACGGAGCCAACTATGTGGCAAATGCCATAATACACTCCCAGCCCATTTGGGACGTTATGCAGTACAGACAGTAATCGTATACAATTGCAATGTCTCCCCTTTTCTATTGCCCCAGTCCCTCCTAATGATGCAGCTGCCATACGGTAGAGCTAAACATACATCAGGCATTGAACTTTCATTCAGACGAGGCCGCCACGACGATCCTCGTCGTGGTGGCCCCTGGGGTGTGGCGGCAGTGCAGGTGCACACTTTGCACATGCCTAGGGCCGGCCCTGCTTTAAAACATCGCCAAATAGCAGGAGCATTAAACTTGGAACACAAGAAATCTATGACGAAGCCGATAAAGCCAGTCCTCCAAGTTTATGAGGCAAAAGCCCTCGGTTCAGCGCTATGCGGCGCAGAGCTGTGGGGATTTGAAAAACTAACACCATTAGCACTTGCTGAGAACAAATTCATGAGTCAAAACGTGGAGTGGGAGGGGGACTCCCTCCTACAGCTCAGCGCGCTGTTTTGCAATGAAACTCGTTGGTTTCTTCTCAATATTTATCATCATTTCATAACATGAACTGTTCCATATGTTATATATCAGTCAATAATCCATGACTAATCTCATCGGTATAATGCTTTTATTTTCACTTTCAAGCAGATTAATTATACCAGGTTAGAAATTCATTTTGCAAACCCAATGCATTTCGGGTCTTTCCAACAGACCCTTCATCAGGGGACTATGGATAGAGAAGAAACAGGACCTGTTAATTCACTGTATCTAATAGACGCAAAAATAATATGCATATAAATCAAAACATACAAAAGAGTCATAATTGAATTCAACTAATATACATGATACCCCACAAAACTAAAGGATGTCTCTTGAATATTTCACAACAAATACGGCGTAAATATCGTGACCATCATTACTTCCTATAAACATAATGCTAAATAGCTCTAAACAATGATGCATACTCGATTCAAATGTTACTTACAAAAGACCGTCCGGTCTGGTGCCTAGAATCGGCGTTTCTGTGCTTCGCGCCAACGCTACACAACTATTATGAAATGTAGTTCCGTGCACGTGATCGGAAAGCCTTCCAATCACGGCGGAAAGGAACTCGTCATGTGATCTGTTCCAGAGCGGCTTCAAGGAAGTGCAAGGATAATATACGCCAAGGCATATTCTAATGTGAATGAGTTTTCAGGCAACGAAAACGATAACTCTAAAACAATAACTCTAAAACAAAATCAAGCCATGATCATGACATAAACGTGACAGTGATAAAAATGACAAATAACCTAAAAATAAAATGTGTGAAACAACGATACTTTCATACCAATTATTAATGAGAACCCTATTGAACACATCAAGGGACTCGGATATAGTTCAAACCCATAGTTGAGGTACTTATAAAAAACATGAATGTTCAATTCTGTCATTAAGCCCAATCGGGTGGCTTGAATTAAGTTTTTTGATCCAATAATATTCACTTCTAAGTCTTTGCTTAGTCAGGTCCATGTCATTGCGTGGAAGGATTCTCTCCAAGACCATGAATCTTAACTGGGAAATTTGATGACGTGCTTCAAGCCAATGACTGGCCACTGTGGATTTAGGGTTCATGAGTCTGATATTGCTCTTATGTTCAGTTATGCGTTTTTTGACTTTTCTTTCCGTCTGACCTACGTAGGTTTTGCCGCATGGACATTTGATGGCATACACACAATTCATCGTGTCGCATGTGCTATTGTGTTTCAATTCAATTTGGTATCCTTTGGTAGGGTGAGTAAATTGGTTTCCAATAATTACATTGCCACAATGGGTGCAGTTTTGACATTTTTGCATGCCTCGATAGGTCTTGCGGTTTTATTAACTACCATAGCTGAGCTACCATGAAATTGGCAAACGATGTCTTAGATTATGTACCATTCCTGATCATAAGCCTCCTATTGGAATCTTTTGTAGCATAGTTGAAAGATGTTTTTATTCTTTTATTTTTTTTAGATTTCATGTGATAAACCAATTTAAAAGGTGTTTTTAAGTTGCCTAATGGCGAGATATTTGTATAAAGCTATGGCTTTTGTATTTTCAATAAGATGTTTGTTTATATGCTTTTATGAGTTCTTTTTCTCGAATAAAGCTATATTGACTTGACTTGACTCCAGTCACAAACCCTTTTGCAACCGTTTTGCGACTAGCAAATTTTTCGTACAATGTGCTATTTATGAGGAAGGCAAATCTAGTTTACTGCAGACTTGCACTCTGATCCATCTGACACTAAAACAAAACACCTTTTTTCGTGGGACACAGAGGTGTTAGTGAAACCCACCTTTTGTGTTTAGAATGTCACACACAAGCATTTAAACTGATAATGACACAATGTATGTTTGAAAAATGTTGAGTGCCATACCCTGTTACTTAGTACATGCACTATGTCCACTAGACATATAAAGCATATTGCTGTTTTATCTGGGTTACTATGAATGTAAAAATACGACAAACATTTCTACCATGTTTCTCAAAAATGTGTTTCCTAAACCCTACATCCTATATTTAGCACTGCACTGAGAGCATAAAGTAAACTATACATTCCAAATTAGAGTATTTGGGATTTGTTGCACTGCATACCTGAACACAGCGTGCCTCTTAGTTTATCAGACTTCACTTGGCATGCTAGCAGGAGGGAGCACCTTACGTTTCCCATTGAAAACATGCACTCTGTCAGCTAAGCTCTGCTGAGCTTGACTTCTGTGGGTGTCCAATCTCAGCCTGAGAGGGACAGCAACCAGCTATCTTGAATCTGACCTCTTCTGGATTCCTTCTGAGGCGAAAGCCTCTCTAACCCAAAAATGTCAAGTCTCACTGTTTATACAACAAACTGGCCACTGCTAATCTAACTGAAAAGCAAGGCTGAAACACAGTGGAAACATCCAGCTGGATCTAGGGTTCACAATATACGGCACCTCTTGCCCACATACCATTTCTCTATCTTGGCGTATGTACCAGGCACCCTGAGAAGCAGATATTCGAGGCAACCTGGCCATCTCATGTCTCCTATTCTGTTGATAATCAAATGAGAGGTTGTTGTGAACACTGGATGTACCTGTGTATTGTGAAGTGTGCAGACAGCTCGTTTTAGGTTGCCAATGGAAACTAACTCAGTCAAGCTAATGCTAAGTGTACTTAAAAACGAAGTCTGCTTAGGAATCTATATCATCCCCATCTTTTGCGTCAGCGGTGATGTCATACATGTAATGTGTAACTGTAAAGGTATGCAGCAGCGGGTGCACTCAGTATGACAAAGGTTTCTGTTGTGAATATTGTAATCTCTGGTGTAATGTGTTGCAGAATATTCTGTCAAGCAAATTGACAAAAGTTACATTTTGTATAAAAACAATCATACATTACAATAACACTGCCGGAAATTAGGTTTTTGATTGACATGGGTGAAAACCCTTTTCAAGCAACAACCACAGCCCCTGTCAGTTTGAATAACTAATGCCACTAAATTAGCATGTGCTTAACTCTCTGGTAACTTGCCACAAAAGTAGTCAGGCTTAACTTAGAAGCACTGTGTTAAGTATTTATGGAGGACACAACCATAAATAAATTAAAAACCAACACAAGACAAATCCTACCCCAATTTAGGATACTAGAGAAAAAATGAATAAACTATTTTGCACCACCATTAATTAAATACAATCAGTAGAACTGGAGTTATGATTTTTTAAGGCTTTAAGTGTAAAAAAGCACCTAGAAGAACAAAGCGCCAAACACCGGTATATGGTTGTGCGAGACAGTGTCCGTTAAGGCAGACGTTTATGGAGCATGATTCGGATACAAGAGGTGGATTGGGCACAGTCTCGGCTTACCTTCAGACTTAAAAGAATTTTCAAGAAAAAGTCTCTAAGAAGGTAAAGTCCAATGTGGCAAGGCAGTGTCCAAGGAGGAGGCGTAGTCTTTGGGGAGCTGACTGATGTAGTCACAATTAAAATTTCTACTTTCTGACTTTGTCACATTTTTGGAAGTCAAAAATCTCCCAATGGGACGAAATGAAGGCTGTAGCCAACAAGGGGTCTATGAGGCCGGATACCCTTCCTGAGAGTTCCTGCTGAAAATGATTTGCTGCAGTGGAGAAGAATGTAGCATATGCTACCGCAAAGTCAGGCCAACTAGCGATGCACCTCAGGTGGATCGTCGAGAAGGTAGGTTCCGGGCTTCTGTTGGTTCTTATGCTACTTTTTAGTGGGAAATATTTTTACATTTTTTATTGCATCATTTTCATCATGTTCAAACAATGAATACAAACATAAACAAAAAAACAGAACAGTTAATTGCAGTACATCTATCATAATAGCATAAGTATTCATACAGCAGAGAGTGTTACCACTGATCCCTACCTCCCCTAGTGTGTTGCCATCTCCATACATCTCTCCTGGAAAGCCTTCCATAGTACACCAGTCATGTCATACCATGGTGTAACAATAAATACGTTGTTACAGGTGCCCACATCTCCTTGGGTCTAGGTGCAGCTGGCGGTTCCTCCGCATAGATATCAAGCGGATTTCTGCACTATACAATATTTGTCACCATTTGATTCATTCTAGGAGCTGTTTTCTCTCCCCAGTGTATCACTACCAGTCATTTGGCTAGTAACATGGCAACAGTAACTAGTTTGCTATTGCATGGTTGCAATAATGTAACAACCCCCTGTAGACATAGATAAGGAGTGCAGTCCACTTTTTCCATGACCATATCCGACAGATATATTGTAATATATTTGTTGCAAATACTTGAATTGTATTATTCTAAACTTGCAATTAGCTGTGAGATGCCCCGTAAGTGCGCAGCATGTCTCCCAGTTCTCTTGAGTAATTGGTGTGTCCAGTATTTCATTCCATCTATCTAGGTCTGCGTTCTTGTCATCTGGTCTTTCCCTCAGGGAAGCTTTGTATATCAGGGTTATGAGGCCCTTGCTTGAGCAGCATGTTAGCACCCCCTGCAATATCTTCAGCACACCTGGTTCTTCTGGAAATTGGGGGTAATGACAGTGCCGGAAGTCTGGTATATACAAACACTAGTAATGCAGTGGAAAGTTGTGTATATGTGAGTGCATCTAATGTCACAAACTGTCTGCCAGGATATAGGACTCCTAGTGTGGTCAACCCTGCTTTCATCAATATGTCCTTTGCCATGGGTTCATGGGTGATGGAGATAGCTGGATGGTCAGTCAGGGGCAGTGCTGGCAAGTATTTAGAGGGTTTACCTGCTCTCGCAATTAAATTATGCCAGGCCTTCAAGATACTGCGTTTAGTATTAGTATTTAGTCATTCAATCTCCGACCTTTCATAACCCAACACGCTCATATGGTTTTGTCAATGTATCCTAGCTGCATCGGGCTTGTTTGACAGCCCAGACCAGTGTTGCCATGCATGTTTTAAAAAATTGACTTGCAATACTATAGGCACATTCACAAACGTATATACAAATTTGGGCAAATAGATATTTTCATAGTTGCTATTTGATAAGCCAGAGATAGCGGTAGCCTTATCCATCTAGGCACTTGTTCAGTCAGTCCCATGATTACACGTCCGTAGTTCAATCAAACCACTAATTCTGGGCCCCTGAGTATCCAAATGCCCAAATATTTAATGGGTTCTATATTCCCTTCGAGTGGGAATGCACTGTAACATGGGGCAGTCATCTGAGTAAGGGGGAATATGGTGGACAAGTCCCAGTTTATGCTTAAACCTGAAAATCTTTCATATCAAACGTTTTCAGGAATAAGGGGCACCAGGTGTGTCTCAAGGTTGCGGACATATAGCACCATGTCCTCTGTATATATGGAGATGGCAAGAGGGCATTTTCTGAACCTTTAGCACAGCTGCCACATGCCGCTGCCAAATTACGCACACTAGTGGCTCCAAAGCGAGGGAGAATAAAATCAGTGACAGTGGGCAACCTTGCGCCACTGCAAATTTTAACTTGGTCAGAGATATGCCTTTTAATTCGTATCCTAGCTACTGGGTTAGTCTATAGTAGCCGTATCCATTTCAGAAACGTGTGTGGCATGCCCATGCAGTGTAATACAGTGAAAATCTACTCCCATTTTATAGAGTCGAAAGCTTTAGCGGCATCTAACAGCACCATCACAGCCCTCATCTCTGGGTCCAATTGATGTAATGTTGCAAACAATGTTTGCTGAAATCTGGCAGCAATTATTTTTACTAGGATATTTGTGTCTATATTTATAAGCGATAGCGATCTATAGGATTAACACCAGTCTGGTTCCTTATTTGGCTTCAATAGTGTGAATATTAGGGCTTCATATAGTGTGGGGGCAGCATGTTCTTTTCGTATGCCTCTAAGTGCATGGCATGTAGGTGTGGGGCCAGGCGCTCTGCATATGTCTTGTAAAATTCACTGAGGAGTCCATCCCCGCCTGACACTTTACCAGTTGGTAAAGTAAGCATAGCCTCTTTCACATCCTCTGTTATTGGTTTTGTCAAAAATGCTTTCTGTCTCAGAGAGAGCCATGCCAAGACCACATCATCCAGGTATTCATCTATATCGGTGTCATGATTGGGATGCGAGCGGGCCGCTGTCCGCATAATGCGTGGCTAATTGCTCCCCTTTTTAAACAGAACTACACTACCCAGAAGGGATAGCGGTTACGCGACGCATCAACGCCAGCCACGCCCTACCAGGAAATAAAACAACACGGCGGCTGCAGTCTGTGCCGATAATTTGTTCCGTGTGTTGTAAGGAGGTTTATAGAAGGACTTTTGACGGCGCAAATCGTGAGTAACTGCTCATTTGAAGCGCGCACTGGTGCTGGAGTTACCCGGACGGGTGACAGTCTGTATGTCTTCTTCTCGCCCCGTGGGCATTGAATATCGTCAGGAGCCTACGTTTATCTTTTCCCAATCGCAGAGAAGTGCGGCTGCATTCTCTATCGGGGAAAAGAGTCTTGTGCATAAAACATATACTATTATGTGTATTGATCAGGATCAGAGCTAGCATTTGTAAAGTACTGTTGGTTTCAGAAACGCGCTCTCCTGAACGAAGTAGTTTGGGCTCAAACAATTACTTGGGTGCATTTTGGACTCACGAAGGGGTTACAAAGACTCTGCAAGTGTCATGAAAGTTAAAACCTCAATGTATTAGAAAACATGAAACAAGGGTGAAGAAACCTATTGTGTCATTTTTATCATTTGTCTGCCGACCACGTTTTGCTTTGTTTTCTTTTCTTCAGTGCAGGAGAGAATCCACGGGGGGGTTTCTAATCAAGGGGATTAGAGCAACTCAAGACAGAACACTGAACTGAAGTGGTAGGTGAGGTCTTGAACTACTGTGTAAGCACCCTGTTAGGAAAATAGCTTCACCTTATTCTATGTATTGCTTTATTTCAGTTGGTTGCCGCCCCGGATAGTACCCTTGCCTCTCTCTCCTGTATATATACATAAAGACCTTCTGTTTTCCCTCACAGGTAGGAGAGTAACCTAGAGAAGTCTTTAGTGTAACATTTATGTAGATAGGAGTCCAGTGGTTGTTAGGGAGGGGGTGTTATTCTAAATACCCTGTCTTTGTCGTTTCAGATCTCCTTCCCCGCTGTCCCCTCGCTTTCCCGCGCTCACGGGACTGTTCTGTCTAGTCTGTGATAACCACATCAGGCAGCAGGATTGTTGCGTGGGTGAGGGTATAGGTCTTTCAGCACAGCCCCGAGGAGAATTGAGTTGGAGCCTGACAGAATTATCGGCCCACGAAAAAAGGTCCTCCTCTTGGCTGTGTTGAAAGAGAATGGCCACTCTTGATGACGTTCTGGCAGCCTTAGCCTTAGTGCAGACAGAACTGGCAGCCTCCAATCGGGAAGTGGCGGCTTCCAGAACAGAGAATGCACAATTGCGAGCTCGCATGGATAGGTTGCAGGGAAATCCTTTTGATGCTGGGGCTAGCGCTGCCCCTACCCCTTCTTTAGTGGTAGAAATACCTACACAAATACCACTAGCCCCCCCTGAAAGGTTTTATGGGGATAATAAAAAGGTCCAGGTATTCATGACACAGGTACTCCTACACTTTATGTGCAAACCTAAAATGTTTTCAACTAATCAGGCCAGGGTGGCTTTTCTCATTTCATATCTTGGGGGGGAAGCAGCACAGTGGGCTGTCCCGGTGGTTAGAAGAGACGACCCCCTGCCCCATGACTGGGATGAGTTTAGGGTGGAGTTCGAAAAAACATTTGACCGTAGAGCTGAAACCTTTTCAGCAGATAGGGAGTTGTTGGTCCTTAAACAGGGGAGCACAGATCTAGTGACTTATCTTAATAGTTTCCGTCGCCTGATTGCGGAAACAGATTGGCCAGAGGCTAAACAATCTGCTTTATTCTATCAAGGCCTCAATGATGAAATGAAGGATCTGCTGGCACACATCGACCCTCAACCCCGCACCTGTACTGCTCTTATTGAACTCGCTCTTCGCCTGGATCATCGGATAAGAGAGCGGAAAGGAGACCTAAGAAAGAAAGAGCCGATAGCGGTGGCTCCTGATAGAGGTGGCGAAAGAATGTCCTCGGCACAGGACGCTATGGAGATAGGAGCAGTTAGGGCAGCGTTATCCTTCAGCGAAAAGGAACATCGCAGAAAAAATGGCCTGTGTTTATATTGAGGGAAAAAAGGGCATTATCTCTGTGAGTGTCCCACGAAGCCCAAAACTGGAAGATATCGAACGGGACAAACAGCTGCCGGAGCATCTGAGAAGAAGACGGAAAACTCCAGTGCTTGAGAGTGGAAGAAGGGGAACCCTCAAGCTTGACCATCATCCCTTCCATTACGCCTGGTTGTGACCAGAAAAGGAATTATGTGTTCTTGTCCTTGTCTTTGTTCGTGGAGTCCGGAGAAAAGGAAGTCAAGGCTATGGTGGACTCTGGGGCCACTGGTTGTTTTATAGACTATGCAGAAGCTGAAAGACTGGGAATACAGCTTATTTTGAAGAAACAACCTGAACTGGTATATGCTGTAGACGGGAGTGAATTGATAGCAGGACCCATCAAATATCATACCCCTGAATGCAATTGCATCTACAAAGGTGTCCACCAGGAGATGATCTCGTTTAATGTGATACAAGCTCCCCAATATGGCGTCATATTGGGGCTCCCCTGGCTTCAGAAACATGAACCATTCATTCATTGGACGTCTAAGACGATTGATTTCGTTTCAGAATATTGCAAGGAACATTGTTTGTTGAACCAGGAATGCCCTTCTCGGGCCTTAGCGTTGCTACATAACATCGCCACTGCTGCAGAAAAAGAAGTGGCGTTGCCTCCCTGTTATTCGGCTTTTTCAAAGGTGTTTAGTGAGGAACAAGCTGAGGCGCTTCCGCCTCATAGAACGTTCGATTGTCGCATTGATTTGGTTCCAGGGTCAGCAGTACCAAACGGTAGGCTTTATGCTCTTACCGTTCCTGAGAAAGAGTACCTCAGGGCTTATCTGGACAAATACTTGGCTATTGGGTACATCCGACCTTCGAGATCCCCGGCTTCGTCGCCTTTATTTTTTATACCGAAGGCGAATGGGGAGAAGAGGTGCTGTATCGATTATCGCGCTCTGAATACCATCACCATAAAGAATCAGTACCCGTTGCCCCTGATCCCGGTTTTATTGGAACAAGTCAGAACAGCTACAATCTATACGAAGCTTGACCTGCGAGGCGCGTACCACCTGGTCCGTATAAGAAGGGGCGATGAGTGGAAGACGGCTTTTAAAACGCAGTATGGGCTCTTTGAATACCTTGTGATGCCCTTTGGGCTTTGTAATGCCCCAGCCGCGTTCCAATTCTTTCTGAACGAGGTACTCAGGGAGTTCCTGGATCATTTCGTAGTCGTTTATATCGACGACATCCTGGTGTATTCCAATACGACGGAGGAACATCGAACACACGTGAGCAGGGTGTTGGAGGCTTTGATGTGTCATCATCTTTATTGTAAAATCAATAAATGTGAATTTCATGTGAACACCGTGGAGTTCCTGGGGGTGATGCGCACTCCCTCAGGTCAGGTGATGGCAGAAAGGAAAGTCAGAGCCATAAAGGAATGGCCTCGTCCATGTACAGTAAAAGACATTCAGTGTTTATTGGGGTATGCTAACTTTTATAGAAGATTTATCAGTGGCTTTTCTGCCCTGGTGACCCCTTTAACCCGTCTTACTAGAAAGAATGTACCGTTTCATTGGGATAAAGACGCACAACGGTCGTTCGAGGGATTAAAAGAAGCATTCACCAAAGCTCCTGTTTTGACTCATGCCAATCCAGAATTGCCTTTTGTGGTAGAGGCAGATGCGTCTGAAGTTGCTGTAGGGGCTGTTTTATCTCAGAGACACGAGAACACTGGAATCCTACATCCTATCGCTTTCATATCGAGGAAACTCAGTCCTGCAGAAACCAATTACACCATTGCCGAAAAAGAGTTGCTGGCAATAAGAGAAGCATTTCTAGAATGGAGACATTGGCTGTTGGGAGCAGTGCATCAGGTTACGGTCTACACGGACCATCGTAACCTGCAATTTATAAGAGCAGCACGTCATCTTACCCCCAGACAGTTACGCTGGATGCTGTTTTTTGAGGAGTACAGATTTGTGGTCACGTATAGACCCGGAATCAACAACAAAAAGGCAGATGCTTTCACCCGGCAGGAAAGTCCTGTAATGCATGCCATAACCCCAAATAGATCCATCATTGATCCTGCTAAGGTGGTGTGTGTTGCACAAACGGGGGACTTTTTGCAAGCAGTGAGGTCAGGGGTACAATCCTGTACTTGGAGAACTTGGCTTCGCCACCATCCAGAGTGGAGAATGAAAAAGGGAGTGGCCATGAAGGGAACACAAGTTCTTGTACCTACCAAAACATTGCGAAGAACTGTGTTTAAATAGTGTCACGAAACGCCTAGTGCAGGCCATATGGGACAAGCGAAGACTCTGGAGAAGGCGTTGAGACAGTTTTGGTGGCCTTCCATTCGTATGGATTTATGTCAGTGGGGAAAACAATGTGTACAGTGTGCCAGAATGAAATCAGACCGACAACAGCCCCAAGGGTATTTACAACCCTTACCCACTCCTGAGACACCATGGGAAAGCTTCTCCGTGGATTTCATCGTTGGACTACCTAAGGATCAAGGCAAAATGGCCATTCTGGTCGTTGTGGATTATCTCACAAAGATGGGACATTTCATTGCTTGTGATCAAGTGCCAACTGCGGGTCGATTAGCACACCTTCTCTTGATACACGTAGTGAGGTTGCATGGTCTCCCAAAGGTGATGGTTTCGGACAGAGGGGCCCAATTTACTGCCGGTTTCTGGAGGGTCTGGTGTTCGGCTTTACACATATCCTCATCTCTATCCATCAGTTTTCACCCACAATCCGATGGCCAAACGGAGAGACTAAATCAATCTCTGAAACAATACCTCCGTTGCTATGTTCAAACAGATTCAGATTCCTGGGTGGATTGGTTGTGGGTGGCAGAGCTAGCTTACAATAGCACTCAACACTCTTCTACAGGGCATTCCCCTTTTTTCAGTTCCTATGGTCATCATCCTAGGGTAAATCCCTTGGTGCTCCCAAATGAAGCAGTACGGCTGCCAGACGTCACAACAAGATTGAGGGGCATTCGCAAGATACTTCTGGCGACGCGCAAGAATCTTGTTCAGGCCAAGGTGAGGTACAAAGCGCAGGCGGATAAACACCGAAGGCCTAGTCCGGTATACAAAAAGGGGGATCTGGTGTGGCTGTCTACGAAACACATTAGATTCAGGAGATATAGTGTGTTTAATCCCAGGTTCATTGGTCCTTATCGGGTGGTTAAACGGGTGAACCCTGTGGCTGTGAAGTTGAGGTTGCCTGTTCATCTGAAGATACACCCTGTATTTCATGTGTCTCTCCTGTAGCCCTCTCGTGCCCCTGTGTGTCGGGCTCCTTTGCCTGTGTGGGTGCAGAATGATAAGGAATATGAGGTTTTGCGAGTCCTGGATTCCAGGAGGGTGAGGGGGAGACTCCAGTACTTGCTTTCATGGAAAGGCTATGGCCCTGAGGAGAACTCTTGGGAACCGGCTGGGTCGGTGCACGCTCCACGCCTTGTGTCCCGATTTCATAAACTGTATCCTGACCGGCCTGCGCCTGGACAGCGTCCCTTGTGAGGGGGGATGTACTGTCATGATTGGGATGCGAGCGGGCCGCTGTCCGCATAATGGTGGCAAATTGCTCCCCTTTTTAAACAGAACTACATTACCCAGAAGGGATAGCGGTTACGCGACGCATCAACGCCAGCCACGCCCTACCCGGAAATAAAACAACACGGCGGCTGCAGTTTGTGCCGATAATTCGTTCCGTGTGTTGTAAGGAGGTTTGTAGAAGGACTTTTGACGGCGCAAATCGTGAGTAACTGCTCATTCGAAGCGCGCACTGGTGCTGGAGTTACCCGGACGGGTGACAGTCTGTATGTCTTCTTCTCGCCCCCGTGGGCATTGAATATCGTCAGGAGCCTACGTTTATCTTTTCCCAATCGCAGAGAAGTGCGGCTGCATTCTCTAGCGGGGAAAAGAGTCTTGTGCATAAAACATATACTATTGTGTGTATTGATCAGGATCAGAGCTAGCGTTTGTAAAGTACTGTTGGTTTCAGAAACGCGCTCTCCTGAATGAAGTAGTTTGGGCTCAAACAATTACTTGGGTGCATTTTGGACTCACGAAGGGGTTACAAAGACTCTGCAAGTGTCATGAAAGTTAAAACCTCAATGTATTAGAAAACATGAAACAAGGGTGAAGAAACCTATTGTGTCATTTTTGGGTTTCGCCTGCTGAAGGCTGCGCTCTGCGAAGCTTTTCGGCGCAGGCGAAATCCATTGCTTACAATAAGGACTTCAGGAACGTCCCCCGGCTCCCATTGGCTAGCTCCATAAATGGAGGCTAGCCATTGGGAGCCGGATCTGTCCGTCAAGGCCGGACCAGATTCGGGGGCGTTCCCGCGATTTTTTCGCTCTCCACCCACTTCGGATCGTCATTGCGGCGGTGGGTGTGTGTTATTTTTTTTTGGAGTCGGCCTGTTTTCTTCATTTTACAAGTGTTTGTTGTTGGAGTTGGCTGCAAGATTCGAGTTCCCACGAGGCAATCAGGTAAGGAGCTTTTTTTTTTATAAATGTGTTTTCACTTTGTAAGTTTACGTATTTTGTCCGCCGTTCCCGCCCCCCCTCCCGCTGTCCGTGCGCCGTGCCCGCCCCCCCCCCCCCTGTCCTCTGCCCGTTCTCGCGACATCCGTCCTCTGGTGAGTGCCTGTTCTTTCTTGCCTTGTTTCTTGCCTTTTACCCCTGATTGCACTGTTTCTTTTTTGCCTTCTGCCCCGCTGTCTGTGTCTCCGGGATTGCAAGGGAACATTTCATGCTAAGCTCCTTGGGGCGCTCTAGTGACGCCGGCACCCTTCACGAAACCGGCTCCAAGCAGCTTTTAATCTTTGCTTCTGCTGGCAGAGTGATTGTGCAGAGCCAGCCCCACAGGAATCGTGCACGGTAGGCCTAGGCTATGCAGCCGGTGCAGGAAGGAGCCAGTGCCAGGCACACGTCGGGAAACTATTGCATGCAGATGTATAGTCTTCCATCTTTCTACGTCTGGCTATAGAGCGCAGCTGTTCCAGTACCTGTTATTACAATTTAAAGTATTCTTAGCCGGGGCTTCGCCTTCGAACAGCCAAGTCATGATTTGTTTTTTCTTTCATGCCAGCCGTCCTCCAATGACAACAAAAGTAACACATTAAATGTTATTCTGCGCAATCTGACCTCATGTGGAATATTCATTTCCTAAGCAGTTTCATTTCAAAGAACCTCTGCTAAGTCGGGTTGGCAGAGAAACTGTGAGGAAAAGGCCATTGAGCCAGAGTTCAGTGACTTTGTGCAGTTCCAGTAATCACTTGAGCAAGGGAACATTTTATGCTAAGCTCCTCGGGGCGATCTAGTGACGCCGGCACCCTTCACGAAACCGGCTCCAAGCAGCTTTTAATCTTTGCTTCTGCTGGCAGAGTGAGTGTTCAGAGCCAGCCCCACAGGAACCGTGCACGGTAGGCCTGGGCTATGCAGCCGGTGCAGGAAGGAGCCAGTGCCAGGCACACGTCTGGAAACTATTGCATGCAGATGTATAGTCGTCCATCTTTCTAGGTCTGGCTATAGAGTGCAGCTGTTCCCGACCCCCCCTCCCGCTGTCCGTGTGCCTGTTCCCGCCCCCCCCCCCTTTTTCTGTGTGCCTGTTCGACTCCGTGCCCTGTCTCCTCCGGGTGTCGGTTGGCTTCCCCAGGCACCCAAACCCTTCAGCCCATCCCTAATTTCAGATTCCCAATGCTTTTCGTAGCAGGTTAATAGTGCATGTACTTGTAGCTTCCCGTTGAACCTTGAATAATTAAATCATGCTAGGCCTGCTAGTCAAACAATATCCAGGCAGCAACAAGAGAAATAGGCTGAAAGCGAGAAACACTGCTCATAAGTCATCTGCAATTTAATAAAGTCACTCCAATTGACTAGAAGTCTGCTTGAAGGGCACTCTAACCTCCAAAAGCCCCATGAAGAGATTCTGCAGAAAAAAGTTTATAATTGTGTCTAGTCTTCTTGAAATGTCTAAAATGACAGCAGAACCTCCCTTACTTAGATGGATATCTTTAAATGGGCTGAGTACATAATTATCTAAATGAGATTCCGGTGCTCCTCTGTCATATAGCACTAGTTTGAGGATTTTCAGAAGCCGGGGTAAAATTACATTTTGCTGTTTGAATGCTCCCTTTTCCTACTAACAATCCTACCGTTAAGGCCTTTCTTCCACATCTGGCATATTCTGTCACCCGAGAACCCCCGCCGGTCTCCTGTTGCATGTGCGTTGGTGATTCAGCCCTCCTGTACGAGAGCAGCTGCACATACGGAGCTTTATGTGGGCCTGCAGAGGAGGAGCCCAGGGAGATTGTGGGGGGGATAAGTGGTCTCAGGAAACTGGATACATGGCTGTGCTTGCTTCCCTGCCCCCTCGCTGTGCTTGCTTCCCTGCTCCCTCGCTGTACTTGCTCTCCTGAGTGTGTGGCTCTGGGTGGGTATGTGTGGCTTTGGGTGGGTGTGTGTGGCTCTGGGTGGGTGTGTGTGGCTCTGGGTGGGTGTGTGTGGCTCTGGGTGGGTGTGTGTGGGGCTGGCTCTGGGTGTGTGTGTGTGTGTGTGGCTGACTCTCGGTGTGTGTGTGTGTGGCTGGCTCTGGGTGTGTGTATGTGTGGCTGGCTCTGGGTGTGTGTATGTGTGGCTCTGTGTGTGGTAGTAAATGCTGTCTGCTGAGCTCGTCCGTAGGGTACAATAGGTCTCACATTTCCGAGAGATTAAGGTATTGGCAATGTAAATGACAATGCCATTTATTTATCTGTTTTCAAAACCAATGCATAGATAAAAAATGTGTCATTTACAATGCCAATAGCTCTAACTTTTCCAAAGGCGAAACCGTTGCATTGTAAATGCTTGTTATCATTTGTCTGCCGACCACATTTTGCTTTGTTTTCTTTTCTTCAGTGCAGGAGAGAATCCACGGGGGGGGTTTCTAATCAAGGGCATTAGAGCAACGCAAGACAGAACACTGAACTGAAGTGGTAGGTGAGGTCTTGAACTACTGTGTAAGCACCCTGTTAGGAAAATAGCTTCACCTTATTCTATGCATTGCTTTATTTCAGTTGGTTGCCGCCCCGGATAGTACCCTTGCCTCTCTCTCCTGTATATATACATAAAGACCTTCTGTTTTCCCTCACAGGTAGGAGAGTAACCTAGAGAAGTCTTTAGTATAACATTTATGTAGATAGGAGTCCAGTGGTTGTTAGGGAGGGGGTGTTATTCTAAATACCCTGTCTTTGTCGTTTCAGATCTCCTTCCCCGCTGTCCCCTTCCTTTCCCGCGCTCACGGGACTGTTCTGTCTAGTCTGTGATAACCACATCAGGCAGCAGGATTGTTGCGTGGGTGAGGGTATAGGTCTTTCAGCAAAGCCCCGAGGAGAATTGAGTTGGAGCCTGACAATCGGCTTCCAAAGCCTTTTCTCGCAGCCCAAATAAGCTAGTGTAGAAGTCCCTAAATTCTGAAATAATATCTAGTGAATTATAACTTTTTACTCGGTTCTGGTCTACTATCTCTACAATGAGCGCCTGTATCTTAGGTACTTCTATTTTAGTGCGCCCTGGTCTCCCACCCTCCCCAAATGACCTCACTTTCCACCTTATGGACATATGGCACACTTCCTGTACTACTTTGCCAGTGTATTCAGTGAGCGACTCTCGTATTTGAGCTAATGTGGTCCGGGTAGGGCATTGTTCGTAGCTTCTCTCTAGCGCATGTAGGATGTCCTTTTTTTGTGTGCATATTGTAGAGTGCTTTCAGGACCCTTGCTTGTACTCCTATACACTCGTCATAGAGGGTGACTTTGAATGCCTCCAATAGCATCCCTGCCTCCTCCACAGATCCCTCACTTTCTTGGAAAAAGCATGTAATCTCACCACCTATGCTTTCTTTAAGCACCGGGTCTAATATTTAGGAGGCTTGGACCCTTCATTGATACGGTGGGCAAAAATTAGTGGGTACAGCAAGTTCCAACAGGACAGGGGTATGGTTTGAGAGCATCTTAGCCAAATGGGGCACAGCTATTGTCTACGTACTTACTTCCCTCAAACCCAACCAATAATCAATTCAGGACCATGTGTTGTGTACTGAAGAGGCATGCATCCCTTCTCTAGTGTACGAATGTCGAGAACTCTTCACATCTACCAACCCAAGGGCTTCTAGAGTTGCTCGAATAATCAGGGCAGCTTGTTTCCCGAGATACTCTATTGTCCCATACTGATCTAGCAGGGGATCAAGGTAAGTGTTGAGATCTCTGCCCTATATCACTGCTGAGGGGGACATGGCTGTTTCCTGAGACACTCTAAGGTCCCAGACTGATCTAGCAGGGATCACGGTAAGTGTTGAGATCTCTGCCCCATATCACTGCTGAGGGGGACAGGGCTGTTTCCTGAGACACTCTAAGGCCCCAGACTGATCTAGCAGGGATCACGGTAAGTGTTGAGATCTCTGCCCCATATCATTGCTGAGGGGTGCAGGGCCTCTAGACGTCCTCAGACCCCATTCTAGAACTCTGGATCGTCCACATTAGGTCCATATGTGTTGACACTAGTCACCATAGTGCCCTTCAAGCACCCCTGCACTATTAGGTTCCTCCCCTGATTGTCTGTTTCGGAGTGTATGAGTGTACATGGAGTCCCTTTCTCACACCTCTAGAGTAGGAGGATTATGAATAAGCCACCATCACTGCTGACCATCTGGTCCCTACATTGAGCTCTGTGGAATTCGAAAGGTGTGTTTCCTAAATAGCAGGGCTATTTGTGTACTATGGCGGTCAAGGTACTCCAGCACCTGTCTCGTTTTTTAGGGTTATTAAGCCATCTCACATTCCATGTTAATAATTTTACTAGGCCTAAGTGATGTGACATTTAAGTTGAGTGTTCATATACATTCAATAGGGTAAGGAACATACACCAGTAAATAACAATGTACTCTGCTCTCAGCATAATATGCACTGTGTTTGCAACTCTGAACAAACATAAACCCACCCCTCTTCCACTTTAGCACTCCAAACATGCTGAAACCTTACCAAACAAACATAAAGAACAAATTCCCATTAATAGTCATTAGGGGTATAGCCTCCGAGGGTGGCTAGAGGCCTGTATTCCCTCTCGGTGGTTGGAGGTGGCCAAAATATAACATTTACACTGCTTTAAATCAATGTAGTTCATATGGGGGATCTCGCTACCATTGTTAACAAGAGCCCACTAATATAGGTACTGTAGATTCAATCTGGGAGAGATCCATAAATACCTTAAAATGCTATTGATCATACTTGGCAGGGCAGCAGCCATGCAGCTACAAGTTAAGCCAGCTGTGTCTTATCAGATCAAGGGCACTTACTACCATATGCAGTCTGCCTCACCATGTCCGCCACATGCCCCAACCAGTGTACTCCTTATAGGTTCAGTAACATAGTGTTCAATAGTCGTGTCATCCTCTTCCATGGCATGTTGATCTCAGCAGCTCTTCAGTATTGTTTTGACGTAATCCATGGCAGCCTTAGGCGTGGTGAAGATCTTGTTCTTATAGCTTACCTCTATCCGCAGCCGAGCTGGATAGAGTATGGTGTACTGGATGTGTTCAGTTTGAAGTTTCTATTTTTTACTTGTAGAAATTCTTCACACACTGCTTGAACTGCTGCAGTAAAATCAAGATAAAATGCGAAGTCCTTTTCCTGATATTTTATGGTCTGTTTCTCCCTGGAGAGCGAGCGATTGCGAGCTGCCCGGTGGCATTGGGCTTGCTTGCAGGAGCTGAGGGCTGCGATTGAGCATTTTGGTTTTAGCGCGTTGTCACGCTGACTAAAAGCGGCGACACGCATTAATTTTTAAATTGCGATTCTTTTGTGTCTAACCTGCACTGAAAATTAACAGGTACCCCTAACTTCCTACCTTGTTTCCTAGGGGCTCAGCGGGGCTGGCAGGCAGCTGACAACATCCTAGGCTCCCAGCGCTAGTGGCCGCCATCTTGGATCGGGCTGGTTCGCCCAACCCCACCCATGCCACTCCCCCCACGCTGCTCCTCCATTTAGGAGTGATCCTCAGTCTCCCCAGCGATTGCGAGCAGCCCGGTGGCAGTGGGCTTTCTTGCAGGAGCTGAGGGCTGCGATTGAGCATTTTGGTTTTAGCGCGTTGTCACGCTGACTAGAAGCGGCGACACGCATTAATTTTTAAATTGCGATTCTTTTGTGTCTAACCTGCACTGAAAATTAACAGGTACCCCTAACTTCCTACCTTGTTTCCTAGGGGCTCAGCGGGGCTGGCAGGCAGCTGACAACATCCTAGGCTCCCAGCGGTAGTGGCCGCCATCTTGGATCGGGCTGGTTCGCCCAACCCCACCCACGCCACTCCCCCCACGCTGCTCCTCCATTTAGGAGTGATCCTCAGTCTCCCCAGCGATTGCGAGCAGCCCGGTGGCAGTGGGCTTGCTTGCAGGAGCTGAGGGCTGCGATTGAGCATTTTGGTTTTAGCGCGTTGTCACGCTGACTAAAAGCGGCGACACGCATTAATTTTTAAATTGCGATTCTTTTGTGTCTAACCTGCACTGAAAATTAACAGGTACCCCTAACTTCCTACCTTGTTTCCTAGGGGCTCAGCGGGGCTGGCAGGCAGCTGACAACATCCTAGGCTCCCAGCGGTAGTGGCCGCCATCTTGGATCGGGCTGGTTCGCCCAACCCCACCCACGCCACTCCCCCCACGCTGCTCCTCCATTTAGGAGTGATCCTCAGTCTCCCCAGCGATTGCGAGCAGCCCGGTGGCAGTGGGCTTGCTTGCAGGAGCTGAGGGCTGCGATTGAGCATTTTGGTTTTAGCACGTTGTCACGCTGACTAAAAGCGGCGACACGCATTAATTTTTAAATTGCGATTCTTTTGTGTCTAACCTGCACTGAAAATTAACAGGTACCCCTAACTTCCTACCTTGTTTCCTAGGGGCTCAGCGGGGCTGGCAGGCAGCTGACAACATCCTAGGCTCCCAGCGGTAGTGGCCGCCATCTTGGATCGGGCTGGTTCGCCCAACCCCACCCACGCCACTCCCCCCACGCTGCTCCTCCATTTAAACGACCCCCATGTGTCAGCGCAGCGGACGAGCGCAGCGGGCGCGCCGTAGGCTCGCCGGAGTCACGCCAGAGTCCAGCCCGTCTGCGCCCGTCCGCGGCAGGCCGGGGCAAGGGGCCCCCTCTCATGTCCCACCTCTGTCATATTCATCCCTTGACCTTCTGTCCCATTGGACCCCAGGCACCATCAGCCCTCCTGTGTCCAAATTGTTGCAAAACCTAAGTCTCCTCACGAGACCTCCGGCTATTCCACCTGCCGCCATACCAAGTTCTTCCTCCTTGTCTCGCACTGCTACCCCCACTCACTCCCCTTTTCCTGTCTCCCACACGCCGACTTTTAACACCACTGCTGCTCTTCTTAACACCAGATCAGCAGTCAGTCACCAGCACGAGCTATTCGACTACCTCGACACCCACAATCCGGATCTCTTGTTTTTAACAGAGACCTGGTATAAGGCTGACTCCCTACCCAACGTCTTAGCCGCACTTCCTCCCTCATATTCCATCATCCGAGCGGATCGACCGGAGGGCAGAAGAGGCGGTGGAGTAGCCTTGATAGCTCACACTGACTCCCACTTTCAAATTCTCCCTTTTCCCCCATCCCTGAAGTTGACTGCCTGATAATTCGAGCTAGCTCTCATTCGGCCCCCCTTACCGCTGTTCTCATCTATCGCCCCCCTCACCCCACACCCACTTTTGTTTCCAGCCTCCAGGACATTCTCGCTACACTGATCGTTAACAACTCGTCAGTGCTGGTGCTGGGCGACTTCAATTTTTGGCCCAACGATCCTGCCGAAAGCCCCCTTTCTAAAGAATTCACTGACCTTATGACCAGCCTCAATTTCACCCCCCATGTCCATAGCCCTACCCACGTGCATTGCCACTCGCTCGACCAGGTTTGGACCTCGAATATTTCCACTACTCCCCCTACCATTTCCCCCTGTTCCTGGTCGGACCATTTTTTAATTTCTTTCTCCCTTGCTTTAGCCCCTCCGACTAAACCCCCCCTTCCCAAAAACACCTGGGTCAGAAAATGGGGTAAGGCAGATATGCCATCCTTCTGTTCATCCCTAGTCAATTCCTGCCCCGACCTTTCAGGCCTCGCCGCCCCGGTCCAACTGACCACTATCGATGGCTGGCTGAACCAGGCAGGCGACGACTTTGCCCCTTTGAGGCGGATCACGGTCAAGCGAGCCCATGCTGCTAACTGCTGGTTCACCCCTGACCTCAAGGAGAAGAAACTGGCCGCACGCAGAGCAGAGCGTGCATGGAGAAGAGAATACTGCCCCGCCAAAAAAACCCATTTATCTCTCCGTGCTCAAGGCATATAAACAAGGCATCCTTGATGCCAAGACCCTGTTCTACTCTAACAGGATACTGGCAGCAGAATCCCAATCCAAAGAGATCTTTGCTACAGTACACGAGCTTGCCTCATCCAACAGAGCCACGGCCTCGATCCCCCCCTCTCAACCGCTCTGCGACTCACTCAACGATTTCTTCGTTGAGAAGGTCGCAAAGATCAAGGCCAACATCCCCCCCCTTCCCCCACTTTCACCAATCCCTCCCCACTTGCTGTCACCTCCAAACTCACCTCCATCCCCCCCTGACTAAGGCTACACTTCTTCCCCAGCTCCAAAAGGTAAAGTCTGGCTCCCCCCAAGACTTTGCCACTGCTCACATCCTGAGAGAAATCTTCCTACACTGCCCTACCCCTCCCCTAACACTTTTGAATGACTCACTTAGCAATGGAGTGGTCCCCACTGCTCACAAATTTGCGGCTGTTATCCCTATCCTAAAAAAGCCCGGTGCCGACCCTTCATCCCCTTCCAATTACCGCCCCATCTCCCTTCTGCCTTACCTGGGCAAGGTTCTAGAAACCCATGTAACCAGCACCCTGAGCACCTACGTGGAAACCAACCACTGCCTTTCCCCCCGGCAGGCGGGCTTTCGCCCCCTCCACTCTACGGAGAAGGTGGTGACCTCAGTGATGGACAGCCTACGCGAGGGCATTGATACCAACCTCCCGCAGGCCCTCATCCTCTTAGACCTGTCCGCCGCTTTTGACACGGTGGACCACTCCATCCTCCTCACCCGTGTCAGGGCGGCGGGCATTGAGGGCCTGGCCTTCGCTTGGCTCGAGTCCTTCCTGAGCGGTAGGGCTCAGGCGGTCCACCTAGCTGGTTTCACCGCTGCCTCTCGTAAGGTTGTATGTGGAGTCCCCCAAGGTTCCTCACTTTCCCCTCTTTTGTTTAATTTATACATTTACCCCCTTATTTTTATGTTACAGCAGCTCGAGGTCACGGTGTTCAATTACGCCGATGACCTCCAGCTAATTTTCAACCTTTCCCACTCTTCCTCATCCTCCCTGAACGTCCAATCCGTCATGTTGTTCATCCAGGATTGGATGAACTGCAACCACCTCAAACTCAATCCGGACAAGACGGAGTTAGTCTTGACCGGAGGTGGCTGCAGTCCCTGGTCCCCTTCCCACTGGCCTTCTTCACTTGGTGTCCCCCCGCTCCCTGTCCCCAAGGTCAAAACCCTTGGTATTTTCCTGAATTCTTCACTCTCCGTTCACTCACAGGTCAATTCGGTTGTTTCCTCCTGTTTTTTTTCCCTCAGAACCATCAGGAAGATCTCTTGCTTCTTCTCTCTACCTGCCCTAAAGATCATCGTGATGGCTATGGTGCTCTCGCGCCTTGACTATGGTAACATCATCTACAATGGCGCCCCAGCCTACGCCATTCACCGCTTGCAGCTAGTGCAGAACCAGGCCGCCCGCCTGATTCACGGCCTGCCTAAATTCCATCGAGCCACTCCTCTACTGCAGGCCCTGCACTGGCTGCCGGTGAAAGAGCGAGCCCTATTCAAGCTTGGCTGTACCACCTTTCAGGCCAAAATGGGCACCGCCCCGGAGTTCATTTGCTCCGCCATCACGCCCTACAAGCCGGGAAGAGAGCTTCGATCCACCCATCAGGCCTTGTTAACTACCCCCCGCTTCAGAAAGAAAAAGGCAGGTGTAACAAAATTTGCAGTGCTCGCTCCGGCGTTCTGGAACTCCCTCCCGACGGAACTCCGTATGACACCCTCTTACATCGAGTTCCGGAAAGGTCTTAAAACCCTGCTCTTCTCCCGAGCCTATAATGCCTAGACTCCCTCCGCTCCTGTCTGTTTTCTCACAATCCAAAAGCGCCAAGAAACCGCATGGTAGAAGTGCGCTATACAAATGTTTTTAAATTCAAATTCTCCCGCGCCAGGCGGAGCACCTCGTTCCGATTGCGATAGTTCAGTATTTTAGCAATGATCGGGCAAGAGGTGCTACTGGAGCAGGCCGCACCGTAAGGATTTATGCGCCTTTTTCACTATCAGGACTTCGGACATGTGTTCAGCGCCAAAGATCTCTCACAGCATGTTTTCGACATATAGTTCTATTCTTCCAGTGTTGGTGGAATCCGGTAGACCAGTAATCCTGAGATAATTGCAGTGAGAGCTTGCGTTATCATTCTTAGCTTTTATCACAGCTAGTACCTTCTCCATATTCAAGCATTTAGCGGGGACAGTCTGTAAGCTATCTTCTTCGGTTGGAATTTGCTGCTCCGCCGCCCCTAGCCTAGCACCCTGTTTATCTAGTTTGGCCGCCATGTGGTATATGCATAGATTAAGTGCATCTATTTTCAGTCTATGGATTGCAGACTCTGCTGCAATGCTAGGAGAGTCGTTCCCAGTGGTGTGGCTCCCTGTGATGGAGAATCTTGTTATGAATCCGAAAGTGTATGTTGTTAGGCCTCCTTGTTTCAAAGGTGAGCCATGTCTGCTGTTTATCTGTTTTACCGATGGTGGCCAGTTCTTGCAGCATTCAGGAAGCTGAGTTCTGAGCTATTTTCCCAGCAATCACAGAAGCGGTGTCCACCAGACCCATGGAAATCTTTGAGTTATTTATGCTCAGGGCCAGTACAATACTGTCCCACACTCAAGTGTACCTCTCTGGCTCCTTGGGATCACTAGTTAGTATGCGGGTTTAGGGCCTTTATCATGCAGCACAAGACGAGTTAGTAGTGCTTGTTGGTCCCAGCCTCCCCCGTCCGGAGACCATTAGGGTGTCACCTAGGCTTTAGTTATATATGCCTGATTACCTTCTATAAAAGAACTGAAGGGAAGGCTCTGTTGCATGGCCAAAGTGCTCTCTATTTACCAGCAGTTCCTTATAAATATTGCGCTTCTCACAATGGCCTGTTCTCACATGCACCACTCGACCTGCATTGCTAGCAGAGTTTGTCCACGTCATCAGTGGAGCATCGCTACTCCTCCCAGGCTTCCAGCAGGACCGGCTACCCCCCTCTTATTCGACCTGGCGCAGAGCGACTCTCTTCCATGTATGGCTACTGCCACACTCTCGGACTTTTCACACACGCCGCAGCACGAGCTCCACACTCTCTCACACTTCTGAATGGTTCACTTTCCCACTCTTACTGATACCCTTGATTCCCCTACTGAACCAAGGATCTTCATTGACAGGGCTCGAAAAATCATAAAAATTGCACTATACCTGGAGGGCTAGTAACGTGAAACATCAACTCGACCTAACTAAAATGCACTTGACCTCTGACTGTAAGCTTCGCAAATGTGACAAATTAACAAGATTTAGAAGCATTTGTATTGCTCATTCCCTTTGTGAGCAATAAAGATGCCTTTAAATCTTTCTATCTTGTCACTTTTGCTGTGCTTTCAGAGGCAGAGGTCAAGTGTCAGTTTGTCTTCCTGGTCCCCAGAAAGGGCGAGAAGGACCTAAAAATAGTACATCTTTATTGAATCTGACTCGCAAATTCAAGTGGGCGAGTGGATTTTTCGAGCCCTGATTGTGCTCCAAATACAGTAACCAGCAAATAAATCGACCAACTTTGTGCAACATCTGTTGTAAACTGAAGATGGGGAAATAGGAGTCCATCATAATTGTACATGTCAGAAACATTAATGCTTGTAACTATTGATTAGATCGGATCGAGCCTCACTCAGGTTTGCAATTCAACCCCACAAACACAACATTGTGACAAAAACACTAGTATGATGGCTGACAAAGAGACTAAGTCAAATTACAAGTGGCCAAAAGCTGACACTCCCAATTGTGACTCACCCATCAAAGGCAAAACGGATATCAACACAACCATGGAAATGATTTAAGAAAACTTGCAGAAGTACACAATTTAGTCAAATCTAACAAAACCAATACTGATTTGATGCATCAAAGCTGTCAACAGCAGAATTACTGAAGCTGAAGCCAGAACTTGTACCTTCCAGTGCTCCAAAATTATTCTCAAAAGAGAGATCTTAACCTTAAACTCACCTCAATTTCTCTACAAAGGTAAATCTCTGAATAAGAAGACCACAACTGGAGAGGGAATCTTTGAATATTTGGCTTACCTTGGGGGTCAGAAGACTAAGCTGGCTCCTGAACTTGCTTCCTGGTGCCGTGGTTCCCCAAGGTAACTGGCATCGAATTTGTTAAAGATCTGGAGCTGGAGAGGGCACACAGATTACATTAGTAGAGTTATGTGACCAACGTTTATGCCCCTAACAGCAACAACCAAGGGTTCTGGACTAACCTGACACAGAATCTAGTATTGATTACTGACATATGACTTCTCCTTTTAGAGGGTGACTTTACCCTCCCGTTTGACCCTACTATAGATAAGGACTATACATATAGGTACCACCCTCCTAAATGACATAAATGTATGACACTCCTAGGCGAGAAACTAAAACTAATGGATGCATGGAGACTACACACCAAGTTGCAAAAGATTATTCATTCTTCTCGATTCCCCACTCGTCATACTTCCGCATCAATTATATTATGATGACAGGCGACCACACCTATATCATTGGCCAAACATTCTTATCACCCTTGCATAACCCTTTCTCTCATCAGTTTTGAACCTAAACCCAAAGCTCTCTCTGGAAATTGAATGATGAAATACTAACATCCTCTGAACATGTCTGGAAAATAGAATCAGCGATAACGAACTTCCTAGTCGAGTATCCCATAGCAGATTATTTCTCACTAACCAGGTTGGAGGCTCTTAAGGCCACAATCAAGGTTACCGTAATAAAAATTAGGTAAAAAGTAACAAAGAAGCAATGTCAACACTTCAAGAACTATAAAAAGAGATCAAATCCTAAACACGTCTTCCTATATGGTGCCAAGACAATTACCTCCTTTCCTCCTTCATGGCTGAAAAATATGAATATAATCAAATCATAAACACATGAGCAGGGGTTTGGCTTAACAAACAAAAAAGCTTGAAACTGTGCAAAACTAACATTGTAGACAATATTCTTGCCTCTTACTTAAAATAATTAACAGCAAAAAAACGGTATCACATCAATTACAGACAAAAATAAGCACACACAAACAAGCCCCACTAAGATCACGGATACTTTAAAGACTTTTACGAGATCCTCTAGTCCTCTAAAATGAAGGTACCAGAGCTTGACTTTGAATAGTTCCTAGAAAAATTGGCCCTCCCCTCTCTTTATGATGGGATGAAATGGAAAATCAATTTGCCTATTACCATGCACAAAATGTCAGATACCATTGAATCTCTTAAAGTCGGTAAAGCCCAGTGAAAGGATGGCCTTGTCGGTCAATTTGATAAAACGTTTGGTGAACTGCTTAGCAACAACCACCTCTAACTGTACACCCACTTTGCGGATTCTGGTGCCCTGAGTGGTACTCCCCATGAGAGTATAATCACTGTCATCCCTAAGGAAGGCAACAATACTCTCCTCAATAAGAATTACAAACCAATATCATTGATCAATGTTGACTGCAAAGTGTATGCACAAATTTTGACCACCAGATTCCAACTTCATATGCCTAAACTAATTCATTCCTCAAAGGGCTTTTTGAAAAATCCACCTCTCCAACGACAACACTAGACTACTTTGTCAGGTAATTGATAAAGCCCAAACTCTTTTCACACCCATGGTCACCATTACATTAGATGCCGAAAAGGCGTGTGATAAGGTAGAATGGACCTATCCCGGTGCTTCAGAAGTTTAACCAAGGCTCCTCATTCATTGGAATGGTGATGGCTTTAAACTCACAACCCAGTGCTAGAGTGCAAGCAGTTGGTATAATTTCTAATACTTTTCCACTTAAGCAGGGCACCCAACAAAGCTGCCTATTATCTTCCATATTTCTATTAATCTTGGAGTCCCTGTTGCTCAAAATTAGGAACAATGCAAATTTTACAGGTATCAAATAAAAAAACATAACAATTAAGGTGGCAGGATACACCAATGACATCCTGAGTGTCACTGAGGAAGCGACGCTATCTATACAGGAACTAATGGGGACCATTGCATGACAACAACTACTAAAAGGGTAGTGAACATATTGCTTGCTGGAAGGTTAGTAATAAAATTCAGACTAATGGTGTGCCAAGGAACTGGGGGTATAGACAGAGGCTGTAATAATCCTACAGACTCAGTTTCAGTGTTCTTGTTTCGTGCACAAGTTGGGCAACCAGCTATGTATTCTTGTATAACCTTCCACATGATGTTCCACCAGAAGGTTTTTTGACAATTCCTTAGGGTTTTAGTTATACCTAGGTGCCCTGCTAATGCTGTGTTGTGATTCCATTTAATTCTATAGTAGGGATGTACAGTTTCTGAGCGTGAAGGAACAGCTTGTCTGTGATAGTATGGTTAGGTGTTTTGATCCATTCTTCGGCCTTTCGTTTTTTATATTCTTTTGTATTCTTCATGTAAGGCCGCCACAAAGGAGTCACCCTCGCTAACTGCGGTACAAAAGGGGGTCTGCCACCCCAGTTTAGACATAAAAAACGGTGATGGATTAAACCCAGATCTGTTGACTGGGTGTGAGTGTTTGATTGGTTCAGATGCTCCATCCATCACCACCCCTTTTTGTACCCTCGCTAACTGCGACTGTCTTTTCCGGTGGAATGACAGTAGGGGAGCTTGATGTGGAATGGGAAGAGTGAGCATACCCCAGTGTAGAAAGAACATCAGACTCTAACTGCTTGGTCCCTGGGTGATAGATGATGATGAAATTGAACCCACTAAACAAATGCAGCCATCGCGTTTAATGGGGATGAGAGCCCTAACAGAGCTAAAGAATTGCAAATTTGTATGATCTGAGAATATTGTGACTGTATGTTTAGCCCCCTGTAGGTAATGCCTGCATACAGTGAACACCACTTTTACAGCCTGAAGTTCTCTTTCAGCCACTATATAGTTTTGCTCCACTTGTAGAAGTTTTTGTGAATAAAAGCCTATAGGATTCATATGGCCAGTTCTTGGGTTCTTTTGAGATGAAATTCCTCCTACTGCAACCTGCGAAGCATCAGCTTTGACATTATAGGGCTGGCCTGGACTGGGATGCTGGAGAATGGGCGCAGTGGTGCAGTGACGTTGCTAGCCCTATGGGCGCCCATGGCGGTCTCTGTATTTGCCTCCCCGTGGCAGCCCCTGTAAAGAGAGGGGGGCTGGCGAGTATTTTCTCAGGTTGCCGCACGCACAGCAAACACATTGAGGAACTTGGGGAAGGGGGGGGGGGGGCGCCCCAAAACTCATGCCTCCCGAGACGGACTGCCCCGCCCCCTCTAGCTAATCCACTGTAGTGGTGAATTGAGTTTTTAACAGTTGCAACGCCTTATTGGCTTCTGGCGACCACACAAATGATTGCCTCTTTTTTAGCAGCTGTGTTATGGGCGCCACTGTCTTTGAAAAGTTTGAGATGAAACGAAGATAAAAATTGGCAAAGCCAAGTATCTGTTGAATTTCCTTGACATTTGTTGGAGTTGGCTGATTGGTAATAGCTTCTAACTTTTTGGTGTCCATAATGATGTCTGTCAGAGATAAGTGAAACCCCAGAAACTCTACTGACTGTACATGGAAGGAATATTTGTATAATTTAGCAAAGAAGCGCACTACAAGATGGTGCATCCATGCTATACATGTTCTTGTTCCTAGTTTGAGTAAATCAGAATGTTGTCTTTGTAGACGATTGCAAAAAAATCCAAAAACTCTCTCAACACCTCGTTATTAAAATATTGAAATGCTGCCAGAGCATCACATAGCCGAAAGGGCTATTCAAATGCTGCCGGAAGGGTATAACAGTATACTTAGACAGCCGAATTTAGTCCTAATGGCAGTTTTCCATTCATCGCCTTCTTGTACATGGATTAAGTGGTAAGTGCCCCATAAATCTAGTTTTGTGTAAATGGTGGAATTTCTGACCTTATCTAGTAGTACCGGAATTAACGGGAGAGGATAGGGGTTCTTAGTAGTCACCTTAGAGACCACTCTACAATCCACGCAAGCTCTCAACTCCCCATTCTTCTTGGGTCCTTAGAAGAGTGGGGAAGACACAGGAGATGTGCAGTCGCGTATAAAACCTATCTCTAGTAGTTCACCCATATATTTGTGTAGATATTGAGTTTCAGGTTCAGTCAGTGCGTAAACTCTACTGCAGGGCAGCGTTGCAACCCGGAGGAGATGTATGCAGCCCTATGTGGGGGCCGTTGGGTGCCTTTCACGGTTTCAAAAACATCTTAAAAGTGCTGGTGTTCTAAAGGTAGTTCAAGGTTTTCTGTTCCCTGGATCAAGGCGCAATACAGAGATATTCCCACCTCTGGAGCTTCTTGACAGCATGTAGTAGTGCAGAATGGTGAGTCCAAGGTGACATTAGGGTATACCCAGTTGAATTTTGGAATATTGTGTTGTAGCAAAGGTACTCCCAAAATGACCCCAAGGGTGAGAGTGTCCATTAGATCAAAGACAAGCCATTCAATATGCCCAATATCACACACTAAGGTTAGAGCCTCTGTCTGAAAACACATTTGTCCAGAAGACAGCTCTGAACCATCTACTGCTTGCACAGGCTCAGGTTTTTCTATGGGAACTTTTGTGTGCCTGAAGTTGGCAGCTAGGGTCTGATCAAAGAAATTGCCTGAGGCCCCTGAGCCAATAAGCATGGATATTATGTATCTCTGCTGTGGGGATAGGATTATTGTGTCTTGGATAGTCAGATGCCATGGAATTCGTGTTCCTACATTTGTCAGATATTGTGAGATTTGTATGGCTTCTCTCAATGAGACGATCTCCCTTGTGGTTGAGAGCCTTAGTTTCCCTGTTCTTGATCGACGCCTATACTAGGCATAGCCTTAGTCTTTTTTGGTTTTGCACGACATTCCCAAGCGAAATGACTAGCTTTGCCACAATAAAGACATAAGTTTAATTTGCGACGATGTTCCTTTTCCTCGTTATATAGTGGACCTCTTATACCTCCTATCTGCATAGGTTCAGTATCAAGAGTCTTACTGTCTGACTCCTTCTTCTTAGTTTTTAGAACAATTACTCTGGTGTCACTGCGAGATCAGTTACCCTTTTGCTCACCCAATTGGTGATCTAGCTTAACCACAAGATCAATAAATTCTGCACAATCATCATGCAGATCAATGATGTGCAAGAGGGAACCTTGAAGGCCATCTCTTAACCCTTAATAGAATAAGGATGTTCTTTTCTCCTCCGGCCAGTGCGTTTCCGCCAGCAGTCAATTGAAAGTAGTGATATAAGTCAGCAGGTACTTAGAACCTTGTAGTTTGAAAACTCATTGTCACTTGCTCAGATAAAAACATGTTTTGCAAATAACATAGTGATGGCAGCCTTAAAAGCAGAATAGTTGTACAAAAGGGGATCGTTAGTTTCTATTAAAGGAATTGCCCAGTTAGCAGATACACCTCCCAAATAAAAGATTACAAACGCTACTTTATTATCGTTATTGGGGAACGCCAGAGGTTTGCATAGGAAATGTAAATGGCCTTCACTCATAAATGTCCCTCTCTAAAATGGTTCTCCAAACACAGGCTGGGTCAAAACTGGGCGACTCTCCTTGGGTTTAGTATCCCTTCATTGTGTGGAATGTGTCCTCTCTTGTTTCAACTTTTCCTTAAGTGTTGCATTTCCTGCTTCTAACCTATTCAGATCTAGTTGCAACTGCTTCATTAACTCAGACAGATTGTTAGTGTCATTGCGTGCTAGATCATCCATGCATATTTGGTCTTGATTTGTCATGGCACCACCCGAAAGAAATGCTCGGTATGTGGCTTAGTCTTCTGTCCAAAGCCACCTACCTGAATCCCAGATGATTCCAATGGGGCGATGACTCTAGTTCTTGGATCCTCCCGGGACTTGCCCACAGGAGGGGACACTGCTACGGTTGTAAATCCCAGGGGGAAGGGGTTTGGGATGGAGAGAGTGTGCAGAGATGCTGTGGCTCGTCTACTCAACAGCAACACTGCAGCAGGCATTCACACCCGTCTGATGAATAGTACTGGAAGATATGGTACCATTAAAAAAAAGTTAAAGACTTTATTCTATTATTAACTCTATCTCTTACGGTATCACCTTACGAAAGCTTTTCAAATCTCAAAAACCTTTAGTTTTGTTATTGTTTTGTTTTCAGTTAGATTGTCCATAGATGCTCCTTTATCAAAATTGTTAAAACTGTATTGAGTATGATTTTCGCATCAAACCCACATGCAAATTTGGATGGGGTTAGCTTCACCCAAGTCCTTTCTGGCAGGGCCCTGTCAGCAGTATGTACAAGTTGAACAAAAAGACTAGTTACTTTTGTTTGCAGCACGATGTTGCGTCTGAGCTCAGTGCGTACTAAAGCAAGTCTATTAATGCGTCTCTCTATTTCTTCTTGGTTTTTTCCATCCAGGTGAGAGACTAATGCGGGACGTTCTTTGCGGTGAGGTCGTTCGGAAGGTTCACATTGAGATCATCTATGCCGGTCGCTTGATGCTTATTCTGGTGGGTTTTCTGGATGTTTCCATGATGCCTGAAACCTGACCTTGCATTTACATGGTAAAACATTTGTAAAAGCTATTAAGCTTTATCATTCAAACTGGGGATCACGAGCTGCAGCTAGCTATTACCCACAGCATGTAATATGGTAAAAGTCAGGGTATAAGACGTTTGTGTTGGGTGGAATGATATGAGTCATGTCGGTATATTGTGATAGTCAAGAAAGGTGCGCTGTGGCAGTAACCCTGACACTCCCACTCTTTACCAGGTCCATACTCGAAGTCTTCAGAATCTACAGATACTTTCTACTGAAGACGTCTAAACTAGTGAAACGGATTAATGCTAAATGGGTTAAGGACGATTGAGTAGCCGTTAATCACTGTGTTGGTCAAAAAACCTGAAATCTCCTTTTACAAATGAGAGCACCCTGTTCTGGCACAAACCACATTCATTTTAAGACATAGAACCTTTTGGACCCCAGGCCGCCTACACAAATTAAAACTTAGAGAAACCCCAACCTGATGGTACTGGCATTGGTGACTTACCACATATGCTCTTTTATTGCCCGTCTCTTGCAGAAGTTTGGAAGGATATTTTTGTGTTCATCAAAACCCCTTCCAGGTTTCCCCAATTGAAGAATTTTCATACCTACTCATAGGTCTCCTTGGCACTCATATTACTCACAATAGTGATAGACACCACGTAGATCTTTTGCTTACCTTTGCTTGTAAACCTATACCTACTAAATGGAAAAATAATGCTTGTCTTAAGTTAGACACTTGGAAGAATTGGATCTAATTTATTTGGCGTGCAGACAGTATATCCATACAGACCTCTCCTTGGAAAACCTGATCTGTATCAGTATGGTGCACTCTGTAAACCTTCATGGGTAGCACTGAACCACATGAGTCTACGGGGCCAACTGATCTCATGGGAAGATTGTAGGAAATGAATTATACAATGATGCCTCACAACTTACCCTATTATCCCATAGGATCCCTGAGCCTGCAGCCTTACAGCGATCTCACTTATGGTGTTGCTCTTGTTCTCTGACTCATCCTTGCTCAAGAATCTTGTGATTTTTTTAATGAAAGTTTATTTATGTTACTTTGTTTGCTATCACATTACTCGGGGTGGTCATTTTTGCTTAATTTGTGAACCTGAATTACGATTACACCCTCGTGACTCTATTTAGTTTATATCCCTTTGTCTTTTCATGTATTTTGTATTGCTTTATTGCAAAACTGAATAAAGGCTTTTGAAAAATAAAAAAGGAAGTTTGGCCCTGGCGAAAGGTTTATTTTGCCAGGTCAAATTGGCAGTTGAAACTGCAAACAGGTTGCAATGGCAGGCCTGAGACATGTTTAAAAGGGATACTTAAGTGGCTGGCGCAATATTTGCTGCAGGTCCACTAGTAGTATTTAATTACAGGCCCTGGGTACAGGTAGTACCACTTTCCTACTACTAAATTAAATGTGCCAATCAGGTGTTAGCCCCTTTTCCCATGCTCTAAGGAGTGGGAACAAGCACTTTAGCACTGGTTTGCAGTAGTAAAGTTCAAAGAGTCCTAAAGCCAACTAAGATGGATTTCAGCAAACAGAAGGAGAGCAGACAAAAGGTTTGTTGGAAGACTACACCAAAGGCTGTCAGTTCTAACACACACATTAACAAGCTTGCTATAAAGCACAATAAAACTATGCGTTGCGTTTGAAGAATGTAACATATACATGTTATGATTACTTAAAAGCCTTGCTTTTAAATTTCAAAAATAGCTGAATCGTATTTGCATTAAATGAACACGTTTACTTGTGAAACATTGCATATTTAAAGGAATTGCATTAAAAATATTGCATTTTCAATAACATATAAAGTGGTCACAGCTGGGATTAATAAAAGATACATTTTGTCAATCTAAGCCAACCAGGAATGTTATTATAATGAGCCGATTGGAAAAAATGAAAGTGGCTTAAAAATGACAAAAATAGGACAGAAATAGAAGATGAAAGAAAAGAATAAATATAATGTACCAATGGAATCTCCATACACGTGAACGTCAGGCCACCAAAACAGTACCTTTATCTTGAGTCGTTGCAACCCTGTAGCACTGTTGTTTTCAAAGTTCCTTGTCATTTGAAGTTGTTACATCAGTGTTGTTTTGTGCTGGGAACTCAAATGCTACGCAAAAATGTATAGATTACATGTGAAATGCTACATATGGCTGCTAAGCTTCTGTGAAATATTTTTAAGTTCAAGTAAATTTTATTAAGCATAAGCAAGGTGTCAATACAAAACACAGAAACAAATCAAGAGGGAAAGCAATAACAATCAAATGAGTTATGTGTCAAGAGCAGAAAATAGAAAACAATACTGAAAGAAAAACGGGTGTAATATCTAAGCAAAAAGTATAAAATGGCTGTCAATATAAAACAGTGCAGTGATAAGAAATTAGAACAAGGTAAAGAAGAATATCGGAACATGTAGGGTGATTAAGCGGGTTTAGGAACTTCTTGTTGAGCAGGCAATAAATGAAAGGAGCGCTTGGCACAAACATCAAGGTAAAGCGTAATTGGGAGCCATAAATCCATGCGTTTAGATGCCATATGGAGAGGAAAAACAAAAGCAGTATCCAGTCTATGATTATGGCATACACCATACCACCACACCCTCAAGGAGATGTTTGAATTTTTTTTCCAATTAGCTGTAATCTGCTGAAATGCAACTGGCAGCAACAGGTCAACAATTCGAACATTAAGGGAGACATGCTCCCAACATGAGGACAGACTACCTAGAAAGATGTTAGAATGAGAGAAAGAAACGTGAGTGTGAAAAATTGTGTTAATTTGGGCCCAAACCTGAACCCAGAAACTGTCAACAAATTTACATGAAAATAACATGTGAAATAAAGTAGCATGTGGGGAAGAGCAAGGCCAACATAGGTCAGGGGTTGAAGAAAACCTCTTACTGAGGTCGGAAAGTGTAAGGAGGAGCCTGTTGTAAATGAAAAATAGAGATTTTTTTTATTTCTTTTTATTTTCAAATATAAAACAAAGACGTATCTGGGACATCACATTCAGTTACAATAATAAGCAAACATTTTCAGATATCAGGATTTCTGTAAAAAACAGTGGGCGGGGTCATTGAAACATCGATGCGTATATCGTTCAATAATGGTTGACGGCACACAATTAAGCTACATTTGATGCGCTACGGTACTCAGTCCCCGCCACCCAACAGAACAGGATAAAGAAAGGCGCAGTGCCCCCAGATACGAAAAAACGAAATCAGGATAAATGACAAAAATATTCACGCCACAGCCTAAACTAACTACACTAACACCCATCCCCCACCCTGCACCCCTGCATATGGCTTTCGCCGAACCCCAACTAGCAGTGTGCCTGTCGCCCCATCTAACTAAATACTAAAAATAGAAAATGGAGGAGGGCACCTTCATACGTGCCCCCGGTCCCCCCTCCCTCCCGCCAGAACCAAGAATCCCCAGAGTAAATCCACAAATCTATTAAGAAGCTAATACAGTACGCAACAGGGGAAACTGTAAACACCGCCCAACCTCCCGCAAGCATCATGGTAGCAAATCCCACATCCATCAAGACCACGATGTCAAGCCCAGTCAATCAGTCTCATCCTTGACCCTTCCGATCGGACGTGCGAACCCCTTCCGGACGAACTGCTGCCTCCACAGGATAGTCAAAATACGAGAAAAGTGCAGCAAAGTTCAAACTAAGATCAAGCAAAGATGTTAAGTCACTGAGAACTCCATCAGGTCCAAAGACTCTCCTCACCGTCATGAACTCCCAACTTTGTTTCCTCCGCCATCGTAATGGAACTGGCGGATAGGGGAGGGACGCGGTTTCAAGCCCAAAACAGTTCTCATCAAAAGTCTCCGGAAAAGGAGCACCGATTAGTCCTTCCACAGTCAGCGTTGATAGTAGGCTTGACAATCCATTCGAAGCACCGATCTCGCTCCTATCGGCCATCACACCGGCCGGAGGCTCCGACACCTCTTGTTGCACGGGGCCCGCTTCCTCTATCAAAATGGCCATCGTAGGTATCTCGAGCTGCTTCATTCCTTGTAGTGGAGCAGGGTCCGGTCCAATCCGCCCAATTTCAAACAAACGCGATATCATTTTATGAATAAGGGCTTCCACGTTAGTATGAAGAGCCCCAATGGCAGCCAGCACAGTTCGCAACAACGGTTCATTCTCAATCCGCTCCACTGCTCCTCGCTCGATATCAACCATTTTCACGTCCCCCATAGTGCCCAGTCTCCCCGGGGGAACAGTCAAAAGTGGAACGGACAACAGCAGAGGGGGACTCAATGTTAACAGCGGCATCGTTCTGCACTTCGCCACCGCAAGCGAAGATCCCAACCCAGCGAACGCCGGCGGGTGGCTAACTGGGCCACCAGGTCAGGGACCTCCGCCCACAGCCTCAGTCGTGCATCGTCACCCCTCCTTCGATGTTTACCAACTCAGGAGACCGCCATCAAAATTGGGCCAAGAAAACCTACACAGCAATAGACTGGACCCTGCCACACGCTCACGGCTGATGTTGTTCAACTGGAACCCGGCTAGGCCAGTACTCGAGACCCCCGCTTCCAAGCTGGGCTAGGCCGCAAACTTTAACACGATATAACTCTGTCTACCAAACCGGTAGAAATCTCTGGATCGCACCATCGAGCTGTAGTCCGGTTCATACACACGGAGGCAGGGCATAAAGACAGGATAAATGACAGGATCATCTGGCGGGAGACGGAGGTCGGCGGAGCCGGGAGCCTAAGCAGCCATCTTGTTCGCTAGCGTAGCTCCTCCCCCGAAAAATAGAGATTGTGTTAAATTTGCCGCCCTAGAAGATTTACGAATTTTGATCCAACTCTTAGCTCATAAAGACGTCGGCCAGGTTAAGGCAAAATCGGATTCCCATTGTTCTTCTACCTTGGTCTTAGGTCTAGTAGATGGTGTAAGATGTAGGTATTTGTAGATAGCAGAAGCTTTAGTAGTAGTGTGTAGGAAAGAATGGAGGTGTGAAGTGGGGGAGGGGAGTGCGGGGGTAGCACAGGAGTGTGAAAGTCAAGAATAAGTGGAAAGAACTGGCTCTTTAACCACATTGCTGCAGCTGTAATTTTTCCGCTGTGCGGCAATTTACAAAAACCCCCGTTACATGACGAGCACAGCTCATCATCAGCACACGACCACCGTGGCTGATGACGAGCTGAGCTCGTCATCAGCAGCGAAGGGGTTAAGCAGGATATATTTCCGAGCAAAAGAAGCAGGCAAATCAAAAGATTGGTGAAGTGTTAGGAAAGGTAGGAATGTAGAATTGGAAAATAATTGAGATACCAAAATTAACCCTAGCTGCATCCATGACTGCCAATAAAAGGGCTTGTTATTGATGAAAACATGTAGGTTGTGCCAAATGGTAGAGCAAAGAAGGTCGGCTACCGTGGTGATAGGGGGCGGTGTAGATGATAAAAGTAATTTGGTGGTGAATTTGTGTAAAGGAGTAGTTACTGAGGATGGTTTGCGGGACAAAGGTAAGTATTCAACAAAAGAAAAGGGGGAGAGTGAAGACCTCTTTATCGTGACCCAAAGGGGACAAGGATCTACAGATTCCTGTAACCAAAAAGAGGCCTGTCGCAAAAGAAATGCTTTCTGATAGGTCGGGAAATCCGGAAAATTGACTCCACCATCTTGCTTCGGGCGAATTAATCTACTAAGAGACATCCGGGGTTTCCTACCATTCCAAAGAAAGGAGAATAGAATTGAGTTAATCTTCCTAAAGAATTTTAGGGGAATGGGCACTGGAATGTTAGAGAATGTGTAAAGGACTATAGGAGAAAGCATCATCTTGATGGCGTCCAGACGACCCCACCAAGAGAGATAAAGAAGATGCCATTTAGAAGTTAAATCCGATAATTTTTGGATACATTTGTTAAGGTATAAAGAGACTGTGTCTGAAATTGAAGGGGTAACGTGCAGTCCCAAGTATTTAATGTGTGAAGAGCTCCAAGTGAAATTGGAGGCACTAAAGTCAGGTTTAAAAGTAAACTTTCACATTTGTCGCTATTTAGTTTATATCCGGAGATTCGGGAATATTCACTAACTACGTTGAGTAAAGTTCTGTGACATATTTGCTGAAATCTTTGTAACATATAGTTAGTAATTGCAAAATTTCAGTAGGCCCCATACACTGATCAGGGACTTTATCCCAAACCGTGGTTGTAGTTATTTTGCCACCATTTGTGCCACAGTTCTTTCTGGAGCATAATGTCCATTTAACACTAATAATACAAAAATTACCATAACAAACCACACGAAGAAGAAAAACATTACTGAAGTAATTCAAATATAGTACCATGGTGGTATCAAATATCTGTCATGAAAACAGTGCCAAGCTTGAGAAAATTCCAGGCATGCTGTGTTTGAGGAATCTGGAGAAAAGTCAACTGTAGTGTATCAGAATTCAGTCTCACGAAAAGTTCTGGTTCTGATGGACAGCATCTCCACAGAAAGGGGGATCGTAATATATCATAGCATTGTATGGCACAGTTGCTTTTGTGGAAATTAAGTCACTAAACTTCTCAATGGAATCTGATCTGCTTTGTAAAACAGGAGATTCAGCATACCGGTATGTCCCCAGCTAGGGATGTAAGTTCTCCTGGTTGTTGAGCTCTTCAAGAACAATCTCCTGCATGGCAGGGAGAGGATTCAGAGTTCTACCCTGAGACCTTCTTTGTTGTATCTAGATGGGATGCCTGTAGAGAATAAGCCACATGATTTTTCTTTAAGTAATCAATAGAAACGTGTCTGTCCTTTTTTGAGCCAGGAAAAGGAGGCACGTTATAGTGTGTGTGGCTTTTACACCAGTACTAGAGTGCTTGATATAATAGTCCAAGCACCTTTTTTGTCTGGACTTTTCTCTCAAACTAGATCTCCTACTTTGGGGATCCACTCTTCTGTGACTGGCAAAACCTCTGTGGCAGTGGCAGAATCAGAATGCTTAACATTCAATAGTGTGTCTCAGACCTCTTGCACTTCGTGTAAAACAGTCAAATGTTGGTATAGGTCAAAGGGATTTTCCTCTGCCAACTTCCCAGAGTTATCCAAGTTGGGATCATAGGTATACCAAAGAGCACCTATTAATAAGTGCAAACCCCAAATACTCCCCCTAGGCAGTTTTCTTGATGCGCTCTGTACTGGTGGCCCAACTAAGACCTGAACTCAACACTCTGGTAGTTAGGGCCTACTTAAGTGTGTAGTTAGTACGTTCTGGTAAACCATTTGTGGTACTTTTGAATGGATTACTGAATTGCAGACACCCCCCCTCCCAATTAACTCATTATGTCCTTGTAAGCCTTTTAGGCTAACGTTGGACCATTGTCCGAATGTAATGTGTGAACTACCCCTGAGGCTATCAAGCACTGCAAATCCTTTATAAAGTTCCGAGCATTTAAATATCTCTCAGCCCACACCTATAGAAACTGCGAACATGAATCTAATGCTGCTAAAATATATTTAAAGCAGTTATCAGATAGTAAGGGATGACAGTAGTTCAGATAAATAAAAAATTGAAATTGTTTATTGAAGTTTATTAAAGAGATATACTCTGGTCTTTTAATAGCAGAATGCTTTCTTTGTTGTCAAATATCACCTTGGTGCACATATTCTTTAGTTTGATTTGGTAAGCCTGTCAACCAGTAACATTTCTGGATCAATGAAACTATGGCACTCAATACAGCATGTGCAGATGCCAAAACCTCAAGAACTGCCCTAAATAAATCTAATCTAGACAGCTTAGTAATGATCACTCTATTTCCCATCCTGGGTAGGCACACCATCAAAGTGTTATCTGAACTGAGTGAGTACGAGTATTTGTGAGGAAACCCTTCTGGGGTGATTCACTTATTCAGCGGCTGAGCTTTTGACACTTAGGAAATGTACAACCACATGTCAGATGGTCTTTCCGGTGAGGTATAGAGGCAAACGCCGGTGTCCTGGTTGTGGATGGCTTCCAGGTACCCTCCCGGTGCACGGGACCTCTAGCCCCAAGACCTCTGTTAATAATAAATGCCTTTTACTCAATACCCGCTCCCTGAGCAGACATGCTCTTGATATCTATGAGCTGCTAACGGTTGAAAAACCGGTATGCCTTATGCTCACTGAAACATGGCTAGGGGAGTCCTCTAACCCTGATATTGCGACTGCTATACCTCCTGATTATGTTATTCACAGACATGATAGACCTACCGGGAGGGGTGGAGGGGTCGCTATTGTGGTTTTAAGATCTGCCCCATGTGTGGTTGTCCCTATGGCGCCCATCTCTGGTTGTGAGTCCCTGGCTTTTTCTATTGTCCTATCTGCTCATCAATCCTTCTCTGGGCTCCTGGTTTACAGACCACCTGGTCTGCGTGGATCTTTTTACGAGGAGCTGCAGGAGCTAATCAAGGCACTTTGCCTAAAAACAGAACATTGCACTGTGCTTGGGGATTTTAACATACCGTATTTTCCGGCGTATAAGACGACTTTTTAACCCCTTAAAATGTTCAGGAAAGTCGGGGGTCGTCTTATACGCCGGGTACTAAAAATGACGGTATTTTTTACATAGCGCGGACTTCACCCGAAGGTGTCAGACCGTGTCTCAATTGAAATGGGTGCCGCTTAGGGAACTCCAGCACAGAACGTAGGCGGTCTTGAAAATAAATTACGGTACTGTTACGGTACCACAGGCTGCTAATGACACGATATCAGCCCCTCGCCAGCCAGAGGCAACTCAAACACTGCGCACGTTTTAAAAAGAAAACAAATGGCGCCGTGAGCCCTACCTAGACTGCGGTACCACAGGCTGCTAATGACACGATATCAGCCCCTCGCCAGCCAGAGGCAACTCAAACACTGCGCACGTTTTAAAAAGAAAACAAATGGCGCCGTGAGCCCTACCTAGACTGCGGTACCACAGGCTGCTAATGACACGATATCAGCCCCTCGCCAGCCAGAGGCAACTCAAACACTGCGCACGTTTTAAAAAGAAAACAAATGGCGCCGTGAGCCCTACCTAGACTGCAGCTGCACATCCCCCAGGCAGACGAGGCGCTCCTCCACGTGTGCTGATCTCTCTCTCCTTCCGTAATGCTTACGCTCATCGGAAGGAGAGGAGCGTCAGTACCACATGATCTCCTCAGTCCATGGAGATAGAAAGGGGACTGTAGGATGTTAGGAAGTGGGGATCGTCCTATACGGCGAGTATAGCACGAAACCTACATTTTGTCAAGGAAAGCAGGGGGTCGTCTTATACGCCGGGTCGTCTTATACGCCGGAAAATACGGTACACATGGACGTCGGGACGGACGGCGATGCAATTAAAATCAATGTCATCACCGCCCCCCTGGGCCTTATTCCCTATCTGTCTGTTCCGACCCATAACAAGGGCCATACTCTTGATCAGGTATTTTCCACCATTCCTCTTGTTATGGCTAGTCCCGCCCCTGTCCTCTGGTCGGACCATTTTCTGATTTGCTTTCAGATTCAGGGAACTAGCAAATCACCTGGCGCAAAATCTAATCATCTCAGGCACCCTAGGTGGGCTTATCATCGGGTTACCCCTGAGAGTTTGGCTCAGGCCTGTCTGGAGCATCCCTGTTCCCTATCAGGTGACTTAGAGAGTGATCTTGACTTGTTACAGAAGTGGTTAGTAGAGCGGTTAGACGAACTTGCCCCGCCTATTGCGCCCCGGACATCTACAAGGCGGACTTCAGCGCCTTGGTTTACGGAGTCTCTTGCTTCGTCCCGGCGTAATTGGAAGGCTGCTGAGAGGTTTTGGCGGCAGCAGTATGATACGGAGGCCAAGGCCGCCTATAACGCCATTATAAAGGTCTATCATGCGGACATCTTGGCCGAAAAAAATGAACTATTTCTCAGCAAGAATTGAGACGGCGTCGAGTTCCTGCAGGGAAATCTTTACCATTGTTAAGGAGTTTGTTACCCCTAAGGCTAGTGCATCGCAGCATGAGTTTTCTGAACCATGGGTGGTTTCATTAGCGAACTTTTTTTTTTTACAACTAAAATTAAGCGGATTCGGGGGGGCGGAGCAAGATGGCGGCGAGAGCAGTCGAGTGACTACGTAGCTCCCGCCGACGTCCGAATTCTAGCACCGGTTCCGACGTGCCGGGACCCGTGACGCGGGGTCCCTGAGCTGTCGGAACCGCAGCAAGCACCAGTGATGCCAGGAAACCCGCTGGGGCGCGGTGACAGCACGGGGGGACGGCGAATTGCTTCAGCAGTGGAGACCGCGGACCGCCCCTCCCCCGGCGGCGCTGCGGCTGCGGCTTGCCCGGATCGGGGACACGGACCCCTGACAGCTCTGCGGCGGCGGGTGAGTCGACCTTGGCGGCCCGACCCCGAATGCTCCCAGTGCACTAGCGAGTGGGGAGGGTCGTCTACACCCCAGAGGCCCTGTGGAGCCCAACCCCCGAGTCACTGTGGAGGCAGCTGGGCCTACATCGCAGCAGCAGCAGGTGGCAGTGTACTGCATGCGGGGGTGCCCTGTCCTGGCGCCCGGGAGAGGAGAAGACGAGCGGTGTGCCTGGCGGGGGAGGCCCGCAGTGCGCGGTGTGTGGTACGCTTCGCCACCGACTGGTCGAGGGCATTGCAGTTACTGGGGCCTGGAAGGAGGTGGCACGGAGGGCGCCCGAGATTAGTCTGGACTGGCAGTGGGGTGCAGGACGCGCTTGGTGGGAGACCCTGGCACTGGCACTAGAGACGCGGTGCTAAGGACGGAGAGGAGGTCTTCCCGTGGCAGACTTCAGGGCCCACCCCCAGCAGGGACCTGCGGGGCCACGTGGCGTCTTGCCAGCCTAGGCCCGACGCGTTGTGAGTCGGCCTTGGAGATCGGCGGAGAGTGGGGACTCCAGCGCAGGCCAGTGGACGCACAGAGGCTCCCATTCCCGGACATCACCAACACGTGAAAGCAAGGTACGGCGTGCTGGGGCTGAGAGGTGGTAGTGCACGGCTGGAGGTCGGATCGGACTCGTGGCGGAGTGCCGCTACATAGAACAGTGAGCTGCGGGGAGGCAGTCGTGCGCGGGCACAGGAGGGAGCGCCTACGCCCGGCGAGGTTCACAACCACCCAACAGAAGTAACGAAGGGTCAGATACGCCGGACCGCATATTAGGTCTTGGAGCACCGGCTGGTCCGACAAATAGGTGGGAGAGATGTCCGTGGGCAGACCGCCCAGGGGTAAGACTGTGAAAGAGATGTTCGCCAAGACACAATCCCCCCCACAGAAGGGCGCAACTACTCAGGCCCTGAAGATGATGGAGCAGGCCTCGGATGCTGGAACAGAGCCCATAACGAAGGCTTTTCTGGAGTCCCTCTTCGCTTCTCTGCGTGATGACATCCAGACCCTTGAGACGGAGTTCGCCAACGAACTCCGAGAAGTGCGGCGCGAGATGGATGGCATAGGGGAAAGAGTGGCGGATCTGGAGGCTAAAAGCGATGTGCGGGATACAGAACTTTCCACTCAACAACAGGAAATTATCCGGCTACACGATCAGCACGTAGACCTGCAACTTCACCTGGAAGATCTGGAAAATCGCTCTAGGCGCCATAACATTCGAATTCGTAATGTGGCCACGTCAGACGCTACTCAGGATGTGTTTTGCTATGCCAGGGAGCTCTTTAATCATGTCTTGGAGCAGCTATTGGACTCCCCTCTGTAGCTAGACAGGGCTCACAGGACCGGCCCGCCCCGCGCGTCGACGGCACCCCCCCCAGACATCTTGGTCTAGGACTACCGTACCAAGGAGGAGATACTGCAGAAAGCACGCCGGAATCACCCGATCTCGTTCCAGGGCACGTCCCCGCTACTTTTTCAGGACTTGGCGCCGCTTACACTGCACAAGCGGAGGCTCTTCAAGCCGGTTACACAACATCTACAGCAACATAACATCCCATACAGCTGGGGCCACCCCTTCCGCCTCATCTTCAAAGTGGGAAACAAGCAGCACCAACTCCGCTCGGTCTCTGAGGCCTGCACTTTGCTGGGTATAGAAGCACCTACGGACGAGGCTGAAGCCCAAGGATCTGCTCCGGAGACGGAGGGGAGAAGGCCGCAATGGACTCAACAGCGCAGGAGGAGGTGAGTCAAGAAACCCCTGGGGACCGAAATCGAGGCAGGACAGCGCGCGGCAGTGGAAGCAGTAGCTACAGACAGCAGTGCAGGCCCCACTGGCTGAAAGTCCCAACAGTCCCGAGTGACTGAATGGTGCGCACTGGCCGCATGGCCGTTGGCGGGAGGATGCTCCCGGACAGACTAGTAAGACTACCTTACTTTCCCTTTTCTTTTTTCCTATTCATCCCTGGATGAGAGACAATGACAAGTTACAGTTGGGGGGGGATGGGGGAGGGAAGTTTCAGTCGGGGTGAGTTTCTCAGTGTTGGGTGGGGGGAGGGGGATGGGGTGGGAATGTGGTTCATGGTCCGTTGGTGGTGTGGTTTGTCTTCCTCTCTGGGGAGGGGTTGGTGGAGGATGGATGAGGTGGGTTGGTTCCCCGGATGGGACGCTGTGGACGCTACTTGTTGGACATTTATTCCCTGAATGGCCCCAGTTGACTTTGTGGTTCTTACCCTAAACGTGAGGGGGCTGAATAACCCGGTGAAATGCAAAGCAGTCCTCCTGCTCTTAGAGCAGTCCAAGGCAGACATTTGCCTCCTACAGGAGACACACCTTCTTGCGAGAGACTGTCACCGCCTCCAATCTAGCAAGTTTCCTTTGCAGTTCTTTTCCTCATGCACAGAGAAGAAGGCGGGGGTGGCAATCCTGGTGGCTCGCACATTTAAGGGAAAGGTGCTGGGTAAGGTAGCGGATATTAAGGGTAGGCTGCTGGTTTATAGGTTTGCACTGGGAGACCTGACATACACGATCGGCTCGATATACGGGCCCAATGAAGGCCAGGAAAAGTTTCTGCACAAGGCGCTCGCGGAGGCCACTGACACCATGGACCGTCACCTTTTGCTGGGGGGGGGACCTGAACTTGGTTTTCGATAACCTACGGGATAGGTCCTGTCAGCGATCTAGTCAGGTGGGTGCTTTATCGGCAGCAGGCATGGCCCGACTGAAAGACCTGGGGCTAGTGGACACTTGGCGCGAGCTTCATCCAGGGGAGACTGACTACACGCACTTCTCAGCGGCACATAAAACTTATGCGCGACTAGACTGCCTGCTTGCCTCCACAGCTGCGCAAATGCTCGTCACCAGTGCGGAAATCGGTACCGCGTCCCTCTCGGATCACGCCCCTGTTACGGTCTCCTTCACTGGGCCGACGGGCCCGAGGGTGAGCAGGGTGTGGCGACTAAGGGACTCGTTGCTCTCCAACAAAGGGGCGGTCTCCAAGATTCAAGGAGCCGTAAAAGACTACTTGTCCCATAACAGTAACGAGGACACTAACCTGGCTACTCAATGGGCGGCGCTCAAGGCTGTATTGCGGGGTGAATTTATCTCGATCTCCACTGCGAAGAATATAGAACGTCGGGTCAAGAAAGATGAGCTAACCCAGAAGACAAGGGAACTGGAACAAATGCATAGAAGGACAGGTGCCCCGAGGATTTGGCGCCAACTGAAGGCTGCTCGTCAGCAGCTGGCGGCGCTGGACATGGATAGGGCAGAGTATGCTGCCCTACGGCTGAAACATGCATTCTATAAAGGTGGAGACAGGTGCGGGCGACTGCTGGCACATAAGCTGCGTACAGTCACCCAGAAACGGGAGGTCAAGGAACTGAAGGGGAGAGGTGGTACCCGTGTCACCGGAGACCGTGCGATAGCGGGTGCTTTTCGCGACTTCTATGCTTCCCTGTATGAGGCGGCTTCACCCGACCCGGAGGCGGAAATGGCCTTCTTGGAGTCGATCCCGTTACCGTCCCTCACTCCAGAGCAATCTGAGGGGCTGGAGCAGGATATTTGTGTAGAAGAAGTTATCTCGGCGATTTCCCGCCTGAAACTTGGCAAGGCTTCCCGGCGTCCTTCTATAAAACCTTTTGTGCCCAATTGGCGCCGCTGCTGGCCACCCTCTTTACTTCATTCGCGGAGGACGGGGGGGATCACTGGGGAACTACTCGAGGCATCCATCGCGGTCATACCCAAGCCAGGCAAGGACCCCACTGACTGCGGGGCTTACAGGCCCATTTCCTCCTGAATGTGGACCTCAAGCTTTATACCGGGATCCTCGCCTCCAGACTGGGCCCTTGCATGGGGGGTCTCATCCAGCCAGATCAGTCGGGCTTCATACCGGAGCGTCAAACCTCCGATAACACTAAACGAGCCCTTCACCTCATTGAGAAAGCATCCCGCACGCAGGGCGAATACATGATGTTGGCCATCGATGCGGAGAAGGCCTTTGACAGGGTGCATTGGCCCTACCTTGAGCAGGTGTTAGTGAAGGCCGGACTAGGGCCCAAGTTCCGGACCAGAGTGATGAACTGCTACAAGTTCCCCTCCGCAACGGTCAGGGTTAATGGCATATCCTCCCCCCGATTCCAGATCGAACGAGGCACCAGGCAGGGGTGCCCGCTATCCCCTCTACTATTCGCCATTTATATGGAGCCGCTAGCACAGTTGCTCCGAACGGACCCGGAGGTCAAGGGGATCAAATTTGGAGCGGACGAGCATGTCGTAAGTCTCTACGCTGATGACGTCTTGCTGTCCTTTGCCGAACCCCGGAGTTCTCTCCCCGCCTGCATGGTTGACCTAGAGAGGTTTGGCAACGTATCGGGCTTTAAAGTCAACATGACAAAGTCTGTGGCCTTAGATCTGTCTTTGTCCTCGAGCACGCGCTCGGAACTACAGGGTAAGTTCCCTTTGCAGTGGGCAACTGATGCAGTTCCGTATCTTGGCATCAAACTTTCTTCCTCCTTACAGACCACGGTGGAAGTCAACTACACTCACCTACGGCGGACGGTCAGAAGGGAGTTGGGACAGTGGAAACATCACCCGCTGTCATGGCTGGGCAGGGTGGCAGCGATCAAAATGACTGTTCTCCCCCAGATACTCTACATCTTTCGCACTATCCCCATCGCTCCCCCCAAAGGCTGGATCAAACTGATGCAATCGGAGCTCTCCCAATTCATTTGGAATGGTAGGAAGCCACGCCTGAAAGCCCAGATTGCGATGCTTGCCCCAGAGCAGGGAGGGATTGGGATCTCACACCGAACCTGGCCGCATACTTTCAGGCGGCGCAGCTACGTTACATGGCGGAATGGGTCCAATGGAAGTCAGGGAAGCACTGGTTGTTCCAGGTCCAAGTGGTCGCTGGAAGGACTCTGCAAGAGATCCTGTTCATGCACAAGGTTCATAGGCCCCACAACCTTTATGCGTCCTTCATCACTCGCGTCCCGCTGGAGATTTGGGACCGGGTTGGGGTTGCACTAGGCTTCACCACCTTGCTGTCACCACTTACCCCCATCCTTGATAACCCTGACTTTCAACCGGGGTTGGACGGGAAGGCCTTCGAACGCTGGAAACTGGCTGGTTGCCGCGCCCTTTGCCACGTGTATGGACCCGAAGGTATAGTTCCCTTTTCGCAGCTCCGCCAGGAATTCGGCCTCCCAGAATCCGAGAGGCACCGCTACTTCCAGGTTAGGCACTGGGCTCATAGCGCGGCGGTGAGACCGGAGGCAGACAGGCGGCTGACGGATTTCGAACGCTGGTTGATCACGCGCAAGTCTGACAAGCAACTGATCTCTGACCTGTACAAAATGCTCACACACCACCATAGGTATGCTTACAGCGCGAGCAGGGCACGCTGGGAGAGAGAGCTGGGGAGGTCCTTCACGCACAAGGAGTGGGAAGGGATCTATTATAGAGCGCGCCATTCAGCTTACCATATGGGGCTCACGGACACTTTCACGAAGGTGGTGACTTATTGGTACTACACGCCGGAGCGGCTGTACGATATGGACAGTAGCAAGGACCCCTTATGCTGGCGGGGATGCGGGCAACTGGGTACCCTCACACACGTACTCTGGGAGTGTAGACTGGTGCAGGAATATTGGCGTCAAGTACTGGATGACGTCGACACGCACTTTGACACCGAAATCCCACTCTTCCCTTCATACGTCATTCTAGGGCTTCCCAACGCACTGACCTACCCCTTACGATCACGACGGGGACGTTTGATGGCCATAGCAATAGGCTCGGCGCTGCAGAATATCCTGGCACATTGGGGCTCGGCCACTACTCCCACGCACCAGGGCTGGCTCCACCGACTGTGGATGGTCTTGGGTATGGAGAGGCTTTCTCTGAATAGAGCGGGGGAAGGGGCGAAGTATGCTGAACTTTGGCAGCCGTTTCTGGCCCTTCTGTCCTCGGAGTTTGTGGAGGTAACATGCCCGAGATATCTTAGATTGTTGAGGCTGACAGAGACAGACCGGGAGGGAAAGGACACCAAATCTGTTTGTTAGGTTGTTAGACGAGGCTGTAACACTAATTGGAACGAGACCATGGACCAAGGGGGAGGGTGAGGGAGGGTATGGGGGGGCCGGGAATGTTGGGGGGGGGTTCACGGGGCTTGGAGGAATCGGGGAGGGGGAGGGTTCGGTTTCTTGAGTTCTGGGAGGGGGTTGGGGTTTGTTGTTTAAGGAGTGTGTCGACCACCGGTGTTATACGGCTCTTCGGGCGGGCTCCGAGCCACTAAGGCGAAAGGGGTTTAGGTCTACTGAGGGAACAGCAGCGGTCACGACAAAGTACTGCAACGCTTGAAACGCGGCCGGCCCATGACGGGTTGTAGGCGGCTTGCTGTGTATAATTTCGCTTCTGGAAATGCAGTATCATCCTGGCCTCCCTTTACTGTACTTGAACCCTGGCTTTGTAACGAACTGCTTGGCAATCGCCCACGCTTGTCTGATGATCACTCTGTGTTGACATGCTCAATAAAAGATATTTAATACTAAAATTAAGTGGATTCAAGATTCCTTCTCCTCCTTGAGCCCTTGCGCTGATACCATCCCAAGGGATCAGCTGATTTTGACAACTGAAACTGGTCCTTCTCTATCGGAGTTTCCAGCGATCTCTGATTCCATCTCTCAGGACCTGCTCTCTAAACTTAAGTCAGGTTCCCCCTCGGACCCCTGCCCTGCTACTTTTTTGGCTAGGGCTGCGGAGGTCTTGAACCCACTGATTAATCCGATTCTTAATTTGTCACTGATGAGTGGTGTTGTCCCTATGGTCTGGAAACAAGCCATGGTTGTTCCACTCCTTAAAAAGCCTGGTCTTGACCCTGAGAATCATGCCAATTACAGGCCAATTTCCCTTCTGCCTGCTCTTGCAAAGATAGTGGAAAAGCATGTTCACTCTGTGCTCTCAATTTTTCTCGAAACTCATGGCTTGCTGCACTCCACCCAGTCGGGCTTTCGATCCAATCTAAGCACAGAGACAGCAGGAGGTTAATGAAGCCATTAAGGAAGTGCTGGATTCAGGTGGAAGAGCCATTCTGGTAATGTTAGATCTGTCGGCGGCTTTCGACACCGTCCCTCATGAGGCTCTCCTCAGCAGACTTCATGAGATCGGTCTGAGAGGGACGGTGTTGAGTTGGTTTAGATCCTATTTAGCTGTTCGCCGGCAGATGGTCTGGCCCCCACCTCACTCTGCCGAAGTGCCGCCTATGGAGGTCGGAGTCCCACAGGGGTCGGTGCTTAGCCTGACTCTGTTTAATATCTTCACGACCCCTCTGGCGGTGCTGGCAGAGTTCTTTGGGGCTCAGATCATGTCATACGCCAGTGACACCCAGCTCCTTTTCACTTGTGGAAAGGGGGCGGAGTTCAACGGAGAGAGCATCCGTGGGTGCCTTGGGGCTGTTTTTGACTGGTTTCAGCTGAACAGCCTCAAGTGCAACCCTGATAAATCAGAGGTGCTTTTCTTCGGGTGTCAGGCTGACCCCAGTTGGCAGAATTGGTGGCCTGTGAACATGTTCCCACCCTCGTCCTCTTCTCTGGTGGCTAAGAATCTTGGGGTCAAAATTGATAACAGCCTATCTCTTAAGTCCCAGATTCTGGGCCTGACTGGCACCTGCTATGGTCTCCTTAAAATGTTGCGCAAGTTTCTTCCCTTGCTCCCTTTGCTGCATAGGAAGACGACGGTCCAGGCTCTTATCTGCTCCAGGCTGGATTACTCAAATGTTCTATACTTGGGTCTTCCGGACTATCTACTACAAAAGCTTCAGGTGGTCCAAAACTCGGCGGCACGGGCGATTTTTGGCCTGCCTCGTCGTGCGAGAGCCTCGGACCTGCTACTTTCCCTACATTGGCTCCCTGTTAGGAAGCGGATTGTTTTTAAAGCACTCACGCTGGCGCACAAGGCACTCCACGCGGTCGAAGCTGAATATATCCAGAAACGCCTTGCTTTCTACAAACCCACAAGATCCCTTAGATCGGAATCTCTTGGTTTGGTTATTGTCCCTGCTGTTAGGAAAGCAAGGGTAGGGGGACGCTCTTTCAAACATCTGGCTCCTCAGCTATGGAACACCCTCCCCCTGTCGCTCCGCTGTACTTCGAACCTGTTGGCCTTTAGGAAAGGTCTGAAAACTTGGCTCTATGGACAATGATCGATCTTTTTTCCTTTCGCCCTCTCTCCTGCTTCTTTTTGTAGTTTTGCTGTGGGTTAGAAAGCGCCGGGACACTCCTTGGAGTAGCCGAGCGCTATATAAGACACCCATAACATTAACATTAACATTAACATTAACATTCACTCTTTGAGGTTTTCTCAATGACAGTCAGTATGTCTTTATCGATTCTCGTTTGGTATCAGGTCAAAGCAGCTACTTTTATAGTCTGAACCATTGCCTTTGCTGCAGAGTCAGCTATAGATTTCCCTAAAGCATGAATACCACCACTCTGGTGCACCAATGTGCACCTCACTAATGGAAGCACATCTGTTAAGATGGCAACCTTGCCCAGAGCTGTTTATTTTGGATTGGTTTCCCTTTTGAATCTTTGAATCTTTGAATCTGTTCATTCTCCAGTGTGTTAAATCCACATTATGTGCTTGCACTCAGACACTACTAGTGGGGGAAAGGGGGAACTCCTGGCTCAGTCTTATGAAGCGCGAGTATGAATGCATTTATCTTGGCTATCTGTTTGGTTGTGTCACCTAAAGTTTGAGTTTATGCATGTTGTGTGCCAAATTAACTGTCTTTATTTAGTCCTTGCACTGCTGCAAAGGCTTCTGAATTTGTCTGTGTTGTTCCAACAGCTGGTTGTACAGAGCTGCCTGTATAGATCAAGTTATTTTAGCTCTCAATAGGTAATGTCTCTGGATTCATAGGCAATTTCTGCTCATATTGGAAAAATACTTGTGTCTTTAGTGTAGGATCATATTGAAACTGCTCATCCACTCCATTTAATGATGATGCCTATTGAATCCACCTGAGGTGTAGTGCTCAATCATTTGGAATACTGGCCTTGGTGGATGCCTCAGGAACACATATGAGAGAAACAACAATATCTATTTTTTTCCGCTTTAAAAGGTCACTCTTTTAAAATGGCAGTTTGTACAGCTGCAAGAATGATCTGAGTGGATGCAAAACATGATTTTGTATTTTAGTGTAAATATGATTTATATGCTATGGTAATTGTCTGCCCCCCCATTGTAGATCACATAGATGTAGCCTGAGATGCTAGGTACAATACTCAAAACTAGGGGGCCGATTAGGAAGTCGGACGGATGCATGACCACTGGGCTGGAGGCGGCAGAAAATGCACCTCATCGTCCGCCATATTAGGAAGGGGAACTGGGCACATTTACCGTCCGCCACGTAAAAACGTGAACCGCTGTGGGAACACACCAGACATCACGGTGGACGGAGCCAATCCAGATTCACCGCTCTGCGGAATGACATCCCGACCGTCCGCAATATTACCATGTCGCAAACAAACCAGAACACCGCAGCGGAAACACCTCCATCTCATAGACGGCGGAAACACCACAATGGAGAGGGAAAGCATTGCCACGAGACCCACCGCATGGACCCGACTGCCATGGACCCAGCCCTACACGCCTTCCCGGCCCTGTTCCTACTTCACTACCAGCAAGTTATGCACCGTCGTGGACACCGCGGCAGGTACGCAAGCATGCAATACACACATACCACGCCACAGCATGCATGTACACTGGTACCTGTCCACATCAGACACCCTGGTGGGGACAGGAACACACACAAGTGCACCCACACCAGTCCCACCTCAGCACAATCACCCCCGCATCAGGCACACGCCGCCCATGCAACACCACAGCCAACCCACGGACGGACTCCGCTGCACTGTCGGCGGTTGGGCCTGTTACCGCGGCCACTCTGTCCGCGACGGTCGGTTTTTCTATGGTTCCATCCGCAGTCTGCAGTCTTTGGAGACATCCGTCCGCCGCGGTCGGGTTTTGCTGGAGGGGAATCCTAATGGCACCGCCGGTTTCCCCACGGTGCGGTCGGACAGTCATTTCCCGCGAGACTGGCAGTGCGGACGCTTTCCGTCCGCCATCCTAATTGGCCCCTGGGTTGGTCTTGTTATCGCTAGTATGTAAATATTTTAATTCTAGCATGTCTGCCTGGAGAGCACGCAGAATTATTGTGTGTTCTTCCATCCAATGTTTTGGAGAGAGCGTGTGAGTTACTACATTGTACAACGGTTCAACTTGCTCAGCATGTGGCAAGTAAGCTTGTCCAAAGTTAAGGAAACCCAGCAGAGCGTGGAACTTTTCAAGCATATGTGAAGATTTCAAAGTTGTGCAATTCTGAAGGAAATCTGGTGCTAGCCCTTTTCCCACGCTTGATAGCTCATAGCCTAGGGAGACTACATTCAAGTAAGCTTTTTTAGATTTTTAAAAGTTTATTTATGAGTAAAGCTAATATGGTCACTCTCTGGTCTACTCAAGTTAAGTGTGTGTTTAAGTCATCGGCTGTCATATAAATATCAGCACTGTAAGCTAGAGCTTCAGGTTCTTGTTGCAAGATCTCTGTAATGCGTGCTTAGAATAGACCTAGACTATTCTCATAGCCCATTGGGTATCTCCCGGAAAACATATTGAGCCCCAAAGATTGTAAAGACTGTTAGATACCTGCTTGCAGGCGCTATATTTTGAGTGAAAAACCCATTAGCGATATCAAGGGTTGTTTCATATTTTTTACGCACCAGATTTGTCATGAGACCCGTATTGTGCATATTTCATACTGCATATATATGCATGTGTAAATTTAAAATGCTATGATCCACAACAATTCTATATGTTCCATATGGTTTTAAAGCAGGAAAAAGGGGGGTGCTCAATCGTGAATTGGAAGGTGCTATTATGCTTTGGTATTGTAATTTATTAGAATTGGTTTTATGTCAAACTTGGCCTCTGGTTTTTGGATATTGAGCCTGGATCTAAGGTTAACTCCTTAAGGGAATGACATGAGGGATTGAATTTCTGTTCTATCCAGCTTGTTTTCTTTATAGCACAGGAGTGAGTTTTACATTCCACTTTCTGGCACAGATTTCTCGAATGTCTTAGGGTATTATGAGGGGAAAAGGCTACTTTAATCATCTCCTTTCCTGGGTGCTTCCCTAACAAAGACTAGAGTCCGCCTCTGCCAAGAGTATGTCATAGGCCTCAGATAAATATGATCAGAAGGTTGCTTTTATTGTATGTGGAATATCTCCTTCTTTTTTTATTTCCACATCATAAACCCTATCTAGAGGTCTTACATGTCTATCTGAGGTTTTAACTTGTATTTACTTCTCAGTTGGAATCAATACCAGAAACTCTTGTAGAGTTTGATGCATTAGTGTTACTTCTACTGCGCTGTCTAGAAGTGTCTGTGTTCTTGTCCTGTTCCCCAGAAATGTCCCTAGTATGTACGGCATGTTTTTTTAGTAAGTCTGGCTACTTTCTTCTTTTTAACATGTGCGATTGGGGTCGAGACCATTCTCTTCTTTCTTTACACTATCCTCAGTGCTACAATGTGATTTTCCTTTTTGTTTGGTCTATTCATCTCTGCGTCTGTATTCACTTTGGCCCCCTTGCTCTGTCCTACCGTAAGAGTCCTGAAAAGACAGGAAGAATGTAACCACCCCACCTGGACTCCTGCTCTGACAGAGACCTAGTCCATGTTTTTCAGAGCCAATTGTTTTCTTTCTTCCTCTTTTTCTGCTTCTTTGTTTCTAGCCTCAGGTGCAGGTTTCCCAGAGTTTCGCCTTTGCTTTTAATATGCGATTTTACTGCCCTGTTCATAAGATGTCACAGCCCACAGAGGTGTAGGTCTCATCTATGATTCTTGGTATCTCTTGATCTTGATCCTGTGCCAGAACAGGTGCCAATCTCTGGTGTATAGCTAGTACTGGTGCCTTCCCACAAATACTACTTAGAAATAAAGGAGGACATGTTTTATCATCTCTTGGAGTACCGCCTTTGAGGGTGTACCATGTGTGGTTGTATAAATAAAAGCAATTTTGCATTTCCAGGTGTTGCTCTCCTCTTTGGGTGGCAACATTCCTATGGGTAGTGTTAGAACTGAAGTTTCCAGTTTTCAGAGAATGTACCCTGTACAACCAGGAACCACCACTCTAGTCAGCATAAGCTAGATACACACTAAAGGATAACATGTGCTCACCCTCTGGTAGCTTTGCACATAGCAGTCAGGCTTTTCTAAAGAGGCAATGTGTAAAGTGTTATTGCAACAAGCACAAGCACAGTAGCATAATGAAAACATCGCACAAAAACTGCACACAGGTTTGGAAATATAGATTACATTTGTTTGCGGAAAACAAAACCAAAACAACAAAAAGCCAGTAAGTAGTACCGGAGTTATGAATTTTTAAAGATTAAATCAAAAAGTAGTGCTTAGAAGCAAATGAAATTAAATTAAATACCAGCAGTTGTAAAGCGCAGTGCTACCTCCGGAGAGGTGTCCTGTCGCTGGGGGCCGTCGGGAAGATTAAGCGAGCTATTGCCCAGAGTCACATTGTGCTGGGCTAACCTGCCGCGGGTGCCGGGGATCGAACCATGAACCCCGTGGTCCGGAGTCAGGCACCCTGGCCGCTGCGCCACACCTCTTCCACTAGGGCTTAGGGGTTACTTAAGGTCAAGCTGGGCTAGGTAAATCTGAAGTTCAGCCAGACCACGATAGAGGGCAGCCAGGCTACAGGACTCACATAGGCCCCACTGAAAAGATACCTTGGATGGTGCAAGCTTCGACATCAAAGACTTAATGCGTTGGTTCTGATATGCTCAGGTGATGAAGGCGTCATCGACGAACCCCTTTACGATGCAGGTGCTGAATCATCGTTGAGCCGCGCTGTTATTGATCATGGAGCTTGGCTGTCCGTCGAAGCGATGTTGTTGATTAGCTCCTGCGTCGGTGACGAAGGGCAATGTATTGGTTCAGATCAGCGCACAGTCGTCCCTGCTTTGATTGTAATGGTTCTGGACAGCAGAAGTCATCTTTCAAGGGCCCAGGACTGGATTGGCACCACTTGGCAGGGCTGAACTCACAGATATCAGAGTCCAGGTGCTGTTGTATAGTTGAAGGAAGTATTTGATGGCCCTGCAACTTCAGAACAGGGGGCAAGCCCTTGGGGGCACTCAGGGTTCAAGTAAAATGGGACCCGTCATTGTCCTCATCAGGGCAGAGATCAGCAGTCAGCAGGGCAACACAGCATACCAGAAAAGCAATTTTTCCAGAGCAGCAGTCAAGCAGAGTGGCAATCCTTGTAGCACATCAGTATTTACTTCTGGAAGAGTTCTTCACAGGTCCAGTCGTGTACTGTCTGTGTAACGTCAGAGGCACAGTACTTATATCCAGCTGTGCCTTTGAAGTGGGGGTGACTTCAAAACAGACCCTTGAAGTACACAGGTCCCCCTGTCTTCCCAGCCCTGGCTCCAGACTATCTGTAGGGGGTAATCAGCCCTTTGTGTGGGAAACAGGACTTTACTTATTTAGACGTAAGTGTCATCTCCCCTCTCTCTCTTCCTGCCTAGGAAGAGGTATTGTTAAGATCCTATGTGTTTAATATGTACAGAATGGTGATCAACTATTCTAGAAGGGACCACCTGGTCACACTAGACTCGTGCAAAGTCAAAGTAAAAGTTCTGGCAGACTGCGATGGAGCGTGGGCCGGATACATGGACCCACTTGGGCACGCTGAACAAAAGTACACTGATCTGGGATGCATCACTGTCAATGAGGATGAAAGGGGTTTACCCGAGGTGATGCGTCTGTGTCGAGTCACGCAGTGGACGAGATGCGTAGATTTTCTCCATGCAACTGTGGAGATGCATCGGTTCTGAAGGCAATTCGCTGGTTCCGAAGGCAGTGTGCTGGGTCTTTCCCAAGCAACAACAAGGATGTGCTGGTTCAGACTCATGCAAAGGTGAAGATGCAGCAGTTCCAATGAGGGGCATGAGTTCTGAATGTAGCACACATTAAGCTTCACTTCCAAGGGTCCAGGGATGGAATGGTACAACTTGGCAGGGCAGACTCACAGACTGCAGAGTCCAGGTGCAGATAAGACTTTGAACAGGAGGCAAGCCAGAGAGTCCGTGGAGTCACTCTGGGTTCAAGTGATGCAGGTCCAGTCCTACTCACCCAAGCAGGGGAACAGCAGGCTACAGGGCAGCTCATATAGGCAACAGCATAACAAGGCAGAGTCCAGCAAAGCAATAGTACAGCAGAGTGGCACTCCTTTCAGCAGCGCAACAGCTCTTCTTCCTGGCAGTCGTCACAGGTCCAGAAGTGTACTGATTTGGTGGTGTTAGAGGTCCAGTAATTCAAAGAAAGCTTTGAAGTGCACAGAGTCCTTGCCCTTCATCTCCGGCTCCAGACTCACTACAGGGGGCTATACAACCCTTTGTGAGGGGATAGGACACAGCCCTTTCAGGTGTGTCAGCTCCTCCGTCCCATCCTGCTCAGGATGGACCATCAGCTTGCAGATGGCCACTAACTCATACCTACTCTTCCTTTGTGTGTGGCTGTCTAGAGGGAATGAAGGAAGCCAGCTTTCACCCACCCTAGTCATGTGCTTCCAGAGACAGGCAGAAGGCCCCACATGGCTAAAGTCACTAAATGCCAACTTTCTAAAAGTGGCACTTGCCAAACTGGAATTTAAAATCCAACTTCACTATCAGTTGTGATTTTAAATTCAGTTCACTGACACCAATCTTGCAAAATTGGGAATTACACTTGAAACATTTAATAATGTAATCCTAATGTAATCCTATGGGAGATACAACCCTTTAAGTAGTGAAAAAAGAAATTGGGAGTTTTTCACTACCAGGACATGTATACCTTAAAAGTACATGTCCTGCCTTTTAAATACATGTCACCCTACCATGTGGATTAGCCAGGGGCTATTTGAGAGGTGACTTACATGTATAAAAAGATTTAGGCCTGGTCGAAGTGGCAGCTTAAAACTGTACATACAGGCTCTGCAATGGCAGGCCTCAGCCATAGTTTGAGGGCTACTTAAGTGGGTGGCACAATGAGTGCTTTAGGCCCACTCATTGCATTTAATTTTCAGATCCTCCGCGCATATAGTGCACTGTACTATGGACTTAGAAGTAAATTAAATATCCGAATTGGGGGTTAAGCCAATGCTACCTTGTTTAGGGGAGAGAGCACAAGCATCTTAGTCCGAGTCATCAGTGGTAAAGAGTGCAGAGTCCTAAAACCAGCAAAAATGAGTTCAGAAAAGTGGAGGGAGGGAGACAAAAAGTTGAGGGAATACCACCCTAAGGCTGTCAGGTTTAACAGTAGGTTTCCATGAATGCCGGCTGACCACGGCCTCAAATCCTGCAGCTACTCCCTTCGCTGATCTTTCGAAGTAGCACTTTAGGGCCTTTTGTGTTGTGGTCTCTTGGTCCATCTACACAAGTGGGGTACTGTTCTTATTGGGAGACATGTGGGAACAAGGGTAGTAGGAAATATATGTCTCTCCGCAGATCCCCAAAGTTTTCCTTAAAGAAATAGGAGGAAAATGTATGCTTTTAGTCAAATTTTGAGGTTTAACCGGCATTGTGGATAATAAAATGATGTGGGATGCACATGGAGCACATTACGCTGGCCTCTCGGTGTCTGGGTCTGGAAAGTTTTCCCAGGTGGCAGCCTACTCAAGCACAAAAAGTGAAGCCATTCACTATTGCAAGTGGGATGATATTAGGAGTTAGCCACACTCTCCTGGCCCATATGTAAAAAAAACACCCAAAAGAATCAAATGCCTTCTTGATTGCCATTGGGATTGGATTCTTTAGTCCTCACAGGAACAGAAAGACTAATGCTTTTAGGGGTGAGGGTTGGGCCTGTTATTAGAATGGGCCAGACCCACCCCAATATCTTATTTTGTAAATACAGTTGGCTTTTTGTGTCCCCCCCCCCCGGGCATATTGGGTGAAATATTTTGTCTGCCCCTAGGGGTTTCAAAAAGACTGGCCTGTCCTTTTTGGTGTGTGGTGTGGCTAATGCCACAGTGCAACACCCACACCACTTTCTTTGGCCCCAAAGGCAAAATCCCTGGTTTCAGGTGGACTTTCTAGCCTCCGGAGAGTGGAGGGGGGGCTGATTTGGAGAAACCTCCCAAATGAGACACACCTGTCTGCCCCCAGGGGAAAAAGACACAACTGCCCCTTTTGGGGCAGGGGTATTGGTTGATGCTTTGGTATGCCGCCCCCTCCTTTTATTTAATTTACTGCCCGTTTTGAAATACCTGGTGTTCAGTGGGCTTTTTGCCCCCCTGGGGGGCGACTGGGGGTGAATACTCCCATTTACTTCCCGGTGCGTAAAGTCTAAAGGCGGGTAATGTAATGTAATGATGATACTTGTAAAGCGCACTGTTACCCCATCTCGGGGTGTCCTGGCGCTGAAGACCGCTGGGGAACCCGTCCTGGCTTTCCCTGTGAGATGGTCCCTTCTGGGTATCTCCAAGGTGAAACCAGGCATCCCCGGCGTCTGTGGGGGGCCGCTGTAGAGATGAGGCAAGCTTAATGCCCAGAGTTGCCGAGTGTGATCCCTGGTTAGAGTAGGCACCGAGGCGAGAATTATCGAGTCCGTTGACCCTGGTCCACGACCCTGCCGCGTCAGGAATTGAACCCTGGTCCCGGGCCATTCTCTGCTTCCGGGTCTGCCGCCTCTAACCAGTGAGAACAGAGACCCATGCCCCAGAGGTCATCACCACCCTAAACAAATACGGCATAAATTCAGTTACTGGTGTCTAATAGGCTTTCTGCCCCCTGCCCCAGTTGGGGGCAGATTGGGGGAAATCATCCCCATCTACCCTTAGGAGGAGAAAGCCTTTCAGCACATTTAAAACAAATTAAAATAAGCCCTGGTTTTAGTGGGCTTTCTGTCCCAGTGGCAGACAGTGGTAATTACCCCCTATCTGCCCCCTATGACGGCAACAAGTCTACCAGCATATTTTTTGGGGTGGGGTGGGGGTATGGCCAAGCCCATGATGGGAAGCCCCCACCCTATATTTTTATCTGTTTGTAAATTAAGCCCTGGTGTCTAATGGGCTTTCTGCCCCCATGGGAGGGGGCGGATTGGGGGTAATCATCCATACTGCCAGCATATTTTGTGGGGGTGGGAGCATGGCCATGCCCATGTTCTGCAGCTCCACTCCTACATTTTTAATGGCCCTGGTCTAGTGGGCTTACTGCCTCCATGGGGGGCTGATTGGGGTTAATCATCCACACTGCAAGCATATTTGGTGGGGGGGGCATGGTCATGCCCGTGTTGGGCAGCTCCACTCCTATATTTGTTTATGTGTCCCTAGTGTCCAGTGGGTTTTCTGCCCTCCCAGGGGCAGATTGGGGCCAATCACCCCCATCTGCCCCCCCGTGGGGGCAAAATTATTGACAGTATATTTTGTTGTGGATGGGGACAAGGCCATGCCCATAATGTGCAGCCTCCATCCCTTTATTTGTTTGTAACTCAGCACTGGTGTCTACTGGTCTTTCTCCCCGCTCCCTGGAAGGGGGGGGGGCAGTTTGGGGGTGATCATTGGGTGGAGGGAGACAAAATACTCCAACCTAAATTGGGTGATGTGCACCTGTGAGATACAGGCGCATTCCCTGTCACCAAACATCTAGAAGACCGTGGTCAGTGGTAATGTCGCTCAGGAGGGGGCGGTCTCCTCTGTTGATCGCATCCACTGGGACGTTGCGATCTAGTATCACATCCTGTGCTAGATTCCAGTCGACCCCCAAGAGCAGGTGGGGAGGCATTAACCTCGGTCAGTAGATGGTTAAGCTGTAGGAGGAAAGCATGTTTTGGCCCAGTTGTGAGTAAATTGAACCCACCCACCGCATTCTGTCACATATTCGCAGCTTGACAAATGCGTATTGATCTTTTGTGTCAGTCTATGTCTTAAGAACTTGGAATGGGAGTGATTTACGTAGGAGAATAGCCACTCTGCACTACCAGGGAGCTGCGATCTCCTCATCTGATGACTGTGGGCGGCTTCTGTGGATAACCTTACCCACCCAGTTGTGATGGAGTTTCTCCACCTCGGTACTCGTGAGATGGGTTTCCTGGAGCAGGGCTACATCGGCATGTTTGAAGTTAAGTTACGTGAGCAGGATTTTGCATTTTAGAAAGTGTGTAAGGCCATTCACATTCCAAGATAAGACATTCAGAGCTCTCTGTGGTAACATCATGGTGTACTGGGGAGTCAAGCAGCAAGGGTGAGACTGGGAGAGAGGTGCGCTGGGCTCAATGGGTTGTCTGCCGCTAATGGGTCAGGGAGGGGGAAGGGGAAACCACCCCTGTTAGGAGTGTATGCGGGCCCAGGGTTACTTAGGATCGTGCTTGTGGCTGTGCCTGAGAGTTGTTGGTGAGGGACACAGGTGGAAGAGGGTAGGGAATAATCCAAGTGTGGGTGGAGTGGGGAAGCAAATAAAGAACAAAGGCTGCCCAGTTGGGCCAGTGCTGAATCCAAGCACAGATTTTAGTCCACAAGTCTGAACCTGTGGGTCCTTGGAGCCTGGGGGCCTGTGAGGGGGTGGAGAGTGGCCTGTGTGGGTCCATAATATGGAATCTTCGGTGGGTAGGGTGGGTCAAAAGCTGGAAGAGGTAAAGGGACTGTTGAGGCCTTTGGTGCCGGTGCATGAGAGACCACGGCGGTAGGGAGAGTTGGTCAAGGCTACAGTGGTGCACTCCCCAGGGGGCCCACATGGGAGGAGGATATCGAGGCCTGGCAATAAAAAGGGGTTGGGTAGTTAAAGAGCTAGATTCTCTACTCACCTCCCTCATTTGGGGCTTGGTCGCTGTTGGATGTCTCTCTCCAAATTGCAGCTGCCGGCTGATCTTGTGGGGCCTTGGAGCACCATCCTTGAGGCATACTATTTGGCGGCACAGCTACAATGGCTTACCTGAAGCCTCTACGGTGTGAGGCCCTTTGCCCATTCCTGCTATCATGCACCCCCTACTACTGGGTTCCCGCCAGCATCTACCTGGCCTCTGCAGGTGGCAGTGGTGCGGACATGTTTGTCCAGGATCCACTGCCTCTCCCTATACTCCCCTGACCTGACCCTGGTCGGTCTGCCCTGTGGGGGAGATTCTTATATTGTGAGAGACCTATGGGTTTAGACTGTGCATTCTCCCCTTGAAGTGGGAGACCTTTTAGCGGAGCGCGTACCTCTGCCATTTGCCCAACTGGCTGAGGAGAGAGGCCAACCGCTGGGACAGATCCTGCTCCACTGGTGACTCCTCCACACAAGCGGGGCCCTATGGGATCTGTCCAGAAGAGAGCCTGAGATACACCTGGTCCTAAAGGCCATCCTAACCATCAGATAGAGCTTCACATCGTCACCTGGCTGTACAAAGCCATATGAGGTCTGACTGCTACCCCAGTCCTTCCCCTTCACCAGAAATGAGAGGAAGAATTCAGACAAGGAATACATGACAAGGAATGGGAATGTGCACTCAAATTCCCAAATAAAGTCTCCCTACTTGGCTCACACCACAAAATGCAGCATTTTCCCAGCCAAATAAGTGTGCAATTGTATGTGTTACCACTGCGGCTCACAACTAAGTATTTTAAAAAAATTGTTTGTGGTGTGAGCCAAGTAGGGTCAGTATTTGGCCACCACCTCTGCTAACACCTAGCAACTTTTTCCAGTTAGATAGCAGTCAGGGCTATTATGACACTATTGAGGCTTGAAACTGTACAGAACCTGAGCCTAAAACTTTTTTAATGTTGTATTGGTCTCATGTAGTACATGTATTATGTCATTTGATTTGTACCTTATTGTCATTGTTCTTATTTGTGGGATTCCTGTGTATATTGAATAATCAGGAAAGTATTATACTCATCACATTTTTTCAAAAAAACATTCAAAGAAACTTAATTCAAAGAACAAACATTTAAAACAATTTAAATATAAAGAATTCAGTTTGGGGATCATAGCAATTGGTTTGTGTGATCTTGTTAAGAATGAATGATTGAATAAGAATCATTATTGTCATTTTTCTTGTTGTTGATGATTTTTATTGTGGGTAGAAGAATGAGGGTGCACTTCACCCCCATCTTACAAAGTCTTTTTTTTACTTTGATGAAAGAAGCTGTTTGTTGCTCGACCATATCTGTAAAGTTTGGGTATATCATAACATTACTACTGTTAACATTATAGTGGGCTTTCTCAGGTGTCTTCTGGAACAGGCAATCACGATCACGGTAGTGCAATAATCTCAAATCCACTAACCTGAGAGAGCCTCAGGTGTTTTCTGATAAGGGATCTGCCTTAACTCCTCGCACAGCCACTTCTCCTCCCGCCCCCCCCCCCACAAACACACACACACTAAAGTAACGTTATAGCTAGATGTTGAAATGAGTTAAAAACTAATGTTTAAAAAACAAAAACTCAAAAAAAAAGGAAATTTGGCAGTTATAGTTCAGTGACCTCACTATAACTTGCCCACCCAACACCACCATGCACTGACTATGACCTCACATAATACATCACTCATATCCTGCTAAATGACATCATTAATGACATCACTGATGACATCTCAAATAACACAATTGATGACATTCCTTATCACATCATCCAATAAATGTGACAGCTTGCTACATGCTTTTCATATTGGGAGGTATCAGTGAGCTACACCTAGAAACAAATTCTGCCTCCTCGTAGTGTAAATGTGTGTTAATGTTTTTCAACATACAAGACATAAAATATATTTGTGAAACCACCCACATTTAGTGGAAATGATGATCTTTTTTGCTGATAATCAATTGCACAAGAAACATACAGCCTGATGCATGAAAACCGGAATCTGCGATTCTCAATTAGCGATTAACTGCGAATCGCAATTGAGAAATCGCAGAACGGTATTCCTGATGATTAGCGAGAAAAAAAAGCGAATCGCACGCAGCCGCAATAACCGTTTGCGATTATTGAAAATCGCAGAAAAATCGCTATTTCCGGCTACATCCGTGTCGGATTTGCAATATTGCAAATAGCGATATCGCTAATTGCGAGATCGCAAAAAGCGAGATCGCAAAATCACGAGATCGGGAAAACGGGAAGTCGCATTTCGAGCACAGTAATGACATCACAACCAGGAAGCAGCCAGTTCCCACCCCCATTCACCACAGTGAGGCAGACCTCGAGGCAGCCACAGAGACAGCTCCTGCAATTCACCTTGGATTACCACTTCCAACTACACTGCAGCTATGTCTGAGGAGGCAGTACCTGGGCCCAGCAACACCACCGGGTGCAAGAGAAAGCTAAAGTTCTCCGAGCAGGAGTTGGAGCTCTTAATTGAAGGGGTGGTGGAGAACCACTCCAAACTGTTCGGGAGGGAGTCACGGAGGGTGCCCGAGCAGGAGAAGCGCAGGATCTGGGTGGGGATAGCGGCCGCTGTGAACTCTGTGGGTGTGGCCGACAGGTCACTCGATGAACTGAAGAAACGGTGGTACGACCTCCGAGGTCGTACCAAGGAGAAGGTAGCCGAGAGGCTTGGAGAGTCCCTGGCCACTGGAGGGGGAGGACCTACAGTCCCTCCAAACACCCCCATGGAGGATCGAGTAGAAGACACGCTGGAGGCTGAGGCGTGCATCGGAGTCACCCGATTGGACTCATCCCGCCCCACCCAAGAGATCCAAGGTAAGTGGCATGCGACTGCGACCCTGTCCCCAATGAATGGCCATGACCATATAGCCTCCCATAATGTCCCATAGTCATGCCATCGGTGCACATCAGGTAATGCCCTAAAGCATTGTGGGACATGTAGTGTGGCCACAAGGTAGAAGTACCCCAATGCAGCCAGACGTGTTAAAAAGTACGCAAAGCCATAGGCAGTCAGGGAATGTCACCCAGCATGCATGTAGCAACTGCACGTGTGACAGATACATGCAACTAATGAACGTCCACTTCCCCTCACAGGTGGCGCAGACAGCAGCGACAGCGAGAGGCTGCACATAGATGAGGAAGCACAGGATGACGAGGAGGTGCCGTTACAAACACAGCCTCCTGCGTCTGCCGCGGCAACAACCCCTGCAGCCCGGCCTACTACCAGTGTGCCTCCAACCCCTGCCGCAGCAGCAACCCCTGCAGCCGGGGCCACTACCAGTGTGTCTCCAGCCTCTGCCGCAGCACCAACCCCTGCAGCCCGGGCCACTACCAGTGTGCCTCCAGCCTCTGCCGCAGCAACAACCCCTGCAGCCAGGCCCACTACCACTGTGCCTCCAGCCTCTGACGCACCAGCAATGCCTAGCTTGACTCCACCAGCAGCTGGCGCATCAACATCAGGTCCCGCGACAGCAGCGACACAGCGGCCACCCACTGTGTCAGGCCAGCAGAGCAGGCGTGGCAGGGCTCGCCTGCAGACCAATGCTCCCAGCACCAGGAGGGGGAATGGACAGGGGCAGCTAGCATGAGTGTCGAACGACGAATGCTCCGGATTCACCAGCTGCAGGCACGCCGGCAAGGGGCCATACAGCTGCAGCTTTATAACATTGGCCGCAATGTGGCAGGTGTGGGGGACCGGGTGGACCGCATGACGGCAGCCATGGCAGGTGTGGGGGAGGGGATGGCCCGCATGACTGCAGCCATGGAGGCCAACACAGCTGCAATGATTTCGCAGCGCAACACAGCCTGCCGCCGCCACCGTCAGCTACTGACCCGGCTGACGGCTTACACCCGGTCAAACTATGTTATTGGCAATGCCACCTCGCAGCTATCGTGCCGGTCCCTGGCGCAGCAGCAGCAGCTCATTCAGTGCTGCAAGGATGTGACAAGGGTACTTGAGCACCTGACCACTGCCGTGTCGGCACTTCACCCTGCTCTACCTGTCACTGTTGGGGGTGATGATGCCAGTGAGGGGACATCAAGTGTGAGCAGCCACTCTGCCTCACACATAGGGGCGCTGAGACGCAGCACCAGGCCCACTGCAGGGACACGTGCGTTGGCTGAGGAGGATCCGGAGAGGCGCTTGGGTGCTTCGCGCCGGAGGCGCACCTGACTGAATAGTACTTGTACAGGCACAGGCTGAACATAAGCCTGCCCTGTGTATTGGACGCAGCAGTATGCTGAAATACTGTTTGCAATGGAAGGATGGAAACTGGAACCATTATTGTGATTCAAACAATAATATTTAATTTAGCATCACACATTGGCATTGTGTCATTATTAAATTTTGCATGCAATTGTGATTTGTGGGTTGAGGGGAGTGGGAGCACTAGAAACTGTTCATTGTGATGTGGTTGCGACGTCTGTGGCCTTCAGCTGGGTTCTCCCCGCGTGCATGGCGCGCATGTGCAGGTGGCCGGTCGTCCCCTTCCGATTCACTGCCAGAGATGTCGACAGGTATCTGGCGCTTGGTAGCAATGTTGTGTAGTATAGCAAACACAGCCACAATGCAGCAGCACACTTCAGGACTGTAGTACATGGCCCCACCTGTCTTGTGAAGTATGCGGAATCTGCTCTTCAGTAGCCCAAAAGTTCTCTCTATGCAATTCCTTGTGCGTATGTGTGCTACGTTGTAACGCCGTTGCTGTGGTGTAGCAGGGTTGAGGTATGGGGTGAGGAGGTATTCACGCAGGGCGTAGCCACTGTCACCTGAAAGAGAGGAGCAGAGGGTGAGTGCCTGTGCAGCGCAGCTACTTCATCGCACTGTGACATTGTGGGCAAAGTGTACTTACCAAGTAGGTGTCCTTCCCCAAAGTCTCCCCTGGCCAGTCGTGTGTGGAGGCCGCTGTGCCGGAATATGAATGAGTCATGTGTACTCCCAGGGTACTGTGCCACTATGTCCGTGATGTATGTCTTTGCATTGCAGACCATCTGGATGTTGAGGGAGTGGTAGGACTTGCGATTGCGGTACATGTACTCCGTTGCAGCTGGTGGGCAGATGTGGATGTGGGTACAGTCAATGCATCCTATCACGTGTGGGAAATGCGCAACATTGTAGAATTGAAGCTTGGTCTCATCCAATTCCTGTTGGCTTGTTGGAAATTTGATGTGGTGGTGTAGCTGGGTCAGCATTGCGTCAAGGAAACTCCCTAGGCAGCGGGACATGGTGGGCTGGGATATCCCCCCAGCAGCCGCAACTATCCCCTGGAACCTCCGGGAGGCCAGGAGGTGCAGGCTACACAATACCTGGACATGTGTTGGCACGGCATTGGTCCGCCTTGTTGGGTGCTGCATCAGGGGGTCAAGGTCCTGAATTAGCTTGATGATCATTGCCCCATTCAGGCGGTACTTTGCGTAAATTTGCTGTCTGGTTTTGCCCAGCAGGGTGACCCGCTGGCGGAAGATCCTGGCCTGGATTCTGTGTCTCCTCCGTGCTGCTCGCTGTAGCCTTCGCCGCCTGACCACCATGTACATTCCTGGCATTGTGCCGCTCTTATGCTGATGCTGCTTCTCCTTAAGTGTGTTTGGGCAGGCCAGCACCAGTTGCTGATAGGACAACGGTTTTTCAAAACATTTTTTACTATGGGTTTGATGGTTACCACCTGCTTTGGGTTGTCCTTAAATTGCGCCTCGCAAAATGCGATTTTGTTTTTTTTCGCTAATTCCGATTTGTCATGAATCCCGATTGCGAGGAATTTCGCAGAATCCGTGATTTCTCGCTATTTCCGATTCGCAAATGGTCTACTGCCGGGATTCTGCTAATCTTTTAGCAATTTCGCAAGTCTGTGGGAATTGCGCCAGCGATAGCATTTTCGCAGCTATTGCGAGCACAATTTAGCTTCATGAATCAGGCTGTAAATGTCTCTGTAGCCATTAATGTAGTCTTTATTAATATATTAAACATTAAACATCATTCAAAAGGGTTTTTGGCAATTATTTTCCTTAATGAGATATTTCTGTTAAATACCTAAATACCTAATCTGACATAAAATCTTAAATCAACAACTTCCTATCCCATCTATGCTTTAGCCACTGACAAGGTATATTTGTAAAAATACCTTACACGTGTTCTTAAAATGAGCAGAATGGTGTACACCATTACAATGCTTCTAATCAATCTGCTTCTCGAATCACTTGTGAGTAAACACATAGAATATACATTCTCCCACAGTGCATATGTCTCAGAATATTTGTTAATTCTATGACGATGTTTAACATAGTTTATTTTTGTAGTAGATATTTTGGTAGTACATATTTGTAAATGTACGATATTTTGGTAGATATATAGGTAGTTGCATATTTTTGAGGTCAATAGTTATGACTAGACCCAACAGCAGAACATGCTGCAAAATGTCTCCTATTCAATAGGATTGTAACTTCATTTGCACTGAAAATAAACGGAGGTAAAAAAATGTACCTATTCCAGGGCAACAAAGTAGGTAGAGATGTCCTATTTTAGATACATTACGATGCTATTCTACCATGAGTTGCAAAAGTGCCTCAATGTGTTACAGTTGCAATCTTATTGAAAAACAAGGGTGCAGAAGGGTTCCGGTTACACTGTTTAAGGATTATGGAAGCTTGAAAGGAAATATGTCTAAAAGTGCAAATGGGCAAAAATCACGCGAATCGAAAGACCAAAGACCTGAATTTGACCCTGGCGGGCTGCCAGCCTTCCTTCAGGGTGGTGGAGGTCCTCTCCTCCACCACCTCTGCTAGCCTACCACCCGCCAAATTATAAGATCACAGCAAGGATTTATTTTCCTGCAGAGGATACGCCGCCACTCCACTACAAAGTTGCTGTGCACCCGGTTTCTTCTAGGCAGCTGTGCACCAAACCTTCTGTTTTTCATAAACTTCCAAAGCGTATGTTTATTTATGAAAAACAAATAAATAATTAGCCTGGGAGTTTTTTCCCCTCATTTTATTTTTCTGTTTCTGACTGCTAGGTATTCCCTGACGGTGATTGAGTAACAACAAACATTGGCAAAGCCACTAGGTGCACCTATGTTAGATCTATTGGCTTTGCCAATGTTTTTTTTTTAGCCAGGTTGTACAAGTTTACATCAGCTCTGCAGCGTCATAGAAGGTTTAAAAAAACAACAACAATATGATGCGGTCAGTGCTGGGCGTGTCATACACTTTTTAAAAAACAAGAACCTTCAGCCATGCTGCTGTCTGTAGTGCCCAGAAGCTTGGACTGCTCACGAGATGGCCTGTAGGACACTTGGGGGTCACTGGGGGAACACCAGCAGCAGCCCTGCTGTCTGAAGCACCCAGAAGCAACAGCAGTTCACAAGGTGGTCTGTGTGGCGCTAGGACACTCCACCAGCAGCACTGCTGTCTCTAGTGTTCAGAAGCATGGACTGCTCAGGAGATGGCTTCTATGGCACTAGAGGACACCAGCAGCAGCACTGCTGTCTGTGACTTTCAGAAGTACAGGGCCCTCGACAGTGCCTGTATGGTGCTAGCCTGCTGTCTGTAGTGCCTAGAAGCACGAACAGCGCATGAGAGGGCCTGTGAGGTGCTAGGATGCAGCACCAGGGTAGGTGGGTGTCAGCTCATTAAAGCATGACAGTAGAGAACCCCACTGGGCAGATGAGCCACGCACAACATACCTACCATGAAAGCAGTGACCCCGAGTGGCATCACAGTCCCAAGCAGTGACTAGAGGAACAGAAAAGTTTTCCTGTGGTAAAAAACTCAGAATTCACCTGGGACACTGGTCGCCAGCAGCACGGAATGACCCCAAGGCCCGGTGTGTAATCAAGCTCAGGCCCTGCAACAAAGAGGGGGGGAGGTGGGGGGGACAGAGGCATAGGAGGAGACGCGCTCCTGACACAAGTACAAGCCAGAAGGCTTTAGTCAGCAGATGGATCCACAGATGATGCGAAAAGAAGTGAAGTCCAGACAACTGAGCACAGTCGCCATCATCTAACTCTCATACTGCCTTTGCAGCCGAAAAGTGATAGAATTGTAAAAAAAAAAAAAACTTTGGAAATCCGTATATTGTGAGTCAAGGTGTGATAGCAGAAGAGGACTGATGTCACGTTTCAGCGCATTTGACAGTATTCCTAGGCTGCTGCAGAACATTTAGCAAGCAACAGAAAAGAAGCAACCTGGGCAAAACAACAGCACAGGCAAAACAGTCAAAGTAATATTTTAAAAACCTCATTCAGAGTCCGAGTATTGGAGAGGTGACGTATACACAGAGAAGTGGTGGGTGGGAGGAAGCAGGGTAAAAGGAGTTTTAAAAAGTACCTGAATTACGGCGCAAGCAGCGGAGAGACACTAACTAGGAAGAATTAATCTGTGCATGGTCCATGCGCCGGAGAAGAAACAGGAAGTGACACCTGGCCTCCTCTGTCCAATTAGGAGGCAGCGAAAAAGAAGTGACACAGCAGCAAATGAATGATATGCAATGGGTGGGCTCCAAGCCCTTTTTGTAAACAATAGTGTCTCGCAAGCAAGAGAACATGCCCTAGGGCATAGATACTCACAAACATTTTCCGAGAGGCCACAAAGTATGGTCTGTGGTGAGCCCGAGGGCCGCATTGATGCTAGCAGGATGAGAGTGGGGCTTTGTGGGTAGTTAAATGTTGCAGGATACTGTATTAGCTTATTTTCTTTTACTTCAGTTGGCTTGTAATTAAAAGCTTCCCCATTTACTTAACATGTTTTTGAATATTAGTGCTCTCTGAAGTAAACAGCAGCTCGGTGCTGCTTTTAGTCCAGGGCCATACTTTGAGTATCACTGACCTAGCGCATGGCTCACATAGGCTCGACCCTAAAAAAGGACATCAGACATTCCACTCTCTAAATGGATTGGGTTGTCTGATGTCGATACTTTGACGGCTCCTACTTCGTTAGGCCATCGGAGTAAGCTTTGCAACGGCTAGCCAGAGGATCACCACCAGTAGGAAGATGATAGTCTGCTCGATCCATAACTGAGAGGGCTGATTGAGGGTTTGGTGGACATGGAATTTTATGAACTGTGCTACGGAGTACCCTCTCTGCCAAACTCTAAATAAGGCCCCCAGTTTCTCACTCAAATATAAGACCCAAGATGTTCATGTGCTTCCAATACTTATTGTGCGTGAACACATATACTATAATATCCTGTTTTATCCTGCTGTTGAGTCATATGTTACTTTCTTCAGGTAATTTTTTTTATTTATTTATTTCATAATCTTGAAAGGGTCATTTTCATACTTTTTTCCTAAATTCCAGCCGTTCCTGCTCCTTCTGTTTCAATCAGTCATTTTGTATCTGCCTTTAAAAACTACGTTAAAAATAGATATGTTTGCCTCATCAATGTCTTTGCTCTGCAGGTGTGACCTTACACCTTTTGTCCTTATTGTGCACAGACATAGATACTCTACAGTATGCGTCTCCAAGGGCTCTGAAGTGCTTAATCTGCAATCCTAACATTTTGGTAATGCAATCGCTCTTCTCTTTTAAGAGCACACAGACTTGTCGAGCTATCTGTAGAAGGGAATATAGTTGTTTAGCTTGCAGTGTTGGAGGAAACGTTTTGTGACAAGGGGCCATATGTATGAAGCAAATTCGCATTCGCAAACGCCGAAATTCGCGTTTGTGAATGCGAATTTACAAAATGGAATGTTTAAAGGAAAATGTGGTGCAAAATAAGGAATCGCAAAATTTGCGATTCCTTATTTTGCTATTGCATTTAAGGAATCGCAAATTTTGCGATTCCTTAAATGCAATGTATGATGCAAAAAAAATTGCAAATTGTCCCTAAGAAATCGCAAATTCCCACCAACTTCAAGTTGGTGGTAATTTGCGAATTCCTTGAAAAATGCCCATTTTTGCATTTTTCAAAGTGCCATGTGATGCACATACATGCCCTTAGGGAATGTATGTGCACCCATGCAAATTTCAGGGGTGCAACAGGGTGTCCTTTGGACACCCCTGCACCCTTGAAATTATTCTCAATTTGCGATTCTCAAATTGCGAATCTCAAATTGAGAATAACTTCCCATTCATTCCTATGTGCCTCCTGTCCCATAGAAATGAATGGGAAAGTATTCCTTAATTGCGATTCACAATTTGCTAATCGCAATGAATGAATTTTAAGATATCGCAAAAAAATTCGATTTTCTACATACATACCAATTTGCGAATCTCAAATAGTAATTTCTTAAAAGCGCTATTTGAGATTCGCAAATGGGTACCTTCACACATATGGCCCAAGGAGTGATGGGTTGTTCCTTGTCCTAGAACCCAACAAAGCCCGATCTTGATTACCATGTAACAACATATTGTTACTCCCTTTCTGCAGTTAGTGGGTGCTCAACACTCCCCCAAACATCAGGATTTTTGATTCCTGTAATTTCTTTTACATACTTGCCTTTGCCCTTGATGTGCTTTTGCATGCAACGAAGGGGATTGGTAGCTTTACTTCCACACATTTGCTAAAACTACATCCACTCTATGCAATCATTAGAATAATTAATAAAAAATGATCGATCAGTCTGACCAGATTTCCGCCATAGGCTACTTAACGTGCTCTCCCGTTAAAATATTTCATAAAATATATAGTGTTCATAAAAACGTGGCTACAATAATAAAGTCTTTGCCTAACGAAAGTTAATAAGACAAAATGCCAAACATTCATGTTATACACCAAAGATAGAGCAAGTTCCTAAATGGTCATGACACAATAACTTTGGGTTCTGATTTCTTTTTCAAAGCATCTGAACAGAGACCCACACGTGCATGACTTTCATAGCTCTCTATTGCCGGATAGCATGAGGTCAAGGACAGAAGGAACCCAAGAACACCACTGCATAACCCAATGACCTATATCCAGCCATGGAGGGTGTGTTGAAAGGATTACAGAATATACATATCTATTAGGATGATATCCTAGTACATGGTAGCACTAGTGAAGAACATGAGGACAGGGTACGTGTGGCATTAAAGAAACTAGAATCTAGAGGCCACACCTTGAAGATTGAAAAATTTAAATTCATCGTTTCCAAGATTGAATACTTGGGTCATGTAATTTCTGGAAAAGGTATCCAACCCAAATAAGATTTTGTAGATGCTATAACTAACATGCCCAGTCCTTCTACTAAGGATGGGCTTTTGACTTTTCTGGGCCTAAGAGTATTACAGCAAGTTTGTTGTAAATTTGTCAGGGAAATGTGTAAATATGAGAGACCTAAAAAAGGGCAAATCATTTGTGTGGGGAAGAATTTCTGGACTTAAAAGTTCATTTAGAAGCTCCTACTTATTTAAGCAGTTTGGAACCTGGGCAAAAGACAATTTTAATGACGATGCGAGTTCTAAGGGTCTTGGGGGAGTTTTACCACAAGTGAAAGATGGTCATGAGAAATCATACTGTTTATTTCCAGATCATTAAAAGGAGCAGAATTAAAGTACTCCATTATTTAAAAAGGAGGCTTTAGCCATCTTTTGGGTGGTATAGAAACTAAAAACATATTTATGGGGTGATCATTTCGAAATAAAAACGGATCACAAGCCATGGAGAGAACTGTTTTTGAACAAAGGCATTGACAGTGTCTCTACCAGAATTTGTAAGGAGCTTCCTCTTTAAATCCGGGAGAGGTGCATTCTGCCTTGAACAGGGGTTCGTATATTTGCAAGTGTATCATTTTTGATAACCCCTTGAAGTTTGAAGCAAGACTAGTGAGCTAAAAGATGCCTGGTTTTAGCAAATTTAGTTAATGGTTTTGTTGTAGTTGTAATAGGGATTCCCGATTGGAGGACTCGTGTCCGATACCTTCAGTTGGAACTCCAACTTATGAGCTCTATTCAAAGCATGGTGTCGGTCTCATTACCTTTAATGAAGTATGGGTCCGTTATACAAGGAAAGATGGTGTTTTACGATGGCCCCAACATGGTAGTTTTGAATCAGATGTTTTAGATAACCTAGAAGTTGCGTTATTTAAGAAGAAAGGCCGGCCGGCGATGTTTGACTCTTTCCGCCTTTGGCGTAAGGAAGCCAAACAGCAAGAAATTAAGCAAGCTAAGAGAGATAGGAAGGGAAGGAATATATCGGTAATGCAAGCTGCTAGGCAGTTTATGGAAGATGAAGAAGATCGTGCAATTGAAGTGTCAGATAGACAACATTGCATGGCCACTGACAAATGTTACCCAGCTTTGCCACCCCCCCTTTCAAATGTGACTGAAGACCCTGAAAAGGATCCTTTGATGTCACATTTACTGAGATTACCACCCCCTTATGTGCAGGGTGCTACTGCACCTCCGTTACCTCCAGTTGTTGCACACCTTGTTGTCCTTAAACCCCCTGTTGTTGTTCAGCCACCCGTTGCTTCACAGGTGGTTCTTCCTCCCCCGGTGCAGCCCCCTCCAGGGTCGCCAGCCTTGCCACCAGCCTCGCCTCAAACTCCTTTGCCTTACCCTCCTTTATCTTCGACTTCTCTTATTTCTGTCCCTACGTCTCTGTCGCCTCAAAGCACTTTGTCTCCTGTCCTCATGTCAACTTCTTTTCCTTCTGCTCGGCAACGAATGACTGAGACTGTCACTAATCTTTTGTCTCCTTTCTTTGGGTAACTGAATATGACCCCTGTTTCTGAACGTAAGCAGAGACGTAGTCAGCTCCCTGGTCCCGAAGAGCGGGCAGTGTTAGATCTCCTTGCTCGTAGATGGGTTTCGAATACCTCCAAGTACAGTCCACAAGTGGTTATGGATATCTTCCTACAGTGGGAGGCACCAAAACAAATGTATGTTTTTGATGTCATGTGTACCTTCCTTCGCCAGGAGTGGGAAGATAATGAGTTGGGTTCAATTCCACTGGAATTGCTTAATGTTCAGTCTGAATTTGCTAAAGGGACGATAGTGGGTTCCGATGTTGAGGAAGGGGTAGAGACACTACTCACTTTTAGGTCTTGACTTCCACCTCAGTCATTGTTCGCAACTGACCCTTCTGTTAGGAGAAAAGTGAAGCAGGCTCCTATGAGAGGTTCCCCCTGTATGGAGAGAGGCAGTTGTGGCTGATGCCGCTCATGGTATTGCGGCTGCACGGCTCATTTTCAGCGAGTGTGGGTGCATGTCCCTTGGAAGAGAGCTGAGGTCCTGGCTCTTAAGCAGACCTTGCCTGACCCCCGTAAAAATCCTTCTGGTTATTACGAGGAGTTGTCTCAGACAGTTGATGCATGTGTTATGAATTTAGCTGACATAGATGTGTTGATGGGTAATGTAGTTCCTCAACCCTTGTGGGCGAAGATCCGTCATGAGGATCACGCACCAGAGTTAGGAGATACGTGGGTTAATATTACTGCTGCAGATGGTCGGCAGGTAGGAGGTGCCAAACCTGAACCCTTAGTTGCAGAACTACCTGGTAGGATTATTAATTTAATGAAAACTATGATGCCTCCTCTGCGGGTGAATCGGGACAAGTTAGCAGCATGCAAACAAAAGAAAGACGAGAGTGTGTCTGATTTCTTCACTAGGTTTGAGGAAACATTCATTGATCATAGTGGTCAGGACATGAGTACAGAAGGTGGTCAGAGGTTGTTTGTAGATAAGTTTGTTTTGAATTTACTTCCTGAACTTTCTAATAAGTTAAAGGACTCTGAGAGTTAATGGGCTGTTTCTTCTTTGGCCCAGATATTGGCTACTGCACAATACTATGAGAATAGAGATAAAGATGAGAAGGATAAAGTAGAGAAGAAGACTAGAGAATTAAAAACAAAAGTTCTTCTGCAGCAGGCTTATCCGCCTCGCCCTAATCAGCGTCAGTTTCAGCAACATTCCCAGTTTCAGCAACCCCCACAGTTTCAGAAACTGTTGCAGAAGCCTGAGTCTTTTGCTTCGCGACTCCCGCTAGGCCCTAATCAGTGTGCTTATTGTAAAGAAAAAGGTCACTTCAAGAATAGTTGTCCGATCTTGCTATAGCGTGTGAATGGTATGTCTGGTCTGAGAGGTCGTGGTGGTTTCCAACAAGTACCTAGGGGTAGGGGACGTGGTACGTTTCCCCAGAATGAACGTTCCTTTTCCCCTCAGAATTATTTGAATTATTTTGACCAACAGAATGTTCCGACCGTCCAGTCCGCTCAGTACTACACTGATGATTATTATGTTGGAAGTGAGAGTGCTGGTTTTAATGATAGTTAGGACAGCCATGGACAAAGGGAGGGAGTAGTGTCAGTTACAGTAGACCAGAGTGGACCTTATGTTGAAGTGATTACATCAGGTGTGGCAGAACCTTTTCTTTTGGATACTGGTGCAGCAAAGAGTTCTATCATGCACTCTAAACTCCCTCGCACACCTTTGTCTGGCTTGACCAATACTTCAGTAGAATTTTCTGGCGCCCCAGTTCGTAACCCGGTTTCTTGTCCTTTGCCCCTTTCTATTGGTCCCTGTGAATTGGAGGCTCCCCTTATTCTAACGACTGGCTGTGGCGAGAATCTGTTGGGTTTGGACTTGTTGAAAAGATTGCATGCGACATTACATTGTTCTTCTTCGGGAGTACATCTTACGGTGGGTAAGAAAGTGATTTCCCCGATGTATCTGTCTAAGGATCACCTTCCACTGGAACTGCGTTCTCTCCCTGATACACTTTGATCTACAGGTCCCAATGATGTTGGTCTCTTGCAGATTCCACCCTACGTTGTTACCCTTAAATCAAATGCTAAATTACCTCGCATTCCTCAGTACAACATTTCCAGTGATGGCGAAAGAGCTCTTTTAGCGATTATCTATGATTTGGTTGAGAAAGGTGTGGTTGAAGAAACGAGAGGTAATGTGTGTAACAGTCCTGTTCTGCCTGTCCTTAAGCGTACTGACTCTTCTCAGCCACCTGTGTATCGGTTTGTGATCGACCTTCGAGAGGTCAAAAAGATCGTTGTGCCACAGTTTCCTGTTGTCCCGGACATTACAGCTTTATTGACTATGATCCCTCCCTCAGCTGCTTGTTTTTCTGTTATTGATCTGAAGAACGCTTTCTTCAGTATTCCGATTGCTGAGGAAAGTAGGGATATTTTTGGCTTCTCTTTAGGAGGCCGCAGTTTCCGGTTTAAGCGCGCTCCTCAAGGTTATTGTGAGAGTCCCTCCATTTATAGTCAGGCTTTGAAAACTCAGCTTGATACTCTTGCATTGCCTTCTGGTGCTACTCTTATCCAGTATGTTGATGATCTGTTGGTTGCTGCTGATGATGAAGAAATTTGTAAAGAAGTTACTCTTTCTTTGTTGCGACACCTGTCTGACCTTCATCATAAAGTGTCACCTTCGAAGTTGCAGTATTGCTGCCAAGAAGTGACCTACTTAGGCCATCTCTTATCTAAGGAGGGAAGACGATGGACCCCAGAGCGTATTCAAGCGATTGCCAAAACTACTGTGCAATGCACACAGAGAGAGGTGCGTGCCTTCTTAGGTATCACCTCGTATTGTAGACAGTGGATGCCGAATTTTTCTTTGCTAGCGAAACCTTTGTTGGCACTTACTCTTAAGGACACACCACACCCTCTACCTTGGTCTGACGAACGTCAGAAGAGTTTTTCTGAACTGTGTGATGCATTGTGTTCTGCTCCGGTGTTGGGTACCCCCGACTACAGTAAGCCTTTTACACTTTATGTACACGAGAGAGAAGGTTGTGCGTTGTCAGTGTTGACGCAACAATTTAGAGACAAGCAGCGCCCATGTGCGTATTTTTCAGCTACTTTATATCCGGTAGCTAGGCGTAGCCTAGTTGTTTGAGAGCTACAGCGGCAGCGGCTGTTTCTATCCGACAGTCTGCTGGTTTGGTATTGGATAATACATTGATTGTGATGGTCCCACATGCAGTGGATACCCTATTGAATAGAACGAAGACTCAACATCTTACCAGTGCGCGTTTGTCAGGTTATGAGTTGACGCTTTTGGCTAGCCATGTGCACATCAAGCGGTGGAAGACATTGAATCCAGCTACATTGTTGCCGATTTTTGTAGAGACAGATGTTCAGGAACAGCATGATTGTTTTCTCCGGACAGAGGAGGAAACGAAGGGTAGAGTTGATCTGAAAGATACTCCTCTTTCGAATCCTGATGGTACCCTATGGGTAGATGGTTCATGCTTTAAGCTTCCGAATGGAGAGACGACTGCAGCATATGCTGTCACAACTTTGCACACGATTGTTGAAACAGCACATATTGCACAGAATTCAGCGCAAGCAGCGGAGTTGATAGCATTGACTAGAGCGTGTGTGTTCTCAAAAGGAAAGAGAGTGAATGTTTATACTGATAGCTAAAGAACCGGGCTTTAAGAACCCAGCGGCGCCAGGGGCACGCCCAAAGTCTTCGGATTCACCTGTCTTGGTATACAGAGACACGGAATACTTCTGGGTGGCGTCAAAGACCAGACCAAGTTTATTAGCTGCAGCCAGTAACAGTGATCCTAGAAACACAGCATGGAGTATTTCAGGCGACTGCTCAAATTTGTAGAGCAAGACATCTCCTTTTATACACAATATTCACATTTAGAACATACACCCACTGCGCAAAAATCTAACCAATGGGGTACATTCCCAAACAAAGTATCACATGACGAAAAACTCAGTTTGCAGTGTCCCAACCCAAAGTTAATCATTGGGAATGTCCCAAATTCAATCCCCACAAGCCGGACATACCCATAATTGAAAAGCACAATGCATGTAATAAAGGAGCATAGAAAAGGAAACAATGACAGATAACGAGCAAGATAAGGCATGTGTAAGGAGACTAAAAGTTAACGATGTCCTGAACAGTGATTGGCAATCTCAGACAACGATCAAACAAGGAAATTGGCTCGGCAGGGTCAGTTTCAGGTGAAGGAGTCAGGTCCTTACAATTCACCTCGAAGTCAAGAAAGACCCTGTTAATGTATACCAATACATGGAGGCCAGGCCGCTTCGTTCATTTGACCATATTCGTCGGCCTGCGTGATGGCAATACAAAATGGAGACTTAAACAAAATGGAACCCATGTTCGAGACAAAATCTCCAAATACGTAATAAACTCCCTAGTTAACGTGACAAATTCACTCCATATTAGCCGCACTCACTAAATACGGTCCGACATCACCAAAATCGTGACGGAACCATAACCTTATGAAACAAGGTCCGTTTTGACAGAACCACAGACCCTCCTTTTCCCATTACGTAGGCAATAACCTAAACTCACGTTAATCTGAATCTAGGTCTATATCAATATTTATCAGACCATCAAGGTGTTGCTGGAGCATCATCCTATTACTTTCTACTTCTCTCGAGACAGGTCTCCGCGCACACGTAGTAGCACAAAGACTACAAACGGCGGGAGCACACTGGATGCAAAGACAACAAGAGAAGAGAAAAGCTAAAACCATACCAAGGAAAATCATTTGGACAGCAGTCCCCAAAACCATCCAATCATCGACCAGTCTCCTTCGTCTACATGAATAGACTCAGAAACCTTATGCAATCTGGAAATGGTTTGGTATACTGTCGGGGCATTATCTGGTATGTAAACACAGCAACTAGATTGGATCAATTTGCATACCCCTCCTCGCTCTGCAAGTATGCCATCTAACGCAATACGGTTCTGCAATGTCATAACACGATCATCTTGAAGCTCCGCTGTATTATTACTGAGAGCACCTGCAGTTTCATTTATGGTGGCCTCAACCACTCTCATAAGCTGCCGTATATGTCTGCTATTAGCCATAGGACCCCAAAAGGGTAGGAAACCCTTGAAAAAGTCTCCTACTTCCTGTGCTGCGGTATCTTCCTGATCGAAGACACCTCTAACATATCTTGTTCTGTGATAATCCATAGTAGCCGTGTATGTAGGGGGAGGCAAAAATGCCACATAACATGTGCCTGAAAAATCAGGTGGTAACCATGTATAGGCACTGTCATGACAAACAAAATATCTGCCTTTAGCTGGCATGAACGGAGGAGAAGTCTGGGATGTATAAACATAGGTTTGAGCACACACACTTTCACCTAGCTGAGCTCTCGGATTTCGACCATTACCTCGTAAACAAAAGTGGCCTCGATGGGGTACGATCCAAATCGGGGGAGACCTTTTTCGTCTCTCTTTCTCTGTCAAACTAGTGTTATACCCAGGGACATTCCAACCAATATAAGCTTGTGCCTCATCCTTAGGGATATCATTGTATGCATCAATATCTCAGATCATATCTACTATTCCCTTTATCAGGGCACTATTGCTTGGGTTGTCTCTCATGGATCGCAAGGGATATACCTCATTCGCATAGATGAACATAGTCTGTAAAGCCCATACAGACCCATTGGAAGAAAAAGACAAAACCAGATATGGCATACCTCTATCTGTCGTATGAGGCATAAGACCACATACCCAGCAATTTGTAGTATTAACTACCAACTGATGCTGATGCAAAAGCTGTATAAATGAATTGTTAACGAATTCCGATCTTCTTGTCTGTTCATGTTCAGGCAACGTATAGAATTGGTGCAAAGAAACAGTAGTAAAAGAAAGCATAGGTTGGGTCGTGGGTGCAGAAATCAATGGTGTAGCATATACAATCCAACCCACAAAAGCCAATGTGATACTTAAAAACACAAAAGAACACAGTATAATAAAACATTTGTTACGGACTAATGTACATAATTTCATCTCAAAATTCATTTTCTCATCAACTCTATCAGTTACAAAAGACTCCATCCTCTAACGAGCTGCTCACGGCAATTTTCCCTCTTCACTTAAGTGTGCGTCCAGGCGTCCTAGATGTCCCTAGAACCGCAGACCTTTTGTCAATACGCGGGTCACCCCTTAAGAACTTATACCGTGACCCTGCAGCTGAACCCGGATGGCGTTTCGAAAAAGAAAAAGACAAAAAAAGTCTCTTGTCTGAAAGAGTATAATGCACTAAAAAATATGTGATCTTTATTTGTCCAATCTAATCCGTAAATTATAACGTTCTTTACCGGACACAGTCTGATCCTGAAAAAGTGTCTCTGGATTTGTTGTATCGAGTCTCAACCGCGGAGCAATCAATCAATCAATCAATCATGGCACTTGTATAGCGCGCTACTCACCCGGAAGGGTCTCAAGGCGCTTGGGGAAGGGGTCCATTACTGCTCGAGCAACCAGGTTTTGAGTTGTCTCCTGAAGGCGAGGTGGTCCTGGGTCAGCCGAAGGTGGATGGGGAGGGAGTTCCATGTCTTGGCCGCCAGGTAGGAGAAGGATCTGCCTCCGGCGATGGCTCTTCGGATGCGTGGTACGGCGGCGAGGGCGAGGCTGGCAGACCGTGGCTGGCGGGTGGGCGTGTGGAAGGTCAGGCGGTCGTTGAGGTACTTGGGGCCCAGGTCGTGGAGAGACTTGTGTACGTGGGTGAGGAGCCTGAACGTGATCCTCTTGTTGACTGGGAGCCAGTGCAGGTCCCTCAGGTGGCCGGAGATGTGGTTGCGTCGGGGGATGTCCAGGATGAGTCGGGCGGAGGCGTTCTGGATGCGTTGGAGTCTTTTCTGTAGCAAAGCTGTGGTTCCGGCGTAGAGGGTGTTTCCGTAGTCCAGTCGGCTGGTGACGAGGGCCTGGGTGACCGTCTTCCTGGTTTCGGTCGGGATCTATCGGAAGATCTTGCGGAGCATGCGGAGGGTGTGAAAGCATGAAGAGGAGACGGCGTTGACTTGTCTGGTCATCGAGAGGGAGGAGTCCAGGATGAAGCCCAGGTTGCGTGCGTGGTCTGTAGGCTTGGGGGCGGTGCCCAGGGCTGGGGGCCACCAGGAGTCGTCCCAGGCGGAGGGTGTTGGTCCCAGGATGAGGACTTCGGTCTTGTCTGAGCTTCTTGTAAAACTTCGTCATCCGCACGTTCCGACTGAATCCATTTCAAATGCACATCACTAAAGGGGACAAACTCCACAACTCTCTTGCTTTTTGAATCGGCAACACCATCAGCAATCCATAGGTCATATGGTAAAGGTAATGGCACCCGTTTCGTATGGGTGGCATGCACCCAATGTTTTTTCCCAAAGACTTTCACTGCAGTTCGAGTCGCGAGGAGGACCTGATATGGTCCGATCCAATGGGGCTGTAGATTCTTGGTGCGTTGAAAATTCCGGATAAGAACCCAGTCCCCTGGCTTGAGGACGTGACCTGGGTCCACAGAGGCTGAAGGTAAGGTATCATGCACCTGTTGGTGAAGAACAAGCAATTTAGCAGTCAAATCATGTAAATAGTCAACCAACATAGGGTACTCGATATAGCTATACTTGTTTGGCCTCGGCACACCCCAAGCATTCGCCGGGCGACCAAAGACAATCTTGTGTGGGCTAAGTCCTACACAAGAATGTACTGTCGTTCTTGTGGACAAACGTGCCAATGGCAAAGCATCGGGCCATGCTAGGCCAGAGCTCGCTTGTATCTTAGCCAATTTAAGCTTAAGGGTGCCATTGTAGCATTCAACCAAACCAACTGACTGGGGGTGATTCGCAGCATGAAATTTCTACCTTATTCCCAAACCTGCACACACTTTATCATAATCTGACCCACAAATTCACTTCCGTTGTCACTCCATACCATTCTCGGCAATCCAAACCTAGGGAAAAACTCCTTCAACAAAACCTTGGCTGTAGATAAGGCAGTATTATCCTGAGAGGGTAAGCCTCTATCCATCTTGAAAAAGCGCAAACAACCACAAGGACGTACTTTAGGTTGTTACATCTCTCCATATGAATAAAGTCCAACTGTAGAACCTCAAACGGATACGTCGGAGGAGCAAAATGACCTGCTGGAGTTGGAGTTCCCTTACCAGGATTATGCATCAAACAAACCATACAATATATCACCAGATTCTCAGGACATTTAGGAATTCCAGCATTCTGCCACACTGGAGCCAACAACTTACATATCCCTATTGAACTGATGTGAGCCATTCCATGTGCCATCGTAACCACTGGAAGCACATACGCATTAGGCAACAACCATCGCTGATGTTCTGACAACTCAATCCAACAACCAGTCGAATCCAACATTCCCGTAGTCTCTCTCCACACACTCAATTCTTTCTCTGTGGCTTCAGCCTGAATCGATTTCACACTCTCTATTGTGTCTTCACACATTCCACCTTCCGGAACCCATCTAGCAGGGCCTGCAACATACATTCGACTCGTCACATTCTTCGCCGTTTCTCTCGCTACTTCATCCCCAAACGCATTATTACGACCTACATCATCCGTAACCTTCTTATGTCCACTGTATTTCACAATCGCAACTTGTGTCGGAAAAGTAAGTGACTCAAGAAGTTAATTCACCAACTGTCCATGCTGAATCTTCGTACTATGGGAAGTAAGAAATCCTCTCTCTCTCCATAAACGTCCAAAACTATGAGCAACACCAAACGCATATTGGCTATCGGTATACACAGTCACTCTCTTTCCTTTCGACAACACCCACGCTCTCGTCAGTGCAATCAACTCTGCTGCTTAAGCTGAATTCTGTGGAATACGTGCAGTTTCAACAATCGTGTTCAAAGTCGTAACCGCATACGCTGCAGTCGTATCGCCATTCGGGAGCTTAAAGCATGAACCGTCTACCCATAAGGTACCATCAGAATTCGAAAGAGGAGTATCTTTCAGATCAATTCTACCCTTCGTTTCCTCCTCTGTCCGAAGAAGACAATCATGCTGTTCCTGAACATCTGTCTCTACAGAAATCAGCAACAACGTAGCTGGATTCAATGTGTTGCACCGTTTTATGTGCACATGACTAGCCAAAAGCGTCAACTCATAACCTGACAAACGCGCACTAATGAGGTGTTGCGTCTTCGTTTTATTCAGTAAGCTATCCACTGCATGTGGGACCATCACAATCAATGTATTATCCAATACCAAACCAGCAGACTGTCGGATAGAAACAGCCGCTGCCGCTGTAGCTCTCAAACAACTAGGCAACGCCTTAGCTACCGGATCTAAAGTAGCCGAAAAATACGCACATGGGCGTTGCTTTTCTCCAAATTGTTGTGTCAACACTGACAACGCACAACCTTCTCTCTCATGCACGTAAAGCGTGAAAGACTTACTGTAGTCGGGGGTACCCAACACCGGAGCAGAACACAATGCATCACGCAATTCAGAAAAACTTCTCTGACATTCGTCAGACCAAGGAAGAGGATTTGGTGTATCCTTAAGAGTAAGTGCCAACAGAGGTTTCGCCAACTAAGAAAAATTCGGAATCCATTATCTACAATACGAGGTGATACCCAAGAAAGCACGCACTTCTCTCTGTGTGGATGGTACAGTCATTTGCGCAATCGCTTGTATACGTTCTGGGGTCAGTCGTCTTCCCTCCTTCGACAAGAGATGACCTAAGTAGGTCACTTCTTGGTGACAATATTGCAACTTCGAAGGCAACACTTTATGATGAAGGTCAGACAAATGCCGTAACAAAGAAATAGTAACTTCTTTACAAGTCTCTTCATCATCACAGCGACCAACAAATCATCCACGTACTGGATAAGAGTCGCACCAGAAGGCAAAAAAAAAGAATCAAGCTGAGTCTTCAAAGCCTGACTATAGATGGATGGACTCTCACAATAACCTTGAGGAGCACGCTTAAACCGGATGCTTCGGCCTCCTAAAGAGAAGCCAAAAATATCTCTTCTCTCTTCAGCAATTGGAATACTAAAGAAAGCATTCTTCAGATCAATAACAGAAAACCAGGCAGCCGAAGCAGAGATCATAGTCAGTAAGGCAGTAATGTCCGGGACAACAGGAAACTGTGGCACCACAATCTTATTAACCTCAAGAAGGTCGATCACAAACCGGTACACAGGTGGCTGAGAAGAGTCAGTACGCTTAGGAACAGGCAAAACAGGACTGTTACACACATTACCTCTTGTTTCTTCAATCACATCTTTCTCAACCAAATCATAAATAATCGCTAAAAGAGCTCTTTCACCATCACAAGAGATTCGGTATTGAGGAATGCGAGGTAACTTAACATTCGCCTTGAGGGTAACAACGTAGGGTGGAATCTGCAAAAGGCCAACATCATTAGGACCTGGAGCCCAAAGAGTATCAGGGAGAGAACGCAATTCCAGTGGAAGCCGATCTTTAGACAAATACATCGGAGAAATCATTCTCTTACCCAACATAAGATGTACTCCCGAGGGAGAACAATACAATGTCGCATGCAATCTTTTCAACAAGTCCAAACCCAACAAATTCTCACCACAACCTGTCGTAAGAATTAGAGGTGCTTCCAATTCACAAGACCCAACAGAAAGAGACAAGAAACTGGGTTACGAACTGGGGCGCCAGAAAATCCTACTGAAACATTCGTCAAGCCAGACAAAGGTGCGCCAGGGAGTTTAGAGTGCATGATAGAACTCTTCGCCGCACCAGTATCCAAAAGAAAAGGTTCTGACACACCTGATGTACTCACTTCAACATAAGGACCACTCTGGTCTACTGGAACTGACACTACTCCCTCTCTTTGTCTATGGCTGTCCTAGCTATCATTAAAATCAGCATTCTCACTTTCAACATAATAATCATCAGCATAATATTAAGCAGACTGACCAGACAAAACATTCTGCTGATCAAAACAATTCATAGAATTCTGAGGGGGAAAGGAACGTCCATTCTGGGGGAACACACCACGTCCTCTACCCCTAGGTACTTGCTGGACACCACGACCTCTCACACCAGACGTACCATTCGCACGTTGTAGCAGAATCGGGCAACTATGCTTGAAGTGGCCTTCCTCTCTACAATAAGCGTACTGATTAGGGCCTAGCGGAAGTCGCGGAGGAAAAGGCAATCTCTGAAACTGTGGAGGTTGCTGAAACTCACGCTGATTAAGGTGAGGCGGATACACCTGCTGTAAAAGAACCTTCGTCTTTAATTCTTTAGTCTTCTTCTCTGCTTTATCTTTCTCATCTTTATCTCTATTCTCGTAATATTGTGCAGTAGCCAATATCTGGGCCGAAGAAGAAACAGCCCATGAACTCTCAGAGTCCTTCAACTTCTTACAAAGCTCGGGCAACAAATTATAGACAAACTTATCCACAAACAAGCTTTGGCCACCTTCTGTACTCACATCTTGACCACTATGATCGATGAATGTTTCTTCAAACCTAGTGAAGAAATCATACATGCTTTTGTCTTTCTTCTGCTTGCATGCTGCTAACTTGTCCCAATTCACTCGCATAGGAGGCATCAAAGTTTTCATTAATTTAATAATCCTACCGGGTAGGTCTGCAACTAAAGGCTCAGGTTTAGCCCCTCCTATCTGTCGACCATCTGCAGCAACAATATTAACCCACGTATCTCCTAACTCTCCTGCATGATCCTTGTGACGGATCTTCGCCCACAAAGGTTGAGGGACTACATTTCCCAACAACATATCTATGTCAGCTAAATTCATCACACATGCATCAACTGTCTGGGACAACTCCTTATAATAACCTGCAGGATTTTTACTGGGGTCAGGCAAAGCATGCTTAAGAGCCAGGACTTCAGCTCTCTTCCAAGGAACATGTACCCATACACACTGAAAATGAGCCGGTACTGCCGCAATACCTTGATTAAGATTAGCCACAACTTCCTCTCTCCATACAGGGGGAACCTCTCTCATCGGATACTGCTTCACTTTTCTCCTAACAGAAGGGTCATGTTCAAACAACGACTGAGAAGGAAGTCTACACCTAAATGCAAGAAGCGTCTCTACCGCTTCCTCAACATCGGGACCCACTATCGTCCCTTTAGCAAAGTCCGACTGAACATTAAGTAATTCCGATGGAATCGGACCCAATTTGGTATCGTCCCATTCTTCACGAAGGAAAGTACACATAACATCAAAAACATACCTTTGTTTTGGTGCTTCCCACTGTAGGAAAACATCCATAACCGCTTGCAGATCATACCTGGAGGCATTCAAAACCCATCTACGAGCAAGGAGATCTAACACTGTCCGCTCCTCGGAACTAGGGAGCTGACTACACATTTGTTTACGTGCAGAAACTGGGGTCATAGTTAGTGACCCAAAGAGAGGAGACAAATGGCTAGTAACAGTCTCAGTCATTCGTTGTCGAGCAGAAGGAGAAGAAGTTGACATGAGGACAGGAGACAAAGTGTTTTGAGACGACAAAGACATAGGGTCAGTAGAAAAGGAAGTTGAAGGCAAAGGAGTAGAAGGCAAAGGAGCTTGAGGCAAAGCTGTAAGCAAAGCTGGCGGCCTTAGAGAAGGCTGCGCCTGAAGTGGGAGAACCAACTGTGGAAGAACGGGTGGCTGAACAACAGCAGGAGGTTTAACAACTGGAGGTTGCGGAGGTGCATAGCACTCTGCACATAAGGGGTGGTGATCTCAACAAATGCAACATCAAAGGATCCTTTTCAGGGTTCTTAGTCACATTCGGAAGAAGAGGTGGCAAAGCCGGATAACATTTATCAATGGCCATGCAGTGTTGTCTATCTGACACCTCAATCGCACAATCTTCTTCATCTTCTTTAAACTGCCTAGCAGCTTGCATTATCGACATATTCTTCTCTTTCCTATCTCTTTTAGCTTGCTTAATTTCTCGCTGTTTGGCTTCCTTACGCCAGAGGCGGAAAGAGTCAAACATCGCCGGCTGGGCTTTCTTCCTAAATAGAGCAACTTCCAAATTATCTAAAACATCTTATTCAAAACTACCATGTTGTGGCCATCTTAGAACACCATCTTTTCGTGTATAGCGGACACATACTTCATTATACATAATGGGACCCACACCATGCTTTGAATAGAGCTCATAAGTCGGAGTTCCAACCGGAGGTATCGGACACGAGTCCTCCAATCGGGAATCCCTGTTACAACTACAACAAAACAAATTCCTAAGTTTGCTAAGACCAGGCATCTTCGCTCACTAATCTAGCTTCAAACTTCAAGGGGTTATCAAACACGATATACTCGCAAATGTACGAGCCCCTCGGCTTTGGTATTTGCAAAAACCAAATCAAAGAACCCAAGAAACAGAACCAAGTCGTGGGAGCGACCCACTTATACTTAACCAAAATGTCTGTCACGCCACCAGAAGACCGTCTATCGTCTCGCCTTACAAATCATCACAAAAGGGTCCAAGACAGGGCGACAGTCAGGGCAGCAGTCCTTCGTAGCCGTCGGAAAGGGGAAGCCTCGCAGCAAAAACCTTCAGTCCACATTCGACATGCAGGTGTTGATGAAGTGGGGGCCCTCCTCCAGAATTTCCTCACGAGCTCCTCACAATCTTCGGGCTTAGACCGGTACCATTGAAGTCGCCCCACGTTGGGCGCCAGTTGAAGAACCGGGCTTTTAGAACCCAGCGGCGCCAGGGGCACGCCCAAAGTCTTCGGATTCACCTGTCTTGGTATACAGAGACATGGAATACTTCTGGGTGGCGTCAAAGACCAAGTTTATTAGCTGCAGCCAGTGATCCTAGAAACACAGCATGGAGTATTTCAGGAGACTGCTCAAATTTGTAGAGCAAGACATCTCCTTTATACACAATATTCACATTTAGAACATACACCCACTGCGCAAAAATCTAACCAAGGGGTACATTCTCAAACAAAGTATCACATGACGAAAAACTCAGTTTGTAGTGTCCCAACCCAAAGTTAATCATTGGGAATGTCCCAAATTCAATCTCCACAAGCCGGACAAACCCATAATTGAGAAGCACAATGCATGTAATAAAGGAGCATAGAAAAGGAAACAATGACAGATAACGAGCAAGATAAGGCATGTGTAAGGAGACTAAAAGTTAACGATGTCCTGAACAGTGATTGGCAATCTCAGACAACGATCAAACAAGGAAATTGGCTCGACAGGGTCAGTTTCAGGTGAAGGAGTCAGGTCCTTACAATTCACCTCGAAGTCAAGAAAGACCCTGTTAATGTATACCAATACATGGAGGCCAGGCCGCTTCGTTCGTTTGACCATATTCGTCGGCCTGCGTGATGGCAATACAAAATGGAGACTTAAACAAAATGGAACCCATGTTCGAGACAAAATCTCCAAATACGTAATAAACTCCCTAGTTAACGTGACAAATTCACTCCATATTAGCCGAACTCACTAAATACGGTCCGACATCACCAAAATCGTGACGGAATCGTAACCTTATGAAACAAGGTCCGTTTTCACAGAACCACAATAGCCAATACGCATTTGGCGTGGCTCACAATTTTGGTCGCTTGTGGAAAGAGAGAGGATTTCTTACTTCCCATGGTAGAAAAATTCAGTATGGACAATTAGTGAGTGAACTTCGTGAATCACTTACTTTGCTGACCCAAAGTGCGATAGTGACGTGTAGTGCGCATAAGAAGGTTACGGATGATTTGGGTTGAGGGAATGCGTTTGCAGATGAAGAAGCGAGAGAAACGGTAAAAGATGTGACGAGTCGGATGTATGTTGCAGGTCCTGCCAGATGGGTTGTGGAAGGAGGAATGTGTGAAGATACAACAGAAAGTGTGAAGATGATTCAGGCAGAAGCTACTGAGAAAGAATTGAGTATGTGGAGAGAGAGTACGGGAATGTTGGATTCAACAGGCTGTTGGGTTGAGTTGTCAGAGCACCAGCGATGGTTGTTGCCGGATGCATATGTGCTTCCGTGGTTACTATGGCTCATGGGTTGGCTCACATTAGTTCAAAAGGGATATGTAAGTTGTTGGCTCCGGTATGGCAGAATGGTGGAATTCCTAGGTGTGCTGAGAATTTGGTTAAACACTGCATGATTTGCTTGATGCATAATCCTGGAAAGGGAACCCCAACTCCAGCGGGTCATTTTGCTCCTCCAACGTATCCGTTTGAGGTGCTGCAGATAGACTACATTCATAAGGAAAGATGCAATAACTTGAAGTATGTCCTTGTGGTTGTTTGTGCCTTTTCCAGATGGACAGAGGCCTACCCCCTAAAGGATAATACTGCCTTGTCTACAGCCAAGGTTTTGCTCAAAGAATTCTTTCCCAGATATGGCTTGCCGTGGATGGTATAGAGTGATAATGGAAGTGAATTTGTGGGCCAGATTATGAAGAAAGTATGTGCTGGTCTGGGTATCAAACAGAAATTTCGCGCTGCGAATCACCCCCAGTCAGCAGGCCTGGTCGAGTGCTATAATGGCACTCTGAAGCTGAAGTTGGCCAAGGTGCAAGCGAGCTCTGGTCTTACATGGCCCGATGCCTTACCATTGGCACTTTTGTCTATGAGAACGACAGTACATTCTCGCGTGGGACTTAGCCCGTACGAGATTGTTTTTGGACGCCCGGCGAATGTCAGGGGTGTGCCGAGGCCTAAGAAGTACAGTGAAATCGAGTACCCTATGTTGCTTGACTACTTACATGATTTGACTGCTAAATTGTGTGTTCTTCACCAACAGGTCCATGACACTTTGCCTTCAGTTTCTCTAGACGCAGGCTACACGATTCGACCTGGCGACTGGATTCTAACCAGGAATTTCCAGAGGTCAAAGAACTTGGAACCACGATGGACCGATCCATACCAAGTCCTGTTATCAACTCGGACTGCTATTAAGGTGTTCGGCAAGAAAAACTGGATACATGGTACCCATTGCAAGAAGATACCTTTGCCCTTACCGCACGATAAGTGGGTCCAGGAAGGTGTTGCCGATTCCGAGAGTGAAAGGGTTCCGAGATTTGTACCTTTTAGCGATGCACATCTGGAATGGACTCAGTCAGAACATGCAGATGATGAAGTCTTGCAAGAAGCTGTGCCGCCGTGTTTGAGACTTGATACTACGCACCCAGAGACACTCTTTCAGGATCAAACTGTGCCTGGTAAAGAACGCTACAACTTAAGGTCTAAAAAGGGCAAATAAAATCTGAATTTTTTTGTGAATTACACTCTTTCAGACAAGAGACTATTTTTCTTTTTCTTTTTCGAACCACCATCCGGGTTCAGCTGCAGGGTCGCGGTATAAGACTTAAGGGGTGGCCCGCGTATTGATGAAAGGTCTGCGGTTCTAGGGACGTCTAGGACGCCTGGACGCACACTTGAGTGAAGAAGGAAAATTGCCGCGAGCAGCACGTTAGAGGATGGAGTCTGTTGTAACTGAAAGAGAGGTTGAGAGAATAGATCTTAAGACCAGATTTTGTACATTGATACATAGCAAATGTTTTATAATATTGTGCTTTTTGACGTTTTTAAGTATCACATTAGCTTGTGTGGGTTGGACTGTCTATGCTACACAACATACATCTACACCCACCTCCCAACCTATGTTTTCTTTCACTACTGTTTCTTTGCAACAGTTTTATACGTTGCCTGAACATGAACAGACAAGGAGATCAGAATTTGTCAACAACTCATTCATACAGTTGTTGCATCAGCATCAGTTAGTAGTAAATACCACTAATTGTTGGGTTTGTGGTCTTATGCCTCATACGACAGATAAAGGTATGCCATATTTGGTTTTGCCTTTTTCTTTTAATGGGTCTGTGTGGGCTTTTCAGACCATGTTTATCTATGCAAATGAGGTACGCCCCTTACGTTACCTTAAAGATAACTCGAGCAATAGTGCCTTGATAAGGGGAATAGTAGCTATGATCCGAGATATTGATGCATATAATGCTATCCCTAAGGATGAGGTGCAGGCTTACATTGGTTGGAACGTGACTGGATATAGTACCAGCTTGACAGAGAAGGAGAGATGAAAAAGGTCTCCCCCTATTTGGATTGTACCCCACCGAGGCCATTTTTGTTTGCAAGGTAATGGTCGGAATCCGAAAGCTCAGCTAGGTAAGAGTGTGTGTGCTCAAACCTATGTCTATTCATCTCGGACTTCTCCACCGTTTGTGCCAGCTAAAGGCACATATTTTGTTTGTCATGACAGAGCCTACACATGGTTGCCACCTGATTTTTCAGGAACGTGTTATGTGACGTTTCTGCTCTCCCCCTACATACACTACTGCTTCAGACTATCATAGAATGAGATATGGTAGAGGTGTCTTCAATCAGGAAGATACTGCAGCACACGAAGTAGGAGATTTTTTCAAGGGCTTCCTGCCCTTTTGGGGTCCTATGATCAATAGTAGGCATATTCGACAGCTTGTCCGCGTTGGTGAAGCTACTATTAATGAGACAGCAGGTGCTCTTAGTAATGTTACAGCTGAGATTCAAGCGGACCGCCTTATGACTTTGCAGAACCGTATGGTATTAGACATTATACTTGCAGATCGAGGAGGAGTATGTAAATTGATTGGATCCAGTTGCAGTGTTTATATACCAGATAATGCCTCTACAGTGTACCAAGCCATCTCTAGGTTGTATAAAGTCTCTGAGTCTATCCATGTAGACGAAGGAGACTGGTCATTGACGGGATGGTTTTGGGGACTGCTGTCCAAATGGGGATGGAAGATTCTGAAATTCCTTGGTATGGTTTTAACCATCCTTTTCTCTTGTTGTCTTTGCATCCAGTGTGGTCCCGCCATTTGTAGTCTTTGTGCTACTATGTGTGTTCAGAGATCTGTCCCGAGAGAAGTAGAGAATCATAAGATGATGCTACAGCAACACCTTGATGACCTAATGAATATCTATATAGACCTAGATTCAGATTAACATGAGTCTTAGGTTATTGCCTACGTAATGGCAAAAGGAGGGTCTGAGGTTTTGTAATTCTCAAGTCTGACTCCATTTTGTTCTGTGCCACCATTTTGTGTTGCCCTCACGTAGGCCTGTGAAGGTAGCCTGGCGAACAAAGTGGCCTGGCCTTCTTAGTTCATGTATACATTAACTAGGTTTCTTTTTGACTCTGAAATGAACTGTAAGAAACTGACCTCTTCACCTGAAACTGACCTCGCCAAGCCAATTTCCCTTATCGATCTTTGTCTGAGATTGCCAATCAATGTTCAGGACATCGTTAACTTTTAGTTTCCTTGCACTTGCCTTATCTTGTTCAGCATCTGTTACTGTTTCTTTTTAATGTTTCTTCATTACATGGGTTATGCTTTCAAATATAGGGTTGTCCGGCTTGTGGAGATTGAATTTGGGACATTCCTAATAATTAACTTTTGGGTTGGGATACTGTAAATTGAGTTTTTGTTATGTGATACTTTGTTTGAAAATGTACCTTATTGGCTAGAATTTTGTGCAGTGGGTGTACATTTATAATGTGAATATTGGGTATTAAAGGAGACGTCTCGCCTTAGTAAAATGAGCAGTCTCCTGAGAATTTACACCGTGATGTATTTCTAGGATCACTGTTACTAGCTGCAGCTAATAAACTTGGTCTCTGATGCCATCCAGAAGTATTCCGTGTCTTTGTATACCAAGACAGGTGAACTCGAAGATCTTAGGCGTGCCCCTGACGCCGCTGGGTTAAACCCCGGTTCTTCACATTGGTACCCATGCGCTATACAAAAACTGCAGAATAGAATGAAATAATACAGGAAAAGGAGTGGTTGGATGCAATGCTGGTAGATTCCACTATCACAAAAGTCATTAAGTTTGTGAAGACAAGTTGGTGTTTAAAAAATGTATGTGATGATGACGTCAAGCCTTTTCTGGTGTGTGAAGGATGAACTGAGTTGGTATTCTGTTGAGACGTACTAAGTTGGAAGCTTCTAGAAGAGTTAGGGAACGATTTGTTGAAAAGGCTCATGAAAGTCACGCAGGGATTTCTAAAACTAAAGAAATAGTTTGTGGAATGTATTGGTGGCCTGAAAGGATTTAATAGAAGAATGAAAAGTGCAGGAATGTAGTGCTTATTCTAGTAGTGACAAGATATTAAAGTGTCACATGCAACCTTTGGTTGTTCGCAAGTTACCCATTGGTCCATGGGAAGAACTTGCTTTTGGATATTGTTGGACCCATCAGAATCACAAGCACAGATCGTTATATGTTTAGCTGTATAGATCTGTATTCTAGATGGCCTGAAGTGAAGATAGTTAGCTCTATTGAAACAAAAGACATTATTGTATGTTTTTGGAGGAAATTTTTGAGAGGGAGGGTTATCCTTCCTCTCTTTTGACTGACCATGGAGTTCAAATTTCTTCAAAACAAATGAAAAAATGTCTTCCGTGCAGGGGTATTACTCACAAAAAGTCAGCACTCTATCATCCTAAAGCTAATGGTTTGATTGAACGATTTAATGAGATACTAAAAGAGACAGTACAATTATCGGTTGCACCATGTAAGTAATGGGTTAAGGACGTGAGGGAAAAGGTAAAAATCTACAGCTTAACACCTCATTCTACAACTGGGAGGTCTCCATTCGAAGTATTCAAAACCAGAAAACCCAATTTTTTGATGTTTCCTACGTAGGTCTATGAAAAAAGAGGTTTGACCACTTAATTGGTGGTAGGAAAGGAAGTGGCAGAGAAGTAGTGAATAGCATGCTGAGGAGAAAGAATGAGTTTGATGCTTGTAAAAGAGTAAGGAAAACAAGTGTTAATGGGGGTGACTGGGTCAAGATCAAACTACCTAAGGCAAAGTCTGGTTATTCCAAGTTCAGTAAGATGATGAAAGTCGCACATTTTTTTATAAAGGATATTAAGACTGAAGATAATAGATTTTGGAACCTTAATAGATAAACACTGTGACATAAATACACCCATGCGAATTCAGAATGCTGCTAAATGGAGAAACAACGATTCTAGTACACCAAAAAAAAAACAAGATGGTGGTGATTGACTTTCCTATTTTCGGGAGCCCATGGCCATCAAGAGGCCTGGTTATTTTAAACACTATGTAACAGAAATTTGATCTTTGTATCTGTTTACTCTTACGTGTGAACTTAACAGTGTATATGTGATGGAATTGTAAAAAAAAAAATATTTTTAGAATTTTGGTCGTAAGGTGTGTGGTATCTAAGTTACAGGTAATGATGAGGTGAGGATTAGAATTTTATGACCTCATAGGTGTTTAGTGGAAAAGTTCCTATGAGTGTGAGAGGCAGTTGAACCAGCAGGTTGGCTGAGGTCTTTTCCCCATGCTTACTTGATAAGGTATAAACTCCTAAGTTATTAACCCTTGTCTGAATAGTGATAACTTCACACGTTTTTAAGGCCTTTAAAACAAAGATGAGAGAGAGTGTGCGTGTTTCTGTCATAGTGGGCATGTAAAAATCCCAGGAGAAATCTGACACAGACACTTCACATTACTCAACTGAAAACACTTGTACCCAACTATTTACTACAGAATGCATTTTTTAGAAGAGTGTGACACCCAAACATCAGCCCTGGAGTTTCGACCCTGGCAATCACTCACATTACATGATAGCTACTTGCTTTTTATTTTAACTATATTTATTGAGATTTTGTATTGCTCACTACAGGGAACAGTGCAAATAGTACAACCATTACAGTAGAGTACAGCATACTGCATAGCAATAATGTACAATTCAGCTCCTTGTCCATGCACATATAAATAAATGGTATCTGGACAATGTTTGAAGAATGAACATGATAACCGAACCAAACCGTGAGCCGTATTAGGACCTGGGGGTCTGGGTTGCACTTTTATGATATAGAGTCTGCAAGCCTTCTTAACAGTACTGCAATGTGGTCAGATTGGGGGGGGGTAGTTTACCCAGCACCTATTGTACTCTATCTTGTGACAATATGGCAGGGAGAGCCAGCCATAGGGGGCAGCAGGGGGAAGAGAAAGGCGGCAGGTAAGGAGAGGATAGTGCAAGTGGGGGGTCCAAAGTATCTACTTAGTCAGGTGTTGTGATGTGTCTGGGTAGCCCAAGGTGGCACAGCTGTCAGGCATGAACTGAAGAGCGGTGAGGAGATCATCCCTTGTGGCTGCATAAAGTGCTTTGGCTTCAGCCCTGCCCCATTTAATAGTCAATGCCTGCCAGCTTGTCGTACCAAATAGTGTGTTTGCTTCCCAGTGCATTGAAATAATTAGCCGGGCTATTAACAACGCTAAGTCAATGAACTGATTAGAGGTGCTCGCAACTTTGTGACACCTGTACAGTCCTAACAGGCCACTGGTCACACAGTCCAGGTCTGTATGGCCTGCTACTCTGGCCAGGGTCTTAGTGACCTCCGACCAAAAAGTAGCTCCAGAACATATGCAGCATGGCTGACTGCGGAGCACTGCAGTGCAGGCAATCAGGAGAAGTTGTGGCATATATTTTGTGTAATTTAGCCAGGGTGAGGTAAGCCCTGTGTAGGATGATATGTTGTATGTATTGGAAACGCCTATTACTGGAGACCTTGCGTGGGTGTGCCAAGATTCTATCCCTCTCCTTTTTGGTCATCTCACGTCCAATAGCAGTCTTCCAGGTGTGCCTCAGTGTTATCAGCGAGTCCTGTGTTTGATGTGCAAGGGCTTTAGTAAGTCAAGTGATCAGCTGATGGCCAGTACCCATAGTTTGCAGTGTTCACATCGAGGGGTGCGAGTCAGGTTCTGTTTCAACTATGTCCCATAGTCAATCCAGTTCCTCCAGTAGTTGCGTGTACACCAAGAAATGTCCCGCCGGGAGGTCCATACTTTCTGACTGTTGTAAAAGGAGATAGGGGCTCCATAATGGAATAGGTCGGGCAGGGAATCCACCTCGCCATCTCACAAAGTTCCATCCCCTCTCTCCCCACTCGCATCCGGAAGGGCCGTAGGGATTGCGTGACAATATTGACAAAAAAATATTGCGAACATACTGCAGCATCTCTGCTATGATCCACAATACCGTTCTATGGTTTGCATATGCCACTCTCAAGAGGGTGCCAGAGGGAGAGAGCAAGACTCCATTTGGGAAAAATAGTCCCAGAACCTAGCGCAGTGCCCTTTCCTCAGAATCCATCCCAATCTCTGCCATATGGCTTCCTGTAGAGTAATAGGTTTCTCTTGTAGAAAGACAATATACACTCCTCTCCTCTTAATATATTGGTGGACCGAGTGGTGTTTTTCTGTCCTGCTCATCCTTTGGACATGCCAGGTTAGTAACAGTAGCTTTGTGTGGTATTCGTAGTCGCTCTAAGGCAGGGAGAACAGGGGGGTGGGCGTGGGCCCTGCAACACACTGGTTAGTGAGCAGACAACATTTAGGACTAGTGGTATAAAAGCTGTGGGGCTCGAAAATAACAATGAACAACTCCCATTCCCACAGTGGCAGAGTAAAATTTAGCTGCCCAAATGAGGCATATTAGTTCAATGTAGTGTGGGGTCTGTGGTGAGGTATCTTGATATCCAGCAGGTTCCCACAAAGGCAAGAGGAGGTGCCTTGTACAAGCAATTGTACAGGCACAGGTAGGACAGCTTCTCAAGCCTTAGAAGCTGTCCTACCTGTGTTGTTGAAACTGATGCTGGCCAACATGCCCTTCATTGTCTAACAAGTTCAAGCACAACAACAACAGCAGCACAGGCCCAAGGAGGTTGTAGACAGGGATTACAGAACCTGCATGAGTTACACTTTTTATAAATCACGTCCTTAAGCTACAAAGATTACTATCCAGCCTCCAAGAAATTAGTTTAATCTGCTGCTTTCGTGAAACAACATCAAGATGTACTGAATGTTGATAACTATTCGTTTTTGGAGCCCTGAAGAAGTCTCAATGTGTGAGACGAAACGCGTCGGCTAAGAAGGGAATCCATTTTGTGTTCTTGGATTGTTACCTGACCTGTATTTTGAAAATAAAGAACTTTGGAAAAGAAAAAAATTTCTCTGAATTCCGGATTCATTTTATCACAGGACGATCATATGTATTGATAAGCGTGGCTCAAATCCACCTGAGTGACTTACCACACTCACCTATAGTAACTCTGCAAGAAGTCAGCCGGACAGTGGAGAAGAATAAACAAGTTATTTTATTAGGCCACAAACTCCCATATGAGAGGGCCCTGTCCGACCATCACCCCAAAGAGTGTGCAGAGAGGACTGACTCTCTTCATCACAGCAGTACATTATAATGCAACACAGTACATTAGGGTACGCCCCTTCTGGAAAATTACTGAAACCCAGACAGAGGAACAATGCCCTCATACAGTAGGCATCTGCACCTGCAAGAGATACATTGCTATCTTTACTCAAGGCCGCGGAGCTAGGCTTCAGCGTCTCTGGGGCATGAGAACATTACTGATAAAGAGACTTGTTAGTTTCGGCCACAGTTAGCTAAGAAACGAAAACTGCTGTCTTAGTGAAATTTTCTAGTCCTACGGGAGGGGCATATGAGCGAGTGCGACTCGCAGGCTCAGGGAGGTATACAAAATGGAGGCACACGGGCTAAGCTAAGAAACTAATATCATCACACATATAATTGAATAATCACGTAACAAGCAAGAGTAAAGCAAACACGTGTATATATACGCACTTCATCAGTTAGTCACATGATGCTAACTCACATATAAAGATAGGGATGGGTGAGGCACCAAAAAGTGAATTCTATCAGACCCTCCTTTTAGCATCATTGGCTAACTGCAGCCACTCATTTATTTGCCAAAAGGTAGCACCTTCACAACCATTCTAAGGACAGGGCATCATATTTATTTGAAAACATCATCTGCAATAAGCATCATCCAATGTGCATCAGGAAGTTCCGTGATAATAGAAGCAGTATATTGACCTGACACCTTCTTTTGTTGTCACAAATTTGTAGCACACATTGAGCAACAGGGAGGAAGGCAGTATACACAGAGGCAACACGTCAGTAGAATGCTCACAACACCAACCAGACCCATCAATATTTTCCAACCCCAAGAGGAGAAAGCACCCCAGAGCCACCCTTGTAAGGACCATGTCCCGTTATCCTGATGAAGTTCAGTCGCTAATCTATGGAGTTTCTGTACAGCTAAGTTAACAGTCGGAGCTGAGTCTGGAATATATACACAACAAGACGTCCCGATGACGCGACAGGCCCCGCCCCTATCTGCCAAGATGACGTCAAGCACCATCCTATTCTGAATCGTAAATAATCTCATAGCCTGAATCTCAACAGACATGTTAGTTGCAATGTCAGCTTCAGTAAGGACTACCTTCTCCATTACCCTGGACAATCGTCGAATGGCCCTACTGTTAAATATCGGACCCCAGAAAGGCAGAAGACCCTTAGAGAAATCAGTCCATTGTTGTAGAGAAGTGTCTGTCTGATCAACGTCATCTACCTGAAGTTCCCTCCTTTTACGCTGCTCTTGTGGACTGGGAAACCTACGATGAGTCTTGTGATAGTCAGAGGGAGCCACATATACGGGCGGAATCATATAAGCTAGGTAACATACCCCACCCCAACCTTCAGGCAACCATAAGTATCCGTTATCTCCGCACACAAAATAAATGCTGGGGGGAGTAACCAAGGATGGACTGAGAGGCAAAAGTATTGATGCTGTCACGTTACAAGAACTATTGCCGACCTTGATGGGGCCCCTACCCTCTATACAAAAAAATGGTGACGGACCCACTACAGCCAAGGGTATCAAAGACTTAACACTGTCATTGCCTTTTGGTGGGTGCCTGTAGGACAGGGAGGAATTCAGTTGCAAAAAACTTTCTCTAACTTTGTCAGTATCATTTGGAATCAAAAACCGGCCCACCTTTTTCTCACACGTCTCTATAAATGTCTGGTCAAAACGTCCATCAGTATATAGCCGTCCAAGGGAAGAGGGGGGCAGAGGGCGAACTCGCATTGTCATTGTCGAACCCCTATTTTGCAGTCGAGGAGTCAGAAGATCTGGCTGCTGAAAATATTTAACCAGACCTATGAGAGTATACCACCCCACCCAACTATTCACAGGTGTCAAGGGGAGAGCTAAAAATCTATCCTTTTTGTAAGCAGCAGAAGGCAAGAGCCCACAGACCCAACAGTCAGTAATGTTTGTGGTCGCGTGGGCATGGTGCAAAGTCTTTATAAAAACATTTTCTTTGTAACCTCGTCTAAGCATTCGTTCACCATAATCCACAGTAATAATGTTATGTTCAGGAACAGCAGTAGGTGTGGGTGCAAACACATGTACAGGATAAACTTTATCCATGAAAAACAATATACCAAGAGCCACCAGGAAAGCAATGAGCACTATAATAAGGAGTACTATTTTTCCCCTCCGGGAAAGGGCCAACCAAGGGGAAGCAGGCAAAGGTCTTCGAGGAGCCGCAAAGGGCTGCTCCTCATCAGGGATGGGGCGGCCAAAAGGGTGCATAGTGAAATTGCAAAAAAAGATATCAAAATGAGGAAAAGATACTCTAAAAAAAAATAGTCCCAGACAATCCTAGAAACCGGCCAGAGGGGTTCTTCAACCCTAAAAAGGGATCTTCTCCCTGTGTCCTTCAAAGCCTCACAGGCAGGCTTTTACCGTCCATACCTTAATCCCACGTCGCTTGACACACAGCAATTGAAACAGAGGAGCACTTAATCTGGGCCCCACACCACTCTATAGTCTCATAGAACACAATCTTCGGCTAAACACCAGGGCTCTTACAAGTCCATCCCTACCACTAAATCTTCTTTTATATCAGAATCTCCGCTAAGCCCTTCTTCCAGTGTTTAGTCCAGTACTCTTTCACTTTTTTCGGGGCCGCAGATTATAACGAGGGCTCCCTCGCACTTCGGGGTCAGTGAACAAAACAGGTGTATCTGTAGCATGAACTGAACTCTTTGACGCCTTTTCACTAGTAGCAACGGGAGTAACGGAGCTTACTGGAGCACTTTGTTCTGCATGAGACTTTGCGTTTGTCTTTTCACCTTGCTCCTCTCCCCTCAGTGAAGCATCCGAGAAGGGAACGTATCTGGGTAGTTGCTCATGTTCCTCATCAGCAATGCCTTCTCTCACCCATTTGTCGTAGGGTAACGGTAGCGGAACCTTTTTTACATGTGAAGCGTGCGTCCACGCTTTTCTGCCCTCAACTCGAAGTGCGGTACGTGTTGTGAGGAGAACTTGTCTTGGCTCCGACCATCTGGGCTCCAGGCAGGATTTCCGCTGGTATCTTCTTACGAGGACCCAGTCGCCAGGTAGAATGGAGTGTCCAGGCCCCTCCGGCAACGGTTTCAGGGTGTCTGCTACCTGCTGATGAATAGAACGAAGATCTTTAGTCAAAGCATACAAGTAGTCTATCAACAGAGGATATTCTATCTCTGCAAAACATTTGGGTCTGGGTACTCCCCAAACGTTGGCCGGACGGCCAAATATTACCTCGTAAGGGGAGACACCCGTTTTGGAATTAACTGTCACTCTGGTAGAAAGCAAGGCTAAAGGAAGGGCATCTGGCCAACGGAGTCCCGTACTCTCCTGTATTTTGGCCATTTTCAATTTCAATGTTCCATTAAACCTTTCCACAAGCCCCGCGGCCTGAGGGTGTTGGGCCGCGTGGAACTTTTGGGAAATCTGCAAGCCCTTACATATCTGTTTCATCAACTCAGCATTGAAGGATGTGCCATTATCACTCCAGATCACCCTAGGCAATCCGAAACGGGAAAAATACTCCTTAATCAACATTTTTGCAGTAGAAATGGCTGTACAATCTTTTGTTGGAAATGCCTCCACCCATCTGCTGAAAGCGCATACAACCACCAGGACGTATTTAAGATTGTTAACCCTTTCCATTTCAATATAGTCCATCTGAATCACTTCAAAAGGGAAAGAGGGGGTGCAAAATTTCCCGCTGGGACAGGCGTTCCCTTCCCTGGATTGTGCCTCAAACATACCATACACTGCTGGACCAAATGAGTCGCCACTTTAGAAATATTTTTATTGCTCCACACCGGGTCCAGCAGCTTACATATACTTTTGGCACTAATATGTGCCGGCCCATGAGCCATCGTCACCACTGGGAGCACATATGCGTTCGGAAGTAACCATCGTCTCTTATCGGTCACATCTGTCCAACATTCATCAGCATCCAATCGCCCCCCACCATCCTTCCATGTCCTCAATTCATCCTTGGTCGTTTTTTCCTGTATATTTTTTACACTCTGTACAGTATCTGCAAACATGTTAACGTCTGGTACCCATCTAGCTGGGCCTGCCACAAACATCCGTGGTAATTTTGTCCGAGCAGTCTCTTTCGCTGTTTGATCTGCAAAGGCATTGCCTCGTCCCACATCATCCACTATTGTCTTGTGCGCGCTACACTTTATCACAGCCAGTCGCTTGGGTAACGTCAATGCTGTCAACAGTCGTAATATCAGCGGACCATGCTGTATACGTTGTCAATGTGAAGTCAGAAATCCCCGTTCCGCCCACAATCGCCCATAATTATGAGCCACGCCAAAGGCGTATTGGCTGTCAGTATAAATGTTCACGTCCAGTCCCTCACTCAGTTCACATGCTCTCAGTAAAGCTATAATTTCTGCAGCCTGGGCCGAATTGTAAGGTATTCTAGAGGTCTCCACTACCGTCTGTAATGTCGTTATCGCATATGCTGCTGTCGATGTACCATCCGAAAGTTTGAAACAAGACCCGTCTACATACAATTCCCCATCCGGATCATCTAAGGGCTTATCCGTCAGATCCACCCTCCCTTTCGTCTCCTCCTCTGTCCGAAACAAACAGTCATGTATGTCATCGTCCTTTGCATCTGTTGGGATAGGTAACAATGTGGCAGGATTCAGTGTAGCACATCTCTTTATCGTCACATGGGGTGCAAAAAGGGTCATCTCATAGCCGGTAAGACGAGCACTAGTTAAATGCTGCGTCTGTGTTCTGTTTAACAAAATGTCCACAGCATGCGGTACCATTACTGTGAGGTCTGAACCCAATACGAGCCCTGCCGATTGTCTTATAGAGACCGCCGCAGCCGCCGTGGCTCTCAGACAACTCGGCAGCGCTCTTGCCACATTGTCGAGCATCGCAGAGAAGTAGGCACAGGGTCTCTGCTTCCCTCCGAAACATTGTGTTAGGACAGACAACGCGCAACCTTCCGCCTCGTGTACATAAAGCACAAAAGGCTTCTGGTAATCAGGTGTCCCCAGAACGGGTGCAGAACATAAAGCAGTTTTTAGTGACTCGAACGCTTCCTGGCATGCAGGGGTCCAGGGTAGGGGTTCGCGCACTTCTTTGGTAGTCATATACAATAGGGGTTTTGTTAGTAACGCATAGTTAGGTATCCACTGGCGACAATACGATGTTATGCCTAAGAATGCGCGCACCTCTCGCTGCGTGTTAGGTACTTTCATGTTAGTTATCGCTTTTATGCGCTCTGGCGTCAATCTCCTCCCCACTTTCGAAAGGAGGTGACCTAGGTAGGTAACCTCCGTTCGACAATATTGGAATTTTGGAAGGGACACCTTATGCCCCCTTTTGGCCAAATGATGCAATAATTTTATCGTAGCATCCCGACAACCTTCCTCTTCATCCGATGCTATCAGGATATCGTCCACGTACTGCAACATAACGTTGCCAGGTGGAAGTTCCAATTCGTCCAATTGTGCCTTCAATGCTTGACTATATATGCTCGGACTTTCTGTGTAACCTTGGGGAATTCTCTTAAACCTAAAGCTTCGGCCAGCCAATGAGAATCCGAAGAGATAACGGCTATTTTCATGTACTGGGATACTGAAGAAAGCATTCTTCAGATCCAAAACAGAAAAATATTTAGCAGATGGGGGAATCATTGTCAATATCGTAGTGATGTCCGACACCACCGGATATTGTGGCTCCACTACTTTATTCACATGGCGCAAATCAATCACAAACCTATAGACATCAGGAGTATTATCTGCAGCATCAGGCGATCTTCTTTTAAGGATCGGCAGTATGGGGCTATTACATATATTCGAGTCTGTCTCTTCCACTACTCCTGACTGAACCAAATCTTGTATTATTTGTAACAGGGCTTTCTCTCCTTCCCTTGGAATTCTATACTGTGGCACCCTGGGTAATTTCGCTCCCATCTTAACTTTTATTGTTACTGGGGCAATATCCATCTTACCCACATCTGTATCATTGGTAGCCCACAAACTGTCGGGTATTCCTTTGAATTCGGGTGGTAGTGGATCATCTTTAGAAAAACATTGCAGTGGGCGAGCAACAGTCGGGCCTAGCGTGAGGTACACGCCGTCCGGGGAACAATAAATGGTGGCGTGCAACCTCTTCAATAAGTCTAAACCCAGTAAATTTTCTCCACAATTGGATGTCAATAAAAATGGTGAATCAACAGTGAAAGGGCCAATCGTAAGTGTAAGGGGTTTGGAAATGGGGCTAATCACCGGGGTACCTGAAAAACCCACAGAAATATTGTTCTTGCCAGACAGAGCCGCCCCGGGGACCCGAGAATGAGCCACTGAACTTTTCATTGCACCCGTATCCACTAGAAATTTCTGCTGAGACCCCAATAAGTCCGCCTCGACATAGGGTCCCCTCTGATCAACTTCCACAGGCACTGGTCCCTCGCTCTGTCCTACGCTGTCCTAGTTATGGGAGAATCCCGTCAAATCGTCCATTGAGTAGTCATCATTGTAATACTGACCACCACCCCTTTGTAGTTGCTGCCTGTTAGACCTGGCACCTTGGCGTGAGTCTCCCTTCCACTTTTTGCTGATGTGCCTCCGATGTTTTGCTGGTTTTCCGATACTCAGGGCACTGCGCCACGGCTGTCCCGTGCCGCAGTGCAAGTGCTCCCTACTGTAAATTGTATATGCGATTGGTATCCATGATTGGTGCATTGGATTTACTGTCAGTCCCTAGTAATGCGCACTAAAGAGTGCCGGGGCTTGTAGATGCCGATACTGCTGGTGGGCCTGCAGCGCTGGTTGCGCCACCCACCGAAGCAGCCGTAAAGATGTGTCTGGGAACTGCGACCGCAGAACCCGCGTGCGGTCTCGTACTGCCACGCTAGCTGGGCGAGTGCCCACACTTGCCAGCCTCGAACCTTCCCTTGGCTACATATTAGTCACCCCTATGGTAGGCCTGCGGGCAGGGTGCGTTGTAGGTGTGAGGTAGGACAAGCCCTGATGTGTGTGGCCTGTCCTAGTAGTGACTTACAACCAAAACCGTATCTCACTATTGAAGGCTACCTGCTCCGTTAGGCCAGACTGAGCTGCCGGAATTATTACACCCTATAATCCCAGCAGGCTCAAGGAGCATGGTAGCGAGTCATGTTTAGGATGCCTGAACTCAGGGTGATAAAATATTTCTTGTAGTCAAGTTTATTTTAGTATCCTGGGTTTGCAAATGCTACTTTTAGAAAGTTAGCCTTTGCTTGCTTAGCCATTTCAGCCCGCCTCTGCTGGTATGTGTATCTGACTGTCTGGGACGTGTGAGTGACAGGGCTGGGAGGATGAAAGGTGGTGAATGTGCAGATTACACCTTAGTGGGAGGTAGGAGTGCCTCTTGACTCGAACTGTAGCTGTGCTCGGCCACCACAATGCTGGCTCCACCCTCCTGGGGAGCGGCGGATGACTCAGCCGGCACCTGGCCCAGGAAGGGCGAAGCCCCCATCAACAAGGTACTCTGGCCGCCCCTGTCCGCACAATGCTGGCTCCACCTCCTGTGGGGCGTCTGATGCGCCTGCCCCTCACACTGAAAGCAGAAGCCGGAGTACACCCACCAGGGTACTCAAGGACTGAGAGTGGCTATGCAAAGGCCCCCCTGGCCTGCGAGAACAAAAGAAATGGCCTATAAAAGAAGGAGCCCTGCTCCTTGAAAATTAGATCCTGTTTGGGCTACAGAAGGAACTCTGCCCGACGAGAAGGACCGTGAGAGACAAGGAAGGGTGCTGACTCTTGCCTGTGTCTGGTGCCTTGCTGCCGAAGGAGAGGAAGAAGGAAAGACTACGAAAAGACTTTTGCTTACTTTGTGCCAAACTCTGCTAAAGAGATCTCCAAGGGCTTGCAACTGAACTTGCCCCCTGACCAGCGTCCCAGGACCAGTGGACGCTACCCCCTGAAAGAAAGCGACTGCGGGTGCTGACCATCGCCGCAGTACCGACAGAGGAATCTCCTCCAAGGCAACGACATCCACCTGACCACCGTGACCGGGGCCCAAGGCAACAGCGAAAGCAAAGTGAGGACCAGCCGCCGCTGGCCCGAACACCGTGACCGCAACTGCACCGGGAGCCCGAGAGCAAAGCAAAGGAGGACCCGACCGGTCCGAGCTCTCGAGTTGACTGCGCAACGAGCATCCACTCACCTGCAAAGACGGACAGTTGCCCTGTGAGAATCCGCAAGGTCGGTAGCCTGCTCGACAGCCCAGCTGTGAGCGCACAGCTGCACCGGCACTTGGCTGGGTACGTCCTGCACTTGAGGACCGTACTGCCTCTTGCCGCCACCGCACAGCCGCCGCCTTCAGGGTCGGAGCGAACGACGAGGAGAGGACCCTGCCACCACAGAACACTGCTGCCCCGGATGACCCGTGAACTGCTCAGCTGAGAGCCGCAACGAACAGCGACCCCGGGAAGGCAACGCGACGTGGGACAGATCCCCTGGAAGCCGCCGGCTCCACAAGGACTTTTGTTTACATCGGCCTGAGGGACCTAAAAGAACGCTTAAACTGCTAGAAAGAACTGTGGTAACCTGAACTGAGTAACTTGCAACCGTTATCGTAAAGTACGTTGACTGTATTCACAAGCCTGCTTAAAATCTATATAAAGATATATATTTTTACAGAATACAGTCTGGTCTCGTTGGGCCCAATTCACAGAATGAACTTAAGACTCAATCCTAAACTTACTACTATTTTGGTATTCACAGAATGCACTTACTACTTTTGGCATTCACAGAATGCACTTACTACTTTTGGTATTCACAGAATGAACTTACTACTTTTGGTATTCACAGAAGTTAGGATTTTGTCTTAAGTCTGTCTTAAGTCTGTCTTAAGTTTGTCTTAAGTCTGTCTTAAGTCTGTCTTAAGACAAACTTAAGACAAAATCCTAACTTCTGTGAATGCCAAAAGTAGTAAGTGCATTCTGTGAATGCCAAAAGTAGTAAGTGCATTCTGTGAATACCAAAATAGTAGTAAATTTAGGATTGAGTCTTAAGGGCCCGTTGTGTGGTGGGTTGGTTGTAAAGGTGTAATATTGCAAGTGTTTAACCCTATGTGCCCCAAAGATTAGCCTACGACTGCTTAAGCCACACTACCTAGAGGGTAAGAAGAGGTTGTCTGGAAGGTAGCCCTCAGCCCTGACGAGGAAGAGGAGAGTCCCTGCTTGTCGCTAGTGTTGCACTGCGCCAACTAGAGCCTCCCCCTTCCTACATTGGACGCAGCGGTGAGGATTTCGAATTTACACTTGCGATATCTATACCTGAGCTTCTGACCACTACACAAGGATCACGGTCCAGTTACTTAGCCACAGACTTTGCTTTTGAATTTTGCCGAAAAGAAGATTCCGAGTGTGAAAGCCATGCCGGGCACGAAGAGCCTGGATGGAGCGGAGTCCACGACCTCCGAGGTGTTGGAGGTGGAGTGGGACCCCGCAAAACTGGATAAATATTCCAGGGAGGAACTGAAGTTCTTTTGCAAGAAACTCAAGGTTCCGCACGCTGGTTGCAAAAACAAGACCCAGCTCTCCAAGGCCCTGAAAGCCTGGGTAGAGTCCAGAAAGACCCCGGAGGATCAAGACGCCCTCGCCGAGCAGAATGCGACGGAGGAGCAGAATGCACTTGGGGATCTGATTGACCTCGAAAGGCAAGACAGCGTGCACAGCTTTGGTAAAGGCCTGTCGCCAGAGGAGCTGGCGGACAGGAAGGAAACGAGGAATCACGAAAGAAAGCTGGCAGAATTGAAAATCCAACTGGAGCTTGAAACGAAAAGAATGGCGCTGGAAGAGCGAAAGCACCAAATGGATTATGAAGTAAAAATGAGGGAGATAAGTCTCAAGGAGAGAGACTTGGATCGTCCTCCCTCTGGTGGCAGCGTATCGCCAGTGCAGGTAGAGTCAAGAGTGCACATCCCGAAGGACGTAGTTAAGGAGTTCTTTAAGGGGGATGACATAGGACAGTGGTTTAGGGCTTACGAGGTAGCCATGTCCTCCCACCGGGTCCCTGACAAGGATTGGGGAGCGGGGTTGTGGGGAAGGTTCCTTAGCGAAGGGAGAGATACCTTGCTAGATTTGCCCGTTGAAAATCAGAGGTCCTATTCCCACATGAAAGAAGCTTTAATGAACAGGTATGGGCTTACCCCTGAAATGTATAGACAGAAGTTTAGGGGATGTACTAAGCGGCCTGGGAATACGTATGTGGAGTATGTGACTTACTTTTGCAGAGCACTGGATGGTTGGGTGAAGGGTAGCAAAGTTAATGATTTTCAAGGTCTCTTTGATTTGATTGCATGGGAGCACTTGTCTGATCACTGTTTTCCTGAGTTACGCCAACACCTGATCGATAGCAAGCTGTCCAACCCGAGGAAGCTTGCTGAGGAGGCGGACCGCTGGCTCAGCACCAGGGTCCACAAGGGTCCCGTGGGAGACTCCGCCAAGAGTGGGCAGGGTCCCCAGCAGAAGAGTGGGGGGGACAAGGGGGGAAAACAGAAAGGGTTCCAAAAAGGCCCCCAAAGTAGTTCCCAGGGGAGCCCGCAGCAGGGTTCTCAGCCTCCCCCACCCCCGAAGCAGAATGGGGCCCCGACAGGTAAACCTGTTCCAAAGGGGCCCTTCAATTGTTACAAAGGTGGCGAGCCTGGGCACATATCCAGTGACCCCAAGTGTCGCCTATTTGGAAAACCTGCACCCACTGGTGCTCCGCCCCGTCAAGTGACTAGTGTTCACTTAGGAGAAGAAGTGATGGTCCCGGGGGGTGGAGATCCCGTTCAGATGACCCTAGTCTCGCTAGGAGACAGTGAGATGATCCCTACGAACTACCTGCCCTCTAACACTAAGAAATATGGGCAGGTGGTGATCATCAATGGTAAGGAAGCTGAAGCTCTTAGAGATACAGGAGCCAGTGTGACTGCGGTGAGGCAGCACCTGGTGTCTCAAGAGCAGGTTGTACCCCATGCCTACTGTAGGGTTATCAACGCTGATAATTCTGAGAGTCAGTGTCCGATGGCTCAAGTGCCCTTCGAGTGGGGGGGGGGTCTCTGGTACTCTGCAGGTCTGTGTGAGAAAAACCATGCCTGTTGACTGTTTGCTAGGGAACGACTTGGAGCACTCCCCTTGGGAAAAGGTGGAGAAGACGACTCACCTGCGGATGGTGGGTCTGCCTGACTGGGCGTGCGTGACCACCCGGTCGATGGCAGCCAGTAGGGGTGATCAAGAGGTCCTGGGGCCTAAAGGAGAGGCCCAGGAACCGGCCTCAGGGAGAAGGCGCCGGGGGCGCGGGAAACCGGCCCCTGAAGTTCCCACGGTCCAGGAGGAAGCAGACCTTGAGGGGGATGCCCTGGAGCCTACAGGGGAACAGATCGCCGAACTGGGGGGCCTGCCTGAGCTGACCCATTGGCAGCAAGAAGGAGGACCCTCCAGGGAGGAATTCTGCAAGGAGCAGAAAGAGTGCCCTTCTCTCGCGGGTATGCGGCAGCAGGCCGCAGACCAGGCCAATGGTGTTCAGGCCAAAACACATTACGTGTACTGGGAGAACGACCTCCTGTATTCGGAGCCTAAGGCTGCTGAACCTGGGTCAGCCCGTGTGCTGGTGGTACCCCAGAAGTTCAGAGCCTTCCTACTGGGTCTGGCTCATGATGTACATTTAGCAGGACATTTGGGGATGGACAAGACCTATGACAGGCTTGTCACACACTTTTACTGGCCCCAAATGCATAAGAGTTCAGATGCTCATTGCAGAACCTGTCCGACTTGCCAGGCAAGTGGGAAGACGGGAGGGAAGAACAAGGCTCCCCTCCAACCCTTCCCTGTGGTCGGTACGCCATTCCAGCGAGTGGGTATTGACATTGTTGGGCCTCTGGACCCCAAGACAGCCATGGGCAACAGGTTCATCCTGGTCTTGGTGGATCATGCCACCCGGTACCCTGAAGCCATCCCTCTGAGGACAGTGACGGCCCCCGTGGTGGGACGTGCACTGATGGGAATTTTCTCACGAGTAGGATTCCCTCTAGAGGTGGTGAGCGACAGGGGGACCAATTTCATATCCAAGTATATGAAGTCCCTTTGGCAAGAGTGTGGCGTAACGTATAAGTTCACCACGCCTTACCATCCCCAAGGTAACGGGTTGGTTGAGAGATTCAACCGAACCCTGAAAGGCATGATCATGGGCCTAGAAGGTCCGATGAGGCGTAAGTGGGACGTCCTCTTACCATGCCTGCTCTTTGCATATCGCGAGGTGCCGCAGAAGTCCCTAGGGTTCAGCCCCTTTGAACTACTGTACGGTCACCCCGTGAGAGGACCGCTGAGTTTGGTAAAGGAAGGCTGGGAGCAATCTCCCAGGAAACCTCCCCAGAATGTATATAGCTACATGCTGGCCTTCAGAAACCAGACCAGACGCTTCAGACAACTTGCCGAGGCAAATCTGGAAGCGAGCCAGGAGGAAATGAAGCGGTGGTACGACCAGAATGCCACTCTGGTCGAGCTTCAACCTGGACAAGAGGTGTATGTCCTGGCCCCAGTGGAGCCCTGTGCCCTTCAAGATAAGTGGACAGGCCCATTTGAGGTTGTGGAGCGCAAGAGCCCCATGACATACTTGGTGGACATGAAGACGCCCAGGAACCCTTTGCGGGTCCTACATGTCAACCGCCTCAAGCCCCACTTGCGAAGGTCCGAAGTGGGCATGTTGTTGACAACTGATGACGGAATGGAGGAGGAGTCGGAGCCTCTTCCTGACCTCTTGGTGGCCTGTGAGAAAGATGGGTCAGTGGATGGAGTTAACCTCTCACCCACCCTGACCGCCGAACAACAGGAGGACTGCCGCCAGTTGCTGGGGCAGTTTCCAGATCTGTTCTCCCTGGTTCCGAGTGTCACAGATTGGTGCGTCCATGATGTGGACACTGGAGACAGCTTACCTGTGAAGCATAAGGCTTACAGGGTGACTGACAGGGTCCGGGCCTGCATCAAGGAGGAGGTCTCCAAGATGCTTGCCCTTGGGGTGGTTGAGTCTTCCAGCAGTCCTTGGTCCAGCCCCGTGGTCTTGGTTCCGAAGGCTGCTGCGCCGAGAGCCACACCCGAACTCCGGTTCTGTGTGGACTACAGAGGACTCAATTCAGTCACGAAGACTGACGCGAACCCCATCCCCATAGCTGATGAGCTCATTGATCGGCTGGGGGCTGCCAAGTTCCTTAGTACGTTTGATTTAACGTCTGGGTACTGGCAGATCGCCTTGACCGATGGGGCAAAGGAGAGGCCGGCATTCTCTACACCAGATGGGCATTTCCAGTTCCGGGTTATGCCATTTGGAATGAAGAATGCCCCTGCCACCTTTCAGAGATTGGTCAACCAGGTGTTGGCTGGACTGGACGAGTTCAGTGCCGCCTACCTGGATGACATCGCGGTGTTCAGTGGCACCTGGCCAGAACACCTGCGACACCTCTGGGAAGTGTTGATGGCCCTGCGCAGAGCAGGCCTCACAATCAAGGCAAGCAAGTGCCAGATTGGGCAGGGTTCCGTGGTGTACTTGGGACACCAAGTTGGGAGTGGCAAGGTAGCACCCTTGCAGCCCAAAATTGAGACCATCCTGGCTTGGGAACCCCCCAAGACCCAGACTGCAGTGAGAGCCTTCCTGGGGCTCACTGGGTATTACAGGAGGTTTGTCAAGGGCTATGGCACGATCGTGACCCCCTTGACAGAGCTGACTTCGAAGAAGCAGCCCAGGAATGTGATTTGGACTGACACCTGTCAGAAGGCTTTTGACACCCTGAAGACTGCCATGTGCACGGCGCCCGTGCTCCTGGCTCCTGATTTCTCCAAGGAATTCATAGTGCAAACAGACGCTTCAGAGCATGGTGTAGGGGCTGTTCTTTCACAGATGACTGAGGAGGGCTTTGACCAACCCGTAGCCTTCATAAGTAGGAGGTTACTTCCACGGGAAAGTAGGTGGAGTGCAATAGAGCGTGAAGGTTTTGCTGTGGTCTGGGCGCTGAAGAAGCTAAGACCCTACTTGTTTGGGTCTCACTTCCGAGTTCAGACGGACCACAGGCCCCTCAGATGGTTGATGCAAATGAGGGGTGAGAACCCGAAACTGTTGAGGTGGTCCATTTCTCTACAGAGTATGGACTTTACGGTGGAACACCGCCCTGGCACCGATCACGCCAACGCTGACGGTCTGTCCAGATTTTTCCGCCTTAGTGATGTGGAACTCCCTGGGGAAGGGTAGTTCCCCCCACATTTCAGCTGGAGGGGACACATGTTAGACCTGGCACCTTGGCGTGAGTCTCCCTTCCACTTTTTGCTGATGTGCCTCCGATGTTTTGCTGGTTTTCCGATACTCAGGGCACTGCGCCACGGCTGTCCCGTGCCGCAGTGCAAGTGCTCCCTACTGTAAATTGTATATGCGATTGGTATCCATGATTGGTGCATTGGATTTACTGTCAGTCCCTAGTAATGCGCACTAAAGAGTGCCGGGGCTTGTAGATGCCGATACTGCTGGTGGGCCTGCAGCGCTGGTTGCGCCACCCACCGAAGCAGCCGTAAAGATGTGTCTGGGAACTGCGACCGCAGAACCCGCGTGCGGTCTCGTACTGCCACGCTAGCTGGGCGAGTGCCCCCACTTGCCAGCCTCAAAGCTTCCCTTGGCTACATATTAGTCACCCCTATGGTAGGCCTGCGGGCAGGGTGCGTTGTAGGTGTAAGGTAGGACAAGCCCTGATGTGTGTGGCCTGTCCTAGTAGTGACTTACAACCAAAACCGTATCTCACTATTGAAGGCTACCTGCTCCGTTAGGCCAGACTGAGCTGCCGGAATTATTACACCCTATAATCCCAGCAGGCTCAAGGAGCATGGTAGCGAGTCATGTTTAGTATGCCTGAACTCAGGGTGATAAAATATTTCTTGTAGTCAAGTTTATTTTAGTATCCTGGGTTTGCAAATGCTACTTTTAGAAAGTTAGCCTTTGCTTGCTTAGCCATTTCAGACCGCCTCTGCTGGTATGTGTATCTGACTGTCTGGGACGTGTGAGTGACAGGGCTGGGAAGATGACAGGTGGTGAATGCGCAGATTACACCTTAGTGGGAGGTAGGAGTGCCTCTTGACTCGAACTGTAGCTGTGCTCGGCCACCACAATGCTGGCTCCACCCTCCTGGGGAGCGGCGGATGACTCAGCCGGCACCTGGCCCAGGAAGGGCGAAGCCCCCATCAACAAGGTACTCTGGCCGCCCCTGTCCGCACAATGCTGGCTCCACCTCCTGTGGGGCGTCTGATGCGCCTGCCCCTCACACTGAAAGCAGAAGCCGGAGTACACCCACCAGGGTACTCAAGGACTGAGAGTGGCTATGCAAATGCCCCCCTGGCCTGCGAGAACAAAAGAAATGGCCTATAAAAGAAGGAGCCCTGCTCCTTGAAAATTAGATCCTGTTTGAGCTACAGAAGGAACTCTGCCCGACGAGAAGGACCGTGAGAGACAAGGAAGGGTGCTGACTCTTGCCTGTGTCTGGTGCCTTGCTGCCGAAGGAGAGGAAGAAGGAAAGACTACGAAAAGACTTTTGCTTACTTTGTGCCAAACTCTGCTAAAGAGATCTCCAAGGGCTTGCAACTGAACTTGCCCCCTGACCAGCGTCCCAGGACCAGTGGACGCTACCCCCTGAAAGAAAGCGACTGCGGGTGCTGACCATCGCCGCAGTACCGACAGAGGAATCTCCTCCAAGGCAACGACATCCACCTGACCACCGTGACCGGGGCCCAAGGCAACAGCGAAAGCAAAGTGAGGACCAGCCGCCGCTGGCCCGAACACCGTGACCGCAACTGCACCGGGAGCCCGAGAGCAAAGCAAAGGAGGACCCGACCGGTCCGAGCTCTCGAGTTGACTGCGCAACGAGCAGCCACTCACCTGCAAAGACGGACAGTTGCCCTGTGAGAATCCGCAAGGTCGGTAGCCTGCCCGACAGTCCAGCTGTGAGCGCACAGCTGCACCGGCACTTGGCTGGGTACGTCCTGCACTTGAGGACCGTACTGCCTCTTGCCGCCACCGCACAGCCGCCGCCTTCAGGGTCGGAGCGAACGACGAGGAGAGGACCCTGCCACCACAGAACACCGCTACCCCGGATGACCCGTGAACTGCTCGGCTGAGAGCCGCAACGAACAGCGACCCCGGGAAGGCAACGCGACGTGGGACAGATCCCCTGGAAGCCGCCGGCTCCACAAGGACTTTTCTTTACATCGGCCTGAGGGCCCTAAAAGAACGCTTAAACTGCTAGAAAGAACTGTGGTAACCTGAACTGAGTAACTTGCAACCGTTATCGTAAAGTACGTTGACTGTATTCACAAGCCTGCTTAAAATCTATATAAAGATATATATTTTTACAGAATACAGTCTGGTCTCGTTGTGTGGTGGGTTGGTTGTAAAGGTGTAATATTGCAAGTGTTTAACCCTATGTGCCCCAAAGATTAGCCTACGACTGCTTAAGCCACACTACCTAGAGGGTAAGCAGAGGTTGTCTGGAAGGTAACCCTCAGCCCTGACGAGGAAGAGGAGAGTCCCTGCTTGTCGCTAGTGTTGCACTGCGCCAACTAGAGCCTCCCCCTTCCTACACTGCCTGTCCGCACCATTGTCAAAGTAATTGCCCCCTGGCCTCCCGCCCCCATCTGATCGCGCATTCTGTCTCCCGGAGTCACCATTACCCCTACCTCGTCCTCGCCCTGAACCGGCATTCGACTGAAACAAAGGACAATCCCTCCACCAATGTCCCTCCTGCTTACATTTCGCGCACTGATTCGGACCCAGTCTCTCTCTACTTTCGCCTCTGCCATAGCCGCCACCTCCTCGTCCCGGTGCAGCACCTCTCCCTCGACCCCTAGACACTTGCTGTAACAAAACCCTTGTCTTCAGATCCTTAGCCTTCTTTTCCTGCTTGTCCTTACTTTCATTTTCTCTGTGTTCATAATACTGAGCCATACTGAGAATACCAGAGGGAGAGGACGTCATCCACGTGCTCTCCGACGCTTGCAACCTTGCTGAGATCTCAGGCAATAGGTTCATGACAAACCTATTGACAAAGAGTCGCAACCCTCCGTCCTGTGACACATCCTGCCCACTAAAGTCCATAAACGTCTCTTCAAACCTTGTAAAGAAGTCCGAGACTGCCTCATCCTTTTTCTGCTTACAAGCTGTTAACTTGTCCCAGTCTACCTTCTTCGGGGGAATGAGAGTGTGCATATACTTTATTATTCGCCCCGGTAACGCCAGAATCTCAGCTTTTGGCTTTTCCCCTGGCTTGCGTTCCTTATCCCAATCCTGCAACTCCTGCCACGTACCACCCAATTCTTCCGAATGATCTGTACCCTTCACCTGCCGCCATACATCGACTGGGACCAAAAGCCCAAAAAACAGTTCAACATCAGCTAAAGTCATTACGGTGGAAGACACGGCTTCCGTCAGCTCCTTATAATATGCAGTCGGGTTCTTTCTAGAATCTGGCAACTGGGCTTTTAAGGCCAATACCTCACTTCTCTTCCATGGTGTATACACCCATTGCTCCTGGAAATGTGCATCCACTCTGTTCCTAGTGACAGCATTCATAATCGGGTCTACTATCTCGGGTATCTCGGGATGAAAGATAGGGTGCACTTCACGCATTGGATGTATACCTGGAAAATGGGGCACACCTGCAGAGGGCAATTCATTTCTATACTGTAATAAAGCTCGTAGACTGCGCATCACCTCCTTCACTCCTGTATTCGTTCTGTAGGCTCCACTCTGTATATCTCGTAAAGTCGCCGGAGCCACACCTCCATACCCCTGCTCCCATAGCGTTATTAGTACATTTGACATGTGCCAAAAAGCATGCTGTTGCATCAAAGGCTCAAAATCTTTCATTGTGGACCAAATGTCTTCGAACGAATAAATATTGTTCCTAGCCCACTGACATGCCTGATTGGCCACTATACTCTTCTCATCCAAACCAATCGTAGAACGTGTAAGCAACTTCCGTACCTGTGAGAGCAGTCCGCTACCTGCGCCTCGACTCGGCGTTGACATCTCCTGACTAGGGGTGGTGCTAGCCGAAACAGTAGGGAGTGCCAGATGAAATTGGGAGGGGGCAGGTGAACTGGTCGGGAGCAAAGAAACGAGGGGCGTCGAGGAGGAGGGAGGGGAGGCAGAAATCGCTGCGCCATGTTGGTGCGGGGCACTTGCCAGTGAACCCGGAACCCCACTAGTAGAGGCGGGAGCTGGTAGAGAGGGATACAATGACTGCGGGGCATAAGGAGGAGGGGGTCGAGTACTCAAAATGTCTTCCATCTCATCCTGTTCGTCCTCTCGCACTACGTAACTTTTATTTTCTTTCAACCTGCAAAGCCTATCTGCGCGCTCCAAACGTTGCTCATTCTCATTCTTTGTGTGTTCTCTTTCTTTCTGCGCCATTGTCTGTGCGGACTTTTTAAGAGCCGCTTTCTCTTCTCTCAACTTACGTTCCCTGACTTCCTTCTGCCATACTCTTAAAGAATCGAACATGCTTTGACGGCTACGCTTAGCAAACAATTTATCTTGCAAATAATCCAATTTAGCTGCCTCGAATGAACCTGTCAAGGGCCATTGTAAATCCACATTGTCAGCGGTATATCGGTGCCATAAAGTGCCAAACAAGATCGGGGGCAATCCATGCTTGATATACATATCAAAGTTTGGAGTGCCCTCAAGGGGTGCAGGTTGGCTCTCAGCCAGCCTGGAGTCTGATACACGACAACAACACCCAAAACATCGTAACTTACTGAAACACGGCATCTCTACTTTGTTGTAAAATAAAACACTTCTTCGCAAAATTCGTTACCTTGAATCGCTAGCTCGAGCTCGTTCACACACATATAATATACATTGGGGATCAGCGCACACACACGCACATCCTACACATATAGATCCTTTCAAACACGTGTTACCAAATGGGACAAGGCCCGTCGACCAAGTCCTGGGGAACCTGGACCCTACCGCAGACCGAACAGTACACTAACTGTTCTGAGGATGGAGAACACATCCGCTCCCCGTGCGGCACTACGGATCACTGCGCACTTTACCACGGGAGATCCAGGACTCACCTCCACTGAACCACCACTCTAGGAGTTCAGGGTAAGTTCCGGAATCCACCCGCAATGAGCCACGCCTTCACCACAGTACCACCCGGTCGGATTACTACAAACAATATATCCAAATATTCTCCCAACCTCGTCAAGTCTGTCAGAGCGCCTGCTCGCACTCTGAGTTCCCCGGAGCACACTAGCCCCAGGAGCACACCGGCTCCTCAAACCACTGGAGACACCCTAGTCTCCCGGAACACTCTAGCTCCTTAAACAATCACAGGTGGACCACTCACCTTCCGTAGGCGGTACCGACCTCTACTGTTCTCCACCTCCGGCTGCCAGGACCAACACGGTCAGCTCCGAGTTCCGCCTTCTGGACCCTGGCTTAAGATCCGAACCGGGACCTCTCCCGATCAGCAGGGTGGGGCAGCGCTGCGAGAACCAAGCTCGGCATCAGATGGGTACCCGGGCCCACCGTGCCGACCAGCGGGTCCCCGGTCTTCTGCTACCCCCTTACGGGTGAGAAAGATCTTTATCGCGGGGTCCCTGTTCGGGCGCCATCTGATAAGCGTGGCTCAAATCCACCTGAGTGACTTACCGCACTCACTTATAGTAACTCTGCAAGAAGTCAGCCGGACAGTGGAGAAGAATAAACAAGTTATTTTATTAGGCCACAAACTCCCATATGAGAGGGCCCTGTCCGACCATCACCCCAAAGAGTGTGCCGAGAGGACTGACTCTCTTCATCACAGCAGTACATTATAATGCAACACAGTACATTAGGGTACGCCCCTTCTGGAAAATTACTGAAACCCAGACAGAGGAACAATGCCCTCATACAGTAGGCATCTGCACCTGCAAGAGATACATTGCTATCTTTACTCAAGGCCGCGGAGCTAGGCTTCAGCGTCTCTGGGGCATGAGAACATTACTGATAAAGAGACTTGTTAGTTTCGGCCACAGTTAGCTAAGAAACGAAAACTGCTGTCTTGGTGAAATTTTCTAGTCCTACGGGAGGGGCATATGAGTGAGTGCGACTCGCAGGCTCAGGGAGGTATACAAAATGGAGGCACACGGGCTAAGCTAAGAAACTAATATCATCACACATATAATTGAATAATCACGTAACAAGCAAGAGTAAAACAAACACGTGTATATATACGCACTTCATCAGTTAGTCACATGATGCTAACTCACATATAAAGATAGGGATGGGTGAGGCACCAAAAAGTGAATTCGATCAGTATTATGGACTTTTGCACTTAATTGATGAAATACTTCTTGGATGGGTGCTGATTCCTTTTCTTTCACTGCATGGTGTAACATAGGTGGGGGGGAATGGATCCCATATTGGTATTTATAGTCATAGACAGGCATACATGGAAAGGTGCGCCACCTTTGGGCAACTCAGCAGTGGAGTGTTAGTGTGTCCCTGGGCCATACATTTGGGCCTTGGGAGTCGTTATCACGGTGTTTTCATCTTGGTTGTTCTCCTCTGTGGTGTGAAGTTGGGGTAGAGGGGTCGGCAGTGGCAATTGGCTAAGTAATATCATCTGTTGTTTGTGGTGTGTCCCTAGGGAGGAGGGCCAAAATGGTATCTCTGGAATTCAGAGGTTCACCATCCAGTGTCTGAGTGTGCATTATCCGAGTGGTCTGTGGCCTTGGTGTATCTTCTCTACTGCATGCTGGTTGCTGATAGAGCTTGCTAACATTGAATGTAGGATTATTACTTACAAATATGTGTTTTATAAATCTCTTGTAGGCGCACTTACTTGTTAATATTTAGACTGCCCAAGCCTCTAAGGGTGTATTGGGTCTCCCACTCTTCCTTTCATTAATTTTGCTCAGACAACTGTCTGTTGTGGGTCACTTCTTTTGAAGTGGTGTTCTATAGTGATTTTTGCACCATCATTAAGGGCCAACCCTGTCATATCTATGTTGGAACCTGAGACTCTTTCATATACTGATGAATATATTTTGCAAATACCTGGTTGCTGCAGCCAGCACCTGTATTTGTTCCTGTTAGACCCGTCTGCTTCTGAGAGTCCCCTCACCACTATGATTTCTTTTGTTCCCCTGTACCTCCCAAAATTTGTCGCTTTTCTTTGTCTACCAGGACCTTTTGTGTGCTGTTTCATGGGGCTAGATGTTCCTTGACGCCCAGTTGTTCACAAGGTTTTTGGCACCTATTTACAAGACACCTGGCGAAACCTGTGACAATATAGACTGGGATTGGCAACCTGTATGTATGGCCTCAAAATGGTGGCCATCCCTTTTCCTCATGTGAGTGACTCCACTTGGAGCCTCCATGAACCTTGACCTTTCAAGGTTTTGGCGCCCTTTTACTTGGCGCGCATTCCTGACAGGAATTACTTTATTTTCCTCAGGTACACAAAATGGCTGCTCTAGAACCCCAGTATGGTGGCTGTTAGGGTCCCAAATACCTCTTAGAAGTGCCATGTCATTGGCTTAGCCCAAAGAAGGTTCTAGAACCTACTGGCATGAGCCAGCACCTCACGGCACTGGCTATATAATGTCCAGTCCCTGGCGGCCATTTTAGATGACTAGAAGACTAGATAGGATAATGATGTTCCAGATCTAGGTGAAGAAGGAGATTCCAGACTTGACACCAGATTGACACCTGCCCTGTTGACCCATGAGGCGGCTGGTAGTGCGGGCAGTAGAGCAAGCAAGGGTCACTGGCGTGGATCCTGACTGGCGTTCCAGTCAGCTGTGTGTGCTGTGACCTCGCGCCTACAGCGCCTGCCCAGCAATTGCCTCGTTACCCCCAAGGGACTGGGCCGTGTTCGTGTGCCTCCCCGCCCCCTCGGTGGTGAATTACGACAGACGCGAGGCGAGAGCAAGATCGCCGCGACCGCGAGCGTCGTCTGTGCCTCTTTGTGACAGGTGCCTCCAGCGAGGAGCTCGGACTTCTCCGAGCTCCACCAGCGAAGAGTACTTCTTGCAAAGACTGAGGTGAGGTGGCTCGCCGGGGCGGGGAAAGGCCGGCCTTCGTTGGGCGGGACTACTGTCTCTGCCCCTCCCCAGTGAATCGGCGGCTGTAGCTGTGGACGGGAACCATCCCTGTTTGAGGAAGTCGGAGGGAGGTCCGTGGAGCCCCTGAGAACCCGTCGCTGGCGAGAGAAGTGCTGAACCCGACTGAATCGCTTTCCGATTGCAGCCGATGTGAGGTGGGCCCGTTTCTTCAGGTGGGAAGCGGTGATATAAAGGAACTGTGACCCGGCATTTATTTGACTGAGCGCGAAGTTCGTGTGACCTCTTCGGCATCCCCGCTCGTCAGTCTACAGACTTTGAACTGGTGCCGCCTGAGTGCTAGCAGTGGTAAAGCCCCTAGGCGCGCTTAGACCCCACCGGCAAACAGAGATCTCAACCCGGTGGCAGCCGAGTGTAAATGAAGTGTTCACTGTCTTTCCTTGCCTTTTAGATACACGCGCAAAACCCCTGTGTGATTCTTAAAGAGTCCCAACACTCCTTTTGTGCCCAGAGAAGCCTGTGTACATTAATGGTGAAATCGTCATAAACTGTAAGAGTTATCTTTCCAACCTGAAATGTATTTGCAAATGTAACGTTCCTGAAGTATTTAATTGGTGGCAGCGATACCAGAATGAACCTGTGAATGTTCTTGTAATTGAACCAGTATTTATTCTGCTAAACAGAAAGTGAAATGTATTCTATTTATTGAAGATATTTATTCCCAATATTTATTCTATTTATTGAAGATATTTATTCCTGATATTTATTCTATTTATTGATGAATTGTAATCCTGAGCTTATTTATTGTATCTATTCCAAAATCGAAACCCAGCAAATTGTGACCAAAAGAAATATAAATGTGCTTTCCTAATTGATCCCCATTCACAATAGAGAATTTTTACATAAAGGAATCGTGTTTTTCTACAACAGCGGTGTGGTGTCCTTCTTTTTGGTGGTTGTACAAGGAGATATTATTGGGTCAAAGCCGGCTTAACACGACAGCCTTCACTTGCCTTGACACTTGAGCCAAGCTACCCCCTTTGTGCTGGGCTTGCCCATCGCAGGTCCAACATAAAATTGGTGCTCAGCGGGTGGGATCATGAGCCGTGCTTGTTTTGGACCCCATAATAATTCCGTGTGCGCCACAGGTACACACCCGGAGTTTTCTCCCAGCGGCCCTCCAATTCAATATTTTGCTTTTTCCAAATTCTCTTCTGGAGGTGGGTGGAGGTGACCCTCAGAGTTCCTATCCTTGTAACCTACTTCGAGGTGATTGTCCACACTTTTCTCTGACAAGATGGAATTCGATATGTCAGAGCTGGTGACCTATACTGTGGCGCAGCTCAAGGAGTTCTGTCAGGAAAGGGGAGTGTTCGTTAGGCGAGGGGCCAAAAGGGAGGAGCTCCGTATTGGTCTGCGAGCCTGGGTGGAAGCGCATCCGGAGGGAACGGTAGAGGAGGAGGAGTCAGACAGGGGTACTGTCGTTGAGAGGACTGCGGAATGTCCCCTGGGGGTGGGTGATATGATAATCAGCCCCAAGGTAGCCTCACGGGAGGGCAGCAGTGCGTCAACAGGAGGGTTGTCAGAGACCGAGTTAGCTGACAGAAGAGAGGAAAGACAATTGAGGTGGGAGTTAGCCATGTGGAGATGGAAGGGAAGAGGATGGAACACAAGCTCAAGCTACGAGAGCTCGACCTCAGGGCCCATAACATCACTCCGGAGGGTGTCGAGTCTAAGGAATTTGCCAGGGAGCTCAGGCCTCACTTACCCAAGGACGTGGTAGCCAGTTATACCGCTGGAGATGACATAGCTAAGTGGCTGGCAGCCTATGAGGTCTCTTTAAGAGCCCATGGGATCCATGAGAAGCATTGGGGTGGTGGATTGTATCGCTACATGCCTCCTACAGGTAGGGATGCCCTATTGGCCCTAGACCGGGAGGATCAGGTAGACTACCCCGCCATGAAGGTGGCGCTCATCAGAAAGTTTGGGTTGACCCCCGAGAAATACCGGCAGAGGTTTAGGGGCAGCCACAAACTGAGCTCACAGAATTGGGTTGACTTCCTGGATTATGCCAAGAAAGCCCTGGATGGGTGGGTCCAAGGTAGTGAGATGGAAGACTATCGAGGGTTGTACAATCTCATACTTAAGGAACATCTACTCGAGAAGTGTCTTCCCGAATTGAGGCAGCACCTGGTAGACAGCAAACTTACTTGCCCCCGTAAGCTTGCTGAGGAGGCGGACATTTGGGTAAGTACCCGAGTGTCCACGAAGGGGACGGGAGGAGATTCTCAGAAGTCCGGACGGGGCGCTCCCCAGAAGAAAGAGGGGGGAGATAATAAGAAACAGGAGTTCTCCAAAGGCCCCCAAAATAACTTTAAGGGGAAAAGTTTCTTCTCCAACTCTAAGGCTAGCCCACAAAAGAACCCTAATCCTGGCCAGAGTCAGCAGCCAAGGGTTGTCCATTGCTTTGAGTGCGGTGGTGTTGGACATTATAAGGGAGACGCGAAATGCCCAAAGAGACCACCCCTTCCCACTGGAGGAAAGGCCCCGGGAGTTGCTAGTGTAGCGCTCGGGGAGGAGATGCCCTTAGTTAAGGGGAGGGAGTGGGCGGGTGTCACCTTAGTGTCCCTGGGTGATCGGGAGGTGGTTACAAAGATCCAAGTGCCCCCAAATACTACCAAGTATGGGCAATGGGTCACCATCAATGGCCATAGAGGGGAAGCTCTGAGAGATACAGGAGCCAGTATGACTATAGTCAGGAGTCATCTGGTGTCCTCAGAGCAGGTGATTCCAGGCGTACTTCATCTAGCCGCGATGGCTGACGGCAGATTGAGCCACTATCCCGTGGCTGAGGTTCCCTTTGAGTGGGGAGGGGTTGCAGGTTCACTTCGAGTTGCCGTAAGCCCCGCCGTGCCAGTCGATTGTCTGCTGGGCAATGATATGGAGCACAATGCTTGGAAGGAGGTGGAATACCGGACTCATTCTGAGATGCTGGGTACACCTGATTGGGCCTGTGTGAGTACCAGGTCGGTGGCTGCTCGGGAGGAGAAGTCGCATGGGTTGGAGCCTGGAACAATGGCCCACCCAGCTGCCGATGAGGGAGCATCTCGAGGACAGGAGGAGCCTGCCTCAATGTCCGTGCCCCGTGAGACGGATAGGCCATCGGAGGAGATGGACCCGGAGTCCGCGGAGGAGGACATGGTTCCGTTGGAGGATCTGCCTATCCCCGCTGAATGGCGAGTGGAGGGGGGACCATCCAGGGAGGAACTGAGCAAGGGACAGAGGGAATGTCCCATCCTCGAGGGTCTGAGGCAATAGGCTGAAGCCCAGGCAGCAGGTAATGAGTCTGGGAACTATCGTGTTTACTGGGAGGATGGTCTCCTCTACAGTGAGCCCAGGGCGCCAGTGCACGGACTGTCACGGGCCCTGGTAGTCCCACAGTGTTACTGAGCCTTCCTTTTAGGGTTGGCTCACGAGATTCTATTGGCAGGACACCTGGGACAGGACAAGACCTTTGCACGGCTTGTCCCCGACTTTTATTGGCCTCGAATGAGGGTGGCGTCCGACACATACTGTCGGTCGTGTGTGTCATGCCAAGCCAGTGGGAAAACAGGGATGAAGCTGAAGGCTCCCCTGGAACCACTTCCCGTCGTTGGCACCCCCTTTGAAAGGGTGGGCATCGACATTGCTGGGCCCCTAGATCCACCGACATCATCCGGTCACAGGTTCATCCTGGTACTGGTGGATCATGCCACAAGGTATCCGGAGGCAATACCTCTGAGAACCATTACTGCACCGGTAGTGGCAAAGGCCCTGATGGGGATCTTTACCCGAGTGGGATTCCCCAAAGAAGTTGTGTCTGACAGGGGGACCAACTTCATGTCAGCGTACATGCGGGCAATGTGGAAGGAGTGTGGGGTGACCTACAGGTTTACCACTCCTTATCACCCACAGGCCAATGGCCTTGTGGAAAGGTTCAACAAAACCTTGAAGGGTATGATCAGAAGTCTACCCGAAAGCCTGCGGAGGAAATGGGACGTCCTCCTACCCTGTTTGCTCTTTTCTTACAGGGAAGTGCCGCAGAAGGGAGTGGGCTTTAGCCCCTTTGAGCTTTTGTATGGGCACCCTGTACGTGGACCTCTCAGCCTGGTGAGGGACTCCTGGGAAAAGTCTCCTCGGAAAGTTCCCCGGGACGTGGTGAGCTACATGCTGGCCTTCCGGAGCCAAATGGCTAAGTTGTGGAAGCAAGCTTCTGACAACTTGGAAGCCAGCCAGTGTGTGATGAAAGCGTGGTATGACCACAATGCTCACCCGGTGGAGCTGGAGCCTGGTCAGAAGGTGTGGGTGATGGAGCCTGGGGAGCTGAGTGCCCTCCAGGACCGTTGGACAGTCCCCTATGAGGTGTTGGAGTAGATGGGCAAGGCTACCTACTTGGTGGACGTGAAGACCCCTCGGCACCCACATCGGGTGTTACATGCCAACCGCCTCAGCCCCACTACGAGAGGCCCGAAGTCATGTTGGTTATGGTGACTGACGGATCAGAGGAAGAGGACACAGAGCCTCTCCCTGACCTTTTTGCGTCTCAAGAAAAGGATGGGTCGGTGGAGGGAGTGAAACTCTCGCCATCCCTGACTCCTGAGCAGCAGGAGGAATGTTGCCAGGTCTTGGGGTCATTCGCTCCTCTGTTCTCCCTTGTCCCGGGTAAGACCCACCTGTGTACCCATGATGTGGACACAGGAGACAGCCCACCTGTGAAGTCCAAGTCTTACCGGCTGTCTGACAAGGTGAAGGCCAGCATTCGAAGTGAAATAGCTAAGATGCTGGAGCTAGGAGTCATTGAACCTTCAAGTAGCCCTTGGTCTAGCCCGGTGGTTTTGGTGCCCAAAGCTGCTCCACCTGGTGCCACACCAGAATTGCGATTCTGTGTGGATTACCGAGGACTAAATTCGGTAACCAAAACGGATGCTCATCCGATCCCTCGGGCGGATGAACTAATTGACCGGTTGGGAGCTGCCCAATATCTCAGTACCATTGACCTCACTGCAGGGTACTGGCAGATTCCCATGACTGACGGAGCCAAGGAAAGGTCAGCCTTCTCCACACCTGATGGACACTACCAGTTCTGCGTCATGCCCTTTGGGCTCAAGAACGCTCCTGCCACTTTTCAGCGGTTGGTGAACACGATCCTCACCGGGATGGAGTCCTTCTCTGCTGCCTACTTGGATGACATAGCTGTCTTCAGTAGCAGTTGGGAGGATCACTTGCAGCACTTGCAAGCCGTTCTCCAAACCCTGGAAAGGGCTGGCTTGACGATCAAGGCCAGCAAATGTCAGATTGGACAGGGGTCGGTAGTGTACTTAGGTCACTTGGTGGGCAGGGGAAAGGTGCAGCCCCTTCAGGCGAAGATTGAGGCAATCATGGCCTGGAAACCCCCCAAGACCCAGACTGAGGTAGAGCCTTCCTGGGCCTCACAGGTTACTACAGACGGTTCGTGAAGGGGTATGGCACTATTGTGGCACCCCTTACTGAACTCACGGCCAAGAAGCAACGCAGGAGAGTCATCTGGACGGAAGCTTGTCAGCGAGCCTTCGACACTCTGAAACAAGCATTGTGTAACGCTCCCATCTTGAAGGCTCCAGACTTCACAAAGGAATTCATTGTCCAGACAGATGCATCCGACATTGGCATTGGGGCGGTGTTATCGCAACTCAATGAAGAGGGTCTGGATCAACCCGTGGTCTTTCTGTCACGGAGACCGCTTCCCTGGGAACAGAGGTGGAGTACCATTGAACGGGAAGCCTTTGCGGTTGTCTGGGCACTGAAGAAGCTGCGACCATCCTTGTTTGGTTCACACTTCCTTGTTCAGACAGACCACCGACCCCTTCCCTGGCTCATGCAGATGAAGGGGGAAAACCCCAAACTGTTGAGGTGGTCTATTTCCCTACAGGGAATGGACTTTCGGGTGGAACACCGACCCGGAGTTGACCACGCCAATGCAGATGGTCTCTCCAGGTATTTCCGCCTTAGTGTTGAGAACTCCCAAGGGGTTGGGTAGCTCTCCCCACTTTCAGCTGGGGGGACGCGTGTTAGACCCGTCTGCTTCTGAGAGTCCCCTCACCACTATGATTTCTTTTGTTCCCCTGTACCTCCCAAAATTTGTCGCTTTTCTTTGTCTACCAGGACCTTTTGTGTGCTGTTTCATGGGGCTAGATGTTCCTTGATGCCCAGTTGTTCACAAGGTTTTTGGCACCTATTTACAAGACACCTGGCGAAACCTGTGACAATATAGACTGGGATTGGCAACCTGTATGTATGGCCTTAAATGGTGGCCATCCCTTTTCCTCATGTGAGTGACTCCCCTTGGAGCCTCCATGAACCTTGACCTTTCAAGGTTTTGGCGCCCTTTTACTTGGCGCACATTCCTGACAGGAATTACTTTATTTTCCTCAGGTACACAAAATGGCTGCTCTAGAACCCCAGTATGGTGCTGTTAGGGTCCCAAATACCTCCTAGAAGTGCCATGTCATTGGCTTAGCCCAAAGAAGGTTCTAGAACCTACTGGCACGAGCCAGCACCTCAGGGCACTGGCTATATAAGGTCCTGTCCCTGGCGGCCATTTTAGATGACTAGAAGACTAGATAGGATAATGATGTTCCAGATCTAGGTGAAGAAGGAGATTCCAGACTTGACACCAGATTGACACCTGCCCTGTTGACCCCTGAGGCGGCTGGTAGTGCGGGCAGTAGAGCAAGCAAGGGTCACTGGCGTGGATCTTGACTGGCGTTCCAGTCAGCTGTGTGTGCTGTGACCTCGCACCTACAGCGCCTGCCCAGCTATTGCCTCGTTACCCCCAAGAGACTGTGGCCGTGTTCGTGTGCCTCCCCTCCCCCCCGGTGGTGAATTACGACAGACTCGGGTCGCGAGGTGAGAGCAAGATCGCCGCGACCGCGAGCGTCCTCTGTGCCTCTTTGTGACAGGCGCCTCCAGCGAGGAGCTCGGACGTCTCCGAGCTCCACCGGCGTAGAGTGCTTCCTGCGCAGACTGAGGTGAGGTGGTGCGCCGGGGCGGGGAAAGGCCGGCCTTCGTTGGGCGGGACTACTGTCTCTGCCCCTCCCCAATGAACCGGCGGCTGTAGCTGTGGGCGGGAACCATCCCTGTTTGAGGTAGTCGGAGGGAGGTCCGTGGAGCCCCTGAGAACCCGTCGCTGGCGAGAGAAGTGCTGAACCCGACTGAATCGCTTTCCGATTGCAGCCGATGTGAGGTGGGCCCGTTTCTTCAGGTGGGAAGCGGTGATATAAAGGAACTGTGAACCGGCATTTATTTGACTGAGCGCGAAGTTCGTGTGACCTCTTCGGCAGCCCCGTTCGTCAGTCTACAGACTTTGAACTGGTGCCGCCTAAGTGCTAGCAGTGGTAAAGCCCCTAGGCGCGCTTGGAATCCACCGGCAAACAGAGATCTCAACCCGGTGGCAGCCGAGTGTAAATGAAGTGTTCACTGTCTTTCCTTGCCTTTTAGATACACGCGCAAAACCCCGTGTGATTCTTAAAGAGTCCCAACACTCCTTTTGTGCCCAGAGAAGCGTGTGTACATTAATGGTGAAATCGTCATAAACTGTAAGAGTTATCTTTCCAACCTGAAATGTATTTGCAAATGTAACGTTCCTGAAGTATTTAATTGGTGGCAGCGATACCAGAATGAACCTGTGAATGTTCTTGTAACTGAACCAGTATTTATTCTGCTAAACAGAAAGTTAAATTTATTCTATTTATTGAAGATATTTATTCCCAATATTTATTCTATTTATTGAAGATATTTATTCCTGATATTTATTCTATTTATTGATGAATTGTAATCCTGAGCTTATTTATTGTATCTATTCCAAAATCGAAACCCAGCAAATTGTGACCAAAAGAAATATAAATGTGCTTTCCTAATTGATCCCCATTCACAACAGAGAATTTTTACATAATGGAATCGTATTTTTCTACAACAGTGGTGTGGTGTCTTTCTTTTTGGTGGTTGTACAAGGAGATATTATTGGGTCAAAGCCGGCTTAACACGACAGCCTTCACTTGCCTTGACACTTGAGCCAAGCTACCCCCTTTGTGCTGGGCTTGCCCATCGCAGGTCCAACAGTTCCTTTCTGGCCTAGGCCGGTGACAGCGCCCCTTAGCCAAATGCCCCCTCCTCCGTGGGAGACCTGTACTCCCCCCACGACAGAGGCTGTTTGAGCGGCAACGCAATGCAGGGGTTCCTGAGTCCGGTCTTTTGTAGTGCCTGTGCTCCACCTAATCCTAGGCATGGTATTTTATGTTAAATGGTTATATGTAAAGCGTGCAGCTACTCCATTGAGTGTCCCGGTGCTGAGGCGTGATGACCACAATAACTGTGCGCTATGACCACCAGATTGAATATTATAGCTGGAATAACCAGGTTTTCAGTAATTTCCTGAATGTAAGAAGATCCTGCGTCAATCTTAATTCCACCGTCAGCTTATTCCACAATTGCGCTGCTTGTACCTGGAAAGAGTGGGCCCGATCCGCGATCAGTGGTATTTGGGGGTACCTGCCAACTGAAGTGCTGAGGACCTTTCAAATAAAATTGGACTCTCTTCACAATGTACCCAGCGCTTATACTGTGGAGAGCCTTAAAAACCAGAATCATGGCCTTGAAATGGATCCTCTTGCGGACTGAAAGTCAATGCAGGGATTTCAGCTGTGTGGAGACAAGCATTAGTATTGTTCTGGCTGCTGCATTCTAGGACACCTGCAAAAACAACAAGTGATGGACCGAATGTGGATCAATGTCACACATTCACCCCAGTCAAAAGATCTGGTCCCAAATCCATCGTTTTTTTGCACTCCACACCACCCTGGGTTAGACAATGGCGATATGCAAATCAGCTCTGACCCTGTTGCCCCATGGGAACAGTCCAGTCCGAACTACAAAAGCCATGTCCTTCCCAGAACGGAATCAAGCATCCGAGGACCGGACCGGTTTCGAGGTAACACCTCTCATCAGCCCGGCTAGCTTGACTCCAAGTGGTGTGGAGTACCTGGGACCCACGTCTGGGCATCCCCAGCGCACTTAGGGCAGCAATTGCAAAAACAACAAGTGATGGACCGAATGTGGATCAATGTCACACATTCACCCCAGTCAAAAGATCTGGGCCCAAATCCATTGTTTTTTTGCACTCCACACCACCCTGGGTTAGACAATGGCGATATGCAAATCAGCTCTGACCCTGTTGCCCCATGGGAACAGTCCAGTCCGAACTACAAAAGCCATGTCCTTCCCAGAACGGAATCAAGCATCCGAGGACCGGACCGGTTTCGAGGGTAACACCTCTCATCAGCCCGGCTAGCTTGACTCCAAGTGGTGTGGGGTGCCTGGGACCCACGTCTGGGCATCCCCAGCGCACTTAGGGCGGCAATTGCAAAAACAACAAGTGATGGACCGAATGTGGATCAATGTCACACATTCACCCCAGTCAAAAGATCTGGGCCCAAATCCATCGTTTTTTTGCACTCCACACCACCCTGGGTTAGACAATGGCGATATGCAAATCAGCTCTGACCCTGTTGCCCCATGGGAACAGTCCAGTCCGAACTACAAAAGCCATGTCCTTCCCAGAACGGAATCAAGCATCCGAGGACCGGACCGGTTTCGAGGTAACACCTCTCATCAGCCCGGCTAGCTTGACTCCAAGTGATGTGGAGTGCCTGGGACCCACGTCTGGGCATCCCCAGCGCACTTAGGGCGGCAATTGCAAAAACAACAAGTGATGGACCGAATGTGGATCAATGTCACACATTCACCCCAGTCAAAAGATCTGGGCCCAAATCCATCGTTTTTTTGCACTCCACACCACCCTGGGTTAGACAATGGCGATATGCAAATCAGCTCTGACCCTGTTGCCCCATGGGAACAGTCCAGTCCGAACTACAAAATCCATGCATTCTAGGACACCTGCAGCCTTGCCAATAAATACTCAGGCAACCCTAGGTACAGTTCATTCGCTGATCGGCAATCGTTCCGATTTCCGGCCGGGAGCTCCCGGGCTAGGGATCGCCTTTTTGGCGAAATATCCCTGAAAATGGCCCATCTCGACTCCACCACCCCTCTGGATCGGTTGGCAGCAACACTAAGAGACGAGTGGATAACCTCTGCTACAGTATCCCTGCAAGGCGCACTGCTGTGAGAGAGCGGCTTCGCCAAGGTGGTGCACCTAGGTCTTGTCCCGCAGCACCTAGAGTGGTTTGAACCCTGCAGCTGGTTGGGGAGAGTGTCTCAGGACACAGTATGAGACCCAAGTGCGGGGTCTCATACTGTGTCCTGAGACCGACTAATTGGCGGGGTGTTTGTGGCAAATAAGATTCAGCTTCCTTTTGTCAGATGTTGTGGTTTTGAATGCAGTGAGGGTATGATTGTGTTTGTATGTTGTGATTGATTGTGTGCTACCAGGGGTACAAATATTTGGGTGAATTGTTTTTGTGTATATAGCTATTGTTGTATTTACTTTATTATATGTTTTTTCTATTGTATGAACCATGAAACTATTTATGTAATATATATGTGATAAAATGTTCCTTATAAATTAAGTATTACGAAAAAATATAAAATAATAAAAGCAATGATAAACTGAAAATAAAAAGTGTTATATTTTTTGAAGAAAATAAAGAAGACTGTCGTGTATCTGTCACCTGCATTATATTAGGAATGGGCTATATACCAGTATTGAAACATTGTGGCCATTGAGGGAACATTGCTCTCTTAGTTATGTATTCTTCTACTGACATATTTCACATTCATAACAATATCTTTTGAGCTGTGCCATTATTCCGGGCCAATAAAAGTAATGCAAGATAGCGTGGGTGGTCTTCTCACAGCCACTATGGAATGGCAAGAGATGGGAATGTGCATAGAACATTATCTGTCCTCTAAATTCCTGGGGAACTAGCAGCTGTAGGAAATCATGGATTCCTGCTATACAATGTAAAAGACCAATCCTAATCTATAACTGTGGAAAATTAGGATTGGGGTTCCTTTCATTTTGTTTGGTGCTTTGCTAATCATGTTGCAGTGTGAATTCATTTATTTGGGTCTTCTTGAAATTGTGGTCAATTGGCCAAGGCTCAGGGGTTAGTAGGGCATACTGAGGCTCTGGGGAATGTTATCTCTTTTCTCCCTGTTGGATTATCCCCAGGGACCCCTCATATTTTGTCTCCAGGGACTTTAGAAACATCTTGAGGAAGTGGAGATTGTCAGTCCCCAAGATGATAGCTTCAGAGACATTCCGTAGGACCCCAACTTCGATTTCAATATTTTTACCCACCATAGTGCTTGCAACAATCTGAGCTTCTGGATATGTTTTAACATCCCCATGGACTCATCTAATACCCACATACCTCCCTGGGAGTATTTGACCTGGGAGCACTAATTTCCCTTCAACTATTGATTGTCTACAACCTAAATGTACCAGGGCGGTCACCCACTTCTGATTAATCCAGAGACTCATGTAATACCCATCTCCTGTGTATACAAAATTGTAGGAAGCTGGCTCTCTATACAGTCCACTAAAAATAAGTACACTATGTGGAGAGTCCAGTGGGTCCCAAATTGGCTTACAGAGGCTAAAGTAGATAAAACTAGCGCTTTATTTTGTTGCAGTGTGGGCGAGCAGTTAGGCTTATCAGAGGTTAGTGCTAAGTATTTGTTGTACTCACAGAGGCAATAAATGAGACGCACACTCAAATAATAAATCTGAGACCAAATTAGAAAAATAACACTTCTTTTGATACATGTTTCAAAACCAAGAACTTAGTTCAAAGGTAAGTACTGTTTTGTTAGAAATGTTAACCGGAAAGTAAAACATTCAAACCTGTGCACTTTTATGCACAAGAAAATCCAATGGTAGAAAAAGTCAGTGATGTATAAAGGCAGGTACAGTCGGTTTCAGGGGTTCAAGTACTACCAGCAGTTCTTCAGGAACTGCCTGTATTTCACCTGGAGCAGGGTGCTGGTGAGTTTGTAGCTGGGCACACTACGGTGAAGGGAGCCACCCGGAAATAGACTGCACGGAGAGACTTGGGTACAAGTCCATAAGCTCCCAAATAGGGGTTAGGTTGTAAGAGGGCACAGCCCGTTCTTTGGTACCCACACCTGGCGTCTCTGGTGCAGAGAGATTAGGGCAGCTGGGCTGGTATGCAAAGATGCTCCTTGCATTCAAGGCAAACAGCCAGGGGCAAAATCAAGACAGCTAATTCAGTCACGAAGTGGGTCACAGAGATGCTGATGTCCCTCTTTGGCTCCTCGGCCGAGGTGCAGTGGGAATCCAGACTGACTCTTACTGTTGGTGTTTGGTGCAGGTCGGCCCGTACCCTGGGAGTTGGTGTTGCACGACGCCTGTTGGCCCTGTTGTCTTCACACTCAGTAGGGATACAAATTTGACCTTCCAGGGCACAAGTCATCTGTGGCGTAAGTCGGGACGGGGAGCTACAAGGCGATGGACCTGACTCTGCTTGTTGTTGCCTTGGGACTGCAGGGTAGTAGCTCCTCTACTCCAAGAGAGACTGTAGGCAATTATTGAAGTGCTGCCAGGCCACTCATGGCATTGGTAGTTCTCCAGCTTGCAGGACAAGAGAGTTACAAGCAGGCAGGGTTTCATGCCAGAATGTCTCAGCTCTTCTGCTGCTCTTGCTAGGCAGTGGCTCTTCTTCATCCTTTTTCTCTTGAGCCATTGAATCAGAGTTTCGGGTTCAGGGGTGCCACCTTAATACTCAATTTATTAAGGGGAGTGACAGATGGTAGCCAATGGACTGCTTACCTTTAGGAAGTCTACACCCTCTATACAACCACTTCCTGTGAGAATTGGGCGTAACCCTGACTCAAAAATGCTAATTCCATCCAAACAAGATGGAGGAATTTGAACAGAGGGGCCCACATCCGCTAATCCACTATAGAGGCGGTGCTGGTTTGAGATGGGTGCACCTCCTAATCCTAATCTGTCCTGACCCGCCAAAAGGTTTGGTCTGGAGAGGGGGTGGGCATCTCCAATATCTGGAGAGACCTAGGTTCCGTAACAAAGGCGATACGCCTTTGAAACTTCCTGCCCTGTAATGCAGTTCCTGCTTGGAGGAGGTATGGACACCTCCTCCCAGAGCAGGCTTTGTTGCTGGGGTCGGAAACTTGTCTAGGGTGACTGGCTGGTCGAGAACAGTCAGTAAACACAGTAGGGATCGGTATGTTTTCAGGCGGCACCTATAAGGTGCCCTCTGGGTGCATGTATTAATAAATCCAGCACTGGCATCAGGGAGGGTTTATTAAGAGGAGGCTTTTGGTACCAAACACCTTGGGGTACAGTGAAGCGATCATGTAGCTGGGAAACTCGTAATGATAAGTAACCAGCCAATGTACTAGGTATGGCTTTCCTGTGCACGTTTGGTATTTAAGAAAACCTAGATGTCACAGGAACACATCCACACCTGCAGATATTCCCACACATGGGTATAGTGCACCCTGCCTTAAGGCTGTAAGGTGTCTTACCTAGACCACATGCAGTGTTTTGCAGGGATGGCACACAGGGCTGTGTGCCATGTTAACTCTTCATGTTTCTCCGAACCAAGGCACTCAGGCTGCAATAGCAGTTTGTATGAGCTTGGTGAGGAGCTCCTTGGGGTGGCACAATAAATGCTGCAGGCCTTAGAAGCCCTCTTTAGGTCCAATGCCCTAGATAACAGGGGCACCATTTACTAGGGGCTTGCATGGAGCCTAAAGTGGTGCCAATTGTGGAAGAATGGTACAGTTTTAGGGAAAGAACACTGGTGCTGAGGACCTAGTTAGCAGGAACCAAGCACACTTTTAGTCAAACTTGCATCAGATACGAGACAAAGAGTGAGTGGTGGGGTACTTTTTTCCTACAAGAATGGACCGGGGAACATAGTTCACTTTCACTGGCTCTTTTTCTGGTTTCTTGATTCTGCAAAACCTAGCAATGTGGTCCCACTCTCTGCTCTCAAAACATTGGGGCCTGTTATGGTGTGGCAGCTCTGCTCTTAAGGGGCGAGATTTGGTTGCTTTCACTATGTTTCTTTGGTCTTTTTATCATTTCTGTGAGGAGATCCCAGGTAAGGGAATGTATGCCTTTTTTTAAAAAACTTTATTTATACCATTTTGCAAAAAAAAAAAAGATACACAGGTACATTCTAATACGTTCCATCATGTGCATATAGTCGGGGCAGGAAGATCAGCAGGTACATTAAAGAAAGAAATATCCAACTTTTACAATTCGTAAGTTTAGAGAGTGTCATCCAGCAAGGGTAATTTCTACACAAGGACATGTATTATCAGCTCAAATCAGGCAAAATACTGGTCGAGGGGTGATAATGCATTACATCATACTATACTACAACAGACGTGTGTATTCCTCCGCTGTCCGCTACATCAGTACCATAGTCTCCTTACATCCACATTTAATTATCTCATGAGCATCCCCATATATGTATATAATATCAGACTACAATGTGGAGGGCTCGCTATCACCAGTTCTGTCCTCTAAGTCCTCCTCAGATGATTCTGCAGTATTTAGTAGAAAGGTTTGTAGCGGCCCCCAAATGTCTCTAGGCCTACATGCCAAAGGTTGCGTTTCAGCATAGACAGCATTTTGTTCTTGGCAATAGAGGACATCTGTTAGCCAGTCCTTAAATTTTGGGGTCCTTCCCCTTCCCCAGCGACATGGCCAACCGACGTTTCGCCAGTAGTAACGTAATGTTGAGGAATTTCCTGCACTGTTTGGGCACTAGCATGGTATAACCCATCAGCAAAATTAGCAAGTCCCTGTCCAACGTAACCCCCATCATGGCCTGAAGGGCTGTGTGTGCCTGTGTCCAATAGTCCCATATTCCAGGACATTGCCATGCCAAATGGATAAATCCAGCTCCTTCTACCCGGCATCTGTCACACCTATCGTTATCCGAGAGGTGAAATCTGTATTTTTTAGCCAGCGTGTAATAGAGCCTCTGCAAAAACCTATAATGTATTATCTTGAGCCTGCAGCTAGCTGATATGTTGGCGGTAATTCCACAACAATAACTCCATTGGGCGTCAGTGACTTCCTTACCTATATCCGTGCTCCAATGTGTACGAGCTGTACCCTCTTTCCCCTGGTGCTGTGTCCTGATACTACTGTAAATACTAGAAACTAGGTTTCACCCATCAGTTGACCCCAACATGCCATGCCGTGGTAGCAGGTTTTCCGGTTCCTCAGGATAGTCCGGTAGCACCTCCCGCATGCCCTGTGTCAAGCCCACCCTGGTGTCAACGCTTTTAGCCCCCTTACCTGGTATAAGACTGAAGAAGTTTCCTTGGCTACATCGTTCCCGCTTTTGGAGAAAGCCATTGTTACCTAAAATTTGGTAGCTGACAGTCCTATCCTCACTGTGCCATGCTAACACGAGGTTAGCGTTCTAGTCTTTCCTGTTTGGAGCGGCCATTTCGTGCGCGCGCTGTTTGAGCGCTGCGCACTTCAACCGTCTTTCTGGAGGTAGCAGTTGCATCCTGGAGAGTCTCCGCTGAGACGTCTCTTTTCTGGCAGCCGCCGCCGTTTGGATTCTTCGTTTTGAAGTTAATGAGCTGGCAGTATCTTTCCAGTCAAGTAAGGAATTTGCGTAGCTCAATTCAGCGATTCTGTAATAACGTCCCTCACCTCGTCTGAGTCGAGGTAAGCCCTAAAGCGACTCAATTCTCATTGCGGTCTCCTTCCAGTATTCACGGTTGAACTATTCTCTAGCGCAAGAACTGGAACTTGAATTTGCGCTCTTTGGAATTTAGTGCAGGCAGAGTTTGAGTTGTTTTGCTTGCCCGTTTTCTCTTCAGAGAATAAAGACTTCTCAGTTCATTGTAGAGTTCCTGTCAAAGACTGCAATTGTCCTTAGAACTATATATAATGGTTATTACACTAATGAACTCAGCAAGTATGAGACATTTGTGAGAACATTATTGGATTAAGGCAAGCTGCGCAGTCTACAGAATTGCTACATAGTCTACGGAATAATCCTTTTGAAAGCAGCTATACTGTCCAGAGAAGCTATTCAATTAAAGAACAGAAGACCTACTACAGCATAGAACTGGCAGACCATAGAGTAGTGTTTAGGGTTATAATATATGCGCATATAGTTTATATCCTTACTCACTGTATTGAATGGGTTCGATCTTCATCTTCTGGATTTGAGTTTTTTCCATCAACATAGCCTGCTTCTAAAGATCATCAACATAGAGAGGCGCATTCCACACTCTTATCAGGTATTCCTTTTGAACGAAGGTGTCTAAGAAGAGCTACTAAGACCTATTGAATGTATAAATGTGATTTATCAAGTCTTAGGGGAGCGTATTAATGTTGTGTTACTCTTGCAGGTGTCCCAAGCAACTACGCAGTTCTTAGAAGACACCAGGGTGTGGCAGTCTCTCTTGTTTGTTATCCACTTCCCCCTTCCCTTTCATTCTTGGGCTCAGAGTCATCTGGGTGCAGGGGTGGCAGGGAGTTGGGAAATTCTCTTCTGAAGACCCTCTCCAGATCGTCCCCACAGTCTCCAGGAGTGCAGGTTAGTCCTCTTGACAGATTGAAGTGCCATATTGTGCCTTCTGTCTGGGCGAGATGGCTGAGGGTTGGGATGTTAAGGCCCTGACCTCCATTCTAGAAGGGATGCAAAAACAGTTGAGTGAAACCCAGGAAGAGATTAGGAAGTCCAATCAGGAGACTAGTTATTTACGCCAAAGATTAGATGAGATAGCCATTAGTCCAAGTCCAAGTTTTGAAAGATCAAAGTTTCAGAGTTTTGCTCCATCCTCGTCCTCCTCTGAGTTAACTACTCAAGTGGTGCATGCTATGTCGCCCACTATTCCTTTGGCCCCACCCGAAAGGTTTCAGGGAGATCCACATAAGGCTCAAATTTTCCTGACACAGTGCTCTTTGCACTTTTTGTGCAAACCAATTTTATTTAAGGAGGATTAGTCCAAAGTGGCGTTTGTTCTGTCTTATCTGAGTGGGGATGCAGCGGCATGGTCTTTACCCTAGGTATCAGCTGATGATCCAGTGCTTTACAAGTTTGAAGATTTTAAAGCAGAATTTTTACGCATATTCGACAGAAGAACCATTTCGCAGGCCACCGACAATGAGTTGTCGGATTTAAGGCAGGGTAACAAGGAGCTGGTGGCTTATATTGCACAATTTAATCAACTCATTGTAGAAACCAACTGGCCCACGGCCAAGAGGGCAGCCATTTTCTATAGAGGACTTAAGGATGAGCTCAAGGATGGATTAGCTCAAATTCCAAAGAGGCCAACTGACTTGTCTGAATTAATTGATTTAGTGTTGCATATCGATCAACGACAATCGGAAAGGCGGAGTGAACGACACAAGGACTATCGGATGGTTCCGCCTAGGTTGGATCGTGTTCGGCCAGAAGTTAGTAAGAGCAATGAAGGGAGTCAAGTCGAGGAACCCATGCAGATAGGATCAATACGGGGTCCTCTCAGCAAGGAAGAGCGAGAAAAGAGGCGAGCAGGCAAGTTTTGTATGTATTGTGGTCAATCAGGCCACTTTGTTTGCGAATGTCCTAAGAAGCCAAAGACGTCTACGTGGGTAAAAGATCGGCTCCACCAGTAGACGGAGTTGCACTGGTGGGAGCGGCACAAGAGTCAGCTCCAAAATTGCAGTCTTTAGCAAACACCTTACAATCTTCCGCTCCCCATCTCATTTTGTCCTGTAAAATCCAGTTTGGAGAGGCGGTTCATCAAAATATTTCGATCATGATTGATTCCGGAGCTACAGGGAACTTCTGCGATATCCAATTCGCTAAATCCTTGGGTATTCGGTTTGAAAAGAAACTGAGGCCTGAGCCAGTTCGAGCGGTGGATGGTACCAACCTGTCTTCTGGACCCATTGTAGCGGATACTGAAGTAATCACTGTGTTCGGCCCTGGAGACCATCGGAGTTTTGTTCGATTCAATTTAATTGATGCTCCCCAGTTTCAATTGATACTAGGTCTGCCTTGGCTCACGGAACATAACCCAAAGATTGATTGGGCCAAGCGCACTTTGGATATGACATCAGAGTTTTGTCAAGAACACTGTCAAGATTCCCTTCCGAAGGTTCTTCATCAGACCATGTCCTCTAGTTTGGCGGATCAAGTTCAAACCATCTGCTCCTTGGAAATTCCTGAGATCCCAGAAGAGTATCACGATTTGGCGGAGGTGTTAAATGAGCAGGAGGCGCAAAGGTTGCCTCCTCATCGGGCCTACGATTGTCGCATAGAATTGGAACCTGGAGCAGCTCTTCCATGCAGTGCATTTATGCCCTTTCAGAACCAGAGAATCTGCATTTAAAGGAGTACATTGAACAGCATCTAGCCAATGGATTCATACGCCCATCACAGTCCCCAGTGTCTTCTCCTCTCTTTTTCATCCCTAAAAAGGATGGTACTCTGCGAACCTGTATTGATTATAGAGCGCTCAATTTGGTCACTAAAAAAAACCGCTATCCTTTGCCTCTCATCTCTGAACTTTTAGATCAGGTAAAGGAAGCTCATATTTACACAAAATTAGACCTCAGAGGAGCTTACCATTTGGTTCGTATGGCCGAAGGGGAAGAATGGAAGACCGCGTTTCGCACTAGACTGGGATTATTTGAATATCAGGTGATGCCCTTTGGGCTCTGTAATGCCCCGGCTGCGTTCCAGCACTTTGTAAATGACATTCTTCGCGAATACTTGGATCGCTTTGCGGTTGTCTACATAGACGACATTCTAATTTTCTCAAACAGTCGGGAAGAGCATGTGGGTCATGTGCGAACCATTCTTGAAAGACTCCTTGAGCATCAACTATATGTGAAGATGGAAAAATGTGTTTTCCATTCGTCTAAAGTAGAGTTTTTGGGCTTCATCCTATCTCCAGATGGGGTCTCAATGGATGACACCAAACTGCAAGCAATAAAGAGTTGGCCTGCTCCTCGATCTGTTAAGGAGATACAAAGTTTTCTTGGATTTGCTAATTTTTACAGACGATTCATTCATAATTTTTCAAGTAAAGTGAGTCCCATAACTAAATTGCTGCGGAAGAATGAAAAGTTTGTGTGGGAACCTGTTACTGAGGAGGCTTTTCAATCTTTGAAAGAGGCGTTCACCACAGCACCCATACTTCAGCATCAAGATTTGAATGAACCTTTTTTTGTGGAGGCTGACGCTTCAAATTTAGCAATTGGAGGAATCTTGTCTCAACGACATAGGAACACTGGCCAGCTGCATCCGGTTGCCTACCATTCTCGTAAACTAACTCCAGCTGAGATAAATTATTCAATTGCTGACAAGGAACTATTGGCGGTGAAGGACACCTTCCAGGTTTGGCGGCACTATCTTTTGGGAGCCAGACATACAATCACAGTCTTCACTGATCATAGAAATCTCCAATTCCTGAAGTCTGCTCGAACTTTATCTCCTCGTCAATTAAGGTGGTCACTTTTCTTTGCAGACTATGACTTTGTTCTAACTTATAAGCCAGGAGCAGCTAATGCAAAAGCGGATGCTTTGTCCCGGTTGGAGTTGGGTAGTGAAGCTGAGCACCAGACGGAGTGTTTTGTCATCCCCAAAGAAAAGATTGTGGCGATTTCTGTGGAAGATGATTTGGGTGACAGAATTCGTGCTGAGTTTGCCCAAGAGAAGTTTGAAAATTGGGATAAGGAAGGCCCAGACCGAGTGATTAAGGAAGGAAGACCTTATCAGTCTGGAAAGATATTTGTTCCCAGCGAAGATCTCAGAGTAAGAATCATTCAGCAGTTTCATGACCACCTGTTGGCAGGACATAAGGGAGTTGCAAAGACTTTGGATTTGATAAAGAGAGAATTCGTTTGACCGGGCATGGAAGCTCAGGTGAGACAGTTCATAGCCACTTGTGAGCAATGTGTCAAAGGAAAAATCATTAGACAGCTCCCACAAGGTTTACTTCAGCCATTACCAGTGGCCCCATCTCCTTGGCATACCATATCAATGGATTTTATTGTAGACCTACCCTCCAGTCAAGGGAGTACGACAATTTGGGTGGTGGTGGATCAGTTTTCTAAAATGAGCCATTTCATTCCTTTAAAGGCCCTTCCAACTGCTCCTCAGTTGGCTGATTTGTTTGTTCAACATGTGGTTAGGCTACATGGTATTCCTAAAGTTGTGATCTCGGATCGTGGACCACAATTTGTGTCTCGCTTTTGGAGGTCCTTTTTGAAGGGAATGGGAGTGGATTCTCGACTGTCCACCAGTTTCCATCCGGAAACGGATGGACAGACTGAGCGGGTAAATCAGGATCTGGAGCAATATCTCCATTTGTATCTAATGGATCGGGAAGGCGATTGGCCATCCTTACTTAGTACAGCGGAATTTGCTTACAATAATTCTGTCCATTCAGCCACAGGTTTTCCCCCCTTCTTCTTAAATTCTGGGAGGCATCCGAATATGAGGGTGGGTAAGGTTGAGGTTGAGGTTCCTGCTGCTCAAGAGGTTCTTTCTAATTTGCAACAATCCTATCAGTTGGCCTTTTCCAACCTCTCTAAGGCTAAGGCAAATTATAAGAGGTCAGCTGATCGTAAGAGAAGGGAAAGTCCTCAGTTTGAATCCGGAGAATTGGTTTGGATTTCCACAAAACACATGAGATTGGGTGGGAATAAGAAGTTTCAACCTAAGTTTGTGGGCCCTTTTCCGGTTGACAAGATGATAAATCCTGTCAGTGTGAGAGTCACTCTTCGCAGTTCCATGAAGATCCATCCTACCTTTCATGTTTCCTTGGTAAAGAAAAGTCCGCCTCGTCTACGGCAGGAAGCCCCTGTTCCTATTTTAATCCAGTCCTCTGAAGAGTTTGAGGTCAAAAGAATTTCAGATTCCAAGTTGAAGAGAGGCAGATTGTTCTATTTGGTGGATTGGAAGGGTTACGGTCCGGAGGAGAGATCTTGGGAGCCTAGCTGTAATGTACATGCCCCCAGGCTAGTGGCAGCATTTCACAAATCTTTCCCACTGAAACCTGGAAGGGGGGCTTTGGTGGGGGGTACTGTGGTAAATTTAAATTACCTATACTTAATTTATGCGGTAAAGTTCAATAAGAATAACTCAGAAAAAATAAGAGGCAAAATCCGTGATATTTGAGGTTTTCAAAAAAGGGGTTTTATTCCTTAAAAAGGAATGGGTATTTGGTTCGAACCAAAGGTGGCATACCATTCCGTCACCACGTAGGTTCGGGAAGGGACTGACAGACAATACTTTATTGACAGTTAATAGTATATATAGTCAATGCATTACAGTAAAGGCAGATGCAGAAGGCGTAACAGCTGAGGGGAGAGATAAGAATACACATACGTAACAGAAAAAGGCGTTACAATAGGCGTGCACCAGAAACGTCATTAAGAAGATGTCATAAGTGGGTGGATCCATAAAAGAATCCTGCAGTGTCAGCAGAAATACATGACAGAGATGCGCGCGCAGGCAGCATGACGAGTGATTGACGTGTAACTGGAGGGTGAAGGGGACTTGACATTTAGCCCTACATGAGGAGACAGAAGTCTGGGATGTCAGAACAACCTAATCCCAAATCGTATCTAATATCTCGTGTTTAAGGAACTATATTATCTGGAAGGAAAGGTCTCTCGGACAGAGGCTATTCTATACTAACTGTGAGTGCGTGTATAAGCGTCTTCGTGTCTGCATGAGATGCGAGGGGCCATGGGCCTACCATGTTAACAGGAGCTATGAATTACTTGCACGGAGACAGTGAGGTCGGGCCCTTTGCTCTGCAGCTGGAAGGATGTTTACTTGAACTACTAGACAGGAATGTATTTTTCGAGGAGCGGAGCAGATAACTTGAAGGCTGAATACAGTCTTGGCAGGCAACAGGCTGAACCGAGCACCGTTAGCCGCACAGCGAGTAAGGCAGAGGTCATGGGTACAGATGCAGGCCCAGGCTGAAGCATTCAGAATCATAAGGCAGGAAAAGGCTCGATGGCAGAATTCAGGGCCTACTTCGCCAGAACTGAAAAACGTGTAAAGTACACCACATAAAGACGTTGGCAAGGCATACTTAGGAACGGAATATTCGACCCATTCATGGTGGATCTGAAAGAGGACATGTTAACGTTGGACGCAAATGTATTTGCGTCTTCATAACTGGAAGTGGAGGGAACATACATGTACTTGTAGTGCGTACACGGAGTCGTTGGGGTCTAAGATAGGGGACACAATTGATCATAAAAAATCATATTTCCTCATTCCCTCCTTGTCCCCTCCGGACCCTTCATGATATATCGATCCTCATGAATCGATCAATCTGTTCACGTAACATCATTTGCTCTTCTTTCTTCTTATGGCGTTTTGAATGGGAACTTGAATGTGGAATACATGATGTGGCACACAGGCCGCAAATTGCTGGCCCACATTGTAGACATAGGCAGCAACTGAATACTATGAGAAGGGTAATGCCTAGGAAGGATAGGACCTTCCATCCCCAGGCGGTCAACGTTGTCCAGAACCAACCGGACCAAGTCCAGGTGCCTGGATTTTGGTGTATCAAACTTGCAATCTTATGAAGGCGGGTAATGGCTCTATATACTGATGGCGCATTTTCTGGAATGAAAACACAGCAGCTTGACCCGATGACCTTACAGGCTCCGCCCCTATCGGCCAGGATGACGTCAAGGACGAGACGATTTTGAAGAACAACAACCCGCATAGCAGACTGCTCCTCTGTTAGGTTGCCTAGGGCGGAAGTAGTTTCATTCACTACTGCTTCAAGGGTTCTAGTTAATTTGCGTATCAGTTTACTATTAAAGACAGCACCTAAGTAGGGAAAGAAACCTTTATTGAAGTCTGTGTATTGTTCCCATGCCGTTTCAGTGTAATCGACAATCGGGAGATCTCTTCGGAGTCTATTGTTTACTAGATTAGTGTTTCTATGATAATCAGGAGGGGCTAGGAAAACAGGTGGCAGAAGGAATGCAATGTAACAGGTACCATCCCAATCTAGAGGTAAGCGTATATATGCGGTATGACCACAAATGAAGTAGGAATGACGAGTAGCTCTGAATGTAGACTTGCCTTGATCACTGAATTCGACCACAGTAGAACATTTACTATGACCTAAGTGTACTGAACCATTCTTTCTAACACATAATTCACCTGTGACTGGTAATACTGACATGGCAGGCAAGACTGGTGCAGCTTCGGATTCAACATTCAAAATCATGAGGTTAATGGTAAAGTTACCTAATCCATATACTTCATTTTCGAGATCAGTTCCTGTCCTTGTGGGAAGTCCCTCCTTGTTAGGGTAGCAGGCTTTAAGCAAAACCAAGTTCAGGTTTCCCCAGAACCAATTTCCTTCATAAACTATAGTATCAGAATCTAAAGAATTAATCAATCTAAACCATGCACCACATGAACCATTGTGTGTGAACGGGTACGGAAAAAGAGGCAGAACTCCCTTGTATTTCTGGTAGGGAGGGAGTCGGCCACATATCCAACAATTTGTAGTGTTGTTGGTCAGATGGGAGTGATGTAACATACTAATGAATGTGTTGTTGCGCAGCGCAAGTCTGTAAGACAATTCATGCGGAGGTAATTCGCTAAAAGAATGTTCAGCAGTAACGTTGAAAGCAGAATGTGCACGCTTGAAAATAGGATAATATATATGCAATAATATACTGGCAGCAATAATCAGCAGACTCAGAAAAAACATAATCAATAATGTCACTATACAGTGACTACGAAGTGATTTACAATATGCACGTTTCTTGAGCTGTATCTGTCTATCTCTCTCTCTATTTTGGTCTAGGGGATACATGTCAGAAACGAATTTAACCGATTCACCTAGGGGAGGACTTAAACAATTAAACTGTCTGACTTGCTAGACCGTAGTTTCAGTCTATATTCTTCGGAGGCGGTTTTCTCAACCAGGGGGAGTTTTGAGTCAGTCTGTGGAGGAGGGCAGGGCTTAGAGTCCAAGTCCGAAGGGAGTCCGTGAAACTTCTTAACGTGGCTTGAGTGCAGCCACCCTTTTCTGCCCTCAACCTTCACAGCGGTCCTCGTCGTCAGAAGAACCAATTTCGGGGTTTGCCAGCGGGGTTCCAGCAGACTTCTCCGATCAAAATTACGAACAAAAACAAAATCCCCGGGAACCACTTCATGGGGCTTCACCTCGGTGTTGTCGGGAAAGGCTGCAGCTACCTGTGAACGACAAGATTGTAGTGCAGACATCAAGGAGGCAAGGTAATCTGTCAGCATAATACAGTCAACATCTGTGATTTTACGAGGTATAGGCGTCCCCCACATATTTGGTGGCCTGCCAAAGACCACTTCATACGGGGATAGCCCGGTACGAGAATGCGCTACCATCCTCATATAGAAAAGGGCAACTGGCAAAGCTACTATCCAGTCAACGCCTTTCTCTCTGCAGATTTTAGAAAGTCGGATTTTCAGAGCCTGATTATGACGTTCCACGAGACCTGCTGCCTCGGGATGCCGGACACAGTGGAATTTCCACTGGTAGCCTAACAGAAGTGTAATGTGTTTCACAAGCTCGGATGAGAATGGCTGACCGTTATCTGAGTACACGATACGGGGCAAACCATACCGCGGGAAAAATTCACGAACCAGCTGCTTGGCAGTGGTCGGAGCAGTGTAATCTGGGACTGGATATGCTTCTGTCCATCGGGAAAGTGCACATACGACTACGAGGACATATTTGAATCCTCGACAACGTTCCATCTGGATATAATCCATCTGGAGGACTTCAAAAGGGTGATCGGGAGGCTGAAATCCACCTTGCTCTACGGGAATGCGTTTACCTGGGTTGAACTGACAACAAATCATGCAAGTACGCACTTTATGTTTGGCTGCTGCTCGTAAGTTTTTATTGAACCATATATGTTGAATGCTGTCTAGCATGGCTTTTTCTCCTAGGTGTGCTGGGCTATGTATCGTGTTAATGATGACTTGAACCATAGAGTCGGGGAGAGACCATGTAGATTTTCCCTTCGTCATCCATCCCTGATCTGTTTGGATCCCTCCTAGTTCAGTCCATTTCTTGATTTCATCTGGTGTAGCATGTGTCTGTATGTCGATTACATCATGTGCGGGATCCCTAACTGTCATGCAGTGTGTCGATGTCGGAACTATTGTCTTTGTCAAGTTAGTTACATGAGTTCGATTCTGAGCAGTTTGCTTAGCTGTTCGATCTGCCAGGTCGTTACCCTGGGAAATGATATCGGTGACTTTTGTATGTGCTTTACACTTCATAATAGATATTGCAGTAGGCAGATGTATTGCATCTAACAGGGCTTGAATGAGGGGACCGTGTTGAATGTTGGCACCGTGAGAAGTTAAGTAACCTCTCTCTCGCCAGAGGACTCCGAAGTCGTGAACAACTCCGAATGCATAACGTGAATCAGTGTATATGTTAACTTTCTTATTTTTGGCTTGAATACAGGCTTGTGTCAGAGCGATGAGCTCTGCTGCTTGAGCTGACAGGGTGTCGATACAATTGGTTTCAATAACTTCGGTGTCTGTCGTGACTGCGTAGGCGGCCACTAATTCACCTGTACCTGTTCTCATACATGAACCATCCACATAAAGTGTCAGGTCTGGGTCTGGTAATGGAACGTCTGTCAAGTCTTGTCTGGGTTTCGTCGTAATAGTAATGACTTCAATACAATCATGTGACAATGGGTCTACGCCACTTAATGGCAAAAGTGTGGCAGGATTTAACATACTACAGCGTCTGATTTCTATGTGTGGCTGAAACAATGTCAATTCATAACCTGTCAGTCTTGCTATAGTCAAGTGTTGGGTCTGTGTACGGTTTAAAAGAACTTCCACGGAATGTGGAACTTGTACTGTCAATTGATGTCCTAGTACTATGGAATCGCTTTGTCTGATTGCTAAAGCTGTCGCTGCAACTGATTTCAAGCACGCAGGCAGAGCCTGGGCTACTGGATCTAATGTGCTAGAGAAGTAAGCACACGGTTTGTGTGAACCTGCTTGTTCCTGAGTGAGCACTGACAAAGCAGTGCCTTCACGTTCTGTGACAAAAAGTGTAAAAGGCTTACTGTAACATGGTGTTGCTAAAACTGGTGCTTGACATAAGGCTTTCTTTAAGTCTTCAAAAGCTTGTGTATGTTCTTGAGTCCAAGGGAGGACAGTCGATGTCGCTGCCTCCTGAGTCGTCAACTGAATAAGTGGTTTTGCTAGGAATGCGTATTGGGGAATCCATTGTCTACAGTACGAAGTGAGGCCTATAAAGGCCTGCACCTCCTTTTGTGTCTTGGGTGGTGACATGTTTACAATTAACTGGATGCGATCAGGTGTGAGCTGTCTCCCCACTTTGGACAGCAAGTGACCAAGGTACACAACTTGCTGAACACAGAATTGCAGCTTCGAAGGGGATACCTTGTGCCCCTTGTCGGCCAGAAAATTTAAAACCGTCAGTGATGCTTTCTCACATTCGGGTTCACTTCGGGCGGTGATCAACAGATCATCGACATACTGAAGTAGGGCGGTGTTAACAGGCATGTGGATACTGCCAAGTTGTCTTTTCAGTGCTTGGCTATAGATGCTGGGGCTTTCTGTGAATCCTTGAGGTGCGCGTGCAAATTTGAAACTTCGTCCATTTAAACAGAATCCGAACAAGTATTGGCTTTCCGGATCTATTGGGACGCTAAAGAAGGCGTTCTTGCGGTCAATTACAGTAAAGAACGCTGCTTCTGGATCAATAGCTGTCAGTAATGAAGAGATATCTGGAACCACGGGATACTGTGGTACAATGCATTTATTCAATTCGCGCAGATCAATAACTAATCGATAAACTGGTGGTGCATTTGGATCAGTACGTTTAAGGACTGGAATGATAGGAGAATTACATACATTGGAGTCGGTTTCCACAACCACTCCTTGTGCAATGAGCTCGTCAATGATTTTCAGCAAAGCCACTACAGCATCTGGGGGTAACTTGTATTGTCTAATTCGTGGTAATACTACTCCTGCTTTGAGTGTGACTCGATATGGTGTAATGTGCATACAACCTACATCAGTGGGGCCTTGTGCCCACAAATGTGCAGGGACATTCTGTAATCGGTGATCCATGTCTCTCAATACATAGTGACCTTTAAAATCTCGCAAGAATAATCGTACTCCTTCCGGAGAACAGCATATTATAGCTCCTAGAGCTTTCAGTGTCTTTATACCTAGTAAGTTTTCTGGGCATGACTTTGTAAGCAATAAATCTGTAGTCCGTGTCAGAGGACCGACTGCAAGAGGAAGAGGTTGTGATACTTCGTTAATAATAGGTTTTCCTGAAAAACCAAGGGAAACATTCTGTGAGCCTGAGAGGGGTGCCCCTGGAACCTCATCATGACTAATCGTTGTGCGGCTTGCCCCTGTATCAATTAGAAACTTTCTGTCTTTCCCTAATACTTGACTGTGTACATAAGGACCCTTTTGATCTACAGGAACCTCAATAAGAGGCAAGCCAACCTCCCTCTCTAGGCTGTTTCATGTATATCGCTGATAATCTGGGTAGTCATTTTGTGCATACTGGTACATCTGTTGTGTCGTGTTTTGTGTTGCGGCAATAGGCTGTGGCTGTGGTACTGCTACGGTCTGTTGTGAAGCTGGCATAGGTGGTATATGCTGTATATTCTGGGGTACTTGCTGTTGGGCTTGATCTTGTCTAGGTGGACGTGGTCTCTCCTTGGTCTTACCCGTGGAGATATTGTGTTTCAGAACTGCACAATCGTTTATATAATGACCTGGCTGTTTACAATAGTTACATACCCCCTTAACAGGAGCCGTTGAATTACTGGGCTGGGTCGCACCCTTTTTATGACCGTCAGCTGGAACTGACTGAGCAACTAACATTTTCATTTTCGTGTCTTTCATACGTCTTTGTTCGTGTTCTTGTTCTTCTCTAATTCTATTCTGGTGGTACTGTAGCATTTGCAACATTTGTGAAGGGGTATTAGCTTGCCAAGTACTCTCGACTTTCAATACTCTGTTCTTAACCTGGGGCAGTGAATTCTCGACTAGTTTCGTTACAAAAAGATGTGGATATGACTCACTACTTGCTTTCAGGCCGCTATTAATACCAAAACATTTTTCAAATCGGGAATAAAAATCACTAGTGTCTTCATCGGGTTTCTGTTTACAGGCTGAGATTGCACCCCAGTCTTCCTTTTTCGTACTTAATAAAGCAATACTTGTACTAATAATCCTGGTAACGCTTTAACTTTGTCTCCAAGCCCTAGGCCTGGAATTCGGGTATTTTCTTCGTTTTCTAATGCAGCCCAATCAATTTTTGCATTTCCCACTTCCCATTCTTTTTCTTTAAGTTTCTCGTAAATACCAGCAGGCAGTAGTACTTTCAATATTTTCATAAGGTCTGGATAAGTGTAATCACCCATGAGTAACATGTCTTTTATTTCACGATGAAAACCTGCTGGATCTTTGTCATGGCTAGGTACTAGTTTTTTCATTTCCAATAATTCTATTTTAGTTATGGGCGTATACACAAACACGCGTCTAAGCGTATTATCAGCATTCTGGACTGGGTGCACTTCTCGTAACGGATTCTGTCTGTCTATGTAATACATTTTTCTTTCCATGGAGTGTGTTGAATCAGGCTGTGGACATAGGAAGGCACTATATCTGTGCCAATGTTCTAGAATTACTTTAATTAGATCGGTACCTAGACCTCTCCATTTATTCATGAGTAGTTCTGCTAATATATCAGGCAGGGGGCCTGGATCAGAATGTTGGCTTCTATACAATAGGAGTAGGTGTTGTATCATGTATGTACCAGCTAAACGCTGTTCGCTTGGTGTCATATTCAAGAATGTGTGTGCTAACGCATCATCACTATATTTCTCGGGATTGTCAGCCCATTGTACTGCTGACCTGGCTAATTCTTGTTCGTCCATAGAATCGAGTACATGGTACCCCATTCGTTCTCGAAGTCTGTTGTCAGTGGCTTGGAATAAGTGTTCAGGAGTTCTCGGATTACACATGGCTTCTTGAAAAATTCTTTTACTTTCTGGACGTACTGGACGCATTGAATTATTATAGGGTCTTCCTTTACCTACATAAGCTATAATTTCTCTAACTGGTAACTGCGATTGTCCTGCTGCTTCTTCTGGTGCGTCCTCCTCCCCTGAGGATTCAAGTTTGTCTGAATCTATTTCCGGTGGTGGCTGTCTTCTTTCATGCATCTTTATTACTGCATTTCTGATCCTTCGGTACATATTTTCTATACAAGCCTGTTTATCATGATTCCCATCTGCTATATTCTGACCCCATCTATGAAGTGCTTTTATGTCGTCCGGGTTTGCACCCGGCCTATCCACTTCTCTTATTAGACAGTTTATAAGAAACCGTAATATCTTGCCTTGAGTATCAACTTTTTGGTAGGCCAATGCCTCGCCAATACTTTCAGGGCCTATCCCTGTTTGAACAAAATGATATATTCTATCTAGATGATCTACCATTCCAGGTAGTGTCAATAAAAAGTTTGTGACTCGTCGCAATCGTACTGATGCGAGCATCATTCTGTCGTCATTCTTTTTACCAGGTACTGGATCATATCTACAATCTGCAAGTCGTTCTTTATATATGTCAAAATCGGCTGCTTGAGGTGTACGTTGTTGTGCTAGATCCCTATAAGTCCATCGATGTGTTGGTGGCGGGGTCTGGAAACCTGTCTGGAAACCTGGGGTTTGGAAACCTGTCGCCCCTCCGGACGCGCCTCCTGAGGCGCCGGGTCCGAAGGGATTGTTTGGGTGTAAAGCAGGAGGAATAGGTGCAGGAAGAGATGGAAGAACGGCTGGAAGTGTTGGAACGGGAGGAGCAGGAGGAACGGGAGGAGGAGTAGCTTGTCGCGGAGGTGGGGGCTGACTATCTCGGGGTCGGGCGCCGCCAGGAGGAGGTGTGCGTGGCAGTGCGGTATTAACATATTCGGGGGCTACATCGTCTAGATAGGAAGAAAGGAAAATGTCCTTTGCGGTTTTCTGATGCATTTTAGTCGGGAGCAATGGAGGTGGCAGATCTTTTGGTACTTCCGGGGTGGCCTTAGGTAAACCCTCGGCCAGAAGAGGATACATACCATTCATAAGGGTGTTTCGTTGTCTGTCTACTTGTTCTATTTTTACTCGGATAACTTCCTCAACTAATACATTTTCTCGGGCCTTTTCTGAATTCTCTCTACTTTTCTCTTCTTTTCTGTGTGCTTTTTCTGTACGCCTATGCGATTCTTTACGCCATAATTCAATGGCATCTTTCTGTGACTGTCTGGCTTTCTTTTTCCGTAATGCTTCTTCTACTCTCATGATGCAATCTGCATCCCATGTCCCAGCAGCGGGCCATCTCTGATTCTCTGCTAGATCCTTGGTGTAGTCCACCCATAAATCAAGATATAAAACGGCATCTAGGCCATGTTTGTGGTACATAAAGGACCCTGGAGTGTCCCTAGGTGGAATGGGAACAGCTTCCTCGAGTATCCCTTTTCTAGTTTTTATCTGTCTTAATTTGGAGAATAACGGCATCGTTAAAAAGTCAGGCTACTTGGTCCTTACTTAGATATGAACACAATTAACACAATAATCACAATAATGAAGATCGAACAATCACTCATACCACGACATTTTGAAACCACATTAAAACATTTTAAAACGAACAACAATGATTAGAATAAAACTAGCTAACGACATGATACTGGATGTACTGCTAAACAGTACAGATACACTGCTAAACAGTGCAGACAGGATATACTGCTAAACAGTACAGATACACTGCTAAACAGTGCAGACCAGGTCTGTGTACCCAAACCCGTCTTGACCGGCACAAATTAATGCGCACGTCTAGATGCGTCCCCAGCAATGGTACTCACCGGGAAGCACGGAACGGAAGGCCTCGGAAACTCTGGACTGGACTGGACCGGACTCGACTCGTGACGCAGATACTTCGGAACTTCGGAACCTGGTGGGCCTCTGTATACCTCGGATCTTGCTCTCTCAGCTAGGCTCTGGTCGGGATCCTCCGCACTCCTCACCGCCTCGTCTGGGTGTTGATCGCAGCCTCAGTCACCTCCGTTGGCCTGAGGGAGATACAGGAAATCCTGCGGGTACGCGTAGTTGTCCGTCCGGCTGTGGCAGGGGGCTAGGCCTGCAACGCACCTCCGGCGCGTGAGATGGGGGAGGGGTCCCTGTTCGGGCGCCAATTATGTGGTAAATTTAAATTACCTATACTTAATTTATGCGGTAAAGTTCAATAAGAATAACTCAGAAAAAATAAGAGGCAAAATCCGTGATATTTGAGGTTTTCAAAAAAGGGGTTTTATTCCTTAAAAAGGAATGGGTATTTGGTTCGAACCAAAGGTGGCATACCATTCCGTCACCACGTAGGTTCGGGAAGGGACTGACAGACAATACTTTATTGACAGTTAATAGTATATATAGTCAATGCATTACAGTAAAGGCAGATGTAGAAGGCGTAACAGCTGAGGGGAGAGATAAGAATACACATACGTAACAGAAAAAGGCGTTACAATAGGCGTGCACTAGAAACGTCATTAAGAAGATGTCATAAGTGGGTGGATCCATAAAAGAATCCTGCAGTGTCAGCAGAAATACATGACAGAGATGCGCGCGCAGGCAGCATGACGAGTGATTGACGTGTAACTGGAGGGTGAAGGGGACTTGACATTTAGCCCTACATGAGGAGACAGAAGTCTGGGATGTCAGAACAACCTAATCCCAAATCGTATCTAATATCTCGTGTTTAAGAAACTATATTATCTGGAAGGAAAGGTCTCTCGGACAGAGGCTATTCTATACTAACTGTGAGTGCGTGTATAAGCGTCTTCGTGTCTGCATGAGATGCGAGGGGCCATGGGCCTACCATGTTAACAGGAGCTATGAATTACTTGCACGGAGACAGTGAGGTCGGGCCCTTTGCTCTGCAGCTGGAAGGATGTTTACTTGAACTACTAGACAGGAATGTATTTTTCGAGGAGCGGAGCAGATAACTTGAAGGCTGAATACAGTCTTGGCAGGCAACAGGCTGAACCGAGCACCGTTAGCCGCACAGGGAGTAAGGCAGAGGTCATGGGTACAGATGCAGGCCCAGGCTGAAGCATTCAGAATCATAAGGCAGGAAAAGGCTCGATGGCAGAATTCAGGGCCTACTTTGCCAGAACTGAAAAACGTGTAAAGTACACCACATAAAGACGTTGGCAAGGCATACTTAGGAACGGAATATTCGACCCATTCATGGTGGATCTGAAAGAGGACATGTTAACGTTGGACGCAAATGTATTTGCGTCTTCATAACTGGAAGTGGAGGGAACATACATGTACTTGTAGTGCGTACACGGAGTCGTTGGGGTCTAAGATAGGGGACACAATTGATCATAAAAAATCATATTTCCTCAGTACTGTCAAGCCCACCCTGGTGTCAACGCTTTTAGCCCCCTTACCTGGTATAAGACTGAAGAAGTTTCCTTGGCTACATCGTTCCCGCTTTTGGAGAAAGCCATTGTTACCTAAAATTTGGTAGCTGACAGTCCTATCCTCACTGTGCCACGCTAACACGAGGTTAGCGTTCTAGTCTTTCCTGTTTGGAGCGGCCATTTCGTGCGCGCGCTGTTTGAGCGCTGCGCACTTCAACCGTCTTTCTGGAGGTAGTGGTTGCATCCTGGAGAGTCTCCGCTGAGACGTCTCTTTTCTGGCAGCCGCCGCCGTTTGGATTCTTCGTTTTGAAGTTAATGAGCTGGCAGTATCTTTCCAGTCAAGTAAGGAATTTGCGTAGCTCAATTCAGCCATTCTGCGTTTTCCTGTAATAACGTCCCTCACCTCGTCTGAGTCGAGGTAAGCCCTAAAGAGACTCAATTCTTATTGCGGTCTCCTTCCAGTATTTACGGTTGAACTATTCTCTAGCGCAAGAACTGGAACTTGAATTTGCGCTCTTTGGAATTTAGTGCAGGCAGAGTTTGAGTTGTTTTGCTTGCCCGTTTTCTCTTCAGAGAATAAAGACTTCTCAGTTCATTGTAGAGTTCCTGTCAAAGACTGCAATTGTCCTTAGAACTATATCTAATGGTTATTACACTAATGAACTCAGCAAGTATGAGACATTTGTGAGAACATTATTGGATTAAGGCAAGCTGCGCAGTCTACAGAATTGCTACATAGTCTACGGAATAATCCTTTTGAAAGCAGCTATACTGTCCAGAGAAGCTATTCAATTAAAGAACAGAAGACCTACTACAGCATAGAACTGGCAGACCATAGAGTAGTGTTTAGGGTTATAATATATGCGCATATAGTTTATATCCTTACTCACTGTATTGAATGGGTTCGATCTTCATCTTCTGGATTTGAGTTTTTTCCATCAACATAGCCTGCTTCTAAAGATCATCAACAGAGAGAGGCGGATTCCACACTCTTATCAGGTATTCCTTTTGAACGAAGGTGTCTAAGAAGAGCTACTAAGACCTATTGAATGTATAAATGTGATTTATCAAGTCTTAGGGGAGCGTATTAATGTTGTGTTACTCTTGCAGGTGTCCCAAGCAACTACGCAGTTCTTAGAAGACACCAGGGTGTGGCAGTCTCTCTTGTTTGTTATCCACTTCCCCTTTCCCTTTCATTCCTGGGCTCAGAGTCATCTGGGTGCAGGGGTGGCTGGGAGTTGGGAAATTCTCTTCTGAAGACCCTCTCCAGATCGTCCCCACAGTCTCCAGGAGTGCAGGTTAGTCTCAGTCTCACATAATAAAAAGTCTCCAACGGTGTGGGTTGCATACCTCCAAAGAAATGGTCCATAGACCGAAATTGCCCCTCTAGGAATAAATCGCCCCACGTAGCTATCTTAAGGCTCCGACACATTAATTGAAATCCCTTTTCTTGTGACAAAACCGTTTTGGGATAGTATATCAGCGGCAGGCGTGCTGAGCATAATATTGTAATTTGTAGTAGTTTCGCGATACGTCTTCAAGCATCGATTGTGCACGACACTGTTGTGGGCGGTGTCTCTAGGGCCCCAACCGGGTGGTGTACGAGGCCGTTCAAGGGTAGGGGGTGTGACACCCAGTCCTCCACCGCTATCTGCGACATGTATGGTGTTTGTGCCATCCAATGATAGGCATAGTGAGCCTCCGCACTCATGTAATATACTTCAAAATCTGGAATATCAAATCTGCCTTTAGTGTAGGGTTGCGCCAGTATTGACCATTTAAGCTGTGGCTGTTTCACCTCCACTCCAGGGATTTCCCTCTGACTTGTTGTCATTGTGCCCTGTTCCCTGGTGTAAGTGGGGTACCCTCTCTTTTGAAATCTGTTCCACCTCCTCCCCCGCCCCCGGAACAAGTGAATCAATTCCGTCCGCAATGTCTTAAAGAAGTAAAAGCCCGGATAATAAGGAATGTTCAAGAATAAATATAGAAAAAGTGGCAATACCACCATTTTAGTGAGCGAAGCTCTACCCGCCATGGATAGGGGTAGGGAAATTCATCGTGTAATATTGTCGGACAATTTGGTAATAGCAGTACCATAATTAAGTCTGAGCGTCTCCTCCTTATTTCGGGAGATCTGGATCCCCAAATAACGGAGATCTGAATGACACCATTCTAGTAGGTAATCCAACGGGAACTCCGCCCTGCAGTTGTGAGAGGGAAGAATTGCGACTTACTCCAGTTCATTTTTACACTCGACAATCTGCCAAATACTAAAAATTCTCTCAAAATCAGATTCAGATTCTGTTGAGGGTCCTTAACATATAACGTCAAGTCATCCGCATAGAGCGATATCCCAATTTGACGCTGAAAGCATTTAAATGCTCTGTCCCTATGAAGTTGTCGTATCCGACACGCTAGAGGCTCTATTGCAATAGCAAAAAGGAGAGGGAGAGCGGGCACCCCTGCCTGGTTACCCGCGTGATAGAGAGTGTGGTGGAGAGACGGCCATTTATAAGGACTCGGGCAGTAGGTTGGGTATAGAGTAGTTGTATCCAGGAAATAAATAAATTAGGAAACCCCAGCCTCTGCAGAATTGCAAATAGGTAGTTCCATTCCACCGAAACAAATGCTTTTGTAGCATCTGAAAATACCGCAGCAACTGGGAATTCAGGGGCAACAGTCTGAACCAAGGAAAAAAGCGTGTGCAAATTATGGGTAGTGGATCTACCAGGAACGAATCCGGCCTGATCTGGAAGTATAATCCTCGTCATTAGAAGGGATAAGCGAGTAGCCAATACTTTAGCTAAAATTTTTGAGTTGCAATTGATGAGCGACAATGGGCGATAGGAGTCGCATGCCTTGGGATCTTTCCCAGGCTTTAAGAGAGAGGTAATCACCAGCTCGCACATCGAACAGGGGTGCACCCCCACCTCCAATGATTCCTCGAACACCTCCAGCAGTACCGGGGCCATGATGTCTATGTAGCATTTATAGAATTCTGCAGGCAGTCCATCTAATCCAGCCTCCCTGATCTCATCTAATTCTAGTGGGGCACTAAGGAATTACCTGTGCACATCACTCAACCAACACAATGCCATTTCCTCTAAAAAATCCCCAAAATGTATCTCTCACACACTCTGCGTAGTGTACAGTTGCACGTAGTGAATCATAAACGTGTCCAAAAAACCCTTCATTATCTTGACATGACCCACCTTCCGGTCTATTGATTTCAAAAATGTTGGTATTGAACCTTGGATTTCTAGTAATTTCCACCAATGCCTTTCCTGGTCTTTCCCCCTCACAATATCTTCGTGCCACCCAGTGCCGCCCCCAGAATTCAGTCTCCCTCGCAGCCTCCTCCTCATATTTTGACAACTTAATCCTGAACTCTTTGTGCACTTCCCCATCCCCTCCCCGCACCATAAGTGTCTCCAACTCCTTCAGTTCTCGGTCTAAGGTCCGAATCGTTCTTTGTATGTCGCGCAAGACCCCCAAAACTTTTGGAAATGCAGTATTCTTTGCCCGTAACTTTAAATGCCTCCCACACTACCTCAACACTGTTAACTGAATCCCTGTTACGGGGAAAAAAGCTGCAATCTCCTCTCCCAGTTCCGTCTTGAACATCTCGTCTAACAAGGCTGTGGGTTGCAGTCGCCATGTCGGCTTCGGTCTATCGCACTCAGGCACCCACACCTTTAGCAGAATGGGGCAATGATCAGAATACCTTCTGGCAAGGTGCCCAACCTTTGAAATATCTGTACTAAGCCATAGAGATATTAGACAATAATCCAGGTGGGCCCATGTTCCAGTGTATAATGGGAAGTGTGTACCTTCTCTTTTCAGGGGGTGAACAAAACGCCAGCTATCAATCAACCCCCCTCTTCCATAATACCCTGCAGGGCTTCTCTAGAACATCTGTTGTATTGGGTGTGTCCATCTGCCCTGTCCTGCCCAGGCACCATAGCAACATTAAACCCCCCCCCATATAATGTGCATTGACCCTACATCTACCACCCTCCCTCATAATGCCGTAAAAAATTCTGGTGTATCAACATTAGGGGCGTAGCAGTTCACGATTGTGATAGTGTCAGATCCCAACCTGCCCCACACAATGACACCGTAAATGGTATGGATTTCTTTATCAATATGGCCGTACCTCTAGCGTATGAGGAGTAAGAAGAGAAATGTTGTATCTTCGCCCATCTATTCGCATACGTGTTATGTGAGTGAGGATGTATATGCACCTGATGACGATCTAGGTACGTCAATATATTCCTGCCCTTCCTTGCATCATTTAGCCCCCTTATGTTCCAAGACAATATTGTTAAGGACAAGTCACTCCCGTTCCCTCCCATTGTTTGTCAAAATCAGCAAAACACATTCCTGCAACATGATCACTATATTCCTGCCCTTCAGAATGAATGCGTAAACCTGGAACTCACAGTGTACACTTTTTGTATCCCTCGGCATGCATTGAACTTCCCCGCCTCTCCAACCCCCCACCCACTGAAGCATCCCAATCATGCAAGCCAAATCCAATCCTACCCCCCTTCCCCCCCAACATTCCCGTATCATGAGTCAAAAGGGGTACTCCCATTGGGGTAATCTCACCCGGTGACACACCTTAACCTTGCTTCTGGTCCGAGAGCCATCTGCTCTTAGTAATCCCCAGGACCAGCAAGGGTGTCCAGTTAGAGTCACTAAATATACTACGTTCTCTCCACCCCAAGATTTGTGGGCATGATATCAATTACATGCAATATCCGCCTAGTGCAACAATCATTATTATACATTATGACATGTTGTGATTCAGAAGATCCCTGGTACATCTCTCAACATCAGTCCAATATTCCACGCCACCGTAGATTGCGCCACAGCTGTAGAGCATATGTTTATTCGACCTCCGATAGTGGCGCTTCTTCCAGCTCATCCTGGCCCACAGAGGCATTCTTCCGCCGTTTCACCATCTTCAGGAATTTCTCCACCGATTGTGGAGTCATGTGTATGGTTTGCTTACCCTGATGGGTGATTCGTAGTCGCGCAGGGTAAAATAAAGCATAGTCCACCTGTTCCTGTCGCAGCTTTTGCTTCACTCCGTTAAACTTTCTCCTCTCCTCCTGCACTCGTACCGTGAAGTCAGGGAAGATGGTGAAGGGCACTCCGTCATAGTTAAGTTGCTTCTTTTCTCTCGCGACCTTTAGAACTACATCGCGGTCTCGATAATTTAGAAGACGTGCGATAATTGGACGAGGATGCTACCAGGAGGCGGTCGCGGGCCAAGCGATCTATGCGCTCATTCCACTATAAATTGGGCCGAGAGTGCTCCCTCTTCAGTGACCGCCATCAGCATTTTTTCTACGTATTGCTCCAGCCGCCCCGCGTTTGTACTCTATGGTATTCCCAAAATGCGGACGTTATTGCGGCAGCTGCGAGCTTCAATGTCCTCATTCTTGGCGTCTATGAGTCGCATGAGCTTGTCCATTTGGGTCACTGCCGTTTTCAAATGCTCTGTGACATCCTCCGAGTCTGATATCTGCTGTTCTGCTTCCTTGAGCCTTGTATCATGATTTTCCAGCTTGCATACGATATTATCCATGCGGGTCGTAAGCGTATCAACCTTCTCCGCAATCGTCGCAAAGCCTTGCCTCATTTCCGTGAGTATAGTGTGCATGTCGTTGCCGGAACCGGGGTTACCTCCAGTCGGCACTTCGGATACTTCAGTCCCATCCTCCGTGGGCGTTTTCCCAGGGTTTCTCTTTGCTTCAAAGGTAAGGCGCGGCTGGTGGGAATCTAGTCGACCCATGATGCGCCTCCTACCTCAGGCCAGTCCAATATCAAGTTGTTTCACAGTGTGGGAGTTTAACTATGTAGTATATCAGTCTCTTGCAGCCTTATTCGTGTATAACACTCCAGTTACCAACTGCAGGTCACCCAATCTCCACGGCCTTATGCGGTATTGCTACGCCTTGATCTGTGTTTTTATTGGATGTAGCACTCACTTTTATTCCAGGCTGCACATTTGCTCTCTTTTTACAGTGTCCAGGAGTTAAACCTTCCCGAGAACTCTGTCAGTAGAAGGTCATATTCCGTGTCGTGACGTCTCACACCAGTAGACAATAGGCTTGTAAGCCGCGTTAATATGGACCCGTGTTAAAATCCAGCGGGCCCTGCACTCCCCAATATATCGCCAGGAATCAATCTGCACCCAATATAATGTACACTGTTCTCTTCCACCACACGGTCCGTGCCACTAGGCCGGGGCACATCCACCGCAACTCAGGCCCCAGCAATCATGTATTCGGCGCAGTTTAGATAGTGACTTGCCACCGAGTCAGTGCCACTGCTGTGGGGTACCTTCTTAGCCTCTCAGATCTGCCACCTAGTCGCCTCGTCACTCATATAATGCCCAGCATTTCATGGCGATCAGCGCCCGCTCCTTCCTCTTCCAGCCTTCTCACTTACTTATGCGGCCTGGCCGCCGTTTTAGCGCTGCGTTGCTTGCGTGACCGCTGCCTTCTGCCTTGGTATCATCTGCTTCCTCACTGCCTCTTCGCCAGCTTGCTGCGGTTCTCTGGTGGAGCCTTTCGCATTGCGCGATGTGATACGATGTCTCCGCGGTGCTGCCTTCGGCTCCCAGCCTGCATTAAAGGCTAATCCCCCCCGCCGCACTTAGTCCTCAGTCACATCCAACTCTGAAATGGCTGCCGCCAGCACACCTCAATAAACGGCCGCAACAGCTTTCACTGTCTTTTTCACACCACTGGTACGCATAAGGCATCCACAGCATTACACAGCTAGCAGCAGCCAGGGGGATCTTTGCTGCTATGTTGGCTTTGTATTTCAGCCGCTTCCCCGCGATCGGGCCTCTGCACACCTCCGCGTGGCCCACTCACCACGTGAGGACCGCAGCTCTCGCGTACCTATTGCGCCCAGCTCAGGGCTCCACACAAGTTCCGATGTTGTATAGCGGCCCCTCTTCCAGCCTTTACAGAGATCTCTAGAGCTGCAATACCAACAAATAGCTGCCTTCGCGGGAATCTCTACCGTCCGAGCCTTCACGGACTGTGTATTGTGACTCTGTAGTAGAACGTAGTTTCAGGATAAATGTAAAATAAACAACCGGACAGCGAAGCCTCACAGGTTAGCGGCCATTCCGCTTGTGCGCCACCTAGCGCCCTTCCAAGTGAATGTATGCCCTTTCTCATTCTCTGGCTGATGGAACTGTGGCTGTGCTGCTGAAAATATTGTAGCCATCTCTTCCGTCTGCACTATGGTTAGTTCCGGATGTTAGCGGAACCATTTCTGGGTATAACTAAGAAGAGCATCCAAAAACTTCTCTAGATATATTTTGTTCATTATATCTTCTTTGCTTGCCTCTTTGGATTTAAGCCATTTGTTGGCTGCACCTTTCAATTTGAAGAACAGGATCTTGGGAGTGTCTCCTGGGGTTCCTCTGTTTTTTCTAAACCTGATCTTTAGGTTTCTTCACCAACTTCCAATCTGTCAAGAATTCGTTTTTGTGTTTCCTCATATGGGGTTTTTCCCCTAGCATTGGCAGTCTGGTATGAGGCTGGGGCTTTGCTGGTCACCAACAGAGCTAAATAGAAGAACCCTCTCTCGGTAGGCCAGGCACTTGCATGAGTTGCTCTCTCAAAAATCCCAAAGGAGCTTCTGTAAATCTATAGTAGGTCCCAAGGGCTTAGATCCTTTACCTTGGGTTTTTCCATAAGTCGCTGCAATTGTTCCCCAGACACTTTACTCAAATGTTCATCTTGAGTTTTTAAAGCATCCCAGAAAACTTTGCGATCTGCTATCCTGGAGGATGTGACGTTCCAATGCTTATTCGAGTTTTCGCTGTCCCAAGACAAGTTGTTGAACAACCTTATCCATCTTGTATCAAAGGATTTAAACTACCTATATTCTCCACCATGTGTCGTTTGGCATGCAAGACTGCGTACTCTTTGCTTTCTTGATAGTGGTATGTTTATTTCTGTACTTAAGGATTACAGAGTTCTTGATATAGATTGTTGATTATCATCCCTTTTCTTCTCCCAGGTTGGGCCAGAAGTCACCACGCCAGCACCCTCGCTATAAAGAGATAAACTAAGGTAAGTTCTATTACTTTGTATAATATCCTATTCTCTGGTTATTTTCTATTATTTAGGCTTTCCATGGTTTTATGTAGGTTTATCTTGCTTTTTCTTGGGGGTAGGGGGGTTTGGTGGTTTCCCTCTTCTAGGGGTTGTCCCTGTTTTAACCCCAAACAGGGTATATTGAACTATGCTGCTTCCATATGAACCTGCTCAGGGACTTTCCTTCCACTGGATAATTAAAAAGGATAGGTAGCAGTTGTGAATTCAAAATAAATAGATGTAGACAAATATAGGGTAATGTGAAGCTCAAGTTCAGAATCTCAGCAGTAGTGGTCAAAACAAATTATCTTTGTGGGGCACCGTCTCTACCTTCTTTCAGTAACAGTAGTCCCTTTTATGCTACTGTTCTATTGAGGATGAGTGCCAAAAACTAAAGAGGTCCACAATATTTATATGAGTACATAAGGTGAAACGAACAGCAGAAAAATAAGAGTCCTCTTACTCACTATGAGAAAAAAACAGTACCAAAGTAATTGGAAGGTAATATGGTAGCCCCTGACCCGGAAACCGCCTTACTTAGTGTCAATGTGGAATGGTACTACTAGCGTAGACCCAGAAAACCCTCCAGCCTCCCTTACGAAGACTATAAACGGTCACACACCTGTGTCAGCCACGTTCTTCTTGGGGTGTGGTGGAGCAAAGTATCCTGCTGGCAGCTGTCTCTTTCCTGCTGGTGGCCCTTGGAGTCGTCCCTCGGGTCCTGCAGCCAAACTCTACCAGCAGGTCCTCTCCGCTCTGCACAACGTCAAGGAGATCTGCAGATGTGTTCCTTCCCATCTCAGCATTCTTCGAGTCTCTGTCTGATCCTGTGCCAGGAAAAGACTCCTCTCTTTCTGGATCCTCCTCTTGAGTCTTTCTTTTCTTTCTTTTATGTCCCTCTGGGGTGCCTGCTCTGGTCCTTCCTTTGCTTCTGTACCTGATTCCTGCAAAATGAAAACAGTTGCTGTGTTTTCTTTTCCAGGTGTGGTACAGGACGTGGTGCGGGACGCTGGCCTGTGTTACAGTCCAGGTAGGGCTTCCCCAATTTCAATCCCTTTGTCCTGACAGCCTACTACCCCTACTGGGGTATAGGCCATCAACTAGGACTCTTCAGCCATCTCTGTGTTGAGTTATCTTTCAATCTGACTCCAGGTGTAACACATCGCCTTGCAGTCAGCTTTGAAGCCTTGGCGCCAGATGTTTCTTGGCCCTCATCTTTTCCTTTTCCCTTGAGGGTTCCAGGTCAGGGTTTCCCTGCTGGTGTTTGATGAAGGCTTGCAGAGGGTGTGACCTATCCACCCCCGCGTCTTTTCATGATTTCTTCATGAGCTGGAAGTTTGAAAGTCTGCTGCCATAGGTCGTTGTTACTGATGGTGTTTGGCTAGTGGATTTGGAGAGTTTCCTCAGTGTTGATGAATGTCTGGACTTTGTTGGTGGTGGTCACTGCTGTACTCCAAGTTTCTGCTTCATACAGAACTACTGATTTTACTTTGGATTTAAAAAGGCTGATCTTGGATTGCAGCGATTGGCCCTTGGAGCTCCAGATCTTCTTTAGCTGAATGAAGGCAGCCCTTGCTTTGCCAAGCCTGCCTTGACATTGGTGTGTGAACTACCTTGCTAGTCTAAGACACTGTCCAGGTAGGTAAAAGCCTCAACCTCTTCCAGTGCATAACTTGCAAGAGTGACTGCATTTGTGCTGGCCATGTTAACCTTTAGCATCTTGCCAATTTGTGCTGGTGCGGCTGCCACATTGTTGATCATCTCTTTCGTCTGCAGATGGGTATGAGAGAGAGTAGGGCTAGTTTGTCTGCAAAGTACAAGTTGTTGAGCTGGGTCCAAGGTGTCCACTAGATCCTATTTCTTCTCCTTGCTGTGGATGACTTCATGCTCCAGTCTGTGGCCTGGAGGAAGAGAAAATGAGAGAACAAACAACTGTGGTGCACTCCAGTCTACACTTGGAAGGTTTCTGTAAGTTGTCCTCCATGGACTGTCCTGCAGGTTCCTGATGATTCGTGTGAGTTTATTTGGTACACCATAGTGATGGAGGAGTTTCCAAAAGTTTTCTCTGACCATGCTGTCGAATGCCTTCTAATAGTCGATGAAGTTGACAGAGAGGGGGACGTCCCATTCCATTGACTCACCAATGATGATGTGCAGTGTTGCAATCTGGTCTGTGCAGGATTTATCTTGACAGCCAAGTCACAGAATTCACATGGACCGATCACTCCATAGTTCACTGCAGAATCTCCAGCCCCCGCACCGCCACCCACAAGATGACTAACGCCCCTCACCGGAGATGGAACAAAACCTTAGAGAGCAGCTAGGTGAACGCCCTCAACACCTCCAACCCTGCTACCACCAGCAACCTCGAACAGGTAGTGAAAAACTTAAATGCCTGGATCACCAATTGCGCAGACAGCATCGTCTCTATCAACAGCAACAGCCAGAGAAAATCCTTTAAAAAGGTCAGCTGGTACACCCAAGAACTCAGAACAGCGAAACGAGACAGTAAACAGTTGGAGAGGAAATGGCACACCAGCAAGGATGCCTCTGACAGGGCAGCTTTCAAGACCTTCCTCAACCTCTACCACCGCCTGCTGAGGGCAACAAAGAAGACAGCCATTGTCCTACACATCGACACCAGCACCAACAACACCAAGGAACATTTCAACATTGTTAAGGAAGTCACCAACCCGGTTGTCAGCAAAAACCACATCACACCCCCACAGGAGCTGTGCGACAACCTTGCCCACTTTTTCCACAACAAGATTGTAACCATATACAGAAACTTCGAACCCCTGCCCAACCTAGGGACTTCCTCGACAGATACGCCATCACTGTAACTGAAACGAACCACACACCTCCATCATGAAATCCATCCTCTCGGGAGCTCCCACAGACCTATGCCTACAACACATCTTCAACCTCGGAAACCAAAGGATCAACCAGGAACCCACCACCCTTCTCAACACCTCTATCACCACCGCAACAATTCCCGATGCCTAGAAATACGCTGAAGTCAGGCCACTACTCAAAAACTATCCGCCGACCCCAGCAAACTCAAAAACTACTGGCCAATCTCCCTGCTCCCATTGTTAGTAAATGTACGGGAAAAGATCCCCAACAATCAACTCATGACACACATGGAGCTGAACCAGCTACTCGATGCCTCCCAATCGGCTCCTGCAGCAATCACAGCACCAAAACCTCCCTGATCGCAGCCACTGACAACATTTGAACCCTCCTCGACCAAGGAAAGACAGCAACTGTGATCGTCCATGACCTCTTGGCAGCCTTTTTCACCATATCCCACCACACACTTATCAAAAAACTCCACCACATCGGCATCCAAGGAGACACACTCAGATGGATCACCTCCTTCCTCACCTGCCACCTTACTCCTCTAAACCCAAGGAGACCACCTGCGGTGTCCCCCAGGGCTTAGCCGGACACTCTTCAAAGCATATATGACCCACTGCCCAACGCTGTCAGATCCCACTGTCTCAATATATTTTCCTATGCTGACGAAACCCAACTGATCCTCTCCGTCACCAATGACCCCACCACCACCAGAACAAACTTCCACAGATGCAAGACAAGCATCGCTGACTGGATGAGGTACAACTGCCTGCAGATGAACAGAGACAAGATGAAAGTACTGATCTTTGGCAACAGCAGCAACACATGGTACAACTCCTGGTGGCCATCAGACCTAGGACCCGTTCCCTCCGGCCATGCCAGAAACCTTGGAATCATCATTTGCAACAAGCTCCCCATGAAATCACAGATTAATGCCATCTACTCCACCTGCTTCCTCACTCTACTCATGATAAGTAAGAACTTCTAGTGGCTACCCCTACACACAAGATGTACCATGACATAAGCCCTCATCACCAGCCGACTTTACTACAGCAATGCCCTCTATGTAGGAATCACAGCACACCTTCTACAGAGACTTCAGACCATACAGAATACTGCAGTCAGAGTCATCCTCACTCAGGCTTCCCTGATGAACAACATCACGCCCCACCACAGGAAACGCCACTGGATCCCCATGCAGACGAGATGCCACTTCAAGCCATTGCCCCATGCGCACAAGACTCTACACGACCAAGGACCCGCCTACACTAACCACTGCCTGAACTTCCACCAACCATCGAGAAGACTACGCTCTGCCTCCCTTTCACTTGCCCATACTCCCACATCTACTGAAGCAGAAGTAGAAGACGCTCCTTCTCCCACATTGCAACAAAGACCTGGAACAGCCTATCCACGCACCTCCAGACATCACCTCACTTCATGAATTCCGAATGTTTGAGTAAACCTCCGGGCCTGCAAGCGCCTGGATACCCTATTGGGTGATTATCTGTGCTTTATAAATCCTGATTGATTGATTGATCTTTGTGGAAGCCATTCTGTTCAGGATGACGTTGTTGAACACTTTGCCTGGGTTAATAGAAGAGCTTTCACATTCTTTAGTTGGCACTGTTATTCAGGTCAACTTTCTTGGGGATTGTTAGAAATTGGATCTCGGGATGGCAGAGGTATGCACCCTGTCCAAGTAGGGACCCATACTGTAGTCAGGGTGAGTGTAGTACACACTAAGGGGGTCAATAGGATGGCAGGCGGATCACCACCGCCCGTCTGGCGGTGGCGATCTGCCCGCCATATTCCACCGCCTGCCTACCATTTCCCCCCGCCATATTACGATGGCAGTGGGGACCCCGGCGGATGGAAAGCCTGTCTGCCGATTTTCTGCTGGTCGCACAGGCGACCGGGCAGAAAAGGGCTTCAATATGGTGGCAGTGTCTGCAAGATACCCCTATCCATATTAGGATGGGTGGCGGTGCAGGGCTTTCCATGGCGGAGACCCTGCCATGAAAAGTCAGGTGGAGTTTACTTTTGGGGGCCCATTGCAGGCCCCCAGGAGTTGGGGGTGCACTTGGAGGGTACCCATGGTACCCCCCTCCATTTGCATGCACAATATAGCAGGCACCATGCGGTGCCTGCCATGTTGTGCATGTAAATGCACAACATGCATATATTGCATTGTGGCGGGTGCTGCTTACAGCACCACCTGCCACAATGTAATATATGCGGGATCCCACCGCCACCGTGCCGGTGGCTTCCTAATTTCCATGGCGGGACCGCCGCACCTATGGCGGTTGGTCCCGTTTCGCTCTATGGTGGCCGCCGAACAGTGTCTGCCCACCATCGTAATAGACCCCTAAAGTTTACCTGTGCTCACCCTCTGGTAGCTTGGCAAAGAGCAGTGAGACTAAACTAAAGAGGCAATGTGTAAGGTATTTGTGCACATACACACACACAGTAACACAGTGAAAACACAACAAAGGTACTCCAAACCAATTTAGATAAATAGCCAATATTTATCTGAGTAAAACAAGACCAAAACGACAAACATCTCACATCCTCAAGTCAGGGTATGGATTTTTAAAGATTAAATCAAAATGCAGTGCTTAGAAGTCTATAGCTCCAACTGGTGCTATCTGGTCACGCTTGACCGAGATAAATCCAAAAGTTCAGTCTGACCGCGATGGAGCACAGGCCAGATACAGGTATCACGCAGACGCCCTTATAGTACCTGGCATGTGTCGGAAATCAAAAACAATGCATTGCACAGAGGAGGTGAGACATCGTGGATGCAGGTGATGCGTTGGTTCCTTTAAAGTGATGCAGGTTGTTGAACCTTGAACCCCCAGGGACGATGCATAGTGCAGAAGAGCCTATGCTTCGATTACTGATGCGAGGCCTCGGGTCCTGCGGTGTCGATGATGAGTCAATGTCAAGAGCACAGTGCGTCGATTTTGTGGCATTAGGTCGAGCTGCTGGGCTGAAGGCGATGCGTCGGTCAAAAGCCATGCTGGGTCAGGATGGATTGAGATGAGTTGGGATGGTGTACCACAGACATCACATTGTGGTGTCCGGGCTCACTAAGAAGCGTGTTTATGTTAGCATTGCGTAAACTGGAGCTGTGTTGAAAGTTGAGGTCCTTGCATTGCGCACTTGCGATGCTTTCGCAGGAATGCGCAGTTTCTGAACTAATACTTTAAAGTCAATACATCGTTTTCTTGGTTGCAGCACCAAATTCACCTCCAAGGGCCCAGGACTAGTTTGGCATCACTTGGCAGAACATGACTCACCGTCGATGAGCCCAGGTGTTGATAGCAGAATTCAAGTGAAGTCTTTGATGTACCTGAGACTTCAGCAACAGGAGACAAACTCAATCAAGCCCTTGGAGAATCTTAGAAAGCAGGATGCAGAGAGTAAAGCCCAGCCCTCTGACTGCCAGGCAAGAAGCATCAGGCAGCAAACCAACACAGCAAAGCAAGCAGCAAAGTGGCAGCTCCTCCTAGCAGCACAACATCTCTTCTTCCTGGCAAAATGCCCTTAGTCCAGAAGTGTTCTGAGTATATAGTGCCAGAGGACCAGTACTTATACCCATTCTGGCCTTTGAAGTAGGGAGACTTAAAAAAAGATCTATGTAGTGCACAAGACCCTGCCCTTCCTTGCCCTGGCTCCTGACACACTATGGGGATATGCAGCTCTTTATATTGGGACAGACACAGCCCAGTCATGTTGACGTGTCAGCTCCTTCTACCCCTCTCTAGCTCAGGAACGCTCATCAGCCTGGTGATGGGCATCAGGCCATCAGGACATGCAGAGCACACCCCAGCTCCCTTTGTGTGTGACAGTTTAGAGTGAATTCACAAAGCCCAACCATCATCCAACCCAGGAGTGTATTCTAGGGGCAAGCAGAGGTATAGAATGGTTAAGGTAAAAAAACACCAACTTCATTAAAAGATGTGTTTTTAAATTGTGAGTCCAGAGACACCAAACTCCATTTTTCTATCTGCTCCTAATTGGAAGATACACGTATAAGATGGTACAAGGCAGTTCCAATGCTAACCTGTGTGAGAGATAGACCTTGCTTCAGTGAAAAACAAATTTAACAGTTTTTCACTAAAACTGCACCCCGCCCATGGGGCTACCTAGGGCCTACCTTAGGGGTGCCTTACATGTAATAAAAGGTAAGGTTTGGACTTGACAAGTAGGTGACCTTGCCAGGTAAACATAGCATTTTAAAACTGCAGTGGCAGTCCAAGACAGGTTTTAAGACATACTCATGTGTGGCACAACCAGTGCTGCAGACCCATTAGTAGCATTTGATTTACATGCCCCATGCTCAGAAAGTGCACTGTAATAGGGACTTATTAATAAATCAAATGTGCCAATCATGGAGAAATCAATTGGCATTACATTTTTGACATAGAGCACACGCACTTCAGCACTGATTAGCAGTGGAAATGTTCACAGAGTCCTAAAACCAGCAAAAACAAAATTCAGCACACAGTCAAAAACAAGAGGTCAGAAGCAAAAAGACAGTGCAAATATTCCAAAAGATGCCAGATCTAACATGTGTCTCCCCAGCGGAAAGTTGGGAGAACTACCCAACCTCTTGGGAATTCTCTTCGTTAAGGCGAAAGAACCTGGAAAGATCATTAGCGTTGGCATGTTCTGTTCCAGGACAGTGTTCCACCATAAAGTCCTTTCCCTGTAGGGAGATGGAACACCTCAACACATTCTCATCCCTCATCTGCATTAACCATCTGAGGGGCCTGTGGGGTGTCTGAACCCAGAAGTGAGTCCCAAAGAAGTAGGGTCTTAGCTTTTTCACCACCCAGAGCACAACAAAAGCTTCCCTTTCTTTTTTTTTATAAAATCATTTTTATTGGCATTTAAAAAAAATAAAAGCTTCCCTTTCCATTGCACTCCACCTCAGTTCCCTGGTAAGTAACCTCCTACTGCTAAAGGCTAAAGGTTGGTCTAGGCCCTCTTCACTGACTGTGAAAGCACGTCCCCCAAGCCATGCTCTGAGGCATCAGTCTAGACTATGAATTCTTGGGAGAAGTCAGGAGCCTTGAGCACAGGTGCTGTGCAAATTGCCTCCTTCAGAAAGTGGTCTGGCAAACCTCTTTCAAGATCACCTGGTTTGGCTGCTTCTTGTAAGTCAGCTCTGTCAAAGGGGCAACAACGTATCCCTTGATGAAACTCCTGTGATATACAATGAGACCTAAAAAGGATCTCACTTCTGTCTGGGTCTTGGGGGTGCCAAAGCCAGAATTGTGTCCATTTTTGGTTGCAGGAGCTGCACCTTATCGCCCCCACTTGGTGACCCAAGTAAAATACAGAAACGTGCCCTATCTGGCACTTACTGGCCTTGATAGTGAGGCCTGCACTCTGCAGTGCCTCCAGTACTTCCTGGAGGTGGCACAAACAGTCTTTCCAACTGGAGCTGAAGACTGCAATGTCGTCAAGGTAGGCGGCACTGAAGTTCTGCAGCTCAGCTAGGACCTGGTTGACCAACCTCTGGAAGGTGGCAGGGGGCGTTCTTCAACCCAAAAGGCATGACACAGAACTGGAAGTTCCCTTCTGGGATTGAGAACGCTGACCTCTTTTGTGCCCCTTCGGTCAAGGCAATCTGCCAGTACCCAGACATTAAATAAAACGTGCTGAGGTACTTGGCAGCTCCTAGCCGATCAATGATCTCATAAGCTCTGAGGATGGGATGTGCATCAGTCTTAGTGACTGCATTGAGCACACGGTAGTCTAGATTGAACTGGAGTTCATGTGTGACACCAGGTGGAGCAGCCTTGGGGACCAGAACCACTAGACTGGACCAAGGACTGTTGGCGGGCTCAATAACCCTAACTCCAGCATTTTAGAGACTTCCTTCTTGGTGCTGGCCCTCACTCTGTCAGACAACTTGTAAGTTTTGTGCTTAACAGATAGGCTAGCCTCAGTATCAATGCCATGCATACACCAATGAGTGACTCCTGGGTTGAGTGAGAATAGAGAGGTAAACTGCCCCAGCAACTGGCAATATTTTCTCTGCTGCTCTAGAGTCAATATAGGCGATAGGCTCACACCCTCTACTGACCCATCCTGCTCTTTGAAAGACAGGAGGTTGGGGAGAGGTTCCCTCTCCTCTTCCACTCCATCATCAGTGGCCAAGAGCATGGTCAACTCAGACCTCTTGAAATAGTGCTTGAGGCGGTTCACGTGCAGGACCCTCAAAATGTTCCTAGGAGTATGCAAGTCTACCAGTTAGGTGACTTTACTCATGTGCTCCTTCACCTCAAGTGACCCAGACCAATGGTCGTGGAAAGCACGGGCTCTACGGGTGCCATCACCCAAACTTTTTGACTACGCTGAAAGTCAACCAGAGTGTTACTCGGGTCGTCCAAGCATTTCTTGTCCGCCTGGCTAGATCCAGATTTTTCTGGGTGAGTTTCCGGAAGCAGGCTGTCTGGTTGCGGCATGCCAGCATGTAACTGAATACATCCTGGGTGGCTTTCTGGGAGCTTCCTCCTAGCCCTCCTTCACCAAACAGAGAGGTCCTTTCCCAGGGTGCCCATACAAAAGTTAAAGAAAAACCTTCTGTGGTACTTACCTGTAGGCAAATAAAAGACATGGCAAGATGACATCCCACTTACGCCTCATGGGTTTGCAGAGACCATCATCATGCCTTTGAGGGTGCCATTGAACCTTTCAACCAACTCAATGCTCTGGGTTTGCAAGGCATGGAGAACTTGCAGATGTCACTCCACATATCTTCCACATGGCCTTCATGCACAGATGTACAGGGACATGAAGTTGGCACCACGGTAAGATAGCACCTCCTTGGGGAAAGCCACACTGTTAAAGATCTCAATCAGTTCCCTGGCCATGGTAGGTGCAGTCTCTGTCCTAAGAGGGATAGCTCATGGATACTGGATGGCATGGTCCACCAAGACCAGGATGAACATTTTGCCCATGGCTGTGAGGAAAAGTGTCCTTCTTGTCGGCATCCATTTTTTGTCATGACTATTGTTTTTGCATTGCCGTATTGTGTCAAACACCTCTGCACGACCTTTCTGGTCATTTCTGCTGATGTATGTTGAAATTCTAGCTGTCACAACCACCCTGTCCTTCCTGCTACTTGTGGTTGAGCCAATTTTGAAAAAGGGGAACAAAAAAATTGGCCTCACCACCCTCGGACTGAACTCCTGCACACATCCATCCTGTTTCGCAAGACTTGGTCATGCCACCATCCCAGAACTTGTTTCTTTCACATATCCTGTTGTTCAAGATCTGTCTGTTCTCTCACGTACATATCCTGTTTTGCAAGACCTGTCCGTAATCTTTGTACCATCTGTTGCAGCCCCGTCCTGCCTGAACAAAGAATGCTATAACTGCATTTTTGACTCGGGCGCCAGGCCCACACCCAAACTGGTTTCTTAAGGTGGGAAATGTGTATATAAGGCCTGTAAGCTGCAGAGTGAAGGAGCAGCCTCTTCTGTCTTGTTTCTAACAAGATGGGACTCTGTTCCATAGCCTGGGCTATTCGAATAAAACTTGGTTCCTCCTGCAGACGAAGGCTTCTCTGTCTCCTTTTACTAAATAAGGAGGGTATGGAAGACTTGGGCGTTTCCCCCGCCACCGAGACCCAGTAAGTGGGTAAAAACGGTTCTTCAAATGGTGCCCGAATAGGGACTCCACGAGCACGAAGGTCAGGCCCGGTGGATGTCAGGAGGTGCACGGAGAGACTCCAATGGAAGGTACCCATTCCAGAGGGATTCTTGCAGTACGGTAGCCGAACGACTCGCCCGCTGTTGCTCCCCACCCGGTCTGGGCCCGTGACCGCGTACTCGCTGGAGTCGCCTAACACAGTGATTTATGGAGCAGGACACACCCCTACGTCTGCAGAAGAGAACTACCCCTGTCAGGTAAGGGTGGGCTGATCACCCACCGAATATGTTTGATTCTGCTGTCATTGACTTTTACAAAAGTCAAGCCAGCGAGGTGAGTTTTTAAACCCGCTGTTTTCTGTTATCTGTGTACAAGCATGCTGGTCAGTAGTAAGTTTAAGAAATTATTTTGTTGTATGTGTGCGCAGGACTCCCAGCTGGAGGCGGCCTGTCCGCCTTCTCCAGAGGGGACCCCTGGTCACACCATGTATACTAAACGTGGTCCTTCTGCTATAATGTTTTCCCCTTTTTGGACCAAATACACTAAACAAAGTAACTCAGAATTACAATGGCCGCCGTATGGGTCTTTTGACCCACCAGTTCTGGCAAATCTAGAGGAACAGTATTAAAATGGAAGATTCGTCCCTCGATAATTGAGTCTGTCAGGTTGTGGAGGAAGGAAATTGAGCAGAGAGCAAAGAGGGAAAAGGCACTAGAAAGGAAGCAGGAGCGGATGTCAATGGCTGACCATGCTAGGGAGCACTTACAGGACCTAATGGAAAAATCTGTAGAGATAGCCGATAGGGAACATAGGGCGCGGGTGCAGAGGTGCCACCCGGCCCGGGAAGAGAAAGGAAAAGGCTTTTTGGAAGGGGGAGAAGAGGGCGATTCCCTGCTTGATACCATGTTGAAAAGTACTCCTGCTTATGCCCCCCATGTACCCTGCGCTGACACCCCATGCCCCACATGCAGCGGCACCAGCCATGCTGTACATTCCTGCCCCCACTGCCCCTACTATTGTTCCCCCGTCAAACCGACCCCACTTATTTTGACACCTATGACACCGACTGTGCACACTACCCCTGTCCTCGCCAGGGAAATTACCATGAGTCCCCATCCACCCAATCCTTGCAGCCTTACCCCTGCCCGGCCCTTCCCTTCTTCCCCGTGGTCCACGGTTAAGAAGGATTTATATGGATTATTCAATTCTTCCCGACTGGCTTCCTTGCGCTCTGCAGTCAGCTTTTCGTCCCTTCGAGAAGATGACATGCAAAAGCAACAGTGTGAATGTTGGATAAATAGAGGGAATATTTACCCATTTAAAGAAATATGGTGCACCTTTTCCCAGTGGACGAATATGGGACAGACCACCTGGGCTGAATACATGTGTACCTTGGTTATGCAGAGATTCGAGAATTCATTTATGCAGATACCTGCCGGATTAGTGGACCTCAGGTCACAAATAAAAAGAGGTGATGTGCAGGGAGAGGGGATGTTTGGCGCTATGTCTGCTTTGATAGCTTACCGTGATATGACCGCCTTCCCCAAACCCCCAGTAGAGACAGCTATGCCAATGAGAGAGGCAGATCTTGTCTTTGTTAACGCACTCACTGATGCCCAAAATAATGGCCGAGGTACTGTCGAAGCACACTGGCGCAGGCTATGGGTTCATGTCCCTTGGAAAAGGTCAGAGGTAATGCAGTTGAAAGGACAGTTACCAGATCCTCGAAAAAATCTGGCTGCCTTTTACTAAGAATTAGGCCAGATATGATCTGCTGGTACACTTATTCTTGAAGACATCGACTTGCTCTTTGGTACGGTCGTTCCTATTGGAATTTGGGATAAAATTCGACATACTGACCATGAAGTAGAGCTGGGAGGTAAATGGGCTAATCTGGAAGCTATGGAAGACGCAAGGGCAGGAGGGACTAAACCAGAAGCTACCATCCTGACTTTGCCCGGTAAAATAATAACGCTTATGAAAACATTTTTGCCAGAAAGTCATTAACTGGGATGAGATAAATGCCTGTAGACAGCGAAAGGATGAAAGTGTGGCTAACTTCTTTACTTGTTTTGAAATAGAATACAAGGGACATAGTGGCTTGAACCCCCAAATCCCAGGCTCTAGCCCAGTATCTGTCGATAAGTTTGTCAGCAACCTGCTTCCTGAGATTTCCGCCAGGCTCAACAAAATTGAGAGTACATGGTCCGCTCAGACTATGGCTGGTATCTTGGCTATGGCACAGTATAACGAGAATAGGGAGAATGAAGATAGAGAGAAGGAAAGTAGGAAGGCTAGGGATCTTAAGACTAAGGTACTTCTGCAGCAGGCTTACCCTCCCTGAGGTCCCGATGCCCGCTGGAATTTCAGACCACAGCTCCAACCCCCTCCGAGGGCTCACCAGTCAACCCCATTCAGGCCCTCCACGCACAGGAGCCCTCCAAAGAGATCATTGTGCTTATTGTAAAGGGTGCTGCCATTGAATAGATGCGTTTCCCGTATTAGCTGAAAACAGCAGAACAGGGAAGACTCGGCCTCGTGCTCCTAGCGAAGGGAGGCCGACGAGGGACTATGGCCCGCCCCATCCGCAGGACAAAGAACGTAGATCCAGGGATGCGCCCCTGTCCGGCAACGCCCGGCCAATAGGTTTGATGGATACGAAGCAACACACACTTATTACAATGATGATTATGATGAAGTTGATGAGACAGGGTTCTTTCAAGCATAGGACAGCCAGGAAAGGGGTATTACTAGAGTGCAAATTCCAGTGGAGCAAAGGGGCCTGTATGTTCAAATGTCAGTTGTAGGGAACGATCAGAATTTTCTTTTGGATACTGGGGCCACCAGGTCTTCTATTGCACGTTTGTCAGTCCCGGAGGCACCCCTTTCTGGCAACATGAATGTCTCCGTGGGTTTCGCAGGAAAACCTGTGACCAGCCCTGTCTTTGAACCCCTCCCTCTCAATATTGGCCCACACACGTTGACGCTCCCTTGATCCTCACTACACGTTGCAGTGAAAACTTATTAGGCCTGGATTTACTGAAAGCTCTGTATGCGACCATATCATGTAGTCCCCAAGGTGTATCCCTAACAATTTCCCCCACCACAGCCTCCTATATGTATCTGTCCAGTCCTCTCCCACCAGAGTTGCAGTATTTACCTTCCTCCCTCTAGCATCATCAGACACTGATGTGGGGTGTCTCAACATACCCCCTCATGTGGTGCGCATTCAGCCAGGCGTATTTCTCCCCCGCCTTCGACAGTACCGACTACCCGCGGAAGGAGAAGCGGCCCTTTTAACAATAATATCTGAATTAATGGACAAGGGCGTAGTGGAGGAGACACATGGTAATATCTGTAACAGTGAGAAACTGTGTTATCCCCGTGCACTCAATGTATGACAAACAATTTTCAGTGGAATATTTAGTTATGTTCTGGTTGGCGCCACATTTGTCGCACGTAGCCTGACCGTGCCTTTGAATAACAGGATGTGGTGTGGGGAGAATCGTCTACCCACCGAAATGTGCGCACAATATACGTTGAAACACACCGGTTTCTTCACAATCTAAAAATCTTAAAGAACTGTTGAATACACCCAAGAAAGAGAATATCATATGGAAAGGCATGTTAAGATGTCAAAACTGCACTCACTGTAGTAACGTCATTGTGGGCAACATGTTCACCCACCCCACGAAAGGCAATCAAATTGAACTGCATCATACCAGCACTTGTGATACTACCAATTGTATTTACGCCATCAAATGCCCGTGCGGCAAGATTTATGTGGGACAAACAGAACGTAAAATCAAAGTTCGGATCACCGAACATAAGAGCAATATACGTCTTGCCAACATGAAATCAACCATAGCTTGTCATTGGAAAGAAGCACGTCACTAGATCGCTCAATGAAGATTCATGATTTTGGAGACTATTCCACAGCGCAGAGACATGGATCCTGTGAAACAAAGACTGAGAGCAGAATATTATTGGATTAAAAAACTGAATTCTACACATCCAATTGGGTTGAATGATCGGATAGAACATTCTTGCTTCCTGTAAATATAGGATCAATGTTATTGCATGGTCTGAAGATATTTCCTGAGTCCCTCTTAGCGTAATGAATTATAAGATGGCTGACCTTGTGTAAAATCTTAATTTTCTCACACTTTTCGTATAACCGGAGAATGTACATTTAACCCACTTTTTTCTGTGCCTTCACTATCGTTTTTGAGGTTTCTCTATTTTTTCCGTTATACACATGGTTTACTCTTGGTCTGGTGCTTTTTATTGTTTGTTTGGTGTTTCACCTACACAACTTTATTGTTCCTTTTTATTGAAGCACTCGCACTCATATCACATGGCATTGACCTTACGTTCCTATTGGCTAGTTTACTCCAATCACATGACATATATTGACCTATCACGTTCACCGTGAGTTAGACTTCCTGAATCTCTATCGAGACACGGCTTTGTCCGGTCCCATGTAAGTTTTCATAAACAATTGGAGCCTAATCTGTTTGATATTGTGCATGTTTCACTTTTTTATGCCCGTTTAAACTTGGCACAGTATTCCGTGAGCTTCGTTTTTCTGATTTGTTTAGTTTCGATGCTTATAGAGTTCGTTTAATTTCACCATTCAGTCACCTTAATTCACACTGGTCACGTAGTTTTACGTTCACCCTGTGAGGCACCCTCTTGCCAGGCACTTCTTGCATATGGTTTCGACACTTTTGGAGTTCCTCGAATCTCTGGTATGCATGTTCTTTTCAATTATTCACATGATTATTGATTGATATATTTGTGTTATTCATTGTGGAGTACCTGATTTGGTCCTGTTTAACCTTGTTACAGATCCCTGATGAAGGGTCCCCGATTGTTGACCCGAAATGCATTGGGTATATAAGAATATGCAAACGACATGAAGACTGCATCATAAGACTGTCATTATGTGTGCCAGTTGTCTATGGATAAATGATTGAATTTAAAGATTAACTCAAGAGGACTTAAACTTGAAGTAAATAAATTGAATTTTGTGAAGAAACCGGTGTGTTTCGACGTATATTGTGCGCACATTTCGATGGGTAGACGATTCTCCCCACACCACATCCTAATATCTGTAACAGTCCCATTATTCTGGCTCCTAAAAAGACCAATGGAGATGCTCTCTCCCCTAAAAAATATACAGATTCGTGATTGACATGAGAGCCCTTGACAAATTAACGATCTCCCAATACACTGTTGTCCCCGACATTACAGCCCTCTTGACGATGGTCCCTTCTGACGCCACACACTTTTCTGTCACAGACCTGAAGAATGCCTTTTTCAGCATTCCTATACACCCTAACAGCAGACATTTTTTGGGTTTCTCCCTTGGTGGGCGGAGTTTTAGATTTTGCCCCGCCCCTCAAGGCTTCACCGGGAGCCCCAGTATCTATAGTCAAGCTCTCAAAAGTCAACTAGATTCCTTGGAACTCCCTGATAATTCCACACTGCTGCAGTATGTTGATGACCTCCTCATTACTGCAAATTCTGCCCCGACATGTAAAGAGGCTACCCTCTGTTTGTTACGCCACCTTGCCCTCCATCACCACAAGGTCTCTTTAAAAAAGCTTCAGTTTTGTCAAGAGAAGGTGACCTATTTAGGTCATCTCCTCTCGAAGGAGGGAAGGCAGCTCACCGCTGATCGTGCAGCAGTTATCAATGCTATGGTGGCCCCACGGACACAAAAGCAGGTGCGATCCTTTAGATGTCTAACCTCATAATGCAGACAGTGAATTTCCAATTTGTCGGCCATGGTCAAACCTCTTCTTGCCCTCACCACTAAAGACATATCAGACAGTTCCTTTCCATGGACTAGAGAGCATACGCAGGCCTTCCAGGATTTAAAAATAGCTCTATGTACTGCTCCAGTCCTCGGTACTCCTGATTATAACAAAAAAATGTTCTTTTTGTACATGAGACAGACGGCTGTGCATGCGCTGTCTTGACTCAGATATTCGGAGGTCACCATCGACCATGTGCCTATTTTTCAGCTACCTTAGATCCTGTTGCAAGGGTTTTCCCAGGATGCCTACAGGCGACAGCTGCGGCCGCACTCATGGTCCGTCAGAGTGCGGGGATCATCATGAACTCCCCCTTGACTCTGATGGTTCCCCATTCTGTGGATACCCTCCTAAATAACACCAAGACACAGTACCTCACTAGCGCACGACTCACAGGATATGAATTGACACTCTTTTCCAGCCACATTAACATTAAGAGATGCACTGTGCTGAATCCCTCCACATTACTCCCGCTGGATACTCAGGATGCCTGCTTAGATCCACATGACTGTATATTGAGGACAGAAGAGGAGACAAAGGGACGGGTTGACTTACAGGATAACCCAATAGCAGACCCAGAAGGTACACTGTATGTGGAAGGATCATATCTCAGAGGGCCAGATGGTAACACATCAGCCGCCTACGCCCTCACGACATTAGAGCAAGTAGTTGAAACAGCTCAGATTCCGCAGTGCTCTGCTCAGGCTGCAGAATTAGTGGCCCTCACTAGAGCCTGTGAGTTAAGCAAAGGAATAACGGTTAATATCTACACTGACAGCCAGTACGCCTTTGGGGTGGCTCACAACTTTGGGAGACTCTGGAAAGAAAGGAATTTCCTTACTTCACATTAGACAAAAATTCAACATGGCCTCCTAATTCACCGATTATTAGACTCCCTGACATTTCCCAGAAAGTTAGCTATTATAAAATTTAAAGCGCATAAGAAAGTGACGGATGATGTTAGAAAAGGCAATGCCCTGGCTGACCAGCCAGCCAGACAGACAGCTCTTAAGAAAAAGGAAGGAAAGTATGTGGGAGGTCCTGCTGGTGGGTGGCAGAGGGTGGCATTGGGTGAAGATACTGTTCAGAGTGTGAATGATATTCAGTCCCATGCTACCCCTGAGGAGCTGAGGATGTGGACGTAGCATTTAGCGGTAAAGGAAATAGATGGTTGTTGGGCCCGTATCACTATGGAGAGACAATGTATGTTGCCCGACAGTCATGTGCTACCGGTAGTAATGATGGCCCATGGCCCTGCTCACATTAGTGCGAAAGGGATATGCAAGTTGCTGGAACCCACCTGGTATAACTCAAAGATACCAGCATATGCTGAGAGGATGGTCAAAACAAGTATGATTTGCCTTATGTACAACCCGGGAAAAGGCACAGTAACCCATGGAGGAGGATTCTCTCCCCCTACCTTTCTTTTCGAAGCCCCCCAGATGGATTCTATCCAGATGGACAGATGTAATAGTCCTAGTGGTGATCTTTACCTTCAGCCGATGGGTGGAGGCCTACCCTGTCAAAGACTGTCCCGCTATCACTACTGCCAAAATACTATTGAAAGAATACTTCCCACGATTCGGTTTGCCCCGTTTGGTCTTGAGTGACAATGGGACACACTTTAAGGCTCAAATAATAGAGTACGTCTGTTCAGCACTGGGTATAAAACAAAACTTTCATGCAGCTAACCACCCCCAATCAGCAGGTCTAGTGGAGGTGTACAATGGCATTCTAAAGACTAAAATGGCCAAGATTGTAGCTGAGACAGGTGTCACTTGGGTAGATGCAGTTCCCCTAGCCCTGCTGTCTGTCAGGACAATGGCCCATACCAGGATAGGCCTATCTCCTCATGAGATTGTGTTCGGGAGGCCTGCCAATCTGTGGGTTGTTCCACGGCCCCAGAAACTCTCTGATGTTGAATACCCTGTGTTGACTGATTATCTGTACAGTTTGACTAACACCTTTCGTACTCTTTACCACCAGGTGCAGAAGGCCATACCTGATAAAAGCGAGGGCCCAGGACACGTTATCCAATCTGGTAACCTGGTCCTGATTCAAAACTTTCAACGTACTAAGAGCCGCGAGCCCCACTGGACACAGCCACGTCAGGTGTTACTGGCCAGCCGCACTGCCGTGAAAGTAGAGGGACGGAAGAACTGGATCGACGCCACGCACTGTAGACGAGTGCCTCTGCCTCTCCCCTATGATCAGTGGGTGAGAGAAGGGCAAGGAGACTCAGAGACATAAATAGTCATGACGTTTGTTCCTTTCAGCGACGCAAGATTACATTCCACATCTATGTAAGCAGAGAGTGACAATATACTGAAGGGAAAGAGAAACACTCCCCTCACTCTGCTCATCATCAGGAACAATTATTCCCCAACCATACTGTTCCTATTTCTACCCAATATAACTTGCGTTCCAGAAGGAAGGCTTGCTCAGGTGCCTACAGGCTGTAGGGCTGTGATCTCCCGGCTAAGAACGGTTCTGGTATGTCAGACTAAGGTACGCCATAGGGCTCTTGGCACCTGCATTGAGTGAAGCAACCACCAATCACGGACAGCCGCTAGTGGTCCCTGGCTTAGTATAATGGCAGCCGTCCAATACACTCAAGTCCAGAAACGATATGTCAGTCTCCTACATAGCAAGTGCCATATGGCCCCCATGGTGACGCTGTTTGTCTCAATCATCTTGTCTATCATCAGTTGGATGTTACTGATCTACTATCCTGTTACCCCACCAACTCCTACCCCGACTCCTGTAGAGCATCAGTAGTTCACGTTACCTGCCCACGAATTGCCCCGCCATGCAGAATTTTTCAATAACACCTTTGTCCAGATGTTACATCATCATCAGCTTATCATAAATACTTCCAACTGTTGGGTATGTGGACTGATGTTGCATGCTATGACACAACCTGTTCCATTCTTTCCTTATCCTTTCTCCATCTCTGGGTCCTGGCTTGCATGGTGGATATTGATGCAGGAGGCCTATACTGTCAACGGTACTGCCAATTCTGCCTGTGGAACATTTTGAGATGACTTCTGTCGAAACAGGTCTGTTAATACCAATTCCCCCTTTTTGCCCGACCAGTTCATCCTCATTGCTATTACCACCGGATGAACTCGGTGAGATGGTGGTATTTAACTTAACTTCTCGACAAACATTTACCAAATTTCGCACCAGAAGGCTACTCCCTGATGGACGAAACATTCTGAATGTTATAAATGTGCAGGCTATGTCTGCATCCATTGCTTGGGAACTAAGAAAGTTGGTAATAATATCTGTGACATCACAAAAACTTTGAATTCTACTTCTCCAAAGTTGGTGGCGTCCCCCAACATTTACTTTATCTGTGGCACAGCAGCCTACACTTGGCTCCCCCGTAACTGGTCTGGTACCTGCTATCTGGCCTTCCTCCTTCCACCGACGTATTCTACCCATGGAGATTACCACCTGTTGATGAAGGGCACTTTGCGCTGCTCATGTAGGGGTGTCATATCAGCTGAGGATACAGTAGGCCAGGAAGCCAGGGACTTCTATAAGGGTTTCCTCCCATTCTGGGGCCCAATGGCAAACAGTTGAGCTATACGAGGACTGACCAGGGTCCTTGAGGCCACCATCACAGAAACAGCTGGTGCCCTCTCCAACATCACTGCAGAGCTACAGGCAAATCGCCTTGTAACACTTCAAAATTGTATGGTCCTTGACATCATCCTCGCTGATCGTGGTGGTGTGTCTAAATTGATTGGCTCCAGCTGCTGTGTGTACATTCCTGATCACTCACCCACAGTATATGATGCCATCCAACGTCTGCATCACCTTTCCTCTGAAATTCATCAGGATGAAGGCAACTGGTCCCTCACAGGCTGGATCTGGGACCTCCTTTCCCAATGGTGATGGAGGGTCCTCATCTTCCTTGCCTTGGGAGTGGCTGTCCTAGTCTCCTGCTGTTTGTGCATTCAGTGTCTGCCAAAGCTCTGTGCAATGTGTGTTCAGGCTCTCAAGCCTCAACCTTCTAACATTCACGACACTAATATGAAGATGATGCTCCAACAAGAAACAGATGATCTTATGAATATCGACGTCACCTAGAGTATTTGCCACTCAATGGCAAAAGGAGGGTCTGAGGAAAAGTGTGCTTCTTGCTGGCATCCATTTTATGTCATGACTCTATTGTTTTTGCATTGCCATTTCCTGTCAAACACCTCTGCACGACCCTCCTGGTAATTTTACTGATGTCTGTTGAAATTCTAGCTGTCACGACCACCCTGTCCTTCCTGCTCCTTGTGGTTGAGCCAATTTCGAAAAAGGGGAACCAAGAATTGGCCTCACCACCCGCAGACTGAACTCCTGCACACATCCATCCTGTTTCGCAAGACTTGGTCACGCTACCTTCCCATAACTTGTTTCTTTCACATATCCTGTTGTTCAAGATCTGTCTGTTCTCTCACGTACATATCCTGTTTTGCTAGACCTGTCCGTAATCTTTGTACCATCTGTTGCAGCCCCCATCCTGCCTGAACAACGAATGGTGTAACTGCATTTTTGACTCTGGGGCGCCAGGCCCCCACCCAAACTGGTTTCTTAAGGTGGGAAATGTATATATAAGGCATGTAAGATGCAGAGTGAAGGAGCAGCCTCCTCTGTCTTGTTTCTAACGAGCTTGGGACTCTGTTCCATAGCCCGGGCTATTCGAATAAAACTTGGGGGCATATTATCAAGGACAGGCGATACATTGTTGCCGCTTTTATCGGCAGGAAAAGCGACAATAATGGCCTTGATAATATGCTCTATGAATTCCAATCGAAGCCCATGTTAGATGTAGTACTAGTAAAAACAATTCTTTCCTAGACAAAATAGGGAGTGGTGTATATGGCATCTAAGAATATGAAATGTGTTTTCTAGGCGGAACATTGGCATAGCCATCCACCAGTGCCGGGGCCATCGCGGAGGTGGGCACTCCTGGGGCGGAGGCGGTGCAACAGCCATCGGGAACTGCTGTGGGGGATGCCATGGGAGTAGCGGGCAGTGGTAAGCTATTATATTCCTTACTTATTGAGATTGCAGACTGCAGAGTGTGCTCTCTGCATGGGTGTATATGTTGTACAGTACAAGTACACTTTAGTGTTAAGAAGACTTACAAATTTAGAACTACGTTTTTGTCAACCAGGTAGAAGACATTCACCCTTGACTTCGCATTAGCAATAGCATTAGCGGCAGTAGTTGACGAGTAACCAATGGCCTCCTCTAAATTTGACTTCAACTCAGCTGTGAAAGTTTTATCACAAAGCCAATTCAGATCAGAGATGAACTTGATGGATGGGATGAACGAAAAGGGAAAGAAGGGTGTAAGGAAGGACGAGCGAGTTAAAAGTAATGACTGGCAAAGAATGATACGTGTTTTTTAATGCTGCCCTAGGTGGCTGGGAATATGATGCATGGCCGGTTGAAGGCTGATGCAAGGATGGGTGGAAGGAGAAAAGGAAGAGGACTGCCTGGGTGGGTGAAACAGAAACTGTATGTGTGCGCAATATATCCTTTGGTTCAAATTCAAATGCAAGTCAAGCATGGATGCATGGCTGGCGGTTTCCAAAATAAAATAAAAAGGTCATTTTTCCGTGAGAAAAACGAAGGTTTGTCCAGTTGAGACATTAGGAAGAATGATTGACATTTACTTTGAATGGATGGCTGCCTGGATCATGGTGCTATCTTACTCATAAATAGCATAGGTGTATGTAGACAGAGTAGACAGTCACTGGATGAAGTAAGTGTTACTTTGAAGAGTATGTAACACCGCACCCGCACGTCCGTTCCAGTGTAGCAAAGGCGATGAAAATAAGTTGTCATTTTTCAGAATATTACCATGACTAGTAACAGTAGGTTGCAAGCACAGCATATATCCTGCAATTACGGGGGCCACTCACTATCTCTGTTAATTATTTTATTACAACTCTGTCATTCATGTGTGGCCTATCAGTGTTCACTCAATAAAAAACAAAGCACCTAAAGTCATCCGATATGTAAGCAAATATCCTGTGAAGGGATAGATAATCATACATTTATTTATCTTCTTCATTTTCCTTTTCTAGTAGTCATTGGCACTGCAGGGTGAAAGTTAAATTAATGAAGCAGTAGCCCTTGTTACAGAGTATGGCCAGTGCCACCCGTAATAGAAAAGTAAGAGCTTCACCACCTGCATGTACTAGAGTGGTACAGTAACGCAAGTCTGTGTCATCATGGCTTGCGTCTGTTTTTCTCGGGTGCAAGTCGACTGCGCTGGCATTATGCCAGCTTCCAGAAGTTTACGTACCAATTTCGCTAAACAAGAGAGAAGAAGAAGACTGGTGTACTGTCTGAGTCTAATGTAGTGAGTGCTAGTAGAATTGATTCCTGAAACTCCCACTAATGTTAGAGCAGAGGCCGATGAAGTGGGAGGTTAGATGGATACAGGCCACAAATGTTATGTACTGTGCTTGCAAGTTGCTAGTGCTACTGTGACACAACTTTCTGCTGAATTATTTTGTGTTAATCTTAAAGAGCATTGGTTACAGTATGTTTTTCTTTCTTCATATAGATGCTCCTTCCAAACCAACACGGAAAGAGCTGGCTAGACGGGCCCGGCAAAGGAAGATGGAGGCGATTGCCGCCGAAAATCGGCGGCTGGTGGGCCAGGAGGAGGAGGACACGCAGTCTCAGTCCACAACATCCACCATGACAGCTGCATCCTCCTCCACGCACCCTGGGTCAGCCAGTCAGCGCAAGCCTCCAGCGGTACGGAGCTGTGGTACCGCACCCACCCACCACCGCCAAGCAGCCAAAAAATCAGCTGCCCCCCACAGCAGGTGCAAGGCACACATCCACCGCCTAACCCTCATGGTGTCCAACCTTGAGCAGGAGATGGAGAGAGTTAAAACCTTGCAACCTTGCTCAAGAACCTCCGCAGGGAGCAACAGGACCACCTGGCCAAAGGACACCGCCGGCGGCAGTAGAGGAGGAGAGACTGTTGCTTGCCCCTTTTTTAAAGACTTTTGGGGGGGTGGGAATTGGGAGTTGGGTTTTTTGGACTTTGGGGACTTTTTATTTCACGGACATTCTTTGGGGTTAGGGAGGGGGGTGGGTCGGGTCTTGCGGGATAGTTCATTTTTGTTAGGGATAAAAATAATTATTTACTTTCAACTTAAACATAGCATACGCGTTTTTACTGTTTTGTGGGGAGGCGGGGGGGGGGGGGGTTAACTGTACGTTAGTTTTCCTGAAACTTAACTGGCTGCTTGCTTCAAATTGTCTACGTAATCGCCCAAATGTTTACAAAAGTAAGTGCCACTCACAGAATTAGTGAATTCAATTGTCCTACTACTTTACTAGTACTACCGTCAGTCTCTCCTCTCTCCTTGTGGCGTTCTAATCTAGGACCCAATCAATACTGTGACCTTATGCCCCTATACGGCTATAATCCATTCATACCCCTATAATGGCATAAACGATCAAGAGTGATATTTCAGAAACTCATCTCTGGCCTAACACGATCAGAGCCACATTTCAGAATCTCTTCCTCTGCAGCTCATTAGAGCAAATGACACAGCAGAAGCCACTATCTAAGATTCATAGATTACACTCCGAGTTCTTCAACAAGATAAAACTCAGCAACCTGGGAATTTATTTATTTATTTATTTTGTCAATTTATAGGGCGCAACAGCTACCCAAGAAGGGTTTCCCGGCGCCTAGACACAGCTAGAAAAAAGACAGAAACGGAGGGAGATTTTGAGGTGGTTATTGTTCGTACAGCCAGGTCTTTACAAGCTTTCTAAAACTATGGTAGTTATCTTCCTTCTGAATGCCTGGAGGAAGTGTGTTCCACAGGGAGGGTCCAAGGTAGGCAAAAGATCTGCCCCCTGATCTTGCACGTTTAAATCTTGGTATACAGAAGCATGCTGCTGTCTGGGACCGGAGGTTTCTCTTTGGCGTGTAGAGGCAAGCAAGGGATTGGAGGTATTTTGGGGCTCCTCCTGTTTTTATTTTGAACATGTAGTTCAAGGCCTTGAAGCGAACTCTGCTCTCTATCCTGAGCCAATGAAGGTCTCGGCGATGGTTCGAGACTCCAGCGTTCCTAGGAATCTTACACAGGAGTCTGAACGCAGCGTTTTGCGCTACTTGTAGTCGTCCAATGGCGGATTTATTTGCGCCTAAATATAGGATGTTGCCGTAGTCAAGCCTTGATGTGATAAGGGCATTGACTACGGTCTTCTGTGTTGACATAGGCAACATCCACAGGATTTTCCTCAACCATCTAGCTATGGTGAGACACAATCCAGTAACTTTGCTGGCCTGCTTGTCCATGGATAAGGCGTTGTCTAGTACAAAGCCGAGATTTCGAGCATGGGACACTGGGGTAGGAAGGATGCCCATCTGTTCTGGCCAATGCGCGGGGTTCCAGAGATCTTTGTCTTTACCCAAAATCAGAATTTCCGTCTTGTCGCCGTTCAGTTTTAACTGGTTTGCTGTCATTCAGTTCAATATTTTTAGTAATCCTTCCTTGAGTAACGACGGGGAGTGGGGACAAGAATTCGACAGGGAAAAAATGATTTGGGTGTCATCGGCGTAGTTCATGAGCGTTAGCCCTAGCTTTTCAACAAGTTCTACCAGCGGTTTGAGATAGATATTAAAAAACAGAGGGCTCAGGATGGACCCCTGCGGCACTCCATGAGCTGCAGGTAAGGTGTCTGACTCGGCCTGTGCTGATGCGATCTGAAAGGTTCTGTTTGCCAGGAAGGATTTGATCCACTCCAGAGCCTTTCCTCTTATGCCATTTGTGTGTAGTTCTCTAATGAGCGTTTCGTGGGAGATGGTATCGAACGCCGCACTTAGATCCAATAGCACGAGTGCTACCGTCTGGCCTTGGTCAAGAAGTTTTCTGATATTTTCAGTGACACCTAACAGGGCGGTCTCCGTCGAGAACCCAGCCCTGAAACCAGATTGCGAAGGATGGAGTAAGGAGTTTTCTTCTGCAAAAGTGGCTAACGTGGAATGAACGTGTCTCTCGAGGCACTTTGAAAACGCAGGAAGCAGAGATATAGGCCTATAGTTGGCCAGTATTTCTGGGTTAGCATTTGGCTTTTTCAAGAGGGGTGTCACCATGGCGTGCTTCCATAAGGCCGGGACAGTGGCGAGGTCGAGGGACAAGTTTAGGAGGTTGGCTATGATATTCAAGGACTGGTCATCCAGTTTTTTTATAATTTTAATAGGGATGGGGTCCCTAGGGGAACCAGATTTAACAGATTTTAGGATTCCTTTGAGATTCTCTAATGAGAGACTCGGCCAGGATTCCAGTAGGTTTTCGCCTAAAGCAGTAGGTTGAGGCAGGATAGGGTTAGATGGAGGGGGTGGGTCAGCGCCAGATATTTTAGTATTGATGTCTGAGATAATTTTGTCGATTTTCTCAGTAAAGAAGCAAGCTAACGCCTGACATTGTTGAGCGCTTAGGGGGGGTGTAGCGGCTGTAGTATGTGCCCCGCTTGCTATGTTTTGATTAGTAATAGAACTCTAATGAGCACTGAGAGACGATCACTTCCTAGTGACATCTTTATTGACGTCTTATGTCCAAAAACCTACGTCAAACAAGGCACCTTTCAGGTATAAATATTACCAACCTTGCCCTAAGCAAACGCTGCCTCAACGACATCGATGATAGCGATGGTGTGGTGAATACAGGAGCAGAACAGCTGTCCCTTACAGAGCCCAGCAGATGCAAGCTGCCCACGGACGCTGCCCCTCCTCCTCCTCGACGCGCTGAGAGAGACGCTGTCTTTTCTCCTGCCGAGAGAATCCAGCTCCGGCGTTTCCAGCCTACTCTTGCGAGTGACTGGGATATCGAGTCCTGGAAGGAGATACAAGACCTCCAACATTCTATTCCAGAGGTATGGTGTTGACTAAACCCTTGGAGAGAATTCTTGAAGCAAACCTTGGCAAAACCAACCTAACGTAAACTGCTACTTCCTTACTCCCTCCCAAGTATTAGGCTTAGGTCAGGTACACTGGGGTAGGCGTAGTTAGAAGCACCAGTTGAGTACGTTAGCTAAATGTATATATGAATGTATATATTTTATTCATTTTAACCATTGTATGGCTAAGAAACCATATCAATGATTTTACAGTATTATTTCGCAATCCTCATTTTACTGTACGCACTTTTTATAATAACAAGTCTTGCAATTGTGGCAATTCATTTCTCTTGCATGAGAAGAAAGACTGTTCAATAAACAATACCTTTTATTGAAAACGCCCGTCTCTCTGTTCTCTGCATCTTGGTGAAAGTAATCTTCACAACTGACTGAGTAAAATAACTGTCTATTGTTTCACACGACTCTAGAGATTGACTCTTATTCTAAGGAGCAAGGTTGTCATGTTTATGCGGTTGTTGGAAAACTGAATCCCTTCTTGTCTGTACCAGGGAAGCTGATCACTTCCTATTCAGTCAAGAAAGTTTCCAGTGACCTCTGAGCTAGTTGGTAACAAACCCAATTAAGTTTAGCATAGTCAGTAGAGACCTGGAAGACCGCACTTCTACGTCAAAACTGCTGTTTATGTTATTCCAATGCGCAGGGCCTATTGGGAAAATAGGAACTACACTACATGGCGCCCAACGATTGGTAAGGCGATAAAACTAACGCAAGACGTTAGAGTAACTCAGTCGTGCATTTTTCACACAGACCCTTTCTACCGTAAATACTCCAATAGACGTCTGGAGTGGGTGAAAGGTTAAAATCCGCCCGAACTTAGTAGGAAGAGATTCCTATGTAAAGCTCTGGTTTATTCAACGTTGAAGGATACAGTGTTCCAAATTATTGTGCACCTAATCTTTGTCTCCTTAAAGACCTGCTCTGCAAAACCTTTCTGACAATAAAATGTCAGACACTGAAAACGGAATCGTTGATGCCGCAGTAAATGCGACTCAGCAGGGTCCCGGCGAAATTACTGAACCGGGTGCAATAATCATTCCGGCACATTTAACAAAATCTATAACGTTAAAGCTTATAGAAAATGGACTGACCACACAAGGTGGCACAGTCGTCTTCGTGATAGAGGCACACGAATATCAGCAGACAGAGGTATTCTATTGTTGGATAAAATTTCCAGCGGCAAACACCGCAACACATGAGTTCCACTATTACAAAATAGGGGATCCACCGGAAGAGTATGCTCCTTTCAAGGAGATTGAAATCCCATTAAAATTCCAAGAGCATCTGCTCTGGTTTAAAGGCGCCCTAAAACACAATAATCATATTACCAGGCTCCGTCCACTAGGTAGACCAGGAGCAACGTGGCCGGTTCTAGCCAGCTACACACCACATCCGGACATTGCAAAAATGTCTAGTGAAGAACTCTTAGTTAAAATAAGAGAATTAACAAAGGCATATAGAGAGTTAGTTCAATTGGCAATGGAGGATAAAACGATCCGCCAGAAGTTGAAGGAAACAGATATAACAGATCAACCAATTGAGCTTGCCAGAATTATAGAAAAATGTTATGAAGAACTAGGTAGGGACAGCTTGGGTGGAAAACCAGTAAAGCCCCAACTGCTCGAAAATCCTGAAAAATTATTTATTAAAAATAATTCAAACACTCCTAAAAAGAGCTGGGATGGAAATTAGCAATCCACTCCCAAAGAAAAAGTTTTCCAGCCCAGAGGAAGGTCTCCTCGATGGAGGGAAAGAACTCCGACTCGAGAACACCAGTCTCCCCAGAGGGAGCCCTCTGAGAAAAGATACAACCTTAGAAATAGGGATAATTTGAAGAAACCTGATAGATATCAAAGTATTGATACACGTCCCTCTCGATCTTTTTCGCAGAAATCGGAAAGAAGAGGACGGTCAGACCCAGGAGAGCACACCAAGTCCAAAGACAAGGAACCTGCTCAAAGTAAAAAATCTCAATTTCCAAGAAAGAAGGTAGCCAGTATTAGAGTAATCGAACATGCCGAGAATACTGAGGACACAGTTGAAAAACAGGGAGTGGGCACAGACAATGCTAGACAGTGCAGCAGAAATCACCATAGCTCGCAAGATCCTGATGAGTCATCTGGAGACAGTGGACACGAATGAATACATTCAGGTAGAAACTGCCGACACCAGAGTTAGCGAACCTCATAAGATATACGAAATAACATTGCGTATAGAGGGTGATAAGACTAGGAAAATAAGGGGTCTATTTTGGGATAAACTCTCAAAAGGCTATAACATTCTGTTAGCTGAAAAAGATTGGCCCCCAGAGTTTGTCAGGGAGTGCCCTCGTGGCGAAGAAATGATTATGCCTGCCTTCTCGAATCACATTCCGATTCACAAAAAATATACTTATGCAAGGAAATGGGCAGTAGCCCAGGCACCGGCATTATATAAAAATCATGTAGGATGGGATGAGGACTCTCCTCCTCACAAAATCCAGTTAAAAAGCCAACCGACTGCACAAAGGCAGTATCCAATTAAGCAAGAAGCTAAAAAACAAGTCAGGGAGATTTTAGATCAACTTGAATACCAGGGGGTGATTGAAACATGCACCTCTCAAATGAAAAATCCTTTGTTTCCTGTCTCCAAACCAGACAATTCATATCGTCTAGTTTTGGACTACAGACACCTTAACGCATGTTGCAAAACATTTGCAGTACAAAATTCGCATAGTGCTGCACTAATGAATAACATAGTTAGGAAAAAATATAAAACAACATTAGATATATCTAATGGTTTCTTTTGTCAAAATATTGCACCAGAAAGCAGATACTTGACCGCTTTCTCAGTAATGGGGTCACAGAAAAATTTCTGTAGGCTCCCACAGGGATTCAAGAACAGCCCAGGACTATTCTCAGCCAGAGTAACAGAGTTACTACAAATGTATGATGATGAGGCATTATCTTATGTAGATGATATCTATCTCACAGACGACGACTTGGAGACTCACTTGAAAAGAGTGAACACCATTATACTTGGGTTCGCAGCAGAGGGTTACAAATTCAACTTTAAAAAGTCTTGAATTGCCCATCTAACAGTATTATTTTTAGGATACGAATTATCAAGTGATGGAAAAAGCCTAGCGGACAACTTCTTAGAGAAGTGCGCTGTACTCCAAGCACCAAAAACGCTGAAGAACTTACAATCGATTCTAGGCTTCCTGAAATTCGGTAGAACTTACATTCTAAATTACGCAGAGAGGGTTAAACCTCTCTACGAACTAATTAAACCTGATTTTAAACCAATCAACTGGACTCAAAAACACACAGAAATTTTGAGATCACTGCAAACAGACATGTTAGCAAAAACAAAATTAGATACACGTGACAACACACACAATCTTGTAATCCGAGTCATCCCAGGAAGATGCGGATTCGCGTACCTGACCTCTAATGAGGGAGAAAAGGTACCTATAGCTTACAAATCACACTTGTACACACAAGCAGAAAAAACATTCAGTCCAACAGAAAATACTGTGAAAGCAGTAGAAACTGCATTAGCGAATGAACGAGAACTAGCACATGGCAAAAGGATCAATATCCTCACAGCGGAATCCGCCTTCGAGGCGCTATTCAGCCCAGTAAACCGGCCTACAGTGTCACTGGATCCGAAATGGATACAGTGTGTAAATTCTCTTGGAGCGGAAGATGTGAAATACTATTTCGCCCGCAATTCGAAAAACTGAATGATTTGACTTATGAAGAAGAATATCCTCTGCCAATCGAATTTCTGCCTCTCCAACAATACTCCTGTATAATCTATACAGATAGATTTGTACAGCATTTCAACGTAGAGAACAAATCCTACGATGCAGCCTGTGCGATTGTTAAAGGTCGTTGGCTGTGTGGTAAATGCAGACCGAAAATAACAAAAACTGAATCAGTAAGAAACTGTTCGGCTCAGAGAGCTGAAATCAGATTTTTAAAGATGGCGCTTGAAAAGGCAGAACGTGAATTCCCGACACTAATCGTGTGCGATTCGCATTTTTGCGTCAACTCTTACAATAATAAGTTGCAGAGCTGGATTAAAAATGATTACAAACATGACACAGGTGCCACAATCAAGCATAAAATGCTTTGGAAACAAGTAGCTCTTTTACAGAAAGAACTACAAAAGACTCACGTGATACACACTCTGAGTCATCAACGTGATGGCGTTCACGTTGCAGGGAATTCATTGGCTAAAACAGCCACAGCGGAAGCAACTAAACAGGCTTCCGTAGCCACAAAAAAGCGTTCAGAAAAACACATAGACGGGGAAACCATGTTGGCAGTAAAAATGTCCGTAAAAGGCGACTGTGCAGCGCTACCCGTGAATTATCCACTCAATTATGCATACGTAATTGATGCAAACTCTGTTCCTTTTGCTCGAATCCCTGGAGTGGGGGATAGGGTAATTCCAAACACGAACCGGAGAGGTTTCCTTACACAGGAAGCACATATGGGGTTGGGTCTGAGACACCAAACAATCAGGGACTCTCTGAAAGAATTACAGTCAGAGAACTGGTGGCCGGGAATGAGCATAGATATTCATGATTTTGCAAAAAATTGTGAAGACTGCAACAGAGATCGCAGTGGAGAACCGGCCAGCGTAGTGTCAGGAACCCTAATAGAAAGCATAAGGCGATCTATTCGCATAATCAAAAAAGTGAAATGCGTCCCATTATATATAATTCAAGACTAAACTCACTTAAAAAATGTGGCCCCAGCGCTCGGCTGACGCCAGAACTGTTATAAAAGATCTGCGAGTCTTTATCGGCACATACGCAATTGCCATGTTCCATTCCGACCAGGGTCCTGCTTTCAGCTCTCGAGCTTATAAGGAGGCCATTGCCAGCATGGGCGTTGGCTTGCGGTATTCTTGTCCGTCACACCCCGAAGGGAACAGAGTGGGAGAAAGAAAAAACCGGGACATAAAGCAATCTATAACAGTGAAGGTATTAGGTTCGGGTGATGGGTGGGTCAAACATTTAATAAGTGTCCAGTTAAGTCTTAACAATTTGCCAATAAATTCTCTAAAAGGTTTCAGCCCATACAAACTATTGTTCGGAACTAGAATGCACATTCAGGACTTAGATAGTCAGGTATCAGTGGTAAAAGATAAGAATACAGACTTTGACACCAAAGATCGTTTGGCTGTTTTACAGGACTTGAATGAAACAAGAAAATCCTTAAGCAACATAAAGTTAAAGCAACAGCCAACTACCACTGACGAGGCACCACCAGCCCCAGCAAGGCCTGTCTGGATTCCAAAGATTGGAGATCTAGTCACAGAAAAAATAGCGGTGAAGAAGGAATTTGGGCCTTCTTACAGAAAAGCAGTACCTGTCTTAGCAGTCAACGGAACAAGATCAGTAGTACTACCGCCCCTTGCTGGTAAAAAGGAGAACAGAGTTGTATCAATAGACCTGGTAAAACCACAAGCATGTGGCCTATAATCAACAGTAGGCCCAGTGGACTCCCGAGAAACAACAGAATACCCAAACTTGCAACAATCCAAGAGGTTCAAACTGAAAGACTAATCACATTTGATAAGCCTGCAGTGCGCAGAGAGGGACTATGCAATAATGCCATGGAACTCGTGCCTCTTGAAACACAGATTGAAACAGTTTGTTAAGAAACACCAGTCTACAATGATGTGGCATCAGAATGTGCTACCGAAAGACAAATTGAGAGAACAATCCCAACAATTGACAGAACTGCCTCTGGCTACTTCATCAATTTCGATAACTTTTCTGAAGATCCAAACGACCCCGAAGTGATGCCAGAAACAAAAAAGACTTTTAAAGAAAAAGCAACAGAACTCTTTCATCAACTCAAGGAAATTTACCTTGTTTCTCCATGGTTAGAGTTCTGGTTCAGTCTAGGTGTATTTTTCCTCCTGCTTTGGCTCATCATGGTACTTTGTTTGGGAAAATTCATTGAGGGAAAATACAGTTCAATGGAACCGGCAAGTCAGAACATCAACTTAGTCCTAAAACCACACAGATCATCCCACGTGAAGAAAAGAGAACTGTCAACAGTAAATGTCACAGCCATTCCAATACCCGGCGGGGTAGTATGGGACAAAACTGACTATGAAGTATATGGTCCGGTCGAAATCCTGAAGTATCCTCACCAGTTCAAGGTTTCATTAAGTGACTTTGTAAAACCTAGTACATTCTCTGATGATTGGGATTTTGAAAGTATTAATAATATGATGTCTGATTTAGTGTTGTCAGCAAGATTTACAGATCATGATTATTTAAAGGTTCATCTAGTTATGAACAGATGTATTGCTTCTCACATTATGGAGATCATTACTTGCATAAATCTGCACAACCTAGAAATGTTTTTAAATATAACCAATGGGAACATTGTGCTACTCCACCTAAAAGCAGTTCTAAAACATTCTATGAGAAATTTCAGTACTTCTCAGGGTTTAACACCAGTGATGCAGAAACATTTTATTATAAACTGTTAGATAAAACAGGGTTGAAAACAATGCTGACAAATACTAAATTGATATATTCAAAAGCATTTTTATGAAAAAAAGGATGACATTAGGTTTTGATTATTGGAAAAATAACATTGAAACAAAAACCATCTGGGGTACAAAAGATTGGCAGGTACAAGGCCTAGAAGCATTATTTCGAGCCTGCATGATCCCAGAGCAAATAATGTTTTTAAATGACACAATTCACCAAACAACCTGTCTTGGCATAGCTAAGATTAAAGACCTTAACAAACTGTCTATTCCAAAGCCAATACCTGATAATGCAACAACAGATATTGAAATAGACGTATCGAAAATTTTACATCTAAACAGAACACATCCTGATTGGAAAAAGTGGTTAATCTGGCCTATTGACACAAATAACTGTCAAGATAGATTCCTGAATAAAACACAGGGGTTAACAATGACCAGACCAGACCCTAGATACTCCCAGAGACAACATCCAGGGATAGTAACAACATACAGTGTAGGGAAGCTGTGCCTTGAATGGCTAGAAACATCCACACTGGCAGAAATTAAGCAACACTTATCTTTACTTAAAGATGGTGCTGATTTGCGCGATTTCATTCTGGGACCACGCAAACAGCGTCAAAAAACGTTTCATAGCGACCAGTATATATGCAGCTTACAACGAGGCTTTGAAAGTAACTCAAATTGAAACAGCTGAAAAAATACGAGAAATTGATCGTATTAATTTGGAAAAATCACTTTCTGTTGTGGACAATGGGTTAATGACTCTGTCCTCCAGAATATATTCGCTGGACAATATTGTATCATCTGCCATAGATATAATAGACAAAGACTTGCTAATGTTACAGCATGGCCAGTCACAATTGCGTTCTATTGTACAGTTAGGCTGGACGCTGCAAAATCTTCGTTCAGGCTATGCGCCATGGCGTTTAATCAATACAACGTCATTGTTTTCCATCTTTAACCTTACTGATAAACAAATCAGCTTGGCACAGAAAGGAGCAGACTATACAATCCTGAGCATCGAAAAACTTGAGAGATTATCTTTGACAATGTCAGAAAGTCCTGTCATTGAATGGATAATACACGGGATTATCACAATTCCGATAACAACTTTCCGATTTAAAAATTGCCTTGAATACATACCTACTGGCCAGTATGAACGATTGGTTAAAGGGTACATTAAGTCAGCATGGAAATTACCATACACACACACATGCTATAGTGACAGCAACAAAAATGTATTTCTTAGTGGTGAAAACTGCAAACATTCACTAAGCGGTATACTTTTGTGCCAGGTTATTAATTTACACGGAGCCTGTGAAGGAAATTCAAACAACCTTTCATGCCACCAACATGTCACACCTGCAACACAGATAGAGCCTTTCTTTAAGCAACTCTCGAACGGGAGTTACATTCTAATAACGGATCACAGATGTTGTGGCCTTTTGCCAGGGAAAGCATATCTCGCAAGCGTAACTTCCATGGTCAAATGCTGTATGCAAGCATTGTTTCCAAACGGCCCTGGAGACACGGAGACTCCCATATGGCCTCGTTTGAATGTCTCTTCTATACGAATTGATACTTTAAGCAGAATGAAGTCTGTGCTTTTGCAGACAACAGTGCCCATCAATTCATCATAAGAGACGTATGATCTCCTAGTTGCAAGGACAACATCAGAGATTCATGACCTTTTATCAACAAATTGCCCCGTGCATTTCACAGAAATGCTTAGCCAAATTCTTAACATGTCTGGTGCCATAGGCATCCCAGGCATATTTAAGACCATTTTTACGGGACTGTTAACACCATTCAAATCAATTCTAGGAATCATTCCTAATTTTGTCCATTCAGTCTTTGGCGGCATAACCCTACTTTTGGGACTTGTAGCAGGCATTTTATTTTTGACCCTCCTGCTCCGATATGGCAAGCCAAAATACAAACCTGACTCCGGCAGGAATGGAAGAAACGTTCCTAGCAATACGCTACCGGGACCGAATAACTACAGTCCTTGGATTGGCCAGGCTGAGAGATCTGAACATGACCTGGTTTCTTTCATTCAGACCTATATGGCAGACCTGCATCTTACCTGTGCTTCGATGTATGCTATGCAGAGATGAGTGCGTGTTGGACATCTGTCTTGCACTTCCATCAGCAGTACCAATGGATATCGATACTTTGCTAAGTCCTATAACGGCTCACGCATTGTGCTGTCCCCAGCGGCTACCAATCCTGATGACGGCATTCGTTGAGACTCCTGTGCTACGACTAGGTGGTAACAGTGGAGCGAGAAATAAAAGCAACATCACCCAGGTACGACCTTCTGTGAGCATTGCTGATCCAGACTTTGATGATAGCAATCATTCTCACACCTGCCAAGTTACAGCACTATCGAACTTGGTCGAACTGTCACCTGATTTTGTAGACCAATTTTTTGAGAGCCTGTCTGATATGATGTTCTCCCCTGAACAGAAACAATAATTTTTGAAAAGCATTCCGACACAGCGTTCCCATGAACTCTAAATTCGGCCTTCAGTTTTGATCAACAAAAACTACTGAAAATCGTTGGAACTCTATTCCCCCGTTCGCCAAGAATTTTTTTTTTTTAATTGAACATTTTCTCAAAATATTTACCTTTTTTCTGGCACTAAAATTCTTTGCTTAAAGTAGACCTATTCATAAAGAACAGAACTTCTATTTTTAGGTAATTCTAGAGACATAATAACTTTACATCAGCCTCTAGCAAATGTTACAGCAATTGCATTTCTATGTGATGAAATTATCTCGCCCTTCTTTTCTGTATAAAGAGATATTTCATGTGTAATTTTTTGCAAAATCGTTCACTGATTACATATGCTATAATTTTTAATGATTTCTATGCTTAAAGACGTACAGTACAATCCATGTATTTCAAATACGCCATTTCAAATGCGAATATGTATTTTGGGGTGGGTAATGTTACACATGCATCTTTTGCTATAGTTTTTAGTAATTTGATGGACATAAATTCGTGGAGTGGGTATCACGTTCTAATCTAGGACCCCGATCAATACTGTGACCTTATGCCCCTATACGGCTATAATTCTTTCATACCCCTATAATGGCATAAACGATCAAGAGTGATATTTCAGAAACTCGTCTCTGGCCTAACACGATCAGAGCCACATTTCAGAATCTCTTCCTCTGCAGCTCATTAGAGCAAATGACACAGCAGAAGCCAGTATCTAAGATTCCTAGATTACACTCCGAGTTCTTCAACAAGATAAAACTCAGCAACCTGGGAAAACCCCGCTTGCTATGTTTTGATTAGTAATAGAACTCTAATGACCACTGAGAGACGATCACTTGCTAGTGACATCTTTATTGACGTCTTATGTCCAAAAACTTACGTCAAACAAGGCACCTTTCAGGTATAAATATTACCAACGTTGCCTTAAGCAAACGCTGCCTCAACACATCGATGATAGCGATGATGTGGTGAATACAGGAGCAGAACAGCTGTCCCTTACAGAGCCCAGCAGATGCAAGCTGCCCACGGACGCTGCCCCTCCTCCTCCTCGACGCGCTGAGAAAGACGCTGTCTTTACTCCTGCCGAGAAAATCCAGCTCCGGCGTTTCCAGCCTACTCTTGCGAGTGACTGGGATAGCGAGTCCTGGAAGGAGATACAAGACCTCCAACATTCTAGTCCAGAGGTCTGGTTTTGACTAAACCCTTGGAGAGAATTCTTGAAGCAAACCTTGGCAAAACCAACTTAACGTAAACTGCTACTTCCTTACTCCCTCCCAAGTATTAGGCTTAGGTCAAGTACACTGGGGTAGGCGTAGTTAGAAGCACCAGTTGAGCACGTTAGCTAAATGTATATATGAATGTATATATTTTATTCATTTTAACCATTGTATGGCTAAGAAACCATATCAATGCTTTTACAGTATTATTTCGCAATCCTCATTTTACTGTACGCACTTTTTATAATAACAAGTCTTGCAATTGTGGCAATTCATTTCTCTTGCATGAGAAGAAAGACTGTTCAATAAATAATACCTTTTATTGAAAACGCCCGTCTCTCTGTTCTCTGCATCTTGGTGAAAGTAATCTGCACAACTGACTGAGTAAAATAACTGTCTATTGTTTCACACGACTCTAGAGATTGACTCTTATTCTAAGGAGCAAAGTTGTCATGTTTATGCGGTTGTTGGAAAACTGAATCCCTTCTTGTCTGTACCAGGGAAGCTGATCACCTCCTATTCAGTCAAGAAAGTTTCCAGTGACCTCTGAGCTAGTTGGTAACAAACCCAATTAAGTTTAGCATAGTCAGTAGAGTCCTGGAAGACCGCACTTCTACGTCAAAACTGCTGTTTATGTTGTTCCAATGCGCAGGACCTATTGGGAAAATAGGAACTACACTACATCCTCCTACTCCATTATTCTTCCTACCCCCAAACGCTTATCTTACCTGTGATTCATGTTTGAGAATAGGGCTAGGCACAGGACTGGCTGCATGGCAAATGGCGATTAAGGTTGGCAATCCTGGGCGGATAAAATGGCATCGTTGTGGTGGTAGTAGTGGTGGTACACAGTGGCAGTAGCAGCATATGAAAAAAAAGAAAATGAAACCTTGAGTGGCCTGAGTGGAGCATTAGAACAGTACGATAAATAGCACAGTACACAAGAACAGTGTCAAAATTTAGCCTAACAAATGCTAAAGTATTTAAAGTATAACTACTAGTTGCGTGGAGTTTGGCTTTGGCTACTACAAGAAATAGTACTGAAGGTGAAGGACACAGCAGTGTAATCATTCGCCACGTGTAGGAGGAGGATGCTCTTGATGATCAATCCAGTTGATGGCGCCCATGAAAATCAGATTTGATTTGCAAATAGTCAGTGGTCTGTGTCAAGCTGAGTAAGAATATATCCTCGGATTCCTTCACCAGCCTTGAAATTGATTTTCTGTTGCTTTGACCTTATCCTCCCCAGCAAGTGTGTGGAATTATTGTTGTCATTTAGTCACACCTCAATGAAAACCACACAGCCCAGGGGAAGAGGGTTAGCGTTTGAAAATTGGATGGGAATGGAGTTTTTAGGGAGAGTTTTGTGGAGAGAGGAAAAAAAACACAGCATGGACCAACAACAAATGAGGATAAACAAATCTTTGGATACAAAGATATCCATAAATCTTTTAAGGGACATAAATGAAGTGCATGCACTACTGCATGCATGAAGTTGATTGCTAAATGGATGGTTAGGTTACTTAAACTAAGTAGTACTTTCTACAACTTACTAACTATGAAGAAACAATGTGACAGTACAGGGCTGCAGTAATTACGCAATTTCACTTGCCTATCTGCCCTCAGAGAGAATAAACAACACTTAGAACATGAAATTAGTTTTAAAAATAGCATAGAAAAACGTATACAATGGCTGAAGGGATGAATTTGAAGCAGAGAGAAAACAAATGCAAAGAGTCGCACTCATAGAAGTTCACAACAATAACATTATTTAAAAGATAAGGAGAAGTGAAGAGGATACTGTAACTGCATGTTGTAGTTGTCCTGTTGAATTTGGGAAATTGCGTGCATCCAGCCGTTCCTCTTATTCGCGGTACTCCTCCATTCCATCAAACGCTCCATCATTAAATCTTGGTGACCAGACACACTGTCCACTGCCTGACTGGCGGATGCGGAGTTGCGGATCGCTATTGGTAAGCCTGAGTTAATCGTTTTTTCAATCGCACAGGGTAAAAGCCTGCCTGTAATTGTTGATGGAAAAACAGGAAGTGATATTGAAACACCACGGAGAAAAAAATATAAGGTACGCTGTGTAGTGCAAAAATAACACTTTCCGTTTCACAGAGGCGACAGTATTACATACAAGCATCATTTCTAAAGTGTGTACTCTGAGTCTCCTTTTCAAGGATAGTAATTAGTAAGTATGGGCAAATTGTGCGGATCTGCGGTCCGTGAATTTGTGCGAAATCGCAAAAAAAATGTGAATTTGCGGATTTTCCTGCAAACTCGCGGATTTTTTTTATATTTGCATAACTATTATTGGAGTACTTTCTACTGGCTAATTCAGTAAGTGCTACCTCGTTGGGTAAATGTATAGTACTTTTCCTACAATACAGCTGCGTAAAGTGCCAGAAGAGTTGTCTCCAGTGACATCTGCAATAACGCATTACCGGCAATGTTAGCCTATGGGCCAGAATGCACCTTGGAAACAGGACCAAATCACCTTTCCCCTCAACTTACAGACAAACTACTATTTTTCCCCTAAATGAGACCTTTCCACCGTGCCTCCCAAACCCCTAAACCCAGCCCCAAAAATCTAGAACACCCTCAAATAGCCCCCCAAAAACATGCAATACTGACCTTGCAGGCCGCCAATGTAAGCCAATGGTGATAATGCACCTCAGAAACAGGGCCTAATTCCCCTTTCCCCTCAACCACAACCAAACTGCTCTTTTGACACAAAATTATACCTTCCCAGCAGTGCTCCCAGACCCCTAAACCCACTCCCCAAAATCTAGAACACCCCAAATTACCCTCTCAAAAGCGTGCATTACCGTGACCTCGCACAGGCCTAAGTTAAAATTGTGCCAAAACGCACTCTGAAACTAGGCCCAAAACACCCCTTTTCCACCATGCATTTTCTTCAAACCACTTGCAATCAAAATTAGACCTTCCCAGCAGTGCTCCCAGACCCCTAAACCCACTCACAAAAATATAGAATACCCCCAAATAGCCCCCCAAAAACATGCAATACTGCTACCTTGCAGGCCGCCAATGTAAGCCAATGGCAAAAATGCACCTCAGAAACAGGGCCTAATTACCCTTTCCCCTCAACCTACGACCAAACGGCTCTTTTGACACAAAATTAGACCTTCCCAGAAGTGCTCCCAGACCCCTAAACCCATTCCCATAAATCTAGAACACCCCATATTACCCTCCCAAAAACGTGTATTACCTTGACCTCGCAGAGGCCCAAGTTAAAATCGTGCCAAAACGCACTCTGAAACTAGGCCCAAAACACCCCTTTTCCACCATGGATTTTATTCAAACGACTTGCAATCAAAATTAGACCTTCCCAGCAGTGCTCCCAGACCCCGAAACCCACTCCCAAAAATCTAGAACACCCCCAAATAGCCCCCCAAAAACATGCAATACTGCTACCTTGCAGGCCGCCAATGTAAGCCAATGGCAAAAATGTACCTCAGAAACAGGGCCTAATTCCCCTTTCCCCTCAACCTACGACCAAACTGCTCTTTTGACACAAAATTAGACCCTCCCAGCAGTGCTCCCAGACCCCTAAACCCACTCCCAAAAATCTAAAACACCCCACATTACCCTCCCAAAAACGTGCAGTACCGTGACCTCGCAGGGGCCTAAGTTAAAATCGTGCCAAAACGCACTCTGAAACTAGGCCTAAAACATCCCTTTTCCACCATGGATTTTCTTCAAACCACTTGCAATCAAAACAATAAATTCCCAACTCTCATACCAGCTAAGCAAATCCACTAAGAACCACCTACAACACACTCCAATTGTACCCTAAAAACACACAATAATCGAAAATTAACATAGGCGCCTATGGCAGCGGTTTCCCTTCCTCGACTTAGCCTAAACACACCCTTCCCATCAATCAATTCCTCCCAAATTTCCTGCAAAACCACCAATTCCCCCTCCCTCGCACTCACAAAAGCCTCGTTCCCCTAGCTCAATTGGAACACCCCAAACACACTTTCTCCTTTTGCCCCCAAACCGCCCATTGGATAACATGGCAAATCGCGCCTTGACAAAAAATTGCTGTTTTCAGCACTTCCACTACTTCGATCCTCTTAAAACTGACCAGGACACTTGTTCCAGCTATCCCAAGAATCTCAGCAAGGCAGAACAAAATCGATCCACTGGAAGGTGTACAACTTTACCCGAACACAAGCGCCTGCAAAACACAAAAAAAGGCCAAAATTCTGCCAATTCTGGACCAAAAAACGCCAAACCCCCTAAAACCTTGCCAACATCATTATGAACAAGCCTGCATCGGGCCCTGAGCCCTAGACTCCGGGAACCCTACCAAATTCAACCCAAAAACCCTAGTACACAGCACTGAACCCCCAAAACAGCCTTAAACCCTAAAAAACACCCAAATTCCCGCAAAACCTAGCCCTCAACCCTACACTGAGCTGGCCTAAAAAAAAAAGTATTTTTAGAAAAAAAGCAAAGTTAGCACCGGGTTTTGTGCATATTTTAGCACATCTTATAGACGTCTATATGTGTTCAATGTAATTCAACTGACACTAATTATTTCTGATTACCGTTTTTTTAATATAAAATATTTTTTCTTTTTTCTTATTTCTTATATCTTATATATTGTTATTTGTTCTGTGCAAATTATCAAATCTTAAATACATTTCCAAATCCAGAATTAATTAGATACAATACTTTTGTTCACAATTATATACAGAAAAATTTCTTTAGACGCGTTTCGGCAGTGCCTTCCTCAGGAATTCTGTATATATTCTGTATCAATGATAACTGTGCATTAATGATATAGAATCCGACTCCACAGTAGGCCAAAAAACGCCTTCGTTACTGCGTGTTAAAAGATGTATTCTTATTTAGCCAGGGTACATGTGAATATTAACATCATATTAGAATCTATGACGTGAAAATACGGATACGTCCTCACTACGCAAAAATTGCAGTGCAGAAGCGGGACTTTTAATATTCCTGCCGGCCTTAGTTCCTTGTTCAAGCTGTTGATCACTCAGTTGATGCCCATTAGTCCAAGGTTATTTCAAATTCAAAACGTGAAACTTTAATGTTGTATGTTTTAGTTGGAAATGGATGGATTAGCGTCCCGAGGCATAGCTGCGTATAGGCGTCTAAAAAAAAAAGTATCCGCAGATTGCGACTTTGTCGGCGAAAATCCGCTATTTTCGCGAGCGGAACGGATTTTTGGCCCATGCTTGCGGCAGGGCCATGCAGACGGTCAAGGCAGGCACCACTGAGTGAAGCAACCTAATGTAGCATACCTAGCCTCTATGACACAGACAGACAAAGCATATTTAATTGTATGCAGCAAGCCACATAGCCCCAATTTTACATGAACTGCTGTCTGGACGCTGTTTGGCATAACAACACTACACTGCCTCGACTACTCCATACCACGACTAGACAGACATGTAGTTCTGCTGTAGTAGTTGTTGTAGACTGGTTTACCTGTTTGCCACTCATGAATTGGCCATAGCTCTTCCGTAAATCGACGATGATGATCCATACATCCCAGTGAGTGACTGTAAAGAAAAAAGATATATTATTTAACTTTGATCATCAACACTCATCATCAATCATCATGGTATATTGGCAAACAGTGAGTCCAAGGACATTTTGCATATTGGAAAATGCAACGTAGTGGCCCCTGCAGTTGAAGTACAATTAGAATTAAACAAGGTAAAAAAAGCAGAGTAGACTTGAGTTACATTTAGTGTGTAAAAGATTAAATAATAACAGAAGATATATGATTCATTTCATGCACAACAAATAAACAGCAATTGCTTTCATCAGAGCCAGACAGCCATTGCTGTCCACTGCATGCCATCTTCTCATTATTCATTACCTGTTCCACTTATTGTCCGAATCTTCTTCTGAAAGTGAAGGCCCACAGGGCAGCCTCTCCTGTCAATTTTCAGAAGTAACTCTCAGCAATCAGCATGTAGTCAGTAATTCCAGTCCCACTTGAGGGGACTCGTCTACGAAGACAAAGTTTCTTGATTCTGCATAATCCAGCCATCTGCCTTGAGGGAAATGGATAGGAGGAGTCTGGAGGAGGAGGATAGAGGAGCATGATTGAGTTGTGAACTTGTGAACCTCAGGAATGCAGACTGCGGCACCTTCAAATCAATAAGGAAATAAATGAAGACAGTGCTGCTGATGGACTTGTTGTGATTAGGTGATTAGAGTTTTGTTGTGGTAAACGTTCCATAACAACGAAAGACACACAGTAATAAAAGTGAATAAGGACGGAAAAAAAAACGAAGTCATTTTCAGACCTCTGTGTCGGGGAAGTAGAGCCCATCCTCAAACTCTGTGAATTGAGACGGAAGTAGGTTAGCTAAGAGAAAAGAACTTCCGTCACCTAAGTCGGCGTCCTTTTCTTCCTGCGTGCATTCACGTATTTTGTAATCTGGTGGTATGAAGTGCTGATTAATCTTGATCATTGTTAACCTCTCCACATTTTTGGGCGAGAGGCGGGTCCTTTTTGAAGTTACAATGGCACCAGCAGCACTGAAAACACGTTCAGAAGACACGCTTGCGAGTGGGCAAGACAAATAATTTAGAGCCAGGTTGGTGATCAGTCGCCATAGAGGCCTTTTCCCATATCAATACAGCAATGGGTTCTGATTAACAAAGACCTCTGTTGGGTCATCCAGATAGGCCTGCACCATCGACTCAAGGTTCTCCAGGGTTGCTCCACTTTGCGTACCATCTGTGGCCTTTGCATCACTCGAAGGAGCAAACCCTTGATGATCTGGCCAATCCGCTTCCGACAATATTATGGCTGGGCCTGGTGCAGATGAGGATGATGATACAGTTGCTGGTGTCGTTAATAGCTGTGAGGGAAAGTGACTCCCTTCGGCCACAGATTCAGAAACAGACCTTGACGCCGGATGGCCTGCTGATTCAGTAGTACATCTGCCGGTTCCTTCAATATTCTGCCGCTCTTTTTCGAACCGAGTGGCTGAAAGAGCTAGCCAATGTTTGTACTTTGAAACATCTGCTTCATTAAAAGGAATGAATGCTTTGCTGGCCACCGCCTTTTTGTACCGTGGATCCAGATTAGTGGCACACACGTAATGTTCTGTATGTATTTTTTTAAGCCTTTCATTGTCAACTAGGCGGCTTAATAACCTCTTCACCAACTGATATGCATCTTGCTTTTCAGCATCATCTCGGAACGTTGAAGACACCACCTTCAGTTGGTGCTCTAGCATTTGCAACAATGGGATAGCTTTGCCCAAAGTACAGTCCTCCCTGCTACCTTCATGCGTGAAGACCTTAAAAGGACGAAGCATGTCTGTCAGGCTTTTAACTAGCTTCCATTCCTCCAACTCTAGCCACATGTCTTTCATAGTAAAACCCAGTGCAAAGACATACTGATTGATTACCACCCACTGGTCAGACAGACGCTCAAGCATGTAGAAGGTTGAGTTCCAACGTGTTAACACCTCCTAGATGAGTCCTCTGACTGGCAGTCTACGTTCACGTTGCATGTTCCTCAGCTGCTTCCGGGCCTTAAAAGAATGGCTGAAATGTGTGCAGATTCTTTGGCAGGTTGTCAGTAACTTGCTGACTGTGTTTTATTTTTTCAAGAAATCTTGCACAACAATGTTAATACTGTGCGCCAAACACGGCACTCTGAAATAGCCACCCTCAAGCATGGCCTTCACTATATTACTGCCATTATCCGAGGAAACGTAACCAATCATGCACTTTCTTGGATGCAGCCATTCATAGACCTTACTCTGAACTCATCCAAAATGTTTTGTGCAGTATGAGATTTCTCCATGGCAAACATGGCTACTGTTGCATGTTTCCGAGTAGCTTGAAAAACTGTGTCCGGGTCAACACCTGCATTTAACTTGTCTCTAACCCCTGCAAAAGAGACCCAGTGTGCAGTGATGCACATGTAATCAAGGGCTTGGCAACTGGTCCACATGTCTGTTGTCAGGTGGATAGTGTGAACAGCACTCTTCTGCAAAGCTGCCCCAATCACCTCAGCACATCTTGATGTAGTGCTGGAACCGCAACTCTGGCAAAATAGGACCGGCTAGGAACCTTCCATTTAGGGCAGACAGTTGCCACAAATTCTAGAAAACCCACCCCTTCCACGAAAGTAAAAGGGAGAAGGTACAGCGCTAGCATTTTAGCAAGCTTTGCGTTATACAGATGTGCCGTTAGGTGGTTGCGTTCAAATGGCGCCTCCGACCAAAACATGCTTCTAATGGTGGTCTGGACCGTTTTACGTGATGATGATGATGATGCAGACTTCTTCAAACCAGTTAGGCTCATTGATGTACTTTTTCGCATTGGTGTCTCTCCCAGACTCTTAGTGTGGCTCATACATGTTGCTGGGGTAGAGGGTGTGGGCGCTACCACTGCAGTGCTGCTGCCAGGGGTACTGGGTGTACCAGAAAACATGTCTGTCGCTTCTTCACTTCCCCTGCACGATCAGCCCCTCGTCATTATCAGATGCAATATGAATGGATACATTTCGATTTGTTGTACTTTTGCATTCCCGGATTTTCCTTAGGTGCACCTCTCAAATGATAGTGTGGTGTTTTTGGAGCTGACCTCTCTGGCCTCCGGTACCATAGTTGGTACCAAGCTTACCCCGACTAACTACAGTTTTACAAATCGAACAAACGACCATGTTTTCCGCCTTTGTGCTAACACTAAAGAAGTCCCAAACTGGAGACTACAGATCTCTGCTGGTGGTGGAGGTGCTACTTTCAATGCCAGATGAAGTGGAGGATGGCCGTGACTGAATTTGACTCTGTTGTGCACTTACAGCACCACTACTTGAGGTAATGGAGGTCGAGCTGGATGGAGGTCCCTGCCGGCCCTTCTGACGAGAAAATATGGAAGCTGTAGGTTGTATTGGTGTAGTAGTTAACTGCGTTGGTGGTGGTACCAGTGCCACGCCGCCCACATCCCGCTGAGCAGCAATTCGGGATAGGGTAAAAATGTCGGTCTGCTGCATACCTGCTGGGGCTGGAGTGACGACTGTGATGACTGGGTCGTCGTCAGACTGTTCATCAGCAGCAGAATAATACACCACTTCTTGTTCGTCATCATCATCACCCATAATTGAAAGCCTTGCGGGAACCTTCCTTTTAGGCTTAGCTACCTTTGTCGGCTCATGGCGTGCCTCCCTCTCAGACTGCATTGCTGGGTTCCAATCAACATCAAGATCATCAGAAGGAAGGGGGCTTGAAGAAGAACTTGTAGTAGCCCTCTTTGACCTTTTTCTTGCTGGGGATCTGGAAGACAATGGATCATCATCAGGAGGAGTGGCCTCCTCGGCTGATACCTCTGCTTGAATCTCGATTTCCTGATGTGCCCCTACTTCTGGAGGAACAAGCATTGTGGGCAGTTGTGCCGCTCCATGCGCCTCTAGTTGCACCTCTCCATGCGCCTCTCCATGCGCCTCTCCATGCGCCTCTCCTTGCGCCTCTCTTTGCGCCTCTACTTGCACCTCTACTTGCGCCTCTACTTGCGCCTCTACTTGCGCCTCTCCTTGCGCATGTACTTGCGCTTGTACTAGTTGCACCTGTGGTTGTCGTTGCGGCTGTGGTTGTTGAACACTCGTCAGATGAGTTACACCCTGCATTGCTATTTTCTTTCTATGAGCCAACATCACTGGTCGATGTTGATTGAGCAATTAAAGTGGCTGCCGCTGCAGCACTCATTGGCTTGGACCTAACTCGGTGTGGGGGCACTGAGCCCAATGAAGCGGAGGTGCTGCTCCCAGCTTGGTCCCTGGCGGACACCGCTGCTGCTGCAGGCATAGTTTTTTCCCAAAACAGGTGTCTGTGGGCACACCAGTCTCCTTGCTAGGTAGTGCCACTTGCTTCTTCTGCTCCTTCTTACTGGCAGTGGCACTGGCAACTTTTTTCGTAGAGGCGCTCCGGCCACCTTTCTTTGGGCCCATCTTCTTCAGATGTCAGAACAGCAGGCCGCAGTTGCACGAGTTGCAGAGTTGTCTGTGGCCACACGTGACATCACGTGACGTTGTGCTGCACACACAGCTGCAGGATTTCTTCCTGGCACTGATGATGAACGATGACTGAGGTGATTCTCTTGTGCACCTAAAAGCAAAGGAAGCCAGAGGAACATCAGTTAAATAAATGTTGCATATGTTGTGCTTCAATTAATATTTTAAGTAGGCATTGCATTTATTATTATTACAACAACACACCCAAAAACAGAAAGACACAAAATAAAAATTGCAAATCTAATCCAAAATGGATGTTTAAATTAATAGAAGAGAGACCACACAGCGACAGTTGGTCCATGCACCAGTGAGTACCCCTGGGCCTAATGGATGAAAGCAAGTCAAACTGGGTGCAGGCCTGAGCACACTGCCTGGCTTCAAAATGGCCCCTTGACCCCCACCCACATGGGCAGGCCCTGCCTGGACCAGTCCTCAAAATGGCCCCCACCCACATGGCCTAGCCCCAACACCACCCCAAAAAGTTGAAAAACGCACAAAATTCACTACAATCCTATGCCATCCATGCCCTCAATGATGTTTAAATTCAAGACACCCCACAGAAAGACTTGGTCCATGCACCACTCACTACCCCTGGGCCTAATGGATGATAGAAAGTCAAACTGGGTGCAGGCCTGAGCACACTGCCTGGCTTCAAAATGGCCCCTTGACCCCCAGCCACATGGCCAGACCCTGCCTGGACCAGGCCTCAAAATGGCCCCCACCCACATGGCCAGGCCCCAACACCACCCCAAAAAGTCAAAAAACACACAAAAATCCCCACAATCCAATGCCATCCATGCCCTCAATGATGTTTAAATTCAAGACACCCCACAGAAAGACTTGGTCCCTGCACCACTCCCTACCCCTGGGCCTACTGGCTAGTGTGGCTTTACAGGCACCCCAAAATTAAAAAAGATCCACATATAGTGAGCTAAAATTCAATAACATAAATGAGATTTAAGTTCAACAAAACTCACAGAAACAGTTGTATCATGCGCCCACGACTAACCTGGGCCTACTGGATACTGTGGCTACGGACAATATATTTTTTTAAAGTTGTGAAAAAGTTTTAAAATTGTAGTTGCAGCAACTGCAATGCCTCAAACAAACAACACCAACTTACTTGTAAAATCTCAAGTCCAAAAGTGAATCAAAGTCCAAAAAGTCCTCAAATACAAATATCCAGCAGCAGCCACAAAGAATAATCCTTCCAGCTTCAGATCCAAATGAAAAGTGACCAGGACATGGACAAAGCACTGGGAGGAGCCTGCTGGACACAAACAGGAAGTTGGAGACTCTGGGGCACTTCCTTCCTCCCACCCCACCCCCCAAAAATGGACTCCTTGCACCAAGAATTGCAGCCAAATGTCAATCTGAGGAGTTATTCTGATCAAAATCATAATTTTCAGAAGGTTTATGCTGCCTGTGGTGGATTTCTTGTGCAGAATTGCAATTTTTGCAAGTTCGGGAAAGCGAGCTGTTCAAATCTCCCGTCGGAAGTCAGCTGCGCGCCGCATCTACGTGTTCGCAATTGTTTACTCCCGCGATACGTGGTCGCGGGCCCTTAAGACGTACTCGCGTTGTCAAACTCTCGCTGTGCAAGATAGCGGGCTGCGATGACGTGCACGCGGTCGAAAAACTCTTGCGCGATCACGCAGCAAGATCCAAAATGGCGCAACACACAAACCGGGAGAAAAACAACTCGGCGGACTCAGAATCACAGTAAGTCAATGCAGCGCGCGCGATATTGTATTTTTTAAGCGCGACCAAGCAAAAAAATCTGACAGCTTGCAAATTGTGGGTTTTTGAGCAAATTTGCGCGATTCGCGAACCGCAAATTTGCCAAAAATCCCCAAATTCCACGAACTAAAGGGATTTTCAGCCTATACTTAGGCTGAAACCACCAATCTAAGTAATTTGCCACTCCATAATCAGGAACCAGACTTTTGGGTATGTGTATCTTTTCCTCTAAGTGTACTGAAGACATGCTGCCACATATGTGCTGGATTCAGCCCTTATTGTTTTTAAACCCAGCTCCTTCATGCTCAGCTCCTAAGCCCAAAGCATTTTCCTTTTCTCCATAGCCATTTTATCCTTTTCCATTGCCAGCTTCTGCTTTTCTACATCCAGATTGAGTTTTGCCAGGTCCAACTGGAGCTTCATTTCTTCCTGCCTGTGTTTCAACTCTGCTGCAGGCTCACTTTTAGATGAATCTAATGCAAGCTCTGGAGGGAGCTCTTCCATCGTTCAGGCTGGCCCCCTGCCTCATGGGCAATCCTGGCTCATCCAGACATTCCAGATGCAAGTGTTGTTCCTCCTCCTCCTCAACAACATTCTTATACTCTGGGTGCACAGCTTCATCCCTGGCTACTAACCAGGCCATCAACGCCTTTAGCTGCTTCTCCCTTTTAGTGAGGTCTTTAAAAGAACATTTGAGCTCCCTGCAGAAACCTTTGAGCTGGCACACAGTGTAGGTTTTCAGCTTCTCCTGCTCAAACTCCAGTACTGCATGTACAGCTGATAGCTCTCCAGAATGAGACTTGGTTGTTGTCAGAACTCCAAAAGGTTGCAAAATATGAAATATGAAAAAAGACAAAAACAGTATGCTGGTACATAATAGTCTCAGATATGGAAGTAGTGTACACCAATCAGTGTATGTAATGCACAAATTCATGTCCTATCCTCAACGCTGATCACCAGTGTTAGAAATGGGGTCTCTTGTTGTCAGAGGTATGCACCCTGTCCAAGTGGTCTAGTCAGAGTAAGTGTACTACACATTAAGTTTACCTGTGTTCACCCTATGGTAGCTTGGCTTAGAGCAGTCAGGCTAAACTAAAGAGGCAATGTGTAAAATATTTGTGCACATACACATACAATAACACATCGATTGCTCATTTGTGAATTTAATTATTGTTGCCTTGTTGTGCCTGTGCCACTGCCCACAGCGTGATCCCAATTTGTGCCCCCAGCCTGTTTCGGTTTTGCTTTTGCTGTCATCCATTTTGTTTGTTGTGCCTCGGAGCCCCTCCTCTCCACCCCGCTCCCGCCTCCCAGCTGCTCCTCCCTCGCTCCGCCCCCCCTATCCACTTATGTTAGAACAGCTGACGCGCAGCGTTCACGTGCAGCGGACGCGCCCCATGCGCGCCGAAGGTGCGCCAAAGGTAAGCCCGTCTACGCCCGTCCGCGCCTGGACCGCGCCCAGCACCAGACCCCCTGGCCCCCGCAAATTCCACTCCACCCGCATAACGTACAACGCCGCATCCCTCTCAGCCCTTAACCCCGGCCGAACACCAAACTGCTACCAAGCTGCCCCAGGACACACCCATGGACACTTCACCTGCCACTCCTGCAAGTTCGACTGCATCATGACCCACACCAAATCCATAAACTCCAACCAAACAGAGCTCCGACACTAACCACCTGAAGTGCATCCTACTCAACACCCGCTCGGTCCACAGTCACGCCATTGAACTTTGGACCACACGCCGACATCGCCTTTCTTACAGAAACCTGGATGAACGCCTCATCAACGCCCGACATCGCCATAGCCATCCCGGCCGGATACAAAATTATCCGAAAGGACCGCATCAACCAAACAGGAGGAGGCATCGCCATTGTCCATAAGAATACCATCCGCATCACGACCAGTTCCGACGATCACCTTGCAGCCGCCGAACACCTTCACCTCCAGATCCACACCGACCCCAAGACCACACTCAGAGGCACCCTCATCTACAGGCCACCAGGACCCCGCACACAATTCAGCGAAGACATCACTTACTTCATCAGCCCACATGCCCTCCCCTCCGAGGACTACATTCTACTGGGAGACCTCAACTTCCACTTGGAAAAGAACAATGACAGCAACACCACCACCCTTCTGGACAACCTCGCCAATCTCGGACTCAAGTCAAGTCAAGTCAGATAATTTATATAGCGCACTACCTACCCAGAGGGTCTCAAGGCGCTTAGAAATGGGAGGAGGATTACTTGTCAAATATCCACGTTTTAAGTTGCTTTCTGAATGCTAGGTGGTTCTGGGTGAGGCGAAGGTAAGCGGGGAGTGAGTTCCATGTTTTAGCAGCCAGGTATGAGAAGGATCTGCCTCCCATGGTGGTCTTGTTGATGCGAGGTACAGTGGCGAGGGCTTGGCTGGAAGAGCGAAGTTTGCGGGAGGGGGTGTAGAAGGATAGTCGTGAGTTGAGGCATTCTGGTCCGATGTCGTAGAGTGATTTGTGTGCGTGGGTTAGCAGTCGGAAGGTGATTCTCTTATTGACGGGTAGCCAGTGGAGGTCTTTCAGGTGACCAGAGATGTGTTCGTTGCGCGGGATGTCTAATATGATCCTGGCTGAGGCGTTTTGGATTCGTTGGAGTTTCTTCTGGAGTTTAGCGGACGTACCTGCGTAGAGGGTATTTCCGTAGTCCAGTCGGCTCGTGACTAGAGCATGGGTGACTGTTTTCCTTGTTTCGGTGGGGATCCAGCGAAATGTTTTTCTGAGCATGCGAAGAATGTTGAAGCAGGATGAGGAAACGGCGCTGACTTGTCTGTTCATTGAGAGTGAAGAATCCAGGATGACGCCTAGGTTCCGTGCGTGGTCTGTCGGGATGGGTGCTTTTCCAAGGGCTTCCGGCCACCAAGAGTCGTCCCATGCAGAGGGGGATGTACCTAAGATGAGGACTTCTGTTTTGTCTGAGTTCAGTTTCAGACGGCTTTGTTTCATCCATTCGGCAACTTCTTTCATTCCTTCGTGTAGGTTAGTTTTGGCGGTGCTAGGGTCATTGGTGAGAGAAAGGATCAGTTGAGTGTCATCCGCGTAAGAGATGATGTTGAGGTTGTGTTGGCGGGCGATGGCCGCGAGGGGGCTCATGTAAACGTTGAAGAGGGTGGGGCTGAGTGAGGATCCTTAAGGTACGCCACAGATGACTTCAGTGGCCTCGGACTTGAATGGTGGGAGGCGGACTCTCTGGGTTCTTCCGGTGAGGAACGAGGTGATCCATTCAAGTGCTTTTCCTTGTATTCCGATGTTATTGAGGCGTTGTAACAGGGTGCTGTGGCAAACTGTGTCGAATGCTGCCGAGAGGTCGAGGAGGATGAGGGCGACTGTGTCTCCATTGTCCAATAGAGTTCAAATGTCGTCTGTTGCTGCGATGAGGGCGGTCTCAGTGCTGTGTTTTGCTCGGAAGCCGGATTGTGAGGGGTCGAGGGATTTGTTGGCTTCGAGGAAAGCGGCGAGCTGGTTGTTGACGGCTTTCTCGATGACTTTGGCCGGGAATGGAAGGAGCGAAATGGGGCGGTAATTTTTGAGTTCGGTGGGGTCCGCTGTGGGTTTTTTCAGAAGGGCGGTGAGTTCAGCGTGTTTCCAGCTTTCCGGGAAGGTGGCGGAGTTGAAGGAGCAGTTGATGACGTCTCGGAGGTGCGGTGCTATGACGGAGTCTGCTTTGTTGAGGATGTGATGAGGACATGGGTCTGTGGGGGAACCTGAGTGGATGGAATTCATAAGGCGGATTGTGTCCTCAGTAGAGATTGGGTTCCAGTCGTTGAGGGTGTTCACGGGGGGAGAGTGTTCAGCAAATGGTTGGGTGGGTTGGTCTCCGGGTTGGTTGTCGAATCTGTTGTGGATGTCTGCAATCTTGTTGTGGAAGAATGAGGCTAGGGAGTCGCAGAGGGCTTGAGAGGGGGTGATGTCGTTGGAGTTGACTGAGGGGTTGAAAAATTCCTTGACGATGTTGAAAAGTTCCTTGCTGTTGTGGGCGTTGTTGTCAAGTCGATCCTTGAATGCTGTTTTCTTGGCCTTTCGGATTAGTTGGTGGTGAGTGCGGGTGGCGTTTTTGAAGGCGTCCTTGGTGCTAGTGGTTGGGTCTTTTTTCCAGGCCTTTTCAAGGGAGCGGCAGAGTTTCTTGGACTTCTTAAGATCATCGTTGAACCATGAGGCCTTCTTGCTGCCAGGTTTGCTTTGACGTATTTTCAGTGGTGCTAAGGTGTCGGCGGTGTTGGATAGCCATAGGGAGAGGTTGGCGGCGGCTTGGTTTGGGTTAGAAGAGTGGGCTGGGGTGTTTAGAAGGAGCGAAGCGGAGGTCTGGTCGGTGGTGATCTTTTTCCAGTTTCTTTGCAGAGTTGGTTGGAGGTGGTTAGTGGGTTTTGGCTTGCTGTAGGTGAAGTGAACGCAGCTGTGGTCAGTCCAGAGGAGATCCGTAGTGTGGCTGAAGGAGACATGATTGCTGGAGGTGAAGATGGGGTCGAGTGTGTGACCTGCGATGTGGGTGGGGGAAGTGACTAGTTGTTTAAGTCCGAGGTTGGCGAGGTTGTCCAAGAGGGTGGTGGTGTTGCAGTCGTTGATCTTTTCGAGGTGAAAGTTGAGGTCTCCCAGAAGGATGTAGTCTTTGGAGGGGAGCGCGTGTGGAGTGATGAAGTCCGTGATGTCTTCACTGAATTTTGCGCGGGGTCCTGGTGGTCTGTAGAGGAGGGTGCCTCTGAGTGTGGTCTTGGGGTCGATGTGTATTTGGAAGTGAAGGTGTTCGGAGTTGGCGAGGTTGGTGTCAGAGCTGGTTGAGATGCGGATTGATTTCTTATGGACGATGGCGATGCCTCCTCCTGTGTGGCTGGTACGGTACTTGCGTGTGATCTTATAATCTTCAGGGATGGCAATGGTGATGTCTGGGGCGGAGGAAGCGTTTATCCATGTTTCCGTTAGGAAGGCGACGTCTGGAGAGATGGTGTCTAGTAGGTTCCATAGGTCAATGGCGTGCCTGTGCACCGAGCGGGTGTTGAGAAGGATGCATTGTAGGTGGTTGGGGTCGGGAATCTGTGGTGTGGTCGTAGCGGAGATGTTGACGGTGCCGCTGAATTTGCAGGAGTAGCAGGAGAAAGGTGCATGGGTGTGTCCAGGAGCGGCTTGGACGCAGTTGGGGGCGCGACCGGGGTTGAGGGCTAGGAGGGTGGCGGCATCGTAGGTGATGCGGGAGGGCTGGGCAGTGCGAGGGGCAGGGGGTCTGGCGCTGGGCGCGGGCCAGGCGCGGACGGGCGTAGACGGGCTTACCTTTGGCGCACCTTCGGCGCGGATTGGGCGCGGTCGCTGCGCGTGGACGCTGCGCGCGGGAACTACTGTCATATATGGAGAGAGGAGGGGGAGGGGCGAGGGCGACTCAGCTGGGAGGCGGGGCGGGCACACGAGGACAACAACAAGCAAAATGGAGGCGGAGGGGGGAGCAAACTAGAGGTGAACGCGCTGGCAGACTTTCAATAGCGCTATAACATACACAGAGCGCAAATTAAACAAAGCGTTAAAGCAGCACACAGTAAGCAAAATTGAATGGCAATATAGAGGAGAAGCAAAGGAGGCAATGCAGCGTTACGATACCAGATACACTGGGAGCGACCACTCAGCTCTGGCGAGAGGAGCGAGTCACGGCGCTTACAGGGAGAGGAGCGCTATTTCAGCTCAGTGGGAGGGCGACTCAGCTGGGAGGCGGGGCGGGCACACGAGGTCAACAACAAGCAAAATGGAGGCGGAGGGGGGAGCAAACTAGAGGTGAACGCGCTGGCAGACTTTCAATAGCGCTATAACATACACAGAGCGCAAATTAAACAAAGCGTTAAAGCAGCACACAGTAAGCAAAATTGAATGGCAATATAGAGGAGAAGCAAAGGAGGCAATGCAGCGTTACGATACCAGATACACTGGGAGCGACCACTCAGCTCTGGCGAGAGGAGCGAGTCACGGCGCTTACAGGGAGAGGAGCGCTATTTCAGCTCAGTGGGAGGGCGACTCAGCTGGGAGGCGGGGCGGGCACACGAGGACAACAAAAAGCAAAATGGAGGTGGAGGGGGGAGCAAACTAGAGGTGAACGCGCTGGCAGACTTTCAATAGCGCTATAACATACACAGAGCGCAAATTAAACAAAGCGTTAAAGCAGCACACAGTAAGCAAAATTGAATGACAATATAGAGGAGAAGCAAAGGAGGCAATGCAGCGTTACGATACCAGATACACTGGGAGCGACCACTCAGCTCTGGCGAGAGTAGTAAACACCCCCACCCACTACGCCGGACACACACTCGACCCAATCTTCACTTCCAGCAAGGACATCTCCTTCAATCACACCACAGCTCTCCATTGGACAGACCACAGCTGCGTTCACTTCAACTACAAAAAGACTATGACCCACAACCACCCACAACCAATTCCCCGCAGAAACTGGAACAAAATTACCACCGACCAACTCTTCACATCGCTTCACCAAAACCCTCCTATAAAATCATCGGACCCAAACCTTGCAGCCACCAACCTCACACAATGTATCACTCATAGCGCTGACGAATTAGCACCTTTGAAAAAACATCAAATAAAGCAAGGTAGCAAAAAAGCCCCCTGGTTCAACGATGACCTTAAGAAATCCAAGAAGTTCTGTCGCACCCTCGAGAAAGCCTGGAGAAAAAACCCAACCACTGACAACCTGGCCACCTTCAAGAACGCCACCCGCAAACACCACCAACTAATCCGATCCACCAAGAAATCAGCATTCAAGGATTGACTCGACAACAACGCCCACAACAGCAAGGAACTATTCAACATCGTCAAAGAATTTACTAACCCCACCGCCGGCACCAACAACATCACTCCCTCCCAAGACCTCTGCGACTCCCTAGCCTCATTCTTCCACAACAAAATCGCTGACATACATAACAGCTTTGAAAATCAGTCCGGAGACCAGTCCACCCCACCCACCTCCGAACTAAAACCCCCCTCCAACAACCTTTATGCCTGGAACCCAATCACCACTGAAGACACCATCCGCCTGATGAACACCATCCACTCAGGATCGCCAACCGACCCTTGTCCCCACCACATTTTCAACAAAGCGGACTCCATCATCGCTCCCCATCTCCGAGACGTCATCAACTGCTCTCTCAACTCCGCTACCTTCCCGGAAAGCTGGAAACATGCCGAACTCAGCGCCCTTTTGAAGAAACCCACAGCAGACCCCACTGAACTTAAAAACTACCATCCCATCTCGCTCCTCCCATTCCCTGCCAAAGTCCTTGAGAAAGCCGTCAACAGTCAGCTCGCCGCCTTCCTCGAATCCAACAAATCCCTCGACCCTTCACAGTCCGGCTTCCGAGCCAAACACAGCCCCGAGACCGCCCTCATCGCAGCAACAGACGACATTCGAACACTACTGGACAACGGAGAAACAGCTGCCCTCATCCTACTTGACCTCTCCGCAGCCTTCGACACAGTCTGTCATAGCACCCTTATACAACGCCTCAGCAACGTCGGAATACAAGGAAAAGCATTGGACTGGTTCATCTCGTTCCTCGACAGAAGAACCCAGAGAGTCCGCCTCCTTCCTTTTAGATCAGAGGCCACCAAAGTCATCTGCGGCGTACCACAAGGATCATCACTCAGTCCCACCCTCTTCAACATATACATGAGTCCCCTCGCATCCATCGCGCGCCAACACAACCTCAACATCATCTCCTACGCAGACGACACCCAGCTGATCCTCTCCCTCACCAAAGACCCAAACACCGCAAAAACCAACCTACATGAAGGGATGAAAGAAGTAGCCGAGTGGATGAATAACAGCAGTTTAAAACTGAACTCAGACAAAACGGAAGTCCTCATCTTAGGTTCATCCCCCTCCGCCTGGGATGACTCATGGTGGCCACCGGCCCTAGGAAACGCACCCATACCTACGGACCACGCACGTAACCTGGGCTTCATCCTGGACTCCTCCCTCTCGATGACCAGACAAGTCAACGCCGTCTCATCATCATGCTTCAACATCCTACGCATGCTCAAAAAAATCTTCCGTTGGATCCCCACCGAAACTAGAAAGACGGTCACCCACGCTCTGGTCACAAGCCGACTATACTACGGAAACACCCTTTACGCCGGAACCACAGCCAAACTACAGAAAAAACTCCAACGCATCCAAAACGCCTCAGCCAGACTCATACTAGACATCCCCTGCCAAGCTCACATTTCCGGCCACCTGAAAGACCTCCACTGGCTCCCCGTCAACAAGAGAATAACGTTCCGTCTCCTCACCCACGCACACAAAGCCCTCTACGACCTAGGACCCGAATGCCTCAACACGCGCCTGTCCTTTTACAGCCCCACCCGCCAACTTCGATCGTCCAATCAAGCCCTCGCCGCAATCCCACGCATCCATAGATCCACCATGGGGGAAAGATCCTTCTCCTACTTAGCGGCCAAAACCTGGAATTCTCTCCCCACCCACCTCCGCCTTACACAGAACCACCTCTCCTTCAGAAAACAACTAAAAACTTGGATATTCGATAAGTAAAGTTCCCCCCCCCCCCAAGCGCCTTGAGACCCTCTGGGTGAGTAGTGCGCTATACAAATGTTAAACTTGAAACTTGAAACTTATCTGAGCAAAACAAGACCAAAATTACAAAAATCAAACATACACATGTCAAGATATGAATTTATTAAAGATGACATCAGAATGCAATGCTTAGAAGTCTATAGCTCCAACTGGGGTTATCCGGTCGCGCCTGACTGGGACAAATCTAAAAGTACAGTCCGGAGTGCAGGCTGAATACAGAAATCATGCAGGCCCCCTTACAGTACCTTGGATGCGTAGGAAATCAAAGACGATGATTGGCGCAGAGGAGGCGAGGTGTTACGAATGCAGGTGATGCGTCGGTTCCTTATAGCCGGTGCAAGGTCGTTGAAACTTCAATGCCCTGGGATGATGCGTTGCACAGAGGAGGTGATGCGTCGGTTTCTGGTTCAAACTTTAACGCCCATTGTTGATGTGCTGCACACAAGATGTGATGCGTCGGTTGCTGGTTCAAGCCCTCGCTTCCTGAAGTGGACGCAGCGTTGAATATGCATTGATGCCAAGAGCCTGGTGCGTTGAAGTTGAACTGTTGGGCTGAAGGTGATGCATTGGTTGGAACGCCACACAGGGCCTGGGATGGATTAGAGTCAGGATGGTGCATCACAAACGTTGGTGGTGCGGTGTCCAAGACTCCCGCTGCAGCAGTTTTTCAGAGGTGCTGCAGCAAATTTGGGGTTGTATTGAGAATCAAGGTTGTTGCATCACACAATCAGCGAGCAGTGTCCACGGCTTTGGTGCAGGCAGAAGTGATAGTGCAGGGATGCACTGGTTCCGAATTGACGTTTTGGAGTCTATGCATCTGTTTTTTCGTTGCAGCACAAACTTCACCGTCAAGGGCCCTGGACTGGATTTTGCACAATTTGGCAGGAAAGGGTTCACCGCAGAGCAGCCCAGGAGCTGGTAGCAAGATGCAGGTGAAGTCTCTGATGTCCCTGAGGGAAGCTGTATCAGGACCTGGTGACAGGGAGGCCGATACCCACTCGTAAGCGTTATCCCGAAAATCTGGAAGGAATAGAACGCGAGCTGGTAGAATGGAATGAAACATATATGAATGCCTCTACATAAGACAAGTTGGAAATCTATCCACACTATACTATAAAAGTTACATGTTGTAAAGCTGAAAAGATATACGGTGGTCACCCCTGATACAGCACTGACCACACATATGAATTTTAATATCCAGTATTGCAAAATTCCATCCAATGAAGAAAGGTCTATGAGAGGCAGATTAATGATTGAAAAAACTGCATCTTCATGATATCTCATATGCCCCGAATCCCTCAAAATTTCTGAGAGATTTAAAAAAAAAAACCCCGTCCTGAAGAAGGTGTTATCATCGATACAAGACACCGAAACGCCGCGTCGACTTTTGGTTTTTAAAATGTGTATTTGATTGTAATATTTTCTCTTAAATGTAAACTAAAATTGTATTGTTTTTAATAAACTGTTGTTTTTTAACACTGGTGAAGATTATAGTCTCTTAACTAATGTGGTGAATTGTATACAGGGTTCCTACACTGACTGTTGGCCTCTATTTGAGTTATTGTATGTTGATTCTATTAATATAATTTTGTCTCTGAAAGCGTAGATACCCCCCAAGTCCTGTTGGCAGGGTTATCTTACGCCCTAGGGTATACTCCCACCATCTAGGGACGTTTTGCTTGTTTTTTCACACTTGTTAACCCGGTCCCTTATTGGTTCCTAGGGTACCTCCCTCCTTGTGTTGTGTCCCTGAGACTTCAGCAACAGGAGGCAAGCTCAGTCAAGCCCTTGGCGAACCTTAGAAAGCAGGATGCAGATGGTAAAGTCCAGTCCTCTGACTCCAAGGCAAGAAGCAGCAGGCTAACACAGCAAAGCAAGCAGCAAAGTGGCAGTGCCTCCTGTCAGCCCAGCAACTCTTCTTCCCTGCAAAATGCCCTTAGTCCAGAAGTGTTTTGAATATATTATTCCAGAGGTCCAGTACTTATACCCATTTTGGCCATTAAAGTAGGGAGACTTCAAAGAAAGGTCTTTGTAGAGAACAAGACCCTGCCTTTCCTGGCCCTGGTTCCAAACACAGTACAGGGGGCATGTTGCTCTTTGTGTGGGGACAGGCACAACCCTATTTGAGTGCAAATGTAAGCTCCTCCCACCACTGTAGCTCAGAAAGGCTCACCAGCCTGGTGATGGGCCATCAGGTTATGCAGGGCGCACCTCAGCTTCCTTTGTGTGTGACTGTCTAGAGTAAATTCACAAATCCCAACTATCAACCAACCTATACATGTAGTCTAAAACAGGCAGAGGCACAAAATGGTGAAAGGAAGAAAATTGTAACTTTCTAAAAGTGGCATTTTCAGATCTGCAATTTAAAAACCAACCTTACTCAAAAATGTTTTTTGAAATTGCGAGTTCAGAGGCACCAAACTCCAATTTTTCATCTGCTCCCAATTGGAAGTTACACTTGTAAAGTGTTACAAGGCAGCTCCAGTGTTAACCTATGGGAGAGATAGACCTTTCGGTAGCGCAAAACACCTTTTGCTGTTTTTCACTACCAGGACATGTAAAACTCAACACCATATGTCCTACCATTTGAATACACTGCACCCTGCTCATGGGGCTAACTTGGGTCTTCAACTCAAAATGGGGGGACACTGTTCTGTAGGTGGGGGTGCCAGGAGTCACCCACTCAACCCAATGAAAAAGAGAAAAAGACAGAAAAAGGCAAGAGGTAGTCCTAGGTCTAGAACCCACTGGTCTGAGGCAAGAATAAGTCTTGTCTCTTGTTGCCCTCACACTCCCCGAAGGATGTCATGCTTCATCATTGGGCATTTGCTCCTCATCAGGCCGGCGCTGCAATGCCCTACAGGTCCCCTGAAGGGTCACTTTAGCGGAGATCTTTTGAGAACTGCCGTCAGATGGGTGCGGGTGTGTGGGATGAGTCCTATGAGGAGGGTGAGAGAGTGTGCGTAAGTTAAAACTGGCTAAGAATTACCAAAAGGGGATATTTAATGTGGCGGTACCCTTGTCAGAATAAAAAACCAGAAGGTGATGTGTTACTCCAGTAGGCGTAATGTGCCCAGGTAGCTAAAAGGTCAACATGTTTCACGCCTGGTTGGTCACAAAGATCCGTGGCGCTTTATCAGGACCAAAAAAAAGTTGTGGTGTTAAAGTGCTAGTGAGTAAAAGGGAAAAAACGACCCTCTGTGAGGTCAGGGTGGGCCATATCTGTGTACCCTACAGTTAGGCTGCAACTGAATAGTTGAAGTGCTCCTGATGTGACCTAATGTCAAATGGAGCCGGTCGGTTACAGAATGGGGGATGCAACACAAGAGAACACAAGGCAAAGGGAGAAGCACCTAGGTGAGAGATGCCCACAGACAAGAAAGGAATACAGCAAGTGGGGCAGAAATGTACATGGGCAAGAAAGAGGAACACGGGGAGCAGTGGCAGAGAATCAAAAGGGCAGATGGTGCATGAAAAGCACATGGTCAAGAGAAGCACATATACAAGAGAGAGCAACACTAGCACAGGAGTGGGAAGAGAAACACATAGGCAAGAGAAAAAAACCACACACAGCAGGTGGCAGAGGAGCATATGGGCGAGAGACTAAACGGAGAGCTGGGTCCAAAAAGCACACAAGATCTGTGGGTGGTTGAGAAGCACACGGGTGAGAGAGCCACACAAGCACTGGTGAGGGAAAAGAGGAACACAGACGATAGAGCAACACAGATAGCAGGGTTGGTAGAAATGCACATGATCGAGATGAACAGAGTTAGGGGCAGAATATCGCACGGGCGAGAGTGCACATCAAAGCAGAGGAGAACAGAGGCAAGTAAGAATGACAAGTGCGGATGGGGGAAAAGCAAGCACACAGATGAGAGAGAAATGTGGAGCATGCAGGGTAGCACACGGGCGAGAGGGGATTACGGAACAAAGAGACCCTCCCGGGTGAGTAGTGCGCTATACAAATGATGTGATTGATTGATTGATTGATAGAGTAGAAACATGCTATCAAGGCAACTGGAAAACACATGCACTCGCATTGAGTGCTTAAACTACAAAAATCCAAAGGCTCTAGATTAGTCGCGTCAAATCACCAGAATATTGGGTCGGCACTGATCTGGGCTTTAAATAATTCCCTGTCGGCATTGACTTATTAAATGTAATCACGTAAATGGAAACAAGATAGCTAGCATTCTGCGACAACCCACTTAGTCTTCGTAAACCTACAAACACTTTACTCCATGACAACTTTTGCTATGACAGCTTCTGCCACAACACTGTTTAGTTTGCAAGACAATGCTGCTCTCTCACCGTCACCGCTGCCAACTCCTGCTGATCCACCGCCTGAGCCCAGGAATCCGACATTTTTAGTTTGCAAGCGGCAAAGAGCCTGCAATCTTCTGCCGAGCCTGGTATCAGTGCAGTCACTCGGGCTAGGCAGGGTACAAGAGTGGCAAGCTCCGGAAGTTCTTTGTGGTAGAAATTAAAACGTGGAGCCAACCGAAAGTTACTCTCAGAAAGAGAGGACTGGGAAGGAGCGCCACCGTAAGTAAAAGAGTGAGAAAACATAGGGGAGAGTGGCGCAGCCATAGGCTCTTGCTAACCACAGTGGGTTGTAACCGAATCGTGATGTGTGTTTACCGGAGACTGCGAGTTAGACTTAGCGGTGCCTTTCACGGAGGGCACAGTAGAATGTGGCTGCCCGAGGCCACCCGGTGGCCATCAGGAGGGCGGCCCCTTAGTCTCAGAGGGCTGCCCCCTGCCCCATGCTGTGGTCAGCCACTCCTCCCAGGGCAGGCGTTGCCCGGCTGGAGGTGGGCGGGACGGTGACGGGCATCCGGGGAGGCAGGCAGGGAGAGGGGGTATATCTTTCCCCCTCGCCATTGTTTAGGCCTCTTTGCCGCTCCGGACGTCGCGCGTACTACTTCGGGACACTCTTTTTCCTCCCTACCTCTAACCCAGATTGTCAGCTAGGGGGGGGGGCTCCTGAGGGAGCTTTAATGTGTTCCTTTTTTCGTTGCAGGCGGAGTTACAGGGCGATCCGGAAGCAGAGAGGTGCAACACTGTACTTCAGCGGGCACATAGGGGTGCCAGAGCCTAACCTAGAACCTCATGGGAGGTCCAGGAACCCGTGTCGGTGCCCCAGTAGTCCTTCGGGTGGTTGTGGGCCTGTGCAACCGGGGGTTTGCCTAGATACGCCCCGCAAGGGGCGTGAGTAGTGTGATTACCATAATGGTGCAGCAGTTGGGTGGTTCGCCACTGTGCTGATTGGCTCATCAGGCGGGCAGGTGGTGAGAATGCGGCCTGCCCTTGGATCGCCCGTAAGATAACCCACCGTGATTACATAATGTTGTATGTAATAAACCTGAGCAAATTTTCCCAATCTTAACAATTGTGTCTGTGCGTTATTTGCGGGATGTTGGGTATGTTGGGGCGGGGGGTTTCCTGCTTCCCTGATGTGACTAAGGGAACAGTGCTCAGGCTGAAAGCATTTACATTTTTTAATTAGTAAATTGTTAATATTAGGTACAAATGACAAAACACAAGATTAAGGGAAAAGGAACGTTCTTTACGGAAACGCTTGAACATCATGTAATATCGTAAACATGCATTCTCTTCAGTTATTTGCAGTATTTCGATGTGCGTTTACATTCTTGATAAGGGCACAGCAAGACCCTAGCCTCGGAGCTAACAGGCCAAACGATGGAGGCGGAGCCATGCTTACAGTAATTACAATACAAGTGCCCCCATTCCCGCTGTTTCTTTTTGCATCGTGCTTTCACTTAAGCGCGATGCAAAAATAGTTTTTGCCCCACTATGGGACTCTAAATAGAGGCCAGCTTTTTGTCAAACACCCCTAACTGCCTGATGGGATCCGACTTTACGCAATACAAACCACCTCGACCATTTTCGGTTTATTTTGGCTTGGTCTGTAGGACGCAGCTCGAGCCCCAAAGCATGGAGCGATGCGAAAATAAACACAACAACTTTTTGACTCTGCTGCACTTTCTGGTGGCTGCACCGGGATTACTGTTTGGGCTCGCTGCAGTATCCAATAGCTATTCGTTATTGATAAATTCTTTGAAGGATGAGGCCTGATTTAGATTACCTCTATTCTCGGGAGCAGAATGGATGCTCAGCAAACAAGCACGGTACCGTAAAGGCACCTGCATGTTTATTTTCCCATTGCGCTTTCACTTTAAGTGAACGCGCGATGAGAAAATAAACACACGGCTGACTTTACCAAAGCGGAATGTGGAAAAAAAGTGCATACCGGCTAATTAAGCAGTGTGTGTACTGCCGCCGGTAAAAGAGCCAATCCCTGTGGGCGGGGCCAAAAGGAGACAAGGCAGCAACAAGGAGGGACTAAGAAGCCTCCTTTACAATCAGAAGGCTGTGTTTTGCATGGGAGATGAAGCTACCCAATTAAAAAGATGGGCGGGGCTTCAACTCCGCCTTCGAGAGTTTCGGAATCAGTATTGATCCCAAGAAGCTCGGGTATGATGAGAACAGCGCAAGCTCGCTGCTTTCGCCAGCCGAGACCTAAAAACAGCTTTCAGAAGTGTGGAAGGTGTAAAGCTTGCCAACATGGCAAAAATATAACACAATACTCCTCAACACTAACATCCCGTATGAAACACATCAAGAGGCAGTACAGCTGCAAAACTAAGTACGCCGTCTATAGGATCAAGATTCCATGCCATGTAGCCTATATAGGGAGCACCATTTTGGCAGTACCCAAAGTGATTTTACAGCATCTTAGAGCTTTCAGGAACAACAATAGGACATATCCAGTAGCCCAACACTTTGAAGAACATCACAATGGCAAAGTGGCGGGACTAAATGCTCTACCAGTAAACATATGGGGAGGTGAGAGGGAAAGAAAGATAAGGCAATTGGAGTCGACATATATTATTGAAATGAACATCAAAACCCTGAGGGGTCTCAATACAGAAAAAGATCTGCATACGCACCTGTAATTAGCGTTATTATATTGAATTAGGAATAACAAACCCTCCACCTGAAATGTATAGAGTTCTTTAGGTTTGAAAGTGCAAAGGTTTTTTTCTATGTCAAACTAGGTTAAGAAACACAATAGTGGTGTTACAGACTGGAATTTAGTATATATAGTGAGTTGATGAACATAGTTTAAATATAGTAAGCTATTAGACCATTAACCATTTCTCACTTCGGCCTAATTCTAACATTTTAATCATTTCATGTTTGCATTTGAATAATAATATGTATAAGGTACATGATTTTAGTCAATACGTGATCAATTGATAAGAACTAATGGAAACATTATTTTAAATATATGCGTCGATGTATCTGTCAAAGACATTTTAGAATTGTAAAGAATTTTAAAAGAACTGATGAATATGTCGACGTTTTCATATATTATTTATATATTCTCTTTATATTTTATATATATAGATATATTCACTAAAAAAACATAGATTTCAGGGACATTATAGTAAGTTGGACATTTCACTCGTACAAAACCATAGAAATTCCCCCGTTATAGTTAGTTCAGCTAACTAGAACTCTCGCCCCTGCAATGCACTGCTGATGACGTCGCATATTACATCATTCATGACATGGTCAGTGACATCACTGATGACATTTCAAATGACATCACTGATGACATCAATGATGACATCATCCATGTCAAAATCTGATGCACCTCCTCACACTCTAATTTAACCTTTGAAACACCCACTGTAAAATAGACTTCCATTCTCGAACATATTATAACATGGATGAAGAACTGAGTGTACGTCTACATGAAGAATAGTGTCTCTTAAGAAAATAGAATATTTCTGTATAGGATGGACAGGATATATATATTACAATGTGTAAGAGATATTGAACTATGTACTCTTCTAATCTACGTGTTTTATTTTCTTCTTTTCTTCTCTCTTCTCTCACAGGAAGAAAGGGAGAGACACTGTCTCAGGCTTACGGTACTTGTACCTGTACCCTAATCCTTTCTCCCTGCTCCCTCTTCTATTCTTCTCCGTTTATGTAATGTAAATTGCATATTTTATTTAATGTATACACATGTGCACATATATTTTTTCATATTTACACGTTGCACTTTAGGAGAATGAGGCTAACTCCCTTTAACCCTTTTTTTCGCATTTTGTCTCAGCATATCAGAGTCAGTATCACTGATTGTGGTTCTTTTGATATATGTATCCCACTAATCAGGGTACATTCATTTGAACTGGACTGTCTGTCAGCTCTTTTGAGATAACACATAGGCCCCCCCCCTTAATCGCACCTACCCTTCATGTGATCTACTCGACCCCCTACTATTGCACTAACCAGCAATTAAGACAAATAAGTAATTTCATGTTGACTTATTGTGGGGACCCGATCATAACATCATGTTGACAGAATGAGGTTGCGGCTAACAGTTCAATTTTTGTATTGATCTACGATATACCATACGTAGCTACACTGGGAAGATCATTACCGCTGTTAATCTTCTTTCCATTAATACACGTTAGCGGCTCAGTTGATAGGAGAGGTTTGATTGACTACATCTCCCATAACACACCATATTGTTGTGTGTCCGCATGACATGGCATAGAATCCTATGTGCCATAAATAATCTCCTATACATTTTGTAATCAATACCTGCCAGCTACTTAGGGAAAGGATCAACTGTTCACATTTTCCGTATATACCAGAATGCGGTGCAGTCGCGCAAAAAAAGTACATACATTTCAGTACAGTCTGCACCTAAACAACATGTAGGGATATAAGAGTTGGGACATGCTAATGTTATCTAAGCCAATATAATTGTTGCATTTAATACGCATGATTATATTTATGATTGATGATGTTCGACTGTAATTGGGATTCTTTTGACTATGCCAACATGGCGATGTAACATTGATGACGGTGTCCTCTTTCTAATATCATGCATTACGGAAAGAACTGACTTTAAATAGACAGACTTTATTGAAATCTGTTGTGTGATCAGGTGCTTTTTGGAGCGCAAAATGCGTCACGGAAGGTTTATGGAGTGAATAAACCTCTTTACCTTGGGTACTATGCGGATGCTGTGTCGTTATTTCCAACATGAGTGCTAGTTTGGAACTCCGTTTTGTTGTGATATATATATATATATATATATATAAACAAATTCTTCAAACAGCACACTCCTGCCAGAAATGAAGACACGGACCACGTAGGCTGCAGTAAGGGAGATTTTAATCCAAACCTCTCAGGTTACGCGTTTCGAGCAACTTGTGCTCTTGGTCACACACCGCGCACCTGGTCAGCAAACAAATTTATACACATTTTTTTACGTGATGCTCCACCTATTCAGTGAGTCACATGGTGTATAGACATCAAAAACACACTATAGTGGTTTTGTATAAGTGCACACCGTTAAACAAATATAAAACAGTGAGAAGGGCACTGGAACAAAATAGCTGCATGAATGCAGAAACTTTGACTGTAACATCCTGTACATAAATGGTATAAAGTCATGTTCATATTGATTATGTTGGAAAAAAGGATCCAACTTCAATACGAAATAAAGTATAAACATATAGAAAAATATAATATCTATATATACTCATTTCCTATGTACAAAAATATATATATGCACACCATCTATCTATTTACAATACTATATACATATTCACAAATCATGACTCGATAGACCTGTACCATCATATTAGGTACCTCTCCTAGTCTCACAGTTCATTTATGTGCTATATCCTCATGACTAGGCTTAAAGAATGTACATTATAAGTGCCTCAACTCATATACCAAGACCCAGAGTGATTCCTACAAATAAGTAATAATGTGATTTAGTGAAAGCAAAGAAAATCCGTGTTGATATCAATAACTCACTTATCAACAGTATATACATAAAGTTTGTACAAGAGACATATATTTACAGGGAACAATTATATTCAAATCAAGATCTTATAAGATAAAGAGTCTTAATATGATTTCGACTTGGTGCAACTTCAGCGCAGTTAGAATTTTCTTTACAAGAACCAGTTATTTAGTTCAGCAGGACCTTGAAAAGAGTAAATATGAAAGACCACATGTGAATACTCTCTAGATCTAATAAGAGAAATATAATCAGATAACCATGCACATGATGGTAATAATATGCAGTATCACAACAAATGATGCAAATCTTCCGTTGTATTTAACCCATTAGGGTACTTGCTGTCCAGCTCCATTATGTACTCAGTTTCTTTTTTTTTTTTTCTTTTTTCCTTAGCAGTCTTTCTCTATCACCTCCTCGAGTGAGGGGTGCTACCACATCAATGACATAGTACGTTAAATTGGACAAGTCATTGTTGTGGGTGGACTTGAAGTGGCGTGCTACCGGGTAGGTATTATCATTGTTCACTATCGCACGTAAGTGCTGCAAGATCCTGACGTGCACCTGTAGTTTGGTACTGCCCACATAACGAAGGCCACAGGTGCACGTCAGGACATATATTGCATACTCACTGTGACAGTTGTAGTATCCCCGGATGGTTTTCCTGATGGAACTAAATGGTGTATGATAATGAGAGGTGTTAACACTGAATTTGCACGCCCTACAAGAGGAACATTTGAAGAAACCTTTTTGTTTGAGCCAGGCACTGCCACTGCCTAGCTCAGGGCTACTTCTAACTAGACAGTTGTGCATACTGGGGGCCCTTTTGTAGGTTATGGTAGGGGCACTGGGAAGTATGTCACTCAAGAAACTATCCGTCTTGAGGATAGACCAGTGCTTCCTAACAATAGACCTGATTTGTCTCTCCTGTTTGCTATAAGTCAGTATCAGGCGAGGGGCAGTGTTGTCAGATTCTGGCTCAGATGTTTCAGATCTCAGTAGAGCTTCCCTAGGTTTATCTCGGCTACGTCTAAGGGCACTGTTTAAAATATTGTCCTTGTAGCCTCTCGCTCTGAGTCTGCTGATGGTATTTTGGGCCTCTTGCTCAAATATCTCAGGAGTGCTGCTGATCCTCTTAACACGCAGCAACTCACCGTATGGAATGTTCACAATAACATGCTGAGGGTGTTTGCTACTGGCTTGAAGTATACTGTTACCTGCCGTAGGTTTACGGTATAATGAAGTAATAACAGTATTATTGTCAACGGTTACATGGACGTCTAAAATGTCTGCCTGCACTTTGCTGATGTTGGCCGTGAAGAAAAGATTTTCATTATTCGTATTAAGTGCTTCAACAAAGGAACGAGCACTTTCCTCATCCCCCTCCCATATGCAGAACACGTCATCAATAAACCGTTTCCAGTATTGAACATGTTGAAATCCCGGTGTGTTGATGAGACCGCGCTCCTCCCACCAGCCTACGTGTAAACACGCATAACTGGGGGAGAAGCACGATCCCATCGCCAACATAGCAAACATGAAGTAGTTATTGTGAAGGCACCAATGCACTAATTCACATAACATTTTGTTGTGCGCATAGTATTCACAGGATCGTAGACCAAGATAGTGTTTGATAGCATCCAAACCCTTAGAGTGATCTATTGAAGTGTACAATGACTCGATTTCTAGGGTTAATAAACACCAATTTTCTTGCCACTGAATGGAGTTCAACTTGTTTAAAAAGTCCCCTGTATCTTTAAGATAACTAGGTAAGTCTTTCACAATGTCCTGCAGAAAATAATCAATATATCGAGAAATGTTTTCTCCAACACTATTGATAGCCGCTATGATGGGTCGGCCTGGTGTAGGAATTTTCTGTTTGTGTATTTTAGGGATCAAATACAAAATAGGTATCACTGGATGTTCAATGTGCAGATAGTCAAATTCAGTTTGTGAGATCGAATTGTTTCTTTTAAACGAGATAAGCATTTTTTTCAATTCATCTTTAGCTCTCTTGTATGCCATCCCATTCGATCTTTCATAACACCTGGGGTCATTTAGTTGTCTCATGGCTTCAGCCGTGTATTCATCCTTCTTCCACAAGACAATGTTCCCACCTTTGTCAGATTTATTTATTACCACTTCCTGATTTTGACTCAATTTTTTCATTAGTATATTGTATTGATTGACCCTGGCATTGTCTTTATATGTTTGTGCCTGCACAATACGGTTTAACTTTTTTAGATCTTCCGTAACACATTTGTGGTATATGTCTACCGCATCTTTTGGCATAACAGGCATAAACGTGCTTACCGGTTTAAAAGGACTTTCTCCGGCTCCTTTTTGGCATATATCCACACTCAACAGTTCTCTCTGAGTGTTCGGAATAACTCCATCGCTTGATGTTGAATCAACAGCCTCCCCCAGATCACATAGGGTGAGTAGCAGCCTGGCATCACGTGCTGCTGGGGCTGTAACGCTGGTCGCGGTCTTTGTATTCCGTTTGGCATTACTTTCCTTTTGTTTGGATAAAGTCTTGGAAGAAAAAAACTTTTTAAGTTTTAATTTGCGAATAAATTTGAAAACATCCGCTCTGGTGTTGGTATAATTAAATGAACTTTCAGGACAAAAATTTAGTCCTAAAGCTAGTAATTGTTCCTCCGCTGTTGTTAAAGTTATATCGGAAAGATTAGTAATGGTGCAATCCTTCATTGTTTCTTTTTGTTGAACCATTGCTTCTTCTTTTTTTGCTGTTGCGGCTGCTGTTGCTTTTCTTTTTTTGCGTCTTGCGTGGCGTCTTGCATTGCGCCTTTTGCGTTTTGATTCTTTTTCAGTCTGGGACGCAGTGTTTGCAGCCGGTCCTCCACTAAAAAATCAATCTCTTCACCGAGATCTAGAATTCTTCCTGCTTGGCCGTCTACATTGCTGATTTCCGAGAGGGATGTACTGGATGTGCTGGCCAGCGAAATTGTTTCAGTATCAGAGTTTTCATTCAACTCCTCCTGCTGATTAATTCTAACCATGCCGCCACCTCCACTCGCTGCTTGTTTGGTTAGTTTAACTTGCTTGGCTCTGTCATGTTTGCGGGCGAATGTGTAAATCTGCCCGGTTTCATAATCCTTTAAATCCCTCGCGAACTTGTGCACTTTTCTAATTTTGATACGTTCTTCATGTTTGTGCAATCTCTCGCTAATCTCCTTGCGAGTAGTTGTTATCAGCAGTTTGGTTTCAGGATCGATAATGGCATCCAGCTGCTCATTCAAGCCCTTGATATCCTCCAACAGCTTTTCCCGATCTATAATCGCATATTTTATGAGGACTTTTACTAGGTTCATTGATGCGTCCAGGTTTAACTCTCCCCATTCCTTTAACATCGCCGGATTGGGGTCTTCAAAGCTGGGTGCCAACATGATCCGCAGACCACGCGGAACCCGACCTGCTTCGACATATTTGGTGAGCGACTTGTGCTCCCACCATTTGGTGATTTCCGACTTGGTCTTCTTTTCGAGGACTTTCAATAATTGTTTAGCGTCCTGTTGTGCTCCACTCGATTGAATGCTTGCCGCGTTGGTGGTTGCTGCGCTTTTCCGTATGTTGCTGAAAAGCGTCTCCGCGGCGTCCTCCCTTTCTCTCTCCAAACTTGCTGACATGGTGCTGTTTCGAGAGGGTTTATATTTTTTTAATGTAGCACCGATGGCAAACGCCACTGCCGGTCTCCTTACTGCATGCCTGGCTCTCGTCACCTGAGAATCCCGGAATAAGAACCCCGCTGCGGTTGGACGCCACTCACTCTCAGCTCGCCTACCAGACCAGCCGTTAGTGGGTCTTCGTCCGCCGCCTCCAGAGGCTACTGCTTCGGCTCAGGGGGTCAGGCAGATTTTCCTCCACGGAAACGAAAAATGCATTCAGCTGTTGAAAGCCAGACCTCTTGCTGACGAGCGGGTACCGTGAACGAGGACAGCTGCTCCCCGTGTAACGTACAAACAAATTCTTCAAACAGCACACTCCTGCCAGAAATGAAGACACTGACCACGTAGGCTGCAGTAAGGGAGATTTTAATCCAAACCTCTCAGGTTACGCGTTTCGAGCAACTTGTGCTCTTGGTCACACACCGCGCACCTGGTCAGCAAACAAATTTATACACATTTTTTTACGTGATGCTCCACCTATTCAGTGAGTCACATGGTGTAGAGACATCAAAAACACACTATAGTGGTTTTGTATAAGTGCACACCGTTAAACAAATATATATTGGCAAAGCCAAGGAAGGGTTAAAGTAACGTTATAATTAGGTGAATTGAATTTGTCAGTGCCAACACTAACATTTTGAACAAAAAAAAACCACAGAAATTCACCAGTTATAATTAGCAGAGCTAACTATAACTTGCACCCCTGCCATGCACTGCTTATGACTTCCCATTTTACATCACTGATGACATCACTGATGCCATCGTTCTATGAGTGTTAGTTTTTTTTTACAGTTTACATAGTGATGGGTAGCTATATTACTTTTTTACCTAATTGTGTACAGCCTGTGTTCAGCTAATGGGTGTACATGTTTACAAAACATATATGCTGCTAATGCATCATAGGTGTGCAGAGGTATTGAACATGTTACAAATGTTTGCATTGAAGAGTAACCTTGTGTGCAGGTGACTGTTGACATCTTGTGTCAAGCATGTTCCACAAACGTTTTTAGGCTCTGCAGGAAATGTTTGCAACAGGGCAATGATTCTAAATGCAATATACTAAGCATTGTAAGCAGCATTGAGTTATTAGACAGAATCGTTTCAGCATGACAATTTCTACATAACATAAAAGACTGTGTGCACCAGGTATTATGCTATGTAGGTATGCTTGTTTTGCTTCAGAAAATGGGTTATCTGTAAAGTTTTCTCCACAGTATGAAGGCTGCAGGTAGTATAATCTTTAGCACCTTCAGACGTTGCTTATTTTAAGCAAATAGTGTCTTTTTTACAAAGCGTTGCATGGAATGTACACTGTTCTTAGTAGATGCTTTTTAATACTCTGTAGTATATTTCTCATGAGAGTTTAACTGTCTGCAAACAGACTGGTACATGATAAGCTATCCCCATAGAGTGAATAATGTTTACAGTACCCACTTCTCTACTCATATCAAATTAATTTCTCAATGTTGGTTCGGTGACTGTCAGGGGTCTGATACATATAAAAGCTGTCCATAGTAGAGCATTCGTTTTGGAACTGACTTTCAGTATTTTTAGGAACTTGGCTTTCTTTGAACAGCTGAATGCAGATTGAACACTGTATGCAATGAGTGTCTCCCATATATCTGTGGTTGACTGTTAATGTGAACTATGCTATGCGTGAGGTGTATGGAATAGGATCAATGTGGCACATAAGCTATGCTTTCTACACTTAAGGGAGTTGATTCTGTGATGGCATTAATGATGCCTCATATACTTCTGAGCATTTTTTAACTTTCAGAGCTCTAATGTTATACCCGTTTATAGAGAAATGTGAACAGACGAAGCGTGGACGATGCTGTCATTGATGTCATCAATGAAGTCATAGAACATGTCATGAGGGATGTAATATGTGAGGTCATAAGCATTGCATGCCAGGGGTGCAAATTATAGTTAGCTCTGCTAACTATAACTGGTGCATTTCTGTGTCTTTTTTTTGTTCAAAACATTAATGTTGTCACTGACAAATTCATCTAACTATAACATTACTTTAACCTTTGTCTTTTCCGCGAATTTCAAGGGTTTTAAAAAAAAGAAAAACAGATATTTATATCACACCTAACCATAACAGTAATTCAACCTTTGTTTTTTTCTGTGAATTTCCAAGTTTTTTTATTGTAAAGTAATATTTTATTACCATATGTAAAGCCAACCCCCAAGAAGGGCCACGTGGCATCCCTCCCCGAGCTTAATTAAGCCCATTTGGCCCTTGGCCAAGGGGATGGGGTCCCTGGGGCAACTGGATCCTAGGCGAGAGGGCCTGCATGCTGCTCTTTCCCTTTTTTTCAAATTTCAGCACCTGTGGTGGGCTCCCTGGGGCCTTTAATGGCTCAGGGGGGAGGGCTGCACAGCACCCCTTCCCTCTTTTCATGATTTCGGCCCCAAGGGTAGACTTCCCAGGGATTACAGTTAATGAATGCTGCCTGGCCATTGTTTTCTTTTTTTCCAATCCTATGTGAGCCCTATGGTATTGCAGTGTTTTTTTGCCAATCTGATTTTGATTTTGGCTTTGGGGGATCAGGATCCTTCTGGGTCCCTCCATGGGTCCTAGGGAGTCAGAGTATCCCATACTGCCCCCCCCTATATTCCTATAACGGCTGCCAGTAACCTTTTTCTCAAGTAACTGGCAGCCAATCAGAGTTATTTCTCCTGCGGGAATATGATTCCTGCCCGATCTTGATGGCCCAGGGTAAATAAAGCTCCCTAGGCCAATCAGAACTCTACATTTGTAATTGGCGCTCCCATGGGAAATTCTCGAGCCCCTTGCTGATCCAACCATCCAGCTATGCAATTATATTTAACGCTTAATTGCTCAAAAGCTGCTGAACAGATTTACACCTTAGGACTCCTCTTTTTTCTCTGTGCCCACTTGATGGATCACCCTGAAATGTTCCATGCCCAAACTAGTCAATAATGTGCGTCTTTTTGGAAATGTATGTGGGGGTTCCAGGGTTATGAGCAACACAAAAAAATGCTTTTTCTATGGAATAGCTGACCTATTCTTTTCTCTCGAAGATAATCCCGGTCACTCAAGGTTTAGCATATCATACATATATATCTTTTTTTTCAATCTATGGATTTAACACCTTAAGTGCTGCGCCCGTCCAACGGCCGACAGCACCACTACCTCGGGAGTGCTGCCGTCGGCCGTTGGACGTTCCAACTGCACCTGCGCAATGGAACGTCCAGCATTGGAGCTGGACGTTCCATAGCTGCTAAGGTGTTAAAATTACTGTGTCAATATATTTTTGTAGACTAAATTTCATCATACAACCATATGGTGGTAGCTATGACAGCAGAGAGAGAACGCTCTAATCTGGGAAGGAACCCTTTCTGGGCAAAATCTGTTCAGTTTGATATGTGGCACATTTGTAATACTTATTGCATTCATGTGCTGTGTGAATGGTGTCCTTGGTGAGGACAACTAATGCTTTTCCCAGATGTATATTCCCTTTCATGTTGCCTTGTAGGCGTGATTTACCACTTGTAGTGTTCAATCTATGAGGGTTTGAGTAATCCATATGTATCCCTGCCGGGCATAAACCCTGTTGGCGAACAAAATACTAATTGAAACTAATGTCTACATTTGGCAGCAATGCCTGCAGGTCTGCCCAACAAAAAGCTAACTATATATGAAGTGCCTGGCCCCTCATGCCTTGAATCCACATCCTGTGGCCATGTGTTATCCATGCATTTTGTTCTGCATCAGGGCTCTGTACAAAGCACAAGAAGTCTCTCTTTTCTAATTTACAGCTTTCTTTGACACCCTGTTTGCCTTCCATGGAGAAAGCTGTGGAAGATGTGAACCTAGTAATGGATTTTGACCCTCCAACTTGTTTGACTGGTCCTGGATTTCTGCCAAAGCCACCCTTTACTGAATAACAGCAGGTGCTTCAGGACCAATTCCTTGAATTTGTCTAGACTTCTGTGAGATCTGGTGAGGCTCAGGATTCTTGCGATAGCTGTTCCCCTGTCGCTTCCGAAGCTGGTACCAAGACTGTGGCTCTGGAGGAAACCCTGCTTTTGTCACTGCCATGGAAGAAGGAGTCACTTTATTGCCTTCTGTGAACAGAAGCTTACTCCTAGCCATTTGAACAAGAGCAAGGCCCAGAAAATGTAAATCAGTGTCTGTGTCATTGCAAGAAGCAAGCCACAGGCTTGAGACTAATGCACCGTATCTACTTTGCAAGCGGATTGAGGATCTACGTGAAACATGCTAGATCTGCAAATATAATGAAACTGCATCAGTTTGTCTTATCCAGGAGCACCCTTGAGTTTGTGTGTTCTTATATTCTTCCTTTTCTGCATGAAAGGGGCATGGAGGAAAGTCCCCTTCTACCTCAGTCCTTAGAGTATGTCCCAATTGGAATGGCTGAAGCACTGATTCGTCAGCCATGTAGCATCATATATCTACTTTTGGGGATTCAAGTGTACAAAGACAGTAATTTGGTAATCCAGTTCGAGATGTGTCTGGAGCTGGGACACTAGTGGTATCAGACAGTACCCTTTGCCCCAGCAGTTCTTTCCCATTATTCACTGACCGTCCCAGGGCACAGAGCAAACTGTCTCACTAACATAATGCTAAAGTACGTTTTAAATAATTTAGTGACGTCCGGTAACTGGAATGGAGGAAGTATAATCTACAGGTCAACCACTCCACTAAAAAAATAAAAGACTCAAAGAATTGCTGTTTCTTTCAGTTCTCCTTCCATAGCATAGTTTACAGGCCGCAAATTTCATGAGTAAATCTATTCATTGGACGATAAAATAATAATTGATGCAAATCAATAAGAGATTATTGCAGTTAAGAAAAAACTCTGGCTACTAATGAATAAGTGAGTAACATGTATATAGAACACTATGATAGTCGGATCAGACTTTTTACCGTGGAGTCAGCCTTAGTTGGGCTTGTAAGTGAAGCCTCCTTGCGCTATCAGTGGCTGGCACTGACTAACCTCTCTTTCGTCACAATCAGCACTCCTGTTTCACTTTGTACCCTATGGTATCTTCATATTGGCATATCTAGCTAATATTTATTAGTGAGATATTTGGGTGCAGATGATGTGAGTCTGGTGGGTCAGGTAGTAGCAATGACATGCCCTAGGACCGGTGAAGGGATAGTATTGCAGGAACAGCCCATAGCTGAAATCGGGGTGCTACAAACAAATGACTGCAACAAAAATTGCAATTTATGAAAAACAGCTCCAATTTCACTCGTCTTCAGATCACGCATAGAATGAAAGTCAAAGCCCGAAGCTGCACACATTATAGCTTACTCAAAAAATAAGAGGGTTGCCTAAAAATGGTGTCACATTATAGCCCGTGCTAAATTACTAGAGTGATGCCATTTTTAGGTCTTGCCTGCACAGCACATGCACTGTGCTTGCAAGGGGCATTGTTCACAATAAAGGGCTTGGAGCCCACCCATTGCTTACCATTTGCTGGCTTCTTTGTCACTCTTTTATGTTGCCTCCTTATTGGCCAGTGCACACTAGGAGTCACTTACATTTCTATGTATGGAGCATGGACCAAGCACAAATTGATTAAATTAGTGTCCTACTGTTGATCTCTCTGTGATTCCAGTACTAGTTCTTTCACTGCTGTCATCTGGCTCCATCACTTTTATTGCCAAGTGGTATGAAATATGCTGCTTCTTCGCCCTCTAGCCCCTTGTGGTCGAACATGCATTTATTGTAAAAACAGTTATTGCAGAAGCATTGTACATACCAACAAGCTCCTGCATCAGATGTTTACATGGATCATAGGTTGAGACAAATGGTAATGTATTGTATTGTATTATAATTGCATTTATATAGCACTTATTAGCCCCGACCAGTCTTTGAAGTGCTATAGGGCAACTCAGTGGCATCTTGGGCAACCTTCCCTACTACACAATGCCACTCCACTTCACACCATGTCACACAATGGCACTTCACTTTATGTGTCACAATGCCACTCCAATCCACACAATGCCACTCCACTCCACGCCACACAGTGGCACTCCAATCCACGCCACACAGTGCCATTCCACTCAAAACCACACAATGCCACAGCACTTCACTCTGTCACTCTATGCCACTCCGCTCTACTCTATGCAACTCTACTCTATTCTATGCCACTCTACTCTACTCCACTCCACGCTCGCCACACCCTCCATGCCACTCTACACCACGCCACTGCACGCTACTCTATGCCACTCTACTGTGTACAATAACATTTTCTCACCCCAGTCTTTGTCCCTCTACTCTATGCCACTCTACTCTACGCCAGTCTACCCAAAACCACTCTATTCTAGTCGCTCCAATCCAGTCTATGCCGCTATACTCTACACCACTCCACTGCACACACTTGCCATCACTTTACTCTAGGCACTCTGCTCTATGCTACTCCACTCTACAGCACTCTATTCTACGGCACTCCACTTTACTCACTCTACTCTACGCTACTCTACGCCACTCCACTTTACACTATGCCATTCAACTCTACGCCATGCCACTCTACTCTACTCTACTCTACAGCACTCCACTCTACTCTGTGCTAGTCCACTGTACTCTACACCACTCTACTCCACTGTGATCTATGCCACTCCACATTCTACTCTACACCACTTCATTCCACTCTGCGCTGTGCCACTCTACTCTACTCCATACAACTCTAATCTATGCCAGTCCATGCTACTCTATCCCACTTCTCTCCACCCCAGGCCACTCTACGCCAATCTATTCTATGCACTCTACTCTATGGCACTCTACTCCACTCTACACTACTCCAGTATACTCTGTGCCATTATAGTCTACACCACTCCACTGTGCGCCAATTCCCTGTACTCAATGCCATACCATTCCACTCTAATCCATGCCACTCCACACCATTCCCCTCCACTCCATCCTATGTCACTCTACTCCTTGCTACTCTAGACCACTCTAATTAATGCTAATCTACTATAAACTACTTTACTCTATGCCACTTCACTCTACTCTACACCACTCTACTCTATGCCACTCTACTCTATGCCACACCTCTGTACTCTATTCGACTCTACCCTATGCCAATCAACTCCACTGTACATCACTCCACGCTATTCACCACCACTGCACTCTTACTCTATGCCACTCAACACCACTTTACTCTACGTCACCCTAGCCTATGCCAGTTCACTCCGCTCCACCTACCCTATTCCACTCCATGCCACTCCACTCTACACCACTCTACGCCATGCCTCCACTGTATGCCACTCCACTTGACTCTGCACTACTGTGCTTCTCTTCTCCATGCCACTGTACACCACTCCACTCTACGCCACTCTACTATACATCACTCTTCTCTTACTCTACGCCACTCTACTCTATGCTACGCCACTCCACTCTACTCTAGGCCAAATCTATTCTACTGTAAGCCACAATTTGCCCCTCTGCATGACTCTCAACATCACTGTACTCTATGCTTCTCTACTCTACGCCACTTTACTCTTTGCCACTCTACTCCTCTTCACTCCACTCAACTTGATGACACTTTACACCACTCCATGCCGTTTCTACTCTATGCCACTCTACTGTATGCCACTTTATGCCACTCCACTCTACGCCACTCAAAGCTACTCTGGCACTCTACTCTACACCACTCTACTGTATACCACTCCACTCTAGGCCACTCCACCCCACTGTCCACCACTCTCCTTTACACCATTTTCCTCTGTGCTACCCTTCTCTACAGTATTCCACTCTACACTACACTACTCTATGCCATGCCACTAAATTTTAGCCATGCTGAACAGCATCCACGCTGCTGTAAAACATGGCTAAAAGACATTGGCATACCCAATGGCACTCGCCTAGGCAAGACCTACTGGCTTTGCCAAGGCTTGCTCTTATTACACGTGAATAGTGGTATCACAATTCTGTTATTGCATGTGAATAGCGATATCACTACTAGTCTGTAATACCGAAATTACAGACAGGTTTGCGTACAGTTCTTGCAGTCTCCCATGTATTATTGCATCATGATTTGAAGCAATGGGGCACGGTGCTCAGCACCACACCTAACCTCCCTGAGGCCGCTGCCCGAGCACGAGCAGACCTAGCCGGTGGCCCCGCGCGGCGGCTGTAGTTACTGCTCAGGGAGGACGCTCGGGGTGGCAGCTCCACGAGGCAGAACGCTTCCGCGCGCCAGATGTCGAGTGACAGTGGAGAGTCTGGGACAGCCGCGACTTTCAAGCTGACATCAAATAGAGAATGATGGCCGACAACATATTGCCTTTAATTGAAGAGAGATGAACCCCAGTTGCAAACAAATACATGAATATAATTATCTCTCTTCGCCAGCTGGAGGTGCAGAGCCAGATGGCAGTCGGTTCGCCAACTCAGGCTGTGTCTTCCATTCAAAAAACATGACATTTTTCCCCTCTGTTTGCCCCGGTGCCGGCGCAGCACGTGAAAAACAATCAACCTCTCGTCTAACAACCTGGGATTCTGTTGAAGTGGGCTTTGTAGGATTGCATGTGGTAGTCTAGTGGTTGGGGTGGAGCTAAGAGGGAGGAGCAGGAACGGGAGGAGCCAGGGACAGGAACCGAGTCAGTTAGAGTAGGGACAGGGACTAAGAAAGAAGTAAGCAATAAAGCTCCTGTAAGAATAACACATTTGCATGTCTTCCTTGGACCAGGACATGACAACTGGCGACGAGGGTGGGATGGGAAAATAATCACCCTACACCCCAGAAGAAGCGTCCTGTCCCTGGGCACCACGAAGGAAAGAAATCGTGTTTGCAGGACACGTGTGCCCTGACGCCGCCGCCGCCGCCTATAGCATTAGGCCAGCGGTGAATGAATTGCTCCACGATCAGATGATCGTGTAGAGCCCCTCCAGGACAGCGTGAGAGTAGCGCTGCCTTCTCTGACACCCGACGCGATCCTTCGCGCCATACAAAAAAAAAAAAAAAAGTTGCGTGTGCTCCTGGGCGATCGCGCCAAAATAGAGGGAACTGAGAGCCCACCTCAGCCCTCCTGAAGTGCCCTGAAGGAGTGGGGAGCGTCCGGAGGAGCGAGGAATCCCAGAGAAGGCGCCGGAAGAAAGCGCCGATTTTACCGGCATCGGGTCTCACCCCCGATGCGTGAGGAACGGCACGCAGCTGCCGGGAGGAACCGGAGCTCGCCCCTGACCTACCTGAGTGGCCTGGAAGTGAGCGCTGAGCTGCCTAATCCCTGCCGTGTGGAGAAGACATCCTCGGTGAGTGGTTGATGGAGCCGAGTGAGCTGCAGAATGAATGGAGCTTCAAACCTCGTGGGTGCTAGGTGGCGGCCATCTTAAAGTCAGGCGGCTACTAAGGACACCCCTATGAGATACATGAGCGGCCATCTTGAAGTCAGGCAGCTCCAGTGAAAAGAAGAAAAAAAAAAACAAGCATTGACAGATGAAAACAAGCTTTGGTAAATGCAAGTGAAAGAAAGCACTGAAAAGGAAAAACAAGCATTGGAAAGCCAAGACAAGCACTGACACATGCAAACAAGCATTGGCAAATGCAAGTGAAGAAGAAAAGCACTGGAAAGACAAAAAACAAGCATTGGCGACTGTGCAAAAAATAAACATTGGCAACTGTAAAAGAAACAAGCACTAGTAGATGGAAACAAACAAACACTGACAAGCACAAAGTTGCAGCAATCCAACAAGCACTGGCAAATGCAAGAGACAGATAAAGGCAATAGTAAAGCCACAACAGTGCAACAAGCACAAGCAAGTGCAAGAGTTCACAATAAATAATCACGAGCAAGTATAAAGAGAAAACAAGCACGAGCCAACGCAAGAAGCTAAACAAGTAAATAAGCACGAGTAAATGCAAGAAGTGCAATATGAAGACAAGCAGATGCTGGAAACACTAATGAAACAAGCATTAGTACGGGAAATAAAACAAGCATCGGTAACAGAAATGAAACGAGCATTGATACCTGCGAGTGAACAATAAGGGACCAGCCTTGGCAAGTTAGAGGAACAAGCACTGGCAAATCTAAATGAACAGATATTGGCAAACGTGAAGGAGCAAACATTGATACACGGAAGCGAACAAGCCGTGGCAAAAGTAATAAAAGAGTATGCATCAGCCAGATGAAATGAGCATCAGCAAATGCCAGAGACAAGCAAAGTAAACGGGGAACACAAACACACATTAATACAGGTGACAAGAAAAGGAGTGAACAGAAGTAACTGTTAGCAACGAACACTGGCACATGCACGATTCGTAGCGCGTCAGGCACAAGCCAATGTCGGAAATAAGCGAAGACTGCACTGCATATGACCAAGCACGGACGACCACAAGCTCCGAAATCAGCGAGTGTAACGAGCACGAGCAAAGACAAGCGCCTATCGAGATAGTTGCAAAACTTACCAACCTCAGAGGAAACAACCAGACGAAGGATCTCGGCAGAAGGTGGTTAGCAAATAAGACGGGAAGCAAAGTGAACAATCCGGCGACGGTAGCAGACGAAAACTTTCCTCTCTCATGGCGGTGGGTACAGCAACCCGTCGGTCCAGTCCCTGCATTGAAGTACCGCCCCCAGTGACACAGATTGACAGTCAGAGTTTGGGCCCCAGATGGAACCGGTGGCTGGAATCATTGGATGATTTCCTCGACGCAATTGGTGAACGAAGAGATAGAAAATGTCTGACACTACTTCTCCAGCTGATAGGTCATGAGGGCCGACGTTTAGTCAGAACATTCCCTGAAAAGGATACAGAGACCTATGAGAGACTCCAAAAGAAACTACGTACCCATTTCCATACACCGGTAGACGTGGATCATGCTCGCATCGCCTTCACCACCGCACGGCAGGAACCAGGAGAACCACTGCCAAAATTCATTGCCCGATTACAAGGATTGGTACCCTGCTGCTACTTCAATACATTTACGAATGAAGAAGCAGTTCGGCTCCAAATAATCGAAGGCTGTTCAAGCGCAGACACGAAGCGCAAGATTCTTCAGGAGCAGTGGTCGCTAAAGAGAATCATCAGAGGGGCCGAGGCTGGAGTGCGGGTAAAAGCAAAAGACTTATCGAAAGACGTGCACTCGAATGCAAGACACATGGATGTCTGGAAAGAGGCACCCCTTATGTCTAGGGGCAAGGCCCAGGAAACAAACAAGGCTGAAAAGAGGGAGGGTGAATCAGAGCCAAGACGAAACAAGAGACAGAGCGTCATGGAACACTCCAAGTCACCATCACAAAAGACCTGGATGAATCAGGATTGCGAAAGCGGCACTGATACAACCTCATGGAGTCATTCAACCTCAAGGAGTCAGTCAACAGATGATGATGATACTGATGCAACCTCATGGAGTTATTCAACCTCAAGGAGTCAGTCAACAGATGATGATACTGATACAACCTCACGGAGTTACTCAACCTCAAGGAGTCAGTCAACCGATGATGAAAATGATTATGAAGCAAATGAAGTGTCAAGTGGGACAGATTACACCCATGGACAAGATGGCAGATTACTCAACAAGAAGGCAAGAAAGACGAACTACGGAAGACGGGACCCATCCCGTCAATGCCGGAAATCAGCACACAAACAACCTCGGGCATCCTCCCGCTATGCACCAAAGTCTATAGATGAGTCTGAGGAAGCATCAAGCAGTGAGACACATCACCTCAATAGCACGGACGTTAACACAAACAACAAGCGAGAAGAAGAAACCAACCACATGAGGAGTGGCAAGCCACTCAGACACCGAAAAGGGAGGGGCATGGGCACTTCAGACAGTTGTGTCAACGAGAAAACGGAGAAGGGACAATTGATGTCCCGTGAAAAGGGTAAAGACCAAATGCTCCGAGACCAAACTAAAGACGGACAATTGATGTCCCGTGAAAAGGGTAAAGACCAAATGCTCCGAGACCAAACTAAAGAAGTAAACGACCCCTCCACCGCAACAACACAGAAGACACATAAAGAGACATACCCAAGGAGATACTCCATAGATAGCTCCGACTCCAGGAGCACGTCATCCCAGACTACCAACTCAATAAACTTATCAGTCACGACGCCCTCAAAAGAACGTTCTCAAAGGGAATCGGTAACCGACTCCTCCGAGTCGGAAAACATGTCTGTCCGATCATTCGGGTCAACAAAATCATGGCCCCGACCACGGCCATGGCATCAATCACCAGAACGCACAACAGAACCAAAGGACAACAAGTCACATCAGTCATCGCCACATCAAGACATAAATAATATACCGTCACCCCTGAAGGGCTCAGAGAGGCTGACTCAAAGAACTGACGGAAGGAGAGCACAGGACTGGGACAGTATCTACCAAGTGGTAAAGGATCATCCCGTCACCCCGCGGGGAGGATCGAACGTGGTGACAGAGATGAACAGTCACCGAATGAGAGACAAACAGGCACCTGACCGGGTGGTCAAGGGTTTCGCCAGTCTCAGACACGAGTGGGAAGAGAAGAAACAAACAGAGGCAGCAAACGAGTCCAAGAATCAAGACAGGACACTCATGTCAGATAATACACTTGTGTCTGGCATGCCTGACGTTGAACAGAAGAACAGTGCTGTTCCCAACCTGACCGATGGTGAACAGAAGAACAGTGCGGTCCCCAACCGGACGAGACAAAGAGAAACAACCTTACTGGTGGGAGCTCAGAAGAAGACCAGCACACTGTCCGCTCCCGAAGGAGATAAATCGGCAATAGACCAAGAGTCACCAAGGAAGGCAGACTGCCACTGCCGAGCTGAGCCCATAGCAGTCACCCAACAAGAAAGAACCACGATAACTGCGAAACCGAATAATAAGCAGCCCGCATGCAATGGGTTGCAATCTCAAAAATGCATTCCCGCAGTTAAGGACGTCTTGGCTAAGACATCGGAAAGATTGATCAAAGTCAAGATCACCAAGGATTCGACATTACTGATGCTTGAAGAACAAGCTGTCCGTCCACCCGTGTGGTGGATTGAAGAATTGCAAACACTGTGGAAACTAAGTTCATTTTGTTAAGAAGGGGGGAGATGTAGGATTGCATGTGGTAGTCTAGTGGTTGGGGTGGAGCTAAGAGGGAGGAGCAGGAACGGGAGGAGCCAGGGACAGGAACCGAGTCAGTTAGAGTAGGGACAGGGACTAAGAAAGAAGTAAGCAATAAAGCTCCTGTAAGAATAACACATTTGCATGTCTTCCTTGGACCAGGACATGACAGGCTTGACTTTCTGCGTTGTGCTCCGCACGGAACATCTACGCTCTAATCCTTCCTGGTCACTGACCTTGGGCTCCAAATCGAACAGAATTCATTTCAGATGAAGTTCGTCTGAACCCTGACTCGGGTTTTTCTTTTTCATTTACAGCGACATTCTTGCGTACTGACTGAGGTCTAATCCGCACCTATGCGCCCCTGTCCCCTCATTATGCAAGTAGGCGGCTAAATTTCATGAAGTACAGGCGGCCGCGTGAACGACAGGTGGGATAATGTTCCGAATCCTGCAGCCGCTCAAATTACCTGAGGTGGAGCACCGCCAGACACTGATGCTGTCCACGCTGCTGTCTAATTAAAACTATGTAACTATGGCACGTCAGGCCCCCGTTTCTCAAACATATATAAGTATAAAAAAAATAGGACCCCTAACAAGCCAAAGTCACCTTTCATTTGTAGGTTAATTCTCATGCGACGAATTCCATCCACATACTTGAGAATATCAAAGAAAATGATCCCGCAGGCTGTTAAGAAATTGCAAGCCACAGAGGAGATAAGGCCGATGTGCTAACAAGCGCTTACAAAATTAATCTTAAACGCAAATCGCACACCGACTGGTTTCAGGAGGCTATTTGTGACGCACTAGGAATGTAGCGATGATGGCCTCCTTGGGAAAGCGACCGCCAGGAGGACGAAAGGTGGTGGTGTCTCTGGATAGCTTGAGGCTGGCGGGCTGCCCCGATCCCCCTGCAGGTATGGCATGGGGAATGGCGGGGGTGGGAGGGGGGGGGGGTGGGGGGGGCTTCGGTGACTGGCGAGAGAAAAGGAGCTGGGGTTAAGGGCAGGGGAAGGCAGAGGACTTAAGCGAGGAGTCTGAAGACATGGATGGGACAGGTAAGAGAAGGGGCAGAGGGAACGAATCAGATACGGAGAGAGTGTCAGTCTGTAATGCAACAGGTCCTGATACCTCCGGGTCGAGTTCGCTGTACATAAACTGCAAAAAAACAAAAAACAAGAAATTAAAGTGCAAAGATAAATAAATAGGGGCAACATACTTTGCATGGATTCATGTTCAATAGGCGAATGCCTCTCATTAGTGCAGCAGGTTCTGTGGCACCAGGGCCCACTGCACCCCATTTACGGATGCCTTGTATTACCCAATCAAGAGGTAGTGGGCCCAGTTGTTTTGTTTACATTAGAGCACCCAGTCAGCACAGGGTACTTTAACTGCACCACTGGTGTTGAAGAGCAGACCGTCACCGAGGCACTGTCCCAGTGTTTAAACTAAAATAAGGGCCATTGCTGAAGAGCCCTATCCAGGCGGCCCGGAATGAATTAATTGTTTTCACCAAACTGCCTTGCTACAACCTGTATCGAGCCAAGAAGAGAACGTGCAGGCATGGCAGGGTTTCCTACTTGTTTACATACTGCACTACCTAGATTACCTTAACAATTTACTGTGCTGTGCAGGTGGTAGCCACAAAAATACAGTGCAGTATTATCGTACGAGTAGATCTACCAATCGATACAGTGCTATGAGACCCTGTTTAGACTGAAGTAATTGCTTTTTATCCTCATAAGTTCTTGCTGGCACCAATGAATTCAAAGCAAAACCATTTTATATAAACAGCAATATTGCTGAAAAATATTTTTCATGCTGGTTATATGCATCCCTGTGATTCCCTTTCAGCGGGATCGTAGCTTTGAATGAGGTGGCGTCTGTTGTTCTTCCAGGGATCCCCTTCATAGATGAAGTGAAAATGCAGCATTTGCCCTCATTCCCATGGCTTACCAGAGGGTAGTAAGGAATGGAGATAGGGCTCTCCCCTGAAATTCAATGAGGGCCTAGTTGGGGAGGGGCTTGAAGAACCGTTTTTACCCACTTACTGGGTCTCGGTGGCGGGGTAACTGCCCAAGTCTTCCATACCCTCCTTATATAGAAAAGAGAAGACACAAGAGTCTTCGTCTGAAAGAGGGACCAAGTTTTATCCGAATAGCCCGGGCTATGGAACAGAGTCACAAGCTCGTCGGAGACAAGACAGAGGAGGATGCCACTTCACTCCACAGCTTACATGTCTTATATACACATTTACCACTTTAAGAAACCAGTTTGGATGGGGACCTGGCACCCCCGAGTCAGAATGCAGTTACGCCATTCTTTGTTCAGGCAGGACGGTGCTGCAACAGATGGTGCAAAAGATTACGGACAGGTCTTGCAAAACAGCATATGTACGTGAGAGAACAGACAGCTCTTGAACAGGAGGATATGTGAAAGAAACAAGTTCTGGGACGGTGGTGTGACCAAGTCTTGCAAAACAGGGTGGGCGTGTGCAGGAGTTCAGTCTGAGGGTAGTGAGGACAATTCTTTGTTCCCTTTTTTCGAAATTTGCTCAACCACAAGAAGCAGGAAGGGCAGGGTGGTCGTGACAGAGTTTCATCAGACATCAGCAGAAACAACCAGGAGGGTCATGCAGAGGTGTTTGACACGAAATGGAGATGCAAAAATAATGGAGTCCTGACACAAAATAAATACCGACAAGAAGGACACTTTTCCTTAGGCTGCTGATTACTTGTTCTTCATGAGCACTGCAGGTTTGGGAGATAGGAAGTGTGAAGGGCAGGGTTGCAGTTTCTACTGCTCAGCTGTCGAAGTTTCTAGGTAGGGTTTTTTCTTTTGTGTGTCAGATGACTGCTACAGGAAGATTGAATGACAGTCAGATGCAGGATCTCACACTTCATTGTGCCTATGTTGTGGGTGCTTCAGACTGGAGACAGCCTAGTGATACCTGCCTTGAAAAGCATTACTTTTACACAAATTCACTAAAACGAACTGTTTTCCTTTATCCCACCCTAACATCAGACAAAATGGAGGTACATCTCCAGCACAAACATTTAAAATACAACGGGCTCGATTCACAAAGGTAAACTTAGACGAAAGTCTAACTTTATGACTTTCGGTATTCTCAACGGGCATTTACGAGTAGTAAAGTTAGACTTTTGTCTCAGTTTTGGTCTGAGTTAAACTTAAGACCAAAACGTATGTTTAACTGAGACAAACGTCTAACTTTACAACCAGTAGCGGCCCGTTGTGGGAGTGCATTTGGCGATGCAGCATGCGCAACAAAATTAGTTTTATTCATTTATATGTTTACTTACCTCTAATCGGCCATAATCCATAGTTTATTCCCCACACCCTGCCCTTCCCCTTCTACATGTCAGTGCCCAGCAGCACTCCCACCATGGGCCGCTACTGTTTACTACTCATAACTGCCCTTTGTGAATACTGAAAGTCGTAAAGTTAGACTTTCGTCTCAGTTTACCTTTATGAGTCGGGCCCCATAATCCTGTTTTGTGGTTTCCTTCCATCGGTTTCATGGGAAAATTAAATCATACTTATTTAAATGTATTTAACAAATGAGTTATGGTGGTGTGTGTGGCCGATGGGGTTCTCATGACATACAGTGGTATTATAACAATTCAAAATAATGTTGTTTCCTTCTACAGTTTTGCATGCTATCAGAGAAAGCCTTCACAATATTCCTAAAAGCCCTGCATGAAAAATCAGCCTTCATTTAAAACATTTGATTCTCGACTCCTTTTTCTTTCAAACAACAATCTCTCTTCTTTCCTTACTTTACATGAATCCTCTCTCTGAGTACCGTCTACTCTAAATCAATTGCATGTTTGCCTTGATCCTTATTATTTTATCTCTGCAAATTGCCCACATTTTATTTCAAAGATCACAACCTCTCCTTTAAAAGTAATACCCCCTGCAGCCTAGCAACATCTAATCTCTTGTAGCTTGTCTATTAATATCGCCAACCAATGAATTAAGTTCCCCTACTCACCCTCTCCCTCTGAAGATCACACCTAGTGACCTAATGCCATCTACCAGATAGAAACTGGAGTAAAGGCATGGAATGGTTCCTGTAGAACACAAGACTAATCCCACTAACCAACAATAACAACAACAAAAATGAACCCTGGAACCCAGAGGATCACGCTGCCCTGCGTAAAACAAAACAATGCTTCGTCAGGGGTAGAAAGCACTATACAATGCAATCACAATACAACATATAATCCACTTTAAATAAATACCCTAACACTCAACAGTCAGTCAATTGTAGTATGTTTTATTGGCATTTAATGATAATGGTAGATTGTCTTACATAAGAGCATTTTGTTACATAATATAAGTCAGACTCAGGATCATTCATCTTTCATATATTCAACAGTGGAATTTAAACCAGATACAGTACACAATGAATGTAGGTGGTTTGTAAATTCTAAAAGAAGTGGTATGCACAGCACAGATTAAACATCAATCTGGGACAGGATTGCCAACACTACTTTTGTCTATATTGACCTTGTTCATCCCATGCTTCCAAACAGCGAATTAGTCTATTAATCTTTGCATCCAATCCCATATAATCATATTCTCAGGAATTGCTTCCTATATATATTTCCTAATGGAAGTGATATGGTAAATCTACCATCGCCAATATGCCTAGCAATGTAATCAATAGGATGTAGGTTAAAATGGGGAAAAAAGGCAAAACGTATAACAAAGAATCATCCCTGGGGGCTGAATACCAGTCAAATGTGTTAGAACTCACCGTGGTGTACCTACCCCAGTGGTTCACATGTCATTTAGTCAAACATGTCAGAGGGGAAGGGGAGGCTCCACAGAGCAACCCATCTCTCAGGGTAACCCAGCTATCATACACAAAAAGCCATCTATCGCAGCCACCGCCAGAGGGAGTGGAGAAAAACAAGCATCGCCTTTCATTCAGGATTTCTATACCCCATATCTGCTAGGGGTTTCACTCCTAGCCTCCTGAGAGCCTGTACCTGAAACTTTCAGCGAGCAGTATCTACTGTTCTCCCAGGTGATCTCGAGATACACCCTCATTATCCATATGTGGCATGGAGTCACTTCTGGCCCCCTCCCTTTGGTCCTCTCGTCTACTATCCCGAGCCTTGAGCACCTCCGCCCGTAAGTCCACCAATGGGTGTCGTCTTATCCCACGTGAATCCTCTGATCAATGCTCGCTCCTTTGCTCTGGCCTACACGCCCACATCTTTTGTCCACAGGGCCACCGATGGACTAATCTTGGCATTCCAGCGCATTGTTCTCCATCATCTGGCCAACACTATAGCTAAGTCTGCAAACCTAAAACCAATCTTACGTGCTTTATGTCTTGGGAATAATCCCAGAAGGTACACTTCAACAGTGCAGTGGAGCAAACGGGCCAACACCCCATTGAACGTAGTTATCGCAGAGTCCCAGAAGGAGCCCTACCCTGGACAGCTACACGTCATGTGTCCAAAGTCTCCCCCCGCAGAAACCCACACCTGGGGCAAGCCCCTGGCTCAACCCCATACATGATCTGCAATCGATGCGGGGTCAAATAAGTCGTGTGAACATAGGTACATTGTACATATTTACATTGTGTGTTTCTGGATATACACCTGGGGCTAGCCATAATCTTACAATTCTCTGGGTCTGAGAGATCCTTGCCCAGCAATACCTCCCACCTGTCACACGTTCTCACCAGTGGGTTCATGGCCAAACCCAGTTGCGCCTGGTAGAGCCACTTCCTGAGGTGACGTGCGGTGCCCAGTGTCACCAATGCCTGAAGCACCATATGTGTCTCGAGTCCCTGCTGGCAGTCAGGTCTCAATGCCCAAAACACTCGCATTAAGGCATGGTACTTCAGGAATTGTCCAGGGCTAACTCACCCTATGCCACCATGTCCCCCTATGGGATAAGCTCCCCCGTTGGTAACAATCCCCAACTGTGATCAGGCCCACTGTGGATCTTTCGGCTAACTTGCCCTGGGAATGGAAAGGAGGATCACCATGTGGCAGCCTCACCAGTGGCAAAGCCAGAGCATACTAGGAGCCCCAGCCATCCTCTTCAGACATCTCTGCCAGCTGTGCAACACCGCCTTCAGCAACACTCCTGACTGTGTAACCTTCTCTTTTGGGTTAAGGAGCCTTGCTATTAACATACACCTATTACTTGCCAACCCTGTGGGACTCAGCTCCTCAAGATTCTCACCATCCAACCATTAAGTTATCCATTGAAGCTGGGCTCCCAAGAAATATAATTAAAAAACGGGGGCACCCAAGCCCTCGTCATTCGGAGGTCTCTAAAGTACGGCCACAGACATTTCATTGCGTCCCCCATCCAATATCAGTTCCCAAAGCAATGTATCCAATTGATTATACCAAGAGCATGTTATCTGTACAGGGAGATTAACAAAGAAATACAGCAACTGGGGCTGCATAACCATTTTGAATCAAGATATTCTCGCCATCACTGGTAGTTTCAGGAAACGCCAAAACTAGACACAAGACATGAGAGAGCGAATCGCTGGTCCAAAATTACCTTCTTTAAGGTCTTTTAAATCGTTGTGGGAGTGCATTTGGCGATGCAGCATGCGCAACAAAATTAGTTTTATTCATTTATATGTTTACTTACCTCTAATCGGCCATAATCCATAGTTTATTCCCCACACCCTGCCCTTCCCCTTCTACATGTCAGTGCCCAGCAGCACTCCCACCATGGGCCGCTACTGTTTACTACTCATAACTGCCCTTTGTGAATACTGAAAGTCGTAAAGTTAGACTTTCGTCTCAGTTTACCTTTATGAGTCGGGCCCCATAATCCTGTTTTGTGGTTTCCTTCCATCGGTTTCATGGGAAAATTAAATCATACTTATTTAAATGTATTTAACAAATGAGTTATGGTGGTGTGTGTGGCCGATGGGGTTCTCATGACATACAGTGGTATTATAACAATTCAAAATAATGTTGTTTCCTTCTACAGTTTTGCATGCTATCAGAGAAAGCCTTCACAATATTCCTAAAAGCCCTGCATGAAAAATCAGCCTTCATTTAAAACATTTGATTCTCGACTCCTTTTTCTTTCAAACAACAATCTCTCTTCTTTCCTTACTTTACATGAATCCTCTCTCTGAGTACCGTCTACTCTAAATCAATTGCATGTTTGCCTTGATCCTTATTATTTTATCTCTGCAAATTGCCCACATTTTATTTCAAAGATCACAACCTCTCCTTTAAAAGTAATACCCCCTGCAGCCTAGCAACATCTAATCTCTTGTAGCTTGTCTATTAATATCGCCAACCAATGAATTAAGTTCCCCTACTCACCCTCTCCCTCTGAAGATCACACCTAGTGACCTAATGCCATCTACCAGATAGAAACTGGAGTAAAGGCATGGAATGGTTCCTGTAGAACACAAGACTAATCCCACTAACCAACAATAACAACAACAAAAATGAACCCTGGAACCCAGAGGATCACGCTGCCCTGCGTAAAACAAAACAATGCTTCGTCAGGGGTAGAAAGCACTATACAATGCAATCACAATACAACATATAATCCACTTTAAATAAATACCCTAACACTCAACAGTCAGTCAATTGTAGTATGTTTTATTGGCATTTAATGATAATGGTAGATTGTCTTACATAAGAGCATTTTGTTACATAATATAAGTCAGACTCAGGATCATTCATCTTTCATATATTCAACAGTGGAATTTAAACCAGATACAGTACACAATGAATGTAGGTGGTTTGTAAATTCTAAAAGAAGTGGTATGCACAGCACAGATTAAACATCAATCTGGGACAGGATTGCCAACACTACTTTTGTCTATATTGACCTTGTTCATCCCATGCTTCCAAACAGCGAATTAGTCTATTAATCTTTGCATCCAATCCCATATAATCATATTCTCAGGAATTGCTTCCTATATATATTTCCTAATGGAAGTGATATGGTAAATCTACCATCGCCAATATGCCTAGCAATGTAATCAATAGGATGTAGGTTAAAATGGGGAAAAAAGGCAAAACGTATAACAAAGAATCATCCCTGGGGGCTGAATACCAGTCAAATGTGTTAGAACTCACCGTGGTGTACCTACCCCAGTGGTTCACATGTCATTTAGTCAAACATGTCAGAGGGGAAGGGGAGGCTCCACAGAGCAACCCATCTCTCAGGGTAACCCAGCTATCATACACAAAAAGCCATCTATCGCAGCCACCGCCAGAGGGAGTGGAGAAAAACAAGCATCGCCTTTCATTCAGGATTTCTATACCCCATATCTGCTAGGGGTTTCACTCCTAGCCTCCTGAGAGCCTGTACCTGAAACTTTCAGCGAGCAGTATCTACTGTTCTCCCAGGTGATCTCGAGATACACCCTCATTATCCATATGTGGCATGGAGTCACTTCTGGCCCCCTCCCTTTGGTCCTCTCGTCTACTATCCCGAGCCTTGAGCACCTCCGCCCGTAAGTCCACCAATGGGTGTCGTCTTATCCCACGTGAATCCTCTGATCAATGCTCGCTCCTTTGCTCTGGCCTACACGCCCACATCTTTTGTCCACAGGGCCACCGATGGACTAATCTTGGCACTCCAGCGCATTGTTCTCCATCATCTGGCCAACACTATAGCTAAGTCTGCAAACCTAAAACCAATCTTACGTGCTTTATGTCTTGGGAATAATCCCAGAAGGTACACTTCAACAGTGCAGTGGAGCAAACGGGCCAACACCCCATTGAACGTAGTTATCGCAGAGTCCCAGAAGGAGCCCTACCCTGGACAGCTACACGTCATGTGTCCAAAGTCTCCCCCCGCAGAAACCCACACCTGGGGCAAGCCCCTGGCTCAACCCCATACATGATCTGCAATCGATGCGGGGTCAAATAAGTCGTGTGAACATAGGTACATTGTACATATTTACATTTTGTGTTTCTGGATATACACCTGGGGCTAGCCATAATCTTACAATTCTCTGGGTCTGAGAGATCCTTGCCCAGCAATACCTCCCACCTGTCACACGTTCTCACCAGTGGGTTCATGGCCAAACCCAGTTGCGCCTGGTAGAGCCACTTCCTGAGGTGACGTGCGGTGCCCAGTGTCACCAATGCCTGAAGCACCATATGTGTCTCGAGTCCCTGCTGGCAGTCAGGTCTCAATGCCCAAAACACTCGCATTAAGGCATGGTACTTCAGGAATTGTCCAGGGCTAACTCACCCTATGCCACCATGTCCCCCTATGGGATAAGCTCCCCCGTTGGTAACAATCCCCAACTGTGATCAGGCCCACTGTGGATCTTTCGGCTAACTTGCCCTGGGAATGGAAAGGAGGATCACCATGTGGCAGCCTCACCAGTGGCAAAGCCAGAGCATACTAGGAGCCCCAGCCATCCTCTTCAGACATCTCTGCCAGCTGTGCAACACCGCCTTCAGCAACACTCCTGACTGTGTAACCTTCTCTTTTGGGTTAAGGAGCCTTGCTATTAACATACACCTATTACTTGCCAACCCTGTGGGACTCAGCTCCTCAAGATTCTCACCATCCAACCATTAAGTTATCCATTGAAGCTGGGCTCCCAAGAAATATAATTAAAAAACGGGGGCACCCAAGCCCTCGTCATTCGGAGGTCTCTAAAGTACGGCCACAGACATTTCATTGCGTCCCCCATCCAATATCAGTTCCCAAAGCAATGTATCCAATTGATTATACCAAGAGCATGTTATCTGTACAGGGAGATTAACAAAGAAATACAGCAACTGGGGCTGCATAACCATTTTGAATCAAGATATTCTCGCCATCACTGGTAGTTTCAGGAAACGCCAAAACTAGACACAAGACATGAGAGAGCGAATCGCTGGTCCAAAATTACCTTCTTTAAGGTCTTTTAAATCGTTGTGGGAGTGCATTTGGCGATGCAGCATGCGCAACAAAATTAGTTTTATTCATTTATATGTTTACTTACCTCTAATCGGCCATAATCCATAGTTTATTCCCCACACCCTGCCCTTCCCCTTCTACATGTCAGTGCCCAGCAGCACTCCCACCATGGGCCGCTACTGTTTACTACTCATAACTGCCCTTTGTGAATACTGAAAGTCGTAAAGTTAGACTTTCGTCTCAGTTTACCTTTATGAGTCGGGCCCCATAATCCTGTTTTGTGGTTTCCTTCCATCGGTTTCATGGGAAAATTAAATCATACTTATTTAAATGTATTTAACAAATGAGTTATGGTGGTGTGTGTGGCCGATGGGGTTCTCATGACATACAGTGGTATTATAACAATTCAAAATAATGTTGTTTCCTTCTACAGTTTTGCATGCTATCAGAGAAAGCCTTCACAATATTCCTAAAAGCCCTGCATGAAAAATCAGCCTTCATTTAAAACATTTGATTCTCGACTCCTTTTTCTTTCAAACAACAATCTCTCTTCTTTCCTTACTTTACATGAATCCTCTCTCTGAGTACCGTCTACTCTAAATCAATTGCATGTTTGCCTTGATCCTTATTATTTTATCTCTGCAAATTGCCCACATTTTATTTCAAAGATCACAACCTCTCCTTTAAAAGTAATACCCCCTGCAGCCTAGCAACATCTAATCTCTTGTAGCTTGTCTATTAATATCGCCAACCAATGAATTAAGTTCCCCTACTCACCCTCTCCCTCTGAAGATCACACCTAGTGACCTAATGCCATCTACCAGATAGAAACTGGAGTAAAGGCATGGAATGGTTCCTGTAGAACACAAGACTAATCCCACTAACCAACAATAACAACAACAAAAATGAACCCTGGAACCCAGAGGATCACGCTGCCCTGCGTAAAACAAAACAATGCTTCGTCAGGGGTAGAAAGCACTATACAATGCAATCACAATACAACATATAATCCACTTTAAATAAATACCCTAACACTCAACAGTCAGTCAATTGTAGTATGTTTTATTGGCATTTAATGATAATGGTAGATTGTCTTACATAAGAGCATTTTGTTACATAATATAAGTCAGACTCAGGATCATTCATCTTTCATATATTCAACAGTGGAATTTAAACCAGATACAGTACACAATGAATGTAGGTGGTTTGTAAATTCTAAAAGAAGTGGTATGCACAGCACAGATTAAACATCAATCTGGGACAGGATTGCCAACACTACTTTTGTCTATATTGACCTTGTTCATCCCATGCTTCCAAACAGCGAATTAGTCTATTAATCTTTGCATCCAATCCCATATAATCATATTCTCAGGAATTGCTTCCTATATATATTTCCTAATGGAAGTGATATGGTAAATCTACCATCGCCAATATGCCTAGCAATGTAATCAATAGGATGTAGGTTAAAATGGGGAAAAAAGGCAAAACGTATAACAAAGAATCATCCCTGGGGGCTGAATACCAGTCAAATGTGTTAGAACTCACCGTGGTGTACCTACCCCAGTGGTTCACATGTCATTTAGTCAAACATGTCAGAGGGGAAGGGGAGGCTCCACAGAGCAACCCATCTCTCAGGGTAACCCAGCTATCATACACAAAAAGCCATCTATCGCAGCCACCGCCAGAGGGAGTGGAGAAAAACAAGCATCGCCTTTCATTCAGGATTTCTATACCCCATATCTGCTAGGGGTTTCACTCCTAGCCTCCTGAGAGCCTGTACCTGAAACTTTCAGCGAGCAGTATCTACTGTTCTCCCAGGTGATCTCGAGATACACCCTCATTATCCATATGTGGCATGGAGTCACTTCTGGCCCCCTCCCTTTGGTCCTCTCGTCTACTATCCCGAGCCTTGAGCACCTCCGCCCGTAAGTCCACCAATGGGTGTCGTCTTATCCCACGTGAATCCTCTGATCAATGCTCGCTCCTTTGCTCTGGCCTACACGCCCACATCTTTTGTCCACAGGGCCACCGATGGACTAATCTTGGCACTCCAGCGCATTGTTCTCCATCATCTGGCCAACACTATAGCTAAGTCTGCAAACCTAAAACCAATCTTACGTGCTTTATGTCTTGGGAATAATCCCAGAAGGTACACTTCAACAGTGCAGTGGAGCAAACGGGCCAACACCCCATTGAACGTAGTTATCGCAGAGTCCCAGAAGGAGCCCTACCCTGGACAGCTACACGTCATGTGTCCAAAGTCTCCCCCCGCAGAAACCCACACCTGGGGCAAGCCCCTGGCTCAACCCCATACATGATCTGCAATCGATGCGGGGTCAAATAAGTCGTGTGAACATAGGTACATTGTACATATTTACATTTTGTGTTTCTGGATATACACCTGGGGCTAGCCATAATCTTACAATTCTCTGGGTCTGAGAGATCCTTGCCCAGCAATACCTCCCACCTGTCACACGTTCTCACCAGTGGGTTCATGGCCAAACCCAGTTGCGCCTGGTAGAGCCACTTCCTGAGGTGACGTGCGGTGCCCAGTGTCACCAATGCCTGAAGCACCATATGTGTCTCGAGTCCCTGCTGGCAGTCAGGTCTCAATGCCCAAAACACTCGCATTAAGGCATGGTACTTCAGGAATTGTCCAGGGCTAACTCACCCTATGCCACCATGTCCCCCTATGGGATAAGCTCCCCCGTTGGTAACAATCCCCAACTGTGATCAGGCCCACTGTGGATCTTTCGGCTAACTTGCCCTGGGAATGGAAAGGAGGATCACCATGTGGCAGCCTCACCAGTGGCAAAGCCAGAGCATACTAGGAGCCCCAGCCATCCTCTTCAGACATCTCTGCCAGCTGTGCAACACCGCCTTCAGCAACACTCCTGACTGTGTAACCTTCTCTTTTGGGTTAAGGAGCCTTGCTATTAACATACACCTATTACTTGCCAACCCTGTGGGACTCAGCTCCTCAAGATTCTCACCATCCAACCATTAAGTTATCCATTGAAGCTGGGCTCCCAAGAAATATAATTAAAAAACGGGGGCACCCAAGCCCTCGTCATTCGGAGGTCTCTAAAGTACGGCCACAGACATTTCATTGCGTCCCCCATCCAATATCAGTTCCCAAAGCAATGTATCCAATTGATTATACCAAGAGCGTGTTATCTGTACAGGGAGATTAACAAAGAAATACAGCAACTGGGGCAGCATAACCATTTTGAATCAAGATATTCTCGCCATCACTGGTAGTTTCAGGAAACGCCAAAACTAGACACAAGACATGAGAGAGCGAATCGCTGGTCCAAAATTACCTTCTTTAAGGTCTTTTAAATCATAAAACACCTGGATACCCAAATATTTGAAGGACTTTGGCAACCACTACAACCTGGAGGACAAGCCCATTGGGTGGGATGCTCCCGCTGTCTTAGGGAATAAGTATGTTTTAAGTTTATTAATCCGAGTCTGACCAGGATCGCATAGTCCCCATGCAGAGTCAGTGCGTTCTTGACTACCCAGTAGCCATCCATTAAGCCCAGCAGCAGGTCGTCGTCATAGAGAGAAATAACATGTTTCCTTTTCTCTATTACAATACTGTGACCCACTCTTTTCTGTCAGAAAAGCTCTGCCACTGACTCTATGGCCTGGGAAAACAGAAGGGAAGAGAGAGGGCACCCCTGGCTAGTTCCCCAGAAGATCCCTTCTGTGGCAGAGATAACGCAACTAGTCTTAACTCTTGCCGTGGGGTATGTGTACAATAGCCAAACCCATATTATCCAACCAACACTCAGTTTCACCTATGCCATGACTATGTAGAGGAAATCCCATCTTATTGAGTTGAAAGCCTTTTCCAGGTCCACAGACATGATGAAGACATTTGGTCAGAGGCCAATATCCGATGATATAGGACATGATGTAGTCGCTGAAGCTTCAGTGAGGTTGACCTATGGGGAATAAATCCATTCTGACCACTGTGGGCAAGACTAGGCATATGTGGGAGCAACTGCAGCACCAACACTTTGCTAAGGATTTTAAAGTCCATGTTCAACATGGACAGGGGTGAAAGTCGGAGGTACGTGCTCCCAATATTTTTGACTTTGGATAGGGTACAACCAGAACATCTCTAGTTGAGTCCGGTAATGCACCCAGTTGCAGCGACTCGGCGTACAGGGACTCTATTCAAGGACAAAAACAACAGTTGATGGACAGAATGCAGAACAATGTCATGCATTCACCCCAGTACGGAGATCTGGGCCTAAATCCATCGTTTTTTTGCACCCCACACCACCCCAGTTCAGACATGGCCATATGCAAATCAGCCTTGACCCTGTGCCTCATGGGAACAGTCCAGCCCGAACTTCCAAGCCATGTCTTTCCTGGACCGGAATCAAGCATCCTAGGACCGGTTTCTGGCTATCAGACGTCTTCAGTCAGGATAGCTTGACTCCAGTGGTGTGGAGAGCATGGGACTCATGTCTGAGCATACCCATCCCACTCGGGGTGACAAATGCAAAAACAACAATTGGACAGAATGCAGAACAATGTCATACATTCACCCCAGTACAGAGATTTGGGCCTAAATCCATTGTTTTTTTGTACTCCTCACCACCCCAGTTCAGACATTGCCATATGCAAATCAGCCTTGACCCTGTGCTTCATGGGAACAGTCCAGCCCGAACTGCCAAGCCATGTCTTTCTTGGACCGGAATCAAGCATCCTAGGACCGGTTTCTGGCTATCAGCCGTCTTCAGCCAGGATAGCTTGACTCCAGTGGTGTGGAGAGCATGGGACTCACGTCTGAGCATACCCATCCCACTCGGGGTGACAAATGCAAAAACAACAATTGATGGTCAGAATGCAGAACAATGTCATACATTCACCCCTAGTACAGAGATCTGGGCCTAGATCCATCGTTTTTGTGCACTCCACACCACCCCAGTTCAGACATGGCCATATGCAAATCAGCCTTGACCCTGTGCCTCATGGGAACAGTCCAGCCCGAACTGCCAAGCCATGTCTTTCCTGGACCGGAATCAAGCATCCTAGGACCGGTTTCTGACTATCAGCCGTCTTCAGCCAGGATAGCTTTACTCCAGTGGTGTGGAGAGTATGGGACTCACGTCTGAGCATACGCATCCCACTCGGGGTGACAAATGTAAAAACAACAATTGATGGACAGAATGCAGAACAGTGTCATGCATTCACCCCAGTACAGAGATCTGGGCCTAAATTCATCGTTTTTTTGCACCCCACACCACCCCAGTTCAGACATGGCCATATGCAAATCAGCCTTGACCCTGTGCCTCATGGGAACAGTCCAGCCCGAACTTCCAAGCCATGTCTTTCCTGGACCGGAATCAAGCATCCTAGGACCGGTTTCTGGCTATCAGACGTCTTCAGTCAGGATAGCTTGACTCCAGTGGTGTGGAGAGCATGGGACTCATGTCTGAGCATACCCATCCCACTCAGGGTGACAAATGCAAAAACAACAATTGGACAGAATGCAGAACAATGTCATACGTTCACCCCTAGTACAGAGATCTGGGCCTAAATCCATTGTTTTTGTGCACTCCACACCACCCCAGTTCAGACATGGCCATATGCAAATCAGCCTTGACCCTGTGCCTCATGGGAACAGTCCAGCCCGAACTGCCAAGCCATGTCTTTCCTGGACCGGAATCAAGCATCCTAGGACCGGTTTCTGAGACTATCAGCCGTCTTCAGCCAGGATAGCTTGACTCCAGTGGTGTGGAGAGTATGGGACTCACGTCTAAGCATACGCATCCCACTCGGGGTGACAAATGTAAAAACAACAATTGATGGACAGAATGCAGAACAATGTCATACATGCACCCCAGTATAGAGATATGGGCCTAAATCTATGGATTTTTTGTACTCCACACCACCCCAGTTCAGACATGGCCATATGCAAATCAGCCTTGACCCTGTGCCTCATGGGAACAGTCCAGCCCGAACTGCCAAGCCATGTCTTTCCTGGACTGGAATCAAGCATCCTAGGACCGGTTTCTGGCTATCAGCAGTCTTCAGCCAGGATAGCTTGACTCCAGTGGTGTGGAGAGCATAGGACTCACGTCTGAGCATACCCATCCCACTCGGGGTGACAAATGCAAAAACAACAATTGATGGTCAAAAAAGTATTTAATCTTTTATCAAATTAAGTTAAAATGTTGGGTACAAGATGAACAACAATGGCGTAGAAGGGAAAATACATTAGTCTACACAGCCCTTACTACATCAATTGCTCAAGCTTTTCTACCTATCACAGAATTAATTAAACATTCAATGGTAGATAAAGCCACAGTCGACGTTTCGGTCTCTATTCTTTCATGTGAGAGACCATCCAAAGGACATGGATTTCATATCTTGAGTACCCTTGTTCATATAAGCGCACGGATCAGAGACTCGATTGCCTAGCGCTGCTGCCGGTTGAGTAATTAGCGGTTTACGGTGACGTGCCCTTATGGGAGCCAGCAGGTGTCCCGGGCAGGTAGGATGATTTGCACCGCAAAGGCTAAGAATTGCCGTAAGGAAGCCTTACACATTAGAAGGTATAATGGCATCTTCTTGCCAATGTTTCTCGGTAAGGTAGTTTGCTCTGGAAAAATGAGTCCGTAGAAAGTACTGCCATGCAAGGTGTCAGACATTGAACTTACTGAATGAAAGACATGCTTTCCAAAAGAGACCCACTCACATAATTATTGCATCTTCTTTTATTTATTCATTGTCTCAAATTGACTCAGCTCACTGACATATTTGGCTCGAAAGACTTGATCACAGATGACAAATGTCATATGCAATATATGATACGTGGTATTTTCCCAATATCCCTCCCGATTCATTGTTATGACAGCTGTATATGGGATTCAATCTGATCTAATTTCATTATAGTACTCTTTGTACTCTGGTGTGAAGCTGATGTTATGTTATATTAGCGGCATTTGTAAAGCACAACTGTTACCCGAGAGTGTTCTGGTGCTAACTACAGTCCTCCAGATGAAGCATTCATATGAGACCAAGGCTATACGTCAAAAAGCCAGGTTTTTAAAGCCTTCCTGAATGCCAGTAAATCAGTAATGTTTCTAAGGTGGAAAGGGAGGCCATTACATGCCTTGCTGCACCAGCCACAAAACTCCTGCCTTCCCAACTGTCTTTTTTTGAAATTGGAACTATTACCAATTTTGCTCCAAGGGAGAGAAATGGTCTTTTAGGCACATACCACTGAAATTGCCACTTCAGGTGGTCAGGACCTATACCCTGAAGGGCCTTGTAAACAGTACAAAGTGATTTAAACTGCATCCGTTTCTTAACTGGTACCCAGTGACGTCTTCCGATATCCCCATATTTAGAAGTCCCGGTGAGTAGTCTGGCGGCCGTGTTCTGTAAGAGTTGGAGTCTATGCAGAAACCGCTCCTGCATGTTCAGGTATGGACTATTGCAATAGTCTAACCTTGACATTGTTAATGTTCCTGAAACTGAAGCATAGCCATATTTAAGTAACTTCATATAATGACGGAACCTGCTTCCCTATTGCCTTGTACATATGTGTTCTCTAATAGGCTTAGTTTCTACATTTGTATATTATGCAACTGGGATATATTAAATCATTATCAATATTCTGCAGTTCTGAGCAATAAAACAATTTCCTAAATACCACCAGCTCTAACACATACACACATATAATGAATATTCAGCAGTCTTTGATGAATGGATCCTTTCTGTTTCCTCACGAGAGTATACCCAAACTTTATATGAAGAGTATTCTTTAACATCTTTGGGTATACTAGAGCCACTGTTCAAATAGTTCATATTTTGCTTCCCAAACACTACTTAATTTTCAGAATTCTTCTCTGTATTCCCAAGCTGTCCTCCAGTAAAATGTTAAGGAAAAAACAGCAGCTCTCCAAACAATTAACAAATCCAAGTAGCTAAGTCCTTGCTACAGAAACATAAGCTCACAATTGGCTAGCAAGAATGCCATGGGACAAGAGGAAACTTGCACCCAAAGAGCCACCACCTCCATATATGTGAGCATTCAAGAATTAATTGAAAATGTTTTGTTGTCAGGTGCTGTAGCATAGTACTTTCTCACAGACATGACGCCTTTTACCACGCGACATTCGCATTCTGTGAACACCACCAGCCTTTCCTTTCTCTGGATGAGCTTAGGGCAAGCATGTTTGTAGTACTACATCCACACACTAGTCGAGCTATGAAAGATGAGCCATGATTTTATTATTTTCCGTGTCCAGGAATGAGCAGGTCCAGGGGATCAGTTGGGTTCTTTGGGGTGTTATATTATTTGGTAAACTTATTAAAGTCTACTATATGTATTACTTCTAATCTATGTTCATTATCATCTCTTACTAGTTGGTAGACGACCTTGCTAGATGTCAAGTTTTATGCAGGAATCTGTGGCTACCTGAAAACCATTCCCTGTTCTTTTTCCAGTGTTTCATTATCTCATAGGCCTTTGCCACTACTACTGTAATCAAGGCAGCTTCAGAAATGAGAGGGTTTTGGGAGCACTCACCACTTGCCTTCATAACTGGTTGAACGACCTGAAAACTGCAGACTCCTCATCTCCTGAGAAGTGAATCCTGTAAATGGGAGTAGAGTGCATCTCACCACTGTTTGAAGAATAGGGATGGCATCCACTGTAGCCAAAGGCTGATAGAGGAATTGGCTGGATCCCATTATTGTGAGGTGAGCAGTGGTCTAACCTTGTGTCCCATTACCATGACGGAACATATTTAATTTATATATTTATTTATTTTCGTGATTTCATGTAGCACGGACATGGCCCATAGGCATCGTGGCACTTTATAAAAAGCAGAATCTATCAAGAACAATAGGAAATATATATGTAACATTAAAGGTGGAGAGAACACCAGGTTAGCCTTTCCATGATGTTGAACGCTTCACACATATTCATTGTAAAACATAGCAGAAACAATAGACGGTACAAAACGAGCACTTTTTGAAGGTGACCTGATACGTGGTTAGGCGGGGGATCAGCAAGAGAGAGTTCCATAATGTTGTGCCGCCTCTGGAGAAGGATTGGCTCATGTATTGCTCGTGCTTAAAGGTTAAAGGTGGGGGTTCGAGGAGGAGCAATTTAGCGTTTCATGAATTTTGGCGTGTACCTGAGATTTACAGTTTCTTGGAGATGGTACGAGGATAAAGGGCAGGGCAGAGCTTGATGAGTGATTCAGAGCGTTTTAAATTTAAGTCTCGCTTCTATGGGAAGCCGCTGAAGGGAGTGTAAAATGGGGGAGATTTGGTCAAATTTCTTGTGTCCTGCACGAAGTGGGCTGCTACATGTGGGACTGCTCTGAGAAGACCTAGGTTGGGGATGCTATAAATGAGTGCAATTCTATAGTCAAGTCTGGACAGCACAAGTGCCTGGACAATAGATTTAAGGTTGTGTGCTGGGATGAGTTTTTGATTCCGCAAACAAGCCTTAGTTGGAATTGGGTGCCCAATCCCATGTGAAATATGGTTTTGGCCGTTGAGACATTTGTCGAGGGTGAATTCCAGAGATCTGACATTCTATATGATGGAAGGGTGGCTGTCCATGTCCGGGAGGAGATCCATCTAGTCTTGGATCGGAAAGTTAACTTTCTCTCGAGAGATTAGAAGAAATTTAGTTTTCACTGGGTTTAGTTCGAAGTGGGTGCAGTCTTCAGGCATGAGACCTTCAAGTAGATGGGTGTCATCAGCGTGTAGGTGGAAGAGAACTCCTGAGTTCATAAGAATTGTGCAGAGAGATTCGAGGTAGAGGTTGAAAAGGGCCAGTGAGAGAATTGAATCTTGTTGGACCCCTTGTTGCAGGCTGACTTGATCTAAGATGGCATTCTTAATTTGTACAGTTTTATAAGGAATAGTTTACCATTTAAGTATGACACCATCAATACCATTCAATGCTTCAGGTTATCTTGCAGTGCCTGGTGGTTGAATGTTTCAAATGCCACGGAGATGTCAAGGAGCTCAAATAGACAGGAGCACCTTGTGTCTAGGATGCAGAGCACTTTGTCCACAATCCAAAGAATTGTAGTCTCAGTGCTGTGGGCCTGATGTTATTTTTCATATAGGTACCCCAATATAGGCTCAGGTAGCAACCTAACGTCTCACCTATATGTCCCCTGCCATTACACTACACAACAGTTCTTGGGGCTGACTTTTTACCTAGTTACGGTACTGCTAACAGGATGTGGGGTTTTCCCTGAAAACTAGCCTCATTCATTATGCATGAGTATTCTTGGAAACTCAGCAGGACTACCATCACCTGCATAATAACTATGTATAAGGGTCATTCCTTCTGTCATCCTAAGTCTGACATGACACAGCAAGGTAGATCCCCCGAGGGTACCACTTTGGGTATATAAACACCATGTGATTGCTGAGGCAGGGAGAGGAGAAAAAGGACTTCCATGACGACACAATGACGCAAGATGCTGAGGTTCCTGCACCTAGACACTCCAGCTCGCAGTGGTCTGATATCCCTCGCGGGTTGTCCATCTCAAGACCAAGACGTGGTCCCACAGTCTCTCACTTCAGGTAATGGGGTTGACTTTATCCTAGTGGGATTCTTGGCTTTACACCTACATACATGCTAGGTACAATTAGGTACAGCTAGTTAGGGTCGCATCGTAGGAGTACGCATTATTACTGTCATGTATTTTGGTTTAAAAATGTATCTTTATTACATTTTGTTTGCACAGTAATAACAAACAGGCAGGATAATACATTTTCCAAAGGTCTTCGGATATTTCTTCTTTGCAGCTAATTCGTAGTTACAGAGTCATTCAAGGGATCCGTCAACATAATCGGAACCAGCATATTTCCCGTATTATCTGCAAATCTGAGCATGGTCTTTGTCAGGCTTAATTGCATGTAAAGTTGGAGTATATTCTGGACTGTTACAACAAAACTCAGGTGATTCATCTGGTAACAGAATATATATCCTACATGGACTAAAGTTGGTGGCATTAATACAAAGCACAACACCCTGTACCCTTCCCTGACTGAGGTGTGACAGTGTAGATACAGTTTCCGATAGTGTAAAGGCATAACGTGCAGCCTATAACCTTAGCGTAAGCATTCAGTCCACCTTTGTGCTCATGACCGTTAGCAACTTGAACCCTGCCAACGTGGAGGGTAACATATCCCTAAATAAAGAAAACACTCTCCCTCCCCCTAAACCAAAATAAAGTAGAATGGTGGTGGTGTCAGATGTGCAGTGTATTGGACTAGTATGCCAGATTGGAGCAGAGGCACATGTTTCCGTATGGGTGGTGTCTATCTTCACCATGGAGCCAGCTGGGTGTGTTACGCAGAGCATTGCTGTAGTGTTGGTGATGTATGAACTAGAATGGAAAGAGATGCATATCTCTGATGGAAGGTGGGCACACTGCTAGGGGAAGCCCCTGAGCCAGATAGGAAACTAGTGGACCCCATTTATATTCAAAATGTTTGTAGTCGTCTCTGAAGATATCCGTCACTATCTCTAGACAAAGTATTCTCCAGATGCGAGCTTGCCACATCGGAAGGGTGGGGGCCGCTGCGATTTTGGCCGCCCTCGAACAGGACCATAGAATGGCCTTGTCCGCTTTGGTCTGGTGTGTCAGAGAAGGGTCCCTGATTCCCAGAAGCACCCTCTCAATAGTAGTTGGTATGGGATATCCCAAAATAGTTTTGATATGGGCTAGTATCTCCTCCCTGAAGGGTCTAAGCACAGGGCAGTCCCACCAAATATGTTGAAAGTTGCCAAGGAGGCCACAGCCCCTCCAGCACATATCAGATGTGTTTGGGAATATTCTTTTAAGCTTGGTTGGGTAGAGGTACCAATCCATCACAGTTTTTAGGTGAGCCTCCCGCAATTCCAGGGAGTGGTTGAATTTAGCTGTGTCTGACCATATCTCTGCCCATTCCCTTTCTTTTATGTCTCTCTGAGTTATTCCTTCCCACACGGCCATGTATCTCGGTCTCCGTGAAGGGGTGGAAGCAAGTAGCATCTTATATAGAAAAGAGATTGCCCCTTTCATAGAGAATACATTTTTCAAATTTAGTCTTCTCTCGTGTGGCAGCGTCATGGATCTGAGGTGTGAGAGCCCAGTGCTTGAGTTGAAGGTAGAGATAGTTCCTCCAGGCCTAAATGAAATTCTCTCTGACAGGTCTCAAAGGTTAAGATGTCATAGTTGTGAAATACATCTTGTAACATGAGGCATCCCCCCTCCTTCCAAGCATCAAGGGCCCTTCGCTGAGAGCTGGTGGGAATACCAGATTTAAGTGTATTGGCCTGTGTGGTGAGGGAAACTTAGTCTATTCAGCCCCCCCAGAAATGGACTCCCAAACCTTCAAAACAGTGCAGGTAGTGGTGCTAATATAGGCTTTGGCTGGCCTATCTTTTTTGGATTTCCATAATAAATCCTATATCGACCTCTCCGTAATGGCCCTATCCATATGTAACCAATGTTTTTCCGAAGCTCGTTTGGACCATTCCGTCGCTATCCGGAGTTGCACGGCCTTGCAGTAGAGGTCAAGATCAGGTAGTCCCACACCTCCCTTGTCTCTCGGTCGCCGTAGCATGTGAAACGATAGGCGCGCTCGTCCACCTTGCCAGACGAAGTGAGTAATTAGGGATTGCAGTTTAGGGAGGAGGTCTCTGTCAAGTTGTATAGGCAGTGCTTGGAAAAGATATAAGAATTTTGGGAGCACTGTCATTTTGATTGCGTGTATGCGGCCTAGCCAGGAAATGAACATTGGCTTCCATCGCTTGAGGTCCCCCTGGAGTTGGTGGAGGAGAGGAGGAAAATTGGCCTTATAGAGACCTTCCACAGTCGGATTCAACTGTACTCCCAAATGTTGAAGGGAACGCTTCGCCCACTGGAATGGGGTGCATTTCTTCAGTGTCTCCACCTCAGGTGTTGGTACTGTTAGGTTAAGGATAAGGGATTTGTCCACATAAATTTTGAAACCACCACTTGTTCAAATCTAGTTAATTCTAAATGTAATGCCGGGAGGGAGGATGTTGTTTTGGTCAGATAAAAAAGAATATCGTCTGCAAAGAGCAATAGTTTGTGATAGTCCCCTCCAAAGGGGAGCCCCGTTATCTTGGTGTTCTCCCGTATGTACATTGTGAGCGGCTTGATACTCCGGGCAAATAGTAAGGGTGACAGCAGGCACACTTGTCGCGTCACTCTAGTAAGGGAGAAGAAGTCGGACAGTGTACCATTTACCTGCACTTGAGAGCGGGGCGTAACATAATTGGCCCTGAGCATATTGATAAATGTATCTGCAAAGCCAAATCATTTAAGAGGAGCAAAAAGGAATGTCCAGTCCACCCTGTCAAGGCCTTTTCGGCATCCAGCCCTACTAACACTGCCGATATATTAGGTTTGGACACTTTCTCAATCAGGTGGATGGTTTGTCGAATGTTCTCGTGGGTTTGCCTGCCCTTTATAAAACCTGATTGGTCTGGGTGGATTAGGTCTGGCAGTAGTTCGTTCAGTTATTCGGCAAGTATGGCTGAGTATAGTTTTGCATCCAAGTGTAAGAGAGCAATAGGGCAATAGGAAGCGCATAAATGGGTCTTTTTCCGGCCTTAGGGATTGTTGAAGAGTTGCGTAAGGTGGGGGATGATTTTGGCCGCAAAGGCTTTATAAATAAGAGCTGTTATGCCATCGGGTCCTGGTGCTTTATTGGGCATAAGCAATTTAATTGCTTTACACACTTCGTCTCGCGTGATAGGGCCGTAAGGGTGTCATTATGGCTCTGAGTGACCTGTGGAAAAGACAGTGCCTGCAAATAGTCATGTTGTGCTGTGGGGTCTAGTCTTTCCTCTGTATGTAAATGCTCATAAAACCTTATAAAAATATTGGCCTTTCCTGCATCTGTAGACTCCAATCCCCCTTCTCTATCCTGTATATTCCCAATGAACTCCTGTTCCCACTTTTCCCTGAGTTACCTCGCTAGGTGTGTGCCAATTTTATTTCCCTGTGTGTAGGATATTTGGTGGAGTCGCAAAAGGGTGTATTCTGTTCTGTTATTATAGATCGCTTTAAGTTTCCCTCTCAAGGTGGTGAGTTTGCGTTTCTTGTCCCTGGTAGGGGTATTCTTGTGTGCCTTCTCCACCTAGTTCCGCCTCTAGGTCCACCCTTTCCTTGATTCTCTGTCTATTAAGTGTAGTGTTAAGCTTGAGGCATTTGCCCCTTATAATTTCTTTAAATGTATCGCAATTGTTGAAGATAGATGTGTCCTGTGGGAGTTATGATAAAAAAAATCTGTAATGGAGGTTCTCAGGGTGTCCCGCATCAGCCTATCTCTTTTGAGGGAAGCAGAGAAATACCATTTAGCTGTCTTTGGCGATGTGTTACTCCATCTAAGGCAGATTCAGACTGGGCAATGATCTGAACTTTAAATGTATCGCAATTGTTGAAGATAGATGTGTCTTGAGGGTAGTTAAGACTGAAAAATTCCGTGATGGAGGTTCTCAGGGCGTCCCGCTTCAGCCTATCTCTTGTGAGGGAGCCGGGGAGTACCATTTAGCGTTCTTGGGTGATGTGTTCTCCATCTAAGGCAGATTGAGGCTGTGCAATGATCTGAGATAGAAAGCGGAAAGATTTTCGCATCCTGGAGGGAACTCAACAGGCTCTGACTAGTAATAAAATAGTCTAACCTGGAGTAGGTGCGGTGTACATGAGAAAAAAGGTGTAATCTTTAGTTGTAGGGTAAAGTGTGTGCCTAGCGTCCCTGAGACCTAGGTCGTGTGTGGTCTGTTTCACTGCTGTAAGGGAAAGAGCTTGTCGAGGCTCTATGGGTATGTGTACTGTCTAGGTCTGCCTGCCAAGTGAGATTGAAATCCCCCATGAGGATTGACCGCCTTCTGCAAATTCTCCGATCTGTTTTAAAAGTGTAGTTAGGAAGGCCGGTTGGTCCACGTTGGGGTCATATGCTTTTATAAAAGTGAATATCTTTTCATTCAGCTTGCCCTTCACCATGATTAGGCGCCCATCTTTGTCGGCATGAACTGTCTCTGGTTGAAATTTGGTAGTTGTATGAAAAAGTAGAGCCACCCCTCGCTGCTTCGTCCCCTCTGAGGCTCTATAAATAAGGGGATATTGTTTGTGCTGCAACCGCATCTCTTCATCCCTTTTTAAATGTGTCTCTTAAAGGGCCACAATGTAAAAGTGGTGGTCAATAATTTACTACCAAACCTTTTGACGCTTAAGTGGAGAATTCAACCCCTTAACGTTCCAGGAATCTACTGTAATCACCATGACTCAGTGATTCCCCTCCTCCCTCCGTGTTCATGTCTGCTCCACCTCGGAGCCCGCCCCTGGCTCAGATCGCTAGTGGAGATTGCGCCCCACCCCTTTTGCTATCTCATATGCATGGCTGTATCTTAAACAGGTGTATGCTGATGCCCAATGCCTGACGTTCACCAACCACCATTTATACATGAAAACAACCCCCCTCCCCAAATAAATCAAAAAGAAAAACCCGAACAATACCAACATCAGCGAGAGTCAGGTATATGTAACGCCCTGATTGTAAACGGCGTTACCCTTGCGGGCTAGGCGGTGGAGATCGGAGCCGAAGTCCCTCTCCTATCCTCTCTTGAGTGTTCAAAGGGAAAGTTCACTATCTTCACATAATCTTTAAGGAGTGTGCGGATGCTCCCATCCTTAATGTATTAAGTCACTAACCTCTGATTCGCCATATTCAGGAGGGCCGTATGCTAACTTTGTGCTATGGTGATGCGGTCCCTTAATGGCTAGGTAAATATAGATCGGTGGGTGCCATCTCTACTGTCACTTGTGAGCCCCCCTCGAGGTCGTAGCACATTGGGATCTTCTTGGAGCGCTACTGTCCTTTCCCCCTGGTAGCCCCGGTGGGTAGACCTCCTCAACTGGGGGAAGGACCAACAGACCAAGACCCTCGTTGAGGTCAGTGACATGGCGAGTTTTATTGTCAAGTTAAAAGCTCAGGCCAAACGGGTAGGTCCATTTATATTTCACATGAGCCTCTTGAAGTTTTGTTGTTAGGAGTCGAAATTGGTGTCTTTGTGCCAACGTTGCCGGCGCTAGGTCCTGATATAGAGTGCATTTGTGTCCTTGGAATGAAACTTCTTCCTTCTTCCTGGCCCTCTGTAGGAGTGTTTCTTTGACTTTGAAGGAGTGAAATTTAACCAACACGTTGCGTGTCCTTCGCCTCTTATTCTCAGTCGGTCCCTCAACTCAGTGAACGCATTCCAATTTAATCTTGACCTGGCGCTGGCTAACAATCTCGGCAAAAAGACCTTTGAGGAACCCCTCAAGGTCCCGTCCCTCCACTCCCTCTGCTAGGTCTCATATCCGTATGTTGTCGCACCAAGCCCTATTTTCAAGATCTTCGGCTTTCAGCTGAGCCAGAGAGAGTTGTTGTTGAAGGTCTTGTAGCTTTTCGTGCGCTTCCATTGCATGCTTTTCCAATCCCTGGGTTTGTGTTTCCAGGTCTACCACCCTTGTGCCCACTGAATCAACATCTTGCTGCAGCGTGGTCATACGCGCGGATAGCTCAGTTCGGAGCTGATTGATGGAGGCTTTCATGTCTTGGTTTAGTTCAGCATGAAGCTCAGCCTTAAAATCGTGCAGGGAGGACAACAGTTCGTCTTTGGCGAGGGCCATGTTGGTCGTGGTTTCTCCCTGGTCAGGTGGCTGCCATTTGTCTGAGGGGTGGAAAAAAGTAGTGAACTTGGGTGGTGGTGGCATCTTCTTTGGTGGCATAGGTGCTTTCTCCTTGGCACCCTTTGAGTAGTAGAGCGTAGCATCTGAGTTGGAGGATAGGGGCCTCTTTACAAGCCGTAGTGGACACCTGAAATTTAGTTTGGCTACATCGAGGCTCTTCTGGTTCTTCTTTCCCGTTTTAGAGGCATATCAGTGCAGTGGCCGAGTGAGGGAGCTTCTACTGCAGGAAGTGCTGGTTGTACAGGGCCACATCAGGAGGTTCGCTTGTCCCCATAAGGCGCCAGCAGATAAGTGGTGTTGGGTTAGAGGGGCGTGACCTAGAGTTGTGTACTTCAGGGAACCATTAGCAGTTCGTGCCATCTGGCATCTTGATCATTGGGTAGCCACCATCTTAAAGTCAGGCAGGAGCAGGCGAATAGTTGGGGATTGACAATGCTTCACCTGAAAGCTTCAGGGGCACACCTCCAACAGTTGAGCCCCATGGGCTTCCCTCACAGGCCCTCCACTGTGGGTCTAATTCACCGGGGAACAGCAGCCCTCCCCCACTCATCTCCCCTCGCGCTGGTCGCGCAGCTTCCCGCCCGTCTGTAGCGCTTTGCAGTTGCTTTGATTGCTCACCATTTTGGAAGCCTGGAGTTGCAGGATGCCCGTAGGGTCGTGGATGCGCTGGGGAAGATGTCGATGGTCCCCCGCGGAGGAGCGCCCGCAGTTGATCGCCGCTGCCGATTCCATCAGGCGGACGCCATTTTGTTTGATCTGGCGGTCAGCATCGGCGGGATTCAACCAAGCTCACCAAGGCTGGAAAACGGTGTCATGGGGCCCCCTCGACTCCGCTGGTAGGTCTGGGAGCACTAGTGCATAGTGTGAGCGTGTTTGGCGTGCTCAGGAGTTTGCTGGACACTCAAGTCACCGGCGTGGGTCGGGAGTCGAGACGATTTACATCTGCTTGGTCATCTTGCCCGGCCACGGCCCCCCTGTCATATATTTTTATACCTGCCTGTATTTATTGTTTTAGCACTATGGTAGAAATCTACCATCCTTTTACTCTGTTGGTGCTTATAATAATTTATATCTATTTCTATCTAACGGTTGTTTCAGCACACCTATTTTACACTAGAATAACACTGGTTCAATAAATGCTTATTGAAAACGTCCCCACCGATTATTCTGGGTATCTCTCTGCGACAAAGCGAGCACAAATGACTGAGCGAAAAGTACTGTACTGTTTCCACGATCCCTGATGGGACAGAGTTGTCATGTTCGATAGTTGCCAAGAACTATTCTCTACTTAGTAAGAGGGGTTTCTAGTGGCACTGTGAGCTAGCTGGTATACAGGCAAACATACCCAGTGGGGGTGTCTGAAATCAGTCTGGACACCAAATCCCACAGTCTATGTTGGCTAAACATGCAGATCCTATATAGGTTTATAGGAACTACAAGACCTGGCGCCCAGCGTTGGTTTGGTACTTATTTAAGGGTCAAATCTGAGTAGTTCTGTTGTGCTAGTCTTAGAGACCCTAACTCACATTTTCCAAGAGATGTCTGGAGTGGGAAGGGAACTATCCGCCACAGCTGAATAGGCATATCCTAGGTATTGGCTGTAGGTTTATCAAGCTTGAAGGACAAATAGGTCCTATTATGCATAAAAACTTATCTCAGCTTCCTTGAAACTTTTTCCTTCTTCAAAATAATGGCTGACGAAGACACCGCTGCACCTGCACAACGTGCGGCTGCAGCAAGGGAGGGAGAAGATGAAATAAACATTTCAGAAAATGTCAGAATTGCCCTTACTTTAAAACTAGCAGACTATAGAGAGACAGCTAGGGGTGGGACAGTATCATTCGTGTTTGAGGCACACGAATCATACAGAACAGAGGTATTCTATTCATGGGTTAAATTCAAACAAGCAGATGCACAGACAAATACATTTCATTTTTATACTGAAGTTGAAGCACCAAATGAATACTGTCCGTATGGGTAAAATGCCCACTAAGAAAAGTGTTTTCTTATCTGCGCACTCCCTTATCTAGTACAAATTTGCAATTAATCAAACGTTTGCACAATGTTTGTGTGCTGCTTGGTTGTAAGGCAGCCAGCCCAAAATAACAATCAACCTCTGGTGGAAAATTCCACTAGTTTACCAAGCGCACTCCTGTGTATTTAAAGTATAACAAATATAAACAATTGATAACCTGAAGTATTATAATTAATCACTCAAAAAGAGAATTCTTCTTCCAAACCATATCTTTATGTAATCTTTTGCATGTAAATCTTATTTGTTTCAACAGGTCAATCTTAAATTGAATCAATACAAAATTTGAAAATTAACAGCTTGATATCACCAGAATACAAAATTACTGTGATGACTATAATGCGGAGAAATGTTTTGATGCCGTTGAAAACATAGTTGAGAAATAGGCCCAATGCATTTCGGGGGGTTCCCTTCTTCAGGGGCACTGCAAAAATAAGACAATATATAAATAATTCACATTTACCTTCCTTGTGTTTAACTAAAACTTCAAAAAACAGTTGATTAAATTGTATGCGAAGGCAGTTCATGAAAAACCAATGGTAGTACATATGCTTGTTCAGACATCTGATTTAACCAATTACTTTTGTGAAAGGTATAGACTGTAGACATCTTATCCAGGTCAAAAATAGAAAGAAAAGAGAGGTGAGAAATAAACTTGAGAGACTCCTCTACCGCAATTAATAGATGTTACAATAAGATGTTGTTTGCAAAAATCGGAGAGCAGCAAAATATGAACTCAATGCTGATAGCAAGAATATGCCACCATGCTGCTTGTATTATAAAGACAAAATTGTAGCTGTTGTACTCACATCTCAACTACTCGGTGTTATATAGAAGTATTCTGGTGCTCCGACATGTAGAATGATCAAATATGAGTCTTTCAGCTAAAAACCAGAACGACAAGATCCGTCTGTGTCAATAACTTGACTTCAATATATTCAGAGACCAGATGGAAAATCTACTCCTATGAGTATACACTTACTTGGTGCTATTATAGCTGTAACTGAAAATAGCTGAGCTCAGTGGAGTAGTATATGGAGACTGTATTCAGTCGTGCATGAACGCTAGAGCCATCTTTATTCAAGCGTGGACCAACCGCTGCGGGGAAACTCTTGGTACTCTACTATCTGTAGTACAAAAAGGAACAAAAGCACATGAGGAACTTCCCTTACAAGCTAAAAATTGTTAGTCCGGGAACCTACTACATAAATTAGACAAGAGAAGGTTCTTTCTGTCATGAGTGTCAGTGGTATCATTCTTAAATGCTGTCTAACTGTAACCAACATATAGCCATTAAGATATGTTCTTATGTTCTATGACCATGTTTTTCTATTATTTTGTCTACGGCGTTCACGCGCAATAGTGGATTACATCATGTAGTCCGGTTCCACTGTTTATTAAACCAACATGAACATAGTTGTACGCTTCTGATGTTTTACCATTCCAAGATGGGTGATCATTTTTAGTCCTATTACTCTGTCAACGGAGCTCACGCGGACGCACAATAGTGGACGACACAATGTGGTCTTGTTTCACTGTTTACCAAACAAACGTGGGTATATAACATCGCCGCACGCTACTTGAATTTTAATCCGTGGTGGAGTTTGGAGGTGCAATAGGTGTGAATTTGTGCAGCTAGAGGTGAGTCGATGTTCGGTTGAGTTAGTATTAGCATAGAGTTTGTGCAACTTTGCATTTTACAAGTAGATTTGCTTACTTTGCAGATTGAAACTAAGAAGCTTAGATTCCTACTGGTGAGGATCCACATAATTTTGGTGAGCGTACATATTTAAAGGGGCTCAGCCCAAAGGAGCATTTAAGATTAACACAGAGTTCTAGAACGTTTGGTTTTAAGCACTTGTTTTAGTGTTACATTTCAAGCTCAGCAGACTTATTTATAAAGAGGACATAATAGTAAATGGTTATCGAGAAATTTGGAAATTAGACTCTTTTGAAGCAACAGGAGGCGTTCTGTTCATTTGGGTAGGAGTCGACGTTTAGGTGTCTAATTACGATATAATAGTAGAACATATCTTAATGGCTACATGTTGGTTACAGTTAGACAGCATTTAAGAATGATACCACTGACACTCATGACAGAAAGAACCTTCTCTTGTCTAATTTATGTAGTAGGTTCCTGGACTAACAATTTTTAGCTTGTAAGGGAAGTTCCTCAAGTGCTTTTGTTCCTTTTTGTACTACAGATAGTAGAGTACCAAGAGTTTTTCCCGCAGCGGTTGGTCCACGCTTGAATAAAGATGGCTCTAGCGTTCATGCACGACTGAATACAGTCTCCATATACTACTCCACTGAGCTCAGCTATTTTCAGTTACAGCTATAATAGCACCAAGTAAGTGTATACTCATAGGAGTAGATTTTCCATCTGGTCTCTGAATATATTGAAGTCAAGTTATTGACACAGACGGATCTTGTCGTTTTGGTTTTTAGCTGAAAGACTCATATTTGATAATTCTACATGTCGGAGCACCGGAATACTTCTATATAACACCGAGTAGTTGAGATGTGAGTACAACAGCTACAATTTTGTCTTTATAATACAAGCAGCATGGTGGCATATTCTTGCTATCAGCATTGAGTTCATATTTTGCTGCTCTCCGATTTTTGCAAACAACATCTTATCGTAACATCTATTAATTGCGGTAGAGGAGTCTCTCAAGTTTATTTCTCACCTCTCTTTTCTTTCTATTTTTGACCTGGATAAGATGTCTACAGTCTATACCTTTCACAAAAGTAATTGGTTAAATCAGATGTCTGAACAAGCATATGTACTACCATTGTTTTTTCATGAACTGCCTTCGCATACAATTTAATCAACTGTTTTTTGAAGTTTTAGTTAAACACAAGGAAGGTAAATGTGAATTATTTATATATTGTCTTATTTTTGCAGTTCCACTGAAGAAGGGAACCCCCCGAAATGCATTGGGCCTATTTCTCAACTATGTTTTCAACGGCATCAAAACATTTCTCAGCATTATAGTCATCACAGTAATTTTGTATTCTGGTGATATCAAGCTGTTAATTTTCAACTTTTGTATTGATTCAATTTAAGATTGACATGTTGAAACAAATAAGATTTACATGCAAAAGATTACATAAAGATATGGTTTGGAAGAAGAATTCTCTTTTTGACTGATTAATTATAATACTTCAGGTTATCAATTGTTTATATTTGTTATACTTTAAACACACAGGAGTGCGCTTGGTAAACTAGTGGAATTTTCCACCAGAGGTTGATTGTAAAATGCCCACTAGACATGAGCAAATGCCATTCTGAATAGCTCAAAAAATAACACAGTTAGAGGCAGTGTTTCCACAAACAAGCCCTCAAGAAAAACACAGAATGCTAACAATCTGCTTGCCAAAGGGGATAGCTACCCAGATAGAAGATTGTACTGCTTGGGTTACAGTTTTCACTGCCATATAAACCAGAACTCATGGTATCTCTTCAGCAACAGTAATACCAGATGTATTAAGACTAATGCAGAATGAGTTTGGAGAGGATCCTGCTCTGAACTTAGGGATGAAATTGTTAGTAAATGTTGCCCAGGTATCAACTATTATATTAGCAAACATAAATGGGGAGGCAGCAGCAGTGGCAATACACCAACGCCCGAGCGATGTCACTCCTTTACAACAGGAACGTGAATTACCCAAAATTATCAACGATACCTATGCTGTATTAGGTAGGGATAGTTTGGGAGCTAGAGCAACAAAATCTCAACTCATGGGTGGTCCTGAAAAAGAGAACACCAAGCATGCACCTGATTCTTCCAAGAAGAAATGGGATAACGATAAAAAACAAAAGAATGGAGAAAATAGATCACAATCCAGGGGTGGGTCTCCTCAACAGGAGCCCTCTAAAAGGAGGTACAACCTTAGGAATCGTGATAACATTAAAAAACTTGACAGGTGTCAGGATATTGATACACGTTCCTCTCGTTCCTTTCAGGGTTCATAAAAAAACTCAGAGAAGGAAGGACAGTCAGTACACAGACAAGAAGAGAGTACAAAGTCCAGAGACATGCAACGTGCATCAGACTATACTTCCAGAAAAGAAGAGAAACCAAAATCAAAACCTCAATTTTATGGTTTAAATCTTTTATTGAAGTTTCAAAACAGGAAAAACATACAGACCACATTTCCCCCTCGGATGGAACAAAGTCAAGCTATTCTTGTGGGACCCGGTCAGAGATGTGTGGCAGTGAGAGTGACAAGTCCAGACATGTAGGGTCTCTGCAAAGGGGAAAAAAAGTCCAACCCCCCCCCCCACAAAACCTCCATTTTAAAAGAAGAAAGTAGCATGTCTTAAAGTTAGACATGCCCATAATTCTGAGGACTCAACTTCTGAATGGGGAATGGGCTCTGACGAGGCTACACAGTGCAGCAGAAGTAACAATAGCTCACCAGAACCTGATGGAATTTCTGGTGGCAGCGGATTTGAATGAACATATAACGGTGGAGACATCTGATACGAGGGTAAGTGTCCCACACAGGTTAGGTGAAATAACACTCCAAATGGAGGGGCACGAACCCAGAAAAATTAAAGATCTCTTTTGGGTGAACCTGACTCATGGCTATGACATCCTTTCAGCTGAAAAAGATTGGCCGCCTGAAATTGTTATGTATTGCCCAAAGGGAAAAACAGTAATTTTACCTGCTTTTTTTGTCCTCACTCCAATACTTAAAACATACATATATACAGGAGTGGGTGATCACACTTGCTCCAGCATTATATCGCAACTATGTTGGGTGGGATGCTGAATCACGTCACCATGTAATCCCAGTAAAAACTACTCCAACTCCACAGAGACAGTACCCAATACAACAAGTAGTGAAAAAAAAGGTCAGGCAGATCTTAGATCAACTTGAATACCAGGGTGTAATTGAAAGTTGCACCTCTTCAATGAATAATCTTTTGTTTCCTGTAATGAAACCAGACGATTGATACCGTCTAGTTTTAGATTACAGACATCTGAAAGCATGCACTAAAACATTTGCAGTACAGAATGCCCACAGTGCCGCATTAATGAATACCGTTGTGCGAAAGAAATACAAAACCACATATGATATCTCAAATGGATTTTTCTGCCAAAATATTGCACCTGAGAGCAGGTATTTGACAGCATTCTCAGCGCTCAGTTCCCAGCGTCAATTTTGTGAGCTCCCCCAAGGTATAAGAATAGCCCTGGGTGTTTTTCCGCTAGGGCAACAGAGTTACTCCAGAATTTGGATGAAGAGGCATTGTTCTATGAAGATTATATTTATCTGACGGATGGGATTTAAAGGATCACTTGACCAGGGTGAACAATATAATTGTGGGGTTCACCTCTGAGGGCTACAAATTTATTTGAAAAAATTCTAAAATAGCCCACCTCAATGTCCTATTTTAGGGGTATGAGCTTTCACGTGAAGAGACAAGCCTGGCACCTGAATTTTTAGAAAAGTGCCTGCTGCTCCAACTTCCTAAATATTTAAAAAACTTAAAATCCATATTGGGATTCTTGAATTTGGCAGAACATACATAAAACAAAAGTGAAACCTTTTTACAACCTAGTAAGACCTGATATTTCAGTTAGGCATTGGACACAGGAACACGCAGATATCCTTCATTCTCTACAAGCTGACATGATAGCTTCAAAACATCTACACACAATTGTAAACACCACAAAATTTGGTGATCAGTGTTATGGCGGGTCAATCAGGGTATACATACATAACCTTCAATGAAGACGAAACAGTACCCATAGCATACAAATTACCCTTGTACACAAACGCTGAAATGCATTTTGCTTCTACAGATAAAATTCTGACAGCAGTACAGACTGCTGTAGTGAGAGAAAGCAGTACAAAAGGGGGGTGCTGATGGACGGAGCATCTGAACCAATCAAACACCCACACCCAGTCAAGAGATCTGGGTTTAATCCATCACCGTTCTTTAGCCCACTCTGCCACCCCAGTTCAGACATGGCCGTATGCAAATCAGTCTGACCCTGTGCCTCATAGGAACAGTCCAGCCCGAACTGCCAAGTCATGCCTTCCCTGGACCAGAAACAAGCTTCAGAGGACCAATTTCTGGCATTTCAGTCGTCTTCAGCCCGGCTTGCTTGAATCCAGTGGCAAAGGGAGCAAGGGATTCACGTCTGAGCATACCCTGCCAATTTCTCCAGTATTCAATCTTTCATAGATTCACATGCTTGTATCTTCCCCGTCGTCATGGTGGGAGTCTCCCGGTAAATAATAAACATAGCAGTAGAAGAAAAACTGCCTGAAACCATAGAGTAGAGAAACCAGAGGGTAACCTCTCCTCCTCGTTATGTGGCCCAAACTACAGCCAATCAGCAACCAGCCCCAGCCTACACCATTCCCAGCAGAGCCACCATACCTCAGATTTCTAACCGCCTTCGTGTGAGAAGGAGTCTCCCTGAGCTCTGCTCAGTTTTTTCTCTCTCTTCACTGAACTTTTGACCTTTGTCAGTTGGAATCAGGTACTGTTTTTTCTTGTTGAAATTACTTCAGTCACGATGTCTGAAAGCTCTAAGAAGAGTCTTTTCAGAGCTTGCAGATCCTGTGGCAAGGCCAGACTTTTTTCTGAGGATCCTCACAAGGAATGCTTGTACTGCCTGTACCCCAAGCATATCCCTAAGGACTGCAAGTACTGCCAGAACTTCCCTCCCAAGACTCTGAGGGATAGGGAAGGGCGCCTCCTGATATGGCTTCAGAAAAGGAAGGTTCATGACTCTGAATCTGAAGGAGAAGCCATGGGACACTCCTCTAAGAAGTTAAGAGGGTCCTCTGAGGAAAAGGGAGATGTGAGGCAAAAAGCAGGAAAATCTAAGGAAGGTGGACCTTCTACTTCACTCCCTCCAACTCCTCTCAAGCCTTCCTCAGAAAAGAGGGCTCCGTCGTCGCTTCCGTCAACGAAATCTGTTAAAAATCCAGTCAGATCGACGACGAGATCGTCGACGACGGCGGCGAAGACCGTTCCGTCGACGATGGCGGCGACGACCGTTCCGTCGACGACCAGGACTAGTCCGTCGTCGACGACGACGACAACAGTCTCGATGTCGACAGCTTCGTCGACGACGATGACAACGATGACTCCGTCGACGGTGAGTGTTAAATCTTCGTCGACGGCGAGATCTTCGTCGACGAGCATCCCGTCGACGGCCCCGTCGACGATCCCGTCGACGGCGAATAAATCATTGAAGATGTCATCTCCAACGAAAATAACGTCAACTTACATTTCTGTTAAAAGGATTGCTCCGTCGACGGGGGTGTTAACGAGCAGGAAAGGAGAATTTTCCACGCCAAAGATATCACCTCTGCTGCCCTCCACCATTCTGGATGGCCAGGAATCAGAAGAAGAAGGATCTTTTGGAGCGGCGTACAGTCCTTCGCAGCTCCATATTAAGCATCAGGACACTGATGAGGAAGATCAACGGGAGGATTTTACCTTTACAGACCGGCCAGTCAGGGGCCAGATGAGATATGAGTCTTTTCACCAGGCCTATCACTATGATGATGATGAGGAGGAAGTGGATACGCCTGCGCGAGAGGAGGCAATGTCGGTGCCAATCTCTTTAATATCCGACTTAAGGAGCATGATAGACAGCTATTATCGTCGCTTTCCAGAAGATAATGCTTCCGCGGCCTCTGAGAAAGGCTCTCAACCTGTTAAAGAGGCGCCTATAACTCATCCACCTCCCCCTCCTCGGAAGGAGGTTCAAAACGTAATTACGATTCGCGATGACCTGAATGAGTCTGATCATGAGGAGGAAGAAGGAGAAATTAATCAGGATGAGGAAGTGGGAGACGAATGGAACCAGTATATTGCTCCAACGTCCCCGGCGTCACCCTTACCTCAGTCAAGTTCTCCCCCGGAGGATATAGCCAGCTTCCATGACCTGATGGAGAAAGCGGCTAAAAGGTTCAAGCTTTCTATGCCAGTCAAGGAAAACGATTGTTTCCTTTATGACTTTAAGGAGTCCTCCAGGAAATCGGTAAGAGCGATTCCTATCATTGAACATATCTGGGAGGAAGGACTCAAATTGATGAAGAATCCAGCTTCAGTCTCAGCATCCATACCCAAGCTGGACAAGAAGTATCGTGCTGTAGAGAAGGCTCCAGCATGTCTTATTGGACATCCTCGTCCAGACTCGGTGGTGACTCAGGCAGCCCAGAAGCGCTCCAAGAACCCGATGGCCACATGCGTGGCGCCCCCGATAAGGAGGGCAAGAAGATGGATGGCATAGGTAAGCGCTTTGCGGTGATGGCAGCGGCTTCCATCAAAGCTACCAACGCAATGGCTCTGCTGAGCCGGTTCAATAGACAGATGTGGTCGGACATCGCACCTTTCCTGTCGCACCTTCCGGAGGGCAAGAAAGAGGAGGCAACTACCATTCTTCAAGATGGAGCCAGAGCAGCGTCGGAGTCCATAGATGTGGCAATGGACATATCGTCTATAGCCTTTCGCCAGATGGCAGGGGCGGTAACCCTACGGAGGCAGGGATGGCTCAAGGCTACGTCTTTTCGACCGGAAGTCCAGTCTAAGATATTGGATATGCCATTTGATGGAGAAAGCCTTTTTGGAAAGCAGATTGATGAGGCATTACAGGGTATAAAAGCAGATACCGACACTGCTAGATCCTTGGGATCATTGCAACAAGGCCGTTATCAGTCCTTTCGCGGCCGAGGATCCAGAGGACACTTTCAAAAACAACGTTCCTCTTATCAATCTAATCGATACCAACCTTATAACCAGCAGGGTTACCGTCAGTATCCCTCCAACCAGCAATATCGGTCCTCAAACACTTCCTTCCAACAACAAGGAAGGAGAAAGTCCGCAGCCAGAGGGAAGCAAGACTCTGGTCGCAGACAGTGATGTTCCGCAGGCGCCTCCATTGCCGCTTCAGATCGACCAGTTCCACTACCTCTCTCAGTTTCTCCCGCATTGGCAGTCCATAACATCGGACAGATGGGTATTGGACATTATTACACAGGGTCACACCCTGGAATTCTCGCAAAAACCTCCAAATCGTCCACCCCTCTGCAGAGTTCATCAACACCTAACGGCTCTCAAAGCAGAGGTCTTATCACTCATTCTGAAAGGAGCGATAGAGGAAGTACCACCAGACCAGCGGGGAACAGGTTTTTATTCACACTTCTTCCTTATAAGGAAAAAGCAGTCATCAAAATGGAGACAGGTGCTGGACCTCAGAGATCTGAACATGTACATAAAAAAGATTTCTTTCCGTATGCTATCCTTGCAGGAAATTCTGCTACTGCTTCGCAAAGGAGACTACATGGTCTCTCTAGACCTGCTGGAGGCATACTTCCACATTCCGATACACGAAAAGCACAAAAAATATCTACGATTCATGGTGGCGGGGCGCCATTACCAGTTCAGAGTTTTACCTTTCGGACTGAAGTCCGCCCCCAGAGTCTTCACGAAATGCATGGCCCCTATAGCGGCGCACTTAAGGCAGCAAGGTCTACAGGTGTTCCCATACTTGGACGACTGGTTAGTAAAAGGACCATCGTTCCAAGCAACGCGGAGATCTCTACAGAAGTGCACGGAACTCTTCCAAAGACTAGGTCTACGAATAAACAAGGAAAAATCATCCTTTGTTCCGACCTGTGCTCTACAGTTCTTAGGAGCAATCCTGAAAACTCAGGAATTGAAGGCTTACCCCTCAGAGGAAAGGGTAACGACAATCTTGAAGCTGACTGCATCCCTAGCAGCAAAAAAGTTCACTTCCATCAGGATATTCAAATCATTACTGGGAATGATGTCCTCTTGCATTCCGCTGATCCCCAACTGCCGTTTACAAATGAGACCGTTACAGGAAGCCCTGGACAAGCAATGGGTCCAAGCCCTGGGTTCCTTCGACGACAAGCTGGTCATAACAGGTCAGATCAAGCGGGCATGTCATGGTGGGGTATCAGGGGCAACCTAACAAAGGGCCTCACATTCGAACCACAATCACCAAGCTACGTCATGACGTCAGACGCTTCATTGCGAGGCTGGGGGGCTCATTTGCAAGACCTGGAAATTCAAGGCCTTTGGTCTCCTCAAGAGGCGAAACGTCACATCAATCTCTTGGAATTGGAAGCAGTCTTCCTAGGCCTCCAGGCTTTCCTTCCCAGGATCCAAGGTTCATCAGTTTTAGTGCGGACAGACAGCACAACAACAATGTTTTACCTGCGCAAACAGGGTGGAACGAGATCAAAACCCTTGTCGATTCTAGCACAAAGAATCTGGAAATGGCTATTGTGCCAGAAAATAACACTGCAAGTAGAACATGTCCCAGGAGTAGACAACACAAAAGCGGATCGGTTAAGCAGGTCATCCGACATTTGCCACGAGTGGGAAATCAACCAGATCCAGCTGAATCGGATTTTCAAAGTGTGGGGCAAACCAGGTCTGGACCTGTTTGCAACTCAGAGCAACAAAAAATGCAGTCATTATGCCAGCAGGTTCCCTCAGCAGGATTCAAGGGGGAACGCTCTTCACCTCCGATGGACAGGGATGTTTGCCTATGCCTTCCCTCCTTTTCCCTTAATTCCCAGACTACTAAGGAAAATGAGAGCAGAACCTTGCCAGATAATACTGATAGCCCCGGCATGGCCGAGGCAGTTTTGGTATACAGAGCTTCTGCAGTTGTCGGTAGAACCGAGAATACAGCTCCCGATAACCAGAGATCTGATTTCAATGAACAGAGGCCAAGTACTTCATCCGCAACTGACCTCGCTAAGATTGTCTGCTTGGAACCTTTTGAGCACGAATTCCAGTCCCTAGATATCACCCCAGAATGTCGTGAAATACTGCAAAGTTCCGTGGCGCTGTCTACCAACAGGACTTATGTGGCAAAATGGAAGCGATTCTGTAGTTGGTGCGTGGCTAATGCACTGCATCCCTTAACGTCCTCGGCTGAGCAAATCCTTCCTTATTTACTGCATTTAGCCAGATCAGGACTGGCGCACTCATCTATAAAAGTTCATCTAGCTGCAATTTCCAGGTATAGAAGATCACCTGGATGCCCTTCCTTGTGGTCTAACAGACTAGTCAAGGAATTCTTGAAAGGGCTGTTCAGGAAGTTTCCTCCTGTCAAGCATCCTCCACCTTCATGGCAGCTTAACACAGTTTTGTCGCAGCTGATGAAAGCTCCCTTCGAGCCCATACACAAATCAGAATTGCAATTCTTGTCATGGAAAGTGGCTTTGCTATTGGCGCTCACGTCAGCCAGAAGAGTGAGTGAGATACAAGCCTTTTCCATATTGGACCCCTTCATTCAGTTCAGGCCGGATAAGGTGATGCTAAGAACTAACCCTAAATTTGTGCCTAAAATACCCTCTTATTTTCATTTGAATGAACCTATCATCCTGCCTACATATTTTAAGAATCCATCCACGGCGGCTGAAAAAGCTCTGCATACTTTGGATATTGGCAGATGCCTAAAATTTTACATTGAAAAGACAAAAAGCTTTCGCAAATCAAACCAACTGTTTGTTGCTTACTCAGGGGTCAGAAAAGGGCTGGCCCTTTCACGTTCCTCCATATCCAGATGGATTGCTTCCGCTATTTGCTTCTGTCATGAGAAAGCAGGAAGACCTCTCGACAGAAAAGTCCGTGCCCATGATACACGGAAAATGGCGACGTCTTCTGCATGGCTAGCAGGAGTACCCCTTCCAGACATATGTAGAGCAGCAACCTGGTCGACTGCTCATACATTCACCAAACATTACTGTCTGGACACGGAATGGACAGCAGACGCAGCAGTGGGACAGGCAGTCCTGCGACATCTCTTTAAATAAGGTACATCTTTATGAATTGTATTCTGCAATTTTCTTTTTACTGTATAATATGCTTTTCTCTTTACGCAAATAATTATAAGGACAATGTTTAATTGAACATGCCTTGGTATTGTGAAAAGTTCTTTTTAATAGAAGCAATTTATGGCACACAGCCCCGAGATAGGAAAGGGGTCTAGCCTAGAAACGCTCTAACTACAGGAACTGCTATCTAATCTGATACAAGCATGTGAATCTATGAAAGATTGAATACTGGAGAAAGAACTAGTTACTTACCTGTACACTATGGTTCTCCAGTATTATCTTTCATAGATTCACATGCGCCCGCCCGCCTCCCCGTTTCCTTTAGGTAGACCGCCTTTTATCTCTGGTTTTCCTGTATAGCTCACTCTTGGGCGGTAGGAAATCTGAGGTATGGTGGCTCTGCTGGGAATGGTGTAGGCTGGGGCTGGTTGCTGATTGGCTGTAGTTTGGGCCACATAACGAGGAGGAGAGGTTACCCTCTGGTTTCTCTACTCTATGGTTTCAGGCAGTTTTTCTTCTACTGCTATGTTTATTATTTACCGGGAGACTACGGGGGGGGGAAGATACAAGCATGTGAATCTATGAAAGATAATACTGGAGAACCATAGTGTACAGGTAAGTAACTAGTTCTTTAGGCGAACAAAGCGGTACAAAAGGGGGGTGGTGATGGACGGAGCATCTGAATCAATCAAACACTCACACCCAGTCAAGAGATCTGGGTTTAATCCATCACCGTTCTTTAGCCCACTCTCCCATCCCAGTTCAGACATGGCCATATGCAAACCAGTCTGACCCTGCGCCTCATGGGAACAGCCCAGTCCGAAATGCCAAGCGATGCCTTCCCAGGACCGGAAACAAGCTTCCGAGGACCGGTTTCTGGCATTTCAGCCGTCTTCAGCCCGTCTTGCTTGAATCCAGTGGCAAAGTGAGCTAGGGACTCACGTCTGAGCTTACCCTGCCAACTTATGGCGAACAAAGCGGTACAAAAGGGAGGTGGTGATGGACGGAGCATCTGAACCAATCAAACACTCACACTCAGTCAAGAGATCTGGGTTTAATCCATCACTGTTCTTTAGCCCACTCTGCCACCCCAGTTCAGACATGGCCATATGCAAATCAGTCTGACCCTGTGCCTCATGAGAACAGTCCAGCCCGAACAGCCGAGCCATGCCTTCCCTGGACCAGAAATAAGCTTCCGAGGACCGGTTTCTGGCATTTCAGCCGTCTTCAGCCCAGCTTGCTTGCATCCAGTGGCAAAGTGAGCAAGGGACTCAAGTCTGAGCATACCCTGCCAACTTATGGCGAACAAAGCGGTACAAAAGGGGGGTGGTGATGGACGGAGCATCTGAACCAATCAAACACTCACACCCAGTCAAGACATCTGGGTTTAATCCATCACCGTTCTTTAGCCCACTCTGCCACCCCAGTTCAGACATGACCATAGCAAATCAGTCTGACCCTGTGCCTCATGGGAACAGTCCAGCCCGAACTGCCAAGCCATGCCTTCCCTGGACCGGAAACAAGCTTCCGAGGACTGGTTTCTGGTATTTCAGCCGTCTTCAGCCCGGCTTGCTTGAATGTGAGAGAAAGAGCACTGGCTCAGGGGAAACTAGAAACTGTCATAAATTGAGTACCGACCTTAGACGCCTTTGCAAAAGCAAGCGTTCTGAATGATAAAGCTTTACATACAAGATGAATACAATGGGATAATTCTCTCACTGCAACAGATGTAGATTACAACTTTGACTCTACACTTAAGACACAAGCATTTCTGCAATATGAACAAGAATATTCTCTCCCGAATTAAATAATGCCTCTAAATCAATATGAATATATTATTTACACTGACGGTTCTGCTCAGCCGGCCATAGGTAGTAAACAACAAAACAGCACCACATGTGCTATTGTGAAGTGTCGTATGCAGGAAGGCAAGTTCCATCCTAGCAGTACGAAGACACAGGGCCAGATGTACGACCCTTTTTTTGCATCCGCAAATAGGAGAACCTCCCATTTGAGGCCACAAAAAGGGTAATAGCATGTACAAATGCTATTTTGCAAGTCCCAGACTCGCAAAATAGCATTTGTGACTCTCGCTATTAGGAAGGGGCATCCCTTCCTAATAGCAAGTCAATATTCTATGTACTAGTGTTTTGCAAATGCATTTGCGGCTGCAAAATACTCACACTTTACCACCTACTTCAAGTAGGTGGTAAACCACTCGCAAAGGGGAAGGGGTCTCCAGGGAACCCCTTCCTCTTTGTGAGTATGTTGGAAATTATTTATTTTTTAAGAACAGGCAGTGGCCCCAGAGACCACTGCCTGCCCTTAAAAAAATGAAACTGAAAAGTCTCATTTTCCTTTTTTAAATGCATCCCGTCTTCCTTTAAGAAAAATGAGCTCCATTTAAAAAAAAAGCTGCTTTATTAAAAAGCAGTCCCAGACATGCTGGTCTGCTGAGCCCAGCAGGCCACCATCCCATGGAGGGCTGTCACTCCCAATTGCCTCGCAAATTGCGAACGGCTCATTAATATTAATGAGCTTCGCAATTTACGACCACATTTGGAATCGCAAACAGTGTGAAATACACTATTGTACATCGGAAATTGCGCCTCACAAATTGCGACTCGCAAAAGAGTTGCAATTTGCGATGCACAATTTTCTTGGTGGTACATCTGGCCCACAGTCTTTAGGAGACTGCACAGCGCAGCTGGCAGAATTAAAAGCCCTGTTACTGGCACTAAGAAATACAGATCGAGAATTTCCCACACTGATTGTGTGCGATTCTTTTTACTGGGTCTGGTCATACAATCAATATCTATGGGAGACTGCGTTTACACGCTGGCAATACCACGCAGGTACAGAACAACGTGGTTGTTACAACGACCACGTTGTTACCACGCGTGCCTTTACATCGCAAGACGTTTCAACGACTTGCGCTAGGTGGCGTGCAACAACAGGGAATGTGTTGGATTTAAAATTCAACTCCTTCCCTGCTGTTGCGCTAACTAAAGTAAGAATAGTAATTGCTACTATTCCTAAGTCCTATACCTCGCGCAAGTTGTTGAAATGACTTGCGATGTAATGCCACGCGTAGTAACAATGTGGGCATTGTAACAACTGAGTTGTTACCTACCGTGTGGCAAAAGCACGCGTTTCTAATGTTCTACATTAATATCTACACTACTGGGGGTCAAAATGGGTTTAAAGACTCAAAAAGGTGGCACAATTAAGCATAAAATGCTAGGCGAACATGTAGCTAAGCTGAAAAATGAACTACAGAGAGCTCACGTGATACACACGCTGAGTCGTCAATGTGATGGCGTTCATGTTGAAGGGAATTCATTGGCCGATGAATCCGCAAAAGGGGCAGTACGAACTGCTGCCGTAGCTGCAATCAATCATTCCAAAATGAGAAGAAACAGACAGATAATGGTAGCTGTCATTGCCTTATGTAAATTCAGCACAGCCTTACGAAAGGCTTTCCACTCAAGAAATCCTACGAGTTAAATGCAAAAAATATTCTGTATGCAAAAATTCCAGGAGTAGGGGATAGAGTAAAGGTGCTAAAAACTGGAGTATGGATAATTGAAGGTAAGTAAATGATTTAATAAATAAAATGAATTTCGTAGCGCACCCTGTATCACATTTTGCGATGCAGGGTGCGCTATGAAATTCATTTTATTTATTAAATTGTTTACTTACCTTCAATTATCCATACTCCAGTTTTTAGCAGACCCCCCTGCCCACCCCCCCCCCACCCCGCCTCTCTGCCCCACTGAAACTCCCTGGCGGGCTGCGGCTGCCTACAATCGGATGAGACTTACAAGTACATTGTGGTGGCAATGGATTCACGCTCTAGATTTCTGTGGGTTTAGCCCCAGCACTCGGCTGACGCTCGAACTGTTAAGAAAGATTTGCGAGTCTTTAAAGGAACATATGCAGTTGGCATATTACATTCTGATCGCGGCCCCACATTTAGCTCTAGGGCTTACAAGGAAGCCACGAGAATTTTGGGTTTTTAACTGTGGCACTCCTCTCTGTACCATTCTGAGGGAAATTCGGTTGTGGAGAGGAAAAAGGGCACCTAATAATATGCCAAGAAGTTCCCTAGGTGGTGTTACTTCTTACGAAGTTCTGTTTGGGACGAGAATGTGGGTACTTGCTCTTGATTTGGAAAGCACAGTGGCGGGTGAAAAACCATTTGACATCAATGAACGTTTGGCTGTTTTACAGGATCTCAAAGAATTCCGGGCACTACAAAGCAACGTGCCAGTAAAACGCTCCGCCACTGGGGAAGTCACATCAGTCACTACATGATCTGCCTGGATCCCAAAAGTTAGGGATCTGTTCAGAAAAAATATTGTGGACAAGAAAGAATTTGGGCCGTCATACAGAAAGTCTGTACTTGTCCTGGCTGTCGAAGGTACAAGAACAGTACTTCTTCTGCCTCTTGCCGGAAATAAAGATAAGAGATTCGTCATTCATTGATGTGATCAAACCACACTATGAGGCCGATACTGAATAGTAGGCCTCGTGGGCTTCTGGGCAGCTGATGCTCTCCTCTCCCTACCATGCACGAAGTTCAGACAGAAAGACTCCTAACATTCGAAGAGTCACCAATACAAAGTAATGTGCTTACCAATAGTGAAATGGAACTCGTTCCTGTTGAAACAGAAAATCAAAGCACAAATAAAAGACAAATATCACTTCGGCCTAACACTGAAATCTACATCAACAAAACCTGTGGAGCTACAAAAAATAGATCGAACGACATCTGGCTACTTTGATTTTGATTCCTTCTCTCTGGATCGCACTGAACCTGAAACAACACCAGCTCGAGTTTCCCGTAAGCAACAACTTCATGATTTCTACACTTTTCTGAAAAAGACTTACCTGACCATGGCTACAACTCTAGATAATAACTGGAATGGTGTTTTTTCTATTCTGGATTGGCCTAGTGACTGTCCTCTGCTTTACTCATGAATAGAAACTATCTCCCAGAATGTTCTGCAGTATCAAATGGGAACTTGGTCCTGAAACCTCATACGTCATCTCATCGTGAACAAAGAGACCTGTACTTCATGAACATTACAGCTGTTCCAATTCCTGATGGTATAGTTTGGGACGGAGTTTCATATCATCTATTTGGTCCTACAGAGATTTTGAAAATACCACATGTATTTAAAATTTCTCCAAATTATAACATTACCTCCGGTACATTTTCTGACGATTGGGACAATGAAACTGTAAATAATATGTTGTCTGATTTGGAACAATCCGCTGCATTTTTAAGCACTGAAATGTTAGAGGACACATCTGATTTTTTGATACATGCCACCAATGGGAACATTGCCCAACACCACCAAAAAGTAGTTAGAGAATGTTTGCACAGAAATTTTCTTAGTTTTCAGGGTTTAATACTTCTGACTCGACCCTATTTTATTATAAGGTTGCACCTACAACTGCACAGAAAAATATGCTAACTAACACCAAACAGATTTATTCTGCATCCTTTATTTCCCAACTGTCTGAATAGGGTTTCGACTTATCGAAGAACACTATAGACATAAAATCAGTCTGGTGTTTGAAGGAATGGCAGTTTCAGGGAACAGAAGCACTATTTTGAGCGTGCCTCATTCCACAGCAGATCATATTTCTGAACGACACTGCAACACAAATATTTGAATACACCTCAGATTCCCTCACCATCACACTTTGAGGGGTTGCAAAACTTTACATCACCTGGAGGGGATACAATAGATGACAGCATACATTATAATTTACCAGACCCCAATTGGAAGGGATGGTTAGTTTGGCCTACAGACACAAATAGATGTCAGACAAGATTCAGAGGTACCACCAAAGGGTTTAGCAGCCATAGGCTGGAAAAACGCTATGTACAAAGAGTACATCCCGGGATTATGACATCATACAGTGTTGGGTAGTTATGCCTCGATTGGCTAAAAGCCTCAACACTGTCCCAGGTAAAACCACACTTATCCGTACTATCAGAAGACATGGATCTAAGGGACTTTTCATTAGGTCCCCGAAAGCCACATCAGAAACATTTCTTATACGCTGTTTATAATGAAATATGAAAGATCTCTCAACAAGAAGCCGTGGAGAGACTACATGAAATAGAATTAACCAAGAAAAAGCGTTAGCTGTAGTTGGTAATGGTATGACTACATTAACATCCAGGATTTATTCACTGGGCAACATTGTATCTTCTGCTATAGATACACTAGAACAGGATTTGTCCATACTATAGCACGGCAGTCTCAGCTACATTCTATTATGTTATTAAGCTGTACGCTAAAATCATTGTGTTCCGGTTATGTGCCTTGGCGATTTATCAATAGTATGTCCTTGTTCTCTGCATACAATCTAACTAAAAACCAGATAACTATGGCACAAAGGAGAGCAAAATATACAGTACTGCATATTAAAAAACGGGACTAATTACCTTTTACTGTGGCAGAGTCACCATCCACAGAATGGTTAATTCATAGCCATATAACATTACCGGTCACAACTTTTCAGTTTCAGTATGGCCTAGAACAACAACAGGCAGGCAGATGTGAATCAATGTGTAGGGAATTCATCAAGGAATCTTGGGAACTGCTCTACAGATTTCGATGCAGGAGTGGGGACATGGAAGTGTTTCTAAGCGGTACAAACTGTTAGAACGCTTAAAGTGGAACTTTTACATGCCAGGATATCATGCTTCAACGGGCCTGTAATGGTTCCGTTGTAAACTTATCCTGTCATCTAAAATGGTCTCCAGATGCAGTGATTAATCCAGTGTTCAAATTGCTTTAAAATGGGAGTTACTTGATGCTAAATGCTCAAGGTTGTTGTGGGATGCTTCCGGGCATTGCATATTTTGTCACTGTAGACTCCATGGTTACTTGTTTTAGGCAAGTATTCTTTCCTCTGACCCACACAGTCAGGAAGTTACCGTTATTGCCTTCGTTGAATGTTTCTTTTACACTGTTTGATACCCTGAGCCAGATGAAAGCCATGCTTTTCCAGGAAACGGTATCCTTAACCTCCGCTCAAGAGACTTTTGATCTCCAGGCCGCAAAGTCCTCAGCTGCTGTACTGCCACTAGTATGAACAAACTGCCCTTTCCATTTCACAGAAATGGTACAACTTTTCTTTACCATGTCTGATACAACAGGTATGGTATACCTATTTAAGACCATAGGTTCTGGACTGTTAAGCACCTTTCAGACTGTCTTCGGAGTGATTCCAAACTTCATACACCCCACATTCAGAAGCATTTTTGGAGGACTTCTGCTGATCCTGTTCCCTTAGCAGAAATCCTGATTGTAATTTTTCTGCTACGCAATGGACGTCCCAGTCACCAATGAGATGGAAAAAACTCTCCTGGAGCGCAGATACCGTGATAGCATGGTACTCTATCTGGGTATACCTCGCCTTTGCGAACTGAGCGAGTCTTTGGTCCTGTCATTTAGACCAGTCTGGATCTACTGTGTTTTGCCTGTCCTCAGATGCTGTTGTGAATCTGCTTTTCACAAAAAGGATAGATCCTAACCACAGCCCTCCCCTGGACCAAGGCAAAACCCAACACTACCCCAAGGCGAGGTAATAACACCAATTCAAATGGAATATAACACATATACATTTATCAATACACCACTTCATCAAAGGCAGGCCGAATGCATTAGTTATGGCAGACTCCCAAGTAACAAATGGATAATTGGAATAAACGGTCAAAATAGGATGAAATATGTATATGTAGCAATGAATGGAAAAGGAATAAGAAAAGAGTGGCAAAGAATAGAAAGAAATAAGAAAAGATTTGGCTTAGGATCACCTCACTGACTGATTCAGCAATAGCCTGCCAGCCCAAGCTGAGGGGAGTCCGGTTCTGCAGCCTCGACAAGGGTTCATTCAGGACACAAATTCCTTCGCTGTCTACAGCAATACGTCTATTCTGTGGTGAACTTACATCTGGCCCGTGAAGGCCTCTCGCTTTAATTCTATTTCTAACATAAAATAAAGCTTCTAGAAGGCCTTGCCCCTCTCTCATTGGAAAACCGGGCTGGCTCGTACCAGTCCAGGTCAAGGTCAAGACAGGTGCTGGCCAAGCCTCTGTATTTTGGCTTTGAGGCGGAGTTTGTACATTCCACAAATAATATCCAGTTTGCTCTGGTCAGTGAGGTGCAGAAAACAAGTAAGGAGCAAAACATGCCCTCCTCACCTTGTAATGCACAGAAAATGGCGACAGTCGAGAAAATGGAGTCAGTTATGCAAGCGCTGTCATGCACATAAAGAAGCTTAAAGTAGAGCAAGATTTGTAAGCAAGGTGACATGAGATCATGTCAAAGCCAATAGCAAGCACTGCCTGAAGCAATGACATGAAGCCATGTCAAAATCAATGGTAAGAGCTCATATCAAAAGGTACTATTCTACATAATTGTTCTCACTAGGCAGGTATATATATATATATATATATATATATATATATATATATATATATATATATATATATATATATATATATATATATATATATATATATATATATATATATCCAACACGCAGGAACCCCAAATAAAGAACCACCACAGGAAACTTGATTTGCTCACAATTGTAATGGCAGCTTGCAGACAGGAAACTATACAGAGCACTTCATTTATCATCCGACGCCATACGCGTTTCAGGAGTAAAATCCCTTCTTCAGTGGCGTGTAAAAGGCGCGACGAAAGTGCATGTACGTGCGCACAGTTTAATTAATAGCACCTGGCTGAAATGGGCGTCACCACCCCAATTGCCTTCTGGATGCTGTAGTGCGCACATCGTCATCCCCAGTGGGTGCGCTTTCAAAGTCCCATTACATCAGTATTCATCCTTTCGGCAAATGAAAACCTCAATTAGGCTCCTGCCCCGCTTTTCAACTGTCACTGCTGAGCCTCGGGATGGCAACACCCTGCATGAGTGCCAGCCCGATTTTCCTTCCGTTTCTTGCTTCACCAGATGGTGTTGTCACGGACCCCCACACAGGGTTGGGCAGTTCTTCACGGCCGGGTCAAGCCGTAACAAATCCAACACGCAGGAACCCCAAATAAAGAACCAGGTATATATAGTTAGGATTAATTCCCTATGGGATTTTTGAAAATTCTATGTCTAATAACTTTGGCGTTTGAGGACGGAATCGGCTGAAATTTTCAGGAAAATGGCACATTTTGTTTCTGAGCAGCCCCTGAAAATTTGGTGGGGTTTCGTCAAGGGGGGGCTGAGAAAAAAGGGGGGTCCCAAAACGCGTTTTTCCCATTCATTTTTCCATAGGGCGGTTGGACTCACTTTTAGCTCGAACGGCTGAATGGATTTGCACGAAACTTGGCAAAATTGTAGGGACTGTTAGCCCGATGTGCCTTTGCTAGGTCTCAATATATGTGCTCCAGTAGTTTTTGAGAAATGAACGTTCAAAACAAGATATATATCTGTAACAGCGCTCCGGGCAGCGATCCGGTCCGCTTACTTTTCGCGAAACGGAACTTTGCGCGCAGAAAGCTGATTGGCTCTCCGGTGTCTGTCAACATTCTAAACAGTCCGGAGCGGCCGCCATCTTATCTCTCGGTAGGATCGAGAGAGAAGAAGAGGTGAAAAACGAAGGGGGAATTTATTGAAAGGGGGCAAGGTATACCCCTCTTGACCCCCTAGGAATGTTGTTGGGGTTATTAAAGGGTCCCGTGGGGAAAATAAAAAAAAATGATTTTTCACGGTAGAAGCGCTTCACGGGCCGCGAACTGGGCCGCAAACTGGTAGCGAAACGGGAATTCGCCATTTTGTGCTTCGTTTTAATTGTTTAGAGACAAAAATTATCGCCGCACATCGGCCACAATGCATGAATATCGCTGAAAAGTCAGCGATATTCATGCATTATCCAGCAAATGCTCTTAGCCATGTTATCCACCTTCCATTAGATAACATGGCTAAAAACTGCTCTGTGCGTGAGCTTTTTTTTTTTTTTTTGCTGCGTGACGTTTGTTAACGTTCGATTCGATGGAAATCAGGAAGTGTTGACCACCATTTTGTCACTGCGAGTAAATATTTTGTTATAAATGAATCCTTATTGATAAACATTGTCTGCGCCATCTTGCGTTTTTGTCCAATGCCACAATTTTGTCGTGCACGGCAGCCATTTTAGATGCCTTGACCAGGGCCACTCTCTGCACGCCGCCGATCCTCAGCATGGCTCCCCACCCTCGCAAGCATCTCCCCCACGCACTGGTCACCCCCGCTCTCTCTCTCATGCATGGGACATATACTTCCCCCCATCTGCGCTGCTCTTCTCTGAGAATCACACCCTGTGCCCGCCCGACACCTCCTTTTCACCCTATTCACTACCGCACCCTCTGACACTCCTCTTCCTCTGTGTCCGATTGTCCAGGCCGGACCTAGGCTATCACCTAGCCCTGCGGATGTAGTTTATGGCCCCAGCTGTAGAGTATCCAGACATGCCAACCCTCCCGATTCAGGCGTGAGACTACTGATTTCAGTGCTAGTCTTTCGCTTCCCGATTCCTGCAAGGAAAAACCCGGGGGCATATTACCAACAACTAGCGGTAATTTTTGTCTCTAACTTGTTTAGAGACAAAAATTATCGCCGCACTTCGGCGAATTTTATCGCACATAAACCTTGCTATTAGCAAGGTTTATCGCAAATGCGATAAAAAACGGCCGCAATGCATGAATATCGTTGAAAAGTCAGCGATATTCATGCATTATCCAGCAAATGCTTTTAGCCATGTTATCCACGTCCCATTTTATAACATGGCTAAAACTGCTCAGGGCAGGTGTTAGGTTTTGGTAATAGGAGATAGCGATGGTTAGGGACTGTTTCCAGTCGCTAAAATCTTGGTACGCCCACTTTGCATGTCATTAGTGATAAATATCACTGATATGCAAAGCGGGGCCCAAGATGGTCACTATCTCCTTTTAGCTGTCACTAACTGGTGTTAGCGACAGCTTGGTAATAGGGAGATAATTGTATCTCTTTTTTTTTTGGCTTTTAAAGCCAAAAAAGCGGAAATAAACCCCCTTGATAATATGCCCCATGATTTCTCGGGGGTTTCAGCTGACAGGGCTTGGTATTGTGTTACGTGCTAATTCTTCCAGGAAACGTCAGAGGGTCGATGCAGGGGTTCTAGAAGGGGTGATAAACCATTTAAGCCTCATGAACAAGCGCATGGTCTTTTAAAGATTTGTGAAGTACTCGGGGCGGCGGTGTGTGTGTGCCCTCTTTCAGGAGCGGGCGGGGGGGCACTGCCAGCAACTTGCCAGGCCAGGCAGTGTTCAACACGTGCATCACCCTTTCTCTGCCTGCTATTGCGCTCCATGCTTCGGAAAGGTAAGAAAAAGAACGTGCATTTGAGTTTGAAATGTCCGATCTTGTAGCAGTACACTTGCAAAGCCCACACATGACAATAACCCGATTCAAGGCCCCATTCACCCGATTTTTTAAACATATATAGCACTCCAACAAAGTTAGATTTTAAAACTTTATTAACATTTAAATATAACCAACGCAACAAAAACTGTAAATATATTTAACCATTTTTTGAAATTAACCAGAACTATAACGATAACAACAACAACAACAACAATAATATAACTTTTATGCCTAAATTACGCAAACATTTAGCTAATCTGCTAAAGGGGGGAGTCGACATTTCTTTACAATAATCAATAATGAAAAATCCACATCAATAGGGTTGTCCGTTTTCTCGATGCAGCACTATAGTGCAACATACACAGCACCTGGGGTGTCAAGAGTGAACAGGTCTTTCTTTGTTCCTTAAGATGTTATCTGTGTCAACCTCTTCCGAGAATGCTGATGCGTTAGGATTTCCTTGTGTTTCTTAATAGCATTGGTGTCTGTACACTTCTTTGTCAATTCTGTCAAGATGATAACTGCTTCATAAACAGACGATATCTTTGTTTAGTCATTAGTGTTAAGTGTGTCTGAAACTACAGTGCCCTTCTGTTTTTTTTTCTTCAGGCTCTACAGAGTTTTGTGTGTTGTTCTTTTCAGCGACAATTATTCCAGAGGTTTCAGGTTCACTTGTTTTGTCCTGCAGTGAGTTAACAGCTTTAGAGAGTTCATGTTTATTTGCTATGTCCTGCTGTTCGTCAACTGCTTCAGAGACGTCAGCCTCATTTGTTATGTTTCAGTAGATCCTGGATCTGCCCGGCCGTGCCCAAAATGGCGCCGGTGTAAATGGGACTCGTAACTGCTTGTTGTGTACTGGTTGCCCAACCTTGATATCACGAGATACATATGCAGTTTTGAAGCACATGGCGGAGGCTTGTCTGCTGTAGTGGGGCGCCCCTTTATCGTTTCAGTCGCCATTCCGCCCGCTTTTGCTACTCTGTGCCTTTTCCGCCATTCAGCTGTTTACCGCCCGCTCTTACGGCTACAGCGTCTCGCTCACCATGTAGTTGAGTTGCTCCCACTCTTGCGGTGCAGCGATAGGCGGCTTCCACAGGACTCTTAAAATGGCGGTCGGCTCTTCGGATTTGGGCCTGGTCCAGTAAAATGGCCCTGGGACACCTTGGAACTCGGACGCTTGTCTGCCAGGGCTTGGGTTCCATTCTCGAAAGCGTCCCCTCAGCCTTGAAGATTGTACAAAAGTCTTGGGGGCCGTCGACTCCCGCAGGCTTCCGGTGGGGAGCGGCTGCCATGATTGCTTGCGGAATGGCCACGACGGAGCTACGAGATGGTGGTGCTCTCATGGTGACGCCAGCTTCAGTCTGAAACATCCAGAAACAAGGTGGGGCTTTCATCGTTTGGGAAAAAAAATGTTTTAATCCAATGAAAAGTGTTATTTTTAGGTCACATGACCTAGTCTTACATAATTAGGAAAAGAAAAGTAAAATGAACCAATGAAAAGTTTTATTAACAAGTCACATGACCTGTTATGCTTACGTTACGCGCTGCGCGGCGCGCTCTGGATCGTTTCCGGGAAGCTGCGCCTTGCGCACCGGAGCACTTCCGGGTGCGCTAACGCGTCACGTCATATGACGCATTACGCGACAATGCAGGTCCAGAATATAGTCAAAATGTCTCCACCAACCAGCGGTCGGAATACAACCGCTTTCAGCAGTCCAAAAAGTTCGGTTAAATCTTAAGAGCGGGAGCAACTCAACTACATGGTGAGCGAGACGTTGTAGTCGCAAGAGCGGGCGGTAAACAGCTGAATGGCGGAAGAGGCACAGAGTACCAAAAGCGGGCGGAATGGCAACTAAAACGGTAAAGGGGCGCCCCACGACAGCGTGTCTTCAGGTCAAACGGATTGTGGGACAAGGTCCAGAATGGAAGATTCTTCAAAAGGGAAAAAATTCCGCCGGACCCCGGGAGCCGGCCGCCTATGCCGGGGGCGATCTCAGGCCTCACCAGGGCAACACGACTTGGGGAGGGGGCAGGAGCCAAGCGCCCCCTCTCAGTCCGCGCCATCTCACCGCCCCTCGGGGGCCTCCATCAAGCGGTTTAGGGAGGCACCGTATCACATTGTTTTCCAATGCAGTCAGGTCCACAAATGGACCCCACTTACTTTGAATAGTGAAGCTGCAGCAGGTGCAAATAAGGTTTAAACAGTGTTACAAGAGCTGCTTAGAACTCTGAAGTATGGCACTCAACAACCAGGACTTATGCCATTTATGTAAGGCAGTGACATGGAAGCAACTCAGGGACAAAAAGCATGAACGAACATTCACGTATGAAAATCTTATTTGGGGAAGGGGTAGAATCCAAACGCCCCCTGCCAGTTCGCGCCACTACACCGTATGTGGAAAATCTGAAGCCATCGTTCTACAAACTCTCAACGCTTGTTATCAGTGCATGATTTTCATGCTCGATCGATTGAGCTAGCCGGATCGGGCAATAAAAAGTATAAAATAGTTATGTAAATAGTTATTTAATAAAATGTTTTACTCTGTTTCTTTGCTGGTGTGTTGTGTATATTTATAATATTTGCATAGGGTTTGTCGTTATTTTGGGCGGTGTGGGTGGCGGAGTCGAGCTGTTTTGCAGCCCTCATGGTGTGGAGCTCAGTTCATTTCACTATTTTCGTATTTCTCATGAAGGGTTGTTCCTAATGTTTGTATTTTACCGAGGTCAAAAAGAGATCGAATTAGTGGTCTACTGATTTTGCTCGATTACTTTTATTTTTTTACACGATTTTTCACTATCTGCAAAGACTAAACAGAGTATTGCGACTTTGTGCTTGTTTGTAAATAGAGAACGATCCAAACAGAACCAATTGTAAAACAGTAAATGCTTGGATAATAATCAATCAAATGGAGAGACAAGCAGGTACGACGGATTACAACAGGGGTAAAGGTCTGCGTTAACTACCGTTCACTATCTGCAAAGAGAGAGTACTACTAAGAGAAAAGAGGGGAGTGGGAGGGGCAGCATTCAAAGCACATCAGCGTGCATAAACACGAAAACGTTTTTACCTATCACGTACTTGACATTTGACAGCTTTTGATATTTGCTATTAAAAAACCATTGAAATTCACAGAAAAAACCATAGGTTATAGTCCATATATAGTTAGGAATTTGCATTTACAAAACCTTGAAAATTCAATGAAAAAACCATTGGTTTTAGGCCATATATAGTTAGGGATTTGCATTTAGAAAACCTTGGGGCATATTATCAAGCCTGTGCGCTAAAATTCTCGCCGCTTTATCGGCCGAAAACGGCCGATAAAGCGGCGATAATGGGCTTGATAATATGCTCTACGGAATTCCAATCGAAGCACATGTTAGATGTGAAGACATCTAACATGGGCTTCGATTGGTATTCCACAGAGCATATTATCAAGCCCATTATCGCCGCTTTATCGGACGTTTTCGGCCGATAAAGCGGCGATAATTTTAGCGCACAGGCTTGATAATATGCCCCAATATTTTACTCGCATAAAACCATTGAAATTCCATATATAGTTATAAGCGCTAACTATATATCGCGCACCCGCAATCCACTGCTGATGATGTCACATATTACATCATTCATGACATGGTTAGTGACATCACTGATGACATCACTGATGACATCTCAAATGACATCACTGATGACATCACTGATAACATCTCATTTGACATGACTGATCACATCACTGATGATATCATTCATGTGATAATACCATGAACCTCTTCAGACTCTAATATAACCTTAGATACAATCAGTGTAAACAGACAGTCACAGACTGTCACTCATCCATGGAGTTAATCACACACCTAGTCAGTTATGCCAAAAATCAATCACACCTCCATTTTCTCAACTATACAGTTATACACACCTTATTTATTCAAACATATACTAACACATATTTACTTTACTCTCTTATACAATCTCTGATACATGTTCACAATGATCCATACAGCCACTCACACATTCACTGGCTCTTATGCACAGTTATTTATAGATGTCAACTCTCACATGTACTGTGTTTTACATATGTACTTAATTTGACATGTAGCACTGAGATATCCATTCACTCACTAATACACTCATGCACAGTCAACCGCCCATACAGCTGTTTCCACATGCACTTTTGAATCTATACATATAGTGAATCAACTACTCACACATCTATGTACAGAGTCACACACCTCCCAGCCACCCATACACACACACTCAGTTTCCCATACAAATACTTGGACAACCAATCAATAACCCATACAGTTACTCATATAGCTACTGATCAACATATGCAGCAGTTTGTAGAACAACAGATATAATGATGCACAAATTAAAACAGTTTAGTCACTAACCCATGCACTCAGTGAGACACATTTAATCACTCACTCAATCAGTCAGTCATGCACCTAGTAAATCCTTCATCCAGACACTTATATATCCACTCATTCTTCAATATGTAAAATATATTTTAACTTTACAGAAACATACAGTCACTGGATGTTGTAATCAGTGATGTCATCAGTGATGTCATTTGAGATGTCATCAGTGATGTCATCAGTGATGTCACTAACCATGTCATGAATGATGTAATATGTGACATCATCAGCAGTGGATTGCGGGTGCGCGATATATAGTTAGCGCTTATAACTATATATGGAATTTCAATGGTTTTATGCGAGTAAAATAAGGTTTTCTAAATGCAAATCCCTAACTATATATGGCCTAAAACCAATGGTTTTTTCATTGAATATATATATATATATATATATATATATATATATATATATATATATATATATATATATATATATATATATATATGTGACAATCCCTGCTACCTCTCGCCCGGAGCCCAGTCCTGGATACCGCTGCGCAGGAAGAAGAGAGGAGACCTCAGGTGCAGTGAGCAGTAATTTTTATTTCCTCGAGGAAGCGGCACACCACAGCATCTAAGCACCTAACTATATATACCTACTGGCGACCGCCAGTAGGTAATATATATATATATATATATATATATATATATATATATATATATATATATATATATATATATATATATATATTACCTACTGGCTATCGCCAGTAGGTATATATAGTTAGGATTAATTCCCTATGGGATTTTTGAAAATTCTATGTCTAATAACTTTGGCGTTTGTGGACGGAATCGGCTGAAATTTTCAGGAAAATGGCACATTTTGTTTCTGAGCAGCCCCTGAAAATTTGGTGGGGTTTCGTCAAGGGGGGGCCGAGAAAAAAGGGGGGTCCCAAAACGCGTTTTTCCCATTCATTTTTCCATAGGGCCTTTGGCCTCACTTTTAGCTCGAACGGCTGAATGGATTTGCACGAAACTTGGCAAAATTGTAGGGACTGGTAGCCCGATGTGCCTTTGCTAGGTCTCAATATATGTGCTTCAGTGGATTTTGAGAAATTAACGTTTAAATCAAGATATATATCTGTAACAGCGCTCCGGGCAGCGATCCGGTCCGCTTACTTTTCGCTTATCGGAACTTTGCGCGCAGAAAGCTGATTGGCTCTCCGGTGTCTGTCAACATTCTAAACAGTCCGGAGCGGCCGCCATCTTGTCTCTCGGTAGGATCGAGAGAGAAGAAGAGGTGAAAAACGAAGGGGGAATTTAATGAAAGGGGGCAAGGTATCCCCCTCTTGACCCCCTAGGAATGTTGTTGGGGTTATTAAAGGGTCCCGTGGGGAAAAGGAAAAAAAAATGATTTTTCACGGTAGAAGCGCTTCACGGGCCGCGAACTGGGCCGCAAACTGGTAGCGAAACGGGAATTCGCCATTTTGTGCTTCGTTAATTAAATTACTAGGTATAAGGGGGTGCGGGAGACGTATCCTAATCCCCTATGTTTCCTGAGGGTGGCTGAGGAGGCTGATATATGTTGATACATCTCTTCCAGCGGCTGTGCGTGAGCTTTTTTTTATTTTGCTGCGTGACAGTCCGGAGCGGCCGCCATCTTGTCTCTCGGTAGGATCGAGAGAGAAGAAGAGGTGAAAAACGAAAGGGGAATTTAATGAAAGGGGGCAAGGTATCCCCCTCTTGACCCCCTAGGAATATTGTTGGGGTTATTAAAGGGTCCCGTGGGGAAAAGGAAAAAAAAATGATTTTTCACGGTAGAAGCGCTTCACGGGCCGCGAACTGGGCCGCAAACTGGTAGCGAAACGGGAATTCGCCATTTTGTGCTTCGTTAATTAAATTACTAGGTATAAGGGGGTGCGGGAGACGTATCCTAATCCCCTATGTTTCCTGAGGGTGGCTGAGGAGGCTGATATATGTTGATACATCTCTTCCAGCGGCTGTGCGTGAGCTTTTTTTTATTTTGCTGCGTGACAGTCCGGAGCGGCCGCCATCTTGTCTCTCGGTAGGATCGAGAGAGAAGAAGAGGTGAAAAACTAAGGGGGAATTTAATGAAAGGGGGAAAGGTATCCCCCTCTTGACCCCCTAGGAATGTTGTTGGGGTTATTAAAGGGTCCCGTGGGGAAAAGAAAAAAAAATGATTTTTCACGGTAGAAGCGCTTCACGGGCCGCGAACTGGGCCGCAAACTGGTAGCGAAACGGGAATTCGCCATTTTGTGCTTCGTTAATTAAATTACTAGGTATAAGGGGGTGCGGGAGACGTATCCTAATCCCCTATGTTTCCTGAGGGTGGCTGAGGAGGCTCATATATGTTGATACATCTCTTCCAGCGGCTGCGCCATCTTGCCTTTTTTCCAATGCCACAATTTTGTCGTGCACGGCAGCCATTTTAGATGCCAGGCTGGTCCCAGGCTATCACCTACCCCTGCGGATGTAGTTTATGGCCCCAGCTGTAGAGAATTCAGACATGCCAACCCTCCTGATTCAGGCGTGTGACTACTGATTTCAGTGCTAGTCTCCCGCCTCCCGATTTCTGCAAGCAAAAACCCGGGTGCATATTACGAACAACTAGCGATAATTTTTGTCTCTAACTTGTTTAGAGACAAAAATTATCGCCGCACATCGGCGATTTTTATCGCAGATAAACCTTGCTATTATCGCAGAAAAGTCAGCGATATTCATGTATTATCGAGCAAATGCTCTTAGCCATGTTATCCACCTCCCATTGGATAACATGGCTAAGAACTGCTCAGGGCAGGTGTTAGATTTTGGAGATATTCGCGCTTAGCGCGAATATCTCCAAAAGTTGGTAATAGAAGATAGCGATGTTAGGGACTGTTTCCAGTCGCTAACATCTTGGTACGCCACTTTGCATGTCATTAGTGATAAGTATCACTGACATGCAAAGCGGGGCCCAAGATGGTCGCTATCTCCTTTTAGCTGTCACTAACTGGTGTTAGCGACAGCTTGGTAATAGGGAGATAATTTTATCTCCGCTTTCATGGCTTTTAAAGCCAAAAAAGCGGAGATAAACCCCCTTGATAATATGCCCCACGATTCCTTGGGGGTTTCAGCTGACAGGGCTTGGTATTGTGTTACATGGTAATTTTTCCAGGAAACGTCAGAGGGTCGATGCAGGGGTTCTAGAAGAGGTGATAAACCATTTAAGCCTCATGAACAAGCGCATGGTCTTTTAAAGATTTGTGAAGTACTCGGGGCGGCGGTGTGTGTGTGCCCTCTTTTAGGAGCGGGCGGGGGGGCACTGCCAGCAACTTGCCAGGTCAGGTAGTGTTCAACACGTGCATCACCCTTTCTCTGCCTGCTATTGCGCTCCATGCTTCGGAAAGGTAAGAAAAAGAACGTGCATTTGAGTTTGAAATGTCCGATCCTGCAGCAGCACACTTCCAAAGCCCACACATGACAATAACCCGATTCAAGGCCCCATTCACCCGTTTTTAAAAAAATAGATAACACTCCAACAAAGTAAGATTATAAAACTTTATTAACTATTAACTATAACGAACGGAACAAAAACTAAAAACATTTAAACATTTTTCAACACAAAAAGCAACAATGGTTAGAAGCTGTCTTTTGTGCGAATAGTCCCAAGGCAGCACAACGTGCAGAGTTCTGGACGGCACCCAGGTGATGTCGCCTGGGTGCCGCACTGGTTTTGGGATCCTACAATGCAGCACAGAAAAACAGCGTGGGGCGTCCCGGGTGGTGCGGGGGGAGGCCTCGTCAGTAGCGGTCTGTTGTGCGAATAGTCCCAAGGCAGCAGAACGCGTTGAGATGTTGATGGGACTGTGTCCAGTGTCACATGGCTGACACAACATGTACGACAGGCACCCAGGTGATGTCCAGTAAACTGCCGCACTGGTTTTGGTATCCTACAATGCTGCTCCGAAAATTGGCGTGCGGCGGCCCGGGGGTGGGGGAGGCGGCGTGAACGGGCCTCCCCAGGTGGCGGCCATCTAGCTGAGTTGCGCCCGCTCTTGCGGCTGCAGCGTCTCGCTCACCATGTTGTTGAGTTGCTCCCACTCTTGCAGTGCAGCGATAGGCGGCTGCCACATGGCTCTTAAAATGGCGGACGGCTCCTCGGTTTTGGGCCTGGTCCACTGAAATGGCCCTGGGACACCTTGGAACTCGGACGCTTGCCTGCTAGGGCTTGGGCTCCATTCTCGAAAAGCGTCCCCTCAGCCGTGAAGATTCTACAAAAGTCTTGGGGGCCCCCGACTCCCGCAGGCTTCCGGTGGGGAGCGGCTGCCATGATTGCTCGCGGAATGACCACGACGGAGCCACGAGATGGTGGTGCTCTCATGCTGACGCCAGCTTCAGTCTGAATGATCCAGAAACAAGGTGGGGCTTTCATCGTTTGGGAAAAAAATTTTTTCTAAACCAATGAAAAGTGTTATTTTTAGGTCATATGACCAAGCCTTCCATCTTTAGGAAACCAATAGTAAAATGAACCAATGAAAAGTTTTATAAACAAGTCACATGACCTGTTATGGGACCAAAACCATTAACGTACTTTCACGTATGAAAATCTTACTTGGGGAGGGGGCAGGAGCGAAGCGCCCCCTCCCAGTCAGCGCCACCACACCGTATGTTGAAAATTTGAAGCCATCGTTCTACAAAGTCAACCAAACTTGGATTAAAAATCTAGAAAAATGTACAAACTGAAAACCAGTTTTGGTCTGCATAGCATCAGTAGCAACGCTTGAGTCAGCTTTGTGTCAAGCCGCAAATTTGATTCAACAAAGCACAGACATTGAAAAAGGCTCAAATTCAGAACTCTAAACTATGGCACCCAACATCCAGGAGCTTGCCATCCGGATCTTGGAGCCTTGTGCTGCTTTCGATCTATTCACACATCGGTCCACTACTGACATCATCTTATAAACCAACGTTATGTAAATAGTTTTTTAATAAAATGTTTTACCCTGTTTCTTTGCTGGTGTGTTGTCTATATTTTTAATATTTGCATAGGGTTTGTCGTTATTTTGTGCGGGATGGGTGATGGAGCCGAGCTGTCTTGCAGCCCTCATGGTGTGGAGCTCAGTTCATCTCACTATTTTCGTATTTCTCATGAAGGGTTGTTCCTAATATTTCTATTTTAGCGAGATCAAAAAGAGATCCAATTAGTGGCCTACTGATTTTGCTCGATTACTTTTATTTTTTTTACACGATTTTTCACTATCTGCAAAGACTAAACAGAGTATTGCGACTTTGTGCTTGTTTGTAAATAGAGAATGATCCAAAGAGAACCAATTCTAAAACAGTAAATGCTTGGACAACAATCAATCAAATGGAGAGACAAGCAGCCACGACGGATTACAACGGGGGTAAAGGCCTGCGTTAACTACCCTTCAGTATCTGCAAAGAGAGAGTACTACTAAGACAAAAGAGGGGAGGGGGGGGGGGGTGCAGCGTTCAAAGCACATCAGCGTGCATAAATACGAAAATGTTTTTATTTATCACGTACTTGACATTTTTAAGCTTTTCATATTTGCTATTAAAAAACCAATGAAATTCACAGAAAAACCATAGGTTATAGTGGATATATAGTTAGGAATTTGCATTTACAAAACCTTGAAAATTCAATGAAAAAACCATTGGTTTTAGGCCATATATAGTTAGGGATTTGCATTTACAAAACCTTATTTTACTCGCATAAAACCATTGAAATTCCATATATAGTTATAAGCGCTAACTATATATCGCGCACCCGCAATCCACTGCTGATGATGTCACATATTACATCATTCATGACATGGTTAGTGACATCACTGATGACATCACTGATGACATCTCAAATGACATCACTGATGACATCACTGAAAACATCTCATTTGACATGACTGATAACATCACTGATGATATCATTCATGTGATAATACGATGAACCTCTTCAGACTCTAATATAACCTTAGATACAATCAGTGTAAACAGACACTCACAGACTGTCACTCATCCATGGAGTTACTCACACACCTAGTCAGTCATGCAAAGAATCAATCACACCTCCATTTCCTCAAATATACAGTTATACAAACTTTACTTATTCAAACATATACTAACACATATTTACTCTCTTATACAATCCCTGATACAAGTTCACAATGATCCATACAGCCACTCACACATTCACTGGCTCTTATGCACAGTTATTTATATATGTCAACTCTCACATGTACTGTGTTTTACATATGTACTTACTTTGACATGTAGCACTGAGATATCCATTCACTCACCAATACACTCATGCACACAGTCAACCGCCCATACAGCTGTTTCCACATGCACTTTTGAAACCATACATCTAGTGAATCAACTGCTCACACATCTATGCACAGAGTCACACACCTCCCAGCTACCCACACACACTCACTCAGTATCCCATACAAATACTTGGGCAACCAATCAATAACCCATATAGTTACTCATATAGCTACTTATCAACACATGGAACAGTTTACAGAACAACAGACATAATGATGCACAAATTGAGACAGTTTAGTCATTAACCCATGCACTCAGTGAGGCACATTTAATCACTCACTCATATAGTCAGTCATGCACCTACTAAATCCTTCATCCAGACTTATATATCCACTCATTCTTCAATATGTAAGAGATATTTTAACTTTACAGAAACATACAGTCACTGGATGATGTCATTTGAGATGTCATCAGTGATGTCATCAGTGATGTCACTAACCATGTCATGAATGATGTAATATGTGACATCATCAGCAGTGGATTGCGGGTGCGCGATATATAGTTAGCGCTTATAACTATATATGGAATTTCAATGGTTTTATGCGAGTAAAATAAGGTTTTGTAAATGCAAATCCCTAACTATATATGGCCTAAAACCAATGGTTTTTTCATTGAATTTTCAAGGTTTTGTAAATGCAAATTCCTAACTATATATCCACTATAACCTATGGTTTTTTCTGTGAATATATATATATATATATATATATATATATATATATATATATATATATATATATATATATATATATATATATATATATATATATCTCATTCTACATTAAGACTAGAATAAAATAACACACTAAAGTCAGTTTAAGATGGTGATGGTAGATGGTCTCATTCATAACAGATCCCTGTTCTGCAGACAAGAATGAGTGCTGGATCTCTGTTTAACACTTCCATTGGTTGCGTCACCGGACGTGGATGCTTTACTGGACCCGATAATGGCCCATGTACTGCTGTGTCCTCAGGGTATTCCCACGTTGCTGTCTGCAGTCTTAGAGCCACCACAGGATGCTTCAGCTCCTGTTGGAACGGATACCGCCTCTTCTACAAATACTCAGGCCTTGAATGTCACACAGCCTTCCCCAGCATTGGCTGTGGGTAATACAGAAGATCATCTGTGCTCGATTGACCTGATCTGTGAGGTGTTGCAGGGACCATCGTCCATCTGCGATGGCAAGCAATTGTGATGTTGCGTCTCCTAGCCAGGACACATAAACATTTGGCTCATTGTGTGCTGGAAAAGATTCAGCCTTTTTCAAAATAACCAAATTTGGAATTTTAAACAGCTAACACTGGGGGCGTGACCAAGATGGCGGGCTGAGTGGTCGCACTCGCTGTGAGCTCTGCCGGTCCTGGGCCCTTAACCTACTAATCTAGCGCTGATCTCCCCCCGGGACGCTGCACTTGGCGAGATATAAGCACCAGACATCGGAGTGGCGGCTGTGAGGGCAGAAATCGCCGGGATCGGAGGTTGAACGGTCCCGGAGTCCTCGCCGGGAACGAGGAGGGCCCTAGGCCCGGAGCGGAGGTGGAGCCGGAGCTTAGTTTTGGTGGCCGTCTACCTTGGTGACTGCAGAGGGTCCGCTGTTTCTTCTCACCTGACCCCGACCATCACCACGGCAACCCACCCTGTGGCGAACCCCGAGAAGGCGGGGCGTCGGAGGAGGGAGCCGCGGGGCCGGGCACTACGCGAGGCCGTGGCTTTGGCCTATGCCCCTGGACGGCGGAGGCACTAGAGGTCGCGAGGCGTGGCGCTCGCCCAACAATCCATCGGAAAGACCCCCTGGGTGCAGGACTGCATTCCCGGATTCGCAAGTGCCGAGAAGGGGGTCGAGAGACTTGGTGTTGCTGCCCAGGAAGATCCCGCACATGGCGCCGAGACTGCGGCCTACCTTTCCGGGAGCTCCGGAGGTGCAGTTGTGGGTGTTCTGGCGGAGCTCGGATGCCGATATCCCCCCCCGGGGTCGGCCCCTCACCCGACGCCGACTCATCGCATTTGAAGGGCTGGAAAGGAGGCGTTTGGTGTGATATGACCTGCACAGACTTGGCGGAGTAGCGGTAGCACGCTGAAAGTTGGCGCGGCCCCCCTGCTGAAGTGCCCGAGAAGGATATACCGGACCGGTTCGAGGGAGGCCATCTGAGGAGCAAGAGAGTCGAGAATCGCGCTTGTGGTGTCGGCCGTGGTGGCCGAGGGAACAGGATTAGGCCGGTCGGGCCTGGAGACTCGGGTGGGACGCCAGTCCCCGGGTTGAACGGATCGCGGGCCGCTCCATTGCTCATCGGAGGAGACCTGCTGGCAGTACGGACAGGCCCCCTTGGTTGTTGGTGGTGGGCTACAGAGCAGTAGCGGCCTGGCCTGAGTGTAGACCAGTGGCTTTGACAAGGCCCCACCGAACGTTCCGGAAGGTGACCTAGCAGACTCAATGGCGAACAACAAAGGGTCTAAGAAAGGGGATCGCACCCTGCCGGACATGTTAGGCAGGAACGCCGCGAGACAGGATAGGGGACAGCCATCTCCGAGTCTCTCGGGTGGCTCCCAGGGAGCGAGTGGAGGGGAGCCCCCGGTCACGAGATCCTTCCTTGAGTCCCTCTTCGGCACATTGCGGGACGATTTCCAAACTCTCAAGCAGGAGGTGGCGGGTGAGGTCCGGGAGATACGACGGGAGGTGGATGGCCTGGGAGAGAGAGTAGCAAAGGTGGAAAGCGCTGGCCATGCCAGGGACGAAGAGATCACGCAGTTGCAGCAGGAGGTTCTACGGTTCCGGGACCAGCATCTTGATCTTCAGTCACATACCGAAGACCTTGAAAACCGTTCCCGGAGGAACAACATCCGAGTCCGGGGAGTTCCTTCCCGAGAAGAGGGGGAGGACGTGGCTGCGTACCTACGGGACCTATTCAGAGAGGTGCTGGGTGAATCGGCCGACTTCCCCATTCGGATCGATAGGGCGCACAGAGTGGGCTTGCAGCGCCGGGCTTCGGCACCCCCCCCTGACATTTTGGCCTTCCTGCCGGATTATCCCCTGAAAGAACGAATACTTTGCGAGGCACGGAAGAGATCATCCTTGGAATTTAGGGGTCACCGGGTGGCACTCTACCAGGATCTCGCAGCATCCACCCTGCAGAAACGCAAGGCCTTTAAAATTGCGACTGATTTTCTTCTGGAGCATGGCACTCAATACTCCTGGGGGCACCGGTGGAATGGGACTCTACACCAGCTGCGTTCCCTTCAGGATACATGTGGGGTGCTGGGTATCACTGCTACGGACGACGGAACATTCACACCTCGCCAGCGCCGTATCACCAGGGATGGCTGGTAGACGATCCCTGGCCGGCGGTCCTCGGCCTCCTCAACAAGACCGGGTTTGCCTGCTGCAGCTGCGGACCTGGACGATGCAGCGCGAGATGTAGCCACCGTCACGGCGACAAGTGAAGTCGCGTTGACAGCCTGAATGAACTCCAGGGGGAGATCGGCATCGCCATGACTGTAAGGCAGGTTTGGGGGTTCAGGGGGGCAGGGGGTGGGGAAGTGCGTAGTGGCTGGACGTCCACTTTTTTGACTCTCCACAGGCTTGTCCGCTATGGACCGGACTTGGACAATGGTTTTTGGTGGGTGGTTGGGTGACCGGGGGGGTGGGGTCGGGGTTGTTGGGACAGTCCCAGTTGCGGGTGGGGACTGGGGTCAGTTGGGCAGTTGGAAGGGGGGGAAGCAGTTCTTGGGGGATTTGGAAGAGGGTGGGACAGGCAAGGGGGGGGATCCGGGTGTTGGCGGGGAAGGGGGGGGTCGTCCAGTGCACAATGTGGTTCCTTGTTATTCAGGCAATGTATGGGCTTCTTGGTTTGCTCAGAATTGACTGCTGCAATTACAGCTTTGACTTTATTTTTGATTTGCTGGAGAGTGGGGGAGGGACAGGGTGGGCTGTCCAGTACTTGTTGTGGTCTATAGCTGTCCGGACATTCATTAGGCCTCTAGCTCTGATCGGTCATTTTTGCCCCACACATGATAGCGCTTTGTTCCTTATTGTGTCACCTCTACTACATGGCAGCATTTGTGCCCTTGTTGCCCTGTTGCTAGGGAGCCCCATTGCTTTCTGCTACACCCTTTCACATGCCTCCTGACACTTGCAAGGTAGTGACCCTGAATGTCCGGGGGCTGAATAATCCAGTCAAGAGAAGGGCTGTACTCTCACTTCTGGAGAATATCCAGGCAGACATTTGTCTTCTCCAAGAGACGCACCTCCTATCACAAGACACGCACAGACTCCGTTCTCATAAGTTCCCATCACAGTTCTTTTCCTCTTGTACTACTAAAACGGCTGGGGTGGCGATACTGGTAGCCCGACACTTTAGGGGAGAGGTCCTCCACAAGTTCACTGAACAAAAGGGCAGGCTACTCGCATATCGGTTTAAGATAGGGGGCCTTCTGTTTACGATCGGGTCCCTATATAGTCCTAATGAAAGGCAGGATTGTTTCCTGCAGACCGCGATCGAGGACATTACTTCTTCCCAGGACCGACATATCATACTCGGTGGTGACTTCAACATGGTCTTTAACTCTGCACTGGATAGGTCGGCGCAACGCTCCCCGCAGGTCGGGGAATGCTCCGCGGACCGCAGGGCTCAGTTGGAGGAGGTTGACCTCCTTGATCTGTGGCGACACATGCACCCCGCGGACAGGGACTACTCGTACTATTCCCATGCGCACAAGACGTATGCGAGGTTGGACCACCTTTTAGTTACCTCCCCGGTGCGGGCGCTGACCTCGGGGTCAGAGATAGGTGTGATTTCCCTTTCGGACCATGCCCCAGTTGAAGCTACGTTGTGTTTGCCACCGGCCGTTTCTCGGCCCAGGACGTGGCGTCTACGTGACACGCTGTTACATAGGAAGGAGGTGGTGGCCCGCATTGAGGGGGCGATCCGGGACTATCAATCCCATAATGACAACGCTGACACTAGCCGGGCCACGCAATGGGCGGCGCTAAAGGCGGTGATTCGAGGGGAATTTTTGGCGATTTCCTCGGCTGACAACAAAGAACGGCAGGCCAAGAGAGATGAACTTACGGGTCGGGTTAGAGAACTTGAGCAGATACATCATAGGACTGGGGCTCCCAGGATCTGGAGGCAGCTCAAGGAAGCGAGGAAGCTCCTGGCAGCCCTGGATCTCGACCGGACGGAGTATGCGGCACTCCGGCTGCGTCACACCTTTTATACAGGAGGAGACCGCTGTGGTAAACTGCTGGCCCACAAGCTCCGGGTGACACGTCAGAATCAACTGGTTAAGGAAATTTCCGATCAGGCAGGGAACGTAGAGACGAAGGACGCTCGGATTGCGGCCATTTTCCGCGACTTTTACAAGGACCTCTACACGGGAGAGCCCCCGGACGAGATGGCTATGACTGCTTACTTGGATTTGGTTACGTTGCCGTCACTGGATCCTTTGCAGGCGGAATATTTGGATAGGGACATCCGGATAGAGGAAGTGATCTCTGCTATTGCCAGACTTAAACATGGCAAGGCGCCTGGGCCGGATGGATTCACGGCCCTCTATTATAAAACTTTCTGCACATCTTTAGCCCCCGTGCTTACGCACCTCTTCAATTCCTTTGCTGATCCCGAAGCTATCACACCTGATCTTCTCCGGGCCTCTGTTACGGTTATCCCTAAGCCTGGTAAGGATCCGAAGCACTGTGGGTCTTATCGACCGATCTCTCTTTTAAATATTGATTTGAAGCTGTATACAGGGATTTTAGCCGCGCGCCTAGCTCTTCACTTGCCCGGTCTCATCGACCCTGACCAAGCAGGTTTTGTCCCAGGGAGACAGACGGTGGACAATACGAAACGGATTGTCCACCTTCTGGAGAAGGCTTCCCGGATTCCGGGAGAACGAATGATGCTGGCAGTAGACGCCGAGAAGGCCTTTGACCGAGCCCACTGGCCTTATCTGGAGCGGGTTCTAGTGAAAGCGGGGATAGGGGACAAGTTCCGATCCATGATTCTTAACTGTTACAAACAACCATCAGCAGTGGTCCGGGTTAACAGGTTTATATCTGCGACCTTTGACATTGAACGTGGCACCCGGCAGGGCTGCCCGCTCTCGCCCTTACTCTTTGCTCTTTATATGGAGCCATTCGCTCAACGGGTGCGTGATAATCCTGCGGTGACCGGAATCCGGATGGGGGGTTTCACGCACGCTATCAGCCTCTATGCAGATGATGTCATCCTGTCCATTGACGGACCCCGGACGGCCCTCCCGGCGTGTATAGAGGAATTGGACTCCTTCGGCACGGTAGCGGGGTTTAAAATGAATATGGGGAAGTCGGTGGCTTTAGACGTCTCCCTCAAGCCGGCTACCAGAGCCTATTTGCAACTCAGGTTTCCCATGCTTTGGTCTTTGGGTGCAGTACCTTACCTGGGGATTCAGATTGCTCCCACTTTGTCAGCCATGGTGTCGGCCAACTATCAAGCCCTAGGAGCAAAGATTAGGGAAGAGCTGGGGCGATGGAATCGCGGAACTTTCTCTTGGCTGGGCAGGATAGCTGCTGTCAAAATGACGGTCTTGCCCCAAGTACTTCATCTTTTTCGGGCCTTGCCGCTCCAACCGCCGGTCGGGTGGATACCGCAACTACAAGCGGATGTTTCACGCTTTGTCTGGCAGGGTAAGAAGCCTAGAATGCGCAGAGCCCTCTCGCTGCTGGCCCCTGAAACGGGCGGTTTGGGGATACCAGATTTCCGCAAATACTTCCAGGCTGCGCAGCTCTGTTATCTCTTGGAATGGAGTAGATGGGAGTCCGATAAACATTGGCTCTTTCAAGACCAGGCAGTGGCGGGGAGACCTTTGCTGGAGTTTCCTTTCCTGCGTCGTCCACACAGGCCCAAAAACCTCTACGCCTCCTTTGCTACGAGGGTCCCCCTGCGGGTGTGGGACGCTACTAACCTCCCACACGGTCTCACCACGTTCCCGTCCCCGCTCACACCGCTGGTGGACAACCCAGACTTTACCCCGGGACTGGAGAGAGGAGCGTTCACGCATTGGAGGCAGGCGGGGTGCCGAGCCCTGTGCCATTTGTATAGCCCTGAGGGGGTTATCCCCTTCTCCCAACTCCGTCAGGAGTTTTCACTCCCGGAGAGCGACCGACACCGCTATATGCAGGCTCGCACTTGGCCTTCCAGCCGCAAGTGAGGGAGTCAGCTGACAGGCTTCTTCTTCCTTACGAAAAGTGTCTCTTATCGCGCACATCGGATGCCAAACTGATTACAGATCTCTACAAGCTGCTGCAACCACCTGCAACACACAGTTATCATCCCGGGAGGGAGCGCTGGGAAAGGGAACTGGGGAGGACACTGAGCCCTAAGGAATGGGAGCACATATCTTATAGGGCGAGGCACTCGGCATATCACATGGGGCTCACTGATACTCTGACCAAGGTCTCCACCTACTGGTATTACACACCTGAACGAGTCCACGAATTTGATCACAGCAAGGAGGACACATGTTGGCGGGGGTGCGGGCATCGGGGGACACTCACGCACATTCTATGGGACTGCCCGTTACTGGAGCCTTACTGGAAGGAAGTGTTGGATGATATTGACGCACACTTCAACATTGAATTGCTACGCTTCCCTGCTTATACCTTGTTGGGGCTTCCAAACGGACTGATGTACCCCCTTAGATCCCGTAGGGGCAGACTGATAGCAATAGCTCTAGGCTCTGCAGTCCAAAACATTTTAATACACTGGCACACTGCTACGATACCCTCCATCACAGGTTGGCTCCATAGGCTGTGGCATGTGTTGGGTATGGAGAGAATGTCCCTCACAGTGGCGGAGATGTGGAACAATTCAGGGAGCTCTGGCAACCGTTTCATTCCCTATTGCTCACGGAATTTAGGGAACTTACCTGCCCTAGGTACCTCCGCCTTCTGCGGCTTCCAAGCCCAATAGAGCCTGCCCAATGATTTGTTACTGGACTTCTTCTCCCGGAGAGACATGGCCTTGATGTATTTTCTTTTTGGTTGGGGACTGTGCACTGGACGGGGGATGGGGATGGAGGGGAAGGGGGGTTGGGGGAAGGGAGTTGGGTAGTTGGGGTTTGGGGTAGGGTTGTGCGGGGAAAGTCATTTCATGCTGTGACAGAACATATCATGTATTTCTGTGGGGGCGTAACCCGTCATGATAATCTTGGCTGATGGTGCACCTGAGCGTTGGGGGTTGTTTCTGCCCTGTCGTATCGCTCTTTGAAGATGTGTGTTTGTCCCAACATGTTATGCCGAATAAAATACTTTAAACCTAAACAGCTAACACTGTTCTTTTTACTGAACAGCATGACTTTCAGACACTTATAGTTGTTCGAACTACATATACAAACATATTTTAGTATCACTTATATCGCTTAAAATACATTTTTTGCAGTTTTTCAATTTATAAAAATGTTTACGCACTATTTTATGGACTAATTAGTTGTTTGCGTACAAAGCGAGACCAAGACGGGGTCCCACCGTCTTTATATTCAGGTAATGGGGTTGACTTTATCCTAGACGGATTCATGGTTTTACACCTACATACATGCTAGGTACACATAGGTATATCTAGTTAGGGTCACATCGTAGGAGTATGCATTATTACTGTTATGTATTTGTATACCTGCCTGTATTCATTGTTTTAGCAGGTAGAAATCTACCATCCTTTTACTCTGTTGGTGTTTATAATCATTTATATCTGTTTCTGTCTAATGGTTGTTACAGCACACCTATTTTACACTAGAATAACACTGGTTTAATAAATGCTTATTGAAAACGTCCCCACTGTTTATTCTGTGTATCTCTCTGAGACAAAGTGAGCACGAGTGACTGAGCGAAAAGTACTGTACTGTTTCCACGATCTCTGATGGGTCAGAGTTGCCATGTTCGATAGTTGTCAAGAACTATCCTCTCCTTGGTAAGTGGAATTTCTAGTGGCACTGTGAGCTAGCTGGTATACAGGCAAACATACCCCGTGGGGGTGTCTGGAATCAGTCTGGACACCAATCCCACAGTCTATGTTATCTAAACGGGCAGATCCTATATAGATTTATAGGAACTGTACGACACTGTTGGAATCCGGATTGAAGGGAGTTAAGGAGGTTGTTGTCCTGGATGTGTGATACAAGTTGGGAGGTAACACAGCTTTAAACACCTTGCCCAGCAGAGGCATGGTGTAAATAGGATGCTTGTTGAAATCGTTGGGTTGAGAGATTGTTGTTAGAAGACACCTGTTTAGACAGTCTGGGAACAATCCCTGATCCAAAGTTGTGGTAACTAGGGCTGTCTAAAAGAGAAGAAGTATTTTGGCTAGAGGTTTACTGATATAGCCTGGAATGGCATTGCAAAGATGGTCAGAGGGTTTCACCTTTGATAAAGTTTGTAGTAAATCTGCCTCAGAGACAGGGGAGAGAGAGGACCAGGAACGCAGTTCCTTTTAAGGCAGTACCTCTTTGAGTATGTTGTTGACTTTGGAAGGAAGGGAGATGTTAATGTTTTTGATTTTTTTGTCAAACAACTCTGCAGAGTTACTGCAAAGGATCTCCAATGCCTTAAATGAGGGGTTGGATGGAGGGTTGTTGGCTTGATTAATTGCCTCAAATAGCGTTATTAGTCTCTTCTTAGTCGTATTGAGGAAAGATATGACTTGTGGTGCCGTGGCTATAGAGATGTGGCCTTTGAAATTTTGTCTCGCAAGAGCAAGCTTTGTTAGATTTAATGATGAGGGTGCTCCCTACAAGTCTTTCTCCAATTTCCTGGTGTTTTTCCTTTCTTTGTAGAGAGCTTTGGAATACCAGGGGCAAGAGGGTTTGGCTCTACTGTATTTGCTCTTGATGGGTGTGAATTCCTTGATCAGGAAGTCCATGCAGGAGTTCAAATTGTCTGTGGATAAGTTAATGTCATGTAGAGGTACTATCCAGGTGAAGTTTATAGGACTAGGTTGACCATGGTTTTCATATTGATGTTACTGATATGTCTTTAAACAGATTTTTTCTTTCTTAGATTGTCCAAGGGTTTGCTTGCTTGAAGAGGACACTATGAAGGAACTCTATAGGTGATCTGATCAAACAAGCTGGATGGGGCCACTGGTCAAAAGGCGAAGCGATCTAGAGATGATCAGGTTGAGAGTGGCGTCTTTTGCGGTGTGTTGATTTCTGGCAGTGCTGGTGGAGGTCATTGTCATCTAGAAAATGCGCAAAGTGGTCTAATGATTAATTTCCTTCAGAACCCCAATGGAGGTTGAAGTCATCGAGAAAGATAATGTCAGAGCTGATTAATTGTGCTGTAAAGAATTCCATAAACATTTCGATGAAGGTGTTGATTTGACCGGAAGGGTGGTAGATCACATTTAACCTGGAGTTAGAGTTGGCTGGTTATATGAATTTCAGTTATAAACACTTGAAGGATTTAAAGAGGGTGATGAGGAGTAGTCTGCAGCTTAGAGAGTTTCTGCATATGACTGCTAGACCGCCTCCTTGTTTGCCTTCCCGGTGTTTCTCAGAATGGAGTAGTGGAGGGAAAAGTAGGAGTGGAAGAACGCTGTTTGTGGTATCATTCAGCCAGTTTTTGATTAGGATCAGGATGTCGATGTTGTGTTTGTGTCTAAGAACTCAAGGCAGTGTTTGACTGCAGAGCAACACTTTGCAGCATGCAAGTAAGGGAGGAAGTGGCGGGATTGTGTTGAGTGTGCACAAGAGGAAGGGCGGTGATATGGATCAGGCTAGAGGATAAGTTGCAATTTTTGTTGAAAATCTGTTTTATTTTTGGATAAAGAGTAGAACACAGGTCCAGATGTACACAGCGTCAGGCCCACAACCCTACTTTGGGCCGGCCGCGTTCTATAGGAGAGTCTCCACAAGTAGGAAGAAGCAACAGCAAGGTAACTTGAACACAGCATGTCGCCTACAACCCTTGTTGGGCCGGCCGCATGATACATTATATATAAACAATACTGGTCAGTTGTAGGATTTCGCAGGACCCTTTAAGAATAACAACACTAAAACATGGGCAGGAGGCCAATAGAGAATGAGAAGTAATGAGTGGACAGAAAAGTGCTGGAAAGAGAAATAATAGTAGGAAATACAGATAGAGAGCAGTAAAAGGAAAGACCGTGTGTGCGGACAGGGGGAAGGGTTCAGCAGTGCTTGTTATTGAGAGTCCTAACACTTGTTAAAGGGAGTTACACTCAAAGTTAATGTGACTGCGGGAGTAGTCTGTTGGGAACAGGCGGAAGTATAGCATCTTCGAAAAGTCGTAGTGCTCTAAGCTTGGAGGGGAGGTAGCGTGCATGCTCTGTTTTGCAAAGGCCGTTGACTAGGGGTTGCCAATCAGCGGTGAAGCGAGTGCACGTGACTGTAGTTGCGCTGTAAAGAGTTCCATGGTTTTTACATGCCAAACGCACATACAAAGCTTCCAATTTAACGTGAATCGTGAATCGTGGTCTACACCTGCCCCATATGAAGGTGGTAAGGTCTCGCTGAAGGCCCTGTATCTGGTGCTGTGGGATAGGGGTAGGAAGGCATTGAAATAAATACAACATTTTAGGGAGTATCGACATTTTGATGGCATTAAGTCTGCCCAGCCATGACAGCGTCAGAGGCTTCCACCCTCTCAGGTCTTCTAGTACAGTCCTCCTACATTCCCGCCAATTTACTTGGGTCCACGTGTCAAAGGAGGGAGTCAGTTTAAGTCTGAAATATTGGATGTGATGGGTGGCCCATTGGTATGGAGCGAGCTTTTTCAAGGCAGGTATCTCCTCCACAGGGAATGTAAGATTCAGGGCCCAGGATTTGCCATGATTGATTTTAAAACGGTACAAAAGGGGTGGTGATGGACGGAGCATCTGAACCAATCAAACACTCACACCCAGTCAACAGATCTGGGTTTAATCCATCACCGTTCTTTAGCCCACTCTGCCACCCAGTTCAGACATGGCCACATGCAAATCAATCTGACCGTGTGCCTCAGGGGAACAGTCCAGCCCGAACTGCCAAGCCATGCCTTCCCTGGACCGGAAACAAGCTTCCTAGGACCGGTTTCTGGCATTACAGCCGTCTTCAGCCCAGGCTTGCTTGAATCCAGTGGCAAAGTGAGCAAGGGACTCACGTCTGAGCATACCCTGCCAACTTATGGCGAACAAAGCGGTACAAAAGGGGGTGGTGATGGACGGATCATCTGATCCAATCAAACACTCACATCCAGTCAACATACCTGGGTTTAATCCATCACCGTTCTTTAGCCCAACTCTGCCACCCCAGTTCAGACATGGCAATATGCAAATACGTCTGACCCTGTGCCTCATGGGAACAGTCCAGCCCGAACTGCCAAGCCATGCCTTCCCTGGATGGGAAACAAGCTTCCTAGAACCGGTTTCTGGCATTACAGCTGTCTTCAGCCAGGCTTGCTTGAATCCAGTGGAACAGTGAGCAAGGGACTTACGTCTGAGCATACCCTGCCAACTTATGGCGAACAAAGCGGTACAAAAGGGGGTGGTGATGGACGGAGCATCTGAACCAATCAAACACTCACACCCAGTCAACAGATCTGGGTTTAATCCATCACAGTTCTTTAGCCCACTCTGCCACCTCAGTTCAGGGATGGCCATATGCAAATCAGTCTGACCCTGTGCCTCATGGGAACAGTCCAGCCCGAACTGCCAAGCCATGCCTTCTCTGGACCGGAAACACGCTTCCTAAGACCGGGTTCTGGCATTACAGCCGTCTTCAGCCAGGCTTGCTTGAATCCAGTGGCAAAGTGAGCAAGGGACTCACGTCTGAGCATACCCTGCCAACTTATGGTGAACAAAGCGGTACAAAAGGGGGTGGTGATGGACGGAGCATCTAAAACAATCAAACACTCACACCCAGTCAACAGATCTGGGTTTAATCCCTCACCGTTCTTTAGCCCACTCTGCCACCCCAGTTCAGACATGGCCATATGCAAATCAGTCTGACCCTGTGCCTCATGGGAACAGTCCAGCCTGAGCTGTCAAGCCATACATTCCCTGGACCGGAAACAAGCTTCCTAGGACCGGTTTCTGGCATTACAGCCGTCTTCAGCCACGGAGGGCACGGAGTTGTCCCGGGAGGTTCGTAAGCCGCCACCTAGACGCAAGCGAGGGGTGTTCCTGGTCTCATTTTTCTACTATTTGAATGTCCTTAGAGAGGTTATCCTCTAGGACTCACGTGCCCGCGCAATCACTAGAGTTGTGATGTGGCCGCGGATTGTAGGCTTGAAGGCATCCCACGCCACTGGGAAGGGCGTCTCAGGTATATCATTACTCACGAAATAAGAGTCAATGGCAGTCCGTATGCTTTCCATATCAGCTGGATCCCGCAGGATGCTCGGTGGCAGGCGCACAGCGGGGACCGGGTGGGGCAAGCGGGCGGGTCCTGCAGGAGGAGCTCAACATGGGCATGATCAGAGAGCGATATGGCAGACATGATTCCGCCAGCATGTCCCGTATCAAAATGTGAGATATAAACAGATAGTCGATGAGCGAGTACGAGCAGTGCACATGGGAGTAGTAAGAGAAATCCTGCGCCTTGGGAGAGTGGTATCGCCATGAATCCAGCAAGCCCAGGTCTGCTATCTGCTTCCGGAGAGTGGAAGACATGGCCAACACCCCATTCGAGGAAGCTTCACTGCGGTCTTTCCTAGGGTCCCACACTAGAATAAAATCTCCCACCAGCAACAATGAGGGGTTGCTCTGCGGCACATAATCCCGCAAGAGTGTCCGGAGGTAGGAGTCCTGCATCTGTTTAGGCGCATAAACATTACACAATGTGACTAGGCGTCTCCCAATCCCAACCACCACTCTGATGAAACGTCCATCTGGGCTTCAAAGGACTTTAGGTTCCCACTACCTGATACAATTTCTGCACAGACTTGCCACTCCAGGGTCCACTTCTTCACAGAAAAAGAGGCTATACTCAAGGCAGTGCGAGGTAAACAAGACTTCACCTATGATGGGCACAAGATCCAGATTTTCCAGGACCTAGCACTTAACACCTTGTGACGACGCCGTGTTTTTAAGCCTGTGACGGACAAGCTTCGTATCAGTGGGGGCACCCATTTGCTGTGTTTTTAATGGGAGTCCAAACTAGAGTGATGCGGTCTTACAAAGAAGCGGCTCAACTACTCCGCCTTCTCTCCTCATCGCCACTGAGTCCCACTCGCCATCGCCATCCACCTCCTGCACGGGTGCCCGCCAAACCGTTCTGGTCCACTGTGCGTCGTCGTCGACGCTCGCCGCCCCTTGACGAGCAATCGTATTTGCAGGCCAAACAGGACATTATCAAACACATAAGGTCCCTAGAGGGGGACAAATCAGAGATGGCTTCACGCCCATCAACCCGCTGACGGACAGCTCATACATCTACAGTGGACTGCGAGACCTGCCCCATGAAGTGTGCTCTTTCCCTGCCCGGATTGATGACTGCCCTAGCAAACTGGTCAACACCCCAGCTCACTAATAGCAGTGTAGATGGTGCCGGAGCACCCCCCCCCTGGACGAATCTGAGAGTGACTGTAGACCTAACCCCATCTGTTCTTGAGAGAGTGACATCTCTGGGATCATCCACACCTTGTGGTGCAGGCTGTCCCGTGACTGGAACAGAATAATGTGGCCCAGCTGTAAAGCCATTTGCATGCTCTTGACCTGTTATTCGCGTTGTTCAGCCTGGGACGGCGCCCCCGCCACTCCCCTGTCTGTACCAGGGCTGGATGTGATCACAGAGCCCCCAGGTGCACCAGATCTATCAGCACCGCACCTCGGGAGCGCCTCAGTCCGGCTGTCACAAAATGATGGGCACTTCAGTCGGCAGGCCAATGCCTACCAACACCTTCAAACTGTCCCCCACTCCGCCGGAGACGCCTCTCAATGTCCACCGCTTCCGTCGCTTCCTTGCTCACCACAGCCTGAACACCGCAGTCACCTGTCACCCAGCACCAGGATAATCCCCGCCAGGCCGAGGGGAGGCTGCCCGCAGTGTCCCGCCCAAGGGAATGTCCCCGGTGCGTCTGTTAAGATGGCGCCCCAGGGTCCACCTCCGATCCAGGCACTCACTCTTGGCCAGTGACACACTCCCCGCACTCAGGTGTCTCCCCCGCTTTACCGCCTGCTCCAGTATCGGGCAAGTCCAAGGGGGCCGCAAAGGCACAAGCGCCAGCCCCCATTACAGCTCCGGTAAGGTTTGCTCCAGATATCGGAAAATGGCGGGTGTCCTGCTCTCTAGCAGAGAAGCTGCGGGGACTGCACTGCTTCTGTCGCCTCCAGTCAACTCCCCACTATGCAGGATGTGCCTACCGGCCCCCACCCAGGATCGGCAGCTGTCACCCCCCCAGCTCTGCTGAAATATCTTAATTTTGCAGCAGAAGGCCGGAGCTCCCTCAACGCGTGTCTTACTGCATTGCCAGCGAGACCACCGATAAGTTGCAATTTTGGGATGGGAGCGAATGGTTGGACATAATGGTCGGGATAAGGAGATCATTTTGTGTTTGGCTGGGTAACTGAGTGTTGAAGATAATGATGTTTTCATGACATTTTACAAGATTTTGTTTTGTGTACTGTTTGACTGGTGAGTATGCCCGTTGGGTCTAGGAGAATAATTACCTCGAGCGATCCTGCTGGAGTGTTTGGTAGGTGGATGATTGAAGTTGGAGAGTAGGAGGGTGACTAAGGGTAAGAGGAATAGTGAGAGGTGTTGGAGTTGGCTGATGGTGTGGGAAGTGGAGGAGAAAACAGAGGTGTGAAGTGTAGAATGATGGAGGGAGATGAAGAAGGAAAAGTAGGGTGATCTACCAGAAGGGTTGGCAATGGATGAAGGTGTGTTGAGTGGAGGAGAAGTCAGAGGTGTGAAGTATTGAATGTTTGGGGAAGATGAGGCAAGGGGAGTAGGGTCAGAAGGTGAGCGATCTGAAGGGGTGGGATGCGAATAAGCTGGGAGCAGTTTGAAGACAGGATAGATTGGCAATAAAGGCTAGAATGAGCTTTTCCCATTGTTAACGATGGAAATTGTGACGTTACCAGGTAGGTCAAGGGGGAGATCATTATAGTTTTTCGTCCAAATGGGATGTTTGAAATTGAGAAGGCAGGAAACCTATTTTGTGAACAAATGTACCATGAGTATGTGTTGCGTGTGAATAGGAGAAGGTCTGTTTTAAAGTCCCCTTCCGGTATTTGTCTACAAAGGGATTCTGGGAAGTCTCTCAAAATGTTGTGTTTCGAATTTTTTATCGAGTGTTTAGAGAGGTTAGGAGGGTATGTAATCTTGAAAACGCTTACACCTTAGTTTGAAAAGTGGCTCGAGGGAGCTGTGGTGTCGGGAAGTGACATTGCCATGACTATGCAGGAGGTGGATTGCACTGCAGAGCCTCAAATCTGCATGTCACGAGGGCCGGGGAAGATATGAGGTTTTTCCTCCTCAGGCTCTCCACTAGATGAATGCAGGACACTGGAGGTCCAACATGAGGGTGCAGATGTGTGTAGACAGGGCTGGCTCTCTCTTCTGTATATGCTGCTTCCTTTGCAGGAGGGGGACTTGTCCAAAAAGGGGGGCAGGAGTAGGCAGGTAGAGAGAACAGATGGCATGGCAACTTATTATTATTTTTTTTTAAATATATCCTTTATTCAGGTCACAGGATAAAGCAAGCAAGTATCATACAGAGTATTGTTGCAGTGGTACTCAATAAATGAAGTATGAACATAGATCATGGAGCGAAACAGAAAGTACATTGTGATTTTGTACAAAATAATACAATGGTTAAAGCATTGCTCAATCATGCCATCTCCGTTACCTTATTGTGTCGGGTATGTAAGGATAATTAGAACAAGGAATAACAGGGGTATCAAACTTGGGGTTGTATGGCGTGTGATGAGATGATTAATGGATCCCGCAGTGTGGGGGGAGGGGGGGACACAAGGGGGGAGTTCAGTGGCGGCGCCCCGCTCAGTCTGCGCCGATCCCCGCAGGTCAAAGATGGCAACGCGGGGGCAGTGGCTGGCGCAGCGTGTTAGTGAAGCGGGGGGGGCAAGGCGGGGGGGCACGCAGGGGGCAGCCCTTCCCACCACTATGCGTCTGGTGCATCGACAACTTGTCTAAGGTCCGCGGCACCCGGTACAGGGCACCCATCCCTGCTCCCCCCGCCTGGGGAGGCCCGTACCTCTGATGTCTCTGGTGTCTGGGGTCCGTTGTGGAAGGAATGTAGCATTTCGTCCCAGAGCGCCGCTATGGGGAATTTACGCAATCCTGCTGTTTCCTCGTTATGGAGGGATATGCTTTCTGCTTTTGCCCAGATGTCTAAGGAGGTGTGCCAGTGTTCTACCCTGAGTGGGTCCGCACGCTTCCAGTGCTTGGTGATGAGTCGTTTTGCCGTGATGAGGCTGAGGTCCCAAAAGCGGGAGGGCACCCTATTATGTTTAGTCCTGTGGAAGAGTTCCAGCAGGCACGCATCCCACGTGAGTGGGATCGGCATCGCCGTGCTATGCTCCAGTAGTGGTAACACTGACTGCCAGTACGCTCGGATCTGAGGGCACCACCACAGCACATGTAGGAGGTCTGCTCCCTCCGCGTTGCATCTTGGGCACCCAGCCGCCGCGCCTAGGAAGTATGTGTTTATCTTGTTTGGGGATAGGTATGCCCGGTGTAAGACATAAAATTGTATTTGTTTAAAGCGTGCATTACGGGGGACATTGCGGGGGCCCGCCAGTATCACCGCCCATTCTTTGTCTGTCCATGCCCTCCCTCTGTCCGCCGCCCATTTATCTCGCAGAAGCTGTAGGGTGCATTGTGTATGTGAGAGCAGTGCCTGGGTCAACCAATGTACCACATGTGTCCCATTACCCATGACGTGCATGTATTGGATTAGCTGGTGCGCGGGTGGCTCGTTAGTGATGTTTCCCCATTTCCGTGTGAGAGCCCTGATTATGGAAGCATATTGTAAAAACTGTCCTGCAGGCAGCCCCGTGTCAGCGGCCAGTGTCTCGAAGGGGAGCAGGGTGCCATCTGCATACAGGTCCGCCATGGTCTCTATTCCCGAGTGTGTCCACGGCTCCAGGGCCGCCTCCGTTACAACGGATGTGACTTTGGGAGTGCCCAGGAGTGGTAGCGCCGGGGCATACGGTATAATGGCTCTGGTGAGTCGTAGGCATCTGGAGTAGCATTTCACGGCCACTGCTACGTGTAATTGCGAGTGCTTCCTAGGGCTCGTCAGTGGGTGGAATAAGGAGTGTATCTGCAGCGTGGAGAGAATGTCTGTAGCTGTGGCCGTGTCCTCGCGGTTCCTGCCCGAGATCCAGGCCACCACCCACTGCAGCTGCGCAGCTAAATAGTAGAGCTCAAGGTTCGGGACTGCTAAACCGCCCTCGTTAACCGGATTATACAGTTTTGTTAGTGCTACTCTCGGTCTGCCCGTATTCCAAATCAGGTCTCTGAGCATGCTTTCCAGCTCCCTGAATATGCGGACAGGGATGTATAGCGGGATGTTAGCAAAATAATATAGGAGCCGGGGCAGTACGATCATTTTTGTTAAGGTCACCTTACTTGGCACATTAATGGGAAGAGTTTTCCAAAAGGAGATCTGTGCCCATATGGATGTTATGGCCCGCGTCAAGTTGCCATCTAAAATGTCTGGGGGTGTCCTATAGATGTGGATTCCCAGGTATTTAAACGTGGTTTGATACCATGGTAACCGCACTCCGTTGATACGGAGCTCAGGGTCTGGAGTGTCAGGGGTAAACGGGTATACCCCCGATTTGGCCCAATTGACCCTTAGGCCCTACATCAATTCGAACGTACAGAAGATGTCTGACAGCTCCGGCGGTATGTGTCCTAGGTCATTGACGTACAGGAGCAGATCGTCCGCGTACAGCGACACAACATGTGTGCCGTCCGCCAGTGGAATACCCCATTGTGCGCCGCACCGACGCAGCCGCTCGGCTAAGGGCTCAACCGCCAGTGAGAACAGATGGGGGGAGAGCGGACAGCCTTGCCTGGTGCCTCGCCTAACTCGGATGGCCCCGGACATCAGTCTGCCTGCGCGCACTTCCACTTCGGGCCTCCCGTACAACAATCCCACCAGCTCGACAAAATCGTCTCCTAGGTCAAATTTTCGCAGCACTGTCAATAAATAAGGCCATTCGACGGAGCCGAACGCTTTTTCAAGGTCCAAAACCAGGCAGCCCGATCTCGGCCAGGCCCGGGCCGCATATTCTTGCACGCGGAACAGCCTCCGTATGTTCTGTGAGGTGCATCTCGGCGGAACAAACCCGTTCTGATCCTTATGTACCAAGGCGGGCACCAGGGCGCCAGCCTGCGGGCCAGCGTCGAAGCCAGGATCTTGTAGTCCGTATTTAACAGAGCCAGTGGTCTGTATGAGCCAAGGATCGTACCATCTCTGCCCGGTTTGAGAAGCGACACCAGTACCGCTTCATTCATAGACGCGGGTAAGGATGAATCGTCTAGTGCTGCCGAGTATGTCTTGAGCAGTTCAGGGATGAGAATATCCGAATAGGCCTTGTAATATTCGGCAGGCAGCCCGTCTGGGCCGGGGGTTTTGCCACTGGAGAGGGCGAAGATGGTTTCGCGCAGCTCATCCGCCGTCAACGGTGAGCCAAGATCATCCCGTTGGCTGTCAGTTGAAGTGGGGAGCGTGATCTCCTCAAGGTACGTTGTGATGTCCGGCTGCGGATTGCTCATTTGCGACCGGTACAGTGCCTCGTAGTGTGTCACGAAGGCGGCGTGTATGTCAGTCTGAGCGTGTACCATCGCACCGGCGGTGGGGCTTATTGCAGTTACCGGGGAAGAACGATCTTCCCGTCGTATCAGCCAGGCTAACAGCTTGCCCGGTTTATCGCTGTAGCGATGTGTGCGTGCCGATTGTGCGGCGTAGTTGACATGTTTCAGTCTGCCCACCAATCTGTCATGCTCCGCTCTTGCTTCCAGTAGTCTTGTGTTGTCACCCTCAGATGCCTCCCCTTCCGCCCGTAACAGGTCTGTTTCTAGCCGTTTCAAATCTGTTTCCAGCTGTCGCCTAGTGTGTGCCTGTGTGCCGAGACACAATCCTCTGAGGACCACCTTGAAAGCATCCCACTCCAACTGGGGCGTGGAAGCAGTGCCATTGTTTTCCTCAAAGTACTGTGCCGACTGCGCTCCTATCGAGGCTCTGAATGCGCCATCGAGCAGTAGGTCAGGTTGTAACCTCCAGGTGGGAATCGGTGGCCTCGGCTGTTCCCAGGCCAGGTCCATGAGGTGGGGGTTGTGGTCGGAGTGTGTGCGGCCCATGTACTGTGTGCCCCTGATCACTGGCAGCAGGTCCCGGGGGACCATGTATCTGTCAAGGCGCACGTATAAGTCGTGTGCCCCAGAGTAAAATGAGTAAGTCCTAGTGGCAGGGTTATGGCTGCGCCACGCATCCCGCAGGTCCCACTGTGCAGACCAATCCTGGAGGGCTCGCGCCGCGTGGTTTGCTGGGGAAGTGAGTAGTGGAGGGCGGGAGTGGTCCAGGGCGGGGTCCAGGGTGCAGTTGTAGTCCCCACCTAGTATCCATGGGATGCCATGCCAAGGCACTAGCGTGTTGGATAGATGCGCTAGGAAGTCCTGTAGCCCCGTGTTAGGCGCGTAGATCGAGGCCAGCACTATTGGGTTCCCATCTAACCATCCTTTAATGGCCACGTGTCTCCCCCCGGGGTCTACTAGTGTTTCCAATGCGGCCCGCGGGGTGCCCGGGCGCACCCACACCAGTGTCCCTCTAGCATAGGAAGAGTGATGTGTGGCATACAGTTGACCCCTCCATCTACGGCGCTGGGTGTTGATCTCTGCTTCGCAGAGATGTGTCTCCTGTAAGAGGGCAATCTGCACATGATGGCGCTTGAGGTACGAGTATATTTGATACCGTCTAGATGGTGTGTGCATCCCTCTCACATTCCAGGTACAAATCTTAATCACAGACAATGCAATTCGTCAACAGCCCCTCCGGCCCGCCCCCCCCACCGCACCTCCACCCCACCCACAGGTTATCAGGAACACAGTTTGTCTCGCACGCCTTAGCAAAACTATAAAGAGGGAGGAAAATAAATAACATGGCTAGTAAAACAGTCAGCCAATGAACAAGGCGAACATGTGAAATACCAAAAGGTCGGAGGCCAAACGTGCTCCCGTCCATGCTCTCAAGGAGAGTAACAAAGTCAAGTTCTGGGGGCTGCTATGCAGTGTTCGCAATAGCGATTAGTCAAATGTTTTCAGAGTTATCTTATGAGCGTTGCCCCCCTTCCCGGGGGGTGCATGGGAGCCTAGGCCATGCATAGTATGTAGGGAGACGGAACAGACAAACATTAAACACCATACATTACGTGTCTTGATCAGTCTGTGGCGGAGCAGGCGATCACAGGAGCCATGGGCTGATGGGTCGATGGCCGCCATAGCACCGCCAGGGCAATTTGTAGCACTCAGCAGTCCGAGGGTCCCGGCTGGCCAGCTCCGTTCAATGTGAGTCCGCGATCTCCTCACGGCCAGTGCCGGGGGCGTCCATGAGGAGCTTAGGAGAGCTGTGCTCCAGGAGACGGTCAGCCAATATAATCTGAAGTCTGTGGAGTGACGTCCGGGCCATTCTCTGTCGCGGGAGAGTCCGGCACTCCATAGATAGCTTCATCGTCGCTGGGGAGGTCCCGTTCGTTGCTCCCTGCTGGTTCACTCAGCGCCGGGGAGTGACTGAGTTCCATCACGAGTCGAAGGGCATCCCGCTTTTCTTGTTGTACAGCGTCTGCTGGAGGAGGTGACCTCTGTGTTCCTCTCGCGCTCTTCGGCACCCGTTGCCGAGGACGGCGTCGCCTCTTGCCTCCACCAGATTGGCGGCCCACAGCGCGATCCGCAGGCGCTCTGGGGGTTGAGTCCGTGCCGCTATCTAGCCATGCCTCCACCTCATCCAGGTCCGTAAAGAAGTGTGTTCTCTCACCGGCTATCACCCTTAGTTTTGCCGGGAATAACAAAGAGTATTGTAGGCCTTGTTGACGTAGACGTCTCTTCACTGCCAGGAAAGAGTGTCTCTGCCTCTGTACTTGTATGGTGTAGTCCGGGAAAAACATCACCTTTGTATTATCGATTCGTATCTCGTCGAGTTTGCGTGCTTCTCGGAGTATGGAGTCCCTGTCTCTGTAATTCAATATGCGGAGAAGCATGGGTCTCGGGTTAGAGCCCGTCGCCAGTGGTTTGGTGGGGACCCTATGGGCGCGTTCCACTACGAAATGAGGTGAAAGTGAACCCTCTGGCAAGATGGACGTCAGCCAATGCTCCATGTGTTCCTCCGGCTTCTTCCCTTCCCATTTCTCCCGAATACCAACCAATCGCACGTTGTTCCTCCGTGCCCTGCCTTCCGCATCCTCGGCCCTATCCTCCAAGAACTCCACCCTGTTTAGCAAATCCTGGATGTGCTTGTGTGACTGGCTGGCTTGGGGTTGGAGCTCTTTCACAGTTCCTTCCAGGGATGTAGTGCGGTCTGCGAACCTTTTGTGATCTGCCCGTAGGTGCGTGAGGTCAATGGCCACACTGTCGATCTTGGTGGCCAGGGAGGTACGAGTGAGTTGGATAGACTCCTCCAGTCTTTCCATGGCTGCGAGCATGGTGTCGAGCTTCGCTGCTGTCTGGTCCTGGTCGGCGTGCTTGCCAGATTTGTCCACTTTGCCCTTGTTAATAGCGCCCCCAGTGCCAGTCCGTGCTCTGGTCCCGCCAGACATCAGTGCCAGGATCAACGTTCGGTGCCCTTAGGGGGGGCCTGCGGCAGGGTGGTGCCCGGTGGGTAGGTCAGGTGTCAGACCCGTGGGGGGGTCGGGAACCAGGGCAAGCGCTCCAGAAAAGGGGGGGGGTTCCCCACAGCCGGTCAACGGGGCGTGCACTCGTGGCGGTGGGTGCTGGTGACCGGGTCCGAGTGGTTACTCCTGATGCACCTGCTACAGTCTGGTCGGGTCCGTTCGTCGTCCGCGTGTGCTTCAGTGCGCCCCTCCTCTCAATGCCACAGGAGAGGACCAGCCTACCCCGTGGGTCTAGGATTGGTCCGCTCAGTCCGACGTCCGTTAGGTGGTTGGCGGCGGGTCACTGTGGCCGGGTGGCGGTCTGGCGGGCACTTCCGACGTCTTCTGTTGTCTCCCGCCCGTGAGGCAGCGGACTGGTGCTGTCTTCCTCTGAGTTGGGGGCAGTATAGCACGTCGTCCCTGGTGCTGGGTAGTGGGCGCTCCTTTATGGCCGTTTCCGGTCCGGTCTCATGTGCCTAGGCGCGGCAGTGCTGCCCACGTGGCGCGGGCCCCTGGCCCTGCCGTTAAGCCGGGGACCGCGCAGCAGTGCCAGGGTGTGGTGCACGTCCCTCGGGTGCCTTAGCTTCTCAGGTGCTGATGGTGGCAAAGACGTTGCGCACTGCGCGCCGTGGCCTCCGCGCCGTGCGATCAGCACCCTCCGCTGGAGTCTGCTGCACCGCACGCACCGGCCCCCACGATTTGCAGGTCCCCAGGCGTTCAGGGCCAGGCTGCTCACCTTCTGTCTCTCAGGGTAGGCGGGCCGTGCGGCGTCCGACACGGAGGGGCCGATCAGGGTTACTTGGGCGTCCGGTGTTCACCGCCAGTCTCGATTTGCCGATCTCCTCCTGTGTGGGTGTGGGGGCTCAGGTTGTGCCCCAGCGGTCGTTCCGTCTCGTCACCTTCCCGCGGCAGGGCGTATGCGGCCCCTGTGTCAGGAGCGCGCGGTCTGCGGGTGTTCAGTGCAGGCCGCGCCCACGGGCCTTCCGCCGTCCTCTGATCCCCGGTATTTCCAGGGCTTGTGCCGGGTTTGGGGCCGGTGCCTGCGGCCGCAGGACTGCAGTCTCCCTCGGTGCGGTGTGGCGGGTCCGATCGGCGCCAAAGTTGGACAGGCGCCGTGTCGGAACTTGTGGGCCACGCGCCGGTGGATTTCGGCAAGCTCTGTCAACAATATCTCAGGATAAGAGCGCCGAGAAGGGGAGCTCAGCACGGAGCTCTACCCACAGGCGTCCATTCGCATTGCGTGCTAAGCCACGCCCCGAAGGCATGGCAACTTATGGTGGCTTAGATTGTCGGTGTGTTTTCAGCTCCTCTTCTTCACCCCACCCCCGCTGTTGTTTTTAAAACCTCCTAGTGTCTATCCATTATTGTAACATGGAAACATAGTGTAAACAATCCAAGTAAGGCATTGGCCCTCCTGCTGTGGCACTGAATTGTATTTCTTTACACGCAGATGTGTACATTTTATTAGACAACATGCCATCCATCCCTCATAGTGCAAGAGAGTCAATGGCCAAAGTGATTTGACCCATCATCTCGTGCTGTATACTATGGTGAACGGAAGCAAAGTATGACCAGTGAACGAAAAGGACTGCCCCAACCCCTCTATGTGTGGATATATTTACGTATTTATGATTTATGATATTTCTTTTAACATGAGGATGACACAATAGATATTCCTATCTCGATGACTAAAGAGAATCCTCCGTAAATCAATACGTTGAATATATATTGGCATAACTCACATAAACATATAGACAATGGAGTAGGGAATGGTTATGTCGTCACTTACACCGGTATCATTATGAATGAGGTGTATTACTTAATATCTCCCCTTATTGTTAAGGCCTTGTGAGCTAAGCACAGCGCCCCTGCTTGCGTGTGACACTCACTGCTTACTCTAACTCTCTAAACAAGGAAGAAACCTAATAATTGTTTTAATAAAAGCAATAGATCCTGTGTTGCCTGTCTTGTTTGAGCCTGACACTGCTCCTTCTGCTTCTAAGGTGTGTGTGTCCGCGTACTCCTGTTTGTTTTGGTGGCAATAGTTTTCAGTTTCCATAATGTTAGAAACCCAATCATATCAGAGTAACCTGAGCAGCGTAGGATGATAGCTTGTCATGCGCTCCTTAAACCACCATCATCATCAGTTAGCAGCGAAGATCCAGGCTTGTGTCGCCTCCTGGTTTCAAAACACATCAATTATTTACTGCAGCCGAGCATAATTTCTCAAACACAGTATACCGCCAAGCATTATCAGTTATTATTTAGGGGTATGGATTCCAAGCCCATGTATCGTTTATCCTTGTTGTCCCTGCACAATGAATGGTGGAAACTTCTGAAATTTGGTACAGACTCCTGAGAAATGTAATAAGAGAAAAGAGGCGAAGGGACACTGTTCTGTTATTTCGGATTTTATTGCGGGGAGCGAAACAAGCTCCAGAGTTTTGTTTTAGTTATGCTTTTGAGAGAGTGGTTGGTGTTGTTCATTAGATGCAATTATTCTTTTCTACACAGCTAATTCTTTGGTAATGTTATGAAGATAACTATGGGTTAATGGCAGACATGACAGCACCCTAGACAGAATGGCTTTCTCTCCTACCCACACATTTTTGTTTAGAAACACTTTTCTTTATTTAGCCAATGGACAAGGTGTAAATTTGACCAGAAATCACTTTGCATTCTATAGCCCTTAAGAATGTACACCAATAAACATGAATATGGATCTTGCAGTTTTTTTTAAATGCCGTTCCCAGCAAGGCAAGAGCCTCTTACGATACGCCACAATCCTTTTATACGCTTGGTACTACATATGCTAACCCTGTAACAGAATTGCTAATGTATTCTTGTATAAAAATAAATAAAACATGTTGAAAGTAAAAAAAAAAGACAAATGCACACATACGGTCTGCTTTGTCCTACATCCTGTGTCAAAGGTAGTTTCTCAGTAAAAGAATGTCCGAGGAGAGGGCATGTGCACTGCGACGCAGCATTAGCCGTATTCCTGCTGGGGAATATGTGGGCCCAACCCAATTGGGTAGTAGCTGCAGGAAGCATTGAAGAACACAGCACAGGCTATTTATTACAGAGGCGGTCCATGTAGGTAAGCAGGGGCGCAGGAGAAGGGAAGTCGACAGACGACGGAATAGGGAAAATTAAATAAATAAATAATTGCTATTCCGTCGTCTGTCAACACCCCCCCCCCCCCCCCCCCAACCAGGAGCGTAACACAGGCCCCCGCATCCCTTGCAGTGCGGGGGGCCTCAAGCTCCAAGGGCCCCCCTCGGCACTGCACTCTGGCCAGAGAGTTCCTAATTGAGTCTGGAGGGGGCCCCTCTTCGCACCGTGCAGGGAGGCCCCCTCAATTTTCGTTTACGCCAGTGCCCCCCACTCTTCCCCGCCCACATCCCCACCGCGTTTACCTGCACGGACTGCTGCTGTATTTAAATATTGCTGTGTATTTCTCATTTTGGTGATGCAAACAACATTGTCTGTGGACATTCATTACCATCAAGCATGTGAGACTTTTACAATTTTTTTTTTGCAATTTGATAACAAACCTGATAAAAAGGTTGCTTTACTTAGAGGCCTTTATTCGGTGTTCACAATTTTCTTGGAAGTGTACTGTCACATAAGACTTACCTTGAAAAGTAATTGGTTGCAATGTGGTCCGTCACCATCTCCCTTCCACTGCTGCTCTCTTGGTTGCTGCAGAGGTGACTCAGGGTCTTCATCCTCAAATTCAGAGTCAGTCATGGTGATGGGTAGGCCTCGCCTGGTTGCTTTATTATGTCAGATGGCACAGGTTGCCACTATCTTACAGGCGGTGTCTGGAGCTTACTTTAGGTCACCTCCACTTTTGTGAAAGCAACAGCATCGAACGCCAAATGTACACTCTATTACAGTCCGGTTGTGACTTTGTGCAATATTATATCGCCTTTTATTTGAGGTTACTGGGGATTAATATGGTGTCAATAACATACACTCATACACACTGTCTCTGCAACTAACAAATGCCTATGAGATTGCTTTCATGATGCATTTAATTAGTACAAACTTGCGTAATTCTATTACATTATTTTACCTAACAAATAGCCATCATGAAAATCCCCTCTATCCAGGCGTCGGTGTATTCCAATGTGCCTGAAGCTGAACGAGTCATTGGTGCTCCCTAGGTATTGTGACACAATATCAGTAATTACATTGTGTGCATCACACACAATTGAATATTGAGGGAATGTGTGTTTTTTCTATTCCTAACAAAGTATTTGTTAGAAATGTGAGTCTCTAGTTGGCAAAGATTTGCACCTTTGTCCAAGTAGGGATCCTTCTTTCTAGTCAGGATAAGGGAGTTACACTCCTAAAATAACCCCTGCTCACCCTCTTGGTAGCTTGGCACGAGCAGTCAGGCTTATCTTAGAGGCAGTGTGTAAAGCATTTGCACATAACCAACAGTAATACAGTGTAAGCACTACAAAAGGACACCACACCGGTTTAGAAAAATATCCAATATTTTTATATACTTAAGACAAGACCAAAAATAATAAAAATCCACAATACAGTATTAAGAAATCTTCAGTTATCAAAATAACCTTGAAATAAAGTTCCTTGAAGTCGATAGCTCCGTCCATGGCTATCACGGCGTCCTAAATAAACAAATCCAAACAGTTCTGGCTGGCTGCAGCTTCGTGGGCCAGCTACGGTGTCGGGAAGACCCACAAAACAGTACCCTTAGAAATGCAGGGTGTCAGTGAACTCTTGCTGAGCTTCTGAAAGCACGGTGTCCGCTGGCGTCAGTTCCAGAGGTCAATGCAGGAATTGTCGGGACCTTAAAATCACATGAGTTGCAGATCGAACTCCTCGCGGTTGAAGTCAGGAGCGCTGGCATCGGCGGGCGTCGGATGCTGCAGTACAAAGTGCAGTGGTGCGGCGTGCAATGCCCTCAGGTCACAGTGCGAGCAGCAGCTCGATGGCGGTGTCAGATGGCGTCGTCGGTGAGACCAGAGTCACAGTGCGAAGTGATGCGGTGCTCGTTGCTGCGCTGGCAGGTCACGGTACAGCCAGCGGTGCAGTCATTGCTGAGGCACTGTCGAAGCTGATGAACTGGAATCAATGGTGCTGGCGTGGGTAGGCCAAGTCTGTGGTGCGGGATTGGGGCGGTGTGTCGTGTAGTTTTACAAGTGGTCCCCATGAACCATGGTGCAGGCAGCGGTGTCGATGTCGGCGTGAAGCGGCGTCGTTGGGGATACCAAGGCAGCATCGCGAAGCAAGGTGGTGTGGAGTGCGGTGCCCATAGGTCGCGGTGCAAGCAGCGGTTCGGTGGCGGCATCACATGACGTCGGCGGTGAGACCAGTGCTCTCTGGGGTGCCTCCAGGACACGGAGTCGGAAGTGGCATTGAAGATGGCGTTGGGTTGCTTTTTTCTTCTGTTGCAGCACAGAACACACAGTCCCCAGTGCTGAGTGAAGAAGAACTAGAAGTCTTTGCTGTTCCTGAGACTTCTTGAACAGGGGGCAAGCTCTACCTCAAGTCCTTGGAGATACTCAAAGAAAGAAGTTGTAGAAAGTTCAGTCCAGTCCTTTCACTGCCCAAGACAGAAGCTGCCACTACAGGCCAACACAGCAAAACACTCAGCAAAGTGGTAGTTCCTCCTCACGGCTTCTCCAGCTTTTCTTGTTGGCACTCTTTTTGGTCCAAAAGAGTTCTAAAGTTCAGGGGTTTAGGCCCCACTTTTTATAGCCCAATATCCTTTGTCCTCTCAGGCAGAGTGTCTGTGCCCAGCCAGAACTAGTTCTGCCCTCTCTAGTGTGGGTTCCTGGCAGGAGATGGAGACAGCATTGCAGAGGCAGACCAGACCCATTCAGGTGAAAGGAAATCTCCTCTCCCCACTCTAAATGCAGCCCAGGTCTATTCAGCTCTTTCCTGACCCACCTAGACTATCTGGAGCCTCTGCTCCTGCCCAGCCCACTGACCTCCAAAACCGAGACAGTCAATCCACAACCCCAGCAGAGGCCTACTGGATGGCTGAGCAAGAAAACACCTGCTTTCTAAAAGTGGTATTTTCAAACACAGAATGTAAAAATCCCCTTTACTAAAAGATGCATCTTTAGATTCTGAGTTCAGGCATACTAAACTTTGTTTTTCTACCTAGTTCCAAGGGCCGCTTATGTTTATAAGATATTATAAATAAGCTCCCCATTCTGTCCTGTGGGAACAGGTAGCCTTTCAATAGTGAAAAACGAAATTGGCAGTAATTCGTTATCAGGACATGCCACACACACCAGGGCATGTCCTACCTTTCACATACACTGCACCCTGCCCATAGGGTGACCTTGGGCCTACCTTAGAGGTGACTAACATATAAGACAAGGGAAGGTTAGGGCCTGGCAAGCAGGTACATTTGCGAAGTTGACATGGCAGTCCCAGACTGCACACAGGTTCTGCAATGGCAGGCCAGCGTTACATTTACAGGCGGTTTGTATGGGTGGCACAATCCAGTGCTGCAGACCACTAGCAGCATTTAATTTACAGGCCCTGGAACACTCAGTGCACTTTACTACGGAATGACAAGCAAATCAAATATGCCAATAATGGAAATACCAATCCATAAAAAATTTTCAACAGGAGCACTTGCACTTTAACATTGAACAGCAGTGAGAAAGTGTGCAGAGACACTAAGCCAGCAAAGACAGAGTAAAAACCGGGAGGTCAGAAAGCAAAAACTTTGGGGAAACACGCCAAAGGATGCCAACTCTAACATATGTCTCCCCAAGCTCAAAGTAGGGAGAACTACCCATCCTCCTGGGAGTTCACTTCACTAAGGCGGAAGAACCTGGATAGACCATCTGAATTGGCGTCTTCTGTGCCAGGGCAGTATTCAACCGTAAAGTCCATTCCTTGTAGGGAGAAAGACCACCTCAACAGTTTTGGATTCTTACCCCTCATTTGCATCAACCATCTGAGGAGCCTTTGGTTTGTCTGAACTCGGAAGTGAGTCCCAAATAGGTAGGGCTGCAGCTTCTTCAGTGCCCAGACCACAGCAAAAGCTTCCCTTTATATGGCACTCCACCTCTGTTCACTGGGAAGTAGTCTTCTGCTAAGGAAGACTACAGGCTGGTCTAGGCCCCCTTTGTGTAGTTGTGAGAGCCCCGCTCCCACACCTTGCTTTGACGCGTCGGTTTGCATGACGAATTCCTTGGAGAAGTCGGGTGCCTTGAGCACAGGTGCCGTGCACATGGCAGCCTTCAGGGCATCAAAAGGCTTCTGGCAGGACTCAGTTCAGATCATCTTCTTGGCCTGCTTCCTGGAAGTCAGCTCTGTTAAGTGGGGCAACAATGGTACCATAGCCCTTAACAAACCTCCTGTAGTAACTGGTGAGGTCTAAAAAGACTCTTACCCCTGACTGGGTTTTGGGGGTTCCCAAACCAGAATGGTGTCAATCTTGGGTTGTAGGAGCACCACCTGGCCGCTTCCTACTTGGTTTCCAAGTAAATCACAGAACTCTGCCCGATCTGGCACTTACTGGCCTTGATTGTGAAGCCTGCCCTCTGCAGAGCCGTCAACACTTCACTGAGCTGCTGCAAGTGTTCTTCCCAGCTGAAACTGAAAACTGCAATGCCATTCAGATATGCAACACTGAAATCCTCCATTCCAGCCAACAACTGGTTGACCAACCTCTGAAACGTGGCAGGGGCATTCCTCAACCCAAAGGACATCACCCGGTACTGGTAATGTCCTTCTGGGGTTGAGAATGCTGACCTCTCCTTGGCCCCATCGGTTAAGGCAATCTTCTAGTACCCAGATATCAAATCAAACGTGCTGAGGAACCTGGCTGCTCCCAACCGATCAATGAGTTTGTCAGCTCTGGGGATGGGGTGCGCGTCAGTCCTGGTGACGGCACTGAGCCCATGGTAGTGTACAAGAAACCACAGTTCTGGAGTGGCACCGGATGCAGCAGCTTTTGGGACCAAGACCACTGGGCTGGCCCAAGGACTGTTGGAGGGCTCAATCACCCCTATCACCAACATCTTGGAGACCTCCTCTTTGATGCTGGCCCTGACCGGTCAGACAACATGTAAATCCTGTGTTTTACAGGAGGGCTGCTACCAGTGTCCATGTCATGGGTACACCAGTGAGTAACACATGGAGTCAAAGAGAACAGTGGGGCAAACTGTCCCAACAACTGGTGGCAGTCGCTTTGTTGCTCGGGGGTCATTGTAGGGGAGAGGATCACACCTTCCACTGACCCGTCATGCTCTTTGGTCGACAGGAGGTCAGGGAGAGGTCCACTCTCCTCCTTCACCCCTTCATCTGCTGCCGAGAGCATGCTCACTTCGGACCTCACCAAGGTTGGAGAGGAGCTTTGACCTTCCTCCTACTCTTACTACTTGCCTGGCAAGTTTGGCAAGCCCTACAATGTCCATCCGACTGCCTTCTCATTTGCGGCCAGAAGAAGTGGGTGACAAGCCTGTCAAAGGTCTTGTCCCTCCCCAAATGTCCTTCCAAAGTTACGGCATGAGCCAGACCCAGTAGGAAGGTCCTGAAGCACTGGGGTACCACCAGCACGCAGGCTGACCCAGGCTCAGCAACAATAGACTCACTATACAGGAGACCATTCCCCCAGTAGATCCACTGTGATCTAGACTGATCACCAGCTGAGAGGTCTGCAGCCTGCTGCCACCGACCCTCCAGAGAAGGGCACTCTTTCTGCTCCCTGCAGAATTCTTCTCTGGTAGGACCTCTTTCTTGCTGCCAATGGGTCAGCTCAGAGATGTCCCCCAGTTCAGCTACCTGCTCCCCTGTAGGCACCGGGGCCTCCCCCTCAAGTTCGGCCTACTCCCGGTCCGTGGAACTCCAGGGGACGGTTTCCAGCATCCCCTGCCCTTTCTCTTGGCAGGTACCTGGGCCACTGTTTCAGGCTCCAGGTCCTTCTGATCACCCTTTCTGGCTGCAATTGACCAAGTGGACAGGCATGCCCGCTCTGGCAACCCAAGCATCTCCAAGTGAGACCTGAGTTCAACATCCTTCCATAAGTACTGCTCCAGGTTGTTAATGAGCAGCAAATCTACAGGCATGGTAGGGCTCACAACCACCCTCACGGGACTTGGGACCCTCCATTCAAAGGGAACTGTCACCACCATACACTGGCCCTCTGAGTTGTCCACAGCAACTACTTGGTGGAATGCCCCTGGGACTACCTGCTCTTCAGAGACCAGGTGACACTGGAATGTGGTCAGACTGGATCCAGTATCTCTGAGAGCCTCTACCCTTTTCCCATTGATAGTCACCCAGGTGCTGTATTTCTTTGTGTTAGGGGGCACCTGGTTTCCTGGGACCATCTCACTGTCCCAAAGTGAGACAAGGGTAATTTCTGCGGGATCCCCACCCTCCTGAGGGCACCCCTCCTCCCCAAGCGCTACACTAGCCAACACCTTGGACTGCCCACTGATGGGTGGCTTTGCCCTCTTGGGACACTTGGGGTCCCCCTTCAAGTGACCCACCTGATCACATGCAAAACACTTGCAGGGGCTGGTCTCAGCAGGCTTTCGTGAAGAGACCACTGCTTTCTTATCTTCTGGGGGATGGGAACCTTTACCCTGGGTGTAAGTTTGGGGCCCTTTAGAGAACTCTTGTGCTTTCCCCTGTCCCCCCACTTTTCTGCTGGGGACCCTGCCCACATTTGGCTGTGTCTCCCCCAAACGCTTTCTTGTGGACCCGGGTACTCATCCAGCTGTCCGCCTCCATAGCAAGCTGCCTGGGGTCAGTTAGCTTACTATCAACCAAGTGCTGGTGCAGATCTGTAAAACATAGACTAGGCAAGTGCTCTCATGCAATCAAATTGTAGAGCCCCTGAATATCTGTTACATTACTGCCCTTCATCAAGCCATCCAGTGACCCGCAGAACAAATCTACACATTCTAACCAAGTGTTGGCATCAGACATTTTACTGGACCTAAACTGATCCCTGTACTTTTCAGGAGTGCGTCCATACCTAGTGAGGAGAGCATCCTTCATGTCACCTTTAGGTGAGGTTCTACCCCTCACCCAAAGCTAACAGGGTATCCCTTGCTTCATCTGTAAAGAGAGACCATAACCCTGACTCCCAATTCCTTTCAGGGACCCCATTCGTGTGAATGGACGACTTGTACCCTTGAAACCACCTCTTTATGTCATCCTCCTTTTTGTACTCTTTACCTACATTCTAGGCAATGTGCACGATCCTTTCTACCTGCACTGAAGAGTTGCTGCCACCATCTGTGCTAGATTTGCTCCTCAGTTCCTGCTCCTTGAGCCCACGCTCATGGTCTAATACCATCCTTTGTGACTCCATCTTGAGCCTCTTAAGTTCTATCTCATGTGTCTAGCTTCCCTTCTGTCTTCCAGCTCCTCTGGGGACAAACCACTGCTACCTGGCCTGGAGGGACCCCCCTCCCAACAGTACATCTTTCCTATGAGTGGGCTCCTCCGCCCCTCCACTAAGATCTCCAGACTGCTCGCTGGCATGTCTGGATGCTGCCCAGGCCCTCAGAGCATTTTGTAGCTCCTCCTTCATGGTGAGGCCTATGACTTGGACCTTTAGGTTTTCATAAATAGCCTTCTACTCCTTGATGCTGTAGGCTTCCAACCTGTCCTCCTTAAAAGCCACCTCCATGGATGCAAGTGATGATGCTGCTGTGTCAGGCATCATTCAGTAGGAAGTTAAAGTTCCAAAACCACAGGATCACAAAAATAGAACAAAAACAGTATGTGGCACGTTATGGTCTGCGATATGGTAATAGTGCACACCAATCACTGTAAGTCAAGTGCAAACATAGGTCTTATCCTCACTGCTGATAACCAATGTTAGAAATGGAGGTCTCTTGTTGTCAAGGGTTTGCACCTTTGTCCAAGTTGGGACCCTTCCTTCAAGTCATGTAAGGGAGTTGCACTCCTAAAATAGCCCCTGCTCACTCCCTTGGTAGCTTGGTACGAGCAGTCAGGCTTATCTTAGAGGGAGTGTGTAAAGCATTTCCACATAACCCACAGTAAAACAGTCTACGCACTACAAACGTACACCACAACAATTTAGAAAAATATCCGATATTTTTATATACTTAAGACAGGCCCAAAAATGATAAAAAATCCACCATACAGTATTTAGAAATCTTCAGTTATCAAAGTAATCTTGAAATAAAGTTCCTTAAAGTCGATAGCTCTGTCCGGGGTTATCAAGGCATCATAAATAAACAAATCCAAACAGTTCTGGCTGACTGCAGCATCGCGGGCCAGCTACGGTGTCAGGAAGACCTGCAAAACAGTACCTTTAAATGCAGGGCGTTGGCGACCTCTCGTTGAGCTTCTCAAAGCATTGCACTCGCAGGTGTCGGATCCAGAGGTCGGTGCAGGAGAGTCGTCGGGCCCTCGAAGTCACACGCGTTGCAGATCAAACTCCTTGCGGGTGAAGTCAGGAGCGCTGGCGTCGGCGGGCGTCTGGTGCTGTGGTACGAAGAACAGCGATGCAGCGTGCGATGCCCTCAGGTCGCGGTGCGAGCAGTGGCTCGATGGCAGCGTCAGATGGCGTTGTCGGTGAAACCAGGGTCGTGGTGCGAAGTGATGTGGCGCTGGCAGGTCACGGTGCAAGCAGCATTGTCGTCGTTGCTGAAGCGCTGTGGTCGGCTGATGAAGTGGAGTCGATGGCGCCGGGGCTGTTAGGCCAAGGCTGTGGTGCGGGATGAGGGGGGTGCGCCATGTAGCTTTACGAGCGGTGCCCTTGAACCATGGTGCAGACAGTGGCCTCGAAGTCAGTGTGAAGCGGCGTCATTGGGGATACCAAAGCGGTGGTGTGAAGTGAGGTGGTGCAGAGTGTGGTGCCCACAGGTCGCGGTACGAGCAGTGGCCCGGTGGCTGCGTCAGATGGCAGCGTCGGTGAGACCGGGGTCTCGGTGCAACGTTACGGCAGTGCCCTCTGTAGTGGCTTCAAGACACGGAGTCGGCAGTGGCGCCATAGACTGCGTCGGGTTGCTTTTTCTTCTGTTGCAGCATAAAACACACAGTCCCCAGTGCTGAGGGCAGAAGAACTTGAAGTCTTTGCTGTTCCTGAGACTTCTTGAACAGGGGGCAAGCTCTACCTCAAACCCTTGAAGATACTCAAAGAAAGAAGTTGTAGAAAGTTCAGTCCAGTCCTTTCACTATGCAAAACAGAAGCACCCACTGCAGGCTAACACAGCAAAGCACTCAGCAAAGTGGTAGTTCCTCCTCACAGCTTCTCCAGCTCTTCTTCTTGGCATTCTTCTTGGTCCAAAAGAGTTTTAAAGTTCAGGGGTTTGGGCCCCACTTTTTATAGTCCCAAAATCTCAGGCAGAGAGAGTGTGTACCCAGCCAGAACCAGTTCTGCCCTCTCTGGTGTGGCTTCCGGGCAGGAGGTGGAGACATCATTGTCAGAGGCAGACCAGGCCCATTCACTGCACCCTGCCCACAGGGTTAACTCGGGCCTACCTTAGAGGTGACTAACATGTAAGAAAAGGTTAGGGCCTGGTAAATGGGTACACTTGCCAAGTCAACATGGCAGTCCCATACTGCACACAGGGTCTGCAATGGCAGGCCAGGGTTACATGTACAGGCTGCTTGTGTGGGTGGCACAATCCCGTGCTTCAGCCCACTAGCAGCATTTGATTTACAGGCCCTGGCACACTCAGTGCACTTTACTAGGGACAGACAAGTAAATCAAATATGCCAATCATGAAAACACCAATCCATAACACAATTTACATCAGGAGCACTTGCACTTTAATATGGAACATCAGTGAAAAAGTGCACAGAGACACTAAGCTAGCAAAAACAAAGTCAAAACTGGCAGTTCAGAAAGCAAAAACTCAGGGGAAACACCCCAAAAGAAGCCAAGTCTAACAGTGTTCAAGATGCCCTGGAGGACAAAGGGGAACATATGTTCCATCTATACACCCTAAGACGTGGGGAAATTGTCAACATTATCACATTTCAATTTTGTGCTTTGCATTTCCTCACCATTCCAGGATAGGTATGATTACCAGTTGATATGGAGGTACCTGGTATCTATAAATCTACTATAAAAATGGAAGAGCGCACTTTGGGACACCCTACCAGCAATCATAATCACACCCTGGTGACTGCCAGAGGTGCATTGAGTACACAACCTGCCCATGGGTGGGGATGGAATTGCCACACAGAGTACTGCTTTCTAGTTGTGGTTTCAATTCATCTAATATCACTGCACTACGTAGCCTATATCTGTCATGTATTTTCTCCTGTTTGTTTGAAAATGGTGAGCCTGGCTCTGTCCTATCCTGTCTCCTCCTCCGCCTCCTACTCTGCTGAACAGCCAGTAGTCGCATCCTTCTCTTTATCACTTACAGAGGAGCCATTCTGGAAGTTCCTGATGTATTTTGGGTCAGCTTTAATAGTTTGCACACAGTTGCAACCTGAAATGTATTGGTGTTAAATTGCATGTGCAAACAGACTTTTTTTGTGATTAGTTGCTAATTGCGACAGGCAGAAACATAAGGTTTGTGAGTGGCAAATATGGATTCTGTAACTGTGACTCGCAAAATTGGGTTGCAAAAATACTGAGTTGCAAAATGCTTGCATCACTAAAAAAAAAAGGGGAATCCTTTTCATACATTGCAAAACACCACTTTTATGGTTGCAACCCTATTTTTGATTGATTTGCGAGTTGAAAAGGCTAAATGCATCTGGTCCTTAGTTATCTGCAACATAACAATATACATTGGAGCAGTCAGAGCATCCTACAGTTATCACTTAAAAGGGAAACAGTTGACATGAGAATGAAAAGAAGATGGCAACCAAACGTTAGCCAAATTAAATACAGGCCTACATTGGCTATGGTCAATCTAGACATGAAAAATACACAGTTTTTATACATTTGTGAGTTCATATGTTAATGTTGATATGAATGCAAACATTTAATTTGAAAAATAACTCATTACTCCTTCACAAGTATTATGTTATTGTGCGTAGTTACATTACTTACCAGAGATTCTAATTTCATGGGGAATTTTTGGGACACATAGTCCAAAAACAGAGTTTAGGGTAGTTTAATATTTTCAGTCGAGTAAAAGTTGACATACGGTGCCTGTCTGGTAAAGTATTATGAGACAAGAGTCTACTCTGTTTTGAATTTCCAATTGGAGGCTAGGCTTTCGTTATCACAAATTGGAGATTATTACTCCCTGCTGCAAGGTGAATAATGGGTCTTATTTAGAGGTTGGCTGATGGGTACATTTCACAAGCATGATGGATATCCCATCCGCCATCTCTGCCTTAATATAAGTGCATTATGGGGAGGAGAACACGGCGGCCAGCTGAACAGCCCGGTTGGGAGCTCCTGAGTTCACCAGGTGTAGAACAACACAATCCGTTGACATGGACCTTAACTTTGGAATACCATCCCTCTCACTCTCTCACCTTGGTAAAACAATGCAGCATGGTGCCTGATCCTGTGCAGGTCCCGTGGATAGTACTGGAGCCAAGTAGAGAACAGCGGGAGAGACCGCCGAATCGGACCAGCCCAGGAAGCACTCTCTGGGCAGACGCGGCTGCAACCCTACACTCAAGAAGGAGGGCCGCTGCCCGGGGAGCCCAAATACAGAGGAGCAGGGATTCAACAGCTGTACAGCTTTCAAGTCGAGGAACGGGTCAAGCGGACACGCATGAGCACGGTACGTGAAAGCAGTGGGGGGAAGGAGGACAAAAATGAGCTGAAACTAAAATTAGTTTAACCACAGAGAAAAAGAGGGGAGAAAAACTCTTTAATATTAAAAACCAAGGACAAAATCAAAGCCTTACCCTCACCCAGAGCCTTAACCAGAAACAAGGAATAAGTTATTGCTTGAGAAATAGGGACCTAACTTCAGATTTCACGATCTGGGCCCGAGAAAAAGCCCAGTTCTAATATCCAGAATCAAAACAACTAACAGACAAAAGGCTAAACAAAGGATTATAGGTCAACCTGAGGACCCACTAACATTCCAGGCAAAGTCAGACTGGTAAGCACCAAAATTAAGTTCACCCCTCACTATGCTCCTTTTTTAAAGTACAAGCTAAACAGACTCCCCCAAGCTAACAGAGCTCCTGGCAGGAATCCAGATGGAGAGAAATAGGGTGCGGATCCAACCAGAGAAATGCCAGGAGAGAAAATGTCATGTAGCAATAAATACCAACCTCTAAGCACAGAGGAGAGCCCAACCCACAAAGAACCTCAACCCCAATGTTTGGACCACCAGGAGCAAGCTGAACTGGAGGGACAAGATGAGGAACGGCGACCTCAGGAACCAAGTGGGTATACAGGCATGGAGAAGGAGATCGAGACTTTAATAACAGAGATGAGGACTAATTTCACCATATCTAAAATTAACTAAGAGAAAATACAAGGGACATGTGAAGTCCTTGAGACCAAGATTAACACTTTAATGGAACTCGAAGGCAGAAGCCTCCTTCGAAGAGATGGGCAGAGAGGGGGAGGCGAACCATGAGGAGATACAAATACTGAAATCCAGCGAGAAGGACCTCAGGGAAAAAAATCAAAGCAATGGAAAACCAAGAAAGAAGGAATAACCTGAGTGTCCTGAATGTACCAGAAGGGGTTGAGGGAGAAAATGTTAGTTTTTTTTAATGGACCTACTGAAGGAATTTGTCCTTGGAATAGAACTCACTCTTCTTGAAGAAGACATTCAGAGGGTTTACATAGACCCCTTTAGGAAAGGAATATTAAGGAAAAACCCAAGGAAAATACTAATCAATTTCAAAACTTACGTCCTAAAGGAGAAAATACTAAACCAAGTCCTCAAAACTGGTTCTTACACTAAAGGTGATTGATCCTTTAGAATTCGATCAGATATCTCCAAAGCCAAGCAGGACTGACAGTGGGGGTTAGGGCAACGCATACAGGAGTTAAGGTCCCTGGGGGCATCAGCACAAATGCGTTTTCTAGCCACACTGAGAGTAATGTGGAGGAACCAAATTCATAATATAAGGGAACCTAAGAAGGTGGGAGTGCTTATTGACCAGATCAAGGCACAAACAAGAGAATGAAAAAGGGAAGGGATGGAAGATAAAGGACAGAAGAGAAAAGCATGACACGTGTAGAGAGCAGGGATCTTGAAAGGGGTGAAAAGGTTTCTCACCCCAAAAAGATGGGAGGGTTCTCCAGGGATAGAGGGGGGTTGAAGGGGACACACAAGGAAAAAAGATATACATACTTACACTGGGTGTGGGAGCACAAGGAAAAAATTAAAAAATGATTTGTCCACTACATGTAAACAGGGAGAGGTAGGGTCTTACGGAAGCATCTGGAGAAATATAGATGCCAATTGACATAATAATGTGGAACCTAAATGGCATTAGAGTTAGGAGCTGAAGGCAAAAAAAATCTTTGAATATCTAAGAGCAGCAAACAGTGAAAGTATACTTTTACAAGAAACCCATTTACAGAAAGAAGAACTGGAAGAGATAGTGAAAAAACAAAAATGGATTGATATATATGTCTGCACTAACCAAAACTGTAATGTCAAGGAAGTAGCAACATTGTTTAAAAAGGCTGCCATAGCAACACTGGTAGAAACAAGGTCCAACACTAAGGGGAGATGGGTCCGGGCTAAAATCAAAGCGTGAGGTAGAACATACGTTCTGGCAGGATATAACTGTCTAAATATGGACGATCCTACACCCTTGCAATCCTTCTGTAGCCATCTCCTAGATTCTTCGGTTCCGATGATCTTAGGTGGAGATTTTAACTTGGTAATGAACCCAAACAAAGATAGGTTACCTAAAGGGAAGGTATCCAATTTGCCGAAGATGAGAGAATGTTTGAGGCGGTACATGGAAGTTCTCTGATTAGAGGACACCTGGAAAACCAAAGTGGTCAAAAAACATAAATTCACTTTTAAAATGAAAAGTATGGCCATTCTTCTAGAATAGGTATTTTCTTAATAGACAAAATGCTAGGAAATAATGTCGAGAAAATTGAACACCTATCGGCACATCTGTTAAACCATGCTGCGGTCCGATTCAAATTATCAGCAGGCACATCAACATCTACCCCAAGATGGACCCTGGATAGATCATGAGATTAAGGAGAAATTGAGACTAGAAACTAAAGACTACTTTGCAATAAACCAAACTGGAACCTCTATCCAGCCTACCTGGGATGCATATAAAGGCCGTCCTAAGTGGAAATCTGATTAGTTTTGCAGCCCAGAAATGCAGGAATAAGATGGAAGTCTTTACGCAGATAGAAACTGAGTTACAGTGTCTGGCTGAAACATTAGAACAAACTAACCAGCCTCAGGAAATAGAAGAAATAGAAGAAGAGATAGAAAAGAAAAAAAGGAACTAGCTAATATCTTTGAGCTCATTGTTAGGAACAAGTGGGAGGCGAGCAAGCTCTCACACTATGAGTAAGGGGAAGGATATGGTAAACTACTAGCCTGGAAACTTAAAACAGAACAAACCCGCAATAGGATCACGGCAATACAACTGGAAAACCAGTTAGTATGATGGAGCAAGGTTTCATACGTACAGAAACTTGCTTGGACTCAGTCCTCTCGAAATACCATATAATTAATTAATCAACATGTTTTGTTTACTAATATTTGCATTACACAACATATTTAGTAAATAGGGGAAGTTTTTCTATGTGCTTTTACTAACAGTAACCCGAGTGTCCTGAAATGGCCGCCGAGAGCGCGGGAACTCTTCTGCGCATGCGTCTGCCACATCAACGTGGCATCTCTGCTTTTGGTGGGAAATTCTTGCCTCTGCGCACTAGTGCCAAGAAGGCCGCTTCATGTCTCACACATTTAAGCATCTGCTGCTGCTTGTACTAAACTTTGTTTGTTCTGCTTAACTATTAATGCTATAGTATAAATAAAGTAATGGGGTTAGAGTAGAGATAAGTGGTATACAGTGCATTAATTTAATTTTGTATTATAATATGTTTTTCTTTGATTTTGTTATTAGCTCGCATTTAGGCCCGAAAGGTGACACAAACTCGCCCATGGCCAGGATTAGTCCTCGCACCATTTTAGGTAAATATAATCCATGTGGTATGTCCTTGTGCTATTTCCCTTTTTCACCCTTCCCAGGTACCAATGTCTAAAGGTGTTAATGTAATTATTTGCAAACTTTATGCCCTATTAATCATTTTCTCGTAAAATTTATGGTCACTGTATTGTGGCCACTGACTCAGAAAATCTTGCATAGATAAAGTGTTTAAAACTTCTCCAGTCTGTGATTATTTTCAGGAAAGTTAAATTATTAAATTACTACTTATTATTCTAACTCCCTTTTCGATCCCTAGGACTTATAATATAGGTGACAAGGATTGGTAAGTCATGGTGTATAGAGATAAGTCCTGAAAATATAAAATTCTGATAGGCAGGAAATAGAAGCAGGATTACCGGTTCAAAGGTGTGAATGTTTATGGGCCCAGGTGAGTATGATTTATTGAGCTGGTAATCCCACGCGCCATCAGTATTCTTTCTGGTAGCAGAGTTACGGTTAGGGTTTAGTTAAAGATAGGTAGTTAGTCGTGTATTGATTATTGGTTATTGATTTTATGTATTAACCAAAACCCGTTTCTATTGTTAAATGTTTTTTGGAATATCCCGGGATACTGAATAGCAGGTGGTAAATGGAAGCCACACTGCAGTGAGGTTACTTGCCTCGATGGAATAGGTGCAGAAAGTTAGGTACAACTTGAAGCACTAGTTAGGGATTATTTCTTGTATAAAAGTGAGAGTGATTGATAGCAAAGGAGTTCGCTGGTAAAACTTATATCACCTAGAAAGGCTAAGTCTGGAGGAGCAACAGGTTCTTTTTGCTTGAGTGAAGAGTAAGAGGAAAGTTGTTTTACTCACAGGTTTACTCGTTGTGAAAGAATTATCTGTTCTATTGAATTTAGTCAATCAGGCCCAGTAGCGAATGTTTTATGTTGTTAATTAATGAAATGAGTAATTAGAATTCAAAGAAATTGAACTGTCGTATTACCTTGCAAAGGAGGGAGTCAGTCGCGGGTGCTGCACTGCCGTCATTGGCTGGGATTGGTAGAAGCAGCTGGTGTGTAGCAGTGAGAAAATTGTAAAGGAGGGGTGAGTGCAGAGAGTGAGACTCACGTCACAGAAAAGCTGCGCTAGCATTGGTTAATTTGGATTGAAAACCAAATACTCATTGGTCATTCAATTTAAGAGACGTGCTGGTATTGGAGAAATATTTCTGCAAAGTAATCAAATTTATTTAATAAAATTGATTCGAATTTCGTAGAAATTTAGACAGCGGTACATGTGGCACCTGATAGAAAATATTTAGGTTTTGCCCGAGAGCAGAGTATTAGAGGAAGACCATACAACATGTATGGAGAAAAGAGAAAAATGTTGTTTCTGCAGAAAATCAAGAATTACTTTAAAAAAGATAAACTAGTGAAAACGAGAGAAGGAATTATTATTCCACCCCCAAAAATGCCTGCATCATACATGATGGTAGAAAGAGGCTACCACACTTGTGTGTGGTTAGAAAATTGGATAGAATATACCAAAGACGATGGCATATACGCTTTTCCAGAACATGGCACATTTAATGGTAGAGTGTTGCATAATTTGCAAACTTGCATGAATGAATTAGACCCTAGACCAAGATTAACGCAATATGAAACCCTAGAAGAGTGGGAGAAAGAGGCTTTTGAACGAGATAGATCTCTATGTGACAACAATTTTAGGAGGTTTTAGCCCAGATTTTCAAAATAAATTCGAGGTAAGCAGATGAAACAATGGAGACAGTCTATGCTAGTGGAAGGATTATATCCCGTTTTTACCATAGAAGAACCAACTGGAGGTAAAAGTACTGAGAAAAAAAACATTTAATGACTGGTGGGGGTAACTCAGATGATGATTATTTAGAGGATCTATTAATGAAAAATCTGCAACCTTATCAGGAAGAAACCAATAGAACTATCCCTAGTGCTCCGTTTTTACAACCACCCTTGGTTCCGCAGATTATACAGGAAACCCCATTGGAAAAGGTACTACGGGAGAGAGAAAAGGAAGCCTTTAATATACAGCATAGTGAGTTAATATAGAAAATAACCCAATTAAATACGAGTCCTGAAGCCTTGACAATACCAGTAACTATAGGTCCCGTAGTTCCTTTATATGGAGATAAGCAACTCAGTCCTAAAACTCCCGTTCTGACTACACCCATAGTACAGCCCAGGAAATAAAATCTAATAGTTGATGACCAAGCAAATGAATGCGAGTCAGTCATTTCCTTAATGGATTTACCTATACGAGAACCAGTGAGTGACTCAATTTGAAAAATTACTCCCAGATGCTCAAAGGAAGGACAGCTTGAGACATCTACAGGAACGAGAACTGCAACTGTAGTGACCCCTGATGAATTAGAAAGATGGAACCGAGATATAAAAAAGCCGAAATCACAGCCAAAAGTATTGGACATATTCAAATTAATTGTAGAATTAGAGGAAATGATAGCTGGAAATGTAGGATTAGAAAGGTTAAATTCTTTTGATGAAAATGAACTGTTGTTTATATGCAGACGTTTTACTCGAAATGCAAAAATATACCATGAGAAATTGATGAATTTAGCTTCTGAAATGGGAATTGACATTGGCAAATCAAAAGTGTTACAGAAACCATATAGAGCTGAATTTTCCGACAAAGATTTAGAAAACAGGAATGTGTCAGGACGAAAATTGCAAATAAAGGAGCTGTTGTCATTGTTGCAGAAATGGGGAGATTTAGATAAATGTAAAGCCAGATGGACACAGAAAAAGGAAGAAGCACAGGCAAATAAAACTACATGAGAGTATTGATTTAAAAGAAACAGAAAAAGGCTGAAAGGTTGTGTCTGATAAGGGAAGTGCCAGGAGGAGGTTATGTACATGTCCCATGGTCCCAACAGGATATTTTATCATTTACTAATGATTTCCCAAAGCTTAGAGAAAAACCTGTGGAATGGTACCGGCAAGTTGAAAGGTTTGTGAAAGTTTCGAAGGTACTGTTAAAAGATTTAGACGGTTTATTTGACATTGTTGTTCCAACTGATTTGTGGACCGTGTGTAAAATTAGAGCAGATTGGCCAAATGATGAATACCCTAGAGATTCAAAGACAAGAGCCCCGTCAGAAGAGGTAATGAAAAAGTATAATCAGGTAATAACCTATTTAAAGGGAAAGATTCTCCCAAAAGAAACAGACTGGACTAAAATAGACAGAACCACTCAAAATAAAGATGGATCTGTACATGCATATTATGAATGCCTATTGTAGGTATTTAAACAGTACAGTGTTTTAGAAAACATTGATAATAAGGACATGACACATTTTATATATCATTTTGTGTCCGGACTAAAACCAGAAATCTCTAAAAACGATTAAAGAACATAAACTATGTTGGCAGGCGAAGCCAGTTGACGAGATTCTCAAGTATGCAAAATACTGTGAGGATGAAATTGATAATAAGCTCAAGAAATTAGGAGAAAAGGTCATGTGGGCTCAAGTAAAAATGGCAAAACAGCAGGAACTTCAGTTAAGTCAGCAAGCAAATAATCCAAAAAAGGGGGAAGGCCAAGGTGAAAGTAGTGGGTGCAAGCCCAGAGGAAAAATGAGTAAAGAAGAGGCAAATAAAAAGTTTCCCTGTCATGGGTGCAGAAAATTGGGGCATTGGAGAAACAAATGTAAATTAATAAAGAATAATAATGTCCAAAATAAAAATTTGAATCCACAGACGCAGAATGAGGTTTCAATGAGACAGCTGCAACAGGTAATACAGAATCAGTTACCTTCTGCCCCTATGCCTGATTTTGGGAGTGAAGCCAAACACAGTGTGGACACCTGATTTCGGGTGGGAAGTGGTAAGAAAAATACGGTAACACCCCAGTTTCTTTTACAGGCCACATTCTTTGAAGACGAGACTTACTGACGGTGCCTGGGAGGGGGGAAAGAGGAATGCGTACTTGGCGCATCCTTACCAGTAGATAAGTTAGGTCCATATATTGAGGGAAAGGTGGAGGAAAATGATGTTACCTTTTTGTTGGACACCGGTGCTACCTGTTCTACTGTGAGAACAGCAGACATCCCAAACCTATCCCTCTCAGGAGAAGCAATCCAAGTAGTAGGCATTTCTAATAAACAAATTAGGACTCCTGTCACTGAACCAATGGCAGTCTGTATCGGTAATTTTAGAGAGATGCACCAAGTTTGTAGTGTGTGACTCTAGTCCTGTAAACTTGCTAGGAAGGGAACCAACTGTGCAAAATGAATTGCACAATCTTTTGCACACCAAATGGTGTTGCAATTCCGACCCCAGATAAACACAGAGTGTACAAAATTAGGTTAGCCAAACAAGAAACAGAAGTTAAAAAGATGTCCCTAGAAGATTTACCAGAAGAACTAAAAACCTTTGTAAATCCTGATGTGTGGGATTTTTCTGGGAAAAAGTAGGTTTGTTGGCAGATGTCGATCCCATAAAAGTGACAGTGAAAGAAGGTGCAGTTTACCCAAATATTTGACATTACAAAGCGAGCCCTGAAATAAAAGCAGGTGTTGCAAAAGAAATTGAGCGTTTGGTTGAACAAGGCATTCTAGAAGAATTAATGAGTAGTCCGTGTAATTCACCATAATTGGCATAAAGAAACCAAACAAAAGGTACAGAGTGGCTCAAGACCTTCGAAAAATGTATAAAATTGTCGTCCCATGTTGCCCAGTAGTTCCGAATCCAGCAGTAATTCTGTATCAAATACCATGGAGGGCAGATAGTTCACTGTAATTGATGTATGCCATGCCTTGTTTTCCATTCCATTGCATCCAGATAGCAAGTTTTTATTTTCGTTCAAATTTGACGAGCATGTTTACGTCTGGAATCATGTTCCACAAGGGTACACGGAAAGCCCATCCATCTTTAATCAGATTCTGTAAAGGTGTCGCGAATCACTGGTGCTGCTCGGACAATCTGTTCTGGTGCAGTATATAGATGATCTATTATTAGCATCGAGAACCAGAAATGACTGCATGATTGATTCCATTGCATTATTGAATCATTTAGCATAGGGTGGACATAAAGTGTCCCCAGAAAAATTGCAATTCTGTACAACCTCAGTCAAGTATCTGGGACAACAGATAGAAAGAGGGGTCAGAAGAGTGACATCTGAGAGAATCAAAATAGCTCAAAACATGAAACTATCCCAAACTAAGAAAGAAATAAGAATATTTCTCGGAGTTGTAGGTTACTGCAGACAGTGGATTGTGGGGTTTGCAGTGTTAGCTAAACCTTTGATTCAGCTGACGAAGAAACGGGCAAAGGATCCAGTCAAATGGGATGATGAGAGCATGACTGCTTTTCTAAAATTACACAACTGTCTGTGTGAAGCTCAAGCATTAGAAATGCCTGATTATTCAAAAGAGTTTGCACTATTTTGTGACACAAGAGACAATTGTGCCCTCTCAGTTCTAACCCAGACCCATGGGTTAATGCGACGTCCTGTGGCATATTTTTCTGCCACATTGGACCCAGTGGCAGCAGCACTGCCAGGTTGCCTGAAATCAGTAGCTGCAACTTGCATGAGTCTTGAGCAAAATGAATCCATTGTCATGGGACACCCTGTAACAGTATATGTCCCACATACATTCGTGATTCTGTTAACCAGAACACGTACTCGGTATTTAACTCCTAGTCGGATGTCTAAATATGAAAGAATTATTCTTGGTTCAGAGAACGTGACAATAGTCAGGTGTACTATTCAAAATCCAGCAACACTGTTACAAAATTCACACTTTGAAGAAGGGAGGAAGTCGAACATGATTGTAACAACCTCAATGAATTCAGTACTAAACCTTGAGCAGACATGGAAGAACCTTTAAAGGACCCAGAACATGATCTATTTGTAGATGGCTCGTGTATGCGCCATGAGAAAGAAGGACTAGGCGCTGCTTATGCTGTGTGCGCATTATCTGGTATAGTCGAAGCATCCTATTTACCAGGAGTCAAGTCTGCACAAGTAGCCAAATTGATTGCTTTATTAAAAGCGTGCAAAATTGGGAAAAATTGGAAAGTAACCATTTACACTGATAGCCAGTATGGTTACGGGGTTGTGCATGACTTTGGCCAGCTATGGATGCAAAGGGAGTTCATGACTTCTTCAGGAACCCCTATTGAAAATAGACAATTTGTAAAAGAAATACTTGAAGCAATTCAATTGTCTAAAGAATTGACTGTGGTCAAGTGTGCTGCTCACCAATCTGGAAATAACAAAGTGACAGCTGGTAATCGTTATGCTGACCAAGTGGCTTAACATTGTGCCAGATATAGAATGGCAGTAAACAAGAAAATAGATGCATGTGGAATCAGCTGACAACTTATGCTGTTGAGATGAGTAAATACATGGGAGTAAGTGGGAGATTTGCAAAATAAAGCAGAACTCAAAGAAAAGGAAGACTGGGAGGAAATAGGGTGTCAGATAAGACCTGAAGATGGTGTGATAGTTTACCTGGATTGGAGACCAGTATTACCTGATTGTATGCTTGCACCAATGGCCAGAATGTACCATGGGGCACACACATAGGCAGAGACGCTATGATAAGGTTGTTCAGAAAGGATTGGTTTAATGCAAAGTTCAGGAACATAGCAGAGAGTCTTTGCCAGAGATGCTTAATTTGTCAGTGAATGAACCCTGGTAAAGAAAACTGTGGTTTGTCCTGGGAAAATTGGGAAGGCAGAAGGCCCATTTATCAGACTACAACTTGACTTCATTCAGTTACCTGCTTGTCGAGGATTGAAATATGTTTTAGTCGTTGTTTGCTTATTTTCCAAGTGGGTAGAAGCATATCCAAACAGGAGGAATGAGCTATCCAACCCCAGCGCAGGAAACAACGACATCACCCCATCGCAAGACCTCTGCAACTCCCTCGCTTCATACTTCCACAACAAGATCGCGGACATACACAACAGCTTCAACAACCAACCAACGCACACCAAGACCGAACAACCACCCCCCACCACCACCCTCCACGCCTGGACCCCGATCAGCACCGAAGACACCATACGCACGATGAACTCCATTCACTCCGGATCACCGACCGACCCCTGCCCTCACCACGTCTTCAACAAGGCTGACGCTGTCATCGCACCCCACCTGCGAGACATCATCAACACATCCTTCGACACCGCCACCTTCCCTGAGAGCTGGAAGCACGCCGAACTCAGCGCTCTACTCAAGAAACCCACAGCGGACCCCACCGAACTCAAGAATTACTGCCCCATCTCGCTCCTCCAGTTTCCAGCCAAAGTCATCGAGAAGACCGTCAACAAGCAGATGGCCGCCTTCCTCGAGACGAATGGATCCCTCGACCCCTCACAGTCCGGCTTCCGAGCCAATCACAGCACCGAGACCGCCCTCATCGCCGCCACCGATGACATCCGAGCCCTGATGGACAACGGAGAAACAGCGGCCCTCATCCTCCTAGACCTCTCCGCGGCATTCGACACTGTCTGCCACCGCACCCTAGTACAGCGCCTCAGCAACGTCGGAATCCAGGACAAGGCGCTGGAATGGATCATCTCCTTCCTCGACGGAAGAACACAGAGAGTCCGCCTACCACCGTACAAGTCAGAGGCCTCTGAAGTCATCTGCGGCGTCCCTCAAGGATCCTCTCTGAGCCCCACCCTCTTCAACGTCTACATGAGCCCCCTCGCGGCCATCGCACGCCAACACAACCTCAGCATAATCTCCTACGCCGACGACACCCAGCTGATCCTCTCCCTGACCAACAACCCCGCCACCGCCAGAGCCAACCTGCACGAAGGGATGAAAGAGGTAGCCGAGTGGATGACGACCAGCCGCCTGAAACTGAACTCTGACAAGACGGAGGTCCTCATCCTGGGCTCTTCACCCTCCGCCTGGGACGACTCCTGGTGGCCTCCCGCCCTGGGCACCGCACCCAAACCGACAGACCATGCACGCAACCTGGGCTTCATCCTGGACTCCTCCCTCTCCATGACCAGGCAAGTCAACAACGTCTCCTCGGCGTGCTTCAACATCCTACGCATGCTACGGAAGATCTTCTGGTGGATCCCCACCGAGACCAGGAAGACCGTCACCCAGGCCCTCGTCACTAGCCGACTGGACTACGGCAACGCCCTCTACGCCGGTACCACCGCCAAGCTCCAGAAGAGACTCCAGCGGATCCAGAACGCCTCAGCCAGACTCATCCCCGACATCCCACGAACCAGCCACATCTCCGGACATCTGAGAGACCTTCACTGGCTCCCCGTCAACAAAAGAATCACCTTCCGCCTCCTCACCCACGCACACAAAGCCCTACACGACCAAGGCCCGAGCTACCTCAACAGCCGGATCAACTTCTACGCTCCCAAACGCCACCTCCGATCAGCCAACCACGCCCTCGCCGCCGTCCCCCGCATCCGAAGAGCGACTACTGGAGGAAGGTCCTTCTCCTACCTGGCCGCCAAGACCTGGAACTCCCTCCCGACCGACCTGCGCCTGACCCAAGACCACCTCTCCTTCAGGAAGAAGCTGAAGACCTGGCTGTTCGAGCAGTAGCGGCACCCCCCCTCCCCCAGCGCCTTGAGACCCTACGGGTATGTAGCGCGCTCTATAAGTGTCTTTGATTGATTGATTGAGGAATGACAGCTTAACTGTAGCCAAACTCTTTTTAAGAGAACTCATTCTTTGGTTCGGTTTTCCAGTAACGATTGAATCAGACCCAGGGTCTCATTTTAATAATGAAATACTTGGATTGATTTGTGAAGAATTCAAAATTGAGCAAAAGCTGCAATGTGCATACCCCCCAGAGGCTTCTGGAGTGGTAGCACAGCTGAATGGCACCATCAAAGCAAGATTAGGAAAGATGTGTGAATCTACCCAATTGGAATGGCCTGATGCTTTACCTCTTGTCCTTATGCGACTCAGAAGCATTCCAAACAAGAAAACAGTCTTGAGTCCCCATGAAATACTCATGGGAAGGGCAATGAGGCTAGCATGTGTGCCAGGACACAAGCTGTTAACTATATCTGATGATTTAGTGTTGGAGTACTGACTGCAAAGAGTGTGCTGACCAAGTGTGTTCTATCTCTCACCAGGTTGGGGAAGACGCTGTGGCCAGATAATCAACTCCAGCACATGATTTGAACACTGGAGATAGGGTAGTGATAAAAGATCACACCGGGAATCTTGCCTAGCACCAAGGAGGGGAGATCCACGCCAAGTGATAATGGTTACCACCACAGCTGTGAAGTGAAAGGAAATCCCAAACTGGATCCACGCCAGCCATCCCAAAAGGGTAATAGATCCTGACGAAGTTGAGGATGAAGGTAGCCCTGCTGTGGGGTCTCAAGAAGTTGATCCTAAAGTAGTTGAAGAAGAACAACCGAGCACCAGTCAGGATGAGTGGATGGCAGTGGTCGATATACCTGAAATAAGAATAAAAACAAGAAGCCAAACGTATCTAGATAGTCAGAGTGATAGTGAGGATGAGACAGGAATAGAAGAACGTACTCAGATTACAGAAATCAAAGCTACTGGTAATCTTGAGGAGGACCAGATAAGGAATGAGCAATATACTCAGACCAACGAAACACCCACCAGAACTCCTGTGTCTGAGGAGGGACAGATAGGTACTAGAAACAACGCACTGGCAGAAGACAATCAAGATAATGCAAACCTGTGCAGGACCAGACAGGATTAGTCAAATGGGTTCAGGAAGAAGAAAAAATTCCAGGCCCAGCAAAGCAATATCCTGAATCAGGTCAGACTAGTGTAGAAGAACCCCTCCAGGCAGATACGTCAACGGTAATAAGCCCTGGATAAGGTCAGATAGAGAGGATACCTGAAGACGACGAAAATCAAATTGTGCCACAACTCAAAGAAAACAAAAGAACATCTGAAGAAACTGGAAGCACAGTGCCAGATAGAAGACTAAGAAAAGGCGATAAATGGCCTGGTTTTGTTAAAAGACTGAAATATCGCCTAGTCACAATAAATGAAGAACCTGAACAAGTGGACGAAGTAACAAGTCAAACTGAACCATCAACAAGTAGTGAAAGACGAAGAAGTCCATGCTTGAAAAGACTGAACAATAAATTCAACGGTCCTGAATGGACTTACGTTATTCTCGAAGAATTCAAGAATCTGTAAATCAGTGATGAAAATTGATTGCTGATCAGTCTATAGAAAAAGTGAGACCAACTTGAGATAAATTCACAGTTATATTCTATGTGAAAGTTTACAAAGGGGGGCTAAGTCTCCTTAGTCAAAATGGCGGATGCTAGGGTTACTGGAAACTCGAAAAGACATTGTATAAAGACATGCTGTAGGATATGCATATGAAGTGTATTGATAGTGCTTATAGTATGGTTAGGACTGACAATAGCAATACCTTACTTGATGGCTGCTAAACAAAATGACACTACTATACATGGAAAGGTAGCGCACCATAAACAAGATAGAGTAGACTTAAAAGCACCAGATGAGGTAGAACTACATCACTTTAAATATAGAAATGAAACAGATTTGAATGTATTTGCTAACTTATTAGTACATTATGTAGAGACAATGCAAGTTAGTGATTGCTATGTCTCTATGAAATTACCAACATCAGTAGCTGAAGGAGTTACTTACCACCATTTACCACTGACATATGGTATTTTATGTAGTATATTAACTAGTTTGTTTTTATAGAAATGGAAAGTTACAGTATTATTATTATTATAATCTAGACGTAATTTTTTCTGAAATTCCTATACGCAGAAAAATTATTCCCGTCCTAAGCAGTAGAGATGCACAGTTCATGGGTGAATATTTTTTAACAATGAAAACAATAGATATAGCTGAAGCACAGAAAGACAATTTAACATGTAAATTACATGAAGAAGAGAAAATATTTTTGAATTTATTAGAGAAAAGGAGACAGGATTTCCATAGAAAGGCCATTGAACGGGAACCCCAAATACCCAAGTGGGCTGAAAGGGACGAATTTATGGCAACTGGCAAGACTCACGCTGCTATGTCGCAGGACTTTGAAAAGAAGGGGAAAATCTGTCTTCATAGGTTGAAAACAGAGTATAACAATGTATTCACCAGTTCCAGTGAATGTGAACACAATTTCCTGATAATTGGGGGTTGGGGACTAAAAGGGGGAACTAATCCAGTATTTCCTGGAGTTTATTATATTTGTGGGAACAAAGCTTATTTTAAGCTGCCTGATCATTGGTATGAGAGTTGCTATTTCGGAATAGTATTCCCAAAGTTATCCCATGTAAAAAGAATCACTGGAAGCAATGAAAACGAAAATGAACTAACACAAAAAAAGAGCTAGTTTTTCAGAAATTGTAGGTGATATATTTAGTGCATTGATACCTTCAGTGGGAGTAATTCTGAACACTCAAAGAATTTGTAAATTGTCTATAGTGGTGGATCGCTTATCGACTGACACTGCTGAAGGATTCTTATTGATCAATACTGAATTAGTTGTGAACAGATCAATGGTTTTACAAAATCGACTTGCTCTTGATATATTATTGGCAAAAGAGGGCGGATTCTGTAGAATGTTGAAGACGCAACATTGTTGCACTTACATACCTGATAAAAGTGTTGAAATTGGAAGGTGTCAAAAATATTACTCATTTGGAAGAAGAACTGAAACCACTGGAGGTTGATAGTGCATGGAAGAGACTAACTGATGGTCTTTCCTCAGTAGGTAGTTGGCTTTCTAATGTTGGTAGAAGCATTGTAGGCAAAGTACTGATGCCAATAATGGGAATATCCCTACTAATTTAATTTTGATAATAATGATTTGGTGCAAATGCTGCAGAAATAGAAAGTGGTATGCAGTAAATGAGAAAAGAAAGAAACGAAAAATTGATGAAATTCAAATGGAAGAATTAAAGGTGGACATTTATAAGAGAATGAAAGGTTTCCAAAAGAGAAGAGAAAAAAGAACTCCTAAAGAAATAGAAGAAATAGAATTGTGAGAGTGCTAAAGTTGGCATCTGGTTCCTTAATTAGTGATGATATAAAATATCATCAAAGAGGGGATTGATGGAGCAACAGAAACTTGCTTGGACTCAGTCCTGTTTTGTTTACTAATATTTGCATTACATAACATATTTAGTATTTAGGGGAAGCTTTTCTATGTGCTTTTACTAACAATAACCCGAGTGTCCTAAAATTGCCGCTGAGAATGCGGGAACTCTTCTGCGCTTGCGTTTGCCACATCTACGTGATGTGACGTATCTCTGCTTTTGGTGGGAAATTCTTGCTTCTGCGCACTAGTGTCAAGATGGCCGCTTTATGTCTCACACATTTAAGCATTTGCTGCTGCTTGTACTAAACTTTGTTCTGCTTAACTATTAATGTTATAGCATAAATAAAGTAATGGGGTTAGAGTAGAGATACGTGGTATACAGTGCATTCATTTAATTTTGTATTCTAATATGTTTTTGGGTCTCGCCTGTCAATGCACGTGCGCATTGAGCTTGCGAGAGATATTGGGGCTTAACCAGAGCTTAACCATTGGGCGATTTCTTGCAGTTCACGTGAACACAAGGACGCGCATTCTCGCCACATGCACTTTTTTAAAGTTCTTTCATTGGCTCTTCACTTTAAGTAATCCCAGCCTCTCCCTGTCCAGCGCGCACCTCCCCCAGCATGCGCTCGGCCTCAGGCAGGCATTTCTCCTCCCCTAATTATTCACTTCACTTCGCGTTTGTCCTCCCCCCTCCCAACTTTCACTTTCACGGCCGTGTCTCGCATTTCTCCTTTTATTTTTTTTTTAACTTGTTCCTATTAACCTGACTGTTGACATGGGGGTGATCCGGTTTGCTTGTTGATTCGCTTGTGTGCTCATAGTCAAGCCCATCCATGAAACATTCAATTTGGCAGCGGACAAGGATCACAATTCTGTCCATTCCCTTAACCTTCCAAGACAAACATACTTCACTTGGGCTTGCTTTCTTACTTCTATTCCTCCCAGTTGTATGTCCCGTGTGTATTTAATTCATATACTCTATTTGCCTTCATCAAAGTGGTTGGGTGCTTTTTCTCTACTTTTGTATCTCATTCGTGCCATATTGTGAGTTCTGGTCCCTGGAACCCTTTTGTGTTGTTAACTTTCTGTGTGCTGTATGCACGCGCTTTTCCCCCCACAGGCACCATCTGCGTCCACATCAAAGCAATCAGCCTCCCTCCCACTGGCTTATGAAGCTTCCCCCAGCATGCGCTCACTCGGCCTCGGGCATTTCTCCTCCCCTAATTATTCACTGCCCACGGCCGGCCAGCGGTACTTTCTGTCTCGCATTTCTCCCCCCCTCCCCTGCTTCACATGAACGCTTGTTCTCAAGGCTGTTTCTTGGTTGTCCAATAATATGTCCATGTCAGTAATGAAGGATGAACATAGAGAAGTTTGTTCCCGAAATCCATGCCATGCATCTTTGGCCTTAACGTTTCTTTAAAATATTTACACCGTTTTATGTACACTGCTTCTTGTATTCTGCAATGTAATGCATCAAGGATTTAAAGTAAAAATGTTCCCAAATTGTATCCGTTCGACACTGTACCAATCTCTTCAACAAAAGCCAAAACTCTCGGCTTTGCTCGTTTGAAATGACCCCCCTCCCAACTGGATACTAAAATAATTCCTTGTTCTGCATTATCAAATCACTCGTTGTTTGGAAGGTATCGGTTGCAGCGCTCGCCTTTTGTATAAATCATTGTTATAATGTTTCTTAGTTAAGTTGGTTCAATTTAAGCCAACAAAAACTGCAAGTCCCAGAATTCATTGATTTGTTTAATGTAACTCAGAGCACGTGGTATTATGCCCCCGTCATATTGTTCAGGCACCTTGCCATGGTTGGATTCCTGTGAATCCCGCACCTTTTAATGGGGTCAAGGGCTCTCCTTGTGTAAAGCCTCTCTCTCTCTATGCCTCCACGCTAGCCTTGCAAACATCAGATGACGTGTTACCAGACATCCACAGCAACGAGCATGTTCTCTAGTAGCAGCACGCAAGAGTAATTAACATCTAGGGATTTACCAGCTGATATCAGCCTGAACTTACACTTGCTTTTCTTTTTACCATATGCTTACATCACTGTGCACCTTGCCAGGGATGCTATGTTAGCCCTACAATGCTGGCTTCTGAGTAGAGTATTCATTTTTCCTATTAACCTGCCTGTTGACATAGGGGTGATCCGGTTTGCTTGTCGATTAGCTTGTGTGCTCATAGTCAAGCCCATCCACGAAACATGCAATTTGGCAGCGGACAAGGATCACAATTCTGTCCATTCCCTTAACCTTTCACTACAAACATACTTCACTTGGGCTTGCTTTCTTACTTCTATTCCTCCCCTTTGTATGACCCAAGTGTATTTAATTCATATACTCTATTTGCTTTCATCAAAGTGGTTGGGTGCTTTTTCTCTACTTTTGTATCTCATTCATGCCATATTGTGAGTTCTGGTCCCTGGAACCCTTTTGTGTTGTTAACTTTCTATGTGCTGTACTTATGAGTCCATATGCCACCTGGAAAGTCCTCATTGAATTTCCATTCCCTCTGTTAGACTCGTTTTTTGTGCCTTTCTGCCCCCTGTTAGACTCGTTTTTTGTGCCCTTCTGCCCTCTGTTAGACTCATTTTTCCCTTGTTTTTCTACCCTTCTGCCCTCTGTTAGACTCGTTTTTGTGCCTTTCTGCCCTCTGCATCACCACATCATCACTCAGCGCAACCACAGCATCACTCAGCACAACCACAGCATCACTCAGCACCACCACAGCACCACTCAGCACCACCACAGCATCACTCAGCACCACCACAGCACCACTCAGCACCAACACAGCATCACTCAGCGCCACCCCAGCACCACTCAGCACCACCACATTATCACTCAGCACCACCACATTATCACTCAGCCCCATCACCGCACCACTCAGCACCACCACAGCATCACTCAGCACCACCACAGCACCACTCAGCACCAGCACAGCATCACTCAGCACCACCACAGCACCACTCAGCACCACCACAGCATCACTCAGCACAACCCCAGCATCACTCAGCACCACTCAGCACCACCACAGCATCACTAAGCGCAACCACAGCATCACTCAGCACAACCACAGCACCACTCAGCACCACCACATTATCACTCAGCCCCATTACAGCACCACTCAGCACCACCACAGCATCACTCAGCACCGCCACAGCACCACTCAGCACCAGCACAGCATCACTCAGCACCACCACAGCACCACTCAGCACCACCACAGCATCACTCAGCGCAACCCTGGCATCACTCAGCACCACTCAGCACCACCACAGCATCACTAAGCACAACCACAGCATCACTCAGCAGAACCACAGCATCACTCAGCACAACCACAGCATCACTCAGCACCACCACAGCACCACTCAGCACCACCACAGCATCACTCAGCGCCACCACAGCACCACTCAGCACCACCACAGCACCACACAGCACCACCACAGCATCACTCAGCGCAACCCCAGCATCACTCAGCACCACCACAGCACCACTCAGCACCACCACATTATCACTCAGCACCACCACATTATCACTCAGCACCACCACAGTACCACTCAGCACCACCACAGCATCACTCAGCACCACCACAGCACCATTCAGCACCACCACAGCACCACTCAGCACCACCACAGCATCACTCAGCACCACCACAGAACCACTCCTTACCACCACAGCACCACTCAGCACCACCACAGCACCCCTCAGCACCACCACAGCATCACTCAACACCACCACATTATCACTCAGCACCACCACAGCACCACTTGTTCAAATATGTTCTCTCAATGTTTCAAGCTTTATTACAAATGTCACAAAAAGATGTTAAATAATGCTATAGGTGTCACATTTGCAAATTCTATAAATATTGGCATTTACAATAACATAAGTAATACATTTGATATTATAAAAACATAAACATAACTTTAAAAATTATTACATTTACAAGACCAATAGCTCCAACTTTTCAAATGCGAGACCTATTGCATTTCCAATGCTTGCTCTTTGATTTTGTAATTAGCTTGTATTTGGGCCTGAAAGGTGACACAAACTCCATATTGAAAAAGCTGCGTCTGCGCAGATGATCCCAGAAAATGCTGAAGTTACTGACATTGAATGACTGCCAATACTCATCTTACCCACGATGTTCATGGGAAACTGTCCATTTGACCTCAGGAGAGGAAGAAATATCAACTGTAACAAATACAATATATAACAATTGCAACCAATATTGCTGGGTGGAATAAAAGTGCATGGGAAAATAAATTAGGGGCGGGAACTTGATCAATATAATTTAATGAGAAATTACCTCATCTTAGTATGGTGGGATGACCTCTCCTCGTATTTCTGACCAATCATTGAAGGGAAACACATAGATTTGCAACATTTAGGGGTGGTACATTGCCCTGGAAATGGTATAACTAAGGTAGGCTTAGTTAGAGAAATTGTCCCACTTGTCCGATTATCTGACCTGTCACTGACCCAATGCTTGCTATAGGAGATCGAGAGCAGAGGTGCTGGCGGAGCACTCTGTCAGAAGAATCAAGAGTTTGCTGAGGGAGAATTATCAATTACCCATTTGGGGTATCAGAATTTGGCGTGGAGAGAGGGGTGCGACGCTGGTGTTGCACTAGTGGAGGTTACCTATCCTGATCTGCACCTGTCCTGTCCTGTTGGCACCTGATTAGTCAGGAGCCCTATCTTTGCCCCTGCCCGTGGCCAGGATTAGTCCTCGCACCATTCTAGGTAAATATAATCCATGTGGTATGTCCTTGTGCTATTTCCCTTTTTCACCCTTCCCAGGTACCAATGTCTAAAGGTGTTACTATGATTTCTTGGAAACGTTATGCCCTATTAATCATTTTCTTACTTGTAAAATTTATGGTCACTGTATTGTGGCCACTGACTCAGAAAATCTTGCATAGATAAAGTGTTTAAAACTTCTCCCGAGTCTGTGATTATTTTCAGGAAAGGTAAATTATTAAATTACTACTTATTATTCTAACTCCCTTTTCGATCCCTAGGACTTATAACATAGGTGACAAGGATTGGTAAGTCATGGTGCATAGAGATAAATCCTGAAAATATAACATTTTGATAGGCAGGAAATAGAAGCAGGATTACCAGTTCAAAGGAGTGAATGTTTATGGGCACAGGAGAGTATGATTTATTGAGCTGGTAATCCCGCGCGCCATCAGTATCCAGTACGGAAGACTCAGAGATCGAGAAAGCCTTTATGAATTTTTTTCAGGATTTATGCTTGGAGGACTCTGTATTTTCAGAAGAACAAATAGATAACTACCTAGTAAAAGTAACATCTCCAACACTGCTAAAAGAACAAAGAGACGAACGTAATGCAAAGATAACTTCTGAGGAGTGACCAGTGTGATATCTAAATTAAAAAGGGGGAAAGCGCCAGGCCCAGACGAATCACCAAACGTAATCTACAGCATTTTATTAGGGGAGATTGTACCTTTTCTGACAGAGATATTCAATGCATTCTTTTTTAAAGGCCAAAACATCCCAAAGTCATGGGAGGAGGCAGTGATATGCCAAATACTCAAACCAGGAAAAGACCCTAAGAGATGTGAGTTGTACAGGCTCATAGCCCTACTAGATTGTGATTACAAAATATATACACAGCTACTGGTTGCAAGGCTAGATGATCCTCCCTCAGCCCGACACTGTTCAACATATACATGACACCACTCGCCCGCGTCGCACGACAACATAACCTCAACATCATCTCCTACGCCGACGACACCCAGCTGATCATTTTCCTCACCGAAGACCCCCACACCGCCAAAGACAACATCCACAGAGGAATGAGGGCCGTCGCCAAATGGATGAAGCACAACAGACTGAAGCTGAACTCAGATAAGACGGAGGTCCTCATCCTCAGCTCCACCCCCTCAGCCTGGGACGACTCCTGGTGGCCTACATTGCTGGGAACAGCCCCAGAACCCACCGACCATGCACGCAACCTAGGAAACATCCTTGACTCCGCCCTCGCCATGACCAAGCAAGTAAACGCAGGCCCTCCAAAACGCCGGACCAGCATACCTCAACGACCGGCTCAGCTTCTACACCCCCACCCGCAGCCTCCGCTCGGCCAGCCTCGCCACAGTTCCTCGCAACCGGAAAACCACCGTCGGCGGCAGATCCTTCTGCTACCTCGCCGCCAAGACCTGGAACACTCTCCCTACCGACCTACGATAGACCCAAGACCCGCTGGCCTTCAGAAGACTTTTTAAGACCTGGCTCTTCGATCTGTAGCAGACCCCCCCCTCCTAGCGCCCTGAGAACCTCACGGGTATGTAGCGCGCTATACAAATGCTGTTGTATTGTATTGTATTCTATTAAATGTATCCCACATACTTACAGGCTATGACGAAGTCAGAAGATATCTTTTTTTTGTATAAGTTTGGCCACCCAAAGTTTAAAAAAAAAGTGAAATTGATGATGATGTGGGCTGCTTGCAGATTATGGTATCAGTTCAGGAAAACGATGAAGATACCATACTACAGTAACTATGCCATGATCTGGGACTCTCCAGGGACCCCAGCCTGCCTGAAAGATACACTGGCAATACCTCTCAAGAGAGAAGGCATATTAACCTGGGGGCAGTTGTTAGAAGGAAATAAGTCGATAGGGTGGGAGCAGCTCTCAGCAAGCACCAACGGCAATATATCAAAATTGAAATACTATCAGTTGAAGAGTTGGGCGGACTTATTCAGAAACGAGGGGATAGGGAATAAAGACCTAGAAGAAAGGGTGCAAGATAGATTGAGGCAAAAAAAGGAAGTTTCAAGATTGTACTGGAGCTTAATATCTGCTGAGAATGGGGACTTTACCTTACCAGTGGAGCTCTGGGGGAACACCTGCCGACAATGGAGTAACCAGACCTATTGACAAGTATTATTGTCTACATGTTGGTATGTTATTAAATCTGCATCTCAGAAAAAAACATTTACTCACGGCACACAGAGTGTACTGGACGCCCCAAAAATTATCAAAGATGAATAAACACGAGGCGAAGTGCTGCCCCAAATGTGGAGAAGAAAGGGTGAACGATCTACACATGTTTTGGCAGTGCCCCTAGCTCCAAGGATTTTGGGAAGATGTGGTAAAACACTTACAGAGGAGATGGGCCAGCATATAAAGGTAAGCGTATAATTAATTATATTTGGGGTATTTGGCCAAAAGGAAGAGAGAGCGAAGTTAAGTTATGAATAGAGAAATGTACTCTTTATGTTGATCTTACTAGCTAGGAGGAAGATCTGCATTAAGTGGGTTCTTAGCACTTCGACCACACAAAAGGAGTGGGTAACCTCGGTCCAGAGAGTAAACAAAATGGACAGAGATGGGACACAAAGTAAATGGGCAGGTTTCTGGGATATTTGGGAGAAGGAATATAACATAAAACAATTAACTGGATAAGAAACAAGAACAATGTCCAATGATTACGCTAAGCAGCAATAATGCATAGGTAAGGCTGTTGCGCTGGTGGCCCAGAGAAACTGCCCTCTTTTCTGTTGAAATAAAGGGATAGGACGACAGGGATCTTTCGGAGTGAAGGGTCCCAGAAAACAGAAACAACTCAAGATGGCACAAAGAGAAGCAAAACCCCTGAAATCTCCTTAAACCCTGTTTATTGCATAAATGACACAAAAAACAAGTGTATTGTGACATAATGCATTTATAATTAGATGGACAGGATATCCGCCCACAGTCTAGGAATCTAGAGAAAAAAACCAATGGCCTGATATAGCGTTTTTCAGATGGGTACTCCATCTTGTCTGCCTAATTACAGGGGCATTTTATAATAATGCACTTGTAACAAGGCGGACAGGATACCCACCTGTTAAACTTAAATCAGCCCCTATGTCTCTTTCCTAGATTCGTTATGATGCAGAATTCCTCTACCCCGTTTATAGGAAAATTATAGGGTGATATACTTAGGGAAGTTTTCCATTAAACAGTTAAGTTCCATTTCACCTGTTCTCTGTCTCCATATTGTCATAGCACACCTAGCACCTGGGCTCATACAGACTGATCTTTCCAGGCCCCGATCAGAGGCTGCAGTTGCCAGGGGAAACACATCACAATGTGAGAGACACAACAGATAGCCAGGACAGGTGGAGGCGATTGTCGTCTTCTGCTCTGTCACCTATTAAGCCCCAGACTCAGACAATCTGATGAGAAGGCAGGGACATATAGTGGCCTTTGCATAGAGCAGGGGACTCTATGCAGCATTCTCAACCACAATAAAGCTGCCCTCTCCCATTTTTGAATGTGCACTGCATCTGGATCAAGGATGATCACTTGGAATGCCTCTATCCAAACGTGCACTGAGTGTGCATGTAATAGGAAGTAAGCAAATATTCTGAGAACCTGAGCATAATTCATCAGCTTGATTACTGGCTAGGCCATGACTGTTGAATTGTGAAACTCTACCTCCTTATGTCCTACTGGGTCTGGTGGCTAAGTGAACTAATGTCCATTGTAGGAACCTGTGTTCAACCTCATGGTCACAGGTTCAAATCCCAGCGGTTCCACTCAGCCTTTCATCCATCTGAGGTTGATAAAATGAGTACCGTTGGATAACAATGAACATCTGTTATTCAGCGCCAAGAGACCTATGGGTGAATGTGAGCTTTAAAAATACACATGTTATGTATGTTACTGGGCAAACTTCCACTTGGAAGCATATTGTGAGATTTGTGATAAATTTGAGGGAGAAGATCACATATTTCACAGGCTCCCTGCATTACAAGAACATCAGTGTGATCCCTACTCATGTATCCTCCACTAAACCTCATAACACCGAAGTCAAGAGTAAAAATAGGATTGGACTATCTGTGGAAGCAATATTTTTATCCGTTCATCCATTACGTCACCATTGACTGGCCTCAGATTATCTTTAGTACTGTCTCTAGAGACTTTTAGGAGAGCACAAATGGGAGTACTATTTACAATGAAGCAATAGAACATTATCTGCCCAAAGATATTGATGAAGTGGAGTTGTAATCCAAAACGAGATATTTAAAACATGTTTTAATTTCTGCAGCTTCTGCATTTTCCACATGATTCTTTGTATTTTACACCTAGTTCCCAATCTGCTGTATGTTTTGGAAACTTTAACAATAGAAATTGTTTGTGTCTTAAATATATACGTTAGTACAAAATAAATGGGCAAAGTATACTGTAAAAAATAGGATGACTTTTCCGTGTGTTTTACTATGTGGAGATCGCTGCGACGAGGGTGGAGATCTTCCTATGGTAACCTATAGGAACGTTCTCCGTATACTTTCCCATGTGGATCTACCTATGGTAAGTATAAGGAATTTCCAAAGGCTAACTGGTCTCCTTTCATTTGATCGCTGTTATATTTTGATATTAAACTATTTCGAATGAGGTGAAACTTTTTTTCCAGAGAGCATTAATCTCCCCATTTGTTTAACTGTGGAAGTTATTTTGTCAGCAGAACAAAAATAATCCATATAAATGTATATGAGCCAACAGAGCAGTGGACAATGGACTTCCCTGCCTAGTGATTCTACCCACCATCCACTGCTCTGATATTATATGCCCGGTCTAGACCCTGATTAGAGGCTATACGTAAAGCATCTCTGAACCTATCTCTATAATCCTTGCCAATACCGATCATTTTAAGAATGGCAAAGAGGTAGAACCTTGAAACTGTATAAAGGCCTTTTCTATATTTAGTGAGGCACCCATCAGGGTTGTCTCCCTTATTGACCCTCTTTCTCGTATGTGAAAAAAGTGTCTCGGATGAATGTGTGTATTCCTCCTATTCACAAAAGTAACTTACACTTGTCTGTAATTTACACATGTAATTTACACTTACAAGTAACTTTACCGCTTTGTCCTACTCCCAAAATCCGAATTCAAAGTTACTCAAAAGTGTAGACCTACATGTATCCACACCTGAAAAATGGGATGGAACTAAACTTTGTATGTAAGTTACTACTGACAAAAAAAGAAACAGTAGTAAATCTATCACCACACATTGCCCACCACTGATACTACAAAACCTTCCCAAAGAAATCAATCAAGATAGGGACATAACATAAAACCCTGTAAGAAATAATGTTAAATTAAAATATTTAAACTAGGTAAAAATATAAATAAATATAATTTATTGTAAGAAAATAAAAGATTCATTACTTTATGATAAAATATCTTAAAAACCCTTTTTTGCACTCAGAATTCATGTAATATTAATTTTTAATAAAATAGATGTAAAATATTATGAATGATTTCTATGCACCCTCTTGATAATGATTAGTAAATAAAAAAACATTTCTTTTTACTTCAAGTGGGAACTTAGGGCCCCATTACGATGGCGGGCAGACCATAACGGAAAACGGGACCGACCGCCAGAGGTACAGCGGTCCCGTGTGGCCAATTAGGATGCAACCGCCACCCTGGCGGTCGCATCCCGCATCTTTCACATTGCGGCGGGCGGTGCTGTAAGCAGCACCCACAGCAATGTAAAAGTAGCATGTTGTGCATTAACATGCACTTCGTGACAGGCACCGCACTGTGTCTGCCACCTTGTGTATGTCAATGAATGGGGGTACCATGGGTACCCCTAAAGTGCACCCCCCACACCCCAACACCTGGAGGCCCTCAATGGGCCTCCAAAGCCAAAGACCACATGCCGCCATGGAAAGGCCTACATTTGCACACATCATAATGTGCTAGGCACCGCCACCATACTATGGCCCAGGTCCACAAGGCAGGTCATCGTAACGATTGCCTGCCTGCGGAAAAGTGGCAGACGGTCTTTTCGTCCACCGCTGTACCCCCACCATTGTAATATGGCAGGGAGTAAATGGCGGGCGGGCGGGGAAAGATGCTGGGCGGATCGCCACTGACGGTCGGCGCTGGCGAACTGCCCAATATCATATTGACCCCCTCAGTTTTTAAATTAAACCTGAGGACATTTTTTTATTTATTTAATATATTTAAATGTATTTATTTTGTAACAAAAATTATATTTATTAGTTTCGTAACTTTTATTTCTTTTGTTTTTCATTTACAATAAATACATAGCATTCATTTGCAAGAATATCTAACATAAAAACGAAATCTACCAATTTTTTTTTTCCAAGTATAATAAAAGTTTTTGCTTCTCTTTGTGCTTTACCATGCGGCGATCTCCGCCATGAGGGTGGAGATCTCTATATGGTGAAGTATATGGACTTTCTCCCTATACTTTCCCATGTGGAGCTCTCTTCCTTGAATGTGTAGATCTGCCTGTGGTAAAGTATAGGGACATTGTTTCTATACTTTACCTTACAGAGAGCTCTTCCATATTGCAGAGTCTATGGTGAAGTGTGGGATAGGCAACTAAGTTGATTAAAGTTGGAAAAAGTTTGTCAAATATTATTATGTTGAACAATAATGTAAGAGAATTTTATATATTTATCTTAAACTTAGAACTAAAGAAAAAATGCTATAGCACTGATAACAAATTTTTTAAATACATCTTTAATTAATGTCAAGATATGAAATTACATTAAAATTATTTCTTTCAATTTTGCGATGCAGGGCACGGAACGAAATTCGTTTTAATAATTTAATTGTTTACTTACCTGCAATCATCCATATTACGGTGTTTATCACCCCTCCCCCGCCCGCCTGTCTGCCTCACGGAACTCCCTCCACAGGCCGTGGCTGCACACACCTTAAATGAAAAATAGATGCAAGTTAAACTCATCAGTGAGAGATGCACTTTTTTGTTCTGAAACCTCTGTTCGTTATTGTGATCACTGCTCATGTTTGTGTGTGTTATAAGGAGCCACAGAATTGAATTCTGGTTGGGGCTGAGGGGAATAGTGACTTGTGTGTTTTTTGTGTTTGGAGGTCCCAACCTGTGACTGAAGGCACTGCAAATATGTAAATCATTATTTTAAGCTTTCATTACACACATTAAAAGACAGGTTGCCACAAAATACGCAAAAAAGATTTAAGTAGAAGATTAAAAAAAGTGCTTCCAAAATATAGATTTGTGTAATAGACTGAACCCAGTGTAAACATTTCTTATGACTATTAAAAGCATGCATTCCACGTGTCAGTTGGTACCTTTGCCAGCAGCGGCCCATGCAGATAAGAGCGGTGGGGCCGGGTGGGGGGATTTCGACAAACGGTGGCGAGGGAAAATTAATTATTTATTCAATTTTCCTTTGTGAGAATATGTCAAATCCCTCCCAACCTGGCCCCACTACCCCACTGGTCTTACTAGCATGGGCCGCTCCTGACCCTTGCTATACCACTCAAACAGAATACATTTTTGCCTATGCAAGCTTCACGAGAACTCCATCAATTAAAGCAAATACTGACTTCCAAGCAGAGACCATGGCAAGAAGGCGTGTTCCTTGTTTAGCTGTCAGTCTTTCCCTTGACTCCACACCCGTCCACTTCAGGTGAGGCAGCTTTACTTTGAGTTTGAGTTTTCCGGGACGGTTGCCTTTTAAAAAAAACGTCAAATTAAAAAACCATGGGCACGTCGTGCCCCTCAGATCACACCTACTTCGACCTCTTGTTTGGTTACACTGGTAAGTAGAAAGGTGGGAGTAGGTGAAGTTCGGTCTGATTTAAAAGGATTGTTGGGGTTGCAAAAAGCAATGCGAGGGCAAAATCATGTAGTTAATTTTTATCTTGGAATGTGCACTTAAAATGTAGAAAATCTGCCAGTATGTTGAAATTTACACATTAGCATTTAAACAGGTAGATTCATGAAGCAAAAATCGGCTCGCAAAGGGCCAGATTCTGCGAATCTGGCCCTTTGCGAGCGCTTTTTTTGCATTTGGGATTCATCATCCCAAATGCAAAAATCGCAAAATTTGAAATCGCTAAATTGCGAGGAATTGCATTTAAGGAATCTCTATTTGAGATTCCTTAATGCAATTCATGAACCATTTTAGAATTGCTAATTCGCAATTTTTGGCCGCTATTTACTGCGAAGTCTGACTTCGTGGTAAATAGCGAAAACTTAGAAAAATGCACTTTAGTGCATTTTTCTAAGTTAGATGTTACACACACACATGTCCTTTGGACATGTGTGTGCGCAACACCAGTGTAAATCATCATTTCAGGGGTGCTACAGGGTGTCCTTTGGACACCCTGGCACCCTTGAAATCGCATCCTTATTTGCGATTCGCTAATTGCTAATCGCAAATAAGGAAGCAGTAGAAATCGCTATAAATTCTGCGATTTCTACATGCATCCCGTTTTGCGAGTCTTTAATAGAGATTCCTTAATAATCGCTATTAAGGACTCGCAAAAGAGGAGCATGATGAATCTGGGGGTTAGACTTTCAGTGTAGGTATATGGGCTTTCAAGCTGGCTATCCCCGTGAATAAGCCCAATCTTGTAAATTTGTGAGAAATCCTAATTTACAAGTTAGGCCAAGGCATCGCTATTGAAGGTGGTGCTTTGTTTGCCCTAATGGTTTCACATCTCCTTGCTGACCCATTACTGTGTAATGTAATGTTATCTTTAGTTGTGTACTCCTTCCACATTAATAGTTTTGTTTCTCATGTGATATCCCATCCTTTTTTGTCAGCAAATTTAACTGGCTTATACTTCAGGATATAACATTCCACATAGCTTTTGTATTATTATCTCCAAATTCGTTTTTATGCCTGCTTAAAGCACACTAGCCTTTGAATGTACTGCCATTTTGTAATTATGTGTTCCGCAATGCACATTTAGCTTAGCTATTCTGGTAAGTGTTACCTCATTCTGAAGATGGTACAACAAAGCGAGAAATGGCGGTTTAGTGAAGTCAGCCTTTTTACTCTAAATAGCTGTATCTCCTTCAATGTTTTCTTGCAGTCTTCCTACAAGAACAGCCTGGCATCAGCTCATTACTTTATATCTATAGTGTTAGTTGTACCATGTGTTCATACTTCCATTCAATTGAATCGAGAATTTCGTTTTATAAATGTAACACTACTAAGTACAATTCTTTTTTCTAAAGCAAAACACAGTAAGGAATCTTGCAGAGATGCTTCCTTTATTGGACTGACATGTATGCATGAGGCAGGTCTCATACAATGAGACAAAACTCAAATTTATGGTAATCTGAAAAGAAATTATCTTTCCAAGTGAGGGGAATAAAGTCCATTGTGTCCCCACATTGTAGGAGTACTATAGGACACTTGCTTAGTTGTAGCTGATGGGGTTGAGTGTCATACTTGAATATAACTATTGCTTTGCGTTTCATCTATTTACGTCCTGTCTCACTTGTAGAGCAGAGCTAATTGGGTGTTCATTTAATGTTGGGTGGTCTTGCTCAATCAAGTAAGTTCATATTTAAGGTAGCAATTCGGTGGTGGCACCAGAGAAGATCAGAAGTAAATATCCAAAGTCTTTAAACTGTCTGCATTTACTTTTACTGTCATTAATTATAGTGAAATATGAGGTAACATATATCATTATCAGAAACATACAAACAAATTTGCCAACATCTTGATTTCCTCCAAACGAAGAGATGTGGCCTTATGAAGCGGAGCTGTCCAAATGTCACAGGACAGGTCTTCATTTCATGCATTATGTGCAACGAAGATAAGGAAAACTGCTGGCCCAAACAAAGTTCAGCAATCTGTTTGTTTTGAGTCTTATTTAGGATCCTCCTATTAGTGATTGTTTTTAGTTTTTGATCTGGCTTCCCATGGTGCAAAGCAGCCTTCAGGCGCTGTTGGACCTGGCCCTCTGTGCAAGTTCACTCCTAAGCCTTTTGCCCTCACCTCTCCTGTTTTGCTGAATTCATTTTTGTTGTCTTTAGGACTCTGTGCACTTTACCACTGCTACTCAGTGCTAAAGTGTTTTTGCTCTTTCCTATAAACATGGTAAAATTGGCTTACTCTTAATTGGCATATTTAATTTACTTGCAAGTCCCTAGTAAAGTTGTACTACATGTACCCAGGGCCTGTAAATTAACTAATACTAGCCTACTGCACCTGTTGTGCCACCCACTGAAGTAGCCCTTCAAAACATGTCAAATATCTGCCATGGCACTCTGTGAGCAGTTTTAAAATGCCATTTCAGGGGCAAAACAAACGTTTGCCAGGCCTAAACCTTCCCTTTTAATACATATAAGTCACCCCTAGCATAGGCTCTGAACAGCATATAGGGGTGTGTGCAGTGTATTGAAAATTTGAACATGTACTTTTACAGTTTACATGTCATGGTAGGCAAAAACATGTAAATCCATTTTTCACTACTGCAAGGCATACCTCTCCCACAGGATAATTTGGTTACCTTATTACATTTAATAAGTGATGATGTTTGATTGGAAGTAGGTAGGAATGTCAAGTTTGGTCTCAAATGAATTGCAATTCCAAACTCTCATAATAAAAATTATATTTAAGTCACAATACTGAAAATGTAACTTGTTGGCATCTTCTTGTCCTAACCATTTGCTGTATGCGACCTGTGTCCTGGACCACATGGCTAGGTATTATTGAGCTTTGTGTCGTCCTAGAAAGCCACACAATAGGCGGCTCATGTTAGCAGGATGGGCCATACTGATCTAATGGGAGGGGGAGAGCTGTTGCCTACCACACTTCAAGTTGAAAGGGCTACCTCAACACACTCACAAAGGACAGGGCAAAGGAAGGAAGAAAATTCCAGAACCAGAAGTCTAGATGTTTCTCCCACTTCAAAACTGGCACCCGTTATACATATTAGACCCTCAGCCCTACTCTTCAGATCACTTCTTAAGCTGTGGAAGACACAGAAGGAGGACTGGCCTGCTGTCTGGGAAGGAAGACTGGACCTGCTCCAGAGACGTAACAAGCAACATAGACCTGTCATGCATCTGCCTAGCTGCCCAGACTCAACTGGACATGCCTGGGCCCTGCTGCTGACCTCTGCTAGAGTGAGTATACAAAAGATTTTCCTTTCTGTGCAAACCACTACTGTTAGACTCTGAACCTCATCATCCAGTTGGAATGAAACCTAAAATATATACCTCAACACAAAAATGGTAAAATATTTGTTTCGATTTTATTAAAAACTGGCAATTTGATGCCATAATTTCATATCCTTATACACATAAAGTAAAAAATACAATCTTAATTTTTTTTTTCTTGTTGCATACAATACAAAATATACATATCAAACAATTTAAATACAATAGCAAAGTAGTCCTTTTGTCGACGCGTTACGGTGTCTTGATCTTATTTTGTGAACACCTTCCTCAGGACAGGTAAATAAAATATAGAACACTTCAAATCTGCAAACAAATACATACAATTAGTATCAAAAAAGGTTATATATTTTTCCTATTTTTCATCTAGGTTTTAGGTATAATGATAAGGTCAGGATGGTCTTACTTAAAAAAGCATATATCTTTAATTCCTCTAGTTATCCTTAGACTTGGACCGATTGTTGCCTTTGGGTCCTTCTTTAAGAGTAGTCAATGGTACATGGACCTGTATTGGGAGATGGTATAAATACTATTCTAAGTATAGGTCTTTGGTATGCATAAGTGCCGTTCATTTTATTGCTTGTTTGTCATTTAGCAGGTTAGGGAGGCTACTTACATGTTTATCTCACGCAGGGTTTTTTCAAGAATATGGGGTCATCAAACTGTGCTTTAGATGCTCCTGGAGTTTTCAATCCTCCTTTTATATTTTGTACCGTACGTCCTTTATTCCGGTAGTCCCACCATGCAATTATAGATGTGCATTGGTGAAAAGTACCCCTACAATAGGAGTGGAAGGGATATTATTATCCACTTATGGAACTGTATGTTAATGAATTCAGGCGCATATTGCTTTTAGCATCATTTCAGTATATCCCCCTAACTTTCCCCCTTTGTTTGAAATGGAAGGAAAGTGGAGGGGATATTCTTATCCACCAATAGGGCTGTATGTTGACTAATTAAAACGCACATAGCAATTGGTGACAATTCAGTATATCTAATTAACTTTCCCCTTCATTTGAAATGGTCAGAATGCTTATATATCGAGCCCCTTTTTTTTTACTGACTAATGCCCAGTTTGCTGAGATAGGGAAGATACTAGGTTTGTTTCACTTATATTGGTGGTATGTACATGGAATTCTGATTTTTACTAATAGTTGGAGTTCCACCTTTTTTGCGCACTCCACCCACAGAGAATCGTTCTTAATCTCAGTATTTCATACATCAAATTATATTTAAATACTGCTACAGGCTCTCACTCGTTTTGATGTTATACGCTTCTAACTTGCATTCACTGCCGTGAAAGTAAATTTATAAGTCTACGATTTATCCTTAACCCAATTAAGATATTTGGTCAAGGAACATAGTATTCTTGTCCTTCACTTTTTAAAATTATTCTTATCAAGTTCTAAAGAGTTACAGACCGGCGTACCCTCCTGTCTGCTTACATTTGTGTACCGGCGTGTTCCTTACCTGGTGTGTAGTGAAAATCACGTCCTCGTCGGCCTCCTTCCGGTTTCTTACTTGAATGCCGTGGGACGTTCACTACGCCTTTTTGTACCGCACCCGTAATTGTTTAATTGGGTTAATTACATTAGTTAAGCGCTGATCTTCTCTCTATTACCGTCACGTGGTTAGTTTACAACCTCGTGACCGGAAGATGATTTGTTTTTGTGGGCGCCATTTTGGTAGTTTTTGTTTATATGTTGACGATATTATGCCCTTGGTGTACTAAGCGTCCATGTATACGCTATTATTTATATATTAGTTTTCATTATATTTATAGACTGGTTTTACCTAGTGCTTACCAATAGATCTCCTATTTTTAAATTAAGATATTTTTAATTTCTTTCTGGACCGAATCGGATTTTGCTTATTACTGGGTTCAAATGGTACACAAATGTATGTATTGTGTTGCGATATTATAGAATACAATGCAATAACAAACATTACTTCCTTATGTGAATCGCTCGTATTTCAAGCATTACTTTTGTTTTTTCTGCATATATGTCACACATTGATTTAAACACAACCCATTTTTGCATACACGATTATTGCACTTATCCACAATGTGTTATTTATTACTTTATTTTTTTCTTTTTTTTCCATGATTCTTTCTGTTATTTCATGATGGGGAACCGTATATATATATTGTGTGGTTTATTTTCATAATTATGAATCCCACATTTGATTAAAAAAACCTTCTCATCAGCACCAAGTTTGTGACCTGGATCTTATTTCTAACACTGTACATACATTCCATTTACATTATTATCATTTCATGTGCATTGGTCTAATTTCTACATAAGCACCCTAATATCATACATTCAATTATTTTCAGTGTCTAGTTTATATTTAAATGAACAGTTATCATCATAGTTATGTCCTTGGTCTTATTTTTGAACTATGCATATATTTAAATGAACAGATGCATTATCATCATAGTTATGTCCTTGATCTTCTTTTTGAACTATGCATATATTGTTCATATTATTAGTCTTACATGTACATTAATATAATTTATACATAGGTAGCATGGTACCAAGAGACACAATCATAGAGAGCATTCTTTTCTACTCTTTTATATCATAAAGAAGGAGGACTGGCCTGCTGTCTGGGAAGGAAGACTGGACCTGCTCCAGAGACGTAACAAGCAACATAGACCTGTTATGCATCTGCCTAGCTGCCCAGACTCAACTGGACATGCCTGTGCCCTGCTGCTGACCTCTGCTAGAGTGAGTCCTGATCCCTAAGAGGTGCCCCCATGTGCTAGACCCTTGGCTGGCATTAGAGTGTACCCCTCCTGGCCGAAATGTGGTTTCCCTCAGAACTGACGCAGCAAGATGCAACTCGATGCAGCATGATACAGGACCTTGCATTGCAGTACTTCGCAGCTCCTGATCAGTAGCCTCATTGGAACCAACCCTGCGTGACGCAGAGAAATCAAGGACCTCTCATCACAGCACCTTGCAGCTCCTGCTTGGCATCACCATCAGAACTGACACAGCGCTATGCATATAAACTCAGCAACCCGCATCGTGTCACCTTGCAGCTCCTAATTGGTGGCCTTATCAGAACTGACACAGCGCAATGCAACTCAATGCAGCAACTTACAGCTCCTGGTGATCGACCCCATCGGAACCAACGCCACTCGACGCAGCCCAATATAGGACCTCGTATCGTAGTCCAAGTGCAGCCAGGTACATTGCCCAGTGAGCTAAACTCGGTCCTGTATTTGTGACTTTGTCACAGTGTGGCACTACCATATATTCCCATATGGCGCATCATGCCTTTAGGCGCTACATTTTTTTACATTTTTGAAATCACATGTTGCTGTTTCTACTGCTATTATCACATTATTACTGTTTGAGTTCTGCATAAATACATTACCCCAGAGGTTTTCAACCTCTTTATCTATGAGCCCCCCTAGTGTTTCAAGTTGGGCTCCCCTCCAAAACTTAACGGTAGTAATTGGAGGAGTGTAAGGGTCAGGACTGAGTGCGGAAGGGGTTGCTTTATCATTTCAGGGGTATTTATTCTGTAGATCATTATTCACACTAAATGTGAGACATATAAGCGAGCAAATATGTCATACAAAAACAGAAATTGACAAAAAACACTAGTCCCATCAATTGAAGTGTTGTGAGTCTCTCACACTCTTGAAACCCAATGCAACTATGCTTGCTGCACTGATAATAGGTGGCGCCCTGGGCAGCAGGCTCTGTCCTCTGCCTCTTTCCCCCTTTTACCCCGTGCCTCGTCATCACTCCAGTCATTAAACAGATTATGTGTCCCTTTCAGAATAAAATGCGCTCCCACATGTTGCTTACCATTTTGAAGCCAGGGTGCCCTCAACCCTAATGCTAGCAAAGAAAATAAGCTCTTTTACAACGTAACGTAGACATAATTGTACTGCAGTGGGCCCTTCACACTCCTGGGCCCCAGTGCCACTGTACCTGCTTTACTAATGAGAGCGACTAGTAAGAAAAGTGGACCATCTCCTCTGCCCCTTGTTGAAAACCTAAGCACCCATCTTGCCCCATTGCCCCCTCTGCCATGCCACTGAGCCCTAAGTTAAGGTGTCTCCTCTACTTCAATTTCATCCACTCTTGGTCCGTTTGTTTGAGACCCAAACCAACACTGAGATAGCAATGATTCACTTTGGCCTAACTAAGGAAGGAAGTATAGTAGAACAACATTATTTGAGGTTTAGTTGGCACCTCACAACCATGGTCCCAATGGCACTGTGATTGCTGCACAAATGATACCTATTTCTTTATCCACTCCTCTGGGTCATCACCACTAGGGGTGGGGCCCAAAACAGACTGTCCTCCCCTTCATGTAAAAATAGGCAAAAACCCATGTCTCATCACTAGTTGCTTGGGACCTGTGCCCTTCGCAGCAAGGATGACCTGGGCCTTTATGTCAATAAAGAAAAAGGGTTCCCACTCGTCTTTTTACTAGTTTAACAGCCAAAATAGAAGTGTAGTTCTCCCTTATAGCATTGCCTTAGTGTCATTGTACCTGCTTCACTAATGGTAGAAATGGCCATTAAAAAAAAAAATTGTCCACAACTTCTTCAGGGCATCTCCATGAGGAAGCTCTGCCTGTCCATTTGTAAACAAAAAGATTAGGTCCCACTTAACACCCTCTCCTCTGGGACATGGATGCTATATATGGACAGTGAGCTAAAGAAGAAACAGGCCTTCTCACAAGGGCACCTCCTACCTGAAATAAATGTAAATGTGTGTAACTGGTTAATCAGCAAATCTAAACACTAATTTAATTTAGGGAGTTGCTTAAAGCTTCATGATGCCACAGGTATTCTTTTTGCGAAATGATATAAGGGGGTTGAGTTTTGGAATGCATCCTTTTAACAGAATTATAAAAAGGTTTGCGCTGGGTGCAGTGTGATTACCTACTACTAGAAGGCATTCTATAAAAGCACTTATTTTATCTTAAACATGAAATCATTCTGTGTCAGCCTATCATATACTCAGGACCACTGGAACAATGAAATGTTGCTGCTGCTGCATTTTCCACATAATTACGGATTTGTCACATTTGCCACATAATCAATCATCTGCTGTATAATCAGCTGATTTCAACAACCAAAAATGTTTCTACCTCAGACAGATCAAAAGTTAACAAGAATGCATTAACACATGTTGTCGTGCTGTGGAAGGCCCATTGCTAAGGTTAAAGGGTCACATTCCTGGTGCTTATTATTGTATTTGGGTGATAAACTGGTACTAATGAGGTGAACTGTTTGCCCAGACAGTGTTAGCATGTGTACAACTGACAAAATAATGAAGTAAAACTAACACAAAGTTCAGTATTAAGCTGCATATTTTGCCTTATGTTGCCACATAATGTTGTCAACCCTGCCACATAATTTGACCCTCCCCTGCCGTATAATTCCAGTGGCCCTGCTTATACAATCTTAGAATAATGGCTTGCATACTGACAGTGCTTTGTGTACAGGCAAGGATTTAATAGCTTTATATATACACAAGTGACTATTCACACTGCACCAACCAGGATTCAATTGTGTGACTGATAAGCGTGGCTCAAATCCACTGGAGTGACTTACAGCACTCACCTATAATTACCTTATAGGAAGTCAGCCGGACAGTGGAGAAGTATAAACAAAAGTCTTTATTAGGCCAAAACAACACTCATATGAGAGGGCCCTGTCCGACCTCACTCCTAGGAGTGCGAACGAGAGGACTGACTCTCTGCATCACAGCAATACATTATAATGCAATACAGTAAATGGGGTACGCCCCTTGTGGAAAATTACCGAGCCTCAGCCCAGTGGACAATGCTCTCATACAGCAGGCATCTGCACCTGCGAAGGATACATTATTATCTCTGCTCAAGGCCATGGAGCTAGGCTTCGGCGTCTCTGGGCATGAGAACATTACAGATAACGAAACTTGCTAGTTTCGACCACAGTAAGCCGAGAAACGAAAACTGCTGTCTTAGTATATTTCTGTATTCCTGCGGGAGGGGCATGAGCGAGCAAAGCCCGCAGGCACAGAGAGTTACACAAAATGGTGGCACACAGGCTAAGCTAAGAAACTAATATGGTCACACATACATTTGAATATAAGTAATAGGTTAGAATATGAATTCAGCATAAGTGCGTTTACGTAAATGCATTAGTTAGTCATATGATGCTAACTCACACGTCATCATAGGGTAATTAGAGCATCGAAAAGTGAATTCTATCAGACCCTCCTTTTAGCATCATTGGCTAACTATAGCCTCATTTATTTGCCAAAGGTAGTGCCGACATCCATTCTAGGGGCAGGACTTTACTACTTCAGTCTAGAACATCTTCTGCAATAAACATTAACCAACTTGCATCAGCAGGAATTTCAGTAATCATAGAGGTGGCATATTGACCATGTAACTTCTTTTTCGGGCGTATATTTGCAGCACACATTGAACAACATGGAGGGAGGCAATATATGCAAAGGCAGCATGACAGAATTACACTCACCACTCCAACCAAACCCATCAGTATTTTCCAGCCCCAGGAAGAAAAGGCACCCCAGAGCCACCCTTGGAGAGACCATGTCCCATTATCTTGGTGCAGTTCAGTCGCTAATCTATGCAATTTTTGCACTGCCAAGTTAACAGTCGGGGCGGAGTCAGGGATATAAACACAGCAAGAGGTCCCGATGACGCGACAGGCCCCGCCCCTATCAGCTAGTATGACGTCAAGGACCATCCTATTCTGGATCGTAAATAATCTCATAGCCTGAACCTCAACAGAGATGTTAGTCGTAATGTCAGCCTCAACCAGAACCACCTTTTCCATTACCCTAGAGAGTCGTCTAATGGCTCTACTGTTGAATATAGGACCCCAGAAAGGAAGCAGACCCTTAGAAAAATCAGTCCATTGCTGATACGAGGTATCTGTCTGATCAACGTCCTCTACCTGAAGTTCCCTCCTTTTACGCTGCTCTTGCGGCTGCTCCTGAGGACTGGGGAATCGTCGATGAGTTCTGTGGTAATCAGAGGGAGCCACATACACGGGAGGAATCATATAAGCCAGGTAGCACACCCCACCCCAACCCTCGGGCAACCATAAGTATCCATTTTCACCGCAAACAAAATAGACACTGGGTGGGGCAATCAAGGAGGGGCTAACGGGCAGGCGTATTGAAGCAGTCACATTACAAGAGCTATTTCCAACCTTGATGGGACCCCTTCCCTCTATACAGAAAAATGGAGGAGGACCCACCACAGCCAGGGGTATTAAAGACTTGGAGCTGTCGTTACTCTTAGGGGGATGCCTATAAGACAAAGTGGCGTTCAATTTCATGAAACTATCCCTGAGTCGATCAGTATCATTAGGTGTCAAGAAGCGACCCAACTTTTTCTCACATGTCTGTATAAAAGTCTGGTCAAAACGTCCGTCAGTGTATATTCGTCCAAGGGAAGCTGAAGGCAGAGGCCGCACTCGCATTGTCATTGTCCACCCCCTATTCTGCAGGCGTGGAGTCAAAGAATCTGGCTGCTGGAAATATTTAACAAGACCTATAAGAGTATACCACCCCACACAACTATTCACTGGCGTTAAAGGGAGAGCGAGGAACCTATCTTTTTTATAGGCAGCAGAAGGTAAAAGCCCACAAACCCAGCAATCTGTCATGGTGGTAGTGGCATGTGCATGATGCAAAGTCTTAATAAAAACATTGTCTTTATAATTTTTTCGTATCATCCTCTCACCATAATCGACAGTTATCATTTTATGTTCCGGAACAGCAGTAGGTGTGGGTGCAAATGTATGAACGGGATAATGTTTATCTAGGAAAAACAGTATACCAAGAGTCACCAGAAAGGCAATTAAAACAATTACGATCACTACTATTTTTCCCTTTCGGGGAAGGGCCAACCAGGGGGAATCAGGCTCACGTCTCGGGGGAGCTGCAAAAGGCTGCTCCTCATCAGGGATGGGCCGCCCAAAGGGATACATTTCTAATAATCGTACAAAAGTATCAAAAATCAAAAAGGTAAAAATCACACTGTTACTAAAAAAATAGTCCCAGACAATCCTCAACCGGCCAGAGGGGTTCTTAAACCCTTAAAAAGGGATCTTCTCCCTGTGTCCTTCAAAGCCTCACAGGCAGGCTTTTACCGTTCATACCTACTCCAACGTCGCTGGTCAACACTTTGAAACAAGGGAAGCACTTAATTCGGGCCCCGCGCCACTCTATAGTCTCAAAGAACACAATCTTCGGCTAAACACCAGGGCTCTTACAAGTCCATCCCTACCACTAAATCTTCTTTTTCAGAATGTCCACTAAGCCCTTCTTCCAGTATTTAGTCCATCATATTCCAGCACTGTACTTATTTTCTTCGGGGCCGCAAATTATAACGAGTGCTCCCTGGCACTTCGGGGTCAGAAAACAAAGCAGGTGTATCAGTGGCAGATGCTGAACTTTCCGATATCTCTTTGCTAGCAACAAAAGGAGTGGTAGAGCTCACAGTATTCTCAATTCCGCTTCGCTCTTCTCCAATCAGTGAAGCATCCGAGAAAGGAACATACCTCGGGATATGTTCGAACTCCTGGTCAGCGATGCCATCTTGTACCCATTGATCATAGGGCAACAGGAGCGGGACCCTCTTCACATGAGAGGCATGGGTCCACGCTTTTCTGCCGTCAATCCGCAGTGCCGTGCGCGTAGTGAGGAGCACCTGACGAGGCTCTGACCATCTCGGCTCCAAACAGGACTTCCGCTGGTATCGTCGCACCACGACCCAATCCCCTGGGTGGATGGTGTGTCCAGGCCCCTCCGGCAACGGCTTCAGAGTGTCTGCTACCTGCTGATGAATAGAACGAAGATCTTTAGTCAAAGCATACAGATAATCTGTCAACAGAGGATAAGGAACTTCAGAAAAACATTTAGGTCGGGGCACTCCCCAGATATTGGCCGGGCGGCCAAATACCACCTCGTGCGGGGAGACGCCCATTTTTGCATTTACAGTGACTCTTGTGGAAAGCAAAGCTAAGGGGAGTGCGTCTGGCCAACGGAGACCTGTACTCTCACATATTTTTGCCATTTTTAACTTGAGTGTGCCGTTAAACCGTTCCACCAGTCCTGCCGCCTGAGGATGCAAGGCTGAGTGGAACTTCTGGGTGATGTGTAGACCTTTGCATATATTTTTCACTAATTCAGCATTAAAGGACGTGCCATTATCACTCCAGATCACCCTAGGTAATCCGAAGCGGGAGAAATACTCCTTTATCAACATTTTTGCAGTAGACATAGCCGTGCAGTCTTTCGTTGGGAACGCCTCCACCCACCTACTAAAAGCACATACGACTACAAGGACGTACTTCAAGTTGTTGACTCTTTCCATTTCGATGTAATCCATCTGAATCACCTCAAAAGGGAAAGAGGGGGGTGCAAAATTTCCAGTTGGAACAGGGGTACCCTTTCCAGGGTTGTGTCTCAAACACACCATACACTGACGAACCAAATTGGTGGCCATCTTAGAGATATTTTTATTGCTCCACACCGGGTCTAACAATTTGCAAATGCCCTTGGCACTCACATGGGCAGGCCCGTGTGCCATCGTCACTACTGGAAGGACATACGCATTCGGTAACATCCATCGTCTCTTGTCTGTCACATCTGTCCAACATTCATCCGCATCCAGTCGTCCCTGCCCATCCTTCCATGCTCTCAGTTCCTCATCCGTCGCTTTGCCCTGTATGTTCTTGACACTCTGTACCGTGTCTGCAAACATATGAATATCTGGGACCCATCGTGCTGGCCCTGCCACAAACATTCGTGGTAATTTTTCTCTAGCAGTCTCTTTTGCTGTCTCATCGGCAAAAGCGTTGCCTCGCCCGACATCGTCCACTATTGTCTTGTGTGCACTACATTTTATCACAGCCAATCTTTTGGGTAATGTCAGTGCCGTTAGCAGTCGTAATATCAGTGGACCATGTTGGATGCGTTGTCCATGGGAGGTCAAGAATCCCCGTTCTGACCAAAGTCGCCCATAATTATGAACCACGCCAAAGGCGTATTGGCTATCGGTGTAAATGTTCACATCCAACCCCTCACTCAACTCACATGCTCTCAGTAAGGCAATAATCTCGGCAGCCTGAGCAGAATTGTAAGGTATTCTAGAAGTCTCTACCACCGTCTGTAATGTTGTTATTGCATATGCTGCTGTCGATGTCCCGTCTGGTAATTTAAAACAGGATCCATCGACATACAGTTCCCCGTCTGGTTCTTCTATGGGCCTGTCTGTCAGATCCACCCTCCCCTTTGTCTCCTCCTCAGTCCTATACAAACAGTCATGTATGTCATCATCATTTGTGTCAGTATCTGTGGGGATAGGTAACAAGGTGGCGGGGTTCAATGTGGCGCACCTTTTAATTGTTACATGGGGCGCAAAAAGAGTCATCTCATAACCCGTCAGACAAGCGCTTGTTAAATGCTGCGTCTGTGTCCTGTTCAGTAAAATATCCACAGCATGCGGTACCATTACTGTGAGATCTGATCCCAGCACGAGCCCTGCCGATTGTCTTATAGAGACCGCAGCAGCCGCCGTGGCTCTCAGACAGCTCGGCAGCGCTCTTGCCACATTATCGAGCACTGCAGAGAAGTATGCACACGGTCTCTGCTTCCCCCCAAAACACTGAGTTAAGACAGACAACGCGCAACCTTCCGCCTCGTGCACGTAAAGAACAAAAGGCTTCTGGTAATCAGGTGTTCCAAGAACTGGCGCAGAACACAAAGACGTTTTTAGTGACTCAAACGCTTCCTGACATGCGGGGGTCCAGGGTAGGGGTTCGCGCACTTCTTTGGTAGTCAGATACAATAGGGGTTTTGTTAGTAACGCATAGTTAGGTATCCACTGACGACAGTACGATGTTATGCCTAGGAACGCGCGCACCTCTCGCTGCGTATTAGGTATTTGCATGTTAGTGATCGCTTTTATGCGCTCCGGCGTCAATCTCCTCCCCACTTTCGAAAGGAGGTGACTGAGGTAGGTGACCTCCGTTCGACAGTATTGAAATTTCGGAAGGGACACTTTATGCCCCCTTTTTGCCAAATGGCGCAACAATTTTACAGTAGCATCCCGACAACCCTGCTCATCATCCGATGCTATTAGGATATCATCCACGTACTGCAACATTACGTTGCCAGGTGGAAGTTCCAGATCATCCAATTGTGCCTTTAGAGCCTGACTGTATATACTAGGACTCTCAGTGTACCCCTGAGGAATTCTCTTGAAGCGGAAGCTTCGGCCAGCCAATGAGAATCAGAAGAGATAACGGCTGTCCTCATGTACTGGAATACTGAAGAAAGCGTTTTTCAAATCTAGGACAGAAAAATATTTGGCCGAAGGTGGAATCATGGTCAATATCGTAGTGATGTCCGAGACCACCGGATACTGTGGCTCCACTACTCTATTTACCTGCCGCAAATCAATCACAAATCTATAAACATCAGGAGTATTATCAGATGCATCAGGTGACCGTCTTTTAAGTACAGGCAAAATAGGACTGTTACATATATTCGAATCAGTCTCTTCCACTACTCCAGACTGTATTAAATCTTGAATTATTTGTAACAAGGCCTTCTCACCCTCCCTAGGTATTCTGTATTGTGGAATTCTGGGCAATTTAGCTCCCACCTTCACTCTTATTGACACCGGGGCAATATCCATTCTCCCTACATCGTTATCACTGACAGCCCACAAGCTGTCGGGTATGCCTTGAAACTCAGGTGGCAGCGGGTCGTCTTTTGAAAAGCACTGTAGTGGGCGGGCAACATTGGGGCCTAGAGTAAGGTACACGCCATCCGGAGAACAATAAATGGTGGCATGCAATCTCTTCAATAAATCTAAACCCAGCAAATTTTCTCCACAATTTGATGTCAATAAAAACGGTGAATCAACAGTAAAGGGACCAATCGTTAACGTGAGAGGTTTAGAAATGGGGCTAATCACCGGAGTTCCTGCGAAACCCACGGATATGTTATTCTTGCCAGACAGAGCCGCCCCTGGGACCCGAGAACGAGCCACTGAACTTTTCATTGCACCCGTATCCACTAGAAATTTCTGTTGAGACCCTAGTAAGTCGGCTTCGACATAAGGTCCCCTCTGATCAATTCTCTAAGTACTGGTCCCATGCTCTGTCCTACGCTGTCCTAGTTGTGGGAGAACCCTGTCAAATCGTCCACTGAATAATCATCGTTGTAATACTGGCCCCCACTCCTCTGCGACTGTTGTCTATCTGTCCCGTTGTCAAAGTAATTGCCTCCGGGTCTCCCGCCTCCTTCTGATCGCGCAGCCTGTCTCCCGAAATCACCACTACCTCGTCCTCGTCCTCTTCCTGGACCGGTACCTGACTGGAGCAGCGGGCAGTCTCGCCACCAATGCCCTTCCTGCTTACACTTGGCGCACTGGTTCGGTCCCAGCCTTTCCCTTCTCTCACCTCTCCCAAAACCACCTCCGCGACTCAGCGCCGCACCTCTTCCTCTGCCCCTTGCCACCTGCTGCAACAAAACCCTCGTCTTCAAATCTTTAGCCTTCTTCTCCAGCTTGTCCTTGTTCTCATTTTCTCTGTGCTCGTAATATTGCGCCATACTTAGTATTCCCGAAGGAGAGGATGTCGTCCACGTGCTCTCCGACGCTTGCAGTCTAGCTGATATTTCAGGCAATAAATTTGTGACAAACCTGTTGACAAAGAGTCGTAACCCTCCATCCTGTGACACATCCTGTCCACTAAAATCCATGAACGTCTCCTCAAACCTCGTAAAGAAATCTGAGACCGCCTCATCCTTTTTCTGCTTGCAAGCCGTCAACTTGTCCCAATCCACCTTTTTCGGGGGAATAAGGGAGTGCATATACTTTATTATGCGCCCCGGTAAAGCTAATATTTCAGCCCTCGGCTTCTCCCCTGGCTTACGCTCCTTGTCCCAGTCCTGTAACTCCTGCCATGTACCTCCCAGTTCCTCCCTATGATCCGTACCCTTCACTTGCCGCCACACATCAACCGGGACCAAAAGCCCGAAAAATAATTCCACATCAGCCAACGTCATCACAGTAGAAGACGCTGCTTCCGTAAGCTCTTTATAATAGGCGGTCGGATTCTTTCTGGAATCCGGCAGCTGAGCCTTCAATGACAACACCTCACTTCTCTTCCATGGCGTATACACCCATTGCTCCTGAAAATGCGCATCAATTCTGTTCCTTGTAACAGCCCTCGTGACTGGGTCTAACAACTCGGGGACCTCAGGATGAAAAATAGGGTGCACCTCTCGCATTGGGTGGAGACCTGGGAAGTGGGGTGTACCGACAGAGGGCAATTCATTCCTGTATTGCAATAGCGCGCGCAGACTACTCATCACTTCCTTCACCCCCGTGTTTGTTCTGTACGCCCCAGCCTGTATATCCCGTAAAACCGCCGGAGCCACACCTCCATATCCCTGCTCCCATAGCGGTATCAATACACCAGCCATGTGCCACAAAGCGTGCTGCTGCATCAAGGGCTCAAAATCTTTCATGGTGGACCAAATGTCTTCGAACGAATAAATATTATTCCTGGCCCATTGGCATGCCTGATTAGCCACCATACTTTTTTCATCTAAACCAACTGTAGAACGTGTAAGCAGCTTCCGTACCTGTGAAAACAATCCACTACCTGCGCCGCGACTCGGTGTTAGCATCTCCTGACTGGGGGTGGTACTAGCTGAAACAGTAGGGAGTGCTAAAGAAAATGGTGAGGGGGCAGGTGAAGTGGTCTGGAGTAGAGAAACGTGGGGTGTCGAGGGTAGGGGTTGTTGGGGGGCACTCGCTGAAGGACCTGCGCTACTAGGGGCCGAAAGTGGCAGGGAGGGGTACAAGGGCTGTGGGGCATAAGGGGGAGGGGGTCGGGCATTCAAAATGTCCTCCATCTCATCAGGGTCATCTTCTCGTACCACATAACTTTTATTTTCTTTCAACCTACAAAGCCTATCTGCGCGCTCCATGCGTAGTGCATTCTCATTCCCCACCTGTTCCCTCGCTTTCTGCGCCATAGTCTGGGTGGACTTTTTATACTCCTCTTTCTCCTCTCGCATCTTACGTTTCCTGACCTCTTTCTGCCATACTCGCAAAGAGTCGAACATACTCTGGCGGCTACGCCTAGCAAACAGTTTGTCTTGCAAATAATCCAATTTAGCTTCATCAAAAGAACCCGTCAAAGGCCATTGTAAATCCACATTATCAGCAGTGTACCGATGCCACAAAGTACCAAACAAAATCGGGACCAGTCCATGTTTAACATACATATCAAAACTCGGCGTCCCTTCAGGGGGTGCAGGTTGGCTCTCGGCCAGTCTAGTATCTGAGGGTCGACAACAACATCCAAAACATCGTAACTTGCTAAAACACGGCATCTTTACTGTATCGTGAATCACAACTCAAGTTCATTCACACACAAACATGTAGACGGACATCAAAGAACCACGTACACATATACAATATCTCCAAACACGTTTTACCAAATGGGACAAGGCCCGTTGACCAAGTCCTGGGGAACCTGGACTCTACCGCAGACCGAACAGTACGCTAACTGTTCTGAGGACGGGGAACGGATCCGCCACCCGTGCGGCACTATGGATCGCTGCGCACTCTACCGCAGGAAACCCGGATCACACCTTCCACTGAATCACCACACTAGGAGTTCAGGGTAAGCGCACCAGAGTCTACCCACAATGAGCCACGCCTTCACCACAGTACCATTCGGTCGGATCGCTACAAACAATTACCTCGAAATACGTCCCCAACCCCGTCAAGTCTGTCAGAGCATCAACTCGTACTCTGAGTTCCCCGGAGCACACTAGCCCCAGGAGCACACCGGCTCCTCAAACCATCGGAGACACTCTGGTCTCTCGGAACACTCCCGTTCTTGCAATAATCACAGGTGGACCACTCACCTTCCGTAGGCGGCACCGACCTCTACCGTTCTCCACCTCCGGCTGCCAGGACCAACACGGTCAGCTTCAAGTTCCGCCTTCTGGACCCCGGCGTAAGATCCGAACCGGGACCTCTCCCGATCAGCAGGGTGGGGCAGCGCTGCGAGAACCAAGCTCGGCATCAAATGGGATCCCGGGCCCACCGTGCCGACCAGCGGGTCCCCGGTCTTCTGCTACCCACTTACGGGTGAGAAAGATCCTTATCGCGGGGTCCCTATTCGGGCGCCATCTGATAAGCGTGGCTCAAATCCACTGGAGTGACTTACAGCACTCACCTATAATTACCTTATAGGAAGTCAGCCGGACAGTGGAGAAGTATAAACAAAAGTCTTTATTAGGCCAAAACAACACTCATATGAGAGGGCCCTGTCCGACCTCACTCCTAGGAGTGCGAACGAGAGGACTGACTCTCTGCATCACAGCAATACATTATAATGCAATACAGTAAATGGGGTACGCCCCTTGTGGAAAATTACCAAGCCTCAGCCCAGTGGACAATGCTCTCATACAGCAGGCATCTGCACCTGCGAAGGATACATTATTATCTCTGCTCAAGGCCATGGAGCTAGGCTTCGGCGTCTCTGGGCATGAGAACATTACAGATAACGAAACTTGCTAGTTTCGACCACAGTAAGCCGAGAAACGAAAACTGCTGTCTTAGTATATTTCTGTATTCCTGCGGGAGGGGCATGAGCGAGCAAAGCCCGCAGGCACAGAGAGTTACACAAAATGGTGGCACACAGGCTAAGCTAAGAAACTAATATGGTCACACATACATTTGAATATAAGTAATAGGTGAGAATATGAATTCAGCATAAGTGCGTTTACGTAAATGCATTAGTTAGTCATATGATGCTAACTCACACGTCATCATAGGGTAATTAGAGCATCGAAAAGTGAATTCTATCATGACTCTCTGGTCTCACAAAAACATCTGCAGTGATCACATTAACTGATTGAGATTTCATAACATAAAAGAGTATTCCCAATGTTTCGTTTAATTTGCATTTATTTGTCCTTTACAGTGCGTGCTTTATTTTGTATGCAGTTGGCTAATGGTGGAAAAACAACTAAATACTTACAGAAAATGTTGTTCTTTTTAGCCACTTTGCCATATCTTTGAGCCTGCTACCACAACACTCAGAATTACAGTTGCCATACTTTCTATGTACGTTAACTCCTGGACGTAAAGAAAGGCAGTCTGGAAACGTGATAAATAAACAAAGACACTCTTTCAGGCTGTCTTCATTAACAAGTATTTACAAAGGCATTTCTGTACTCCTTGGAACACAGCCAAGGATCCCCAGGAGAGTGCGCCCCACAATTTCAAGACCTTTCTTTTACACATTGCCTCTAAGTTGAGACTGGCTGCTCTTGTGCCAAGCTACCCGAGTGTTAAACAGGGTCGTTTCTACCATTAGGCAAGACTAGGTGGCTGCCTATGGGTGGCAAAAGGGGGAGGGCGGCAAAAAACATATGTGCGTGAAGGTCGGGGTCCCTTGGAAGGCCCCAGTGCACTTTGGTAGAGTCTTGTCCGAGGCCGCGATGTGCACAGCACTTTGCCTCCGTCTTGAACACAGCAGCGCCTTGAGTCCCCGAGGAGCAGCAGAGGAGTTAGACGGGCGGGTGGGGGCATCATCAAACAGGGTCCATGGCTCTGCTCGGAAGGACGTTAGTTAGAAGGAGCAGAGACCTGCCTGCCCACGGCCCCAGCCTTTAGCAGCGCCTCCCTCCCAGTGCCGTGCCGTGCCTCCTTCTAGACACTTGGACAGCCTCAGGTCACCAGCTGTGGGCAATGCACATATATTTCTCTTAACCTCCATGCTGAACTGCAGTTGAAGACGTTACTCAGAACTTTGAATTGCCTAATCCAATTTTTGTCATTTTAGTTTCTTTTTAAACATAAAATACTCACATAAAATACTTTCCCCTTTTCTGTTCTGGTAATGGAGGTTTGCACTGCCTGTGTTTATAACAATCTTGTTTCGACAACAGTAGCAAAAACCCGTCAACCGTGTTGGGATTAGGGTATAAAGAGATAAGAACACGCCGTCCTACTTCGATCTTCCCGCTAGCTGCACGCTTGTCAGAGATCCAGTCTCTACACACCGATCACTGCCGGATCGGTTGCAAAGGATTTTTCTCCTTCCCGGGCCCCCCTCGTGATGGGCGTTCTGATCCGCAGCCCCTGACGACCTGACCCTCCATTCAGCCACGGACCCCGTTTCACCACACAAGCAGATTACACGCTGCTACTGCACTGCCTTCGACCCAACCCAGTCCTGATGATGATCCCGATTAATGTGGATCGAAACGCCATCGACCTTCCAGCAGCACGATCATAGGCGCGTCACACAAAGTGGTTCACTAACAGTTCATTGAACCTAAATAGAAACGAACTATTGAAGTTACCTGGAACCACATTGTACCAATTACTCACTGTAATGCTTGCACCAGTCACTTTGCGCCACCCACGCTGATCACATTGTCACCTGCGTCGCTACCTTGGTTTTCACTCACACACCACGAGCACCACGTGCAATTTGGGTTGCTCCTAATTATATTATTTATGTACTGCAGTGCTGTTACAACTGCAATTTTTTTTTCTTTGCCTCTTCCCATAAATGTTTATATAAATGATGCCATGAGTACATGCTACAATCGTATAGAGTCTCCTTGCTTCCTTGTGGATAATGTTGTACACATATCCTCACTAATTGTTTCTGAATAATACCAGTTGGGATACCATATGTTCTTATGTGTTTATAACACACACTCTGCGGAGTTAAGCAAGCCCTTTCATGCCACTCGTTAGGAGGGCAGATAGCGGTTATTTCAGAGAGGGAGTAAGAGCGTTACTAGGAGCTCGATTCTTCCTTCAGTAACACCTGCCACTCCCACCCGGCACGTGGATGCAGATGTGAGACAGGCAGGCCCAGAAAGCCCTGGCCAGGTCCACAGAGCCTTTCCTCAGCTCCGCATTTCATCTGTTCCACAGAGCTGGATGGGGTAAATCTCACATTAAGAAAGGATCTTTGCCTTTGATTGCAGCCAGCCGGCACTCAGGAAAGGCATCCTCACGGGCCGCTTCCCGCAGAGGCTTGAGGATATTGGCTTGGCAAGAAGGGATGCCTGTCCTAGCCAGAACTAGACATCCTCCCACTGCACCCACCAGCTTGGCACTGTCATCCCCACAGGCCCCTTCTAGTAAGTAGTAACTGTGCAACGCTGCAGAAGACGGATGTGCCCGGTTTTGAGAAGCACTAGAGACAGGCTTCATTTCTTAGCACCGCCCAGGGCTTCTGTGGTAAACAATATGAAGTTTATTTCAACCCAAAATGTTATTTTTAATGGCATTGTCTTGAAAATGTGCTTCTGATCAGTTGTTTTATTTTTGGATCAATGTCTCCCCCTTTTTAGCCCTGCTCCTGGTGCCAAGGGGAGAGGAAGTGGGGTAAGGGCCAGAGATGTCAACATAGGCGCTGGGGAACCAGGTTAGAGCCTCCACGCTGGCTGAACATCCTTTGATTCTGGGCAAATCACTTAACCTCCTCGTGCCTACAAAAAATGAATGTGTCCTTGTGTAACATAAGTGGCACTCACGTAAAGTGCTCCAATACCTCTGGGTCGAGTTTGTCTATATAAAACTTCAAAAAGTAAACGTGCATTTGGTACAAATGTGGCCTCGCTTTAGGCCCTTCCACGTGACTACTAAGGTGTTCAGAAAATTACAGTAGGGCTCACTCCCACCCTGGCACAGGCAGCTCAAAGCTGTAATCCTCATGGGCGCTATTTTGGTGTGGGGGCCAGCTGAAGTGGACAGATCTACAAAATGCACCTGCCGATCCAGAGGAAGCAGGCAGGCCTAATCTGATGGCGCTCCCCACATAGGAACTTCTGGATGAAACAATATGGAGTTGATGTCAGTTACATAAAGTTTATATTTGATGGTCCTTCATTTGTGTTGAACAAGAGTTTCTGAGCATTTGGTATAGATTTAGGTCATCTTCAGCCCCTCCTCTCACCGCCCCCGCCAAGCCATGTAGTGTTTTTTAGCCCTGGGGCTCCACTTGGTAAACACATGTCTTGGGTTCAAATTTCAGCTGTTTTGTACACGAATCCCGGACCCCAGCAGAGCGCAAGAGCAGCAGAACTAGGATGTGCCCCGGGAGGCTAAATCCTGTGGCATTTCCCAGACTTGTTGCACTACTGTTCGTTGCTTTTGCTATAACTTTAAAAGCAAAAAAATCTGGAAACAGGAGGGACTGTATTTTTTAATTCTCGCCTAGGGCGGCAAAACACCTAGAAACGACCCTGGTGTTAAACACAGGTTAATTTAGTGACTTTTGTGGTTCACCCTTATAGGGATTGTGGTTGTTACTTGAGGAGGTTTAACATTCCCCCCTCAACCAATAACTACATTTCTCTCAGACTATCAGAGATGAATCGAATGGACAGGTGCGTGGCACATTAGAGGAAGTCTGGAGGTGCGCAAGAGCTAAGGTAGATGGTGCAATGTTTTCTTTAGATATGCCCTTTATGCAACTTTAGCTATTTCACCAGCCTCATGCTTTAAGGATCCATTAAAACATATTCATTCACTTATATGTACATAAAGAGGTTTTCGTTCAGCAATTTTCATCTATTGGTTTGTTCAGGTCTCATTCACATTTTGCTTCCACTAACCACATCATATATTAAGAGGCAATGGTTTAGCCAGTGCCATCCATTGCCTCTCTTCACTGTGAGTGACAGCATATTGTCTGTGCACATATACACAATCACCTAAAACTTAGGGGCTGATTAGGATGACGGGTGGACGAAAGTCAGACAGGCGCTGTCGGAATGCAGGGGGTACCATGGGTACCCTCCAAGTGTGCCCCCACACCCATCCCCCTTGGGGCCTGTAATGGGCCCCCAAAGCACATCCCTCCAGCCTGTCCATGATGGCTTCGCCGCCATGGAAAGGCCTTTACAAACAAGCATCATAATATAGATGGAGGTGCCTTCCAGGCACCTCCATCATATTATGCCGCAGCTCCGCCCAGCCAGCAATTGTAACGATTGCTGACCGGTGGGAAAGCACGGTACCCCCGCCATAATAATATGGCAGGGGGTTAAACAAGTGGAGATCGCGGGCGGATGTCCATCGCCGCCCCGGCGGTGGCGATCCGCCCGCCATCATAATCACCAAGTTAGTCCACTGCAGATCTGGGTCTAGGATGACAATCTCTGATTTCATTTTATATATTTTTTTACTTTTTGCAACAAGTAATTTTTCACCTTGTTTCGAATATATAATTTTTTCTTTGTAGTTCTTTTACCCTTTTAATGCCTATTGCATATGTCCGCATAAACAGAAATAACTGAAAAACATTGCAGGCCTGCCAAGGCCAGGGAATTGGTTTTTGCCAATGCTTGCTCCTCTTTCGTCTTCTGTGTTTTAAAAATGACTCCTAGATTCCACAGTTTTGATAAATGTCTTCCTTGAAGGGAATGCCAGGATATATGCTTTGTCATATATTTTAACTTCTGATGGGTACTCCTAACCCCAAATTCCTCACCTTAGACTACTCCCCAGGCTGAATCTGGAATTATTTTATAGTAGTACCACCGTATGCTGCTAGGTGGTGTTTTACAGTTATGCATAGTATTTGTCAGGGTCTGACATGTGCCTACCTGGCATATAGACAGTAATGGACTACATCTCTCAGAAGGCCATCCTTTGGGGAGGAACAGGAAAAGCATTATTCACGTGAGACGCTGGGGAGCGTCGGACGTGATTTTGTCTTACAGCAGTTGTGTTTGGTAGCAGACGACCTGTTCCAGCGGAGCTTCGCAGTGTTTGAGACCGCGTTTGCAGTCAGAGCTATAGCCCTTTCCTACACGTTACGTGAAAGCAGCGGCCGCTGCTTTCATTCCTTGGATGCTTTGTTGTTCGCGTTACGTTCGGCTGAACGGGAACGCATTGTGAGCATTGCCTTTTTGCGATCAGGTCAGGAGACGCCGAATTTGCCCCTCCTTACCTGAAGAGACAGTGTTGGGTTATTCAGGTCAGGTCAGGAGACTCCGGATTGCCCCCTCCTGTCCCGGCTGCGACTATGTGGTTCCTTGTGATCAGGAGACATTGGATTGCCCCCTCCTGTGGTTGCTGAGGACGTTGTTTTCGAATGTTAATATCCCTCGGCTGAGTGGGTATAGTTTTCCATTATTTCCTTGGCTCCTCCATTCCCGGCTGGGAATCGCAGAGCATCTGTTCCACTGACTCCGGTGGGGGAATTACCGGATCCTGCTCAGAAGACACTGGTGAAGGACCCTGACTGTTCTTCTTTCCAAGCAGGGAGACCGGTAAGATCTGAGCCACCTAAGAGGACAACTTTCCTTATGTTGAATGACTACGCCTAAGTGTCCAGCATCCGAAGTAGGGCTGAAGTTACTGTACTTCTTTGGATATTGTTTTTTCTCTTGCTCCCAAGTTATATATGTTTTTTGGATACTTCATTACCTTCAGGGAGGATGCCGAAGTTTTGGCCTAGTTTACAGTTCTGGGGTGGGCAATGGATGGTATGTATGTGGTGCAATTGATATGATTGTGTGACAATTTGTTGTGTCCCAAAGGTTCACAAGGTTGTCGTTTTGATTCCTTGGCGAGTCCTACCTGCGGTGAGAGAAGTCATCTTGTCGCATGGGAAGGAAGAAGGGTTCATAGTCAGAGGGTGTTTCGCAGGTACAGAATAGCACCTAATGAGAAATATATGAGAGTAGTGAAGTTACTACCAGAATTATTGTTTGGCTTTCTTTGTTGTAGGTATCCCTTGTCCACCGCTGTTCCCACCCTATCCTATCCCTCGCCTGATTACTTCTGTACTCTGTATCTATTTGGTATTCAGAGTGCGGGGAAATCTGGAGGTGGACCCATTTGAGCATCTTCCTGATCCTGAGGAATCCCTTGATCATGACAGAATCACCTATCCACGAAGTCTACTCCTCCTGGTCTGGAAGTTTCTCGGAGATGGCCACATTACAAGACGTACTACAGGCACTGGTCCTAGTACAACAAGAACTAGCTACCTCCAGAGTGGAGACTATCGCCCTGAAGGAGAGATTTTAAAGACAGACAAGAAATCATTTTGACGCTTCAGCAGGCGCTCAGCAGATACAGGTGACATTTCCCCCACCTATTCGATTAGCTAGTCCTGTGAGGTATTCAGGGGACCCTCATAAAATACAGGCTTTTCTGACACAAATCACATTACATTTTTCTTGCAGACCTGCTTCTTTCCCCACAAACCCTTCTAGAGTAGCCTTCGACGTCTCTTACTTGACCGTGGATGCGGCCAATTGGGCAGTTCCTTTGGTCAGGAATGATGACCCTATACTATCAGATTGGGTTGCCTTTCGAACAGAATTCGAACAGGTGTTCGATCGTAGGGCCACCACACGTAGCGCGGACAGGAAACTTCTGGAACTCCGTAAAGGAAAGAAGGATTTGATTACCTACATGACCACGTTTAATCGATTAGTGGCCGAGACCGCCTGGCCGGAAGAAAGAAGAATGGCACTTTATTATCAGGGTTTGATAGAAGGGATAAAAGACGTGCTTGCGCAAATAGATCCGCATCCTACTTCTTGCACAGATTTGATAAATCTGACCTTAAGGTTATATAATCATCTGGCTGAAAGGTGTGGAGATCGTAGAAGGAGTGATAGGGTTTAAGGAGGAACGGAGCAGACAAACTGGTATACTTCCACATCTAGGGAGAACCCTACCAAACCTATGGAGGTCGGAGCAGTTAGGTCTCCTTTATTCAGAGCTGAAAGGGCCTCTGCATGTATTGTGGCAAAAAGGGACACTACGTGAGAGAATGTACCCTTAAACCCAAGAGACTAAAACCCTTCTATGCCAGTAAAAACTTAGCACTCACAGTGGTGGAAAATTCTGAGACCACAGGTAAACAGGTTACGGGGGAATGGTTCTGAAGTGACAGAATGGAGGTTGACATCTTTGGCGGCCATCGACTCTATAAACACAGTGGCACACGTTGTGTTGTTTATGTTGCTCCGAACTAGAGAACAGCAATTTCCTGTGCAGAGCATGACCGATTCCGGAGCCACCGGAAATTTCATAGATGATGGGTTGGTCCGTCGCCTGGGATTAGTAAGAGTATCCAATGACAAACCCGAAAAGGTGTTGGCGGTGGTTGGCACCCCGCTTAAATCAGGGCCGATAGCTGAACACACCGAGGTAGTGAAATTGATCCTCAGCGGTTATCCACTGGATCACGTAGAATCCATAGTTTTGAACATTATTGAGGCCCCACAATATGAGGTCATTTTGGGTATGCCGTGGATAGGTCAACACAATCCTACCATGGATTGGAGGCTCAAGACTATCAGTTTCCTCTCCGATGAATGTAGGAATAGTTGCATGAAAGACACTGATTCCCCTATTCAGGCTTTAGCCCACATTTTTCAGGTAGCCACGGCAGTCGAAATAGAAGTAGAGTTGCCCTCGGCGTATGAGAAATACAGGGAGGTGTTCAGTATAATCAAGGCAGAGACTCTACCACCTCATTGCGAATATGACTGTCACATTGATTTGATAGAGGGGGCAGCCCTACCATCTTGTAGAGATTACGCCTTATCCGAGCCAGAGATAAGATACCTACAAGAATATCGGGAACATTTCAGTTCAAAAGGTTTCATTCGCCCGTCACGGTCCCCGGCGGCCTCCCCTCTTTTTTTTAAATCAAAAGCTAATGGAGATCTCAGAACCTGTATAGATTATAGGCTGTTGAATAAGAATACTGTGAGAAATCGCTATCCTCTTCCGCTCATCCCCGTCTTGCTGGATCAAGTAAGGGAGGCCAACATCTACGCCCGGTTGGACCTCCGCAGGGCATATCACTTGGTAAGGATCCGCGAGGGCGATGAGTGGAAGACGGCGTTGAAAACTAGGTACGGGTTATTTGAATACTTGGTCATGCCATTCGGGTTTTGCAACGCCCCGGCGGCTTTCCAGTATATTCTTAATGAGGTACTAAAGGAATACATAGACCAGTTTGTCATAGTCTACATCGATGACATTCTGGTCTATTCGGTTTCCAGAGCACAGCACGTGAGCCACGTCATCCTTATCCTCAAAAGGCTACTTGACAACAGTCTTTACTGTAAACTCAGTAAATGTGAGTTTGATGTTTCAGAGGTAGAATTCCTGAGGGTTATTTTGAGTCCCCATGGGTTTCGAATGGCGGAGAGGAAGGTGGAGGCAGTACAGCACTAGACTGTGCCTAAAACTGTGAGAGATGGGCAATGTTTCATGGGTTTTTCCAACTATTACAGGAGATTTATCTCACAGTTTTCTCAGTTGGTCTCTCCAGTGACTAGGTTGTTGAGGAAAGGAGTGCCATTTGTATGGACCGATGAGGCCATGGGGGCGTTTGAACAATTGAAAAAGGCATTCAGTACAGCTCCAATCTTAAGACATCCCCAGCTAGATATACCGTTTGTTGTAGAGGCGGTTGCTTCTGATCAGGCGGTGGGGGCTGTTTTATCCCAGAGAGACAGACATACGGGACAGTTGCATCCGGTGGCCTTTTTGTCTAAAAAGCAGAATCCAGCCAAGAGAAACTACACAGTGGCGGAAAAAGAACTATTGGCCATCAAAAAGCCTTTTCAGGAGTGGAGGCACTATCTTTGGGGGGTACAGCATCCAATAACGGTCTACTCCGACCATCAGAACTTGCAATTCATGAAGACCGCACGTCATCTATCTCATCGCCAGATGCGTTGGATACTATTCTTAGCGGAATTTGATTTCATAATTACTTTTCGCCCAGGGTCAGACAACCGTAAGGCCGATTCACTGTTTAGACAAGGAGAAAACGCTACTCCACAAAGGGAGATCCAACGAGCGATCATATCTCCTGGTAAAGTTCTATGTACAGTTACAGCCGAACAATTTCTGGAACAAGTCGCCAATCACAAAACTCAGACCCAGTGGCAAGTATGGGCAGGACAAAGCAAGCTCCGATCCCTTAAACATGGGATACCCATGTATGATGGTAAGCTGTACTTGCCCACACATCCTATACACCTGAAGGACTTCAACTGGTGCCATGCTGCAGCACTCGCCGGCCATCCTGGAAACAAGAAAACGTTACATCTGGTGAAGCGACAGTTCTGGTGGGAAGGTATGGCAAAGGACATAGAGCTGTGGATCAGTCAATGCGATACCTGTGCTAGAGCCAAAGGAGTGCAGGCCAAGAGCAAAGGGAAACTCATGCCCCTACCCACGCCATCACGACCATGGTACACGATCAGTCTGGATTTCATCGTCGGCCTACCTTCCGATCAGGAATGTAATGCGATCTTGGTGGTGGTCGACAGTTTGACCAAAATGGGACACTTCATCCCCTGCCATAACTTACCATCTGCAAGCCAGACTGCTCAGCTGTTGTTAACCCATGTTGTGAAGCTGCATGGAATACCAAGGGTCATTGCTTCCGACAGAGGTCCTCAGTTTGTGGCACGGTTCTGGTACATGTGGTGCGAAGCCCTCCGTGTGGAAGACGTCTTATCCACCAGTTTCCATCCCCAAACGGATGGACAGACCAAAAGACTTAATCAGAACATCAAGAAGTATCTGAAGTGTTATTCCGAAGAGGCTGCGCTTTCTGGGTTTTGATGTTGTGATTGGCTGAACTGTCGTACAATAATACCTGGCACAGCTCCATAGAGGATACTCCGTTGAGAGCCAATACCGGTTATCATGCGAACACTTTGCCTTTGGTGGTCCCGAACGAAGTACAAAACCATCCTACAGTAGCAGCTCATGTGAAGGTTCTCCTGAAATCTCACCAACAGATACAAAAGTCGTTGAATCAGGCAAAGACTTCTTACAAAAAATGGGCCGACTTACACCGTCAAGATGGTTCTACGTATCGTGTAGGCGAAAAAGTTTGGCTCTCTACGAAAAATATTTGTTTCCGCTACCACAGTATATTTCATCCTCGTTACATTGGTCCTTACCATCCTTCGCAAAATAAACCCAGTGGCCTACAAGATTAAGCTGCCTGCTTCTTTGAGAATACATCTGGTGTTCCATTGTAGTATGTTGAAGCCCGCAAAGAGAGCGCGGCGGAAGGTGGTGTCACCAGTGTTGAGGGATGGCCAACTGGAGTATGAGGTACGTCGGATACTGGATTCCAGGTATCGCCAGGGTCGGCTGTGGTTTCTGATCTCCTGGAAGGGGTATCAATTGGAGGACGATTCGTGAGAACCATGTTCTGAAGTACATGCCCCTCGAGAGGTCCATCTATTCTATGCACGTTACCCGGGGAAGCCTGGTGCTAGGAGGCACTTGGGAGGAGGGCGTACTGTCAGGGTCTGACATGTGCCTACCTGGCATGTAGACAGTAATGGACTACATCTCCCAGAAGGCCATCCTTCTGGGAGGAATAGGAAAAGCATTATTCGCGTGGGGGAGACTCAGTCCTGCTTACCTGGTGACACTTGGATTGCTGCACACCCTGCGCTGTGAGCGCACGCTCTCCTGTGGCTGTTTGTTCCCCTCGCTGCCACCCTAACCTCCATCTGCGACCGCCTAGTAGGGGAACTACAGCCCCCAGAATCCCTGGAGGCAATCCCCACCCACCCACACCCACTTCCGCGCACGGAGGCGCAGAAAACACCGGCGCTCCCTCGGTGGAGCGGGAGACTCTGTCCTGCTTACCTGGTGACACTTGGATTGCTGCACACCCTGCGCTTTGAGTGCACGCTCTCCTGTGGCTGTTTGTTCCCCTCGCTGCCGCCCTAACCTCCATCTGCGGCCGCCGAGTAGGGGAACTACAGCCCCCAGAATCCCTGGAGGCAATCCCCGGCCACCCACTCCCACTTCCCCGCACGGAGGCGCAGAAAACACCGGAGCTCCCTCCGCGTCGCGGGACGCACACGGGCGTCACCGGGCTAAGCCCGGGCAAAGGGCGGGCCGTCTGTGGCCGTCCGGGGCCAGACGCGGCCGGGCTGGGCCCTCTCCCTAACTCCTGAAATACCAGACTTCCCGTTGGCCTGACTCAACCTGTGGAACTTGTACTACAAAAGAGGGCTGAGGGTGCTCTCTCTCGAAGTCTGGACTAAGGTTTTCATTATTCTGTAATGAGCTCCCAGAAATAACTGCCAGTACTACTTTGTTTGCTATTACAGACTATACGAAAAAGAGGTATGGGGAAATGCAAATCCATGGAGGGGGGGGGGTGGGGATGGTAACCCCCTGAAAGATCGAAAGCGAAAGAAAACTAAAAAAGGGTCTAGTCATGCGGCTGTAAATTGTGTAATCGATCGAATTGATAATCTTGTGGAAGATTGCAGGGAGATTCTCGTGGCCGATTTAGGTCATGCTAATGCTGAGGCCTCAGGTGGTGATAGTGGAGCTCGATCAAGACCAGTAAACAATGTTACTGATTCCCCTCTAATACCTGCCATGTTTCAGGCAAAAAGAAGAGTTAAAGATGGAAATATTAATGGAAATAATAGCCAGTCAGCTGCAACGGGTGAGGCTCATTGTCACGTGGGTCATGATGTGCCCCCTAAAGTTATGACTGAGAAATATCTATCTCCCTCTGTTCCTACGATATCTTGTGGTAATAGATATGCAGTTTTGGCTGATATTCATGATGAGTCCCCTATCACACAAATGATGCAGGCAGAAGGAGCTGAAGGGCCTTGTACTTCCACTGCGACACAATCTGCAGCCAGTTTGGCTGCCGTACTTAATACAAACACCAGCAGGGGTAAAATGGCATCTGATGAAGTTAATACTTTAACCAATCTAGTTATCCTTTTACGAGATGAAATTGAATCATTAAAATCACTAATTATAAACCTAACAACTTTGGTTAGTCTCGTGCCAGAGGGAGGATCAAGTACTATCCCCAAGATAACACTTATTACACTAAACTTCTTCCCGACAAAGCCAAACATAGTAAATAAGGCACATCAAACGCAAGTAAGGGATATGCACATAGATCCAGCCTTGGTACCTGCTAGTGATATCAGCAAAAATGGTCGTATTACCATGAAAGCTCCAACCGGTGGGCCGTCATTAACAAGATGTAAAGTAATGGGCACCGACAAGGAACCAAGACAGAACACTGGCACTTTGGTAGGGGGGAGAACTACTCAACCTAGGATATTTGAGAGTACGAAACAATCAGATGACAATGCCTCTAGGAAAAGGGGGGCTAACAACGCTAATAATGCCCACTGCCTAAATAAAATATATATGACTAATGTCCCTAAGCTGGATAAAGTGACAAGTGGAAATAGAGAGTACCCAAATTCCCTAATTAATAAAGCTATTCACTGGCTGCGCCACATCAGAGGCTGCCGCTCGGTGATTAGGGAAGACATTCTGGAGGCAAAAAGGCTAAGCATCCCTCATGCTAAATATGACTCTATTGAGTTAACCCTGAAATCAGTGCTTCTTGCTGAAAATCTCTTTGCATTGGAGTTTAGAACTAGTGCACCGGCACACTCACTGATTCAGCTAAGGAAATTGTGTTCTCCACCCCTGGAGCGTTCTTTTCAAACACAGAGTAGTGTGGGTAGGCGAAACGGTTCCGGGTTGGATAATAACGATTGACATACACCAAACCTAAGTCAAGGCATTAGTGGTAATTTGGCGGCCTGCTGTAGGGAGGAAAATGCTGGGGTAATAGTGACAGCCAGAGGTGTAACTATGGGTGTTGACTACCCTCCTAATATTAATAGGAAGATAAGTCTGTATTGTGGGGAGAATCCTAAAACTTATTAAAACCTGGAAACTACAAGTGAGGCAGAGTTGGTGCCATGTAGTATCCCTGTCATCGCTTCTCCTATAAGAATAATTGACAGTACTAGGGTTGGTGTGGGGAAACTAGTCTCATGGAACATTGCCGGGTTGCGTTTCAGACAGCAGTCTCCTTATTGGTTAACATTTGTTAACGAATTCGACGTGTGCATCTTCCAGGAGACTTGGCTGTGTGAGCCTCATTTTGCCCATGGTTATCTGAATTACTTTGTCCCGGCAATAAAAGGCCACAAGGGGCGACCTATGGGTGGCTTGGTCATATGGGTCCGGCAGAGTTTATCACTCAATATCAAGGAGGTAGCCACCAGAAGTAAAGACATCCAACTCATTAGAGCCGACCTTGGTCCCTTGGGACAGCTTGATATTTACAATGTTTACGCTAGGGGTAACAAGGGTGGCAGGTCAGAAGTTTTAGCGGCTTTGGATTCCCTCCTAGAAACCCACTCTGCAGATAATAACATTGTGAAGGCTGGTGACTTAAATCAAACCTTTGAGCCTCTGGCTACCTATGATGAGTTTCCTGGTGATGAGGAGGATAGGCAATGGGGTATCCCCAAATTGGATTTAAAAGCTGTTACCCGTTGGTTCGAGGATGTTATCTGTGTAAATGCTATCTGCTATGAAAGGGGTCTAAGGGCATTAAATGGGAGGACTGAGAGTGATAAATCAGGGGCAAATACCTTTGACAATGGGCGTCATAGTAGCAGAATTGATTATGTCCTCTGTAGCTTGAAATTGTGGAAACTGGTTGGTGATATGGAGGTCAAATGGAGAATTGAAAGCGACCATAACCCACTGTGTGTAGAGCAAAAATGGTGGATATCTACTGGAGCATCTGCTCTTGGAATGTAAATGGTCTAAGTGCAAAATTAGAAGACCCAGACTTTTTGGAATTCATAACTCAACATGACCTACTCATCCTCCAGGAGACTTGGCAGACAAATCCAACATCAATCGTGGGGTATAAAGAGTATCTCAACCCAGCAAAGAGGGATTCCAAGTATGGCAGAGCAAAAGGAGGTCTTTCCATCTTCGTCTCGACCAACCTTTCTTGGGATGTCTCCGTAGTAGACCTCGACATGACCTGGATGTCATGCATCAAATTAGTGGCTACATCTTCTCTTAGTATCATTATATTGAATATTTACATCCATCCCTCACTCAAACAAAAGATGTCAAGGATAGAGAAACTAACAGAAACAATAGCCACCCTTAAACTAGCGCATCCACATGCTAACATCATCCTGTCCGGAGACTTCAACATGAACCTTTTAAATGTCAGGAAAGGAAAATCAGCAGGCTATACACAACGAAGAAAACGAAGTAACACACACGGTGATAGATGCGCATTCCTGCTGAAAATAATTTCATTGTGCGCGCTCAACGGTCAAGCTCCGCCAGAAGGCTCCCCAGCATACACCAGGGTTACTTAAAAATCAGGCTCAATCCTAGACTACACATTTACAGGTCAGGACATTCTTCCGTATATTGCAAACTATTTAATAAAAGAGAGAGCTGAAAGTGATCACTACCCCCAAACATTCATCCTGCTTATAAGCATGGCAAATCCCATAAGAGACAATGCAATGTCTTTACCAACGCAATGCTACAATCTAAAACGACTCACTTGGAACAAGGGGAAAGTAGACGATATCATGGCTACATGCATTACTCTTCTCGAGAATTTCAAAACTGAACCATTGTGTCCAAAGGCTTGGGAATCCTTCACTCACGACCTAAACAACGAATTCTCAAGAAAAGGTGATGGACGCAAAGGTAGAACACCAGTAGGGGCAGCTTGGTTCACGAACAGCCTAAGGAAACAAAAAAGACTACTAAACAAATACTTAAGACAACTTCGACTCCGAGGCCCAGATCCCAATCGCGACATCTTTGCCCTAATCTCAAAAACAAGAAAAGGGCTAAAAAGAGACATCAAGGTGGCCAAGAATGATCATAGTGAAAATCTCTGGGCGAAACTTCACTACGCTAGTAAGCAGAGAGATTTTAAGCTGTTCTGGGAAGTTATCAACCAGTTAACAAATGGCAAGAACTGGCACTTTAATTCAGACATAACGGAACATACCTGGAGAGACCATATTGATCAGACATATAACGCTACCTCACTCTTGGATGCTACAAAGCAGGAAGTTCCCACTTTAGAAACCATGTTTAAAACACAAAAGTTAGAATCTTCAGACCCTCCGTTACAGATTACACAAGACCGGGTTCTTAAAATTATAAAAAATTTAAGATCTGAGGGAGCACCAGGTCCTAATGGCCTGCCAAATGCACTATTCCAGCACGACCCTCCATTTTGGACTGGCACTCTATTGTTTACGTACGCATTAACAACCGGCTCGATCCCCGACTCATGGCGAGGAAGTATTTTAAATCCGATATACAAAACCGGTTCACGTGCAGACCCTGCAAACTATAGATTGATTGCACTGATCGATGTGGAGGCCAAGATATATGCTGCAAATCTCTTGGCAGATCTAGAGGATTGGGTCAAACGCATAAACCTGATACCGAATACCCAAACTGGATTTCGGGCCGGAATGGGCACCCTTACCAATATCTCTGCTGTAACATTACTAGCTATTCAAGCCTACGCAAAATCTCGAACCTTGTACGCATGCTTTATCGACCTTAAAGCTGCGTTCGACAAGGTTCCGAGAAAGAAGCTGTGGGCCAAAATGCAAACCTGGGGGGCACCACCCAAACTTTTGGAGGCAATATTCAATCTTTACTCAAATACGTGGGTGCAGATAAGGAAAGGAGATGGCCGCACCATAACAAACAAGATCACAACATCAAACGGTCTAAAACAGGGGTGTGTGTTGGCCCCCTGTTTATTCAACATCTACACAGCTGATCTTGAGAAGTGCCTCCAACAAGTGCAAATCGACCCACCAAAATTAGGCAAAACACCGATCAGGAGCCTTCAATACGCAGATGATATTGTGCTCCTAGCACAAACACCAATAGGCCTGCAGCGTTCATTGTCACAACTAGGATATTATATCACCTCTGCTCAACTAATAATAAACCTTAAGAAAACAAAGGTATTATGCTTCAGCAATCACCACAAAAAAGGGTCAAAAGGAAAATTCATCTGGAAACTGGAGGAAAAACCAATATCCCAGGTGGACCCATACAAATACCTAGGGTTCCAACTTGACCACTCACTTAAATACAAGCTACATTTGGACCAAGGGAATACCAAAGCAAAACAACTCCTGTATGCCTTCAAAATTTTACAGAAGAAGCTAAAAGGTAGCTGTAACACTGGGAGCGGGTTGCGGCGCTACAGTTAGGGGCAAGAGTCGAGCTCGTGGTAATTGAGGTTTTATTGATGCAAACAGTTGGTCCGTACAGCTTTTACGGTTAGGGTATTTCCTCGGAGACCGGCTTCTACTCCGTCTTCGGTGGACGATCTTCTCCTTTTTCCGGGTCACGTCCGGTCTTCGGGGTGGGGTCTCTTCTGCTTCGGAGTCCGTCCCGACTGTCGGAGTAGCTCTCCAGCCACCTCTCAGCCAGGGGAAAAAGGAAAGAGACAAGTGTCAGGGTTGTATTCCAATTATCAAGCGGTGTAGGGGAGGGGGAAGTGAGGGGACTCCCGGTGCTCCAGTTATCGAGTGAACGGCGGTTTTAAAGGTGCATGAAAGAAAAACCGTAATAACTAAACGTCCCGGGGAGTTGTACCTAGCGTACGCTGACCTCCTACCCAGCCCCTCAAACGGTCACGTACCTGGAGAAGCCACGCACCTCCCCTGGGTGAGTGGCTGGGCGGCTCGTGGGAACGGTGGCCTCCTGGCTTTCCTCCGTCTGGGGCAGGCGCCGACTCTGCTCGCGTTTCGTCTCCCGTCGTCTGACTCCCTTCTTTCTCTCCAGCTATCCAGCTCTCGATGTTTCCCGTGGCGTCTCCCGCTCTCTCCTCCTGGTCTCCAATCCTCCGATCTGTACGTTTCTCCTCTCGATTCTCCTTCCTCCGCACGCTCTCTCCCTTGGTCCTCCAGGTGAACAAGCACACCTGTGACTCGTCTGGATCTCCTTTTGAGGGGCAGGGCAGGTCTGTCGGCTCCTCCCACTCGGCGTGTCCTTCAGTGTTAAAGGGCCAGTCCAAGTCGTTTTGCTCAGTCCAGCTCGCCACCGGGTCCTGTGATTGAAACAGAGAGAGGGGAGGGGAGGGAACAAGAGTTAAGTCGGACCTCCCCTCGTTCGTCCCCCTTTCACGAGGTAGATCAGCACCGGGAGGCTCGGAGTCCGGCCTGTCCTGTACCCTTTTGTACACCCCGTTACACACCTCCCCCCTAGGACGCTCCCGATCGGGGAGGGGATGGCGAGACAGGTAGTCCGCATTAATGTTTTCAGTTCCCTTCTTATGATGCACTGTAAATGAATAAGGCTGGAGCGCCAGGAACCAGCGCATTACCCTGGCGTTGTTGGATTTATTCCTTGACATCCACAAGAGGGGAGCGTGGTCAGTGTACAGGTGGAATGGTCGTCCCTCTAGATAATATGCTAACTTCTCAATAGCCCACCTTACAGCTAAACACTCTTTCTCAATGGTGGCATACTTTAGTTCCCTGGGAAAGAGTTTGCGGCTGACGTATACCACAGGGTGTTCCAGCCCGTCTTTACCTATCTGGGACAATACGGCTCCTATGCCATACTCGGAGGCGTCCGTATGTAGCAGAAATGGGACCGAGAAATCTGGGGAGGTGAGCACCGGCGTAGTGGTTATGATGCGCTTTAATTGGTTGAAGGCGTCGGCCATGCCCTCAGAGGTTTTGATGGTGGCGTTGGATTTACCGGGCTGGCGTAGGGCATCTGTAAGGGGGGCGGCGATGTCTGCAAATTGGGGGATGAACCTCCTGTAATACCCCACCAACCCTAGGAAGGCCCTCATCTCTTTCCGGGTGGAGGGGAAAGGGGTGTCCACAATAGCCCTGACCTTCTCTATCTGTGGTTCTATCATACCATGTCCCAATACGTAACCGAGGTACTTCACCTTCTGGTAGGCTAGCCGGGATTTCTTGGAGTTTACTTTTAATCCGGCTTTTTCAAGCACCTGAAACACCTGGTGGATATGTTGTAAATGTTCCTCCCATGTTTTGCTGTGTATGACGATGTCGTCAAGATATGCCGATGCCATGGAGGATACGGGGGCTAGAACCGTGTTCATAAGTCTCTGGAAGGTGGCAGGTGCCCCGTGGAGCCCGAACGGGAGGACGGTAAACTCGTAATGCCCTTCGTGGGTGCTGAAGGCGGTCTTCTTCTTGTCCTCCTCCCGTAAGGGCACCTGCCAATATCCTTTGGTAAGGTCGAGTGTCGATATGTACCGGGCTTCCCCGAGGCGTTCTATAAGTTCATCCACTCGGGGAATCGGGTACGCATCAAATTCCGATATCTCATTGAGGGCTCTGAAGTCCATGCAAAAGCGCTGACTCCCGTCCGGCTTAGGAATCATGACGATCGGACTGGACCATTGGCTGGTGGAAGGCCTTATTACCCCTATCTCCAACATGTCCTGTACTTCTTTCTTTATGGCGGTTCGTCTGGCTTCAGGCACTCTGTAGGGTTTTATATTAATAACCTTTTCAGGCGGGGTGTTTATTCGATGTTCGGCCAGGTTAGTAAGTCCGGGCTGGTCGGAAAACAATCCCTCGTGTTGTTGCAGTACTGTCTGTATGTCCTTTTTTTGAGCTTGAGTCAGCTCATCGTTGATGTTCAGCTGGTCTTGCGTGGAAGTGGACGGAACACTACTAGTCAGGATCCGTACATCGGCGGCTGGTGGGGCTCCTAACCATTTCTTTAGAGAGTTTATATGGTAGGTTTGCGTTTTCCTGGGTCCGGTCTGTAGACAATAGGTGGTCTTACCGATGGTTCTGACAACTCGGAAAGGTCCCGTCCAACTGGCCCGAAACTTCTGAGTGGAGGAGGGTAACAACACTAGGGCCCATTCCCCTACCCTCAACTGTCTCCACTTCTTGCCTTTGTCGTAGATTTGTTTCTGTTTTTGTTGACTGTTCCCCATATTGGCATATGCCAGGTCTCGGAGCTTTCCCAGTTTGGATTTCAGGTTCTGTGCATAGTCCAGTGTGGCTGAGGTTTCTTCTGGAACCTCGTTCTCCCAGGCTTCTTTTGTCATCTCCATCAGAGAGCGGGGTTGTCGACCGTATAAGAGTTCAAATGATGAAACGCCGAGACTGCTTTGGCGCTGCCCTCGTATAACATAAAGAGCCAAGGGAAGAATTTGGTCCCATTCACTCCCATTTACTTCCATCATTTTCCGCAATGTTGTCTTGAGGGAGCGGTTATAGCGCTCCACTAGGCCATCCGTCTGAGGATGGTATGCTGCAGTCCTGATTTGGTGTACGTCTAGGCATTTGCAAACCTCCTTCATCAGCCGGGAGACGAAGGGGGTCCCCTGATCGGTCAGTAGTTCCTTTGGGAACCCCACACGACTAAATAGCTCTATCATTTTGTCTGCTACTTGCTTCGTGGTGATAGTCGTGAGGGGGAAGGCCTCAGGGAACCTAGTGGCGTAATCCACCAGCACCAACACATACTGGTGTCCTTTCCGGGTTTTGGGCAATGGACCGATGATGTCCATACCGACTCTTTCAAACGGTTTTCCAATAATGGGGAGGGGCTGGAGAGGCACCGCTGGAGGTCTCGTCATGTTCATGGTTTGGCATATACTGCATTCCTGGCAATAACGCTGGGCGTCCTTATATATACCGGGCCAGTAAAAGAACCGTAATATGAGTTGGGTGGTCTTTTCGCTCCCGGTGTGTCCCGCCACTAGATGGGTGTGGGCGAAGAATAGGATCTGTTCTCGGTAGGAGACGGGCACCAGCAACTGTTCTGGTTCGCCTTCCTTAGCCTGACGGTACAATAGTTCTTTGGAAATGAGAAATCGGGGGTATCTGGGGTGAGGGTCATCCGTCTCCCTGTGGGCCTGTTCCCAAGCGTTTAAGAGGGTGGTGTCATTTATCTGGGCGAATTTGAAGCTCCGGTCCATGACCCAGGGTTCCGGAGTTAGAAGGGCTGGTTTTGGAGATTGTGAGCTATTTTCCCCTGTTCCCAAACTTTGCCTGAACCAGTGTAGGAATCGCGGATTGTCAGTGCCTATGATCAACGGCTCTGGGAGGGTATCGAGGACGCCTACCCGTACTAGCTGTTGGGGCCCACCTTTGGGGATTATAGGTATTTGAGCAAGTGGGTAGGTCCGCACATCTCCGTGTACACATCTTATGGCCACGGTTTGCGAGCTGAGGTATTGCGACCTGAGAACATGAGGGGCCTGAATAACCGACTGCCTGCACCCTGAGTCTAGTAGAGCCTGTATGACCACTCCGTTCACCTGTACACTCACCCGATACGTGCTCCCCATCTCAGCGGAGTAAAGTACTGTCCTTGGCAGGTATCCCACCTCCATCGGTTCATCTTGAGCTTTCTTGGAGGGGCAAAACCTGGCGATGTGGCCCCAGTTTCCACAATCAAAACATTGCGGACCAGAGCTGGAGGGAACCTCAGGCTTCCAAGTGCGTGGTTTTGGAGGTTCTATGGCCCGCGGGACGGGGCGTCTCTCTTGTTTCAAGGGCTGCTTCGGGTGGCGCTCATGTTCCCACCCCGAGGAGCGGGGTTGTGCTCTAGAGAAGGTGGTGGCCATCTCCACCGCGTCAGCTGTGGACAGGTTGTGATGTTGGCGGAGCCACCGCTGCGTCGCATATGGAAGGGCCTCCAGAAATTGTTCGAGATATATACGGTCCATTATCTCGTTCTTAGTGCTTGTGTTCGGGGTCAGCCATTTATCTGCGGCCATCTTCAGCCTCACGAATAGGGTTTTAGGGGTCTCTCCGGGGGTGCCCCTTTCCTTCCGAAACCTTAGTCTGTAGGCCTCGGTGTCCAGTCCTAGGTGATCGAGGATGATGGTCTTTATATCATTGTAGGAAGTATCCCCGTTCGGGTTAGCGACCTGGTAGGCGGCTTGCGCTTCCCCTGATAAAAGGGGCGCCAAGAAGAAGGGCCACTTGCTGACGGGCCACCCACAGGCCCTGGCGGCCCTCTCAAAGTTCAGCAAGAACGCATCAGGGTCGTCTCCTGCATGGTACTTCTGCAGGGCCACAGCAGAAGAGCCGTGGGGGATAGTTCCTTCCCCTCTAGATCCCCCTGTGGCGACGGGATCCACCCAGGGTTGTTGAGTTTCCTCTCTGGCGGCGAGGGCTTTCTTTAAGATCTCCCTGTCAGCCTGGGCCGAGGTCAACTGCTGTTCCGCTACCCAGCCAAGCTTCTCCTGTCCCTTAACGAGCTCTTGCAGAATGGTTTCCATCTCCGTATCGAGATTTAGGCTGCCCGCATTCTCCACCACTGTAACACTGGGAGCGGGTTGCGGCGCTACAGTTAGGGGCAAGAGTCGAGCTCGTGGTAATTGAGGTTTTATTGATGCAAACAGTTGGTCCGTACAGCTTTTACGGTTAGGGTATTTCCTCGGAGACCGGCTTCTACTCCGTCTTCGGTGGACGATCTTCTCCTTTTTCCGGGTCACGTCCGGTCTTCGGGGTGGGGTCTCTTCTGCTTCGGAGTCCGTCCCGACTGTCGGAGTAGCTCTCCAGCCACCTCTCAGCCAGGGGAAAAAGGAAAGAGACAAGTGTCAGGGTTGTATTCCAATTATCAAGCGGTGTAGGGGAGGGGGAAGTGAGGGGACTCCCGGTGCTCCAGTTATCGAGTGAACGGCGGTTTTAAAGGTGCATGAAAGAAAAACCGTAATAACTAAACGTCCCGGGGAGTTGTACCTAGCGTACGCTGACCTCCTACCCAGCCCCTCAAACGGTCACGTACCTGGAGAAGCCACGCACCTCCCCTGGGTGAGTGGCTGGGCGGCTCGTGGGAACGGTGGCCTCCTGGCTTTCCTCCGTCCGGGGCAGGCGCCGACTCTGCTCGCGTTTCGTCTCCCGTCGTCTGACTCCCTTCTTTCTCTCCAGCTATCCAGCTCTCGATGTTTCCCGTGGCGTCTCCCGCTCTCTCCTCCTGGTCTCCAATCCTCCGATCTGTACGTTTCTCCTCTCGATTCTCCTTCCTCCGCACGCTCTCTCCCTTCGTCCTCCAGGTGAACAAGCACACCTGTGACTCGTCTGGATCTCCTTTTGAGGGGCAGGGCAGGTCTGTCGGCTCCTCCCACTCGGCGTGTCCTTCAGTGTTAAAGGGCCAGTCCAAGTCGTTTTGCTCAGTCCAGCTCGCCACCGGGTCCTGTGATTGAGACAGAGAGAGGGGAGGGGAGGGAACAAGAGTTAAGTCGGACCTCCCCTCGTTCGTCCCCCTTTCACGAGGTAGATCAGCACCGGGAGGCTCGGAGTCCGGCCTGTCCTGTACCCTTTTGTACACCCCGTTACAGTAGCCCAACAGGTCAGTTGCTTAAAATAATCGCAGCCAAATTTTTACCCTCAATATCATATGGGTCGGAAATTATGAACACCAAAGATGCAGCAGCCTTTAATCTAGCCCAATCGAGTTTTTTCAAGCGCCTCTTTTTAATTCCTCGACACATTTCTCAGGCACAAGTCCGATTGGAATATGGGCTGAAAAATCAGACACCAGCAAGACAAGGGGCGATGGTAAAATAATATGGGCGGATGAGGCAAGCGGAAGATGACACTTTAGCCCACTGCTGTTGGGAAGAAATCGAAAATCAGGCAAGGCAAAAAAATTCCATTGCATCAGTCCTAAAAGAATCACTCGCTGATTTACATCTTGAAGAGGCATGGCACACAACAACATCATAATCCGTGTTCAAAAATATGGTGAACAGCGCAATAAAACGAACTTCGCTACTAACGGACAAAATTGCCTTCGCTAAGAAAAAACAAGCATGGGCAGTGATTCAATCATACCAGTTTCTGAAACCCCAACCGTACTTGTCCGAACACTTTTCGCATCACAAAAAGCACTATTTGACGCTGTTGCAGTTGGGTTCGTTCCCTATAAAGGATTTAACACCAAAATGGAAGTTTACATGGCCAACAAGAGAATGTCGCCTGTGTGATCAAGGAGAAGAGTCGTTATTACACCTTTTATGCGTCTGCCCTGCGCTACTGGAACATCGTAAAACAATTCTTCGGGAGATTTTTAGGAAGCACCAATTGAGATCGTGCAGAGCTGCAGTGATACAATGCCTTGGTGGACTGTCAATCCAGCTGTCATGTCGAGCCATCACCTTTTGGAACATAGCAGCTAAAGAACTGGACAAAAAAGACAATAGTCCACATGGCAAAGGCATATGACTGACCGGTCACTGCCTTTCTGTACAGGTATCAAGTACTGCTCTTTTCACATCGAACTGCAATGAACTTCTTATATGGTTATCGTTTAAACTGCCGCAGTGACCAAAGCTTACGAAAGGACATTGGTTTTACTCGTCTATATTTCATAGATTTTTCACCTTAGCTAATTATTATGTAATATGTGTTTTTCTCGTGCTTTTACGATTTTTAATGAAATCAAATAAAAGTAATATTTACTTACTTTACTTACATGGTGGATATCTGACTATGTGGAATCGAACCTGGATGTGGGAATCCCTCCTACAATCGTCCCTACAAATGACCTGCATAGGCTAAAATGGGTCCATTTCATGGCTAATCAAGAGGTTATGGACGGCATTGGGGTAGAGGCTGATAAAGCCATAATGGCGATTGAGCAAATGAAGGTAGTTGATTCAGACTCGGATGATGTAACCATAATCCATGATAGCCTCTTTTCAAGTATTAGGGATCACTTTTTGAAACCTGTAAAAAGGAACAATGGGGCATACCCCAAGCCGGCTAAGTGGTATAATGTTGAATGTAGGTAAGCTAGATCCGCCCTAGGGTCAGCCATCAAGGGGAGGCAATTAGAGATCATTCGCATTGCAAGAAAGGAATACAGGAAATGTATAGTAAATGCCAAGAAAGCATGGGATGAGCTCCATTGGCAAGATTTAAAGGAGGCCAGTGATAGAAAAGACACAAGACAATTCTGGAATATCGTAAAGTGGGGTAGGGGGGTGTATCTGACCCTCCTAATAACAATGTATCACAGGAGGATTGGGTAAATTATTTTACACCCCAGTACGCCCAACATCAGTCTGACAATTTGATGGATGGTTTCAGGACTGTCTACTATAAAGGAAATTCTTTTAGCATTAACGAAGTAAAAATGGCTCTCGGTACAGTGGCTAGTGGTAGAGCACCAGGTTTGGATGGTGTACCGGCGGACGTCTTTATTAATGATAAAGAGCGCTGGAGCAAGTACATTGTTCTTCTCGCCAATGCAATAGCTCAGGGTGCAGCTGTCCCGACATCATGGCAGGGTGCAGTTATAATCCCTGTATTTAAGAAAGGAGACAAATTTGCAGCCTGGAAACTATAGGCCCATAAGCCTAATTGACATCATCCAAAAGGTGGTTGGGAGGATGGTTGTCAATAGGCTTCTTGATTGGGCCGAGGAGAATAATGCTCTGTCACCCTTCCAGGCAGGGTTCCGTACGTTTACCAGCACGGTGGATCAGGTCTTCTGCTTTACTCTACTTCAGTGGAAGACTGTGCTACTGGGCAAGGGCAGCCTGTACGCGGCATTTGTCGATTTGCGGGCTGCCTTTGACCTTGTTCCTAGGTCTCAGTTGTGGCTGGTTCTGAAGAACCTGGGCTTTCCTGTAGAACTGCTGACAATGTTGATGAGGCTTCACGAGTCAAATTTTGCTAAGACACAGTGGGGCGGGCAGGGAATGGTCACCTCAGATTTCCCGGTGCAGCGGGGAGTCCGCCAAGGGTGTGCAATGGCTCACACGCTTTTTACACTGTACAACAATAGTGTTGTTGCCCACATGCTATCTGCAAATGTGGATGCTCCTTCCCTAGCTGGCATTAAGCCACCTATTTTAATGTTTGCAGATGATACTCTGATTTTATCGAAGACCCAAAGCGGTCTGCAGCACGCCCTATCCATTTTTGACCAATTTTGTGGGGAGCACGGCTTAGGAGTTAATGTGGCCAAATCTAAGCTCATGGTTTTTAACCCTCACCGTGGTTTAAAAAATAAACTTACCATGAATGGTCACCCTCTGGAGGTGGTCAATGCCTTTACGTACTTGGGGATTCATGTGGCAAAGGATCTTAGATGGTCTCACCACATAGACACTGCAGTACTAAGGCACAGGCAAACAGTAGGAGCTCTTTCTACAGAGCATAGAAAATCCTTAACCAAACCAATAAAGCCAGTGCTTCAGGTGTATGAGGCTAAAGCCGTCAGCTCAGCGCTTTACGGCGCTGAACTGTGGGATTTTGAGAAATTACAGCCACTCCAAACTTCGGAAAACAAGTTTCTCCGTCTTATTACTGGCCTTCCCAAAAGTACTCCCCTGCTCCCACTCAAATACGATCTTGGCAGGAAGGCTATTGTAGACTCAGCTAGACTGCGTCCAATCTTACATTGGCGTAGGCTTTGGACAACACCTGAACTTTCACATTATGCGGAAGGATTTCTAGATATTATTAAAACTGATGTCTTTCACAAAGTTAGCTGGATGAATGAATTGAGAATAGCGCTGGGTGTTCTAGGTCTCCAAATGTTATGAGAACATCCAGAGACAGCTTTATTCCCATCCAAAAAAGCACTAATGGACATTTATTGGGAGAAGGTGGTCCATCGGAATTGGAGTGGCACTAGCTCCTCGACTATGGCTGGAGGTTTTTTAGAAGCAAAGTCCAACCCCAGTCTAGAACTTTATTGGGATGCCGTAACTGTACCAAGGGACAGGAAGCTCCTCTTTCAACTTAGAGCAGGTGCCCTACCCCTAAGATCTCTGACAGGCAGGTGGCGTGATTTGTCCACCAGCAACTGCCCTTCTTGTGGAGCACAGAAGGAAACTATTGGCCATTTTTTATTTGCTGGTTAGGTCTATGCAGAACCTAGACGCATTTGGTTATCTACATTGTGTAAGTCCTTAGGTACTACTAGTAGCACTGTAGCCTTAAGAATTATATGCACTAGCACTTTATTACCTATAGCAATAGCTACCACTAAATATTTAGGATGGGCATGGAATGTCAGGCAGACGTTTTTAGACCATTGATTCTGTCATTTCTGTAAACTATCATTAAATTGGTGAAATAATGTGTTAAAAGAGTATCTGCATTTTAAATGTCATTATTATGATGTAATTGTACTATGTTTTTAAAATACCTGCTTGTACACCAAATTTTAAACTACTATTTTATTGTATTATAATGGAAGATTGTATATGCTTTTATGAGTGCACCTCGAATAAAGCAAAATATGACTGATTATTCACGTGAGACGCTGGGGAGCGTTGTAAGTGATTTTGTCTTACAGCAGTTGTGTTTGGTAGCGGACGCCCTGTTCTAGCGGAGCTTCGCAGTGTTTGAGACGGCGTTCACGGTCAGAGCTGTAGCCCTGTTCTACCCGTTACCTTAAAGCAGCGGCTGCTGCTTTCATTCCTTGGATGCTTTGTTGTTCACGTTCCGTTAGGCTGAACGGGAACACATTGTGAGCATCGCCTTTTTGCGGTCAGGTCAGGAGACGCCGGATTTGCCACCTCCTTACCTGCGGAGACAGTGTTGGGTTATTCAGGTCAGGTCAGGAGACACCGGATTGCCCCCTCCTGTCCTGGCTGCGACTATGTGGTTCCTTGTGATCAGGGGACGTTGGATTGCCCCCTCCTGTGCTTGCTGAGGACGTTGTTTTTGAATGTTTATATCCCTCTGCTGAGTGGGTATAGTTTTCCATTATTTCTTTGGCTCCTCCGTTCCCGGTTGGGAATAGCGGAGCATCTGTTTTACTGACTCCGGTGGGGGAATTACCGGCTCCTGCTCAGAAGAGGCTAGTGAAGGACCCTGAGTGTTCCTCTTTCCAAGCAGGGAGACCGGTAAGATCTGAGCCACCGAAGTGGACAACTTCCCTTATGTTGAATGACTACGCCTTAGTGTCCTGCATCAGAAGTAGGGCTGAAGTTACTGTACTTCTCTGGATATTGCTTTCTCTCTTGCTCCCAAGTTATACATGGTTTTTGGATACTTCATTCCCTTCAGGGAGGATACTGAAGTTTTTTGGCCTTATTTACAGTTCTGGGGTGGACAATGGATGGTATGTATGTGGTGCAATTGATATGATTGTGTGACCGTTCGTTGTGTCCCAAAGGTTCACGAGGTTGTCGTTCTGAATCCTAGGTAAGTCCTACCTGCGGTGAGAGAAGTCATCTTGTCGCATGGGAAGAAAGAAGGGTTCATCATCAGAGGGTGTTTCGCAGATACAGAATAGCACTTAGTGAGAAATATATGAGAGTAGTCAAGTTACTACCAGAATTAATGTTTGGCTTTCTTTGTTGCAGGTATCCCTTGTCCACCGCTGTTCCCACCCTATCCTATCCCTCGCCTGATTACTTCTGTACTCTGTATCTATTTGGTATTCAGAGTGCGGGGAAATCTGGAGGTGGACCCCTATGAGCATCTTCCTGATCCTGAGGAATCCGTTGATCGTGACAGTATTTATACCACTCCGAAGTTGCATATAACTTGCATCCATGTGTGCTGACATTTGTTCCTTTCCTTCCACCACTTCTGACATAGATCTTTTGTTGGAGATCTTTTGTTGGTTTTCCGACTACTTCTACAGAGCGCTTTGGACTGGTATCCCCACTGAAAATTACAGGTTTCAAGGGTACGAGCTATAGTTCAGATTCTAGCACGACTTCATCGAGGAGGGGCTCAAATAGTGGCTCGGACAGCAGCGGGGACAACAACCCTGCCCAGATGCCCCCCAGAGCAAAAAGAGGTAGGGGGCGGGGACAGCACAACTTCCCCAACTACCAAAATCAGGGGCAACCGATGGGTCCCCCGTTCTGGCAATACCCACAATTCCCCCAATTCCAACCTCCTTTTGCAACACAGTACCCTCCATTATATCCCCCCCAAAACCCCTCACACCCTCCTTTTTTAGGCAGAGGTTGGGGCAGAAGGCGAGGGCGAAAAAGAGGGAATGCAGCAGAGAAAAGGGTCCAATGGGAGGACACGCGCCCCCAAGGGATGGACACGAGGAGCACGAGCCGATCAGGACAACAGTAAGCTTGGTGGTTAATCTATCGGATCGCCGCCTTACTCAAAGAGAGGAAGAAGTCCTGCAAAAAGGTTTGGGCTTCGTCCCAACACCCAGGATCGATCAGTTCCAACAAACCAGGGAACTCAAAGCCTTTTTTAGAAAAATAAGGTTGAAAGCCTTCTTTGAAGGGAAACCGAGTGAACCCACTGAAGATTCTGGACTTCACAATCCCTCAACCTTTACACCTCATAATGGGATGGTCCCTAACGAAGTGTTGACGTTCGAACAAGCAGTACTGAGAGACATCAATAGGCTCGACCGACAGACATCACACTCAAACATCTCCAAGAATGAATTGGCTGTACTAAAATCACTGGCAAATGACCCCTTAATCACAATCAAACAGGCAGACAAAGGGGGAGCCACAGTTCTGATGAATACTGTGGATTATGAGTTGGAATGTACCAGACAGCTCAGTGACCAGAGATACTACACTCCAATCACTGATGACCCGACCACACGACTACAGACCAAGATCACAAGCCTGGTTACCAGTGCTGAATGTGATCAATGGATCAGCAGAAAGGAGGCAGAATTTCTCATGAAAAAGGACCCTAGGGTACCATATTTTTACATTCTGCCTAAAATCCATAAAGCCACCAGGCCAGTACCAGGGAGACCAATTGTCTCTGGGATAGACTCTGTGTTGGAGCCCCTGTCACAATTCTGCGACCATTTCTTGCAACCCCTGGTGAAGAGCATTCCCTCTTACATTCAGGACACTACTGATGTTCTAAGAATACTGGATACAGTCCAGGACACGGGAGAGATTGACCTTCTAATTACCCTAGATGTTGAAGCCCTCTACACGAACATCCCCCAGAGGGCCACTCTAGAGGTCATTGAGGAAAGACTGGGTCAAGAACCTTGGAGCTCCAATACTCCCCAGACCTTCATCATGGAGTGCGCCACACTAGCCCTGACGGAAAACTATTTTGAATACAGAGGCAAATTCTACCATCAGACCCAGGGGACTTCTATGGGCAGTACCTTCGCCCCCTCGGTGGCCTGTTTGTATATGGCTAGATTTGAAGAAACCCATATACACCATGAGTCCAATCCCTCTCTTAACAACATCAGAATGTGGAAACGCTTCATAGATGACATCCTGATTCTGTGGAGCGGTCCACCTACCTCACACGAAGGTTTTCTGGCATGGGTCAACACACTAAACCCTCACCTAAACTTCACCATGACATCTTCACATTATGAAATCGCTTTCCTTGACTTAACCATCAGATTGGGAGCAGGTTCCATAAACACCACCATGTACCGTAAACCTACAGATCGCAACAGTCTCCTGCACTACAAGAGCCACCACCCTAGGGCCTTACGTACCAACTTGCCCTTTGGCCAATTCTTACGGATTAGGCGGAATTGTAGCGCTATATCTGATTACAAGAAGGAATCCGCACTCCTCTCAAGGAACCTTCTAGATAGGGGTTACCCCAAGAGTGATGTTCTCAAGGCAAGGAAACGGGCCAGAAACAATAATCGAGAAGCCCTTCTGGAACGGCAGGAAAGAGTCCCTGTTGAAAACCAACCGATCACCTGTGTGACCACATTCACCCCTTTGTCCAATAAAATCAGGAACACGATTAAACATCACTGGGGCATACTCAACACGGGTGACATGACCTTAGAGGAACCCAGGTTTGCTTTCAAGAGGTCACAGAATCTAAAAGATATCTTGATTAGCACCAGGCCAAAACATGTGAGGAAAGAAACCCAACTAACCTTATGGCATTTACCCCCCGTGATGGGCCACTACCCTTGTGGCATGTGTGGGGTCTGTAGATACACCCTAACTCTCAAAACCATACAGCTCACCGAGACCTTCAAATGGGAACTCAGACAACACACAAATTGCAATACAACACACTGTATATATTTGCTAATATGCCCGTGTGGCTTAAAGTACATAGGGATGACAACACGCTCCATCAAGACTCGAATCATAGAACACCGCAGCAATTTTCGCTGCAGAAAGACCCACACTAAAATGTGCAAACATTACGTGGAATCCAACCATGATGGGAATTCTTTGAAATGGGTGGTTTTGGAATCCAGTCCCAACTGCCCGACTAAAGTCCTCTTCAACAAGGAACAGAGATGGGTACATCGACTGTCATCTGATAAACAGGGGCTCAATGAAGATATTCCCTGGCATTCATTATAAATACCTAATTTCTTAAAATCCCCCCCCATGAGACACAGTTATCATCCACATTCCCGTGACAAGAGATCTGACATGTACACAGACCACACTCCGACCCGATCCTGGGTCATTCCCCACCCTCGCCAGTGCCACACTCCGACCCAACTCTGGGTCACCCGCACCTCTGCCAGTGCCATTGCTGACCTTTAAACACCTACTGCCATTTGTTCCCCCTTTACTTGGACACCTCGGTCCAATGTTGTATATAGATCCGATCCAGCCACCAGCATATATATTTTTGTTCTGTATGGACAGTCCTTGACACCATGGTCGCTTTGGGGCAGCTTGAACTTATACAGTCATCGGTATCCCTATGCTCCAGCGATCTCAGGGACCCCTTACACCATGGCCGCTGCCGGTCATATAACACCATCCCGGTCTGTATTGAAGTGAGTGTAATAAATACTGGCTCTTCTCAATAACCCCTACCGAAATACCCATTGAGGTTCATACCGTGCCCAGAATTGTACACAGGTCTCTGCTACCGAGGCTCTACTAAGCGATCAACACGGTGTGAAACCCAGGACAATAGTATCTCCGCTTTTCTTACACCACTGTAAGATGGCCGCCACACACTCGGCACTAGACACGTGACCGAGGACAGGGGGCGGTGATCAGACACGGCACGCAAGTCTTCCGGTTTCGTTTAAATAACCCTCGCCGCCGAGCTCTTACATCTACTCGAGCTCGGCGGTCAAGGGTAGGTCAAAACACGCGGAACCAGAAGACTTAAGGTGAGTGCACAAAGCGCTAAATAGAGGGGAAGTGATTAGTTCCACATCAGCCACTTGGTCTTGTGTAAGCCTACTTGTGCTAACTCAGGGACACGTTTTTTCTACCCCTACTTCAGCCACACCTTTAGGGCTCATCTCTGTAGTTCTGCCCCGCCGACCACTCATGTGGCCTCCAACATATGACCAGTAGGTGAGTAGGGAACCAAACAGGTGTTTCTTTTAACGATTGTCTCAGGTCACAGAGGGACTTTGTAACCACGCTTAATAAGTTGCCAACTGGTGCTTGCACTAAAGACCTGCCCAGTACCTGACATACTACAGGCAGGCATCCATATCAAGACTGCTGCATTTTTAACTGAAAATTCTTTCACTAGAAATCTTTCCATTCGTGTTTTTAAGTCACCCTCACTGATCACAGTCCTAATCACAGTAACAGTTACAGTTATTGCGTGTGCTCGTCACCTGGTACATTGCACGCTCAATACACTTGGCATGTGGTGGTAGTGTAAAATCACTCTCAGTACCACCAGCATGTAAGTATATGTATATATATTTTCCCTGGCAATGTTGTGACTTGTATATTTGTTTAATTACTGTTCCCTTATCCTTTCTCCATGTACAGGCATAGGAGGATCCACTAAGGTAACAAACACAACACATATGATACTAGCATGTTGTTGTTTTCACTTTGGTCCTGAAGAATCGCGGTTAACATACCATTAGCGAGAAACATGTTGACTACATGCACTTCTAGTTTCTTCTAGGGTCACACAACATAATTAGTTGACACCTAGGTAACTAGCCCCACCTTTTAACAGTAGCGAGGGGACCCCCAGAATAAAGTTCATTCCGGTACCCCTTGTTACATTTTAATTACCTGATCACAGGAACACACCATCTTGCCCACATACCCCCACTTCACCAAAAGGCAGTTGGAAAAAAGATCTCCGCCAAAGAGCCCCTCTATGAGGTGTGCCCGTCGGGGGTTGCACCGCCTCCCCGACGAGGAGCAACCGCCGATGATGAAGCATGACACTCTTCGGGGTGTGTGAGGCAATTACATCCAACATAATGGATGCCCCAGGGTATCATTAAATCACCCTTGGTCACGCCAGAAAAACCCTCCCCACTTCCTCATCTTTCTCCAGGAACAGTGCAGCATCCCCCCTTTTTGTTTGAGGTTTCAAGCCATGCCACGATTGCAGGATGCAGATGTCAATCACAGAACAGCACGAGGTACATCTCTGTTGACTGGGCTTGCGACATGACTCAGACGTTTGATAAGTGTGTCCTCATGTACCTGGAGAGAGCCATGATTGGGAAGCAAAGTTAGATGTTGCTGAACACAGGAAGAAGTAACAGCTTTTCTGCAGACCCTCTCACATTCCAGGTCATGGGCACAGACTTGGGCCCGGTCGAGAGGCTTCTTCCGTGCCTGTGAGCTTTGTGCTCATAGTCCTCCAGTAAGTCAAAGCCTAAGACCAAATGCAAATATAAAAAAGGGAAGAATGACTTAACCCCATTTCACCACCTGACTCCTTAGAGAAGCATGAGGTCATCATGATGTCAGTCACATTTCTTCAAGGACTCCGATCATAGAACCAATACCGCATTTGGTCCTCATGCACACGGAAGTTCCCAGGCAGTTGCCGATCCTGCATAGGCAATGAAACATGTTGGCCTACTTTGAAAAGGTTTGCAACATGCTGTGCTTTTATTTTGAGTAAGCTCACAGATATGAAGAAAGAGGGCAATGCTAATTGTGAGTCTTATCTGAATTTTAATTGTGGGACACATTGTCTTGAATTAGTCACTGGGTTTTTTCTGTTTAGAGTTACACACTTTTTTCTTCACCTTCTCTGTCTTCTTACTGGACATATATTCTGTTCTTTCAGTGAGTAAGCAACCAATGATGATAAACATGGACATGCTGGTGAGAACCTGCCAATAGCCTCTCTGGTGTTGCGTACGTGAGGTGCTTTCTCACCTTTTCACTTACTTTTGAAGTGTCCTATACTTCCATATTGTGGTTAGGGGTATTTTCTGTTGCGGATTGTCTTGATAAAGTTCACTTTTTGTAACTAGAATGTATGGGGCATTCAGGACTGGCCGATAACTGGACATATAGACGGCTGCTGGGTGGAGGTAATTACCCCCACCAGCATCACCTTTCCTTGGCAAAAATTAAAGATTGCCCTTTCAATAAGGCAGGTCTTTGAGGTTCAAGTGATTGATGAGTGGAGTGCGACCGGGTTTTGTCTTTCTCTCTAAAGCTCCCGTTGTGGAAATAGATATTTTCATCACCATTGGGAATACACAGGGGCATATTATCAAGCCCCTATCGCCACCACAACATCACTTCAGCGCCCTATTACCAAGGGAGCGTTAAACCACATAACGTGGCTAAAAGCCACGTTAAGTGGCTTAACGCTGCCTTGGTAATAGGGCCCCTTTCATGACTAATTGACCAAATCAAGCATTTATTAGGGAGTCCTGTCCTACTTGAGCATCTGTTCTAGCATCAGTTAGTGAATTGCAGTTTTGAGTTGAATGATGATTGTTGGACTTAGACCTCTCTTTAGGGTCACCACAAAACTTTTTTGCCTTTTGCCCCTCCTGTTTTCTAAAGTTGTTTTTGTTGGCTTGCACCCAGTTGGCACATTTAATTTATTTGGAAGTTCTTAGTAAAGTGGTACTACATGTACCTAGGGGCTCTTAAATTGAATGCTACTAGTGGATCTACAGTACGTATTGTGCCTCCCACTCACGCAGCCCTTTAAAACATGTCTCAGGCCTGCCATTGCTGGCTGTGTGTACAGTTTTAAAACTGTCATTTCAACTAGCCAAAATAAACCTTTAGCCAGACCAAATCCTTCCTTATTAATACATAGACGGCAACTCTACGGTAGGTCATAAACAGCCCATAGGGCAGGGTGCAGTGGATTATAAAGATGTACATGTATTTTTAAGTTATATATATATACTAGTAGCGAAAAATGCACAAATTTGTTTTTCACTACTGTGATGCCTAACTCTCCCATGTTACCTTATTGTATTTAATAGGTGATATCTGTGTTTGAGATCAGGTAAAAAGATCATGTTTGGTGTCTGAGGAATTGGAATTTAAACCCCTCTTTAATGGTAAATTCAGATTTTAAGTCAAAATTCTGAAATTGACACTTTTAGAAAGTTGTCACTTTCTTGTCCTGACCATTTGGTGCCTGCAGCCTGTTTCTTGGTCATATGACTAGGTGCAGTTAGTTGGCAGTTGGCCTTTTTGTATTCCTCCCAGACATGATCACAATCGAGGGCCTGGGTGTTGGTAGGATGTGCTATCCTGACTTGATGAGGGGGCAGAGCCGTCACCTGTCACACTTGCGCTTCAAAGACGCTGCCTCAGCTCACACACAAAGAACTTCACACTATACTATTGTGACTGCAGACAGACTGGGGCCATAGCAGGGAGGCAGACATTTCCATACACCTCTGTGGACAGAAAGCTTCAGAAGCTTTTCTCATTTCAAAGCACACTCCTCCACATTGTGAATGATGCCCTTCAAGCCCTTGACCAAGGCAAAACCTGTCTCTTGATCCTCCTTGACCTATCCTTGGGTTTTGACACGGTTAACCATGAAATTCTCCTGAATCGCCTCAAACTTAGGATGGGCCTGCATGGCACTGTTCTGGCTTGGTTCTGATCCTTCCTCCAGAACCGCTCGCAGAGAGTCCTGATCAACGGCAACCTATCCGCCTCCTCTCCGATCACAGTTGGTGTCCCCCAAGGATCAACCTTATACCCTACCCTCTTCAATCTGTACCTCGAACCACTCTCAGAGGTGCTGGACACCGCCAATATCTCCTACCACATGTATGCCGACGACACACAGCTCTATATCAACATCTCTTCTCCAGAGGATATCCATTCCCTGAAAGAGGCCTTGAAAGTAACTGTTCACTGGCTCACAGCCAACCAGCTTAAACTCAACACCAAAAAAACAGAGTTCCTCTTAATCTCTCCACCTAACGCCAATACAGACATTCAAGTGTGGACCAGGGCTATCACAGCGCAAACTGCTCTCCTACCATTGACGACTCTGCTAAGTCCCTGGGAATTACCTTAGACGGCAACCTGAACATGCGAGGCCATATCAACGCGATGGCTAAAACCGTTAGATTTCACCTGAACTACCTACGAAACTTGAAACCTTTCCTCGACCCTCCTAATCTAAAATCGGCTATCCAGGCCTTAGTCATCTCTCGACTAGAATATGGTTGCTCCACTCTTGCAGGCCTACCCAAGATCTCTCTAGCACCCTTGAAAGCCTACCTCAACGCCGCCGCCAGACTTCTAACTGGCTCCAAGAAGTTTGACCACATCTCGCCCCACCTTAAAGCTCTGAACTGGCTTCCTCTTGAGGCCAGAATCCAGTTCAAACTGACTTGCATCACCCACAAAGCTCTCTATTCCAGGTCCCCTGCTTTTCTCGCACATAAACTTGTACTGTCCGGGGAAACCAGAAACTCCTGGTCCGTCAAAACCCTTTTGCTCCAACCCACACGCTTCAAGAAAAAAAGAACATACAATCGGGTTTTCTCTGGGGCTGCCTCAAGAATATGGAACTCTCTCCCACCCACCATTAAAATAATACCGTCTCTAGCCCACTTCAAAAAGGAGATCAAATCTTTCCTAATGGGCAAATTCCTCTCCTAAAGATCACGCTACTTTCACCCCGCAACCTGACTTTACCTGTGATCATGGCACTATTCCATTGCTGCCTTCCCCTATATTACCCACCCTGCACTTTGAACAATCCTTCAGGGTGATGAGACTGCTTTTCTAGTTTTTACTGCATCGTTTTTGTTCCTATCCCTTAGAGTAGTCGAATATTATGACTGTTTGTTTTACCATATATTGTTTCTATTTGTTTCCTTATCCCTGGACTCTCCCCCCCTTTGTTCTGTATCCAACCTGATACTTCTGTAAAGCGCTCTGATACCCTCACAGGTCTGGTTCGCGCTCTATAAAACACTAAATAAAATAAATAAACGTATGAACCTCAGACCTACTCTTTAGATCACTTAAGGACCTATGTAAGACTCAGAAGAAGGACTGCTCTACTGCCTTGCTGCAATAAGGACTTCCCTGATGTATGATGAAGGAAAACTGGACCTGATCCTTGAACCCAGAAGCACCAGAGTTACTCCTTGGGCAAGCTGACTTGCCTCCTTTTCTGAGCTACAGGAACATAACAAGCTCCAGAGACCTGCTCTGGATCTGCCTAGCTAACCATACTCAACTGTACTTGTCGTTCCAAAGCTGCTTGCCTCTTCTAGAGTGAATCCTGATCCCTAAGTGGTGCCCCCAGGTCCGAGATCCTTGGCGGGCATCAGAGTGTATTCCTCTTGGGCCAACGGTGGGTTTCCTTAGAACTGATGCAGCGCAAAGGAAGAGCTATCATCACAACATTTGCAGCTCCTCATCAGAACTGACGCAGCATGACACAACTCAGCGCAGAACCTACCTGGAATTACAGACCTCGCAACTCCTCATCAGAACTGACACAGCACAGTGCAACCAGATGTAAAACCTCGCATCGTAGCCCTTGCAGCTCCTTATTGGAACCGATGCACTATGACACAGCGCTCCGCATCAAGGACATAAGGTACAATTCTCAGTGGGACTTACATGGTCCCTGCATTTCTCCGCTCTCCATGGCTGTTGGCCTGAACTTATGATTTTGTACTGGTCCGACGAGACTAGATAATCAGAGTTGATGTTTTGTGCTTTTAGGTGTTATACTTACCTTAAAATTTTGACATTTCATATCTCCGGTTCTACTGATTGTATTTTATGTTGTTTTGGTGTCAAACAATTTATAACATGTTACTCTTTTTTCAAAATTGGTGTGGGATTTTTCTTCTGTTCTGTTTTCACTTTGTTACTGTTTGAGACCTGCATAAACATTTTACACATTACCTCTAAGTTAAGCCTGATTGCTTTTGTACCAGGCCTCCAGATGGTTAAGCACAGGTTAATTTAGTGACTTTTTCGTGGTTCACCCTGACAAGGATTGTGGCTTTTGCTTGAGTAGTGTTTCACCCCCAACCCACAACCCAATTTCTCACAATGATGAAGTATAAAAATGGGATGTCAGCACTCTAAAAATATACCTTCAGAGATCGCATTTTAGAAAATGTAATTCTCGTTTGTGAAGCTTGGAGTGGCTAAAAGAGGTAACAAGTCCTCCTTATCAACCCTTGTTAGATTGATTAAGGATGTACTCATTATGGTTTATTCTTTGGCAAGAAAACTATTGAATAGTGGCATCCAGGCTTGCTCAACTAGAGGTATGACGGCTTCAAGGGCAGAATGGAGTGGTGCCTTTATAATAATTAATAGTTATATTATATTTATTATAATAATTATAATGACAATTAATATTGCAGCAGCAATCTGGACCAGTTCTTCAACATTTGTTAAGCATTATAGGCGAAACTTGGTCAAAGCTAATGAATTCATGTTTGAACAAAGATATTACAAGGTTATTTTATGTTCCTATGACTCTGATTTTGCACTTTTTTCCCATTAATTATATGCCTCCCTCCAGTCTGATTAGTCATCACGTCGATGGAAGCATAAAAGTTACAGAAAAGAAGAAGAGCGTGATTCCCTTTCATATTGAAAAGAAGTGGGTCCCCATTGTAAACAAAGAAGAGAGATTGCTTGAACAGAGGGCCTGATGTGAGGGCTGAGTCATAAATGCAAAAGTAAGTAATGGGACAAGTAGTGCAGATCGGAGTAATGAAGACTACAAGTGAGTAATCTAGACATTACCAGATCATTCCTTGTCATCACGGACGGCGTTTTCCAGTCTTAGACTTTTCCTTATCAAACGAATCCATTCTGGAAGTACTAGTCGTAGTGAATTTCAACTGAACCAATTGAGCTGACACCTGAAAATAATGCGTAAAAATTAAGGCCGTGACTGAAACGTGCTCTCCCTGACGACCTGGAATCATCTGGTAACCTCGGATGCGCCTCAACCCTGGCACAAAACATTTAGGGCCTCATTTATGAAGGCCTTGCGCCACTGGTGCGTCACTTTTCCACATTTTAAAAGTGGCGCACCAGCGGCGCAAGACCTACATAAATAAGACCCTTAGGGTGTACATTTGAGGTGGTGAGATGAATACCAGCATAATCTGATTTATCAATGTTTAAACCAATTCAGAACTTTAAAGGCGTGCATGCTTGTCCGCGCTCCTCCCCATTGCGCTTTTGCAAAATTAACTCCTTTGATTCCACCAAGCTGCACACCCACTTGACTGAATTAATCAAATGAATTGAATTCAAATAGTTTAATCCTCTCTTTGTCCATATTTTCCTCCTTTACTTTTAATCCTTATTTCAATGTTTATTCAATTCGTTTTACTCATTCCAGTATTTTGCGACAATATTCACACAAGCACAGGAGCACCGGTGAGTTCCACATGTCACAATTTTATTAAAAGTAACCCAATGCACTTCGGGATGAAAATTCCTTCATTATGGTGAATTTAATTCAGCTTGACAAAACTTTTAGGGGCTTATTTACAAGCCCCTTGCGCCACTTTTGTGTCATTTTTAACATGGGAAAAGTGACCTATCGGTGGCGCAAGGAGGTTGTAAATAAGCCTCTGAGGGCCATATTTTCAAGAAAGGGCGAAACATTTTCGCCGCTTTTATCGGCAGGAAACTGCCGCTAAAGCGGCGATAATGGGCTTGATAATACGCCCTTGTGAATTCCCATAGGAGCCCAGGTTAACACCAGAACCTGGGCTGCTATGGGAATTCACAAGGGCCTATTATCAAGCCCATGAGCGCCCCTTTAGCGGCAGTTTCCTGCCGATAAAAGCGGCGAAAATGTTTCGCCCTTTCTTGATAATATGGCCCTTAGATTTTTAACTCTCACCCTTACTTCCCTTTTACAGGCTGCCCTGTAAGTCTCAACGCTCTGTACATAAAGACTTATCTTCAGCAATGGGCAGTTGAACACAACAGAGGGTGCCGTGAAGCCTCGGGCTCTGAGAGCTGCGCTTTTAGGGCCCATCGGTGCTCCATCATCTTGTGCTTGGTCCTAACACCAAGGAGCCTGATTATTAGTTCCACTAAATAAATACATTTTAATTTGTCCGACTCGATTTATTAACCCCCTTGCTCGACTGATGACGCAACTGATTCGCCCTTATATTCCATCCACATAAAAGCGCACCCAGGGCCCAGTATAATATACTACGTGAGGTACTTCACAGCACATTATTTACTCTCAGCTGTAATAACAGTGAGCGTGGTCGTTAAACACACATGCACAGCACAGTCGGGTAAACGAACCAGCGTAGGCAAAATGACAGGCTACAAAGCACAAAGAAAAACCTGCTTGCTAAATGTCTTCTCTAGCATGCAGACAGGCTGATGTAGTCTTTGTGGCAACAACTAGCAGGCTCTGTCTAGACAGACATAACTAGCCAAACACTCTGAGTGAGATATGTGAATACTAACACAGAATGGGCTTTGATGAACCGAGATGAGTTTTTCTGAGGATTAGAGAGAGTTAGAAGCAGGGAAAGGGGTTTGGTCGTTCTTGTGCCGTAGCAAAACACGAGGCTGCACTTCTGAGGGCCACGTGACCGAAAGTGCAAAATGGAGCCATGCTGAATAACCTTGATTAAAAAGCAGTATGCTTTACTTTATCATTGGTCTGTCAGTTGGAGCAAAACATACGCATTATTCCTTTAAGAAGGTTGTGGGCAGTTATTTTCAGGGCTTTTGGTGGGATGAATAAGGTGTGGGGGAGGAGTCTCCAAAAGGGGCGTGGTCTGTGTAATCATAGGCGTGGCTTAAAACGTAAACTGTATTTCTGTAATTTCAATAGTGTGCCACCAGTATTTTGGTGTTTGAGCTTTCTGTTAGAGCACCCAGGTATACAACACAACTGACATACACCGAAAGTGTTTTTACCAATAAAGGTAAGGACATGAATTTAGGGCCTGATAGTGACCGGTTTCAATTTCTGTTTTAAATTACTACCGGGTCTGAGACCTCAAAGGACCCGGCCCACTTAAAGATCTGGTTGTTTGGGATGGCTAGTACGAAACTGCAGGACGCTAAAACTTAGGGTCCGTTGGGTTGCTTGCATGGGCAGGGGTGTGAAGCAGTATGCATGCCAACACTCCATATTCATAAGTGGGACTTCTGAGTAAATGTTAGCCCTAGTCCTGAAATACCTTCCATTCCAATGTATATCAATATGCAATTTCAATGACTCCTCTCTCTAAGATGCAAATTTGCACTCCCAAATATTGGATGTATGAGGGAGGGAGAAACACGGAGTTAGGCAAAGACAGACAGAAACAAATAAAAAAGAGAGTAAGAGATGGTGGGACCGAGAAAAAGAAAAAGGAACTGAGAAAGAAAAAAAAGAAAGAATGATATGACATTAGTGAAAAAAAGAGAGAAGAACCAGTAGGAGACATGTAAGACAAGAAGACCATGAGAAAAAGAGAGAGTGGGGAGCGTGAGGAAGTGAGAGAAACAGTAAGAGGGAGCCAGAGAGATGGTCAGAGCAAGATACAGTAACAGGATACACTCAACAGTGAAGGAGAAATGCAAGAAGAGAGGAAGAACTAAGAGTGAGTCTGTGTGTGTGTCAGTGAAAGAAAGAGAGGCAAAAAGATAAAGATAAATCCACAGAGATAGAACAGGTAGGTTAAATAGAGACAGAGAGGGAGAAAGGCAGAGACATAGATTTCCAGTGTTGGGTTTAAAATTACAAAGGAGGCATAATCCCCAGCTAGGGAAAAATCATAATCTACTGTATATATATTCAGGTTACATGATGGTAACCGTTGGCTTAATCTGGGATACTAGTTGGTCACTAACCAGCAACAAGATAGTGTGTCACTGTAGTAATGTGGGCACTCATCACACACAACGTGCTGGCACTTTAAAATAGGTCCTGTTAAGAGGGATGTAGGCTCATATGGCTGCTCACGCAAATTCAAACTTTAAGACAGTGAATGCAGCTGTACAGAGAACGTTTTTCAATTTTTCTTTGAAAGAGATAGGTTACAGATTATTGGTCAAACAGGTAAACAAGTAACTGCAGATTAGTGATTTGTCTGAACTACTTGTAATGCATAGGCAAGAAAGTAGGTTATCCATTAACATTTTGGATTCTGGAAAGTCCATTATAACGAGTTGTATTAGGAAATGAAATATGGGAAAATTGCGTAATCTGCAGCCATTTTTCTTCAAAGTAATAAAGTGCAGAGAGTATCTACTGTGCACAGAATTACGATGCTCCTGTATTCTTGCGGGCTGTTCTAGAGGCTGCTATTGCTCGTTTGAAAAATAGGAGTTCAATAGATTCCTTCAGTACTTTGAAAAGCCGTTGCAATTCAGACCTGTGAATAATATCCAGTCTGAAAAGATTTGAAGCTGGTTTTGAGAAGATGACTGCGAGGCACTAAGTCATGAGAACCCCTGATTTACTCTTTGTAAATTGCTCTTCTGTTGATCCAGGAATTTAATCCTTCTAATCAGGTGTTTGGTTTGGTAAGTTTTCCCTGACTTCTTAAGAGAAATGAGATGCCTCCTGCTAGTTCTGGTACTTCATATCCACTTTGAGATTCTTCCTAGTGGTGTCAATGTGTCCAAGAGCAGATCACAACAATGCCATGATGATCTGCTTTCAACAACGAATGCCTGCCTGAAAGATTACCCAACAGTCTTCAGCAAAGCCTGGTATAATATAAATCAAGAATCTCCTTATCCTATTCTTGAAATCTGACAAATAGTGGTTATTTTGGCCCTGCTACAGAGATGAACTCTAGTGCATATTCTGGTCCATAAAGTCAAAGATCTTGGCATCACTGGTGCAGAGGCAGAGTGTTGGGTCAGGAATTGTCATGGTTGTCCAGAGTGAATGCCATAGGTTTGGGGAAAACGACAAATCCCACAATACCGTGAGATGAAGGGAGGAACAAGACTACAAAAGTTTCTCCTTTTAAGCAGGCCAATGCTTGTCAATCCATTTCCCGGGTTGGAGCACGGTTGCTCTTTCCCGTGGATCTAGAGCTTTCCTCTTGATGGCACATTCAGGACCAAATGCTGCCGTATTTTCTGGCCGCTGCAGTTTGGGTCTGAAACGCTCTCCGAAGGGGCCGAGTGCAACTCCTGGTGTTCGAGAGCATGTGCTGCCTTTTCTTTGGACTTTCTTCAGGACTGAATGCTTCTAATTTCTTGGACTCCCACTTTCTTGCTGTAAAGAAGCCAAGAAGCCAACTACCATTCTTGGAGGCTGCCTTCGTTAATGCATCCTTCGCTCCCAGGCTTGAGAGCGGGTGGGTGCGCTGCTACAGAATCCTGTTTCCTTTATGTTTCTCCCCTGGGGGTGACCACAGAGGTATTTTCATGTTTATTTTGCCTTCCTAAATATAATGAGTGGATTGGTATACTGACTACCAATCCAAATGGGATTTAGTCCTGAAAGATTCTCATATGCCCGGTGAGGTCTCCTGGTACTTTATCATTTTTCGAGACATTGGTATTTGCAGACCTTCCGGTCTCTACGGATAGAATGTATTGAAGGAAACACTCTCTATGGGACAGCTTTTATTTCTTACAGTGTTTGTGGGTGGGCAGCTTGTGAGTATGGTGTGAAATTGTTTATGATTACACTAAGGCAATTGAGTGGGTGTTGTGAAAGTAAACCTCTTGCTGTCTTCTTTCGCCTACAGGGGTCCAGCTGCAGTTCCCTGCTTAGAGAGAGAATTTCTTACAGTTAGGAGAGGACAGAAGAGGAGGTTTGACGGTGCGGACGGTTGTCTTTTTCTTTCTTATTTTATCCACGTCGTTTTTCCGACAGGTGCTGCTGTGCAGGGCAGTGGTATGTAACAGCTCTCTGCGAGTTACATCAGGGGGAATTGTGAAACCTATCATCACCCCGGCTGGATCTGTTACTGAGAGGTTGGTGGAGTTTCCTTAAACTAACCTTTCATATCCTGATGGATTGACAAGCCCAAGTAACATAACCAGCCTGGGCGATGGATACCAATGTAGTTCTCATCTCTCTCTTAAAGAAGACCCTGTCTGCCAAGCAGGTAGAAGTTAATACATTTCGTGCTGAAAATCAGGAATTGAGAAAGGAAATGGGTTCTATAAGAAGAGAAGTAGCTAGCATCATCAGATAACCAAAGACGGAGACTGGGGCAGGTCTTACATTAAGGGCTGGACATTACCCCCACCAGCAGCTTCACAGACATCAGGCTTCCCTATAGAACATCATTTGTTTTCCAAGGGATACTCATCATTAGTCATAAGCACTAAATTATCACTGAATAGTCCCGCCCACGTGCAGCGACACCAGAGCAATAACAAATATATTTGTATATACACATATATATATGGTGTGTGTCTGCGCGAAGGGGAGAGAGGAGGCGGCATTGCGCTGCCTGACAAGGGCTCACTTGAAGGTAATGGCCGGAACAATATGCCCAGGACCCCTGTGGTGGAGTGCGGGAAGCGCCAAGTAACTGGGGGCACGAAAGTGAGTCTGTTGTCCCATACATTGGTATACGGGACCTCGTGGACTGCATGTTCCATCAGGCAGTGCTCCTGGGAGGTGCAACGCTGTTATTACACTCACCTGGAGGAGGAGGAGCCAAGGGACTGCTGATAATGGAGTGGTCTCTGGAGCCTTTGTAAATTTGTTTTTCTTGTGGGACTGGCACTGATGACGGCCAATGTGGCCAGAAACGCGTCTGCCATAGCGTTTCACAGACTTCAGGAAGCGACTGCATGTTTGCCAAATAAATCCTTCTTGTGAGCCCGGAGCATGTGTCTCGCTGATTTCTATTGAGGTCAGCATTGGTTTTTATATATATATATATATATATATATATTTATCCAATCCACAAATTGCGGTTCAGAAAATTGCGAGCTGTCTTGGGCGGTCCGAGTAAGGATACCGGAACTCCCGTAATTTCTTGCCACAAGTTCCTCTCATAAAAGGAAAACACTCTAACACCCAGGCTTCATGCAGGCACTTTATTCCACAAGTGCAAAAACTACGCGTTCCGCCATTATGGCTTGTTCACGCTCTTATTTTTGTACACACCACCATTTTTAAATATACTTCCCGACATATCAGTGACACCATTCTAGTGAAAGAATCATATGCAACACTGGCGGCCATTTTGTAATGTCAATGTATACAAGTCACCCCTGGTAATATACATCTACAAATCGTTTTACAAATCCACTTTGACAGTATAAATCAAATATTGTGCATGTAATGTCTTTAAAACACATTCTGGGCTAGAAAACTAAACATATAGTTTGTCAAAATAATGTCTCCAAAAGTCATCTAATGGTGAATATTATATCTGTAAATGCACATGATACTTAAAAAATGTATAACAATGATAATAGGACGCTAAAGGTCAAATGAATAAGTCTCCCTCCATCCTGCGCGCTGCGCTATTTGTCCCGCGCTGGTATTCGATGTAACATACCTCGCTAGTTATGAAACACGTTTTCATGGGCTCAGCATTGTCATGCCAACACCCATGTTTTAGGACGGCACATCTCAATAAAGTAATATGCTCACAACTAGCCTACTAAACAATACTGCCCAAGTGGGCCTTCCACGCATGAAATCTAGGGCTTAAACAGGTAGACCTGTTATTTTTTAGTTCTGACCCACCACTAACTCTGTCATTGTGTCAGAGGCTAGGAAGAATCACACTTGGTCATCATCTTCTACTGTTTCCCCAGATAAGGACAGTAAAGTCATGAACTCAATTGGCAAAAGGATGTGCAACACATCTGTGGCCTACATAAAGGTGGCAAGTGCTTCAGCGTTGTTGGGCCGACATGACCGCTCTCTTTGGGACTCTCTATCACGTTTTGCAGAGAAGCTACCGAAGGAAGACAGACAGTATTTTCGAAAAATTCTACATGAAGGGGTCTTGTGGCCAGTCAAGTTATAAGTGCGGCAGCAGACGCATCCGATCTTGCTGCTCATGGTTATTCTCATGGAGTCTGTGCCCGTTGCTCCTCTTAGTTAAGGCTTACGGGGTTGAAGCCAGGGGCCCAGCATAGGATTCTTAATCTCCCCTTCAACGGAACTTCACTCTTTATCTCTCATGCTGTCGAAGAGATTTCTTGAATGAAAACTGAACTAGACAGAGTGAAGGTGGTGGGATTAGAGAAAATAAAATATTTCAGGCGTCACTACCGACCATATGGTTGGTGCCAGCACCAGCAGAGGGTTCAAACCCCTCACTGGTCATCGCAGCACCATCAAGGAAGATCTCACTACCACCAGTGTCAACCTGGTAGAAGACGAGGAGGTTCAAGACAGACAACCTCTGCAGCTAAACAACAAGCAAAGCAGTGAGTGCTTGCTTTCCTCAACTCAGTTATCCACTCCAGTGGGGGGAAGGATAGGTTTTCACTTGGACGAGTGGACCAAAATAACGCAGGACAAAGGGGTGCTCAATATTGTGAGGAAGGGGTACTCAATCAGATTCAAGTCACCTCCACCTTCTGTACCGCCTCGGAAAGACACAGTACATCGAATAAGTCTGCTAAGAGAGGAGTTTTCCACCCTGCTACAAAAACATGCCATTGCATGTTAAACATGATGAAAATGTAATGTACAATGTAACAACTACTAGTCCCATAATGCACCTTAACTGCTAACTGGGATAAATAGTAGACATAGAAGAAAGCTCACTTACCGTGAACAAAGCCTGTGTAGGGCTGAAACGCATTGGTCCGAGCTGGAGAAGTAAATAAATCTTAATTGTTTAAACTCAAAACCTGAGTGCCGCATCTTTGGTGGAAGTATATATATATATATATATTCACTTAAAAAAACATAGGTTTCAGGTCTTATATAGTTAGGAATTAGCATTTAAAAAACCATTGAAATTGCTCCTATATAGTTAGTTGTACTAACTATATTTCGCGCACCCGCAATCCACTGCTGATGATGTCACATATTACATCATTCATGACATGGTCAGTGACATCACTGATGACATCTCAAATGACATCACTGATGACATCTCATTTGACATCATTGATGACATCACTGATGACATCATCCAGTGACTGTGTGTTTCTGTAAAGTTTAAATATGTTTTACATATTGAAGAACGAGTGGATCTATAAGTGTCTGGATGAAGGATTTAGTAGGTGTGTGACTGACTGTATGAGTGAGTGATTAAATGTGTCTTACTAAATGCATGGGGTAGTGACTAAACTGTCTGAATGTGTGCATCAGTATGTCTGTTGTTGTGTAAGCTTCTGCATGTGTTGATCAGTATCTATATGAGTGGCTATATGGGTTATTGATTGGTTGCTCAAGTATTTGAATGGGAGACTGAGTGTGTGTGTGGGTGGCTGGGAGGTGTATGACTCTGTGCATAGATGTGTTAGCAGTTGATTCACTAGGTGTATGAGTTCAAGAGTGCATGTTGAAATAGCTATATGGGCGGTTGACTGTGTGCATGGGTGTGTTGGTGAGTGAATGGATATCTCAGTGCTACATGTCCAAGTAAGTACATATGTAAAACACAGTGCATGTGAGAGTAGGCACAAGAGAGCACAAAACAAGAGTGGAAAACGCGAAAAGGGGGCAGGGTTGAGACCCCCTGACCCCCTAGCCCTTCTAAGGGGGTCCCAGAAGGACCACCAAGTGCAAACAATTTTTTATTTGTTTTTAAATCGCGGGGTACACGCACAGTACGCGTACCGTACGTGTACGGTGCGCGTACCCTGCAATTTTTTAGATTTTTTTTTGCCCTTGGGGGTCCTTTTGGGACCCCTTGAAAAGGGCTAGAGGGTTGGGGGGTCTCTATCCTGCCCCCTTTTCGTGTTTTCCACTCTTGGTTTGGGCTCTCTTGTGCCTCAGTTCTCCTGAAAAACAAGATGGTGGCCAACACTTCCTGGTTTGGACAGTTTGGAAAAGTTGACAGTCGACTGCCAGCCAATTAGAAACTCGCTCGTGCACGTAAGGGTACGCGCACGTACGCGTATGGTACGCATACCGTACGCGTACGGTGAGCGCATATAGATATATAATTTGCTCAAATTCAATTTTCTCAACAACTACTGTAGGGATTTTCACCAAATATAGAAAAGGCACTACTGCATACCTGTCCCTACCATTTTGCCAAGTTTGGTGTAATTCCGTTCAGCCGTTTGGGCTGTAGCCGTGTCTGAAGGTCCCATAGAAAATGCCATTTGAAAAATTTCAAATTACATTTTCTCAAGAACTACTGGAGGGATTTTCACCAAACATAGCAAAGGCACATCTGCATACCAGGCCCTACCATTTTGCCAAGTTTGGTGAAATTCCATTTAGCCGTTCGGGCTGTAGCCGGGTCTAAAGGTTCCTATGGAAATTAACAAGGGGAAAACACGTTTTGGGACCCCCCTTTCGGCCCCTGCTAGATGAATCCCCCCCGAATATTTCAGGGAAGAAGCGGAGCGGCGCTGGCCAAAATTCTGGAAAATTACACACAGATTCCTCAATCGGCGCCAAAGTTATTCCCAATAGAATGTTGAGCGCATATAGATATATAATTTGCTCAAATTCATTTTCTCAACAGCTACTGGAGGGATTTTCACCAAATATAGAAAAGGCACTACTGCATACCTGTCCCTACCATTTTGCCAAGTTTGGTGTAATTCCGTTCAGCCGTTCGGGCTGTAGCCGAGTCTAAAGGTCCCATAGAAAATGCCATTTGAAAAATGTCAAATTCAATTTTCTCAAGAACTACTGGAGGGATTTACACCAAGCATACAAAAGGCACTGCTGCATACCAGTCCCTACCATTTTGCCAAATCTGGTATAAATCTGTTCAGCCGTTCGAGCTGTAGCCTTGTCAGAATGTCCCTATGGAAATTAACATGGGGAAAACACGCTTTGGGACCCCCCTTTTTTCTCAGCCCCCGCTTGACGAATCCCCCCGAAACTTTTAGGGAAGGAGCGGAGCGAGGCAAATTTAAGGAAAATTACAGGCAGATCCCTCAATCGGCGCCAAAGTTATTCCCAATAGAATGTTCGGAATTTCCTATGGTAACTAGGTCCTAACTATATATACCTACTGGCTGTCGCCAGTAGGTAATATATATGTACATATATATATATATATTACCTACTGGCGGTCGCCAGTAGGTATATATAGTTAGGATTTTTTCTCTATGGGATTTTTGAAAATTCTATGTCTAATAACTTTGGCGTTTGTGGACGGAATTGGCTGAAACTTTCAGGAAAATGGAACATTTTGTTTCTGAGCAGCCCCTGACAATTTGGGGGGGTTTCATCAAGGGGGGGCCGAGAAAAAAGGGGGGTCCCAAAACACATTTTTCCCATGTTAATTTCCATAGGGCGGTTGGCCTCACTTTTAGCTCGAACGGCTGAATGGATTTGCACGAAACTTGGCAAAATTGTAGGGACTGTTAGCCCGATGTGCCTTTGCTAGGTCTCAATATATGTGCTCCAGTGGATTTTGAGTAATTTAGGTTCAAAAAAAGATATATATCTGGGCGGAGCCTAACCACACATCTGATCTGATTGGCTGTCAGCACTTCATCCAAGAAGTGTTGGCAGCCATCTTGGGACCAATATACATGATAGCACCTCATTAAAAAGCATTGTAGTTAATAGAGGGTTTTAGGACTTTAGTTACATTATAAATCATTTGTTGATGGTACCATACTCGTTTTAGGAATTGTGGTGGGTTCTAAGGTGATTTTACCATGTGAAAAAACCTTCTGCTGTGATATCATGAATATTGTTTGAAAGAAAACTAATATCTCATGATTTTCCCACAGTGGTTTGGAAGGGGATCTATAAGCTAAACTGAAAGCATATTTTCTGTAAATTCACATTATCTTTCTCAGTCATGTGAAAATGAAGTCTGACATTCTCAGTAAAACATGTACATCCAACAAGGACAGAGACTGTCAGTTGATTCCTTTGTGTTCTACTGCAGCCTCCTAGAGTGTTCTAAAGAACAACTAGAGCGCTAAAAGTCCTACTTATTACAAAGGTATGGCACACCTGAAGCCATCTTGATTGGAATAAAGTGGTAACTCTTAAAACATTTAATTTAAAAAGAAACAACATGAGGGGGTATATTTTGCCATAGAAAGTATGATTAGTGCTGCAGAATGAAAAATTAGGGCACATTTTGAGTGACTTATCAAATCCTTTTCTATTTCATTAAAACATTCTGACATGCAGTCTCCCAAAATGGCCACCAGAGACAAAAGAGCCCAAATGTAGCCCAAATATCACCCAGATGTAGCCCAAGTATAGCCCAATGACAGAATGTCCCAGAGTGTTCTAAAGAACAACTAGAGCGCTAACAGTCCTACTTATTACAAAGGTATAGCACACCTGGAGCCATCGTGATGGGAATGAAGTGGTAACTCTTAAAACATTTAATTTAAAAAGGAACAAAATGAGGGGGTATATTATGCAATAGAAGGTATTATTAGTGCTGCAGAAAGAAAAATTAGGGCACATTTTGAGTGACTTTTCAAATCCTCTTCTATTTCAATAAAAAATTCTGACATGCAGTCTCCCAAAATGGCCACCAGAGACAAAAGAGCCCAAATGTAGCCCAAATATCACCCAGATGTAGCCCAAGTATAGCCCAATGACAGAATGTCCCAGAGTGTTCTAAAGAACAACTAGAGCGCTAACAGTCCTACTTATTACAAAGGTATGGCACACCTGAAGCCATCTTGATTGGAATAAAGTGGTAACTCTTAAAACATTTAATTTAAAAAGGAACAAAATGAGGGGTATATTTTGCCATATGAATTATGATTAGTGCTGCAGAAAGAAAAATTAGGGCACATTTTGAGTGACTTCTCAAACCCTCTTCAATTTCATTAAAAAATTCTGACATACAGTCTCCCAAGATGGCCACCAGAGACAAAAGAGCCTAAATGTAGCCCAAATATCACCCAGATGTACCCCAAGTATAGCCCAATGACAGAATGTCCCAGAGTGTTCTAAAGAACAACTAGAGCGCTAACAGTCTTACTTATGACAAAAGTATGGCACACCAGAAGCCATCTTGATTGGAATGAAGTGGTAAGTCTGAAAACACTCAATTTAAAAAGGAACAACATGAGGGGGTTAATTTTGCCATAGAAAGTAGGATTAGTGCTTCAGAAAGAAAAATTAGGGATCATTTTGAGTGACTTCTCAAATCCTCTTCTATTTCATTAAAAAAATTCTGACATGCAGACTGAAACATGCACTTTGAATACCAGCAGCAGACGTCCCTGGTGAGCAGTAGCTTTACTACAGTGATCTAATGTGCAACTAGAGTGCTAACATTCAGAATTTATGGCAAATGTGTGACACATCTGAATGCCTTCTTGATGGAACCAAAGTAAACAAGCATTGAAAATGCAATAGATCTCGCCCTCGTTTAAGTTAAAGCCATTCTGTTTGTAATGAGGTGGCTTTTTAGCTTTGCTTTTATTAGTGTTTTTTCAACTTTCATGTAAATAACATGCATCTGTATGCATATAAGTATATGTATGCATGCATTTATGTTTGTATTTATATAGATATACAGATGATATATGTTTATATATGTATGTATATATATATATATATTCACTGAAAAAACCATAGGCTATAGACCATATATAGTTAGGAATTAGCATTTACAAAACCTTGAAAATTCACTGAAAAAACCATAGGTTATAGACCATATATAGTTAGGAATTAGCATTTACAAAACCTTGAAAATTCACTGAAAAAATCATAGGTTATAGACCATATATAGTTAGGAATTCGCATTTACAAAACCTTATTTTACTCACACAAAACCATTGAAATTCCATATATAGTTAGTTGCACTAACTATATATCGCGCACCCGCAATCCACTGCTGATGATGTCACATATTACATCATTCATGACATGGTCAGTGACATCACTGATGACATCACTGATGACATCTCAAATGACATCACTGATGACATCACTGATGACAACATCCAGTGACTGTATGTTTCTGTAAAGTTAAAATATGTCTTACATATTGAAGAATGAGTGGATGTATAAGTGTCTGGATGAAGGATTTAGTAGGTGCATGACTGACTGTATGAGTGAGTGATTAAATGTGTCTCACTGAGTGCATGGGTTAGTGACTAAACTGTCTTAATTTGTGCATCATTATGTCTGTTGTTCTGTAAACTGTTGCATTTGTTGATAAGTAGCTATATGAGTAACTATATGGGTTATTGATTGGTTGCCCAAGTATTTGTATGGGAGACTGAGTGTGTGTGTGGGTGGCTGGGAGGTGTATGACTCTGTGCATAGATGTGTGAGCAGTTGATTCACTAGATGTATGGTTTCAAAAGTGCATGTGGAAACAGCTGTATGGGCGGTTGACTGTGTGCATGAGTGTATTGGTGAGTGAATGGATATCTCAGTGCTACATGTCAAAGTAAGTACATATGTAAAACACAGTACATGTGAGAGTTGACATATATAAATAACTATGCATAAGAGCCAGTGAATGTGTGAGTGGCTGTATGGATCATTGTGAACTTGTATCAGGGATTGTATAAGAGAGTAAATATGTGTTAGTATATGTTTGAATAAGTAAAGTTTGTATAACTGTATAGTTGAGGAAATGGAGGTGTGATTGATTCTTTGCATGACTGACTAGGTGTGTGAGTAACTCCATGGATGAGTGACAGTCTGTGAGTGTCTGTTTACACTGATTGTATCTAAGGTTATATTAGAGTCTGAAGAGGTTCATCGTATTATCACATGAATGATATCATCAGTGATGTGATCAGTAATGTCAAATGAGATGTCATCAGTGATGTCATCAGTGATGTCATTTGAGATGTCATCAGTGATGTCATTTGAGATGTCATCAGTGATGTCATCAGTGATGTCACTGACCATGTCATGAATGATGTAATATGTGACATCATCAGCAGTGGATTGCGGGTGCGCGATATATAGTTAGTGCAACTAACTATATATGGAATTTCAATGGTTTTGTGTGAGTAAAATAAGGTTTTGTAAATGCGAATTCCTAACTATATATGGTCAATAACCTATGGTTTTTTCAGTGAATTTCATATATATATATATATATATATATATATATATATATATATATATATATATATATATATATATATATATTACCTACTGGCGGTCGCCAGTAGGTATATATATATATATATATATATATATATATATATATATATATATATATATATATATATATATTACCTACTGGCAGTCGCCAGTAGGTATATATAGTTAGGATTTTTTCTCTATGGGATTTTTGAAAATTCTATGTCTAATGACTTTGGCGTTTGTAGACGGAATTGGCTGAAATTTTCAGGAAAATGGCACATTTTGTTTCTGAGCAGCCCCTGAAAATTTGGGGGGGGTTTCGTCAAGGGGGGGCCGAGAAAAAAGGGGGGTCCCAAAACGCATTTTTAACATTGAGTTTTCCATAGGGCGGTTGGCCTCACTTTTAGCTCGAACAGCTGAATGGATTTACACGAAACTTGGCAGAATTGTAGGGACTGTTAGCCCGATGTGCCTTTGCTAGGTCTCAATATATGTGCTCCAGTGGATTTTGAGAAATTAACGTTTTAAAAAACAGATATATCTGTGACAGCGTCCCGGTTAGCGCCCCGGTTCGCGAACTTTACGCGTAACGGAACTTCGCGAAGCGAAGCTGATTGGCTCTCCGGTGTCTGTCAACATTCTAAACAGTCTGGAACGGCCGCCATCTTGTCTTTCGGTAGGATCGAGAGACAAGAGGAGGAGAAAAACGAAGGGGGAATCTAATGAAAGGGGGCAAGGTAGACCCCTCTTGACCGCCTAGGAATGATGTTGGGGTTATTAAAGGGTCCCATGGGGCAAATAATTTTTTTTTTATTTTTCGCGGTAGAAGCGCTTCCCGGTACGCGAACCGGGTCGCAAACCTGTAGCGTAACGGGAATTCGCCATTTTGTATTTTGTTTTAATTAAATCACAAGATGGAGGGAAAACAATGTGGGAAATGGGTATAAGGGGGCACGGGAGACGTATCCTGACCCCCTATGTTTTCTGAGGGTGGCTGAGGATGCTCATATATGTTGATACATGTCTTCCAGCGGCTGCGCGTGAGCGGAATTTTTTTTTGCTGCGTGACGTCTGTTAACGTTCGATTCGAAGGAAATCAGGAAGTGAAGACCGCCATTTTGTCACTGCGAGTAAATATATTGTTCATTCCAAAGCGTTGAACATGGAAAAGGGAGAAGGTAGAGATTGTCTTGCTGCGTAGTTTTTCTCAGGGTGTGCAGTAAGGCCTCGGTTGTGCTTATACTCACGGTGGGGTCTTGAACACTTTAGCAAATGATGATCCAAGCTGAGGCAAAGGAGGATGTCAGTCGGGGGGGGGAGCAATGGTGCAGTTTTCACTTTCATGTCTAAGTGTTAAAATCTGGTTTGCGATGTCAACATAATCGGCGCCACCTTGTCCCCACTCAGGCACGTACGCTCTAGCAAGCAGCAGCCATTTTGAAAGCACTATGGCCCCTCTGCCCCTCGCCGGTCCCCAGCCCGTCTCCCAGGCGCTACGAACACCCCCCCTCTCTGACATCCCCCGTTCTCCCTGTGGAAAATTAATCCGTATTGATAAACATTGTCTGCGCCATCTTGCCTTTTTTCCTTGCCACACTTTTGTCGTGCACGGCAGCCATTTTAGATGCCTTGACCAGACCCACTCTCTGCACGCCGCCGATCCTCAGCACGGCTCCCTACCCTCGCAAGCATCTCCCCCACGCACTGGCCACCCCCGCTCTCTCTCTCATGCATGGGCCATAAACTTCCCCCCATCTGCACTGCTCTTCCCTGAGAAACACACCCCGTGCCCGCCCAACACCTCCCTTTCACCCTATTCACTACCGCACCCTCTGACACTCCTCTTCCTCTGTGTCCGATTGTTCAGGCCGGTCCCAGGCTATCACCTAGCCCTGCGGAAGTAGTTTATGGCCCCAACTGTAAAGAATCACCCCTCTTCAAAGGAGTTACAGTAGATCAAGGCCCCCACCCCATGAGATCCGTCATACCACACGCGTTCCTACTATCTCATAACGATCCTGTATTGTGATTGGGGAGGGGATTCTCACTGTAAGGGTGTGTGGGACCGAGTCTGAAGCGGAAGATTCCAGGGATGCCTTTCTGTACATCAAAGTCTTAACAAGAATGTGTCACATTACAAATATATAGCACTCCAACAAAGTAGTAGGATTATAACACTTTAATAACTTATAAATATATACAACGCTCCAACAAAGTAAACACGTTAAAAAAAACATTTTAAACAACTATTTACATGGCAGCCTGCTGCAACATCCATCTGAAAGCATTCACCGTCCGCTTGACACTGTCCTTGCTCCTCCCTCCCCGGAGTAGCAACAATGGGCTGCTTTGCCCTTTTTTTTTTTTGGTCGGCTTTGGGTTATAAAAAGCCTACAAAATCCGTCGGCCTGTGAGGCGGCGTCAGTAGCGGACCGTTGTGCGAATAGGCCGAAGAAAGCACAACGCGCCGCGATCCGGACAGCACCGATGTGGTGTCCAGCAAGTTGCCGCACTGGTCTGGCCATCCTACAATGCTGCGCCGAAAAACGGCGTGGGGCGCCCCTGGGGGGGGGGGGGGGGGGGGAGGCGGTGCGAACGGGCCTCCCCCGCCTCCCCAGGTGGAGGCTCCTCAGCTGCAGTGGGGAGCCCCTTAGCATCCAACTGAGTTGCGCCCGCTCTTGCGACACTGTGCCTCGCTCGGCCAGCTGAATTGCGCCTGCTCTTGCTATTACAGCGCCTCACCCGCCATTCAGCTGAGTTGCACCCACTCTTGCGGTGCAGCGATAGGCAGCTGCCACAGGACTCTCAAAATGGCGGCCGGCTCTTCGGATTTGGGCCTGGTCCACTAAAATGGCCCTGGGACACCTTGGAACTCGGACGTTTGCCTGCTAGGGCATAGGCCCCATTCCCGAAAGCGTCCCCTCAGCCTTGAAGATTCTACAAAAGTCACTGGGGCCCCCGACTCCCGCAGGCTTCCGGTGGGGAGCGGCTTGCATGATTGCTTGCGGAATGGCCACGACGGAGCCACGAGATGGTGGTGCTCTCATGCTGACTCCAGCTTCAGTCTGAAACATTCAGAAATACTGTAGACTACCAATTCAATCAGTTCCCGTGGAGCCCGAACGTGACCCGGTAGGGAAGAACTTGCCCTCCCCTCTTTTGACTGATGGTTCTTGTTGCCTATCTCTTCTGTTGTCATTTAACGGAACCTTTTTTGACTGCCGAAAGGGGTTCTGGTCCGACCGCTGGTTGGTGGAGACATTTTGACTATATCCTGGACCTGCCCGGCCTCGCCCAAAATGGTGCCGGTATAAATGGGACTCGCAACTCCTTGTTGTGTACTGGTTGCCCAGCCTTGATATCACGAGATACGTATGCAGTTTTGAAGCACATGGCGGGCGGGGACGAGTACTGATTGAACATTTGGACATCCCTATTGATATTAAGTTCTGATGTGTTATTGATTACTGTACTATTGAAAGTTCGAATTAACGTCACCCATGGTACTTGCCCGCAAATGTATATCTAGATAATTTTATTGTAACTGGCCCTGTCGTACTTTAATTATAAAATTTACGTCCACCGATTCTGCAACTGTTAGACACCTTAGTTCTTCCAACCTAATGGCCCGCCCGTTACGTTCTTCTACAGTGTAAATGTCCCCTCATCATATACGATTCCAGTTTGCTCTGTGGCCGGCCCACGTGGTTATAGGCCTGTATTAGTATACTGACATTTTCACAATAAAGGTTTTTAAAACAAAACATGGTAGTAGTACCTAGATTGGTAAAGTTTTGAATAATAGCCACTGTTTTCGAATCAGTAAAAGGCAAGTGATATAAAGCAGCCCGATTACATGACGGTTAAAAGGTATAATACGCAGGAATGCTGTAAAGATAAATGGTCAAGGGCTGTTGTGTTTTCCACTCCTTCAACATAAAGTGATCGATAAGAATCCGATATTCAGGCCTATCAGCGACTAAGACAGCAGGCCGAGCCTCTTTTGCTCAACGGCTCCCTCATGGGACGAAGAAACGCCCTTTTTCTCGAAATAGGAATATTTTACTTGCAGCACAGTTGTAAATTTCCCGGGAAAATACATTAGCCTGGAACATTGTTAGTAATAAACTGTACATGTATCTGGGTCCTTTGCTTTACAAGTCAGAGTGAGAAAAAAAAGGTGGGGCTTTCATCATTTGGGAAAAAAAATGTTCTAAACCAATGAAAAGTGTTATTTTTAGGTCATATGACCAAGCCTTCCATCATTAGGAAACCAAAAGTAAAATGAACCAATGAAAAGTTTTATAAACAAGTCACATGACCTGTTATGCGGCTTTGGGCTATAAAAAGCCTACAAAATCCGTTGGCCTGTGAGGCGGCGTCAGTAGTGGACCGATGTGCGAATAGGCCGAAGGCAGCACAACGCGCCGAGATCCGGATGGCACCGAGGTGGTGTCCAGCAAGTTGCACTGGTGTGGCCATCCTACAATGCTGCGCCGAAAGACGGCGTGGGGCGCCCGGGGGGGGGTGAGGGGGGGGGGGCGGCGCGAACGGGCCTCTCCCTCCTCCCCAGGTGGAGGCTCCTCAGCTGCAGTGGGGCGCCCCTTGGCGTTTCACTCGCTATCTAGCTGAGTTGCGCCCGCTCTTGCGGCACAGTGCTTCACCCGCCATCCAGCTGAGTTCCGCCCGCTCTTGCGACACCGTGCCTCACCCGCCATCCAGCTGAGTTCCGCCCGCTCTTGCGGCACAGTGCCTCACCCACCATCCAGCTGAATTACGCCCGCTCTTGCGGCACAGTGCCTCACCCGCCATCCAGCTGAATTGCACCCGCTCTTGCGGCACAGTGCCTCACCCTCCATCCAGCTGAGTTGCGCCAGCTCTTGCGGCACAGCGTCTCGCCCTCCATCCAGCTGAATTGCGCCCACTCTTGCGGTGCAGCGATAGGCGGCTGCAACAGGACTCTCAAAATGGCGGCCGGCTCTTTGGATTTGGGCCTGGTCCACTAAAATGGCCCTGGGACACCTTGGAACTCGGACGCTTGCCTGCTAGGGCATGGGCCCCATTCCCGAAAGCGTCCCCTCAGCCGTGAAGATTCTACAAAAGTCACCGGGGCCCCCGACTCCCGCAGGCTTCCGATGGGGAGCGTCTGCCATGATTGCTTGCCGAATGGCCACGACGGAGCCACGAGATGGTGGTGTTCTCATGCTGACGCCAGCTTCAGTCTGAAACATCCATAAACACTGTAGACTACCAATTCGATCAGTTCTGATGGAGCCCCAACGTGACCCGGTAGGGAAGAATTTGCCCTCCCCTCTTTTGACTGATTGTTCTTGTTGCCTATCTATTCTGTTGTCATTTAACGGAACCTTTTTTGACTGCCGAAAGGTGTTCTGGTCCGACTGCTGGTTGGTGGAGACATTTTGACTATATCCTGGACCTGCCATGCCTCGTCCAAAATGGCGCCGGTATGAATGGAACTCGTAACTCCTTGTTGTGTACTGGTTGCCCAGCCTTGATATCACGAGATACGTATGCAGTTTTGAAGCACATGGCGGGCGGGAACGAGTACTGATTGAACATTTGGACATCCCTATTGATATTAAGTTCTGATGTGTTATTGATTACTGTACTATTGAAAGTTCGAATTAATGTCACCCATGGTACTTGCCCGCAAATGTATATCTAGATAATTTTATTGTAACTGGCCCTGTCGTACTTTAATTATAAAATGTACGTCCACCGATTCCGCAACTGTTAGACACCTTAGTTCTTGCAACCTAATGGCCCGCCCGTTACGTTCTTCTACAGTGTAAATGTCCCCTCATCATGTACGATTACAGTTTGCTCCGTGGCCGGCCCACGTGGTTATAGGCCCGTATTTGTATACTGACATTTTCACAATGAAGGTTTTTAAAACAAAACATGGTAGTAGTACCTAGATTGGTAAAGTTTTGAATAATAGCCACTGTTTTCGAATCAGTAAAAGGCAAGTGAAATAAAGCAGCCCGATTACATGACGGTTAAAAGGTATAATACGCAGGTAAGCAGTAAAGATAAATGGTCAAGGGCTGTTGTGTTTTCCACTCCTTCAACATAAAGTGATCGATAAGAATCCGATATTCAGGCCTATCAGCGACTAAGACAGCAGGCCGAGCCTCTTTTGCTCAACGGCTCCCTCATGGGACGAAGAAACTCCCTTTTTCTCGAAATAGGAATATTTTACTTGCAGGACAGTTGTAAATTTCCCGGGAAAATACATTAGCCTGGAACATTGTTAGTGATAAACTGTAAATGCATCTGGGTCCTTTGCTTTACAAGTCAGAGTGAGAAAAAAAAGGTGGGGCTTTCATCATTTGGGAAAAAAAAATGTTCTAAACCAATGAAAAGTGTTATTTTTAGGTCATATGACCAAGCCTTCCATCATTAGGAAACCAAAAGTAAAAGGAACCAATGAAAAGTTTTATTAACAAGTCACATGACCTGTTATGCTTACGTTACGTGCGCCACGCCCCGGATCGCTTCCGGGAAGCTGCGCTTCGCGCCTCGGAGCACTTCCGGGTGCGTTAACGCGGCGCGTCATATGACGCATTACGCGACAATGCAGGTCCAGAATATAGTCAAAATGTCTCCACCAACCAGCGGTCGGAACAGAACCCCTTTCAGCAGTCCAAAAAGTTCTGTTAAATGACAACAGAAGGGACAGGCAACAAGAACCATCAGTCAAAGAGGGGAGGGCTAGTTCTTCTCTACCGGGTCACGTTTGGGCTCCACCGGAACTGATCGAATTGGTAGTCTACAGTGTTTCTGGATGTTTCAGCCTGAAGCTGGTGTCAGCATGAGAACACCACCATCTCGTGGCTCCGTCGAGGCCATTCCGCGAGCAATCATGGCAGCCGCTCCCCACCGGAAACCTGCGGGAGTCGGGGGCCCCGGTGACTCTTGTAGAATCTTCAAGGCTGAGGGGACGCTTTTGGGAATAGGGCCCATGCCGTAGCAGTCAAGCGTCCGAGTTCCAGGGTTGCTAAGAGCCATCCTTGCAGGCCAGGCCCAAGTCTGTGGAGCCGACCGCCATTTTGTGAGCTCCGTGGCAGCCGCCTGTCGCTGTACCGCAAGATTGGGTGCAATTCCGTTGGATGGCGGGTGAGACGCTGTAATAGCAAGAGCAGGCGCAATTCAGCTGGCCGAGCGAGGCACTGTGTCACAAGAGCGGGCGCAAGTCAGCTGGTCGAGTGAAGCGCTGGGGTGTAGCTGAGAAACCTCCACCTGGGGAGGTGGGGGAGGCTCGTTCGCGCCGCCTCTCCCTTCTAGTGCACCCCACGCCGTCTCCTGGTGCAGGTATATGTGATGGTCGGATCAGGGCACCGCAGGACGTGTCTTCAGGTCAAACGGATTGTGGGACAAGGTGTGGAGCAGGTGCAATTCAGCTGGCCGAGCGAGGCACTATGCCGCAAGAGCGGGCGCAAGTCAGCTGGCCGAGTGAAGCGCTGGGGTGTAGCTGAGAAACCTCCACCTGGGGAGGTGGGGGAGGCTCGTTCGCGCCGCCTCTCCCTTCTAGTGCACCCCATGCCGTCTCCTGGCGCAGGTATATGTGATGGTCGGACTAGGGCACCGCAGGATGTGTCTTCAGGTCAAACGGATTGTGGGACAAGGTCCAGAATGGAAGAGTCACCAAAAGGCAAAAAGTTCCGCCTGACCCCGGGAGCCGGCCGCCTTTGTCAGGGGCGATCTCAGGCCACACCAGGGCAACAAGACTTGGGGAGGGGGCAGGCGCCAAGCGCCCCCTCCGAGTCCGCGCCACCACACCCCCCCCTCGGGGGCCTCCGTCAAGCGGTTCAGGGAGGCACCGCATCACATTGCTTTCCAATGCAGTCAGGTCATCAAACAGCCCCCACTTACTTTGAGAATAGTGAAGCTGCAGCAGGTGCAAATGAGCTTCAGACAGTGTTACAAGCGCTGCTCGGAACCCTCAACTATGGCACCCAATATCCAGGACTTATGCCATTTGTGCAAGGCAGTGACATCGAAGCATCTCAAGGGCCAAGCAACATACCATATCCAGAGTCCTTCCTACAGCCTCTGCCTTCCTTCTTACCTAGTTATGGTTCTTTCAGTCCCACTCCAGGCTTTTAGTCTGTGGATGGAAAACCATGAACCTACACTCACCTATGAAAATCCTACTATTGATGCTTGACTGAGGCAAGGAGATCGGAGTGCATGTCTGTGTAAGGTGATGAACCTTTGGGGAGATGATGTTACGTTTAAACGTAGCCCCTGAGTGCTTAGTTCGCTTCTGTTCTCTGTCACTGTTGTTGATTTTGAGCCCCAAATACAAAGGCTTGTTGTTGCTTGTGAATCCCCAAGTGTATATTTGCCCATACTGATCCATCTCGTAGGCCACAGAGTAGTCGGGGAGAAATCCCGGGAATGGCGGCATGCATTTGGATCGATGTTGCAGCAGGCTGCCATGTAAATAGGTATTTAATAAAACATTTTACCCTGTTACTTTGCTGGTGTGTTGTATATATTTATAATATTTGCATAGGGTTTGTCGTTATTTTGGGCGGGGTGGGCGGCGGAGCCGAGCTGTCTTGCAGCCATCATGGCGTCGAGCTCAGTTCCTCTCACTAGTTTCATATTTCTCATGAGGTGTTGTTCCTAATGTTTCTATTTTAGCGAGGTCAAAAAGAGATCCCATTAGTGGCCTACTGATTTTGCTTGATTCCTTTTGTTTTTTCTAACGATTTTTCACTATCTGCAAAGACTAAACAGAGTATTGCGACTCTGTGCTTGTTTGTAAATAGAGAATGAACCAAAGAGAACCAATTCCAAAACAGTAAATGCTTGGATAACAATCAATCAAATGGAGAGGGAAGCAGGCACGACGGATTACAACAGGGGCAAAGGCCTGCGTTACCTGCCCTTCACTGTCTGCAATGAGAGAATACTCCTTAAAAAAAAGAGGGGGCGGGGGGCGGGGTGGCAGCGTTCAAAGCACATCAGCGTGCATAAACACGAAAATGTTTTTACCTACCACGTACTTCACATTTTACAGCTTTTGATATTTGCTATTAAAAAAACATTGAAATTCACTGAAAAACCATAGGTTATAGACCATATATAGTTAGGAATTAGCATTTACAAAACCTTGAAAATTCACTGAAAAAACCATAGGTTATAGACCATATATAGTTAGGAATTAGCATTTACAAAACCTTGAAAATTCACTGAAAAAACCATAGGTTATAGACCATATATAGTTAGGAATTAGCATTTACAAAACCTTATTTTACTCACACAAAACCATTGAAATTCACATATATAGTTAGTTGTACTAACTATATATCGCGCACCCGCAATCCACTGCTGATCATGTCACATATTTCATTATTCATGACATGGTCAGTGACATCACTGATGACATCACTGATGACATCTCAAATGACATCACTGATGACATCACTGATGACATCTCATTTGACATTACTGATCACATCACTGATGACATCATTCATGTGATAATACGATGAACCTCTTCAGACTCTAATATAACCTTAGATACACTCAGTGTAAACAGACACTCACAGACTGTCACTCATCCATGGAGTTATTCACACACCTAGTCAGTCATGCAAAGAATCAATCACACCTCCATTTCCTCAACTATACAGTTATACACACCTTACTTATTCAAACATATACTAACACATATTTACTCTCTTATACAATCCCTGATACAAGTTCACAATGATCCATACAGCCACTTACACATTCACTGGCTCTTATGCACAGTTATTTATATATGTCAACTCTCACATGTACTGTGTTTTACATATGTACTTACTTTGACATGTAGCACTGAGATATCCATTCACTCACCAATACACTCATGCACACAGTCAACCGCCCTTACAGCTGATTCCACATGCACTTTTGAACCCACACATCTAGTGAATCAACTGCTCACACATCTATGCACAGAGTCATACACCTCCCAGCCACCCACACACACACTCAGTCTCCCATACAAGTACTTGGGCAACCAATCAATAACCCATATAGTTACTCATATAGCTACTGATCAACACATGCAGCAGGTTACAGAACAACAGACATAATGATGCACAAATTAAGACAGTTTAGTCACTAACCCATGCACTCAGTGAGACACATTTAATCACTCACTCATACAGTCAGTCATGCACCTACTAAATCCTTCATCCAGACACTTATACATCCACTCATTCTTTAATATGTAAGACATATTTTAACTTTACAGAAACATACAGTCACTGGATGTTGTCATCAGTGATGTCATCAGTGATGTCACTGACCATGTCATGAATGATGTAATATGTGACATGATCAGCAGTGGATTGCGGGTGCGCGATATATAGTTAGTGCAACTAACTATATATGCAAATTTCAATGGTTTTGTGTGAGTAAAATAAGGTTTTGTAAATGCTAATTCCTAAATATATATGGTCTATAACCTATGGTTTTTTCAGTGAATATATATATATATGTATATATGGATATATATATTACCTACTGGCGGTCGCCAGTAGGTATATATAGTTAGGATTTTTTTCCTATGGGATTTCTGACAATTCTATGTCGAATAATTTTGGCGTTTGTGGACAGAATTGGCTGAAATTTTCAGGAAAATGGAACATTTTGTTTCTGAGCAGCTCATGAAAATTTGGGGGGGTTTCATCAAGGGGGGCCGAGAAAAAGGGGGGTCCCAAAACGCTTTTTTCCCATGCAATTTTCCATAGGGCGGTTGGACTCACTTTTAGCTCGAACGGCTCAATGGATTTCCACGAAACTTGGCAAAATTGTAGATATTGTTTGCCCGACGTGCCTTTGCTATGTCTCAATATATGTGCTCCTGTGGATTTTGATAAATTAACGTTCAAAAAAATATATATATCTGTAACAGCGCTCCGGTTAGCGCCCCGGTTCGCGTACCTGACGCGTAACGGAACTTCGCGAAGTGAAGCTGATTGGCTCTCCGGTGTCTGTCAACATTCTAAATAGTCCGGAACGACCGCCATCTTGTCTCTTGGTAGGATCGAGAGACAAGAGGTGGAGAAAAATGAAGGGGGACATTAATGAAAGGGGGCAAGGTAGACCCCTCCTGACCCCCTAGGAATGATGTGGGGGCTATTAAAGGGTCCCGTGGGGCAAAAAAAAAAAAGTTTCGATTTTTTCACGGTAGAAGCGCTACCCGGTACGCGAACCGGGTAGCGTATCGGGAAACTAACCGGCAGCGTAACGGGAGTCCGCCATCTTGTGCTTCGGATGAATTTAGACACAAGATGGAGGATAAAGAATGTTGGGATAGGGTATAAGGGGGCACGGGAGATGTATCCTGACCCCCTAGGTTTTCTAAGGGTGGCTGAGGAGGCTCATATATGTCGGAAAAAAAATTGAATTTGTCGCGCGGTTAGCTGCCAGTACGCGAACCGGGTAGCGAACTGGGAAGCGAACATAAGTGAAAATTAGTGAAAAAAGGTACATTCGAAATCTTTAAAGAGTAATCATAGTTAAGGTAGCTCTGAAAAGAGCTTTTGGGTTCTGTGTAAGTTCTAGGTACACATAAGTAGGTACCAATACACAGTCTTAAATTTTGTATGAAAACTCTGTTTCTCTCATCTGAGAAGTGCACACCATCTCCTCTGTAGATATCTTGCATATAGTAACGCAAGTTATTGTTGTAGATGGAGCCCATTCCATGGTCTCTCATATAAGCTGAAACAGACTTATTTACATGCTTCCTCGCTTTCTCAATTTGTGGACAAAATTGATTGGACCACCTCCATTTCTGTCTTGTGCATATATAGGAATATACCAAGGCAGTTTGAGGAAAAAGTGCCATCAATTGCTCAAAGGTGTCCTTTAAAAGCATTTCCAGACCTACCCCAGTCAAAGTGCCCAAATAATTTCCTCCACTGCACTATTAAGAGGTCAGGGTTTGGCAAATGCAAAAAGGTTTTCACCAATGGTATCAATTGGTGACATCTCAATCCTCTCTGCCCAATCCATTTGATTTCCACATTTTGTAAATTGAGGTTGTGTAAATTTCTGTTATCAGCATACCTGTGAGCCCAGTGGATGTAGCTATGTCCAAGAATCCAGACAGAAAACATGGTGAGAGGAGGTTCTGCTGCAGTCAGATGAAGTGTGGGAATGAAATGGCAGTTGAAACAGTAGGAGTTTGTAAAGAAAAAAAACTGTGGAGTTCGAGTGCTAATGATTCAGTAGCAGTGATTGGTGGATTTCCATTGCTGAAAACAGAAAGTTAGGGTGCATGGATGTGTTCTTTGAAAGATGTATTTGAATGGTTAAGAAAAAATGATTTTAAGAAACGTTGCAGTGGATTAGCAGGTGTACTGAGAGTTCAGAGTTCATTTGAAACATTGTTGTGTGAACTTGTAAACATGAGAGGTCTGTCAGGAGGTAGTTGTTATGGAAAAAGGGCAGAAAGGGCAGAGGGGGGAAGGGTGTTGATTTGAAAAAAGTGAGGGAAGAGTTTTGATTGGGTGACATGAGAGATATGTGTGATGAATTTCAGCATTTCTGTGCCTTTGTTGGTTGCAGCCTCTGGAGTGCATACCTTTTAAAATGTTGTTTTGTGTCAAGTGTTTGCATTATGTTTTTCAAAAAGATTTTGCTTCTTTTACAAATTGTAATTGGAGATAATGTGAAGTATTAGTACTGACAGGGTGTGCTTGTACATAGGAGCTGTGCTGTGTTTTCAAATTATGACCAGAAAATCGTTTTTTTTTTTAAAAGAAATGCTTTTTACATTTATGAGAAGGACAAAATGGTGTCTGCTTCTTTAAATAAATATTTCACTTCCCACCATGAATATGGGAGAATAATTTGCTTGTTTGTCGGTTTAAAAACTCGTTTCTTGAAGTCATTTAGGTTTCACAATATGTTCTGCAAGAGTTACATAGTCAACATGGGGGTATATTTACAAGGCTTATGAGCCACATTCACGTCATTTTCCCCACTTTAAAAGTGACTTTAAAGGTGGTGCAAGGTCCTTGTAAATACACCCTCATGAGTGCTTGGCAAATTTAAGTCATTTTCCCCTGGTGCATGTGCCTTGTAAATACGCCCCTATGTGTGCTAGACAATTTTAAGTCACTTCTGCCATGAATCTGGGAGACTAATTTGCTTACATGATGTGTTTAAAGATCGTGCTAAGGTGAGAAAAGATTCCTTTAATTTAGAAAGAGACTAGTATGCTTTTTGGAGAAAATAAGGAAGCCAGCTGTGCATTTAAAATGTTGTTTTGTGTCAAGTGTTTGAATTATGTTTTCCAAAAAGATTTTGCTTCTTTTACAAATTGTAATTGGAGATAATGTGAAGTATTAGTACTGACAAGGTGTGCTTGTACATAGGAGCTGTGCTGTGTTTTCAAAATATGACCAGAAAATCGTTTTTAAGGAAAAGGAATGCTTTTTAAATTTATGAGAATTTATTTACTTGCGATGTGACATCTGCAATGCGTCGCTTTTGCGGAACAGATGCATGACGCATCTGTGCCGTTTTTGCCCCATGGTGCTCCACATTGTAAATGTTAAAAGTGACGCATAAGTGGTGCAAGGGCCTTGTAAATACACCCCATGTGTGCTTGGCCATTTTAAGTCACTTCCTCCTGGTGCAAGGGCCTTCTAAATACGCCCTCATGTGTGCTTGGCAATTTTAAGTCACTTCCCCCTGGTGCAAGGTCCTTGTAAATGCGCCGTCATGTGTGCTTGACCATTTCAAGTCACTTCCGCCTGGTGCAAGGGCCTTGTAAATACGCCCCCATGTGTGCTTGGCCATTTCAAGTCACTTCCCCCTGGTGCAAGGGCCTTGTAAATACGCCCCCATGTGTGCTAGGCCATTTCAAGTCACTTCTCCCTGGTTCAAGGGCCTTGTAAATACGCCCTCATGTGTGCTTGGCAATTTTAAGTCACTTCCCCCTGGTGCAAGGGCCTTGTAAATACGCCCCCATGTGTGCTTGGCAATTTTAAGTCACTTTCCCCTGGTGCAAGGGCTTTGTAAATACGCCCCATTGTGTGCTTGGCAATTTTAAGTCAATTCCTTATATAGTTTACCTTACTCACTTTCTTTTAGTATCTTACACATCTTCAATTTAGTTTTCTCTTTCATCCTTCGTTTCTGTCAATGAAACTATCTTCCTTTTTTTTCTCTTAGTAATTTACTGTATTACAATTTCTTTTTGTCTCTATCTGTCTATCACCGTTTCTTTCTCTTTCTTTCTGCATGTTTATCTCTAACTTTATTTCTTTGTAAAATTGGATGATTTTTAATCTTTTCCCTTGTCTTTTCTAATTTTTAAATACATGTTTTAATATTTTTTAAATTTTTGTTCTTTCTTTCACAGATTGAAAGTATAAAAATAACAAGTGACTAAGTTAACGACAATTATAAGGTAAGTGTTTAGTACTCTTTCCGTTACATCTCTATCACATTTAACTTCTATTAGTTCCACTGCTTCATTTCTTTAACCCTCAGTTTCCTGCCTTTGCTACTTCCCTCATTCCTTTTCTATTACTTACTTATTCTACTCCTTCCACTTTTTTTCTCAGTCCCTCTGTTTTCATAGTTCCTCACTCCTGTTCACTCAGTCTGTCTCTATTACTCTCACTGTCTCTGTCTCTTCACTCTTTCACTACTTGTTCATTATGCTTTCTCCCTGTAGTTGAAGCACACTATGTTATTTACATTTCTTTGTTGCTTCAATTATTCCTTTTCTGTCACTTCTTCTTTTCTGCTTTCTGTTTTTTCTCTCTGTTATTCAATATGTTTTAACCTTATTCACTGTCACACATCTTGTTTTATTCCTATTTACTTTCGCTCACTGTTTTCTTAACGCCTTCCCTCATGCTTGTTGTTTTAGTCCGGTTCTATCCCTACCTCTCATTCCACATTCTTTACTGTTTTTCTTCTTAATTTGAACATTCACTCACATTCTCCAAGTAACTCTTGTTATTATTCTTCTACTTTCTTTTTTTCTTTCACTTCCTTATCTATTTTGTTTTTCTCAATTATACCCTCTTACATCTTTTCTTTGGAAAATAGATCTATTAAACAGTATCTCTGTGTTACTCCCTCTAGCTGTCTTTCTTTTAACATTACTCTCTGTTTCCTTCCCTTATACTCACTCCTCCTTTTTAAAAAAAAATTTTTTTTGTTTCGCTTCTGGTTCGCGTACCGGCGCGCGAACCGGGAAGCGAATCAAAAGAAAAAGAGGTTGCCAGAGTGCTAAACATTCTAGCAATTTTTTATAAATGGGAGGTAGTTCTGAAAATAACTTTTTTTAATTGTTTTTGTTGTTTTAAATTTTTTTTATTATTTTTATGAACATTTTTTTACTTTTTTTGTATTTTAAGAACGGTTTTATATTTTTTTGATTTTTTTGGGGGGGGGAAACGAAAATCAGTCATTATAAAGGGCTCAACAGGAGCAACAAAAAAAAAAGATAATTTACTTTCTGGGCCGTTTTGTACATTTATGATTTTCATAAGCTCTGTTGATTAGAGTTATACTTTTCTCCCCATAGGAAATTAATTTGCCGCAAAAAATGCAGGTATGCTTCATGTTTCTGAAGTTCATCTGTATGTTTGGGACCGTCTCCCTCGCCTCTGGTCCCGTCACTGCCTGTTCGGCTGATGTACTGGCCACAGGAGGGGGGTTTGCCTGCAGGTCACGTACCTGTGCAGCACTGTAACTAATAGGGTGCCACCTCTCCATGTGGCGATGCATGGTGTAATTCCCGAAGCTGTACTTTTTTTCTGTCCCTCAGGATAGTTCTTTGTCACAGATCAGACATGTGACATAATGGGCATTTACTTTTTTTTGGCCCCGGGAAAATGTGAAGAATTGCCAGATATAATTTATTTTCACATGGGACCTCCTTGGCTCTTCAGGCAAAAACAGCCTGCTCACTTGCTCCTCTTCCTCTTCTTCCTCTTCTTCCTCCTCTTGATTAAGGAGGACCTGAGGAGGTGGTCCATCCTTTTTTGGTGGTGGTGGTGGTGGTGGAGTGGCTCCAGCAGCTGCAGCTATAACACTTGCCATTTTTCAAAATTTTGAAAGTAGGTCTTTCTCTCATAAAAATGAAAGTCAGAGTGAGGAAAAAAGGTGGGGGCTTTCATCATTTGTGAAAAAAAAAAGTAATGAACCAATGAAAAGTGTTATTTTCAGGTCACATGACCTAGCCGTACATCATTAGGAAACCAAAAGTAAAATGAACCAATAAAAAGTTTTATGAACAAGTCACATGACCTGTTATGCTTATGTTACGCGTCCCGCTACGCACCCGGAGCGCTTCTGGGGTACTGCGCTTTGCGCCTCGGTTCGCGCTCCGGAGCACTTCCGGGTGCACTAACGCGGCGCGTCATAAGACGCATTACGCGGCAACGCGATACGTCGCGTTTACGCAATGCGTCACGATGTTGTTTTCTTGCGTGGCAGTTGGGCTAATGGAACATTTCCTGGTTCGCGGACCGGGTCGCGGCACCAAATTGAGCTAACCGGAAACTACCCGGTGCGCGGACCGGTAGCGAAACAAAAAAATATATATATATATACATAAATAAATTATATTAAAAACATATAAAATATATTTTTCCATTAAAATAAGAATACATTTTACAGCTTTTGATATTTGCTATTAAAAAACCATTGAAATTCACTAAAAAAAACCTAGGTTATAGACCATATATAGTTAGGAATTAGCATTTACAAAACCTTGAAAATTCACTGGAAAAACCATAGGTTATAGACCATATATAGTTAGGGATTAGCATTTACAAAACCTTATTTTACTCACACAAAACCATTGAAATTCGCATATATAGTTAGTTGCACTAACTATATATCGCGCACCCGCAATCCACTGCTGATGATGTCACATATTACATCATTCATGACATGGTCAGTGACATCACTGATGACATCACTGATGACAACTCAAATGACATCACTGACAACATCACTGATGACATCATTCATGTGATAATACAATGAACCTCTTCAGACTCTAATATAACCTTAGATACACTCAGTGTAAACAGACACTCACAGATTGTCACTCATCTATGGAGTTACTCATACACCTAGTCAGTCATGCAAAGAATCAATCACACCTCCATTTCCTCAACTATACAGTTATACACACCTTAATTATTCAAACATATTCTAACACATATTTACTCTCTTATACAATCACTGATACAAGTTTTCAATGATCCATGCAGCCACTCACACATTCACTGGCTCTTATACACAGTAATTTATATATGTCAACTCTCACATGTACTGTGTTTTACAAATGTACTTACTTTGACAAGTAGCACTGAGATATCCATTCACTCACTAATACACTCATGCACACAGTCAACCACCCATACAGCTGTTTCAACATGCAGTTTTGAACCCATAGATCTAGTGAAGCAACTGCTCGCACATCTATGCACAGAGTCACACACCTCCCAGCCACCCACACACACACACTCACTCCTCCATACAAATACTTGGGCAACCAATCAATAACCCATATAGTTACTCATATAGCTACTGATCAACACATGCAGCAGTTTACAGAACAGCAGATATAATGATGCACAAATTAAGACAGTTTAGTCACTAACCCATGCACTCAGTGAGACACATTTAATCACTCTCTCATACAGTCAGTCATGCACCTACTAAATCCTTCATCCAGACACTTATACATCCACTCATTATTCAATATGTAAAACATATTCTAACTTTACAGAAACATACAGTCACTGGATGATGTCATCAGTGATGACATCAGTGATGTCACTGACCATGTCATGAATGATGTAATATGTGACATCATCAGCAGTGGATTGCGGGTGCGCGATATATAGTTAGTGCAACTAACTATATATGCGAATTTCAATGGTTTTGTGTGAGTAAAATAAGGTTTTGTAAATGCTAATCCCTAACTATATATGGTCTATAACATATGGTTTTTTCAGTGAATTTTCAAGGTTTTGTAAATGCTAATTCCTAACTATATATGGTCTATAACCTATGGTTTTTTCAGTGAATATATATATATCCCACTCATTTGTCACCGTCTGGAAACAAGAAAGGCACTCACAGGGCTTACTGCAAATAGGGTTTATTTTTCAAAGCCCATGGACGCAAACATGAAAAAGATGCGTTTCGCCTATGGCTTAGTCTAGTATTTCATAAAAGCCGCCATTAAAACTTTCACTTTTAAACCATTGGTTGTTACACAAGTCACATGATGTTAGTGTGTCAACAAAATCAAGGAGGGACTATGGCGTATCTTATTTGGCTGCCATCTTATCACTGTAAAAAACCAGCCTGAACAATGTTAAACAGTTCAACAGGTATACATTACTAATGTTATTTCTAATAATTACTAGATAACATTATCAAGTAACAGTTATCATGCCGTGTATCGGCAAAACAAAAGTTCCAAGCAGATCTACACGCAACAATCGCGGCAAAAAGTGGAATTAGATAATTTAACGATTATCAATTTAACAACAAGAACCCTAACACAAGCTGAGGAGTATTAAAACTTGGGTTAACTTTTTGTCCCTCTAATATGATGGAATACACACAAACTAAAATCGACCTTTTCAAACTAACAAGGAAGTTCAAACTTTACAAGTTCTTTAAAATGAAACCATCTTTTCAAAAATCCAAGAAACAATCATCGACAACGCTAGTTACTGATGCTTTAGCTGGCGAGGATCTGGCAACATTGCAATTAATGCATGAATTACAAACAGATCACAACATAAATTCATCAGGCAACATTGCAAGTGATGTAGTTGAAAGAACGTGAGGATTAGGTTTAAGTCAAGATAAGGACCAAAGCAATTTTAAACCCAAGTCGCAATTCCTACCCCAAATGTCTCATGATGCTACAGAAGCTGTTAATAAAGACTTATTGAAGTTAAGGACACAACTCAAAAGAACAACATCTAACCTCACTAAAGACCAAAGTGAGGCATTAAAAACTCTTAGTAGTGATGAAACTCTAATCTGTAAACCATCTGACAAAGGCGGTAATATTGTGTTACAAACCAGAATTAATTACAAAATGGAAATATTAAGACAGCTGTCAGACACCCAACTGCTATCAAAAAGTTTTGAAGGAGATTTATCTGGACAGCATTGAAATATACCATGTGATGATTAAAACATGGTTAGATAAATCGATGCTAGATATGAATGAGTACTTATTCCTCAGATGTTTGAACCCAGTAGCGCCAACTTTTTATCATATCCCTAAGATACACAAAAACAGGGAAGCCCCGCCTGGGAGGCCAATTGTTTCCTCTAAAGGGAGTCTTACTGAAAATCTCTCAACTTTAATAGACTCATTTCTCTCTCCTTTGGTGAAAAGTTTACCGGCCTATGTAAGAGACTCACAAGACTTTATGATGCGGATCGAGACACTTGTATGGCAACCTACATATAAGCTGATAGTATTAGATATTACCAGTCTATATACAGTGATACAACATGAACATGGTTTGGAGGCAGTGTCACATTTTTTGCAAAAGAAACCGATGAAATTTGCTGAACATAATCAAATGTTGTTACAATTCACAGAATTTTGTTTAAAAACCAACATTTTTTTGTTTGATAACAACTACTAACACCAGGTATCTGGCACGGCGATGGGCACCTGCTTTTCCCCCAGCTATGCAAACTTGTTCGTAGGCTGGTGGGAGGAGCAGGTGTCCAGGTCGCCAGGTGAGATGCAAATGGATAAGGTCATTGCCTGGTATAGGTATATCGACGATTTATGCATTGTGTGGGATGGATCAAGTGAGGAGGCATCCAACTTTATTAGATGCATGAATAAGAATGTGATCAATTTGGAATTCAGTGGTGACATCAGCACAGACACGGTTAATTACTTAGATCTCCAGATCAGGGTAGTAAATAATTACATACATGTGTCTCTCTTTCGCAAACCCACAGCGGGTAATTCAACCCTCCATGCCTCTAGCAATCATCCACCAGGACTAGTGAGGAGCATCCCTTATGGGGAATTGCTCAGAATGAAGTGGAACAGTACAACAGAGGAGGACTTTGAGAGGGCTGCAAGTGAAAGTATTGATAGATTCCTCAAAAGAGGTTATAATGAGAAATTTCTATCAGATACTCTTAATAGAGTGAGAAAATTAGCTAGGACAAATATCCTGACTAATCAGAAAAAACGATAAAAGTCTAAGGAGAGTGACAACAGTTTCAGATATGCTGAGAATGATTAACAGTACAAACTATGGTGTGATCACTCTCTCACTGTCAAATCAATGCACAGGGTGCGCTATGAGAATGGTTAGAAGTGGTCACTCATTGGAGATCCAATTCAGGTGTGTGGCTTATCCACAGTATCATAACATTATTTTTTAACCTGGTTAAGTTTGAGGTTTGCATGAAATACTATGCTATAGGCATTTATGGATGTTTAGGGAGCGGTCAACTGCATGAAGCTTGGTATTACTATTTACATATAGATGTCTGAGGGAGGGAAAAGAAGTCTATGTGAATGGCGAGGCTTGCACAATAGTACCAGATTACTCCTTAATTTGTAGACACATACAATTGCATGGCTCTTGTATACAAGATGTGCCTAATTTGGACTGAGTTTTGGAAGGTAGTCCGACACCTGCTATCATAACAACGTTTAGTTTACTGGAAACGGGAGCTATTTACTTTGAAACAATGGAGATTGTTGTTCAATGTTAGCAGGCATCGCTTACATGATTACGGTAACTGAGCGTGTGGTTTGATTAAAAAAAAGTTGTGTGAACTCCTCTGCATGAGAAGCTGGATGTTTCTATCTGGCTGTGGATTTCAACATTGAAAGCAGAGTCAACCAAATGAGTCGTATTAGAGCGCTATTGTCTCAAAAAGAGGTCGCTCTTATATCTGGTACAGAAACATTTGTCCTTCATGTAGCAAACACCCGCACAGAAGTGCATGATTTATTAAATACAGACGTGCTCTTGAATTTTGGGAAGTTAATTTAGAGTATCTTTAATGTGTCCTTGACAACGGGGTTACCTTACTTTTTTAAAGTTAGAAGCAGTGGCCTTGTGACTTCTGTAGAAAGTATATTTGGTATCTTTTTGGGATTATTTCATTCGATTTTTTCCAGCATCTTTGGTGGATTGCGCTTAATACTCCCATTGGTTGCGGGTGTGCTTTTATTAATTTGTTTACATAAATATGGATGCACATCCTGCAGCAGATGATAATATGTCCCGGCTGTTGCTGCTTCGCAACCAAATGGTTAGTTATTACAGAGCGCTGCCTTTGGCTACATTGAGTGCAGTTTATGGATTATTGTTTCGATTTCCCTTTTTCACTTGCGTTCAACCTGTGTTCCATTGCCTGAGCTGTGATTTCGACTGGGCCCTGGATTTGTGTCTCTGCAGTACGGTGTCTCCCAACGCGGATTATGACCAGCTGATGAGCTCCTTACTGGTTCATGACGTGCTCTGTTCTGGTGGCGGGATTATGGCCTTAGCAGCGACACATGGAATAATGGGATGTTGGAATGTTTTTGCAGCGGCGCTTTAGTTCTTGACACGCAGTTACATTGAAGATGACCCGAGTTTTCCTCCAATGGTGATAGAGGCTCCGGTTGTTGAGGAACATGTTCATTCCCACTATTGAATTGGATGGCGGAAATGTTTTCAGATGAGAACAATGACTTCCTGTTGGAGGCTGTTGCTACATACTGTGCTTACACGCTGTTGGATTAAGACTCTTTGATTTTTCTACGTATTCTTTATTATTTAGTTACTGCTTTCTATCAAAGAGCGAATAACTTTTTTGGGAAATGTGAACTTGACTCTGCTTTTTAGGCTTGGACTCTGCGTTCCTAATTCGCCCACGTTTATATCACGTGCTTTGATCAAGAAAGGGTGCCGTGGGGCTGAGCGTTGCACTCACACCCTGTTAATTTAGCATGGGTTTATTAGAAGCTTACACACTATTTTTGCTTTCCTGCTCTGCTTTGCACACGACACATACTTGTGATATTGTTTAGAGGCTGAGTATTTTGCTTTATATGAGATTAATTTGGTGTGCTAGATTTGTAAACCGCCTCGCTAGTTTTGTGTGTATAGTGAGAGCATGGAACATCAAGGTTATCTTGAATACTGTGTCTGTTATTCAGAATGATCCTTGCACGTTCGAGCCATAATACATATGGAGCTGTGGCCACCTCTGATACTTGCGCGTTTCATAATCCATTGTGGAGGCAAAGTTGCACACAGTTGGAGAACATTCGTATATTGACAGTTTATGGAGCACTGAATGTGATCCACTACTGCTGAGTACCAGAGGTATGGGTCTGTCCATGTAATCCTATGAAACTTTCTGTAGTTATAAACTAATCTGCTAGGTAGGGAGGGTGAAATGTAGGTATATTTTAAATCTGTTTACCTTTAGCATTATAGGAGGTTTTTTCCGTTTGTATTTCATAGAATAGTAACAATGCTGACAACCTTGTTTCTGATAATATGTTTAGTTGTATTTTCTAAGGTACTGTGCATGAGATTATGGCGTTAGAAATAAACATTTCAAATTTGCACGTGTCTTTATTCACATCTTGTTTTTGACTGGTGTAACAGTATATTGAAAGAGTGTTTTTGTTATCCACTTTACTTCATGTAATCTAAGTCGCATGTTCTGGGTTGACTAGTCATTGGTGTTTTTTCTCTAGGGCGAAGAACCAATGAGTCACTGATTGCTAGTTTGGTAGGGGGTTTGTGTAGTAAGGTGGGTTTTGGTACACAGTAATTCACTGAGGTCCTAAGTCTTTATGCACAGTTCTGTGTATGAGCAGAATTCCTGGAACAGTAGTTACAACAAAAAGGCTCGATAAAGGGCTTGCACTTTGAATATGAATATAAAATAGAAGAATAGTTGATAATCACAGCCTAGGAATGCAGCAATTAGATGTGTGTATAGGTGGATGATGTGTAGATTGAGTGGAAGATGAAAAACATGAAAAGTAAGAAAGGTTGGAGATACGCAAACTACCCACTGCATTGTCAGTGAAGTGGATCATTGGATTTCCAGGTCATTACACAGATAGGGTGCTGGATTCCACAGTGGGAGCAAGAGAAACTAGTACAACAACTAAGGAAGAAAGCTAGTGCATAAAGTACACACAGTTGGGCAGATTTACAAGGTTGTGGGAAAAATGATGCAAAAGTGGCGCAAGGGGCTTGTAAACCTGCCGCAGTGTGTGGTAGAAAAGACGCAAGAAAGGACAGAAGTGTGCAAATTACCCACTGCTATTCACGGGTAGTAGTTACCAAGAAGGCTGAATAAAGGGCCTGCACTTTGAATTTGAATTAAAGAAGAATAATTGGAAAGCTTAGGCTAGAATGGTAGCACGTAGGTGTGTGTATTTGGGGTTGTTGTGTTGATTGAGTGGAAGATGACTGAGGTGAAAAATTAGAGAGGTTGCAGAGATGCAAACTTTCCATTTCTTTGTAAAGGAAATGGGTGTTTAGTTTTCCAGTGCATATATATATTCACTGAAAAAACCATAGGTTTCAGGCACGTTATAGTTAGGAATTAGCATTTAAAAAATCTTAGAAACTCACTGAAAAAACCATAGGTTTCAGCCACGTTATAGTTAGGAATTAGCATTTAAAAAACCTTAGAAATTCACTGAAAAAACCATAGGTTTCTCCCATGGTATAGTTAGCTGGACATTTCTCTCAAACAAAACCATTGAAATTCTCCCGTTATAGTTAGTTCAGCTAACTATAACTTGCGCGCCCGCAATGCACTGCTGATGACATCACATATTACATCACTCATAACATGGTCAGTGACATCACTTATCACATCACTGATGACATCTCAAATTCCCTGAAAAAACCATAGGTTTCAGGGGTCTGTGACATCACTGATGACATCTCAAATGACATCACTGATGAAATCACTGATGACATCACCAGTGAATGTGGTTTGGTTCGATATTTAAATATGTATTATATATATATATATATATATATATATATATATATATATATATATATATATATTCACAGAAAAAACCATAGGTTTTTAGGCCATATATAGTTAGGAATTTGCATTTACAAAACCTTGAAAATTCACTGAAAAAACCATTGGTTATAGACCATATATAGTTAGGGATTAGCCTTTTCAAAACCTTATTTTACTCACACAAAACCATTGAAATTTCATATATAGTTAGTCGCACCCGCAATCCACTGCTGATGATGTCACATATTACATCATTCATGACATGGTTAGTGACATCACTGATGACATCACTGATGACATCTCAAATGACATCACTGATGACATCACTGATGACATCTCAAATGACATCACTGATGACATCACTGATGACAACATCCAGTGACTGTATGTTTCTGTAAAGTTAAAATATGTCTTACATATTGAAGAATGAGTGGATGTACAAGTGTCTGGAAGAAGGATTTAGTAGGTGCATGACTGACTGTATGAGAGAATGATTAAATGTGTCTTACTGAGTGCATGGGTTAGTGACTAAACTGTCTTAATTTGTGCATCATTATGTCTGTTGTTCTACAAACTGCTGCATGTGTTGATCAGTAGCTATATGAGTAACTGTATGGGTTATTCATTGGTTGTCCAAGTATTTGTATGGGAAACTGAGTGTGTGTGTATGGGTGGCTGGGAGGTGTGTGACTCTGTACATAGATGTGTGAGTAGTTGATTCACTATATGTATGGGTTCAAAAGTGCATGTGGAAACAGCTGTATGGGCGGTTGACTGTGCATGAGTGTATTGGTGAGTGAATGGATATCTCAGTGCTACATGTCAAAGTAAGTACATATGTAAAACACAGTACATGTGAGAGTTGACATATATAAATAACTGTGCATAAGAGCCAGTGAATGTGTGAGTGGCTGTATGGATCATTGTGAACATGTATCAGGGATTGTATAAGAGAGTAAATATGTGTTAGTATATGTTTGAATAAGTAAGGTGTGTATAACTGTATAGTTGAGAAAATGGAGGTGTGATTGATTTTTTGCATAACTGACTAGGTGTGTGAGTAACTCCATGGATGAGTGACAGTCTGTGTCTGTCTGTTTACACTGATTGTATCTAAGGTTATATTAGAGTCTGAAGAGGTTCATGGTATTATCACATGAATGATATCATCAGTGATGTGATCAGTCATGTCAAATGAGATGTTATCAGTGATTTTATCAGTGATGTCATTTGAGATGTCATCAGTGATGTCATCAGTGATGTCATTTGAGATGTCATCAGTGATGTCATTTGAGATGTCATCAGTGATGTCATCAGTGATGTCACTAACCATGTCATGAATGATGTAATATGTGACATCATCATCAGTGGATTGCGGGTGCGCGATATATAGTTAGTGCAACTAACTATATATGAAATTTCAATGGTTTTGTGTGAGTAAAATAAGGTTTTGAAAAGGCTAATCCCTAACTATATATGGTCTATAACCAATGGTTTTTTCAGTGAATTTTCAAGGTTTTGTAAATGCAAATTCCTAACTATATATGGCCTAAAACCTATGGTTTTTTCTGTGAATTTCAATGGTTTATTAATAGCAAATATCAAAAGCTGTCAAATGTCAAGTACGTGATAGGTAAAAACTTTTTCGTGTTTATGCACGCTGATGTGCTTTGAACGCTGCCCCCCCCTCCCCTCTTTTCTCTTAGTAGTACTCTCTCTTTGCAGATAGTGAAGGGTAGTTAACGCAGGCCTTTACCCACGTTGTAATCCGTCGTGCCTGCTTGTCTCTCCAGTTGATTGATTGTTATCCAAGCATTTACTGTTTTACAATTGATTCTCTTTGGTTCATTCTCTATTTACAAACAAGCACAAAGTCGCAATACTCTGTTTAGTCTTTGCAGATAGTGAAAAATGGTGAAAAATCGTGTAAAAAAATAAAAGTAATCGAGCAAAATCAGTAGGCCACTAATTGGATCTCTTTTTGACCTCGCTAAAATAGAAATATTAGGAACAACCCTTCATGAGAAATACGAAAATAGTGAGATGAACTGAGCTCCACACCATGAGGGCTGCAAGACAGCTCGGCTCCGTCACCCACCCCGCCCAAAATAACGACAAACCCTATGCAAATATTAAAAATATATACAACACACCAGCAAAGTAACAGGGTAAAACATTTTATTAAATAACTATTTACATAACTATTTTATACTTTTTGTTGCCCGATCCGGCTAGCTCAATCGATCGAGCATGAAACTCATGCGCTCTGATAGCAAGCGTTGCTACTGATGCTATGCAGACCAAAACTGGTTTTCAGTTTGTACATTTTTCTAGATTTTTCCATCCGAGGTTGGTTGAGTTTGTAGAACGATGGCTTCAGATTTTCCACATACGGTGTGGTGGCGCGGACTGGGAGGGGGCGCTTCGCTCCTGCCCCCTCCCCAAGTAAGATTTTCATACGTGAAAGTACGTTAATGGTTTTGGTCCCTGAGTTGCTTCGATGTCACTGCCATTCTCAAATGGCATAAGTTCTGGATGTTGGGTGCCATAGTTCAGAGTTCTGAGCAGCGCTTGTAACACTGTCTGAAGCTTATTTCCACCTACTGCAGCTTCACTATTCTCAAAGTAAGTGAGGGTCGTTTGTGGACCTGACTGCATTTGAAAACAATGTGATATGGTACCTCCCTAAACCGCTTGACGGAGGCCCCCGAGGGGCGGTGTGATGGCACGGACTCGGAGAAGACGCTTGGCTCCGACCCCCTCCCCAAGTCTTATAGCACTGGTGTAGCCTGAGATCGCCCCCGACATAGGCGGCCGGCTCCCGGGGTCCGGCGGAACTTTTTGCCTTTTGATGACTCTTCTAATCTGGACCTTGTCCCAAAATCCGTTTGACCTGAAGACACGCTGTAGTGGGGCGCCCCTTTACCGTTTTAGTTGCCATTCCGCCCGCTTTTGCTACACTGTGCCTCTTCCGCCATTCAGCTGTTTACCGCCCGCTCTTGCGACTACAGCGTCTCGCTCACCATGTAGTTGAGTTGCTCCCGCTCTTGCGATGCAACAATAAGCGACTGCCACAGGACTCTCAAAATGGCGGCCGGCTCTTCAGATTTGGGCGTGGTCCACTAAAATGGCCCTGGGACACCTTGGAACTCGGACGCTTCCCTGATAGGGCTTGGGTCCCATTCTCGAAAGCGTCCCCTCAGCCGTGAAGATTCTACAAAAGTCTTGGGGGCCCCCGACTCCCGCAGGCTTCTGGTGGGGAGCGGCTGCCATGTTTGCTCGTGGAATGGCCACGACGGAGCTACGAGATGGTGGTGCTCTCATGCTGATGCCAGCTTTAGTCTGAAACATCCAGAAACACTGTAGACTACCAATTCGATCAGTTCCGGTAGCGCCCCAACATGACCCGGTAGAGAAGAACTTGCCCTCCCCTCTTTGACTGATGGTTCTTGTTGCCTGTCCCCTCTGTTGTCATTTAACAGAACTTTTTGGACTGCTGAAAGGGGTTGTGTTCCGAACGCTGGTTGGTGGAGACATTTTGACTATATTCTTGACCTACGTTGTCGCGTAATGCGTTATATGACACGCCGCGTTAGCGCACCCGGAAGTGATCCGGGGCGCGGCGCGCAGCGCGTAACGTAAGCATAACAGGTCATGTGACTTGTTAATAAAACTTTTTATTGGTTCATTTTACTTTTGTTATTTTAATAATGAAAAGCTTGGTCATATGACCTAAAAAATACGCTTTTTATTGATTTCGAAATTTTTTTTTTTAAAACATATATGTTATAATGTTCCAGGCTAATGTACTTTCCCGGAAAATTTACAACTGTCCTGCAAGTAAAATATATTCCTTTTTCGAGAAAAAGGGCGTTTCTTCGTCCCATGACGGGGCCGTTGAGTAAAAGAGGCTCGACCTGCTGTCTTACTCGCCGATACGCCTGATTATCAGATTCTTATCGATCACTTTATGTTGCAGGAGTGGAAAACACAACTGCCCTTGACCATTTATCTTTACTGCGTTCCTACGTATTATACCTTTTATCCGTCATGTAATTGGACTGCTTTATTTCACTTGCCTTTTACTGATTCGAAAACAGTGACTAAAAGTAAAAACTTTACCAATGTAAATACTACTACCATGTTTTGTTTTAAAAACCTTTATTGTGAAAATGTCAGTATACAAATACGGGCCTATAACCACGTGGTCCGGCCACGGAGCAAACTGGAAACGTATATGATGAGGAGACATTTACACTGTAGAGGAACGTAACGAGCGGGCCATTAGGTTGCAAGAACTAAGGTGTCTAACAGTTGCGGAATCGGTGGACGTACATTTTGTAATTAAAATACGACAAAGCCACTTACAAAAAAATCATCTAGATATACATTTGCGGGCAAGTACCATGGGTGACGTTAATTCGAACTTTCAATACTACAGTAATCAATAACACATCAGAACTTAATATCAATAGGGATGTCGAAATATTCAATCAATTCTCGTCCCCGCCCGCCATGAGCATCAAAACTGCATTCATATCTCGTGATATCAAGGTTGTTCAACCAGTACACAACAAGGAGTTACGAGTCCCATTTATACCGGCGCCATTTTGGGCGAGGCCGGGCAGGTCCAAGATATAGTCAAAATGTCTCCACCAACCATCGGCCAGACCAGAACCCCTTTCGGCCCTTTATGCTACAAGATGGTGTCTTCCATTCAGAAAATATTGTTGGCAGCATTTTGAAAGAAAAGATAAACAGCCGTTCTCCTAGTGAGTCTCACATTGTTACATTTAGGAAGAATGTTGAAGAGTAGTATGTTGAAAATCTGAAGCCATTTTTCTACAAACTCTCAATCAGCCTTGGATGGAAAAAAAAATCCTGAAGAATGTACAAACTGAAAACCAATTTTTGTCTGTATAGCATCAACAGCAACGCTTGAGTCAGCTTTGTGTGAAGCCTCCATTTTGATTCAATCAATAACGTCCCCCTGCACACATTCAGGGACCTGGTCGTGTCTTCAGGTCAAACGGATTGTGGGACAAGATGCAGAAAGGAAAAGGAAAAAAGTTCCGCCGGACCTCGGGAGCCGGCCGCCTATGTCATGGGCGATCTTTGGCCACACCAGGGCAATAGTGAAGCTGCAGCAGGTGCAAATAAGCTTCAGACAGTCTTACAAGCACTGCTCAGAACTCTCAACTATGGCACTCAACATCCAGGACTTGCCATCCGGATCTTGGCGCCTTGTGCTGGTTCCAACCTATTCACACATCGGTCCACTACTGACATCACCTCATAAGCCAACGGGGCACCCCACGCCGTCTTTCGGCGCAGCATTGTAGGATGGCCACACCAGTGCGGCAATTTGCTGGACACCACCTCGGTGCCATCCGGATCTCGGCGCGTTCGAGTCACTGTACCGCAAGAGTGACCGGAACTCAGCTGGACACACCGTCTTTCGGCGCAGCATTGCTGGACACCACCTCGGTGCCATCCGGATCTCGGCGCGCTGTGCTGCCTTCGGACTACTGTAGCCGCAAGTGCGGACGCAACTCAGTTGGACGGCGAGTGAAAAGATAAGGGGCGCCGCACTGCAGCCGAGGAGCCTCCATATTGGGGGAGACGCACAGCCCCCACTGACTGACGCGACCTTACAGGCCAACGGGGCGCCCCACGCCGACTTTCGGCGCAGCATTGTAGGATAGCCACACCAGTGCAGCAATTTGCTGGACAACAACTCGGTGCCATCCGGATCTCGGCGCGTTGTGCTGCCTTCGGCCTATTCACACATCGGTCCGCTACTGACGCCGCCTCACGTGCCAACGGATTTTCTACGCTTTTTGTAGCCCTATGCCGCATAACAGGTCATGTGACTTGTTTATAAAACTTTTCATTGGTTCATTTTACTTTTGGTTTCCTAATGATGGAAGGCTTGGTCATATGACCTAAAAATAACACTTTTCATTGGTTTAGAACATTTTTTTTCCCAAACGATGAAAGCCCCACCTTGTTTCTGGATGTTTCAGACTGAAGCTGGCGTCCGCATGAGAGCACCACCATCTTGTGGCTCCGTCGTGGTCATTCCGCGAGCAATCATGGCAGCCGCTCCCCACCGGAAGCCTGCAGGAGTCTAGGGCCCCCAAGACTTTTGTAGAATCTTCACGGCTGAGGGGACGCTTTCGAGAATGGAGCCCAAGCCCTAGCAGGCAAGCGTCCGAGTTCCAAGGTGTCCCAGGGCCATTTTAGTGGACCAGGCCCAAATCCGTAGAGCCGTCCGCCATTTTAAGAATCCAATGGCAGCCGCCTATCGCTGCACCGCAAGAGTGGGCGCAACTCAACTACATGGTGAGCGAGACGCTGTAGCCGCAAGAGCGGGCGATAAACAGCTGAATGGAGGATGAGGCACAGTGTAGCAAAAGCGGGCGGAATGGCAACTGAAACGGTAAAGGGGCGCCCCAGTACAGCAGACGAGCCTCCACCTGGGGAGGCCCGTTCACGCCGCCTCCCCCACGCCCCCCCCGGGGCGCCCCACGCCGTTTTTCGGAGCAGCATTGTAGGATACCAAAACCAGTGCGGCAAGTTACTGGACATCACCTGGGTGCCATCCACATCTCAGCGCGTTCTGCTGCCTTGGGACTATTCGCACAACAGACCGCTACTGACGAGGCCTCCCCCCGCACCACCCGGGACGCCCCACGCTGTTTTTCTGAGCTGCATTGTAGGAAACCAAAAACCAGTGCGGCACCCAGGTAACATCACCTGGGTGCCGTCCAGAACTCAGCACGTTGTGCTGCCTTGGGACTATTCGCACAAAAGACAGCTACTGACCATTGTTGCTTCTTTTTGCCAAAAAATGTTTAAATGTATTTACAGTTTTTGTTGCGTTCGATATATTTATAAAGTTAATAAAGTTTTATAATCCTACTTTGTTGGAGTACTATATATTTTTAAAAAATCGGGTGAATGGGGCCTTGAATCGGGTTATTGTCATGTGTGGGCTTTGGAAGTGTGCTGCTACAGGATCGGACATTTCAAACTCAAATGCACGTTCTTTTTCTTACCTTTCCGAAGCATGGAGCGCAATAGCAGGCAGAGAAAGGGTGATGCAAGTGTTGAACACTGCCTGGCCTGGCAAGTTGCTGGCAGTGCCCCCCCCCCCGCCCGCTCCTGAAAGAGGGCACACACACACCGCCGCCCCGAGTACTTCACATATCTTTAAAAGACCATGCGCTTGTTAATGAGTCTTAAATGGTTTATCACCCCTTCTAGAGCCCCTGCATCGGCCCTCTGACGTTTCCTGGAAGAATTAGCACGTAACACAATACCAAGCCCTGTCAGCTGAAACCCCTGAGGAATCGGGTTTTTGCTTGCAGGAATCGGGAGGCGGGAGACTAGCACTGAAATCGGTAGTCTCACGCCTGAATCGGGAGGGTTGGCATGTCTGGATTCTCTGCAGCTGGGGCCATAAACTACATCCGCAGGGCTAGGTGATAGCCTGGGACCGGCCTGGACAATCGGACACAGAGGAAGAGGAGTGTCAGAGGGTGCGGTAGTGAATAGGGTGAAAGGGAGGTGTTGGGCGGGCACAGGGTGTGATTCTCAGGGAAGAGCAGCGCAGATGGGGGGAAGTTTATGGCCCATGCATGAGAGAGAGAGCGGGGGTGACCAGTGCGTGGGGGAGATGCTTGCGAGGGTGGGGAGCCGTGCTGAGAATCGACGGCGTGCAGAGAGTGGGTCTGGTCAAGGCATCTAAAATGGCTGCCGTGCACGACAAAATTGTGCCATTGGAAAAAAGGCAAGATGGCGCATACAATGTTTATCAATAAGGATTAATTTATAACAAAATATTTTATCGCAGTGACAAATTGGCGGTCAACACTTCCTGATTTCCATCGAATCGAACGTTAACAGACGTCACGCAGCAAAAAAAAAAAAAAACGCTCACGCACAGCCGCTGGAAGACATGTATCAACATATATGAGCCTCCTCAGCCACCCTCAGAAAACATAAGGGATCAGGATACGTCTCCCGCACCCCCTTATACCTAGTAATTTAATTAAAACGAAACACAAAATGGCGAATTCCCGTTTCGCTACCAGTTTGCGGCCCAGTTCGCGGCCCGAGAAGCACTTCTACCGTGAAAAATCATTTTTTTTTTATTTTCCCCACGGGACCCTTTAATAACCCCAACATCATTCCTAGGGGGTCAAGAGGGGTCTACCTTGCCTCCTTTCATTAAATTCCCCCTTCGTTTTTCACCTCTTCTTCTCTCTCGATCGTACCGAGAGATAAGATGGCGCACGCACAGCCGCTGGAAGACATATATCAACATATATGAGCCTCCTCAGCCACCCTCAGAAAACATAAGGGATCAGGATACGTCTCCCGCACCCCCTTATACCTAGTAAATTAATTAAAACGAAACACAAAATGGCGAATTCCCGTTTCGCTACCAGTTTGCGGCCCAGTTCGTGGCCCGAGAAGCGCTTCTACCGTGAAAAATCAATTTTTTTTTATTTTCCCCACGGGACCCTTTAATAACCCCAACATCATTCCTAGGGGGTCAAGAAGGGTCTACCTTGCCCCCTTTCATCAAATTCCCCCTTAGTTTTTCACCTCTTCTTCTCTCTCGATCCTACCGAGAGATAAGATGGCGGCCGCTCCGGACTGTTTAGAATGTTGACAGACACCAGAAAGCCAATCAGCTTCGCATCGCAAAGTTCCGTTTCGCGAAAAGTAAGCGGACCGGAGCGCAGCTCGGAGCGCTGTTACAGATATATATCTTTTTTTGAACGTTAATTTCTCAAAATCCACTGAAGCACATATATTGAGACCTAGCAAAGGCACATTGGGCTAACAGTCCCTACAATTTTGCCAAGCTTCGTGCAAATCCATTCAGCCATTCGAGCTAAAAGTGAGGCCAACCGCCCTATGGAAATTAACATGGGAAAAACGCGTTTTGGGACCCCCGTTTTTTTCTCGGCCCCCCCCTTGATGAAACCCCCCCAAATTGTCAGGGGCTGCTCAGAAACAAAATGTTCCATTTTCCTGAAAATTTCAGCCGATTCCGTCCACAAACGTCAAAGTTATTAAACATAGAATTTTCAAAAATCCCATAGGGAAAAAATCCTAACTATATATACCTACTGGCGACAGCCAGTAGGTAATATATATATATATATATATATATATATATATATATATATATATATATATATATATATATATATATATATATATATATATTCACTGAAAAAACCATAGGTTATAGACCATATATAGTTAGGAATTCGCATTTACAAAACCTTATTTTACTCACACAAAACCATTGAAATTCCATATATAGTTAGTTGCACTAACTATATATCGCGCACCCGCAATTCACTTCTGATGATGTCACATATTACATCATTCATGACATGGTCAGTGACATCACTGATGACATCACTGATGACATCTCAAATGACATCACTGATGACATCACTGATGACATCTCATTTGACATTACTGATCACATCACTGATGATATCATTCATGTGATAATACGATGAACCTCTTCAGACTCTAATATAACCTTAGATACAATCAGTGTAAACAGACACTCACAGACTGTCACTCATCCATGGAGTTACTCACACACCTAGTCAGTCATGCAAAGAATCAATCACACCTCCATTTCCTCAACTATACAGTTATACAAACTTTACTTATTCAAACATATACTAACACATATTTACTCTCTTATACAATCCCTGATACAAGTTCACAATGATCCATACAGCCACTCACACATTCACTGGCTCTTATGCACAGTTATTTATATATGTCAACTCTCACATGTACTGTGTTTTACATATGTACTTACTTTGACATGTAGCACTGAGATATCCATTCACTCACCAATACACTCATGCACACAGTCAACCGCCCATACAGCTGTTTCCACATGCACTTTTGAACCCATACATCTAGTGAATCAACTGCTCACACATCTATGCACAGAGTCATACACCTCCCAGCCACCCACACACACACTCAGTCTCCCATACAAATACTTGGGCAACCAATCAATAACCCATATAGTTACTCATATAGCTACTTATCAACACATGCAACAGTTTACAGAACAACAGACATAATTATGCACAAATTAAGACAGTTTAGTCACTAACCCATGCACTCAGTGAGACACATTTAATCACTCACTCATACAGTCAGTCATGCACCTACTAAATCCTTCATCCAGACACTTATACATCCACTCATTCTTCAATATGTAAGACATATTTTAACTTTACAGAAACATACAGTCACTGGATGTGGTCATCAGTGATGTCATCAGTGATGTCATTTGAGATGTCATCAGTGATGTCATCAGTGATGTCACTGACCATGTCATGAATGATGTAATATGTGACATCATCAGCAGTGGATTGCGGGTGCGCGATATATAGTTAGTGCAACTAACTATATATGGAATTTCAATGGTTTTGTGTGAGTAAAATAAGGTTTTGTAAATGCGAATTCCTAACTATATATGGTCTATAACCTATGGTTTTTTCAGTGAATTTTCAAGGTTTTGTAAATGCTAATTCCTAACTATATATGGTCTATAACCTATGGTTTTTTCAGTGAATTTTCAAGGTTTTGTAAATGCTAATTCCTAACTATATATGGTCTATAGCCTATGGTTTTTTCAGTGAATATATATATATACATACATATATAAACATATATCATCTGTATATCTATATAAATACAAACATAAATGCATGCATACATATACTTATATGCATACAGATGCATGTTATTTACATGAAAGTTGAAAAAACACTAATAAAAGCAAAGCTAAAAAGCCACCTCATTACAAACAGAATGGCTTTAACTTAAACGAGGGCGAGATCTATTGCATTTTCAATGCTTGTTTACTTTGGTTCCATCAAGAAGGCATTCAGATGTGTCACACATTTGCCATAAATTCTGAATGTTAGCACTCTAGTTGCACATTAGATCACTGTAGTAAAGCTAATGCTCACCAGTCTGCTGCTGGTATTCAAAGTGCATGTTTCAGTCTGCATGTCAGAATTTTTTAATGAAATTGAAGAGGGTTTGAGAAGTCACTCAAAATGTGCCCTAATTTTTCTTTCTGCAGCACTAATCATAATTCATATGGCAAAATATACCCCCTCATTTTGTTCCTTTTTAAATTAAATGTTTTAAGAGTTACCACTTTATTCCAATCAAGATTGCTTCAGGTGTGCCATACCTTTGTAATAAGTAGGACTGTTAGCGCTCTAGTTGTTCTTTATAACACTCTGGGACATTCTGTCATTGGGCTATACTTGGGCTACATCTGGGTGATATTTGGGCTACATTTGGGCTCTTTTGTCTCTGGTGGCCATTTTGGGAGACTGCATGTCAGAATGTTTTAATGAAATAGAAAAGGATTTGAGAAGTCACTCAAAATGTGCCCTAATTTTTCATTCTGCAGCACTAATCATACTTTCTATTGCATAATATACCCCCTCGTGTTGTTTCTTTATAAATTAAATGTTTTAAGAGTTACCACTTTATTCCAATCAAGATGGCTTCAGGTGTGCCATACCTTTGTAATAAGTAGGACTGTTAGCGCTCTAGTTGTTCTTTAGAACACTCTAGGAGGCTGCAGTAGAACACAAAGGAATCAACTGACAGTCTCTGTCCTTGTTGGATGTACATGTTTTACTGAGAATGTCAGACTTCATTTTCACATGACTGAGAAAGATAATGTGAATTTACAGAAAATATGCTTTCAGTTTAGCTTATAGATCCCCTTCCAAACCACTGTGGGAAAATCATGAGATATTAGTTTTCTTTCAAACAATATTCATGATATCACAGCAGAAGGTTTTTTCACATGGTAAAATCACCTTAGAACCCACCACAATTCCTAAAACGAGTATGGTACCATCAACAAATGATTTATAATGTAACTAAGGTCCTAAAACCCTCTATTAACTACAATGCTTTTTAATGAGGTGCTATCATGTATATTGGTCCCAAGATGGCTGCCAACACTTCTTGGATGAAGTGCTGACAGCCAATCAGATCAGATGTGTGGTTAGGCTCCGCCCAGATATATATCTTTTTTTGAACCTAAATTACTCAAAATCCACTGGAGCACATATATTGAGACCTAGCAAAGGCACATCGGGCTAACAGTCCCTACAATTTTGCCAAGTTTCGTGCAAATCCATTCAGCCGTTCGAGCTAAAAGTGAGGCCAACCGCCCTATGGAAATTAACATGGGAAAAACGCGTTTTGGGACCCCCTTTTTTTCTCTGCCCCCCCTTGATGAACCCCCCCCCCAAATTGTCAGGGGCTGCTCAGAAACAAAATGTTCAATTTTCCTGAAAATTTCAGCCAATTCCGTCCACAAACGCCAAAGTTATTAGACATAGAATTTTCAAAAATCCCATAGAGAAAAAATCCTAACTATATATACCTACTGGCGACCGCCAGTAGGTAATATATATATATATATATATATATATATATATATATATATGTATCAATCTGCATTAAAGAATGAGTGGATATATAAGTGTCTGGATGAAGGATTTAGTAGCACTGTGATTGACTGTCTAAGTGACTAATTTAAAGTGTCTCACTAAATATATGGGATAGTGATTAAACTCTGAATATCTGTTTCACTGTATCTCTTGTGGTGTAAACTACTACATAAGTTGGTTACTAGCTATGTGAAAGTCTATATCAGTATTAATTAGTTAAGTGAGTATGTGTATGGGATAGTGAATGTGTGTGTGGTTGGGTGGGAAGTGTGTGACTGTCCAAAGATGTGTAAAAAGTTGATTTAGTAGGTATATGAGGTTAAGACTGCACATGGAAACACTTGTTTGGGTGAGTGAATCTCTTTATGGGTGTGGTGATGAGTAAATATATTTCTCAATGATACATGTCCAACAAAGTAGAAATATAAAAGGCAGTGTATGTGACAGTTGTTGTTTATAAATAAGTATACATAAGACTCAGTGATTGTATGAGTGACTGTATTGAAAACTGTATACTTGTAATAGTCATTTTATAACATACCAAGTATGAGTTACTATCTATATGAATAGATAAAGTGGTGTTTGTATAAGTGATTAGCTTAGTAAATGTAAGTATGATCAATTGTTTGTATAAGTGAGTAGGATGACTGCATAAGTGAATAGGATGTGTGCTGGTGTGTAATGTAGGTGTATAAGTATATTTAATAATGTTCTATTGATCTTTGTTAGCATGTATGAGTGAATCTATAGGTAAGTATTTAGATGTGTGTGTAGATGTAAGAATCACTGAGTGGGTTATTAGAAACTTGTATTGGTGTATCAATGGTTTCAAATATGGTACTCCATATTTTATAATGAGTGTTGAAAGGTTATACTAGTGTATGATGAGGTGTATCAGATTCTCACGTGGATGATGTCATCAGTGATGTCATCAGTGATGTCACTGACCATGTCATGAATGATGTAATATGTGACATTATCAGCAATGGATTGCGGGCGTGCGAGTTATAGTTAGTAGCACTAACTATGATGGAGGGATTTCAATGGTTTTGTACAAGTGAAATGTCCAGCTAACTATAACACCCCTGAAACCAATGGTTTTTTCAGTGAATTTCTAAGGTTTTTTAAATGCTAATTCCTAACATATCTGAAACCGATGGTTTTTTGAGTGTATTTCAAAGGTTTTTTAAATTCTAATTCCTTACTATAACATGTCTGAAACCTATGGTTTTTTAAGTGAATTTTAAAGGTATTGTAAATGACAATTTTTAATGCATTAATTGTTATATTTATTTGTTTGATACTGATTTACTATATTTTTTAAGCTATTTATTTTTAGATATTTTTTTGTTTAAATTACATTATAATTACATTATACATTACATTACAAAATATACTTTCTCAGAATGAATTACTTTAGTTTAAATTCTTTGCAAATAGGCAATAAACGTTTAAGTACAGTAGTTGCAGTTGTTGCAATGGGCAACACAATTTCAAACACAATGCAACATTGAGCTCAATGTGAATTTCTAGTTAAATGCAATTAGTTACTTTATGGATTAGTTTTCTAACCATAGGACTGCATCCTAGATTCAGTCCTGGGATATCTCCTGTAAACAGCTTTTTGGTTACAGTAGTGATTTTTAAGGAATATTATTGTATTTTAAAAGTTGACACTTAGAAACTTTTTCACATAGAATCACCAATGTTATCCTATGGGAGGAAATTCACTTAGCAGGTAAGTAGTGTTGTCGTTACTTTTTCTTACTCAGTGGTGGATCCTGGACCCAACACTGGTGCATCTCCTGTAAACAGTTGAAATAATGCGTTTAAGTCATACAGGCGATTTTTAAGGAATATTTGTAGTTTGTGAAATTAGACACTTAAAAACTTTTCTGGTAAAAGCCAGACAATGGATTCCTATGAAAGAAAATACAAGTTACTGGTAAGTACGGTTAGAATTACTTTTCAGGGTTAGTGCTGAGCTAAAAGATGCAGCACTGGGTTCTCTCCTAATAACAGGTGAGTAAATCGCAATTCGTTGTGCGGATGTTTTTAGGTGAATATTTTAAAGTTCCAAAACTCCACACTTAGAAACTTTTTCAGTAAAAAGCAGGCAATGATATCCTGTGGAAGGAACTTCAAGTTACTGGTAAGTACGGTTAGAGTTACTTTTCAGGATCAGTACTGGGCTCAAAGATGCAGCACTGAAGTCTCTCCTGATAACAAGTGAGTAAATCGGAATTCGTAGTTCGGCTGATTTTATAGGAATATGTTAAAGTTCCAAAACTCCACATTTAGAAGAATTTCCAAGTGAATGCAGTCAATGTTAGCCTATGGAAGGAAAATCACTTAGCAGGTAAGTAGTGTTGTTGTTACTTTTTCTTAGTGGTGGATCCTGGATCCAGCATTGGTTCATCTCCTGTAAACAGTTGAAAAAATGCGTTTAAGTCATTTACAGCAATTTTTAAGGAATATTTGTAGTTTGTGAAAATAGACACTTAGAAACTTTTCTGGTGAAAACCAGATAATGAATTCCTATGGAAGGATATTCAAGTTACTGGTAAGTACGATTAGAATTACTTTTCAGGGTCAGTGCTGGACTAAAAGATGCAGCACTGGGTTCTCTCCTGATAACAGGAGAGTAAATCGGAATTCGTAGTTCGGATGATTTTGGGTGAATATTTTAAAGTTCCAAAACTCCACACTTAGAAGAATTTTCAAGTGAAACCAGCTAATGTTAGCCTATGGAAGGAAATCCTAGTTACTGGTAAGTATGGTTAGAATTACTTTTCAGGATCAGTACTGGTCTCAAAGATGCAGCACTGAGTTATCTCCCGATAACAGGTGAGTAAATCAGAATTCGTAGTTCGGCTGATTTTAGAGGAATATTTGTTTGTTTCAAAAATCGACACTTGATATCCTATGGAAGGAAATTCAAGTTACTGGTAAGTATGGTGAGAATTACTTTTCAGGATTAGTACTGGGCTCAAAGATGCAGAACTGAGGTCTCTCCTGATAACGGGTGAGTAAATCGGAATTCGTAGTTCGGCTGATTTTAGAGGAATATTATAAAGTTCCAAACCCCCACTCTTAGTAGAATTTCCAAGTGAAAGCAGTCACTGTTAGCCTATGGAAGGAAATGCAAGTTACTGGTAAGTACGGTTAGAATTAATTTTCAGGATTACTGCTCAAAGATGCAATACTGAGGTCTCTCTGTTGTATAACATTTTAGGACCCTATTGTAATTTTCCCAATCCATGCCCTTATATAGGTATAAATCACCAAATCCTTATATAGACATAAGAATCTTAACCATATTTAGACATAGCTCATGCAGTCCAAATACAGCAGGGCTACTTCCACTAGTTCCGAAAATCTACAACGATTTCTTGGAAAACTCGGCTTCAGAAGCTAGGGACTTCCCCTTGCTCGAATACTGACTTGTCCAAGAACTCATGCAGTTTTCAAAGAACTGAGACTCTTTGATGACCTTCTTATGTCCACTTTTACATCAAACTTGGTACCTTCAAGGTATAATATGCCCACACTTGCCATAGCAAACACACAGTGGTTTGGAGCAGTTCGACTATCTACTTGCCCGACTCGCCCTGCTACTGCAAGTGCCGAAGGAAGCCGACCTTCCAGCAGACGCACTGAGAGAGATGCTGTCTTTTCTCCTCCTGAGAAATCCAGCTCCAGTGTTTTCAAGCTACCCTTGCGGGTCATTGGGAAATCGAGTCCTGAGATTGACCTTCTTCACTAAACCAAGGTACGGAGCTGATTAGACCCTAAGAGAAATCTTGGATAGATTCTTGGCAAAGAATACTAAATTTATGCTACACCTCACTTACTTCTTCCCTCGTACTAAGCGTAGGTTAGGTACACCGGGGTAGGCGTATTTTAGAAGCACCAGTTGAGTACACTTTAGCCTTTGTTATTTATGTATGTATTTATCTATGGTCTAGGAACCATACATTGCTCTTACAGTATTATTTTATTCTACCCTTTATACTAAATGCATTATATTTTGCAATCAGTTTTACGATTGTAGCAGTTCATTTCTTATGCTTGAGAAAGGAGACTGTTCAATAAATCCTTTTATCGAAAACACCGTCTATCTATATCTCTGCACCTCTGGTGAAACGAAGCATGCACGATTGACTGAGTAAAATATCTATCTATTGTTTCCACGAAACTGAAGATCAGTTTTATCTTGGGGAAACAAAGTTGTCATGTTTATGCGGTTACGAGAAGGAGAGTAACCAAACTGCACTCAATTGGGTAGAAGAATCAAAACTTAAACAAATATTCAACTTCAAATAAAAATTACTTAGAGGCGCGTGCACCAGGAAAAAGGCCCTGCAAGCCTTTGTGAATACAACTGAAAAAATCACCAGACAGTTATCTGGGTGACCTGATGAACTGCTATAGTCACTCTATAGAGTGTACATTGTTATAAACATTTTTTTCAGTACAATATAAACAGCATTAAGTAACTGGACACAATTATACAGCCATTAATCGACTTATAGGGGAAAAAAGAAAACGTGTAATCTTCCAGCATTGTTTTAATGCTTTTTTTTATTATATATAAGTAACTCGTGCAGATTGTTATGAATTTCACAACATCCATATTATAGTTGTTCCATAATTACATCATGTTAAAAGTCCCAATTCATTTCAGGCAGTAACATTTGCCCTCCTTCAGGGGAATCTGTGAAAAACAATAGTACACAATATGGTATATGTATCCTTGTACAGCGGAAACAAATGAAGACTAGTAAATGAGGCTTAGGAAGATTCGAAATAAACAAGCAATGTCATCAACTCATAGCAACAAAGGAGGGTAAAGTAAAACGTGGTGAAGAAATACCATATAGCCCAATAAGAACGTGACTAAGTAAGAGGGCACCCATAAGTGAACTGAATTAAAACGGGTGAGAAGGCGAGTGGAAGAACCAGCGAAAAAACGAGTGAAAAAGGCAAGTAAAAAGAATAGGTGAAAAAACTATGAGGCACCTATAAGTGAACTGAATTAAAACGGGTGAGAAGGAGAGTGGAAGAACCAGCGAAAAAATGAGTGAAAAAGGCAAGTGAAAAGAATAGGTGAAAAAACTATGAGTGCAAGGGCAAGTGGAAATGGTGTTCGTGAACCTTACCAGCTCGAATGGAGAACTCAAATAATCGAAGGTTCAGGAGAAATAAACTGCGTTGTGGCGCGTATCTAGCCTATTAGGCGTTTAGAGAAGTTGACTGCAGAAAAGATGGTAAGAACCACAGTCAATAGGAGAAAGCCAACAGTGTCAGTTGAAAAAAGAGCAGTGTGTGAAAAACTTACCAAACGCTAAAATGAATTAGCTGAATGGCAGAATCGCAGGTAAAACGGGAATATAAGGCAATCTGGAAAACAAACAAAGCGAAAAACGAAAGTTTCTAGTGGCTTAACGGCAAAACTTACTCTGTGTTAAGCGAGAATAAGCGGGACGCACTCACTAGTGTAAAGTTGGACCAATACACCAAAACTTCACCAGCTGCCACCAAACGGGTCACAATGGATTAACGCGAGTGGTGTGCTTACTCTATATTTAGATGGTAATAAACAGAGAAAGCGGGCTACGATGGAGTGAGGTATCGAGGCGGCCATCTTAGAGTGGGTGGTGAAGAAACAAGGCTAGAGAAAAGGGACTTCAATGACAATCGCATTGTAATTCAGCATGTAATTTACAGTAAATATACGAGCACATCAGGGATAGCCCAGCTAGAACAATTGAAGTTGATAAAGATGACATTAGGTATATGGAAGAAGTATATACAAATATTTACAGAGATGTATACATAGTCAATAGTACATATCAATCGGGCACATCAGAGGTAGCCCAGCTAGAACAAGCAAAGTTGATAAAGATGACATTAAGTATGGATAGAGTATTATCAAGGATATACAAAAATGTTTACATAGTCAATAGTGCATATCAATCAAGTGATTACATTTCCAAAGATAGCATTTCTAAAAGGAAACGGCTAAGGAATAGCCCTATCTAGATGTTCGACAGCATGAGTAAACTAAATGAGTACATGAAGTGCAGTATCATAGGAAGCAAGCTAAATCAAATTTGTCATTGAGCCCTAAGGGGGTCAGTGATTGCATGAACCATATCCAATGTGTCTCTCGCTGCGATAAAAATTTACTTGTATCCCGATCAGGACGGTGCTCCATGACCTCAAGTACTCCACATTTCAGTTGAGCGATGTTATGTCTCATCGTACCCCAATGCTGAGCAATAGGTGAACTGACTGTGTTAGTTCTGATGCGACTTTTGTGTTCAGTTATACGGGTGCACAAGGCTCGTTCGGTTTTCCCTACATAGAACAAGTCGCAAGGACATTTAATGAAGAACACCAGATGATGGCTATTGCATGTGGCATTAAATTTCAAAAAGATAGGTTTTCCAGACCTGGGATGATGTATAAGTCTACCAGTAATGACATTGTTGCAGTTTGAGCAGTTCATGCAAGTCATCATACCTTTGAATTGTACAGGAGGTCTTAACGGTTGATTTAAAATTTCTTTCAATTTGCGTGATCGCTTGTAAGCAAAAATGGGAGGTTCGGAGAACATCCCTTTAAAATCGGGTTCTGATCGTAAGAGAGCCCACCTCTCTAGTATAATTGACTTAAACATTTTAGATTGGGTAGAATACGTGGAGACAAAGACTTCTCTATGTGGAGAATTTGACTTAACAACTTTTTTTAGTAGGTCTTCGCGTTTGAGAGCAGAAGCCCTGGTTGCTGCCTGTTCTATCACAGTAGTGGGGTAGCCTCTTTGTATGTATTTATGCTTAAGAGTGTCAATAGTCTGCATGTCAGTGAGCTGAGTGGAGTTTATGCGTTTAGCACGCAAGAATTGCGAGAATGGTAGGTGGCGTTTAAGTGACCAGGGATGAAAGCTCCGATAAGCCAGAGCGTTATTGCGATCAGTCTTTTTTTACAAATACTGAAGTCTCGATATTGCCATCAGTTAAAGTGATCAAAACAATCAAAAAATGGGATGTTGACTGCTTCTATTTGATGAGTTAATTGGATGCGTGTATTAATGGTATTGAGATCATGAATGTTATGTTCAAGTTCAGAACGTGACCCGCGCCATATAATAAAAATATCATCTATATAGCACTTGAACTCTATTAGATGTTCAGTCCAGTAGTTTAGACAAAATGTGTTCGTCCTCATATTTCATCATGAAGATGTTGGCATAGCTGGGGGCTCCAGAAAAACCCATGGATGTACTATTGGACTGGAGAAAGAAACGGCCCTTCCATTGGAAGTAACTATGGAACAAACAAAAGTGTAGTAAAACACGATGATGTTGTAATTTTTTCTTAATAGTGCCCATTCTATGGCCTCTATGCCCTCGAGGTGAGGAATGGAAGTGTACAGTGAAACAACGTCTACTGTCCATAACCAAACATCTTCATCAGTTGGTATGTGAACATTGTTCAAGATGTTAAGTAGATGTGTTGTCTCTTGGACGTATGTTGAGCTGGATTGAACAATTGGCTGCAAAAATGTATCTAGATAACGTCCCAAGGTGTCATGAAGGGAACCGCACCCTAACACTATTGGTCTCAGGGGGGATCAGTTAGAGATTTATGGATTTTTGGGAGCATATACAGGCTAGGCCTGCGGGGAAATTTCGTGAACAAATAGTCTTTGGGTTTTTGGTTAATCCACTTCATGTCAATAGCCTTAGTCAGAATCACATCTAGAGTTCTTAGAAAATCATTGGTGGGGTCATTCAGTAATGGGAGATATGTAGAGGTGTCTTGTAGCATTACTTCAATTTTAAGATCATATTTAGACTGGTCCATGACCACCAAGGCGCCACCTTTATCCGCTCTTGTGAAATGCAAGGAGGTGTTAGTTTGTAATGAACGTAATGCATCTCTCTCGTTTCTTGAGAGATTAGAGGCGGAGTGAGATATTAGGGGTAAATTAGCAATGTTTTATTTCACTACGGTTTCGAAAAGATCAATAGCCTTGTGTGAAACGGGTGGTATGAAAGTACTTTTCGGTCTAAACTCCTGCTATTCAGCTGACTCAAAAGTTGATGAACTAGTCTCAAAACTCGAAAAGAAGTATCATAATCTTAATTTCCTTGTAAATCTGAATAACTCTACTTGAGAATCTAGACTTCTAGCCTGATTGGTAGGGACAAACGAACAACCTTTATTTAACACTGCCATTTGGGTCTGTGTTAACTCTTTAGATGAAATGTTTACAACTAATGTTTCTTTTTTCTGCTTGGTTTTCCCGAATCGATGAACTCTACGCGTTTGGTTGCGATGGGATCTGTAGGCGATTGGTTGGCTGCCGGACTTATAGATAAAAAAGTCTTTGATGTGGTGGAGCTGCCATAAATAGTGTCACTCCCTGGAATTCGAGGTACTTGTGGGCGTGTAATTTGAGTGTCTGTAACTGAAACTACACTTTCTTCGGATGAGGTTGTGCCTGTTTTTTTCTGCCAAGTTCTTTTTTGAGCATACACTTCAGCCCATGAGTAAACCTCGTCTAGCTTGTAATCAATCGTGTTGCGACTAAATTTTCTAACTTTGCGTTTGTGTATGTCTTTAGCATAGGAGTCTAATAGTGTTAATATCTTCAAGGGTAGTTGTCCATGACTCTGATTCGATTAGTTGAGTTAAGGTTGCTTGTAAATCTTTAATTTCGGACTCTAGACCAGTTAAAACCTGAGACAGTTTTTCAACTATTAAAAGAATAAGGTCGAGGGAGCATTTGTTGAGGATGGCATAACATCTCTCCATTAATTTTTTATTCATTTTAAATAGCATCGGTTTAATAGCCAACCATAGCCCTTGAGGGATTCTGCTCGCCCTATGATATTGAATGAGCGTAGTGGCATGCAGACGTTGATTCATTTCACGCCGCATTAGATATTCCAATTGCTTGAGTTGTTGCTGGACTGGACCTGAGGTGACATCAAACTTCCTCACCTCTTTTACAAGTTCATAAATGTCCGCTGCTTCTGCAGTAGAATAAGCTTTGGTTTGTTCTTTGTTTTCTGTCAAATGTACAATATCATCAAAGGATGCCATATTTAAATTACAATTTGTGAATCATGAATGGTGCAAATGATGGCTACGAGGCAGGATTACTTAGAAAATGAGAAGGAGAGCAACCAAACTGCACTCAATTGGGTAGAAGAATCAAAACTTAAACAAATATTCTACTTCAAATCAAAATTTCTTAGAGGCGCGTGCACCAGGAAAAAGGCCCTGCCAGCCTTTGTGAATACAACTGAAAAAATCACCAGACAGTTATCTGGGTGACCTGATGCACTGCAATAGTCACTCTATAGAGTGTACATTGTTATAAAAAAATGTCAGTACAATATAAACAGCATTAAGGGACTGGACACTATTATACAGTCATTAATCGACTTATAGGAAAAAACTGAAAACGTCTAATCTTCCAGCGTTGTTTTAATGCTTTTTTAAATTATTTATAAGTAACTTGTGGAGATTGTTATGAATTTCACAAAATCCAGATTATAGTTGTTCCATAATTACATCATGTTAAAAGTCCCAATGCAATTCGGGCAGTAACATTTGCCCTTCTTCAGGGGTATCTGTGAAAAACAATAGTACACAATATGGTATATGTATCCTTGTACAGCGGAAACAAATGAAGACTAGTAAATGAGGCTTAGGAAGATTCAAAATAAACAAGCGATGTCATCAACTCATAGCAACAAAGGAGGGTAAAGTAAAACTTGGTGAAGAAATACCATATAGCCCAATAAGAACGGCGACTAAGTGAGAGGGCACCCATAAGTGAACTGAATTAAAACGGGTGAGAAGGCGATTGGAAGAACCAGCGAAAAAACTAGTGAAAAAGGCAAGTAAAAAGAATAGGTGAAAAAACTACGAGGCACCTATAAGTGAACTGAATTAAAACGGGTGAGAAGGAGAGTGGAAGAACCAGCGAAAAAACAAGTGAAAAGGGCAACTGAAAAGAATAGGTGAAAGAACTACGAGTGCAAGGGCAAGTGGAAATGGTGTTCGTGAACCTTACCGGCTCGAGTGGAGAACTCGAATATTCGAAGGTTCAGGAGAAATAAACCGCGTTGTGGCACGTATCTACCCTATTAGGCGTTTAGAGAAGTTGACTGAATTAAAGATGTTAAGAACCGCAGTCAATAGGAGAAAGCCAACAGTGTTGGTTAAAAAAAGCACACTAATTTAACGCTAGATACTAGAGTAACTCAGTTGTATTTTTCACAGAGACCCCTTTATCCCGTAAAATACTCCAATAGACGTCTGGAGTGGGTTAAAGGATAAAATATCCGCCTTAAACTGAGTAGGACGAAAAATCCTATTTTATTCGTTTTTGGTTTTGTTCAACGTTGAAGGATACAGTGTTCCAAAATATTGTGCACCTTATCTTTATTTCCTTGAAACTTGCTCTGCAAAGACATTCAACAAAATGTCAAACAGTGACTAAGAAAACAGTAGAGATGCAGTAAATGCAAACCAACCAGGTTTTGACGTTACAGGTTTCCGACATGACGACCCGGATGCTATAAACATCCCGGAAAATGTGCGGAAAACCATAGCTATAAAGCCTATAGAAAATGGCCTATCAGCAAGAGGTGGTAGGGTAATTTTTGTCATAGAGGCACATGAATATCGGCAGACAGAGGTATTCTATTCATGGATTATCTTTCCACAAGCAAATCCAACAACACATGTGTTCCACTTCAATAAAATAGAGGAACCTCTAGTGGAATATGTTCCTTTTGAGCACATTGAAATTACACTAACTTACCAAGAGCATCAGCTCTGGTTTAACGGTGCCCTACAAAATTAAAATCACATTACCAGGCTCGGTCCACTAGGTAGACCAGGAGCAACATGGCCGGTACTAGCCAGCTATACACCACATCCTGACATTGAACAAATGACAGGTCCAGAACTATTAGCTCAGCTAAAACAATTTATTAAAATCCATAGACAGTTAGTACAATATGTCATGCGGACGTTAACAGTCCAGCCTGCTATAAGGATTCCACAGCACGCCCCTCAACAGGGGAACACAAACAAAATTACACCACAGACTATACAATCAGTCATCGGTAAATTACCCACAAAAAGGGAACAAATTCCATTCTGGTTAGGTCAGAAAATTACTCAAATTGAGGTAGTATTTCCCGATAGTACACCTCATGAGAAACACAGGATTCTTACAATCTGTAAAATGTATCTAGATAACGATCGCACCATACCTAGAGGACTGTGACACTTGGGGTACAGTTTTTGCTGCCATCTACACAAAAACGCATGTGTTCTGTCCATGGCGGTAATACCAGACGTCCTGAAACAGATTCAAAATTAATACGAGGCAGAGCCTGCTTTAAATCTGGGTATGAAATTGCTGAAAGATTTCAAACAGGTCTCAGCTATAATATTAGCTAATATCAAAGGTGAAGCATCATCCGTGGCAATCCGCCAAAAACCAAAAGAACTTGATGTAACTGAGCAACCATATGAACTGGCCAGAATAATAGAAAAATCATATGAAGAATTAGGAAGAAATAGTTTGGGAGGGAAACCAGTAAAAGCTGAACTAACAGAAAATCCTGAAAAAGTTTTTATTAAAAACACTCAAACCGCTCCTAAAAAGAAGTGGGAAAATAGTAGACAAACACTTCCTAAAGAGAAGCGTTCTCAAAAGGAGCCCTCTGATAAGAGGTATAACCTCAGAAACAGGGATAATTTGAGAAAACCTGATAGATATCAAGATACTGATACACGTTCCTCTCGTACCTTTCAGACTTCCTCGCAGAAATCCGAAAGAAGAGGACGATCAGAAGACAAGGAATAATGTGTGAAGTCCAAAGACGATAAGCACGTTCCGAAAAATAAGAAAACTCAATTCACCAAAAAGAAGGTAGCAAGTCTTAAAATCAGACATGCAGAGGATCTTGAGGACGAAACCAAAGAACGGGGAGTGGGCCCAGACAATGCTGGACAGCGCAGCAGAGGTTACCATAGCTTGCAAGATCCTGAAGGATCATTTGGGGACAGTGGACCTGAATGAAAGCATTCAGGTTGAAACTGCAGATACCAGGGTTAGTGTACCACATAAGTTATATGAATTAACACTCCGAATAGCGGGGGATATAACTAGGAAAATAAAAGCGTTCTTTTGGGAAAAACTATCTAAGGGTTATGACATCTTTCTTGCTGAAAAAGACTGGACACCTGAATTTGTCAGGGAGTGCCCACATGGCGAAGAGATCATTATGCCAGCCTTCTCAAATCATATTCCTATTCATAAAAAATACACCTATGCCAGACAATGGACTGTGGCCCAGGCTCCAGAGTTACATAAAAATCATGTGGGATGGGATGAGGATTCACCTCACCACAAGATCCAGTTAAAAAATCAACCAACTGCTCAGAAGCAGTATCCAGTTAAATAAGAATCTAAAAAGCAGGTCAGGGAGATCCTAGATCAACTTGAATACCAAGGGGGGATTGAAACATGCAACTCGTCCATGAACAATCTTTTGTTTCCTCTGTCCAAACCAGGCAATACATATCGTCTAGTTTTGGTCTACTCTTTTTTTTGTCCTCATTACCACCATGAATCCAAATGCCAAAGCGGATGAGCCTTCAACCAGCTGTCTCAGTTAATCAAAACTGACAGGGATAGAAGCAGACATAGTGGGGGCCAGACATCCCTCAGCAGTTACGGGCTCCACCGAAAGGCATAAGACCAACCGATTACCTGATCAACGGTAACCTAGATCGGAGTAACAGCCAACACGGGCCGGGCTAGGACCGGGCAACAGCTGTACAGATGGTGTAAGCAAAAGGACACCATAGTAATGTAATCATCGGACCCGGGGAAAAAAATTAAAAACCCCGGCCAGTTCATTGCACCCATGAAAACAGATACCAAAAGGCCCTTTTAATCTGGTTGCCGGACCTAGCCAGGTCCATACGAGAGGTCTGCAAGACGGACGCCTGCCAGTCACTGAAGAAGGGAGGTAAAGGGTCCTTCCATTTCTTGCAGATCTCCCTTCTTGCTAGCAGCACTGCATAGAACACCAAACTTTTGGCTGAGCTCTGTACTCCATCTAGGATCCCAAAAATCACAAGAGGCAAGTCTATGGTAACCAGGGCACCCAATGATGTTGTAAGAGTGTTACTGATCACTTCCCAAAAAGTATATAAGCGGGGGCATTCGAAAAACATATGGGCATCCGATGCGGCCACAAGCCCACACTTGGCACATGCAACTGAATTACCTTCAGTGAATTTAGATAGCCTAAGGGGAGAGTAATATGCTCTATGCAGGGTATAAAGGTGATTGCAGGGTATAAAGGTGATTTCTGCGTAGCCAAGAAGGCTTCACAATGTTCCATAATAGCTCAAATGAAGCAGACCAGAGCTCTTGCAGATTGTGGCCAGTAATTGAAGAGCCCCACAGCGAGTCCGGTAAACTAAAGTCCCCATCCGTTTCCTCAAGTATAAGTTTATACCACTGGGAGATCTCTTTTTTGGCTGGTCCGCTGTTCACTAGATTGGTAATTAGCAGGCTATAGCCTCCAAGAGCAAACTTGTTTCCTCTATGGCATAAAGATTTATAGGCTTGAGTCCAGCTCGCCATTTCAAGTATTTAAACCTTGAAAGGTTGGGGCCGATCTTAGTCTGGAGATGTTCCCATGAAAGCAAGTCCCCTTCAAAAAAGAGGTCTCCCCAAGCTTCCAGGCCTGCCTCTCTCAAGGGTACCGCTAAGCTATCTCCTAGCCAAGCGGGACTTTTAAACTCTTGTTGCAAAACCTTTGCAGTACAAAATGCACACAGTGCAGCACTGATGAATAACATTGTGCGCAAAAAATATAAAACCACATTAGATATTTCAAACGTTTTTTTCTGTTAAAAAATTGCACCCGAAAGCAGGTACTTGACCGCTTTCTCAATTATGGGGACACAGCGTCACTACTGTCGTCTCCCACAGGGATTCAAGAATAGTCCAGGGTTATTTTCAGCCAGAGTAACAGAGTTACTACAAATGTACGATGATGAGGCATTATCTTATGTCGATGACATCTATCTTACAGACGATGAATTCGCCTCTGAAGGGTATAAATTCAACTTTTAAAAATCAAGAATTGCCCACCTCAACGTCCTATTCTTAGGATATGAACTTTCAAGTGAAGGCACAAGCCTGGCAGCAAACTTTTTAGAAAAGTGTGCGCTGCTCCAACCGCATAAAACACTGAAAAACTTACAGTCAGTTCTAGGATTCCTGAATTTCGGAAGAACTTACATTCTAAATTTCGCAGAAGGGGTTAAACCTTTCTACGAATTAATAAAACCTGATTTCAAACCTATTAATTGGACTCAAAAACACACAGAGATTTTGCGTTCAGTGCAAACAGACATGTTGCAACAACACATTTACAGACAAGCGTAAATTAACGCAACCTTGTAATCCGAATCATCCACAGGGAGATGCAGATTCACATACCTAACCTTTAATGAAGGTGAAAAGGTACCAATAGCTTGCAAATCACACTTGTACACACAAGCTGAAATGAAATTCACTTCAACAGAAAAAATTCTGACAGCGGTTCAGACTGCGGTAACAAAAGAAAGAGCCCATGCAAGGGGTAAACGCATTTAAGTCGTTACTCCTGTACCTGTCTTAGAGGCAGGGCCAAAAGCAAGCATTCCAAATGCAAAAGCTCTACATCTGAGATGGATACAATGGGTTAATTCTCTTGCTGCAACAGACGTTGAATACGTTTTTGACCCTTACTTGAAGACACAAGAATTTCTCCAATACGAACAAGATGTCCTCTGCCCACTGAAATTCTGCCTCTAGAACACTACGGCTGTATAATATATACAGACGGGTCAGTACAGCCCGTAATTGGGGGTAAACAAGCTTATGGTGCTGCGTGCGCGATTGTTAAAGGTCGGTGTCGCGATGGTAAATTCAGACCTATGGTAACAAAAACTCAATCCCTAGGAGACTGTACAGCTCAGCGAGCTGAACTACAGGCTTTCAAGATGGCGCTTGAAAATACCGATCGCGAATAGTGTGCAATTCGTATTACTGCGTCCAGTCTTATAATGAATATCTGCAGAACTGGGTTCAAAATGGTTTTAAAGATGCAAAAGGTGGCACAATCAATCATAAAATGCTTTGGGAACAAGTAGTTCTTTTACAGAAAGAACTCCAAAAATCTCACATGATCCATACACTGAGTCATCAGCGTGATGGCGTTCACGTTGAAGGGAATTCATTGGCTGATGAAGCTGTGAAGGCAGCTGTGCAAACGGCTTCCGTAGCTGCAATCACTCGTTCAAAAACAAAAATAGACAGCGAAATAATGCAAGCTGCCACAGCTTCAATAAAAGACATTGGTAAATCACTTCCAAAAGGCTTTCCACTCAAGTACTCATATATAACTGATGCAAATAATGTTCCGTTTGCTTGAATCCCTGAATTGGGGGATAGAGTAATCCCAAACATGGAACACAGGGTAGGACTAATCTTAGCAGCACATGAAGGGCTCGCCTCTACACACGCAGGTGTTTCCCCCACAGTTTCATTATTAAAACAAAGATACTGGTGGCCACGCATGAGGAAACAAACCAGAAATTATGTTTTGAAATGTGAAATCTGCCAAAAAATTCAAGTTTCTACAGTGAAACATCCTGCGCAGACGCCCCTGTTGATTTCAGATAAACCATTAGCATGTGTTTATCTGGACCACTGTGGTCCCCTACAAAGGGATGGTAACAATAAATATATCATGGTTGCAGTGGATTCATGCTCAAGATTCATTCGGATGTGGCCTCAGGGCTCGGCTGACGCCCGAACTGTTATAAAAGATTTGCGAGTCTTTATCGGCACATACGCAATCGGCACGCTACACTCTGACCAAGGTCCTGTGTTTAGCTCCAAAGGTTACAAGGATGCCATGGCCAGCTTGGGCATTGCATTGCTGTTTACGAGTTCATTCCATCCTGAGGGAAATTCGGTTGTGGATAGAAAAAACCGTGGCATAAAGCAATCTATAACAGCTAGGGTATTAGGTTCGGGTGACGGGTGGGTCAAACATCTAATAAGTGTCCAACGTAGTCTTAATAACCTGCCAAGAAACTCTCTGGGTGGAATCACTCCATATGAAATCCTTTTTGGTACTAGAATGATGGTTGAAGACCTCGATCGTCATACTTCAGTGGTGGAACAAAAACCCTTTGATATCAAAGATCATTTGGCTGTTTTACAGGACTTAAATGAAACAAGAAGAAGTCTAAGCAACACCATACAAAAGCCAACGACCACTAAAGAAAAAAACACCTGTCCCACAAAGACCTGTCTGGATTCCAATGATTGGGGATCTGGTCAGAGAGAAAATAGCGGATAAGAAGGAATTTGGGCCTTCTTACAGAAAGCCAGTACCTGTACTAGAAGTCCACGGATCGAGAACAGTGTTACTGCCGCCCCTTGCTGGAAGAAAGTAGAACCGGTCTGTATCAGTTGACCTGGTAAAACCACATCATAAGGCCGATAATAAGTAGTAGGCCCAGTGGACTCCCAAGATGTAGCAGGCGACCGAATCTTACTACTATCAAAAAGGTTCAAACTGAAAGACTCATTACCTTTGAAGAATCTTCAGTGAGAAAAGAAGGACTATGCAACAAAGCCATGGAACTTGTGCCTCTTGAAACCCAAATAACAGTTCATCAAGACACTCCTGTCTACAATGATGTAGCATCTGACTATACCAATATGTCAAGGGAACAAGCAGCTCCAGCGATTTTGAATAATTCGGATGCGATACCAACAATTGATAGAACTGCCTCTGGCTATTTCATCAACTTTGATACGTTTTCTGTGGATCCCAGTGAGCCCAAAACAACGCCAACAAACAAAACTTTCAAGGAACAAGTAACAGAAATTTTTCACCAGCTTGAAAATACATATCTGGTTTCACCAAGGGTTGCATTTTGGATTGTGTTAGGTGTACTTTTTCTCCTAGTATGGCTCATTCTTGTTTTTTAGTTTAGGAAAGCTGATGGATGGAAAATATAGTAAAATGGACACAGCAAGTAAGAACATCATCTTGCTCCTGAAACCACTCAAATCATCTCATCGTGAACAAAGAGACCTGTCATCAGTGAACATCACAGCCGTTCCTCTACCTGCTGGTATAGCTTGGGATATAACTGATTATGACATTTATGGCCCTGTCGAGCTGCTGAAGATTCCACATCAATTTAAGGTTTCCTTGAGTGATTTTGTTTCACCAAGTACATTTTCTGATGATTGGGACTTTGAAACTGTTAATAACATGATGACAGATTTAGAAATGTCAGCAAAATTTGCAAAGCATGAATACTTGGAAGGTTCATCAAATTATGAAGAAATGTATTGTTTTAATCATTTTGGTCATCCTTTTTTGAACAAATCAGCAAACCCGAGAAATGTTTTATCTTATAATCAATGGGAACATTGTCCAACACCTCCAAAAAGTAGCTCTAAAGCATTCTATAGAAAATGTCCATACTTTACATGTTTTCGTGTCACAAATCCAGAAACCTTTTACTTTAAAATGCTAATAAGACAGGCATGAAAAATATGTTAACAAATACTAAACACATTTATTCTTCAGCCTTTTATGCTCAATTATCCACATTAGGCTTTGACTTTTGGAAAGACAACATTGAGACAAAAACTGTCTGGGGAACAAAAGACTGGCAGGTACATTGTTTAGAAGCATTATTCAGAGCCTGCATCATCCCAGAACCAATACTGTTCTTAAATGAAACTATTCAACAGACATCTTGTCTTGGTCTGGCTAAGATAAAAGATTTAAACAAACCGTCAATACCTAAGCCCACACCTGATAGTAATAGAACTACAGATGAGGAGGTAGACGTAATTTATATTTTACAACAAAACAGAAGTAATCCTGAATGGAAAAAATGGTTAATCTGGACCACAGACACGAATAACTGTCAAGACAGATTCCTGAACAAGAAACAAGGGTTTACAGTAACTAGACCAGATCCAAGATATGTCCAGAGACAACATCCAGGGATAATAACATCTTACAGTGTAGGAAAACTGTGCCTTGAGTGTCTACAAAAATCCACACTCCCACATATAAACAACACTTAACTTTACTTAAAAATGACATTGATTTGAGAGAATTCTTACTTGGACCTCGCAAACCACATCATAATCGTTTCATATACGCTGGTATTTACGCTGCTTACAATGAACTATGGAAAGTCACGCAAATGGAAACTGCAGAACGAATACGAGAAATTGATCATAATAATTTAGAGAAAGCTCTCTCTGTGGTTGACAATGGGTTACCAACTCTGTCGTCCAGAATGTATTCTTTGGACAGCATCGTATCCTCTGCCATTGACATAATGGCAAAGGACTTGCTAATGTTACAACATGGCCAGTCTCAATTACGTTCTATAATGCTACTAGGCTGGACGTTACAAAACCTTTGTTCTGGATATGTGCCTTGGCGTCTAATCAACACCACATCATTGTTTACTGTATTTAACCTTACAGATAAATCTCTTTGGCACAGAAGGGAACAGACTATACGCTGCTGAGCAAAGAAAACTGGAGAGATTACCATTGACCGTTTCTAAGAAACCATCAGTAGAATGGATAATACATGGCACCATCACGATACCAGTGATGATTTTCCAGTTTCAGTATTGCTTAAAACACATACTGTGAAAGGCGGTGGGTGACCCAATATACCCTTGCGGGCTCGGGCAGATACTTGGTAATGTAAAAATGCCAGCAAGGGAATTTATTCTGTTAGAATCTATCGCATATAACAGACTTATGTGATGTTAACACCTATTGGTCTGTTCCAACCTAATTGGTATCTGTTTACAGTAATTTGGTCTAACCTTAAGACAGAAGTGGAAATAAATCAAAGAAAAAGTAACACGGGATATTCGTTATCAAAAAGATGATCTTTTTGATAACGACTATTGAAAAGGAATTGAAACAATTATGTGAGAAAGAAGTTATTAAACCCTCTGAGTCCTCTCTGTAGCTTTCTCCATTGGTGGTTGACAGGAAAAGGTGTGATCAACTCAGGGTCTGCGTTGACTTATGAACTCTCAACAAGGAAATTTGGGTTGACTCACATCCACTTGACAAAATCAATGATTTGTTTGCATTCACCAAGGAGGCTAAGTTTTTTTCCAACTTCAACTTAGCCAGTGCATACCACCAGGTGGACTACATCTTGATTCCTGTCACTTGACCACTTTTGTTTCACCTCTGGGTGCCTATCAATATCGCCGTATGAAATGAAATGAAATGAAAAGCCGTTTTATAGAGCGCAACAGTTGCCCTGAGGCGTCCAGGCGCTAAGACTAGAACAGTGTCTTCCAGAAAAACGATCCAGGGGGGATCTGAATTAATTAAACAAAAAGGTCTTGAGCTGTTTACGGAAGCTTGCTAAGTTGGAGTTGCTTCTCAAATGGCATGGAAGAGTGTTCCACAGTTTGGACGCGTTGTAGGCAAAAGAGCGGCCTCCTGATCTGGCTCTGTAGATCCTAGGGACTTTTGCCAAAAAGGCATTTGAGGAACGGAGTGGTTTGTTGGGCTGGTAGGGAAGAATTAGGGCATGATTGATTTCTGGGCCAGTCTTCCAAAAGGCTTGGTGGGCAATGCAGAGTGTCTTAAACTTTATTCGATCCCTGACAGGGAGCCAGTGGAGAGTCCTTAGGCCATGCCTTATCGAGGTTCTGCGTGGAAGTCCCAGCAAAGAGCGGGCTGCACAGTTTTGTGTCCGCTGCAGTTTTTGCAGGCTGTACTCCGGAGCCCCGAGGTACAGTGAGTTGCTGAAGTCAAGGCGAGATTGAATTAAGCCTTGGATCACTATCTGCCTGGCCTCAAATGGGAGAAGAGGAAGGATTTTTTTAATCGACCTGAGGAGACCAAAGCAGACCGCAGAAACCTTAGTTGCCTGGGTATTAAAAGTCAACGATTTGTCCAACCACACTCCCAGACTTTTTATGTTATCTCTGGGAGTGGGAGGAGCGCCCATGCTCGAAGGCCATAGCAGTTCTAAGGTGGTGGGGGCTGCAGGGCCTAGGAGCATGAGCTCCGTTTTATCGTCGTTGAGTTTCAGGCAAGACATGGTCATCCAGCTCTTGACCTCCTCCAGGCACATCGCTAGGTTGGATTGTGGTTGGCAGTTGTTCCCCTGCACAAGGGAGACCACTAGCTGAGTATCATCCGCATAGGTAATGATGTTGATACCATGCGGACGAACGATCTCAGCCAGTGGCCTCATATACGCATTGAAAAGTGTAGGGCTCAACGAGGAGCCCTGCGGCACCCCGCATCCCAGCGGTCTGCTTGAAGAGACGGTCGAGCGTTCAAACACCTGAAAGGTGCGGTCACTCAAAAAGGACCTAAACCAACCCAGGGCTTCTCCTGAAATTCCCAGATCGGATAGGCGATTCAAGAGGATTTTATGGTTTACCGTGTCAAAGGCAGCGCTCAGATCGAGGAGGATCACTGCCACTGATCCACCCCGATCCAAAATCCGCCTAGCCTCTTCTGTCACTGCCAACAGGGCAGTCTCCGTCCCATGTTTAGGGCGGAAGCCCGTCTGGGAGATGTCAAGCAGATGGTTGTGCTCGAGAAACTCAGTTAGAAGGGTGTTGATATGTTTCTCGAGGATCTTGGCAAACCAGGGAAGCAGTGATATCGGGCGGTAGTTACTCAAATTGCCAGGATCCAGAGTAGGTTTTTTCAGAAGTGCCCGCACCATGGCATGTTTCCAGGCCAATGGCACCAGTCCTGTCTTTATGGAGGAGTTCAGAAGCTCCAAGAGTGTTGGAAGGATGATGTTGTCCGCTTGGACCAGTGCGCTGGGGGGGGCAGGGTCCAGTGGGGAGCCGGATTTAACTTGATGCATCAGGAGTCTGAGCGTATCAAGATTCATGAGAGAGAAATTGGTCAAATAGATCTGAGGAGGATTTCCTGATTTTGTGTCAGGGTCTGAATTAGAAGTGGGAGATTCAGTTGCCGGATCCGGGAAGGAGAGATAAATAGTATTTATTTTATGGAAGAAGAAGTCGACTAATTCATTACAACGAGAGGTTGGATTGTGGTTGCCTGTTGGAGGGGGTGGAATCGTTGTCAGGGTTTTCAGTATCTTGTAGATCTCCTTGGGTTTGGACTTCGCCATCATTATTTTGCCATTGTAAAAGGCAGATTGGGAAGCTTTAATTTCGGATTTGTACGCCCTGATGGCTTCCCGATACGTGGATTTATCTGTCTCTTTGAAAGTCATGCGCCACCTCCTTTCCAATCTCTTACAGACCCGTTTCCTCTCCCTGAGCTCCTCTGAGTACCAAGGTGCAGTTTTTTTCTGTCTTTTTGGGCCCGGTGAGCGCAGAGGAAGAACAATATCCAGAGAGTTGATGATCCAGTCGTCGACTAGGGTGTTATTGACAGAGGGGTCAGTGACAAGAGTGGGTCTAGTGGTGTCAAGAATGTTGGACCAATTGTCTATATGTAACTTCGGCCAGTTACGTACTAGGCATGGAATGGGGATGGAAACGGGGGCATTATAAGTGGTCCAACTAAATGGTACCAAAAAATGATCTGTCCAGGGGAGGTGAGTACTTGTACCCACTATCAGATTTTCACAATTACTGAATATAGGGTCCAAAAGATGTCCCTTATTGTGTGTTGGGTGGGAGACTAGTTGCTCTAGTTGCATTGCCGCTAGGCTTGCTGTGATTTCTGTGGCGGAGGTGTCAGAGATGTTGTCAAAATGGACATTAAAATCTCCAAGCACAGTAAAATTGGAGGGGGCAATGACCAGTTCTGCCACTACAGTAGGAAGTGCTGTTTGGAAGGCTTTGCATGACCCTGGAGGGCGGTAAATAAGGATACCGGTGAAACTAACATTGGGGGAGAATTCAATGGTGAAAGATAAACTTTCACAATCAGAGATGGGCTCCGGGGAGTAGCGACATGCATAGATGTCCTTGAATATAATGGCGACACCACCACCTTTGCCCTTAGGGCGGTCTAAGCGGGCTATTTGATAGCCTGGTGTAAGGGCTTGGACCACATCCGGTTCAGAGCCTTGGGCCAGCCAGGTTTCGGTCATGAACATTGCATCAGGGGCAAGTTCATCCAGCAGTAAAGCTATTTCCATGCTGTGTTTTGGAATAGATCTGCAATTGAGAAGAAACATGCGATAGTCTCTAAAACCGGGTTTAGACGAAGATTTGATAATCTCACTATTACAGAACGGACAGCAATGAGGGGTTTCTAGGGGGTGGAAATGATGCAAGCAGCTTGCTGAGGTGGATGGACGAAGTTGAAGTAGCAGGTCCCCGTTATACATCAACCTATTTGCAGTGAAAGGAGCAGGGGGGGTGGCCCCTGGTCCCGGTCGGGCGCGGACGGGCGCAGACGGGCCCGCCTTTGGCGCGCCTTCGGCGCGCCGCCGGCGCGCCCGCTGCGCCCGCCCGCTGCGCCGGCGGGGAAGAGACTCCATTATATGGGGGCAAGAAATGGGTGGAGCTGCAGTGAAGAGCTAGTGCGCTCACCTCTTTTCCGCCCAAGATGGCGTCTACCCCTGTGCGCGCCTGCGTGAAAGCGGGGTTCTAGCCCCGGTGAGGGAACAGGAAGTAGGTAAAAGAAAAGTAAATGCAAAAGTAATAATCACGATTGCAAATTTTAGATGCAACAGGTTTTAAATTGCGTTTTATTTAAGGATTCAGCCTACCCCCGGCTTCCGCCTCAGGGGACAACAGTTCTAGTAGTGCGAGCAATTTTAAAAGTAACAAGTTTTTAAAAGCGTTATAAAAGATTCAGCCTACCCCCGGCTTCCGCCTCAGGGGACAACAATTCTAGGAATGCGAGCCTGCGCCCGCGCAGTTTAAATACTTCTAAGGGCGGGCTGCAGTGAAGAGCTAGTGCGCTCACCTCTTTTCCGCCCAAGATGGCGTCTACCCCTGTGCGCGCCTGCGTGAAAGCGGGGTTCTAGCCCCGGTGAGGGAACAGGAAGTAGGTAAAAGAAAAGTAAATGCAAAAGTAATAATCACGATTGCAAATTTTAGATGCAACAGGTTTTAAATTGCGTTTTATTTAAGGATTCAGCCTACCCCCGGCTTCCGCCTCAGGGGACAACAGTTCTAGGAGTGCGAGCAATTTTAAAAGTAACAAGTTTTTAAAAGCGTTATAAAAGATTCAGCCTACCCCCGGCTTCCGCCTCAGGGGACAACAATTCTAGCCATTTGGTTTAGAATCAGCGGCATCGGTTTTCCAGAGAGTGATGGGAAATATTCTTAAAGGGGTTAATGGGGTCCTGGTGTTCCAAGATGATTCCACTTTGACCCAGGTGGAGGATGGTGTAGAAAATACCATTGGCTTTGCATCCAGAGTCTTGAGGGCCATCGAATTATAATACTCAGTGATTGAGAAGGAGCTTTTTGCTTGTTCTTGGGCGATTGAAAAGTTTTGCTCATACATTTGGAGAAAATGCTTCTTTCTGCAAACTGATTACAAACCTTTTCTTAACATTTTGGGCGGTTGTATGAGTAAATGTTGTACTCCAAGAGTTTTGAGGATGGTCAGCAAAGTTTTGCAGTATCAATTCGATGTTAAGCACATTTACGGAGCTACGAAAGGTAGAGCAAATGTTCTCTCACGTTTCCCTGCCAAAGATGATGAACATGATGAGATTACTTTTGGGGACCTCATTCATGAAGATTTTTGAGAACTGTCTAGTTGCAGCTATGGAGATTCCAGAATTGAGGTTTTGTTCAGAACATGAGGGGAGGTCTGCTTTTCGTGATGATAATGTTGTCGAAGAGGTTTGTACACTAGTTAGGAACAGGTGGACTAGAGAAAGGGTGGTGTCTCCCATGTTACCGCCACTTTTAAAAGTGGAGAGTGAGATTTCCTTGGAAGATGGATTACTTTTGCTCGGTGATAAGCTCATCCCTCAGCATGTTTTCAGGAGAGGAATTGTTGAGAGGGCCCATGAAGGACATTTAGGCTCCACCCTCACCAAACGTCATGTTCGTGATGCTTTTTGGTGGCCCAATATGGATTCAGAGAGTGATGATGTGGTTGCTAATTGTTGTGTGTGCAGTGCCGCAGACAAGACTCTTAAAGTTGCTGGGCCACCTTTGTTGCCAATTCAGTGTCCGAATGGTCCTTGGGTAAAGCTTGGAGTGGACATCATGGGACCGTATGAGATGCTTACAGGAGGGTCCAAATATGTTTGTTCCTCAAAATGCCTCCAAATGACCGGAGATTAAATTAGTCAGAAAGCCCAACACTAAAAGCATCATTGACTTTTAGAGTGATGTTTGGTCGAGAGAAGGTTTTCCGGAAGTCTTAGTTTCGGACAATGGGAAGCATTTTGTCAGTAATGCATCATCACCACACTCTCCCTATGCAGCCCTCTTCCCCTCTTTTTTTCATACCCAAAAAATCAAAGAACATTTATAGATTACAGGGCACTCAATCGTGTCACCATCAAGAACCCATATCCGTTACCCCTCATCCTAGTGTTGTTGGACCAACTGAAGGGGACAAAGTTTGGGTTGTATATATATCAGGTAATGCCCTTCAGTCTGTGCAATGCTCCTGCTGCATTCCAGTTCTTTATGGACGAGGTACTCAGCGGATTTCTGGATTTGTTCTGTGTAATGTACATAGACGACATCTTGATATATTCTTCTGATCATGCTCACCACATGAAGTACGTCTGTGCTGTGTTAGAAAGACTGCAGATTCATGCCTTATATGCCAAGTTGGAAAAGTGTCTGTTCCATGCCTCCGAAGTGGAATTCCTGGGCTACTTCATCAATGCTAAGGGTATACAGATGGACACCAAGAAGGTCATGGCTATCATCCAGTGGAAACCCCCTTTGAGCCTCAAGTCTCTGGAGATTGTTATCGGCTTTGCTTACTTCTATAGATGCTTTATAACGGAATTCTCTAAGATCATTCAACCGATTACCCACCTGTTGAGAAAGGGAGTGCTCTTTGTGTGGAGTGAAGAAACCGAACATGCCTTTCAGACGCTAAAAGCCTGTTTTACCCCAGCACCCGTGCTAAGACACCCTGATATACAGCTCCCATTCATACTGGAAACGGATGCCTCACACTATACCTTAGGGGGAATTCTGTCACAAAGACATCCAGACACCGGACAGCTGCATCCAGTCGCCTTTTTCTCAAAAAAGCTCACTTCTTATGAAATGAATTACAGCATCATGGATAAGGAGTTGTTGGCCATAAAAATGGTCTGTGAAGAGTGAAGGCATCATCTGTTAGGGGCGAGATTTATGATTGGGATATACACAGATCATAGGAATCTGTTATTCGTGAAAACGGCGAGGGCTCTCACACCTAGCCAGTTACGGTGGTCACTATTCTTTTCAGACTCTTTTCAGTTCTTAAGAGCTTATAGTGGAGCATTGAATTATTTGCCAAATAAATCCCGTCTAGTGGGCACTTCTTCTTTGCCGTACAGAACTCCTCCCTGGTGGGTGCCCTATCTGCTTCCCATACAGCAAGTTCAGGTAGGTCATCAAGGGAGGCATTGTTCCCTCCAGTGGGTTTTATGGCAGCCTCCTCTGGTGCCCCATCTACTTCAGCTAAGAGGTGCTGGCCATTTGTTCAGGCTCCAGACATCCTTGACTCTCAGCCTTGAGAACCTGGTAGTTGCATAAATCCACTCAGGCAACCCCAACATTTCCAGGTGAGATTTAAGCTCCACTTCCTTCCAGGTAGTGTGCTCAGATGATTCCCTAGCAAACATCCACAGGCATGGCAGGGCTCACAGCAACTTCCAGAAAACCTGAGACCCCCTACTCATATTGTACAAGAGTCACTAGGTAGTGACCCTCATGCTTATCAGCTACTACAACCTGGTGGAATGTATTGGTTATGATCTATTCTGGGGCCACCAAGTGACTCCCTACCCCAGTCATACTGGCTTCTGTGTCCCTCAAACCCTCAACTTCTTGCTGATTGATCGTGACCAACTGCCTGTACTTTGCAGTATTTAAAGGCATGTGGGCTTTGGGAGACCATTGCATGTCACTCAGGGATAGTAAGGTAACCTCACTGATTCCCCCCATTCCACCACTGACTGGGACAAACTCCTCCCCAAGCGCCACACTGGGCAACCTTGGTGTGTTTCCTCCAGTAGGAGGCTGTGCCTTCTTAGGGCACTTTGGATCACACTTCTAATGCCCATACTCATAACAATCATAGCACTTGGGAGTTGTACAGTGAAGCTCTTCTTCTCATAGCCATATTGGGAATGAAACCCTTTGCCTTGAGAACAATTGTGGGGGCCTTGAGAGAACTCCTTTTTATCTCTCCCCTCCTTTTTCTGGTGGTAACTCTGAACACTCTTTTTTTGGAGCCCCCCAGATGCCTTCTTTGACACTCTATTGCTGACCCAGATGTCTGCCTTTTCAGCAAGCTTCCTGGGGCCAGTCAGCTTTTGCAATCAACCAGGTGTTGATGCAGCTCTGTAACATAAATATCACGCATGTGCTCCCTCAGAACAAGGTTGTACAGCCCAGTATAATCTTCTACCTTGCTGCCCATCACCCTTCGGTGCCTTGCTGGAATAATCTAGAAAGTCCACATAAGTCTGTGGAACTGCCTCTGAACGTATGCCTCTATATCTTAGGGATTAACTCAAATGTATTAACAAGTATGGCATTCATGTGAGTGTATTATGTCTGGTCTTCTACCTCTAGTGTCAGGAGTGTGTCCCTCACCACCATGGGCATGTACCTCTACAAGCTATTAAAGTGTACTCCTCAGGAACCTTATGCACCCTTAGAGCCAGTTCATATGCAAAGAACCACTTGTCAATGTAATTTCCCACCACATAACTGGTAATCAAATCCTTTGGTATAGTGACTCTTCCTTCTCCAGTGGACACTGCAAGTATGCTGCCGCTATTAATGCTGGAATCAATCTGCTTACAACTTAAATTGAGCTCTCGGAGCCTGAGCTCATGGTAAATCCTTCTTTCATCTATGGCCAGTCTCTTCTCTTCTAAGGCTCTGTTAGCCTCAGCTTTCTTCTTTTTAATTTGGCTAGCTCCAGTGTGAGGTTCCTCTCCTTTTTCATTTCCTTTGGGGTCGGGCACCTGGCAGCCACTCTGCTTCCTGCACCATCCTGGTCATCTAGGGCATCCAGGTGATCTGCTGAGTTGTCGTGGGCCCTCCTGGCAGCTCAGGACCCTGAGTTGGGTCCTCTTTCTCCTCTTGTTGTGCTCCATCCTCCTAATTGTCCTCCACCTCATCCTCCTTTGAGGTGGCCTGTCATCCTTGCACTTTCTCAAAGGACCTCTAGGTTACTTGGAGAACCACTTTGGTAGCCTTCTTGTCTGCTTTCAGTTTCTTTTGTTTGCAGTTTCAGCAGCTAAGGCCTGCTGAGTAGGTAAAAATAACAGGCATCCATGGTGTAAAAAGGAAGTTAGGGCACTTAAATTTAGAAAATGGGGAAAATAGCCAATTGAAAAAATGAGGAAGAATTTGAAAACTCGTAGTGATCTTAAAAGTGGAATTGTAGTGTACAACCAAATCATTGTATGACACTGCACAGACACAAGTCCAGTCTACAGTGCTGACCACTAATGTTAGGGTTCCTGGTTGATGGGGGTACAGGCCCTGGTCAACCAGTAACCACAATCCCAGTCAGGGTAAGTCACAAACACACCCTCAAAGAAACTGTGCTCCCCCTCTGGTAGCTGTTCACAGAGCAGTCAGGCTTAACTTAAGAGGCTGAATGTAAAGTATTTGCACACCCGTTCAAACAGTAAAAAAGTGAAACACCATACAAAAAGATTCAACACCAATGCATAAGAAATAGTTCTTAATTTAATAAATTAAAACAATTCCAAAAAGACAAGCATCCGATGAATACAACCAGAGATATTGAATTTTAGAGAAATACTTGAAAATAGCTCCAAAAAGCACAAAGCACCAACAAGGAATATCTGGTCGCGCTGGACTGGACAAAGTAAAAAATTCAGGCCGACCGCAATGGAGCGCGGGCTGGGTACAGGGACCAGGCTTTACCCGCTGAGCAAAATTACATCAGTCTGGTTTGCTTTGACATTCAAGATGCTGTCATGTGGTCAATGAGGAGGGTTCCGGAAGAATTGAAGAAATGCATTAATGTTGAAGCGATGCATCCAGTGTTGATCCTCTCAGTGGCAGTGATGCACTGGTTCTGATCCACGATGATGCATCGACTTCGATGAGAGCAGAAGCTGTGATGTGGAGTTCTCTGTGTCGCCATTGGAGCTGACTTCGACTGAGATGCGGCGGCTTTGAGTTGTGGAGAGCGTCAGGCAGCAGTGGTTCCAGAGGCAATGCATCGGGTCGAGCCGTGCAGAAGAGGGGATATGCTGATTCTGGTCACTCAGCAGGGGCGATGCACCAGTTCTGGTCCATGCAACTCCGCTGGTTCTACTGCAAATGCATGGGTATGGCTAAAACAAGCACCTTAAGCCCACTTACAAGGGTCCAGGACAGGGGTGGCACCACTTGGCGGGCAGACTCACAGATGGCAGAATCCAGGTCCAGAATCAGGATAGTTGGAAGTCTTTTATGTCCCTGAGACTTCAGATCAGGAGGCCAGCCAACTAACCCTGAGAGTCACTTTTATTTCTGGGGGTCAGCTAATGCAGGTTAAATTCTTTGCAACCAAGCAGCAGGCAGCAGGTCAGCAGAGCAAGAAGTTCTTCCAGAGCAGCAGCCCAGTAGAGTAGCAGTTATTCATTAGCACATCAGTCCTTCTTCCTGCCGAGTAGCCATAGGTCCAGAAGTGTACTGAAGTGGTGGGCTCTGAAGTCCAGTTCTTATATCCAGTGATGCCTTTGAAGTGGGAAAGACTTCAAAGAAGGTTGTTTGAAGTGTACAGATGTCCTCCATTCCTATACTGGCTGCAGACGCACTATAGGGGGGTATGCAGCCCTTTTGTGGGGACAGGACACATCCTATTCTAGTGTAAGTGTGAGGTTGTGTCCAGCTCCTCCCTCCCATCCACCCAGGACAGCTCATCAAGTCACACCTAAACTCCCATTGTGTGTGACTGTCTATCGGAAATACACAAGGCCCTGCTGTCACCCAACACAGACATTTAAACAGACACAGGCTGCAAGCACACAGGGCTAAGAGTAGGAAAACATAAACTTTCTAAAAGTGGCATTTTCAAAACAGTAATGATAACATTTACTTTGCCATTAAAGAGGATTTATCATTACAATTCCAGAGATACCAACCATGACAGATCCACCTCTTCTCTATTAGGAATTACAGCCTATAAAGGGAAATAGGGAATCCCCAATGTTGTCCTATGAGAGGGTTAGGTCTCACAGTAGTGAAAAACGAATTTGGGAGTGTTCCACTACCAGGGCATATACAATGTAAAAGTACATGTCCTACCTAATTACTTATCACCCTGCCCTATGGGCTATCAATGGCCTACCTTAAGGGTGACCTATATGTAATAAAAGGGGGGTTTAAGGCTTGGCAAGTAGTTTTAAAGGGCAGTATAACACTGCATTGAGGCTTCAATGGCAGGATTGGGACACGTTTTAGACTTCTACTTAGGTAGGTTGCACAATAAGTGCTTCAGGCCCACTGGTAGCATTTTATTTACAGATCCGGGGTATATGGTATACCACTCTACAAGGGACTTACAATTAAATTAAATATGCCAATTAGGTACGTCAATCAAACCATGTTTAGGGGAGTGAGCACAAGCACTTTAGCACTGGTTAGCAAGGATAAAGGCCTAGGGCCAAAAAAAACAAATTCAGCAAAATTAGAGGTAAACGGGTAAAAAGTCTGGGGGAAGACCACCCTAATATGGTAGCCAGTAGGTAGTTACAGTTAGGACCAATGTTTCCATAGTAAAAGCATTTTCTGTTTTGCCAATAACCTTGGTGCGGTTTAACGAATCTTCACAACATTTTGAAAACACTTCCCAGTTTTAGTTCAGCTGCTGTGTTGAAAGTTTTGGGGTAATATGGCAGGCAGGGGCAGAGAAAAAGGGGGGGTCCCAAAATGTGTTTTACCCATGATATGTCTCTGGGGATTTTGCATTTTTTGAACATGTTACAGCCCAAACCACTGAACAAAATTACACAAAATTTGGCAGAAAGCTAAATGATGGTCCACAAAGTGTGCTATTTGTGATCTGGTGGAAAATCATTCAGTAGTTTCAGATATATTTAAGGTTAAAAGATATAGATATCTGGGAGCCCACAATCCTAGTGAAAAAATACTGAAATTTGATTGGATGCCAACACTTCAACCAGGAAAGTATAGCAGCCATCTTGAGTCCCACCAACATTTTTTTTTAAAGAAAAGGCTGCAGATTAGAAACTCCTAGGCCTCTGCAAGGTTGTCCCACCGGGATCACGAAGAGCCAAAAAAAGTAGACAATAATGACTGTTGGACCACCGGGACCCAGGGCCAGCTCCTGTAATGTTCCGGGGTACCCACCCCTGGGACATTGCAGTTTTCCATGGCTTGGCAGGAGCCTTACTGCTTCCGCCAAGACATAGCTAACTCTGCTCCATTTCTAGCAAGTGAGAGTATATTAAATGCTTTTGCTTACTAGAAGCGGAGCAGAATTGCTCTGGGACAGAGAGAGCTGCTTGTTCAACAGCTCCCTCTGTCCAAAAGCCTTGCTGGCTCCCACAGGATGTGGGGTGCCGGCAGGGACCACAGGGGACTTGAGACTCACTTCACAATCCCCAACTGTACAAAGTGAGTGCCCTTGGTGAGACTAGGGAACCCACACTATAAGCTGGGCTCCGGTGGATGGGGTCCACGAGGCGGAAATCAGCCTGGGAGTGGGGCAGCGCAGTCACCCTCCCATTATTTTTATTTTTTAAATAAATTAAAGGGCTGGGTAGTGTCCCGGGGGCTGAGATTGGCCTGGGAGGGGTCTACTTGGCCCTCCTCCCATTTACTTTTAAAAAGCATTTAAAAGAAAAGGCTGGGCCCAGGGGATGGAGTCCCTGGGGCCCGTAACAGGCCAGTGAAAGGTGGGCATGCGGCGCCCCTTCCCTAATAATTGAAAATATATTTTTTTTAAAGAACAGCAATTCACCAGAGGTTTCGCCTCCTTTCTGCACCACTCTGCAAATGCGCCTCCTGGTGCACTACTGATTGGGGAATGAATTCCACTTTACTCCTAAATGCCTCAGGACTAAAGCGGACTTCTTCCCCCAACCAGAAGTGCACCAGGAGGTACGTTTGCAGATTGATGGAGAGTGTAAGGCATGGCTCTGACAACCTCTTAGCAATCCAGCTGTGTGGGACTTACTATAGATAACAGGAGGGATATTTGGCCCCCAAATACCCTCAGGAGTAAAGTGGAATTCATCCCTCAACCAGTAGTGTGCCAGGAGGTGTGTTTGCAGAGTGGTGGAAAATGGAGGCGTGGCCTCCGAAGACTTCTCAGCAATCTTGCTGTGAGGGACTTACTGGAGATAATAGAAGGGCTTTTTGACCCCCAACGTCCCAAAGGGGACTTCATTCCCCAACCAGTAGTGCGCCAGGAGGCCTAGTTGCAGAGTGGTGGAGACCGCAGGCATGGCCTCCGAAGACCTCTCAGCAATCGCGCTGTGTGAGACTTACTGGAGGTAACAGGAGGAGTTGTTGGCCCCTAAGGACATCCTTTGGGGCCAACTACCCCTCCTGTTACCTTCAGTAAGTCCCACACTGCGGGATTGCTGGGGGACTTTGTGGCTCTGCCCCTTCCTCCACCACTCTGCAAACAAGCCTCCTGGTGCATTACTAGTTGGGGAGGAAGTCCCCTTGGCTGGGGAGGGGCCTGGTCTGCAGATTCACTGTGAAGTTACAATGTGGCTGCGCTAAACACTACAGTGGATCCACAGCCCCACCGAAAACTCTAACTTAATTGAGCTTTTTTTTAAAGGAGTCAAACAAAGAGTTAAAAAAATTGACCATTTAGAAGAGCTGTATGATTAGTAAGAAAATGAAAGTAGTGTTTCTATTTGTTTGCAGCCTCTGTAACTGTGAAAGCAAAGTTGAAAAGAGTGCGATTAACCCTTTGACCATGGCCAGTATTTCCCTGCAGTGCCGGATAATCCCACGGTTGTGCCGATCGGACGGCTTCTGTGAGGAACTGGAATCGATTTTCGGTCATACAGTATCTATAATCGATATCTCAAGATTAGCATGATGTATCTAAATGTTTTAGCATACGCACGCAAACATTAGCATAAATTCATATTGCAGTATTTTAGATTTGTAGCTTGCACAACTCTCCGCATTTTACACTCTCTTGACTCGACTATCGCCATTTTGTGGCCTTGCTCGAAGCCTTACATTAACAGACCCCGTTCATTCCCTGCACCAAAGTCGTTCTCCTGAGAAATAGCCCAACTGTTGCAGAATTGCTGTTTCAGCTCGTTAGGCCCGTCAAGGTTGTAGGTAGCAGGAGAAGGCCTGATAAGCACATTCTGGGAGGGGTGTGGGGCGGACTGTCTCGAAGCTGGCAGAAGGGAGTCACCCGCTCGACCATGCTAATCTAGGATGAGCTAAACCAAGAGTGCTTTGTGTGACATATATGGCCTTTCCTTTCTGCACCAAACTGTACCAGCTTGTATTTTTCCATCTTGGGCCATGATTCTGCAAATGCAACTGTATATATGTGATGTCCTGACAGTGTGCCAGCAGTCTTCTTAGCGGAACTCGTGGGGTTAGGTCGCAAGGAGCTCCTCTGGCAGAGTTTTGTTTGTTATAATAAATGCTTGGACCTTCTACACTGCCAACCCACTGATTATTGGTAATGGGAAAGGGATTGGTTGTGAATATAACTATAATTGGGAGGTGGTAAATAATTTTCGGTACTTCAGTTGGCGACTCCACCGGGACTCCGCGTTGGGGTCGTCCCTCTGCATTTCAGACAACAAACGGGACATTAAAAGGGGTCCTCTCGATCGGGAGGGTTGCAGAATAGACCAACGAGAATTCGGGGTTTGCTCCGCTCTCCCGATCCTGAGAACCTCAGCTGCTAGTGGCCCCGCGCCGGAGTCCTTCGGGTGTGACCCGAGAACCAGCCACGTTGGCCTTATCAAGAGTTGGCATTGAAGAACGTGCAAACAGACCTGTGTGCACCAGGTGAGTGTTTCGTCTCGTTTTGTGTTGGATTATGTTTTCGAAATTCTTGATTTTGGTACTTGGCATTTGGTGATCTCGGGTCACTGAGAAACTCTGAGAAGGGGGTCTGACGGGGCAACGTTGAAATTGCACGTGCAGATGCCTCTGGTATGATTTGTGCGGGAATACTGGAGATAGAGACTATACGCCTTTTGTGGGAGCTGCAGTTCTCGTTCGGCCGGACTGTTCTCGGGAACACCGACAGTTGAGATTGGGTAGCACTCGGACAGATCTGGAGCGACGCTTGCAAAAGCGGGCTTAGCCATCATAGTTCGGGAGGTGAACCATGAATACTGCCAGATGGCCTGTAGGTTGGTCTGTGGTTTAGAAACCTGTGTAAGCTATCTCCAGGCAGTCTAAGGACAAGACTGTTGTCAGAAGGTGATCTTTGCAGCTTTGGATATTTGGATAAAGGGTTCTCCATAGGTGGGAGTCGACGGGCTCCACCTTCTGTTTGCAAAATATTGGTATTTCTTTAGTTTTGTCGTTTATAAAACTCTGTGTCTTGTTTTATATCCAACTGAAAGTTTGTTTTACAAACGTGAGTATGACTTTGAATGAAAACATGGCCATGCGTATGAGAGAGTTGTGATTGATGAAATTTGATTCTGTTTTGTTGAACAATAATCCTTGATTCCTTTTCAGCTCGAATACAACAAAGATAGGGATATGCCGTACCTTAGTAAATTATGCTTTGGCTGCATACACCGAGAGAGCGTGAGGTTAGATGAAAGTCAGCCGGCCCCTCCGGAAGGCATGCCTAGTCATGATATGTATTGCAAGCACGGTATTGGCCCTCTTCTTTTTAATTCCTTATGGCACAAATATACAAAAGATAATGTGGAACTACAGTGGCCAAAAACTGGATCTTTTGATGAGAAAAAGATTCACTATTTACAAGAGCGTCTCTTTGTTAAACGCAGCCGGCAGGCCATGTTTGACACTCTCAACAAATGGCAGAAAGAGGCAAAGAGAAGACGTATCCGGTCAGAAAAACTCCTCAAGATACAGCAAGGGCAAACTATAACACAGAAAGCTATTGCGCATGACAAGAATAGAACAGAAAAGAGTATTGAGAATGTGGATAGACGGTTTAGGCTGCAAGTGGATAAGAGCTATGTAACGCTGAATGAAACTGAGGACGAGATAGAGGATCACCTAGACAAAAGGCCTCCCCCGCCATATGCCCCGCAGCGCATATATCCTGCGGTCCCCGTTCAAACAACGGCTGCACCACAAGCCTCCGCACCGGAGGAACGAGGTGCCATCACCCCCCAACGTGATGCTGGCGCTCTACTCCCTTCTGCTGGGGACCTGGCATCCCCACGCATGCAATTGAATGTCCCGAGTCCTGTATGGGCATCTCAATCAGCCAGAACCACACCCGGTATGTCAGAGCAAACTCCAAGAGGGGAATCCGGAGGGTTGGAAGGTAAACGGCTACTCACTAGATCATCTGTGGCGTATGGTGAGAAGGAAGTATTAGCAGATCAAGCTGTTAAATGGATGCGGAGTGATGTGTATACCCTGACTGACATATGGAGCACGGTAAAAGATTTGGAACCGGTAATGCAGCAACACGTGGTATTCCAGATGTCCAATTCCCTCATCGGTTCTTGGGAAGTCTGTTTCGACAATGGGAGCGCTCCTCAGATACTGTATGATATTCGAGACTGGACCCATAGATTTAATTTGACACCAGAGGAAGTATACAAAAACTTAGTCACCCTGGTCCAATATCGAGGCAGATTGTTCTTAAAGAGCCCTCTGTGGACTTCACAGCATCCCATGCAAGAGGTACATCCCATTTATCATCCCGCGGTTGCCGAACTACGCGATGATAACCAACAGATCACACGGGCACGGATAGACGCCCGGTTTCAGGAGCAATGGGTATGCTCTCCATGGAAAAGAAGTGAGGTCCTTGCTCTGAAATCCCAACTACCCGACCCCCGAAAGAATCCTCCCGCCTACTATAAAGAACTGACCGAAGCTGCGGCCTCCGCCGTAATGACATTAGCAGATGTCGAGCTATTCTTTGGGCTACTTGTGCCTGTTGATATATGGTGACAGGTGCATGACTCCGATCACGCTGAACTAGGGGGGACATGGGATGAGTTAAGAGGGTGGGACCGGGATCGCAAACCGGGAGACAAACTAAAGAGTGAAAAACCGTCTTTGCCAGCAAAAATTATGGCCTTTATGCACACTTTGATACCGCCGAGGAAGGTTGACTGGGATAAACTGACTGCGTGCCGACAGAAAAAAGATGAAAGCATGTCTGACTTCTTTACTAGGTTCGAAGGAGTCTTCATTGACTTTAGACAGGATTTGGCTACGGAAGGTGGAACTAGGTTGTTCGTGAATAGATTTGTTACGAATTTGGCTTCGGAAATTTCTGCACGATTACAGGCGGCAGAAAGTACCTGGACTACCTCCACCCCTTCTGTAATTTTGAGCATGGCCCAGTACAATGAGCATAGGGACAATGAGAGTAAGGAAAAGGTGGAGAAGAAGGCCAAAGACCTTAAAACACGGGTCTTGCTTCAGCAGGTAGTCCGGGGACAAGGAGGGGGAAGAGGAGTCAGAGGGTCCGTGTCCAGAGGGGCAGGTGCAGGCCGAGGCACGGGCGGGGCTCCGACTGTGGGTTTGAACCAGTGTTCCTATTGTAGAGAGGAGGGGCATTGGAAAGTGCAGTGTCCGTTGTTGCTTGCCCAGAACGGAGCAGTCCGTGGGCGAGGTCGAGGACGAGGCGGCCCAGACCAGAGTGATATGCGCACAGAAGACAGATCAGGCAAGTCTGAGCAGAATCATTTCGATAACCACCAAGGCAAGCAGTACTATCATGATGATTACGAATACGAAGATCAGGATGCATACATACAAGCATAGGACAGCCAGGGACAGAGTAGGGGCCAAGTGTCGATCCCGGTCAATCAAAAGGGACCTTATGTAAAAGGGGAAGTGATGGGGACTTCTGAGAATTTCCTAATTGACACGGGAGCAATGAATAGTTCTGTTGCTCGATCATTGGTTCCAGGGGCGGCTCTGTCCGGGCAAAATAATGTCTCAGTGGGGTTCTCGGGAGTCCCAGTTGTCAGTCCCATCTCCAAACCTCTCCCCTTCTCGATCGGTCCCGCCACTATTTACACTCCTCTTTTGCTGACCTCCCATTGTGGGGAGAACTTGCTGGGCCTGGATATGTTAAAGAAACTTAACGCGACGATACATTGCTCTGCTGACGGGGTTATTTAGCAATACAACCCTACGCTGACCACATGAAACAATGTTTTGCTAAAAATGAACCGCTTCCCCCATAGTTTGATGGCATTCCAGCAGCGCTTTGGGCAACAGGGGATGCTGATGTGGGAAAGTTGAATATTCCCCCGGTTCACATTACGCTGAAACAAGGCGCGAAAATGCCGCGCATCCCGCAGTACAAAATAGCACCCACGGGAGAACGGGCTTTGCTGTCGATTATCCAAGACCTGATCAACAAAGGGGTGGTGGAAGAAACGGCTGCTAATATCTGCAATAGCCCGATTCTCCCGATTTTGAAAATAAATTCTGATTCTGGTGAACAGGGCCATGGCGCTGCTTACCGCTTTGTGATCGACCTTAGAGCCGTTAACAAAATTGTGGTACCACAGTATCCCGTGGTGACAGACATCACCACGATCCTTATGATGATTCCGCCAACTGCCCAGTACTTTTTAGTCATAGACCTCAAAAATGCCTTCTTCAGCATCCCTATCCATCCTGATAGCAGACAGATCGTCAGATTCTCATTATCTGGACGAAGCTTCCGCTTCTGTCGCGCACCTCAAGGCTACACTGAAAGTCCGAGCATATATAGCCAAGCCCTTAAGGCTTTGCTAGACGATCTGGACTTGCCAGAAGGCAATGTCCTTTTGCAGTATGTGAATGACTTGCTCATTGCCTCGGATATGGAAGAAGGCTGGAAAACAGCCACTGTTAAATTGTTGCACCATTTGGCTGCTAAAGGGAGAAAGGTATCATTGTCTAAATTCCAATACTGTCGACAGGAGGTGACCTACCTTGGTCATCTACTATCGAAGGAGGGTAGACGACTAACACCTGAACGTATTACTACTATTTCTAAAATGTCTGTTCCTTGCACGCAACGTGAAGTTCGCGCTTTTCTTGGCATTACCTCTTACTGTCGTCAATGGATACCTAATTTTTCCCTTCTTGCTAAACCTCTGTTGCATCTGACTACTAAGGAAGTGCATGAACCCCTCCCCTGGACGGATGAATGTCAGCACTCTTTTGACTCTTTAAAAATGCTTTATGTTCTGCTCCTGTCTTGGGCACTCCTGACTACCGTAAACCTTTTGTACTATACGTGCATGAGGTCGACGGTTGCTCACTTTCGGTGTTAACGCAGGATTTTGGTGGTAAGCAAAGACCTTGCGCTTATCTGTCAGCCACACTGGATAATGTCGCCAGAGCACTTCCTAGCTGTCTGAGGGCCACAGCAGCTGTTGCAGTGGCGATCCGGCAGTCGGAAGGACTCGTCCTAAATTCCAATCTGACAGTGGTGGTGCTGCATGCTGTGGACACATTACTAAACAAACACAGCATCTTACAAGTGCACGCCTCACTGGATATGAACTGACGTTGTTTGCACCACATATCACAATCACTCGATGTGCAACACTAAATCCTGCCACATTGTTACCACTCCCTCCGAGTGAACTTAGCGATGACACACATGATTGCATTTATCGCACCGAAGAAGAAACTAAGGGCAGGAGTGACCTTACTGACACTCCTCTAGCTGACCCTCAAGGGGAGTTATTTGTGGATGGGTCTTGTTTTAAACTAACAGATGGAACAACAACAGCTGCATATGCAATTACCACTCTGAAGACAGTAGTCAAAACATTCCGAGTACCTCACCGGTCAGCCCAAGCTGCTGAACTTATGGCCTTACTGCAAGCCTGTGAGTTGAGTGAGGGACTCGAAGTAAATATTTACACAGACAGCCAATATGCCTTCGGCATGGCCCATAGCTTTGGGTGGATGTAGAGGGAGCGGGGCTTTCTTACTTCCCATGGTCAGAAAATACAGAACGGTCTCCTGGTTTTGCGGCTGCTAGATGCCCTCACCTTGCCCAAGAAATTAGCCATCATCAAATGCAGTGCGCACAAAGCAATAGTGGATGAGGTGGGGGAGGGAAATGCTTTCGCAGATCAGGTGGCCAAACAGACAGCACAGTCCCCAATGTCGGCTATGTTCGTGAACTCTTCCGCAAGATGGGTGGAGGAATCTGAATTGTTTGATAACACCATGGAAAGTGTGAGAGTATTACAGAAGGAAGCTACACCCGCAGAATTAGAGAGATGGGAAAAGGAGGTAGGAAGACTGGATGAAAAAAATTGTTGGGTTGATCTGACAGAAAAGCAAAGATGGTTACTGCCCAATGCACTAGTACAGGCCGTTGTGACTATGGCCCACGGCCCTGCACACATAGGAGCAAAAGGAATCTGCGGGCTCCTGGACATAGTTTGGAACAACCCTAATATCCAAAGGCCGGCTGTCCGGTTGGTCCAATACTGCATGGTCTGTGTGCAACACAATCCAGGGAAGGGAGAAAGTGTCCTGAGTGGGAATTTTGCACCCCCAACGCTGCCTTTTGAGGTACTCCAAATGGATTACATTCATATGGAGCGTGTCAACAACTTGAAATACGTCCTGGTGGTGGTTTGCGCTTTCAGCAAATGGGTTGAGGCCTACCCCACTAAAGAAAATAGTGCCATGGCCACAGCAAAGGCCCTTCTCAAAGAGTTTGCACCCCGCTTTGGTTTGCCCCGCTTGATCTGGTCGGACAATGGGGGGCACTTCCATGGGGCCCTCGTCAAGCATATCTGTGAGAGCCTACAGTTTAAGCAAAAGTTCCATGCTGCTCGGCATCCGCAATCAGCAGGGCTTGTGGAGAAATACAACGGTATTCTTAAGCTCAAGATGGCCAAAATACAGGAAAGCACAGGATAGAAATGGCCTGACACCTTGCCTCTAGCCCTTATGTCACTACGCGTTACCCCACACTCCAGATCTGGCCTTTCCCCGTATGAAATTATCTTCGGCAGGCCCGCGAACGTATGGGGGTACTCAGGTCACGATCCTTTTCAGACATTGAATATCCTATGTTGATTGATTACCTATATGCTTTGACTAAAGATCTTCGTTCTATTCATCAGCAGGTAGCCTCCGTACTGCAGCCCCTGCCAGAGGGCCCTGGACATCGACTGCAACCCGGCCAGTGGGTTCTGGTCAAGAAGTTTGAACGTGACACCAGTTTGGCTCCAAGGTGGTCCGAGCCACGGCAGATTCTGCTCGCCACCCGGACGGCAGTTAAAGTGGATGGGAGAAAACATTGGATTCATGTCTCCCATCTGAAGAGGCTGCCGCTTCCACTTCCCTATGATCAGCAACGCCAAGGGGGAATTCTGATGCAGGAAACTGAGAGAGCTGCTGCATTCGTACCCTTCTCTGATGCCTGTGAGATTGAACCAAGGCTAGAGGAGGGAGTGACGAGATCAGATTACTTGGTCTCTGCTGAATCTGCAATTGCTTTGAATCCTGTTTTCAGTACCCCGGCAAGCAAAGGTTCTCATGCTCGAAAGGTACCTGGTGTACTATTCTCTGATCAGGCAGTTCCCGGTCATGTGCGATACAACCTGCGGCCAAGGAAAACAAATAACGGTGCCTCAGACCCCACCACTAGGAGATAAGGAAAGACTCGATTGAATAGACAGGGTTTGCTAGCTTGTCGGTCTGAGGTGCTGAGCGAGACACTGGACTGAACACGTTGAGAGGTGGAACTTTGATCACTGTGCTCAGTTCAGCAAGAAGACCAGCTATTGTCAACGGCCAGGTTGCACGACAGAATAAAGTTTGACTACCACTCTTTTGTTTGCTTGAGATGAACGATAGGAGTCTACCTGTGAGGCTCTTACGGGCACAGGGAGAAGAACCCTCTGGCAGGACGGACTGCTAGGCCCGAGCTTATTTTTTGGACTTTTAGCTAGGAATGTACCCTTTTGGCCGTATTGTTTTGGAAGAAGAATTTCCAATTGCACCACGACACGTACCATTCTATGAGCCTATGTTTTCCACATGGACCACGAGGGTCAAAGTAGCATTTGTAGTGGTTATAACTGTTATAATGGCCGTGTTTATGGGATTGTTTGTATACCTAGAACATCAATACCCTTTGCAGAATTTTCTACCGTCCACTGCTGCCCTATCTGAGCATATGCTGTACACTTTGGCACCCCACAAAGAACGACATCGCCAGACTTATGCTAAAAATGTATTTGTTGAAATGCTTCATCAGACACACAGTGTTACCAACACTACTGATTGCTGGGTTTGTGGGCTTCTGCCTTCCGTGGTGCAAAATCATGATCTGTTTCTCTCACTACCCTTGTCCTATCTAGGAAGCTGTGAAGCCTGGTTCAAACTGTTCTCCGCCATATATCGTCACTGGGGTGATAATCGCAGAGATTACGATATAAACAAATATAATATGATTTTAGCATATATTGACGAGCATGGGGGTTTTGACCAAAAAGGAAATGGGGGACGGGGGTCAATAGACCCACAGGCATGTATGAACAGGTATATGGTGGCTAGGAACGATACTTGGTTGCAGGAGGAACTTAGGGCCCGATGTAGGTAAACGCGATTTTCCGAATTCAAAATACCGAGGCGGGCCGAATCGGTATTCTGAAATCGGAAAACGAGATGTAGGGAAAAAAAGCGAATGAATACCGAATCGGTCGGCATCGGTAATGAGAATCGGTACGTTCCGAATCGGCACGGTCCGAATTGGAAAGTACCGAATCGGCTAACAACGAATCGGAAATTACCGATTCGGCTACCACCGAATCGGATAGTCCCGAATCGGCGAATACCGATTCGGTAAAAGCCGATTCGGTAAAATCCGATTCGGCAATCATAGATTCGTAGCCATGAAAACACACCCATGGCGAAAAAGCCCATAGGAATGCATTGAAGGAACCGATTCGGCTTTTACCGAATCGGATAATACCGAATCGGATTTTACCGAATCGGATATTACCGAATCGGTAAAAGCCGATTCGGCAAAAGCCGATTCAGCCAATGAGGTGGCTCCCCCTCCCCCACCCAAACAGGGAGTGGCAACCCTGGCAGGTGCAGCTAATTAAGAAGTTTCTGGAGAGCCAGCCTGAGCTCAACACTCACAGTTAGCAGCAGTGGGAGTAGGAGGTTGCCAACTGAACTGGAGAACATGGCAGAGCAGTCAGAAAGCCAGAAGTCCTCCCAGAAGAGGAAGCCGAAGTTCACCACCACCGAACTTCAGGTGCTGGTCGAGGAGGTGGTGAGGGTGCACCGCCAGCTGTTTGGCAAGCTGTCCCTCAACGTGCCAGACAGCACCAAGAGGAGGATCTGGGCCGACATCGCCCAGAAGGTGAATGCTGCGGGTGTCACCCCCAGGTCCGTAGAAGAACTGAAAAAGAGATTCTATGACATCCGCAGCCTCACAAAAAGGAAGATGGCTGAGATACAGAGGCAGGCTGGACTCACTGGAGGAGGCAGGAACCCGGCGCCACCCCTCACCGAGCTGGAGGACCTGATCTCCAGCACCATTGAGAGGGAGAGTGTCAGTGGAATCGGGACCCTGGACAGCTCTGCGAGAGCTACAGCTACAGGTAAGAAGCATGCGCATCATGACACACCCTACCAGACACCTCCCCATTAGACACAATGCATAGGCAAACCCCAGCACAGTACTGTCACCAACATACAAGAGACAAGCATCATGGTACATGTAGTCAGCAGAAGTTAGCTAAATATGGCAGTGCAGAATCACAAGACAGGAAACAGTGTGACACAGTGTAAGGAGATGCAAGGACATGTGGAATGCTATAATTGTACTGACTGTAATACATCGGCACTCAGTTTACAAATGCTTCTTTGTACCTAGGGGCCCCATCAGGCGGAACAACAGTGACATCAGAGGGAGCAGCACTGTCCGACACTGCAGTCGCAGGGCCGAGCACCAGCCAGGCTGGCCAGGAGGAGGAGGAGGAAGGAGACACCCCAGGGCTAGGTATGGAGGGAGTCCTGGTCATTGACTTCGATGCACTGCACTCCCCAGAAATGGCCAGCACACCCCCCTTGCAGTTCTCCCCAGAGAACTCCCCTACAAGGGACACCATTCCGCCTACACCAGCTCCTGCCACAACCATGGCCTTGCCACCTGTTCAACCTGTCCTGGGAGCAGGGGCTCAGGGACCGGCCAGCTTCACACCCCCACCAGTGGCACCCCAGCCCACTCAGCAGGCCGGAAGCAGCAGTGCCCGGCGCCGTACCATCACCACCACTGCTGCACCAGCACGGGAGGGCAGTGTATTCCTGGGCCTGGAGGGACAGATGGTGAAGATTCAGAGGCAACAGGCAAGATCCACTATGGCCTGCCAACGCCAGCTCCTGCAGCACAACATGCAGATGGGAGAGTTGGTCAAGGGATTCCAGGCCGTCGTGGAATCGAACAAGGAGGTGGCAGCAGGGTTAGGCAGGCTAACCACTGCCATCACCCACTCATCTAGCAGACAGGAGGAGCATGAGCTGGTGCGCAGGCGGGATGCCCGGGTGCTGAACCGCGCCATGGGCCGCCTTGCAGCGGCGACGGCACAACTGTGCCATCGCAGCGCCAACCAGGAATCTGTCCTTAGTCAGCATACGGCTGAGCTCACTAGGGGGATGGCCCGGATCACCACTGCTATGGAGGCCATGATTATTTCAAACACCGCCTTCAATCCTGCCCTGGACCTGGGTGATGCTGGGGACAGCAGCAGCCGCAGCAGCCCGGCCAGCGCTGCGTCTGAGCCACGGAGGATCACCAGGTGCTCCGCTGATGCTGCTGGGCATTCAGAGGGGGCTGAGGGACACCCCAGTGGGTCTGGCAAGCGGGCAAAGAAATAGCCTTGCAAGGGCGGGTGAGGCAACCAGAACCTTGGACTTTATTTTATTTACCATACACCATTTTTTGTTGCACATCAGTGCTGTAACTGTGTTGCAACACTATTAAAATTTGTTTTTTCAAATCAACATTTAGCTGTCTTTGCATCTGTACTCAGTCAGAAATAGTTCCCAGTGATCTCCTCACGTCTGTATCTGCCATCACTTGGCGTACACACCCCAGCTGGCTGTGTCAGTGGCACAGCTTCGTCGTCGTCATGGTCCTCGTAGTCAGACAACTCCACCTCAGTGCCCTTCTTCACCGCAAGGTTGTGTAACATTGCACATACAGCTATGATCTTGCAGCAGGTGATGGGGGTATACTGCCTTGCACCTCCACTCTTGTGCAGGCATCTGAATCTACTTTTCCAGATGCCAAAGGTCCGTTCGACAACATTCCTTGTGCGTATGTGGGCCCGGTTATACCTCCTTTGGCTGGGTGTGGAGGGGTTGAGGTAGGGGGTGAGTATGAATGAGCGGAGGGCATATGCACTGTCGCCTGGAAGAGAAAGGGGTCACATTAGACACATGCATACATGTATTCCACCTACCTACTATGTGTTATGGGGGTCTGATGATGTGTCTCACCTAGGAGGTATCCTTCTCCAAATTCGCCAGCCATCAGCCGTGCATATATGCCGCTCTGTTGGAAAATATAGGAGTCATGGGTACTCCCTGGAAATTTTGCTACCAGGTCTGTGATGGTGCACTTTGCATTGCAGATCACCTGCACGTTGATGGTGTGTGTAGACTTGCTATTGCGGTATATGTATTCGGTGTCCGCTGGTGGGCAAATCGGAATGTGCGTGCCATCTATGCAACCGATGATTTGGGGAAATTGTGCCATCTGGTAGAAGTCAGCTGTGGTTTGTAGCAGTTCTGCGTGGGTTGCAGGGAAAGAGATGTATTGGTCCATCCTGTGTATCATGGCGTCAAGGAATGTGTGGAAGAACCTTGACAGGCTGCTCTGGCTCACCCCTCCTGCTGCTGCTACACCACTTTGATAGCTGCCAGACGCTAGCAGGTGTAGGCTGCATAGCACCTGGATGTGCGCAGGGATGGCGTGTGCCCTTGGGGTGTGGTGGTCCAAGAATGGCTTGAGATCCCTGATGAGCTCAAGTATGGTGTCAGAGTCCAGCCTGTATCTCTGTAGTATCTCTGCCTCTGTGAGCATGAACAGGGTTATCCTCTGTCTGTAGACCTGTTCATTTCTTAGCCATTCCCTCTGTCCTTCCTGCTGTAGCCGTAGCCGCCTCGCAATGACATAGAAAGCTGCCATCCTGCAAGTTGCAATGCATTTTGGGACTGTTTATATGGGTTGGAGTTGGTTACCACCTGATTGCAATCCATGGTAAATACCGAGTGAATTCTACCGATTTTGAGCCGATTTCGGTGTTTCTGTGCCTCCCTACATCTCCCCAACTGTCGGAATCGGGGAATTTCCCGATCGGCGATTCATACGAATCGGCATGTTTTCCGATTCGGCTCATGTCCGAATCGGTCTTTCTACCGATTCGGTACATGGACCGAATCGTGATTTTCCGAATCGGTGTCACTAACGATTCGGTACATGGACCGAATCGGTGATTTTCCGATTCGGTGTCACTAACGATTCGGTACATGGACCGAATCGGTGATTTTCCGATTCGGTGTCACTAACGATTCGGTCAATGGACCGAACCGGTGATTTTCCGATTCGGTGTCACTAACGAATCGGTACATGGACCGAATCGGTCTTTGCATCCGAATCGGTGTTTTTCCGATTCGTTACATATCCGATTTTCGGTATGTACGTATCGGATTCTTTCCCATTCGGTACTCATTCCGATTCGGTTTTCACTCCGATTCTTTATGTTTTTCGTTCCCTACATCTCGATGGCTGTTTACCGATCGGTAAGGGCCAAAAATCGGTATTTTCGGCCGTTACCGATCGGTAACGCCCTACCTACATCGGGCCCTTAATGATTTTAGCCATTTCAATGCTTCTCAATATTTCCAGCTTTTTGTTGCACGAAATGTTACTGGTGACCGTATTGTACCCATTACAATTTTGAATGTTTCCTCCGAATTTTGTGTGCAAGGAATAGGCCGTGTACGGGTTGGAGACAGTATCTGCAATTATACCTATCGTATGAAGAAACGCATTAGTCCACCATTGATTCGCCACCCAATGTGTATTTCGTCTGTGGAGAAAATGCATATACCTGGTTACCACGTAATTGGGCTGGGCACTGTTATTTGTCCTTCTTATACCCATCTGTATACATAGCACCATCTGATTATCACAGGACACACCAGCTACGCCCCGTAAGCACAGCACCCACCGCGCTACCCAATAGACAACGAAGGCAGCTTGTCAAGACCGAAGTCGATCAGACCGACACCTCTTTGCAACAATTCACAGATTTTAGCAAGGGTTTAGTGCCATTCTGGGGACCCATATTCAATAGCAGAGAAATAAGGAGATTGTCCAGGATAGTGGAAAATGTCATTAACATAACAACTGACATCCTAGCCAACCTAACTGTTGAGCTTCAGGCGACCAGGCTCGTTGCGCTCCAAAACCGTATGGTTTTGGACGTTATCTTGGCTGATCGAGGCGGAGCATGCCGCGTGATCGGCATCTCTTGCTGCGTATATATTCCAGACTCCGCCCCCTCCGTTCATCTAGCCATTCAAAAGCTGCATCGCATTGCCTCAGAAATGCATACTGATAATGGGTCCTGGTCACTGTCGGGTTGGTTCTGGGGGCTCCTGTCCACCTGGGGATGGACGCTGTTATTGATTTTGGGCGGAGCAGCCGGTATCATCTTTACCTGCTGCGTCCTGATACAATGTGCTCCTATTGTTCCTCCCGGGTTACTACACTGTGCGTGCCTACCCCAGTCCCTGCGAAACTTCAGATGCTGCAAAAAGAGATTCATGAATTGATGGCCATTAACGAGGAGATTTTTAGAGACTAAAATGCCTGACTTGTATTTAGCTACACCACGCTAAAAGGAGGGTTTGAGGAACTGGAATCGATTTTCGGTCATACAGTATCTATAATCGATATCTCAAGATTAGCATGATGTATCTAAATGTTTTAGCATACGCACGCAAACATTAGCATAAATTCATATTGCAGTATTTTAGATTTGTAGCTTGCACCACTCTCCGCATTTTACACTCTCTTGACTCGACCGATGCCATTTTGTGGCCTCGCTCGAAGCCTTACATTAACAGACCCCGTTCATTTCCTGCACCAAAGTCGTTCTCCTGAAAAATAGCCCAACTGTTGCAGAATTGCTGTTTCAGCTCGTTAGGCCCGTCAAGGTTGTAGGTAGCAGGAGAAGGCCTGATAAGCACATTCCGGTGCGGGCGGACTGTCTCGAAGCTGGCAGAAGGGAGTCACCCGTCCGACCTTGCTAATCTAGGATGAGCTAAACCAAGAGTTCTTTGTGTGCCATATATGGCCTTTCCTTTCTGTACCAAACTGTACCAGCTTGTACTTTTCCATCTTGGGCCATGATTCTGCAAATGCAACTGTATATATGTGATGTCCTGACAGTGTGCCAGCCTTCTTCTTGGCGGACCTCGTGGGGTTAGGTCGCAAGGAGCTCCTCTGGCAGAGTTTTGTTTGTTATAATAAATGCTTGGACCTTCTACACTGCCAACCGACTGATTATTGGTAATGGGAAAGGGATTGGTTGTGAATATAGCTATAATTGGGAGGTGGTAAATAATTTTCGGTACTTCATCTGGCCATCTGACGCAGACGCCCATGTCCGGCGCATGCAAGGGAATAATGGTTGCCTTGTGTGAGAGTGCTCTCCCATTCTTGTACTCATTTTTTTGTGCTTTCTCAAGAGACGTTTGATGACCTGATACTGAGAAAGAAAAATACACACCAACAATCATGTTTAATAGGTATGTTAATTAAGCTGTAGCATGAAAAAATAGTTCATAGAGAAGGAGTGAGTGTGAGTAAGATGGATGAACGTGAGTAGGAAGCTTGCTGCAAAAACCTAAAGGAAATATTAGAATAGAGTATAAGATGAAAAGAAATGTAAACTCTACTGATCAGGAAGTATGAGTAAAAAGTTGTGAAGAAAAACAAAACACAGGTATACACCAGTGAAGGTAGTGACACAAGGAGTGAAATACTAATGTATGCAGTGAAATTTTGAGGTATATTGTTATGTATACAGTTGTGCAATGACATATACACAAATAGCTAGATTAAGATGACCAGGTTCACACTAAAGCTTTTACGAAGACAGCAAGGTTTGGTTAAATATATTTACTTTTCATACCTAATGATATACCTATGTATACAGTAACAGAGCAAAAGATACCGTGATGCAGACATTTACACCATCAGAAGGAAGCTGGTGAGTGCACTAAGTTACTCGGAGAGACATTGATGTATACAGTTAGCTATCTAGCTAAATAGTCAAATGTGAGCTGAGGTACCCAGAGAGAAACTAAAGCGTATAGATGCACTTGCACTGATACTTCTAGATATAGTGAGGAATTAAAGTACACAATTATAGATATAGTAACACACTTATACATAGAGACACAAAGTAATAGGGCAGTAATACAGTTATGACATACAAATAAGTACTGAGATATACAGTGAAAAACCGAATAATAGACCAAGTGAAACAGTAATGTATGTAGTTATACATGTACACACATGAATACTTAGAACAATATATTCAGGGTATCTGCAATACCTATGTATAGGAGAGGTAGATGGATAGACCTTTATATGTGTGTATTGTTCAAAGCAGAGGAAAGAACAAAAAGACAGATTGTTGTTGCATAACCATTTAGAAACTGTAGAGTACAACTATAGAGAAGATATAGACACACTAACAATCTCACTTATGCATACACTCAGGGGCCCTGGGAGACATTAATTCATTCAGTTACACACTAATTGACACACTGATACACTCAGTGACTGACTCAAACACTTAGTTATATACCTACTCAAACACCCTGGGACACATTAGTAAATACACTGAGGCACCCATGTATACAATAATGCACTCACTGACTAATTTACACACTAACCTATACATACAATTACACACTGTGAGACATACTGATACATTCACTGACACAGCAATGTACACAGCGGTTCGTTTGTTGATACACTCACACAGTCACTTATACACACAGTAAGATACTTAGAATATTTTGGTATATACACTTAGACACCTATGCATACCCTAAATCACTGACTGACTTACTTATATACTCACTGATACATACACTGAGACACTCTTCCAGAAACGAATACATACACTGATAGACTCATAAACACAGTGATATATTGAGTGACATTGTGACACACTCACGTATACAGACCCTCAGATATCATGAGAGAGTGATAGATAGAGTGAGATACTTACACTTACACAGACATTGAGATATGCTGTGACACACTGATGCATACAATGAGGCATCTGTGGACACACTGATGCAGTTATTGATTTAGTCACAAACTCTCTGATAAATACAGTGAGACATTCTGGGATAGAGTAATACATACAGTGACACACCCAAGGACACATTAATGAATTCACTGACATACTCAGTTATACTTGGCGTACTCTATTATACATATATCCAAGAGAGGTAGATGGATAGAGAGTTATATCTGTGTACTGTGGACAGTAGAGCAAAAAAATAAAAGGAATGAATGTCTTGTATAACTAATTATAAACCCTAGGCTTAACAATAGTCAGTTAGTTAGTAAATTAGTGATAAAGATATTGTTTATTTTTTTACAGACATTTCATTTTATTTGCCAAAGAAGATTTACAATGCCTGACAAAAGAGAAAGGCAAAAGCAACACAGGAAACAGTATTAAGAACTACAAACTCAGAAAGACAAAATAAAGAGAATACCCAAAGGAAGAAAAAGAGAAGTTGGTAAGAGTACTAAGCATTTTGTCAAAAACATATGTTGTAAAATACAAAATGTGACTACAATCTTGTCTAAAAAGTGAATTTACACATCAAGTGGAAAAAGGCAAGGAAATACATGTTTCTAAGTAGAAATTAGGGACACTTTGTCATGGAGACAAAAACAGTTTAAGGAGTTAAGAGATGAATGTTTCAGTCTATGGTAATAGAAAATTTGCTAAAATGGATGAAGAAGTACAAGAAGAGAAGTGCTGCATTTAAGCAAAAGGAACATATTGAGAGTGTTGTGAAAGCATTTGCTCTGAAGAGAAAGTATTTATATTAATATTGAATAGAATGAGGACACTAGACAAAACAGTGTTGTGTATGAAGAAATGAACTATTAGGAATAGAAAAAGCTTATTAATAGAAGTCATTTTTGGAAAGTTTTTAAAGGTGAATGTAAGGATATCTCTAGTACAGAGCCTTATTTTATTGAAGAAAGCTGTTTGTGAGAGAACACACTTGTGCATGCAGTTGATTTAACTGGTCGTTGTTATGAAGTAAAGGTGGTACTCCAGTTGGAAAAGAGGAAATGGTTCCTAGGAATATAGAGGAAGGGGTAGTTGAAGAGGTGCAAGGAAGTCGTACACAGGCCCTGGTATGCAAATGGAGCAGTAGTACTATTTACAGTATTCGTAAGAAGTCAGTTGATTTATTAAAGGATTTGACTTTCCATCCAAAAGTCTCAAATAGAAAATTGGAATTTTACAAGGATTAGATCCATGCAAACTGAAAAAAATATAATAATTTACATTCATTGGGCATGTCTTTCAAGGATAGTTTGCAGAAGCACCTTTCATCATTTCAGGATGTTAGCTGTTCACCACTCCAAAATACAAATTTAGGTTAGAAGACTTTACTATGCAAAAGCTCCTACCTTATTTTTAAGAGAGATGAATAGAGTTGTATTTTATGATACACTGGGAGAGGTAGAACAAGTTTGTGAAGATATTCAGTTTTGGTTGTTTGCTCCAGAAGGAGAGTCTAGGGGAAATGTATAGTCGGTTACTGGAGGGATAGAAGAACAGGATACAGAAATTAGCACTAAAAACTTTTCACAACAGATTCCAAAGTTTAATGCAGTTTGCTCTTAGAAACCGAACTGTGTTTGTATTTGTTGTCGACGCACTCACTACGAAATGCAAACTCACAATGTTGTGTACTCTAAAGCTGAAAAAGAGAACAATGATAAGTGGCAAGAATTTGGTGCGTATTTATTTATTGAGGAAAGATTTGATTTGTCCACACAGAAAATTAAGTGTAAGTACTATAATAAAATGTCAGCTAGAGCCATATATAATGTTAGAATTGGTGTCTGTTCCAGAAGTATTACATGTTTATGAATCAATTTTAATACAGTGTATACATCCATTTCAAGCCATAGTGCATATGGAGCCAAAGACAGGAAAATGGAAGGAAGAGTTGTGTATGTAACTTTAGATTTTAAGCAGACTATTGAAACTATATGGGTAGATAAATATATTGAAGAACCACTTATTATTTCACTAAATAGCGTAGAGTAGAAAAATATGGCAAGAGTTAGTGGATATTAATAAAGTCATAAAAGCAACATTATACATAGCAAAAAAGAATGTTTACTATGCAAATGTTGATGTTGCTGAAAATATAACTTGAATAGAGTATGAGACATTAGCATCAAGTGGACAGATTGAAAAAGTGGATCAATCCAGATCAGAACAAATTAATGAACACTACAACGTTCATCTCTTGCATTCTAAAGAGATTATTGGTGATGCTCTTGAGCTGTTTCAAATGAAACAAGCAAGAGGAGCGCAGTTGAATGTATGGGGAAAAAGTTTAGAGGATCGCTGTTTTCCCCAACTGTTTCATACTGGAGCAGGATGCCACTATGATGACCATCCTGTACAGATACTAGCAACTGACTACAGCTCAACACAATTAAATTCAGAGGATCCAAGAGTTCGTCAGTGCATTCCGTACATATTCCATCTTCTGTTGGAGAGTGACTTGTCTGGACTTTCATATGCTGTGAATCATATACTGAAGACACGTGCTAATCTGCACAATCTCTCTGCAAGGAAATTTGTTGATAAGGTTCAAGAAAAAGATGAAAACTTAGAATAAAAAGTAAATTAATTTGTTGCCATGCCAAAATATCACCAACGAGCATTGGTATTGGTATTGTATCATTGTATTGTTGTTATGCAGAACTCAAATGCATGCTGAGAAACCAGGGTGTGTCAACTTAGTTTATTACACACAGCTGTGCTGTGCTTAATATGCATGAGATGAGCTGCTTGAATTTTTAAGAGAGGCAAACTCAAACATTGAGGACTTCAACAGAAAGACAGCAGGAGAACTTTGGGGCATATTATCAAGGAGATAGCGACCATCTTGGGCCCCACTTTGCATGTCAATGATATTTATCACTAATGACATGCAAAGTGGGCGTGCCAAGATGTTAGCGACTGGAAACAGTCGCTAACATCGCTATCTCCTATTACCAACTTTTGGAGATATTCGCGCTAAGCGCGAATATCTCCAAGAGCTAACACCTGCCCTGAGCAGTTCTTAGCCATGCTATCCAATGGGAGGTGGATAACATGGCTAAGAGCATTAGCTCGGTAATGCATGAATATCGCTGACTTTTCAGCGATATTCATGCATTGCGGCGATTTTTATCGCATTTGCGATAAACCTTGGTAATACCAAGGTTTATTTGCGGTAAAAATTGCCGCAGCTCAGCGGTACATTTTTGTCTCTAACCAAGCAATAGCGATAATTATCGCTATTGCTTGGTAATATGCCCCTTTGCTCTTTAAATCCAGCTAATGTTTGCAGATATTTTAACCACAGGTCCCAAGCCGTCCTCCTCTTGGCGAAGTAACTGATTTCTTTGGCATAAAGAGCCCCAAGCAAGAGGTGCTCCTCTTATTCACATGCTGTTATGGATAAAAGATGCTCCGAAATTCGGAATGGACAGTATTGACTGTGTATAGTCTTTAATAGAACAGTATGTGACATGTGCCATCCCAAAGGATATTACTGACAAAGGCTTAAGAGAACAAGTTCTTCATTTTTTTTGTTTATGGGAATACTTACTACTCTACAACCACAGATGTTAGCACAATCTCATTTACTGGAATGATTATCAGATTAAAACAATGTGCGTATATGTATTGATTCAATGCCAATAAAATGTGGTTAAAAAAAGAGAACAATTTCTGCGTTCCAAACACATAGATGTGGAAAGTACTGTTGTTGATAATACAGAAGCAAAAAACATTTTATACAAGATGACGTTTTGGCTTTCTACGATCAGTTATTTCATAAGGAAGAGTCAACAGCTTTTTGCTTGCAGTGAGGCATACAGTAACACAGAAATCACCCAACAATACATACAATCTAAGAAGAACAGATGCTATCAAGATCATTCATTATTATAATGCTGTAATTCTCAAATTGTGGAATGAAAATATGTATATTCAATTTGTTGCTGCCAACTCTATTGCTGTTATTAATTATGTGACTTCCTACATTACAAAATCAGAGAAGACTGAAATGAAAGAGACGTGGCAGGAGATTTCTGCAGAAATTAATTTAACAAAAAACTTGCACAGCTTTAGTTTAAAAATGCTGTCCCATAGGGAGATGGGTTCTTATGAATGTTGTGGCAGTTTGAGCTTGGCCAGTTTATTCCCCAAATCTTGTGGAATTGCTTGGGTAAGCCTAGGCCAAGCAAGCTCATGAAATAGAGAGTTAAAGTCGTCACAGAAATTCTGTATCTAGTGCAGTTTGACCTGGAAAGTACTGACATTGTAAAATACAACATGTTGTATACATACTACCCAAGAAGTGTACATCCAGAAAATATGTGCTTTTATGAAGTTCTTCAAAATTACAGGTACCAAAGGAATGTAACGGAAAACATATTTGCCATACTTGGATGTGATGGCTGTTTAGTGAGACATGCAAAAGATAACTTAATAAACCACAGAACACGTAGCTGCCAAACTTCATAGACAAGTGAATTTTTCTATTTGGCACTTCTTCAACTGTTCAAGCCTTGGCATGCTGAATCTGAATTACCCGGAGGCTATTACTGCTATGAAAATTCCTTTAAGTATTGAATGTTTAGCCATCCAAAATTATATGCAAATGTTAACTGATGAGATTCAGCAAGAAGAAACAATTGCTGCAGAGGTAGAGAAGGACAGTTCACAAAGCAGTAAAAATTCTGTACCACTCAGTCAAGATCCTCTTTGACCACCTATTATTGAAAATGAAGCTGCTGTAGCTTTGAATGAGGTAGAAAGTGCAATGGAACAAGCTGGACAAGAAACTACACATTTGGAGCAGTTGGTTGCAGAACTCAACAATGAACAGAAGGACATTTATTTGGTAGTAAAAGACAACATAAAACATAGCTTTTTCTACGAGAAGAAAGAATGCAATTGTTCATCCTTTAAACCAATTCTATTATATATCAGTGGTCAAGCTGGCACAGGAAAAAGCTTTTTAATTAAAATTTTCACCACTTACCTTTCAAAGGCCAACACAATCAAATATGTTGTTTATAGTAACAGCATTAACTGCATTAGCTGCATAAAATATTAAAGGAATTCCTCTAAGTTGTCTATAAATGCTACCTGTAGAACATGATAATAAACTGGAATACCAGAAGTTATCTAGTGAAGCATGTCATGAGGTAGCAAGAGTTTTAAAGAAAATTAAGCTGTTAAGCATCAATGTGATAGGCGTGGTTTCAAATTAATGCTTACCTTTGTTCACTTAAGAATGCAACAAATTTTAAAAACAGAGTATAATATTTTTTGAGAAGGAAAGCATTTAATTGTGCTTGGCGACTTACTGAAACTAACACCCGTGAAAGGAGTGCCTGTTCTCAAGACACTTCTGCCTGAACAAACTCGTAATTCATTAGGGAGCATTGGAAACATTTGGCTGAATTTCCAAAACAAGGAACTACTGAAGAAAACAGCGGCATAGCTAAGTTCAATTTGATTGAAGAAGGAAAATTAACAGTTTGTTTAATGCTTACACTTCAAGAGTGCATCAATTTTAATGGGAAACTACTGAAACTGGAGAAGAAAGAAATGTGGAAAGTTAGATTATTGACAAAATAGAACATCAGGGAGTAACAATAGTGCTAAATGAAAAACCTCAAGGAGAACTGGATTCATTACAGAATTCCTTATCCAAGACTGCTGGATTATGGAATGGTTTACGTGTGTGTAAAAAATATAGAGCAATTTTATAGTGTTATTTAAACATTGAGGAAGAATTAGTAAATGGCGCGATGGGTAAAGTCATTGATTTCATAAACTTTCCAATTAGGAATGAGGTTGAATACTTGGCCATAAAATGTTGTCAGATTGATGGCATCAAACAGTTGGTCGATGCTTTGTAGGTTTTTTGCTAGTGAAAGACTTTCATTTGCGGCACCAGTTCCCAAACTCTCTAGCGGATGCTGTAACTATCCAGTTTGTCAACCTACAGTCCCTCAAGCAACAAGGTCAGCAAGGTGATTAGAAAGAACTGGTCCATACTGCGGACCCATGCCCCCTTCAAGGAACCTCCCCTCTTCTCATACAGGAGGGGCAACAACCTTTCAGACAAATTGGTCCATGCTATTACTTGGCCTACAAATTAAAAGAAAACCCACTCTGTGACCTCCATGTGGGGGCTACCACTGATTATCAGCCATTACAAATGCCAATCCTGCTCAGTGTGCAACCTCACCCTTAACACAAAGGAATTTGTCACTACTGATCACACATACCAACTGAAACAATTCTCTAACTGCTGCACATCCAAGGTGATCTATACGTTGCCCATGCAATCTATTGTACATTGGCCAAACTACACAGATGGTAAAGCAGCGCATTTCCCAAAACAAAAGTCGCATAAGATGCAACATAGAGACAGCACCACTTGTTGAACACTTCAAAGAAAAAAAACACTCTGAAACTGACTTACTTTGTCAAGTGATTGACCGCCCAGAACTTCCAATCCATGGTGGTAACTTGCAACAACTTCTGAATAAATGTGAGTGTAGGTTGATTGCACGCTGTGACTGTCAATAAAGGGCTTAACTCACTGGACAAATGGAGTACGGTTATCGCTGTACCTTGATATCCCCTGACCGTTCCCAGTTTAGGCCTTCGCACCATGACATTACTCATCTCCGCCTTCTCTCCCTCATGCACACAGGTTGTGCCCTCTCATTCTGATACCCATTGACAATATATCCTAATTGTTTACCCTTCTTATCTTTCCACCCTACCACACCCCTCCTTTCTCTCCCTCCTCCGATACACTGACTGTGTATTTTCTTTTACAATTTTTATTGAGCAGAGCCAACAAGAAGCAACCAATATTTACATTAACAAATACTTTAAACTTAAACAAACATGCAAAATCTAAGTTCGTTAATTATTGATTACTGATAACAGCAACCAAAAGAAAGAACCATCATCAAATTAACAATCAAAAAAATACTCCAGAGCCGCGAAAATTTCTTATTTGTCCCCAACCCGTTTGGCATAGGCTTCTTCAAAACGCTTTGTTTGTTTAATCTTTAACAACCATTTCTCAAACAAAGGCATTTCCGATGATCTCCAGTTTTGTAAAATTAATCAGCGGGCAACCAACATAACAATAGCAAGAAAACGTCCCTCAGTTTTCGATAGTATAGCCACCCTAGTAGCTATCCCAAAAAAGCAGCTTCTGCTGAGGGTTTTTACATTCTCTTAATCGCCCTGCTAGAATATGCAAATATTTTTTCCCAAAAAATTATCTGCTTGGAGCAAGAAAAAAAGTATGCCGCCATCACCCCTTCTGCTAGAGTACCACAGCAAAAACAACAATTTGCCACTTCTGGATAGATTTTATTTAATGCTTCTGGGGTATAATATGCCACCCAGTAGGTAAGAAATGCCATTCTTTTATAGTTAGCAGCTCTCAAAGCCTTATTTCCTAAGGTAGAAATCTTTGGCCAATCTTGATAAGAAAAAACACATTGTGTTTGAACTGCGAATTTCTCCAGCATCTTTAGAACCAAAGGAGATTCGTCTTGAGAGTTCATTAAACTTTACCAATTGCCCACTCCAGATAGTTTCGAAATATATAATGCAGAAGCAATTTTTCCTGGGGGGATATTCAATATAAGATTGTATTTTTTCAAAAAATGAATAATTTGAATAAATTAAAAAAAAGAAGGTTTGTTGGGACCCAGGCTTCTGACCTGTATTTCTTCCCAAGTAATCATCCTACCGTGAATACTAAATTGATTAACTCACCCCAGGCCAGAATCATTCAATTTTTTCACTTGAGTAGAATGAATATATAAACCTAAATCTCGACACTCGGTTAATTTTATTGAAAAAAAAACAGAGAGAGCTTTTTGTTTAAAAATAGTACGAAGTCTATTTGAAAAGTCTACTAACGTTTTATATCTTGTTCTCTTTGGTAGTTTGGATGTCTTTGAAAAAGTAGGAAGTTGAGTTTCCGCCCTCTTGAATCATTTTGTTGACAAAGAAGTTGTCGACCTGATGTGGTTTAGACAGTAAACATGCTACATAATAAAAAAATTATGATTAATAATATAAACGAATATATAGAAGTGCCAGCCCACACAGATGAGTATCTAATTGCAGAACTGGCAGCTTAACTCTAGCTGTCTTTTTATTCCATACAAATGACCTAATCATAGAATCGATCCCATTAAAAAAACTAATGTTAACCTTTACTGGAATATTAGTAAAAAAGAAATATCAAAAGAGGTAAAATAGACATCTTAATCAGTGCCATACATCCTATTAAAGTTAAAGGAAGATTAGTCCATTTATCCTACAGTTTCTGAATCTTACTACTGGTGGCTTCATAATTATTCTTAACCAACTGCCTATAATGACCTGTCACTAAATTTCCAAGTAACAGATGGGATCGATGTTTAATGCCTGTTGTTTTAACTCTTCTGGGAGGCATTGAAGCCCGGTGTTTAACATTAAAATTTCAGTTTTACAGGGATTAATTTTATAGCCTCCTATTTGTTCAAATTTCCTAAATTCTGCCATAGTTAGCTCGTAATCTAATAGCAAGAGGTTCAATGAAAAAAGTAAACAAAAGAGGTGATAAGGGGCAACCTTGCCTGGTCCCACGATTTATATCTATTAACCCTGCTTGGGCCTCATTAACTATTATCTGTGCCTGTGCCCCAAGGTAAATGTTTTTAAGCATAGTTATTACTGAAGACGGGATTCCAAACCTAAAAAGTGCATACAATAGTGAGTCCCAATTAACTAAATCGAAGGCTTTTTCTGCATCTATCATCATGATGCAGGCAGGTGTCTTACTGATATTAAAATAATCTAGAGCTTGAATCAAAAAGCGAGTATTGGTCGTCATCATGCGACCCGCTATAAACCCCGTTTGATCACCGTGAATTACTTCCTTAGCTGCAGAAGTGAATCTCTGGGCCCAAATCTTTATAAAAATTTTATAATCGCCGTTTATTAGACTGATGGGTCGGTAGGAATTCAAATTATTAGACGGTTTGCCCTTTTTTATGAAGCAAATTGCTATTGCTCTTTTAAATTCGGAAGATTCCGACCCACCAGCTTTAATATGATCAAATAATTTTTCCAAAAATGGGGTCAGCTCCTTCACAAAACATTTATAAAATTCGATCGGGATTCCGTCCTCGCTGCAAGCTGTTGCTCCGACCAAAGACTTAATAACTGCCGACATCTCTGCTTCTGTAATTCTCTTCTGCAGTATCATAACTAGACTCTGAGATATTGTCAGTACTTGAAGTGAAGCAAAACACTCCTGAATCATCTCCGGATTAACCGGATATTTGGTGGTATATACTTGTTGAAAATGATCAACAAAAATTCGAGGAATATCAGCTCTGTCAGTTACTAATGTGTTTGTTTTGCGATCTATTATTTGCACAATACAGGCGGATTCTTGTCGAGCCCTAGTTGATCAAGCTAACATCTTTCCAACCATTTGGCTTTCTTCATACACCTTCTGGAAATATGTCTGAGAGCTAATATTTCTTCTAGGACAAAGAAATCTCTTAATGCCTTCCTGGCCTGTTCCAGCTGAGCTCGGTACATGGAGCCTACAAGTTTAGAAGCATAGACCAACGACTGCTGGAGCTGTGCGATTTGTCCTAAACGTTCCATAGTTTTCCTAGAGGAAGCAGCTATCATCTGCCCGTGGCTGCGGCCTTCAAATCCCCCCAGACAGAAAACATATCAGCTGTCCCTTCATTAATAGTAAAATAATCTTGTAGCCAGCATCTAAACTCCTCAAGCCATACTGGATCTTGAAGGAGGAAGCGGTCCATCTGCCACTTGGACCTGTACGTTTTACAAGAACCCATTTCTATGCTAACCTGGACATAAGAATGATCGGAAAAGGCATTCACACCAATGTCTGCATCTCTAAGAATCAATGAGCGTGACAACATAAAAATCAATTTGGGATGCAGTTTGATATAGGCGTGAAGAGCAAGTATATTGACGAACAGTCTGATTAAGCAAATCCCATGTATCAATTAGCTGAAGGTCTTCTACCAAAGCCTCAAAAAGCTTCTTGTTTTAGGCTTCAGTTGTTTTTCCCTCTATTTGAAGTATCCATTTTCAAATCCTTAATATAATTAAAATCACCCCCAAACACTATTTGCCCTGAGACCCCAATCAGAAGTTTGTAAAGTGTACGTAATGCAAATACATCATCAGTTTTTGGACCATAATAATTAACAAAATTCAGAAGCTGTCCATTTAACAAAACCTGTACCCAAATCCACCTCCCCTGTGGATCCCTTTGCTCCTGGAGAAACACCCAATCAAATTCCCGAGAAAAATAAATGGCAACCCCCACATTGTAACACCTGCTGAAGCAAAAAAAAACTCTCAAAAACATTCCTGGAATATAACATTTTGGGGTATTTGTTTTCAGATGAGTTTCCTGAAAGAAAAGAATTTGAGGTTTTAAAGTAACTAGCCACCTAATCAAACCACCGTATTTACGTCTATTCAATATTCCATTGACGTTGGCAGATAGAATCTGGCATTTACTAGATAGACTCATTCTACGATATAAACAAGGAAAACAATTAGAAACATTATAAGAAACAATATAAACTACAATTCTATTCTGATGTCACGGTTCACTCCCTGTACTCTCGTGCCCACCACCAGGGGGCCGAATTGTGGAGCTTTCCAGTGTTCTAATATGCCTCCAGACAATCCCCTGTATGCATATCCTGACTTCCAGGCATTTGGACATCATTTAGGAATTGACATCCATTCCCAATCTCTGCCGGGTTTTGTGGAAGCCAGTCTGCTTCTGCTGGAAGCTCTATTACCTAGAATTCCCTGCTCTCTGCTTCGTCTCCACCCCTGCAGACCAGGGATGGGTGGAGGAACTCACCTGTGTCTGGCTTCTGCTAGCCTGCTCGCACCTGATGCATATGATTACTGTGAGCTCCTTTAAGCCCCAGCTCCCTTCAGGCCAAGGTTGGCCATTGTAGCTGTATACCGGTGAGACCGATCCTTGTTCCAGTATTTCCTGAGCCTTTGATATCATTGTTTCCAGTGTTTCCTGAGATCTAGTTATTCCTTGTTCCTTTTACTCCTGCTGTTTTCCTTATTCATGAATTACCGGTGCCTGCAGTGCTGCCTTGACTTCTGAGCCTTAGCATTCCTTGTTCCTGAACTGCAGCAGTTTCCCTCCTCCTGAACTAGCACTGCCTGCAGTGCTCCCTTGACTCCTGAAGCTTTGGTAGCTCCCTGTTCCTGAACCGGCACTGTCTGCAGTGCTGACTTGATTTCTGAGCCTTAGCTCACTTCTTGCTCTTGCCCCAGCCCTGCCTTCTATGATACTTTGTTTTCATGAATCCTTAACCTGCACTATTCTAGTATACCCTTGTAGCCTCCCCTTCTGTATATCCCTTTCCAGTTCCTGCCTTCCTTCCCATTTCCTTGGTTCCAGTTCTAGTCTGCTGCCTTTCTATTCTGCTGTCTTACTTTTGTCACCTTGTATGTTTGTTACCTGCTTTCTGCTAAGTGTGCCCTGTGATGTCCTTTCTTTCCTGTTAAGCACTCCTTGTTAGCTCTTTGTCTATTGTGCTTGTGTTTAGTTCTGCTGTTACTGCCTTGCATGTTCCTGTTTGATCGCCAGGATCCGTGGTCACAGCTATCTACCTAGGTGGTGTTTCTTGTTCACTGTGAGTATTGTCTTTGAGGTGCATTTATAACATCATCATAGGTATAAGCTCCACAGACCCTGCCTTTGCATGCATATCCTATATGTGGGTATTTGCAGTCAGTATCTGTAACAGCAATTGTGGATGAGAAACTTACTGAGCTTCAATCTTACCATGTGGAGCTCCTGAGTGCTTTACCCCACACTCCCGTTTATTGTTATTGTTGTTTCATACATATGTCTTGCACATTTGTCCTGGGTAGAGTTATTCTGAATGCTAAATTGCCTTGTGAGTGCCTTTCCTTTTTGATTCTTACCTATCTTGTTCACTTGTGCAGGTTTCCCCTTTGGATTCCTTTTTCTCCTCCGACTCACTGTATGATCCTGGGCAGGGCTGTACTCCTCTATCTGTGTACGTTTTCTACCCAGTCCTTTCCCAAGTCCCTGACTGTGTTCCCCACATAGTTCCGGACAGTCCCTGACATCTGTGTTGTTTCATGCACCATTTAGCACTTTCCTGATAGCAACTGCTAATTTTTTCTGTTAACCCAAACCCCCCTAACCCTCCCTCAACAACAACCCCAAAAGCCCTCCTCCCCTTTGTAAATGTGGCCGATCCTGCTATCCACATACTCCGCCCCCCCAGGCTTGTGCTGGAGCCATGATATTGCACCAGAAAGTGACCTCCCCCCTCAACAGAAAGCAAAAACGAATCTTCAAGATAAAGACTCTGCAAGTCCTCGAATCCACTAACCCAATAATCAAAAGGAATTCTTTAGAAAAAGCAACAACTCTAAATGCTAATCTTCTAATTTAGACATAAAATAGCATTATAGCATTGTTAAAAAACATGACTCTCAGACCCAAAAAAAAACATACAAAACCCCCCCAGCTATTTTCTGACTGAAATTGCCTAAAGCAACTCCTGTGTTTCTTCTAAATGAGTGAACAAGTGAAACTTTCCCTGGCTGTTTAGTCGGTTTTATTTTGTCAATGTTTTCCTATGCATCCCCGCTTGTAGCGTGCACATACATCATTGTATCCATCAACTGTTTAATTAATTTTATTGACACCCTTTGACCACGTCCTGTAAATATATCCATGAATATCCCATTTACTGTTTAATCATATTGACACCTCAGCCTTATATAAAGTACCTAAGTATGCCTTTTGAAACCCTTTGTTGTATATACGCTGATGTACAACAACTGATTCACTTTGCTTCAGTGTAATTGTTTTCCTTTTATGATGCACATACCTTGTAAGAGTCTCCATTGTAATTTGTGTTGTAGCACGTTAGCTTTCAGTGCCTCTATCTTTTTTTCTTCCATCACGTGCTCTCTCGGGTCCCACCGGGGTACTAGACACAGCTACTGCCTGTCTGGTCTAGTTGCTTAGACCCACGTGACCCACATTACTTCCTATCTCTTCCGGCCCACATGGTGGCCATCCTGCATGCCCAGAGATTGGACCTCGGCTTCCCAGGACAGCTGGGCTTCGCGCACCCAGGTACGGCCCTGACCACTTCAACACACGTGGTCCACCGGATTTTCCCTTCTCCGGTCTGACTCCCCTTCCCTCCTTATCCCCATAGGTCGCGATTACCCTGGATTCATTGGAACCATTCCTGAATCGCCCTACGCTAACCCACCAGGTATGTGCTTTCCCTGCATCCTGTTCCCGCTTCTGCACCTGCCCATCAGTTTCTCAGTACCTTACCCCAGCCCCTGCTTGAATTCACAGGTTATGATTATCCGATTCCCCACTGTTTTTCCATGCCAGATCATCAACAGATCCTTAACAGGTATACTTATCTCTGCCCCTGTCGTCTTTGTTCCACTTCGGCCCTTCTTGGTCACTAAGAGCCCTTAGTTGACACCCCTCTCTTTTTCCTACTAGTCGAATCTCTGCAAGCCTCTACCGCACTGGACATTTCAGGCCGCCCTGCATGACTCAATTTTTTGTGGCACTACCCATCAGGTAGTTGTTCATAGGTTGACCTTTCCTATCATCCACCTTTAAACTCTACAACTTACCTGTACCCGGGCACTCACTCGCTCATCCCGCTCTCCTCTCCCAATTTCTCCTATACAGCACTACTCTGAAATTAGTGACTGTTGTCCTGATGATAAGCTGGAATTAAATAGGTTGAAACGCTGTTGACTACCCAGCACAGAACTTTGGCGCTGTTGTGGTCATTCAATTCAGCCTGAATCCAAATATTGACTTTGTACATATCTGCATTGTGTCTTTGACCACATTAATATTTATTCTTATCTTTCAGCCGTTCACGCTGTTTTTTCACCCCAGTGTCACTGCGCCGTTCACCTTCACTAGCACGTTCAGTGCACACTTGTGTGGTATGGTCATAGTTTAAAAAACTGTACTGTAGTGCTGTTACGACTACTTGCAAATATTACTTTATACTTTACAAAATCCCGTTGGGGTCTCCCTTCCTTTGTTCTCCCTTCCTGTGATTGAAACTATTATTATAATTGTCCCCCCAATGACTACCAGTTTAGACATTGTTGTTTTGTTACATACTCCACCTGCTCTCACCTGGGTTAATAGGTTTACTCCTGTACTTTGTTTTTTGTACCTATCCATAAATCACACGGTTTAAGTGTAGATGCAGCTTTTATTAATATTGGAAGTACTGTATTTAAAGAGGGTATGTCATATGTAGCATTGTGGTGAGTTAGAACATTGTCCAGTTTGTTTTTCGTTGATTTTTATGAAAAGAAAGTTAGTGCTGATATTAGTTCTGTTAGAGAATACAACTGGCTAAGAAGTGTATGCTGCTCACTTAGGGCAGTATCCCATTTATAAGAAACAAACAATCAGTCCTAAGCAGAAGCTTAGTAAGCAATCAAAGGATGTTTCTAAACAAAAGCAAAAAAAGATAAGGAAGAAGGTGTTAAGATGCAAAATTGAGGGTGATATTGTAGGTTTTCAACTGGAAAACAGTAATGGTGTCAAATGCTAAGCAAATGTGGTTCTTAATACACGTTCCATTTACCACCTTTTGTAAATTAAATTCAACATAAAGGAGACAACAGAACCTGCTCTCCTCTGTGTGCTTTGCTAGAATGTTTATGTGGTGACAGTAATGTAGTACATTCTGCTTCAGGCATTCAAGATGTGGTACACATGCATAGTGGATCTGTGATATTTGCTCTCAACAGTCAACAAGACGCTCGGGATTTTATGATGGTGATACTTAGATATGTGGAAGAAGTAGTTAATATTTATGAATTATTTGCACTGAGTTACACATGGAACCATGACTGTGAAGATTGCTCCTTTGCAACTACTTCTCAAATCAATTTGGTAAGATTTATCTACTTAACATTACCAGATTGTAAAACTGGATTTTTTGACAAGCTAATGAGAAATACAAACCAAAATATGACCTGCTCATATTGTAGATCAGATTGTATTTCTACCTTGCAAATGCAGAGAAGTGGAAAATACATTATATTGATGCTACAACGATGCCGCCCTGATGGATAAAAAACAGAAACTACAAACTTCAAAGCAGGACAAATTTCAATTTCTGGATGAACATACACAACACTGGCTATTATCATTCATGAAAGACTTTGTATAACCTCAGGACACTACACTGTGTATTTAAAAAAAATATAATCTGGATGTGCAGAATATAACGACAGTAATCTCACTTTCAAACAAAAGCTAGCTTTCAGTTGTCCGAATCCATATCCCTTCTTTCTTCAACCAGAGTTTAGGAAGATTAAAATTTAAAGAGTCGTATGCGGTGTTTGTTTTTCATGGATGACCTAGCAGGGGTGATATCTTCAAAATGGAGTCTGAAATTTTAACATGTGTTACATCTATTTTGAGTAATGGACTATTTCAGTATTATTTCACACAGTGACACATCCTACAACTCACTAATGCACACACTGACACACCCATTGATACACTGATGTATTACTGACAAACTCACTCATTCAGTCCTATATACTCTGACACACCCCAGGCCTCACTAATACATACAATAACACACTCACACTTTTACTAACTCACTCATACATAGACTCAGACACCCCAGGACACACTGATGCATATACTAACACAACAAAGCACACACTAAGTTATTCACAGAGTCGCTCAGTCACTTACTCATGATTAGACTGAAGCACCCACGCCACATTGATACATACACTGACTCTGCCATGCACGCATTCATGCATTCACTGGTTCACTGAGTCATTCACTCATACATACATAGAATCAGACATCCTGGAACACACTGATGCATATACTCACAGAGCGATGCACACACTTATAAATTCACAGACTCACTCAGTCACTCACTCATGCATAGATTGAAATACTTCATGACACATTGATATATACACTGATGCATTCATGCACATTCTTATGCAGTCACTGACTCACTAAGTCATAGATTCAGACACCTCAGGGCACACTGATATATACAATAACACAACAATGCACAGCTTATACACTCATAGACTCCTCAGTCACTCACATATGCATAGGACTGAAACACCCCTTGATATATTGATAAATACTCCGACACATCTATGCACACACCCATGCATGTACAGACTTAGGGGCCTATACGATTGCGGATTTCCTGCATCCTCCGGGCTAGGGCAATGCAACCGCCAGCCCGGAGGATGCGGGAAAACCGCAGCGGATGCTTGAAAGATCCACCGCCAAATTATGATGGCTGGTGGGTCTTGGAATCTGTCTGCCGCGGTCGCCTTCCGACCGCAGCGGAAAAGCATTAACATGGCTGGCGGTGTCTATCAGACACCACCAGCCATATTATGATGAAGTAGAAAGTATGCTTTTCCGTCGTGGAAAAGCATACGGACCTTCACTTCGTGGGCCCGTTGCGGGCCCCCTGGGTGAAGGGGGGTTGGGGGTTGCACATGGGGGGTACCTATGGTACCCCCTGCATTTGCGTGAACAAAGCGGCAGGCACTGTGCGGTGCCTGCCGCTTAGTGCACGCAAATGCCGTGCATGCATTTTTAACATTGCGGCGGGTGCAGCTTAAAGCTGTACCCGGCGCAATGTTAAAAATAGAGGATGTCACCGCCACCCTGGTGGTCATATCCTAATCTGCACGGAGGGACCGCCGCTGCCCCTGCGGACGGTCCCTCCTACTCTATGGTGGCGGACGGACTCAGGTCCGTCCATCATAATCGGCCCCTTAGTCACTTAGTCACTCGCTCATGCATAGACTGAAACACCCAATGGCACATTTACATATACTGACACATCCATGCACACATTCATGCATTCACTGACTCCCTCTGTCACTCACTCATACACAGACTCAAGCACCCAGAGACTCACTGATATATCCACTAAAAGACCCATGCACAAACTCATGCATTCACAGAGTCACCCAGTCGCTCACTCATGCATAGGCTAAAACACTGCATGACACATCGATACACACAACACACCCATACACATGTTCCTGCATTCGTGACTCAGTCACTCACTCATACATAGAATCAGGCAACCTGGAACACACAGATACATACACTTGCACAGAGATGCACACATTTCTGCATTCACTATGACATTCACACACTCACTCATATACACACTGAGATACTGTGGGAGTCATTACTATATAGAGAAAACACACAGACTGACTTATTGATACACCAATCACCATAAAGACAAATGCAGAATAATAATAAAGAGACACAGCTCTTTCTTTGAATCAATGGTGGTTAAAGCAAGAACGTTTTTTTGGTATATTTTTGTAAATGTTTTTTGTTTTGTTTTTTCTTCACTTTAAAAAGTATCATATGAACTTTTGTAAAAAAAGAAATGCATGACCTTTGCATTAAAGCACAAAATGCTGTACAACAGTTATTTAAAAAATAACGTTTAAAGAAAATTAGCAATGGTGCTTCTTCAGCTGTGCAAAAAATTATGTAAAGTCTTTCACCTTTTCAGCCACAAGCTTGTGGCAGGAGGCACAGTGAGTAACCATAGTGCCCAATTCACTGCACCTGGCCTCCATTTTGATCTCTGAATGAGTGACATGGGCAGATGATGAGATCACATCTGCAGCATTCAGGCTTCCTACTTCCTTCTCTCTAATCATGCGGAGATATGCTCGCTTGTGGATGGTCCAGACATGCTTTCACATACTGGATATCCCACAACTTTATTTTTTTGAAGTACCATGTGACAGTTGTTTTCCACAAAGGTTGCATGTAATAAACCTTGCCCTGACTTCTTTTCTGCTGGGTATGCAAGCACATTGCCATACCGCACTCTCCTTTCTTGAAGATGAAGGCACCTCCACATCTTCCTATTCAGCTTCATATCCAATAACAACCTGTTCTGCAGATGGTGTTGGAGAACTGCCTTCAGCCATTGTAAACACACATTTCGGGATAATTTCCCAAAAAGATGTTTCTGGGATAAGTGCTACAGCAATAATAATTGATTTAGGGAGTGACCCTACTCAAAAATAGCTGTGGTCATATATTAACCCTTCACATTGCATATTCTTTCCTTCACATCGTGTGGCACCGCAGATCTGGAAATGCAGATTTACGGGTTCGCGCGAACCATAGAAATGCTTATTTGTTGAAACATAAATATTCAGCTTGAATTCCCAACCTCTTAATATGTCCAACCATACCATAACTTTACAATCAGTAATCCCTATTTAGTTAAAATAATATTAGAAATTTGACTAAATCGCAGATTGGCACAGCATATTCCCTCCAATCACGTGATCGGAACAAAAACCATAGTGTTTCGCCCATCTATATTTGCGGTACTCCGCAGGGTCTGCATGTTCTCAAAACATTTTTTTTATAAAAAAGTATATTATATACCTATCTGCACAACTACTTTAACATTACACATGGTAAGGAGCATACCTACCTCTCAAATGTTAGAAAGGTTACAGGGGCGTTATAGTTTAGGAAATAAAATGGAAAAAACATAGAAATTCACTGAAACAAACAAAGGTTACAGGGACATTATAGTTAGGAAATGAGATTTCAAAAACCTTAGAAATTCACTAATAAACAAAGATTACAGGGGCTTTATAGTTAGGCTCACATTTCACTTGTACAAAACCATAGACATTCAGCAGTAATAGTTACCTCAGCTAACTACAATGTATGCTCACACAATGCCCTGCTTATGACCTCACATATTGCTTCACTCATGACATGGTCAGTGACATCACTGATGACATCTCAAATGACATCACTGATGACATCATCCTCTGAACCACTCACACACCAACTCACACCCCCTTACAACCCCTCATACACCCAGTCCTACACCGACACACCTACTCGCATACCCTTTCATAGACCCATATAAGTACTCACACAACCACTCGCTCATCCATAGACTGGTTGTGTGAGTGCCTGTTTGAGTCAGTGAGTGGGTGTGTGAGTGACTCTATGGATGAGTGAGTGGTTGTGTAAGTACTTGTGTGGGTCTGTGAACGGGCATTTGTGTAGTTTTGTGCAAATAGGTGTGGGTGTATGAGAGGTATGGGGTGTGAGTGGGTGTGTGATTGGTTTTGCAAATTGAAAAAGTTAGAAAGCAGAAATATAAATGCATATATCCCAATGGTAATTAAAAAATCGTTTGGGTAACAAGTTGTTTGTTGAATCTATGGTGTCAGAGGTACCTTGTTATTGCATACTTGTATCTTGATTCCAGCCTCTGCTCAGCCCTTAACTGAATCATTCTCCTTTTGTTATTATTGGTTCAGTAGATGATGTCATCAGTGATTTTATTTGAGATGTCATTAGTAATGTCATCAGTGATGTCACTGACCATGTCATGAGTGATGAATATGGGAAGTCATAAGCAGTGAATTACGGGAAAGTGAGTTATAGATAGCCAAGTTAACCATAGATGCATAATTTCTATGGTTCTGTAAGTGTGAAATGTGAGCCTAACTATAACGTCCCTGTAACCTTTGCTTTTTCAGTGAATATATACATTTATATAATTATATATACACACACACACACACACATATATATATATATATATAAAGTCAATGCTCTCTTCCAAGTAAGTAGACAGCGCGACACAACTCCGGGGAACAAGATATGGCTTTATTGATTTTTCATGCGCAAAGGAAAGCTGTCCCTGAAACGCTCGGCATACGCGTTTCAGCCTTCAAACGGCCTCGTCAGTGCCAGTCTCAAGGTATCTTTGGAGTTTCTTGGGGGTCAAACAATGTTATGCTGTTTCCTAAGACCACTCCCAGTCAGGTGGTTTCATGCTCCTCCTCCGCTCAATGATGTTCAGCTGTTTTGCTTACATTGCATGCTGGTCTTGGTAGTCCGTTGAGGAAGCCCATTAAGTAACAGGGCAGACCTTGCACCATGTGGTACCCCAATAGCGATTGGCACCGGGTCGCAACACCAACCCCGGGTCCTGGAGGGTCCGGCCATACCTTTGTCCCCTTATCAGGCACACAGTGATGCCTCCTCTCTCCCCTTGCATGCCAATTCACACCCCGTGGTCTTGACATGCTGGGGGGGTTTCGTGGAAACAATCAACACTCCAGGTGCAGGCTCACCGCGGAACTCCAGAACGAGAGGGCGCGTCGCCATCCAGCGCCTGCTTGCTGGTAAAAACATAAAGTCAATGCTCTCTTCCAAGTAAGTAGACAGCGCGACTGGTCTTAGGAAACAGCATAACATCGCTTGACCCCCCCCCCCCAGAAACTCCAAAGATACCTTGAGACTGGGAGAGCGACACCAGGCACCTTAAACAGCGGGCTACCCGGCAGAGCGGCGGAGACCTTACCTTGTTCATTGAAGTGCCGCCACCGCCACGAGTCAGGACAAAGGCCAGGAATACAAGCCGCCACCGCCAGGAGTCACACAGCTACCAGCCTCGCCCCGCCGCCCCGGGAACTACACTACCCGGCAGTCATAGCGGCGGCGCGTCAGTGACACGGGGGTAGAGCGACACCAGGCGCCTTAAACAGCGGGCTACCCCGCGTTGCGGAACGCGAGCGGGACGCCAAGACGAAGCCTGGGCAAAGGGCGGGCCCTCTACGGCCCTCATCGGCAGGAAGCGACAGGGACAGGGCCAGGAACGCTGCCGGAGAGACGAAAAAGCTCCAACACCCAAGTAAGATACAGTTGCCCTTGATAAATTCCCTAGATTCAATCTTGAAGTGGTAGACTTCTGGGCATAGCGGCAGGATGCCGAAAAAAGCCGTTGTTACCACATCTAACACTATGGATAATTATTTGGTCCAAACTGTGAAAAAAATAAACATACAAAGGAGAGAATCTTTGGGGCTGAGCCAATCTCCAGACCTACGATGCCTGAGCCCTACTATATTTCCTCTTACTGATGATATTCCACCCCTGGAGACTGATCCCGATGACCATCTTAGCCTCCTTACTAATCAGGGTAAGAGCGATTTACCTGTGAATGTAGTGCTTGCCCCCGAGGTACTTATTGCGGACCCTGAGAATGACATGGATATTGACTCTGAACAGGAGGTACAGGTGTGTCTTTCAGATGAAGAACAGTCTTCCACAGACCACGCCCCTCGGCCAGTACGTTCATGTGTAAAGAATCAGCCAAAGCGGGGAGGGCTGCGGTCTGGGGCAAGGAGGAAGAGGGCAATCACCCCAAAGGCAAAACTAAAGGATAATGGAGAGGGGAAAGTAAAATACACTGTTGATGATGATTTGTTCTTAGAAATTGCTGAGTTGATTGAATGTAAAATTAAAGCTATCATCAAACCTCTAGTAGCTAAAATAGATAAACTGCAAACTGAGGTTAAAAAGCTGGGAGGACTGCAGAATAAGGTAATGGGGGGGGTAGAAAACATAACCACGTTGGTTGCTAACTTGGGCAACAATACAGGGGGGAATGTTGCTGGAGAGGGAACAGATGAACTGTTGCATACTAACCCCCCAGTGCAGTTATCGATAATGAATGCTAACCAGATAGCTGGTAAAGGTGACGGTTTACTAACAGTCAATATCCCCACAGTACAAGCCCAGGTAACGGACCCTTTACAATTTATAGTTGAAGCCTCGCCAGTTGTATTAGTATTAGCCAATGTTCCCCCCCTAGAAGGTGGTACAACTGAATCATCCACTTCTTTGTCAAATAAGGCATTACAATGGCTAACAAACAATATGAAGTTAGCTCCGGGGGGGAAGCAGCAACTGGCTCGGGACATCAAGACTGCAAAAAGGGTTCCCTAGTTAGGAAATCGTCCCAAAAAATTCAAAGCGGATTGTGTGGCAGTGAGTTTTTCACACCCAGGCGTTCTGCCAAATATTCTTACTAATCTACTCCCGACCCAACGTAGACAGGGTACTGTCGTCCCATTAACTTTAAAATTTTTCTATGGAGAACAACAGAACGTTACCTACCCAAGGACCCCTGCACCAGGGTGGGATAACAACTGGGATATGAATAACAGATGGGGCCAAGACCGAAGATGTAATACAGCAAATCATCCAGTTCATCCAGTTCAGCAAAATCCTTTTGCACAACCTCTTTTGTTGTCTAATCGTTATACTCCTTTATCCTTTTTGGACCAAAATGATTGACTCTCGCCCAAACAAAACAGCCATGATGGGCATTATGTACCTGTACTTAGTATACTTACTTGGAACATCGCAGGAATTAAGGCAAAAGTGGGAAACCTGGCATGGTCAGATTTTATCAGTAAGTTCGACATTATCGTATTACAAGAAACCTGGGACACACAAAATAGTTTTTCTTTGGATGGGTATAGTCACTTCTGTATCCCAGCAGTGTCCAGTGTTGCAGGAAGAGCCAAGGGAGGACTGTTAAGTCTTTTTAAACTAGACATAAAAGGTCGCTTGAAGAAATGTGACTCTGGCTCTGATCACTGTCTAATTGTTGAACTTTCTTTAGCAGAACATCCTAACATTTTATTTATAAATTTTTATAATGCCAACGCATCTGCCTGTACTTTGCATAGTCTAGATAGATTGGATTAGTTTTTGTCAGCCTACAGTGAAAATGTAAATTCTTTTGAAATTATCTTTATGGGGGATTTTAATATCCACCCTTGTACATTAATGTGTGTTTGCGGTGAAGAAGAATCCCCCCCTAATTGCTCGCCAATCCATCTTGAACATAATAAACAGGGGGAATGTCTAGAAAACTTTTTAGCAAGATGGAATCTATATGAGTCTGGGTGTGGGGAGGGGGGGATAGGGTCCCTACCTTTAAGAGAACAGACAATGGCTCTATTATTGATTACATATTTATACCATTATGTTTACTAGGTAAAGTTTTAATGTATAAAACTGTGGTTTCTATTTTTAGCGATCATAATCCTGTCACCATGGATCTAGCAATTACTGACCTTATAGTGCGAAAAGATGGTCCTCGCGACAACAGGTTAGCACTTAAAGTTAAAGACCAGGGTCGCAGATTGAAATGGGATAGCATAATTCCAGAATCCCTTGTACAAGAGGTACTCTCCGACGCTGAGGATGAGGTTGGTGTGTGTTCATCTAGTGAGGCTCATAATCGGGAAGTGGTGCTTGCCTTTGGTAGCATCTGCAGCAAGATTAATCAAAGACTGCTTGCTGGTCCAAAAATGAAGACACTGCCCATCAAAAGATGGTTTGATAAAAGATGCTCAAAAGCACACTGTGCGCTGTTAAGTGCCTTGAAGGCTGTCCCAAAAGTCCCCGCTCTTATCACAATCTGTAGAGCCCGGTATAAAAAAGCCATAGCTGATAGGAAAAAAGAGATCAAAGATGAAGCTTGGTCCCAGCTATCAGACCCAGCGATATTGAAAAATAGTGGAGAATTTTGAAAAATTGTTAACCAACCTCTATTCACAGGAGAGGAGAATTCTCCTCTAGAAACTAACATACCTGATGAAGGTTGGATAAAACATTTTAGCGACATTTATTCTGACCACAGTAGTGGAGGTCCCGGGGGTCCGGTTGGCCGTATAGCCAATGGAAATCAAGTGCACATTGAGGTAGCAGAAGTCTTACAAGCAATAGATTGTACTCTGAAGAAAAAGGCGCCAGGACCTGATGGTGTTCCTGCTGACGCTTTTAAATGTTTCCCTAATTTTTGGTCTAGATTACTAAGTAGGGTCTTCAATGCATTAAGCCATGATAACATACCAGAGTCATGGAAAACATCAATAATCATCCCTGTGTTTAAAAAGGGTAATAGGCAGGATCCTGCATGTTATAGACCGATCTCATTGATTGACTCATCAGTTAAAATTTTAGGAAGAGTCATATTAGCAAAACTAAATGAGTGGGCAACTGAGAAAAGTATTCTGACCAATGTTCAATATGGATTTAGACCCAAAAGAAGCACTCAGGACCAATGTCTCAATTTGCATATGCTGGTAGAGAAATACACCAAGGCCAAGGCGGGGTCCATGTACCTTGGTTTCATGGACCTCTCCTCTGCTTTTGATCTGGTCAACAGATCAAAGCTTTGGTCCATATTGCTAGAAATGGGCTTGGACAGGACAATAGTTAACTTATTGGAAGACTTGCACTCGGGCCTTACAGCTAAAATTAGAGTCACCACGGGTGGACGGTGTACGGAGGACTTTGCTTCAGAAAAGGGGGTCAGACAGGGGTGCATTCTTGCACCCCTATTGTTCACATTATATGTGAATGCTCTAAAACCCGTCCTGAGGGACGTGACCCTCGACATTCCACGTGTAGGGGAGCAGGGGATCCCTGTTCTCCTTTACGCGGATGACGCAGTACTTCTTGCACGTACCGGGGTGGGGCTCCAACGTCTTTTGGACGCCTTTGAAACTTTTATGGGCTCACTTGACCTAAAAATAAATGCTAAAAAGTCCCAAATTATGCTTATGGGCAGCGCAGCAAGGAAAAACTGTCATAAAACCTTTTTTTGTGGACGGGAGAAGCTTGCTCGAGTAGCTTCCTTCCCTTATCTAGGGATCACATTCGATGAAAAGGGTAACTGGGGACCCCAGCTAAAGAACAGAGTAATCTCGTTAGCAAGAACATCTTCAGCTCTCCAGGGGTTCTCTAAGAAACTGGGGGCCAGGCCAATTGCAGCCATAATGAAAATGTATAAGGCTAAATGTATTTCAGTTGCATCTTATGGCAGCTCAATTTGGGGTTACAGGGGTCTAGACTCCCTACAGATCATGGAAAATAAATTCTTCAGATCTGTTCTTGGTGTCCCACAGTCGACTCCGTCCTACACTGTACACTTGGAACTTGGGGAAGGCTACATCACAGACTTGATAAAAACAGCACCTCTTGTAGCTTGGCTGAGGATGTGGCTTAACAAAGAAATTCCCCTAAATCACATTATCATGAAAGATTGTCTGTGTTTGGATAAAGTTAATAACATTAAGTGGTTGACTTACATTAAGGAAAATTTCACCAAGTTGGGGAGGCCAGAGTTATACTCAGCAACAGAGTCTATAACACCCAAACATATTGTATTAACAAAGTGTGCAATGAGAGAGCTTTTATCCCTGGAAAGAGAAGAGAGTGAGTTGAAAAAACCAAGCGTTAGGGTCAGTCTAATATTATCTATACCTGACGGCCCAGAAAGCTACTTGAACATGGTGACCCACCCTTGCCACAGGTTTATTTTAACTTGTTTTCGTTTTAACTTGATACATTTTAATCTTGGTTTTTATCCTGTATGGAGTACTCCAGAAAAGGCGTTACCATGTTCTTGTGACCATTTCTCCGAACAAAATACTATGCACTTAGTGATGTTCTGTGGGCATTACGTAGAGGCGAGGAGGAAGTTTCTTGTGCCCATCCTAAAGGAGGCTGGATTTATTCAAGTTAAACCTGCTCTTATTTATTTACAGCTTCTGCAGACTCCTAGGATTATGTTCTATGTGGCTAGCTTCCTAGTGAGTGCTGTTAGGAGCAGAAACATTAGGTTAAAAAATATAATAATCCCCCTTCAATAGCATAAACGGAGTATTATAAAAGGCACTTTGTGACTATAATAGGACTTGTAACAGGGATATATCTGGTTTTAGATATGTCTTATTCTGGGGCTCTTAGTACCTCGCATGTTGCACTATATGTATGACTTTTTGTATGATTTTTATCTCTTTTGTATGTAACTCAACCGTTTTTAAACTATGTATTTATTGTATATGTATTTTAAATAACCTGTACTTTGCCATTGTCTTTATATGATATTAAGTTATCGCAATAAAGTATTTTGACTGACTGACTGACTGACTACCAAGACCAGCATGCACCGGGCTGGAGAATGTAAGCAAAACAGCTGAACATCATTGAGCGGAGGAGGAGCATGCAACCACCTGACTGGGAGTGGTCTTAGGAAACAGCATAACATCGTTTGACCCCCCCAGAAACTCCAAAGATACCTTGAGACTGGCACTGACGAGGCCGTTTGAAGGCTGAAACACGTATGCCGAGCGTTTCAGGGACAGCTTTCCTTTGCACATGAAAAATCAATAAAGCCATATCTTGTTCCCCGGAGTTGTGTCGTGCTGTCTACTTACTTGGAAGAGAACATTGACTTTATGTTTTTACCAGCAAGCAGGCGCTGGATGGCGACGCGCTCTCTCGTTCTGGAGTTCCGCGGTGAGCCTGCACCTGGAGTGTTGATTGATATATATATATATATATATATATATATATATATATATATATATATATATATATAGATTCTACTCAAGATCGTTTAAGACAGGTTCCTATTCCTCCTAAAGGAGCAGGTTTGAGCCCTTTTCACAGTAAATCAAAGTTCGTACCTCTGATGCCAAAAGATGCGATTGACATTTTTCACGATTGTGTCACAAATGACATCAAGAAATTGTATACCCATACTAACAATAAACGTTGCAAAAAGGAGACATACACAAAAATTGCCTATAACAAATTGATGAAGAAACTTGATAATAACCCTGATATAGTAATCAAAAAATCAGATAAGGGGGGCAATTTAGTGATTTGGCCTAAAAAAGACTACATCGCAGAAGCCAAGCGCCAACATGAGGATCCAGCCTGCTATGCAAAAAGTACACAAAAGGAATATGAAAAAGCAACATCTCATTTACACAAGTCTTTAAGCCAATGGAAAAGGGAAGGCTTAATATCACCTGAAGAATACAAGTACATGTATGTGAACTTTCCCATATTGCCTTCTCTCTACCTCATTCCGAAGGTGCACAAGACCGTGCAACCAATACCGGGCAGGCCGATTGTATCTGCTATTGGCAGTGCAGGGGAAAAAGCTGGAGAATATATAGACTTTTTCCTCCAAGACTTTGTGAAACAACTCCCCAGTTTCACTCGGGACACCAGTGACTTTATAACTAAAGTATCTACACTTATATGGGAGAGTGACATGTGGCTTATTTCGCTTGACGTCGAATCGCTGTACACCAGCATAGATCACGCTAAAGGTTTATCTGCCATACAACACTACCTTTCAAGCAGATCCATCAAATACTATGAACACAATAAGGTGATTGTAGGTCTTATAGAATGGTGCCTTTACAACAACTTTTTTTCTTTTGGTAAGGAGATTTATAAACAACTGAGAGGCGTGGCGATGGGGGCCTGCTTCTCTCCCAGCTATGCGTGCTTGCACGTTGGCTGGTGGGAGGAGCAGGTCCTCAAAGTTCGCCATAAGGCGTGGATGGACAGTCATGTCAGGTGCTTTTTAAGGTACATCGATGATGTTTTCATCATCTGGAAGGGCAGTAAAGAGCAAGCATTGTCGTTTATTGATGATATTAATGACAACTCGCTTAACCTCAAATTCACGGCGCATATTGATAAAAATCGCATCCAATTTCTGGATGTTGAGGTATATGTCTCCAATGGAACCTTAAACACCACCCTCCATAGAAAACAGACTGCTGGCAATGCCACATTGCATGCAACCAGTATGCATCCTAAGCACACAATTTCAGGAAACCCCTACGGGGAAATTCTCAGATTAAAGAGAATTTGTAGTTCTCCCTCTGATTTTAATACCTGCCTGGAAGAACTCTTAAACAGATTAAGAGCTAGAGGGTATTCCGAGCGGATATTGAATGCAGCAGTAACCAAATCTCTTTCAAGATCTAGGGAGAGCCTTTTTCCTGACTCTACTTCAGTAACTGAACCTCCTCTAAATATCGAACCCCAACTGGAGTGCCCACGTCTTATCACTACCTTCAGTAGGGAAGATAGGAAAATCAGGTCAAGTCTTAATAAAAACTGGCCGATTGTAATGAGCGACCATATTTTAAGCACCAGGTTACCTTCTTCCCCCACTATAACTTTTAGACGGGCTAATACAACAGGTAACTATTTGGACAAAGCAGCCCCTGAACTAAAAACGAAAGTCCCATGGTTACGCCCTTCCAGAGGATTCTTTAAATGTTCCAGTTGTAGGGCTTGTAAGTTTTCAGTCACTACCACTCACTACCTTACCCCGTTTAGTAAAGTTGCCAAAACCATCAACGGCAACTATAACTGTAAGACTGACCATGCTGTGTATGTTCTGGCGTGCACCTGCGGACTTAGATATGTTGGCAGCACTAAGCTCCAGGTGCACGCCCGGATACTACAGCATCTGAGGGCAATTCTCCACAGTGACCCTACTTACCCGGTAGCCCGACACTTTAAGCGAGTTCACAATAAAGATCTTAACTGTTTGAGCTACTTTGTGATTGGGGCAGTACCCCATTCGAGACGAGGAGGTGACCGTGAAGCAGAACTTAGAAAAATGGAGTCTAGGTTCATACTGGAACTCGATAGTCGTTGGCCCAACGGGCTCAACAATATTGAGGAAATGCATCACTTTCTGTAAGTCGAGATATTAATTCTGAGTATCTCTTTCTGTTTTCCTCTATGCTATTGATACACGTTCTTCTAGGTAGGTTCCCTATTAGAAGTTCCCTGTGCCTCTTTTTTATATTTTCTGTCCCATGATCTGCTTTTACAACTGGTGAAGTTTATATCGATACTCACCCATGGTGACACAATTCATGCACTTTATTCTGTAATATAATCATCATACAATTTGAATATATTTATATAATCCTATTCCCAGATTCAGTACAAGAGTTCTATGACAATTACTCCAGTAATAACTTTTAGCTGTACAGATATCTCATTATGTAGGAATGTTTCATGGATTTTTTCTTATATTGAATTGAAGTTTGAGATAGAATAATAGAGAGAGTGTGCGTGTGTGTGTGTATATATATAGAATTGCATAGATGTTAACATGTGTACATAGAAATTGGAGGTCATAGTGTTATTGGTTGGGTGTGTAAATAGAATCTAGTATGGGTATATATTTCTTCATGTTGCCACAATAAGTTTCGCATTCTGATTAGATTTTTTCAATGGTTATAATTGGTTGGAGATGTGGGGTGGTGGGTGAGTGTATATATATGAAATATGGTCTTATTTATACATATTGTCATTTTTAGCTTCTTGGAAATAAGGTTCTTTTTTCTACCTTGAACTTGTAAATAGAACTTACAATGGAATAGGATTATTTTGATGAATTTACTTTTGTAAACATCTAGGCACAATGTTTAATTGCATATTATAGTTCTAATGGTAGTTTAATATGTTCCCGCAACCTTCGCACTTCATTACATCTTTTATCACTTATGCACTTTTTTATCTATGCACTTTATACTTCTGCTGCTATACATACCAAATTGCATATTTGCACAGATTTGATATATATGTCATTCGGATTTAACAATGAGGAAATGTGTTTGAACATCAATATAATTGAATATATTTTTATTGATTTGGATGAATTCCTGGATTTAACCAGACATGAACTTCTGTATACAAGTCAACAATTGCAAGAATGTATCAGCGATAGTGCTTTTTCACTGTTTACTATATGTCACGTGATCATGGTGAACGCCACCAGGGGGCGGCGTTAACATCACTGCATACACTTATAAAATAGTATAACGATTCAAAACATGTTGCAGCGTGATCAAGGGCTTTCCGCCCGAAACGCGTCGCTGGTTCTGTTTTAATAAAATACCATCTTGCTGACTCTGCTGGTCCGGTCCTCATTCTTTGCTGGTGTGGAGGCGGTGTCTGCGAGCGCAGAGCAAGCTGAGGAGGGATCTTTTTTCTCATATCTATATATATATATATATTCACTGAAAAAAACATAGGTTATAGACCATATATAGTTAGGAATTAGCATTTACAAAAACTTGAAAATTCACTGAAAAAACCATAGGTTATAGACCATATATATAACTTAGTACAGAAGAAATTAATCAAAGCTTATTTGATTTCAGAGCATAAGTAATTTGGCACTGCTCAAACCAACCAATGGAAAACATAAGAATTGGCAACAACAAATTTTTATAATATTTTATATACATGTAGAATCATGAATTGTGAATGCCCCGTACATAACGTACAGAAGGAAAGGGGTGTCAAAAGGGAGTGCACTCCCTTTTGACACCCCTTTCCTTCTGCACGTTATGTACGGGGCATTCACAATTCATGATTCTACATGTATATAAAATATTATAAAAATTTGTAAATTGCAATATTAGTGCTATATATGACAATAGATTAAAATATTGCATATATCCATGGACCTCTTTGTTGTTGCCAATTCTTATGTTTTCCATTGGTTGGTTTGAGCAGTGCCAAATTACTTATGCTCTGAAATCAAATAAGCTTTGATTAATTTCTTCTGTACTAAGTTATAGGTCTCGGACCATTGTTTGTTAATATCAATTTGATACCCGGGTCCATTTCTTTAATGGATAGACCATATATAGTTAGGAATTCGCATTTACAAAACCTTATTTTACTCACACAAAACCATTGAAATTCCATATATAGTTAGTTGCACTAACTATATATCGCGCACCCGCAATCCACTGCTGATGATGTCACATATTACATCATTCATGACATGGTCAGTGACATCACTGATGACATCACTGATGACATCTCAAATGACATCACTGATGACATCACTGATGACAACATCCAGTGACTGTATGTTTCTGTATAGTTAAAATATGCCTTACATATTGAAGAATGAGTGGATGTATAAGTGTCTGGATGAAGGATTTAGTAGGTGCATGACTGACTGTATGAGTGAGTGATTAAATGTGTCTCACTGAGTGCATGGGTTAGTGACTAAACTGTCTTAATTTGTGCATCATTATGTCTGTTGTTCTGTAAACTGTTGCATGTGTTGATAAGTAGCTATATGAGTAACTATATGGGTTATTGATTGGTTGCCCAAGTATTTGTATGGGAGACTGAGTGTGTGTGTGGGTGGCTGGGAGGTGTATGACTCTGTGCATAGATGTGTGAGCAGGTGATTCACTAGATGTATGGTTTCAAAAGTGCATGTGGAAACAGCTGTATGGGCGGTTGACTGCGTGCATGAGTGTATTGGTGAGTGAATGGATATCTCAGTGCTACATGTCAAAGTAAGTACATATGTAAAACACAGTACATGTGAGAGTTGACATATATAAATAACTGTGCATAAGAGCCAGTGAATGTGTGAGTGGCTGTATGGATCATTCTGAACTTGTATCAGGGATTGTATAAGAGAGTAAATATGTGTTAGTATATGTTTGAATAAGTAAAGTTTGTATAACTGTATAGTTGAGGAAATGGAGGTGTGATTGATTCTTTGCATGACTGACTAGGTGTGTGAGTAACTCCATGGATGAGTGACAGTCTGTGAGTGTCTGTTTACACTGATTGTATCTAAGGTTATATTAGAGTCTGAAGAGGTTCATCGTATTATCACATGAATGATATCATCAGTGATGTGATCAGTAATGTCAAATGAGATGTCATCAGTGATGTCATCAGTGATGTCATTTGAGATGTCATCAGTGATGTCATTTGAGATGTCATCAGTGATGTGACTGACCATGTCATGAATGATGTAATATGTGACATCATCAGCAGTGGATTGCGGGTGCGCGATATATAGTTAGTGCAACTAACTATATATGGAATTTCAATGGTTTTGTGTGAATAAAATAAGGTTTTGTAAATGCGAATTCCTAACTATATATGGTCTATAACCTATGGTTTTTTCAGCGAATTTTCAAGGTTTTGTAAATGCTAATTCCTAACTATATATGGTCTATAACCTATGGTTTTTTCAGTGAATTTCATTGGTTTTTTAAAAGCTAACATCTGTAGCTGTAAAATGTATTCTTCTTTAAATCCAAAAATATATTTTAGATGTTTATTGATATTTTTTTTTTAAATATTTTTTTTCTTTGCTTCCAGTTCGCGAACCGGGAAGCTTTCCGTTAGCTCATCTTGATGCCGCGACCTAGTCCGCGAACCGGTAAACGTTTCGTTTGCGCAACTGTGACGCGTCGCGGAAGAGCGACGTATCACTTTGTCGCGTAATGCGTCTTATGACGCGCCGCGTTAGCGCTCCCGAAAGTGCTCCTGACAGCGAACCGGAAGCGATCCGGGACGCGGCGCGCACCGCGTAACGTGAGCGGAACAAGTCATGTGACTTATTTATAAAACTTTTCATTGGTTCATTTCACTTTTGGTTTCCAAATGATGTAAGACTAGGTCATATGACCTAAAAATAACACTTTTCATTGGTTTAGAACTTTTGCTTTTCCCAAATGATAAAAACCCCTCCTTCTTTCCTCACTCTGACTTTCATCTTGGTGAGAGAAAGACCATTTTCCTATAGTTGAGCAATGGCTTCTGTACTTGCTTCAGCTGGTGCACCCCCACCACCACCTCCACATCCTCATGAGAAGAGAGGACCACCATCTCAGTTCATCCCCAACACAGAGGAGGAAGAGGATGAACTAGAGGAAGAGGAGACAGAAGAACCAGAGTTCTTACAGGAGTTGCCCCGTGTTTCCCGTCGGAAAACCAGTTTTATCTGGCAGTTTTTTTCAATCCCTTGAGGGGAGAAGAAAGTGAATGCAAAGTATGCCACCTGCCTTATTTGTAAAAAAAGGTTATCAAGAGGCACTGAAAAAAAGTATAGCATGGGAAACTATACCATGCATCGCCATATGAGCAGGTGGCATCCACTAAACTACAGCCGTGCAGAGTTGCGTGACCTGCAGGATAATCCCCCAACAACTCCTGTGGCCAGGTCAACCTCGCATATCTCTTTGACAGGAGGAGAGGCACAGAAAACCGTGCCAAACATTCAGAAGAACTTTAAACACATGAAACTAACCTGCTTGTATTGCGGTGCATTGCTTTCATGTGGGAACACGAGCATAAACTTAATGAACATTGCTTACGAAAATCACAATTGCCCTAACCAACCCAGACAGTAATTTTTTTTTTGCTCCTGTTGAGCCCTTTTCAATGCCTGTTTTTTGTTGTTTCCCCTCCATCAAAAACAAAAAAAAAACATAAAACTGTTCCAAAAATACAAAAAAAACAAAAAATGTTTAGAAAAAAATAAAAATAAATAAAACAACAAAAACATTAAAAAAAAGTTCTTTTCAGAACTACCTCCCCTTTCAAATAAAATTGCTAGAATGTTTAGCACTCTGGCAAGCTCTATTTCTTTTTGTTCGCTTTCCCGTTAGCTGCCCGGTTCGCGAACTAGGAGCGAACTAAAAACTTTTTTTTTTTAAAAAGAAGAGTAAGTATAAGGGAAGTAAACAGAGAGTAATGTTAAAAGAAAGACAGCTATAGGGAGTAAACCAGAGATACTGTTTAATAGATCTATTTACCGAAGAAAAGATGGAAGAGGGTATAATTGCGAAAAACAAAATGGATAAGGAAGTGAAAGAAAAAAAAGAGAGTAGAACAATAACAAAGAAGAGTTTCTTGGAGAATGTGAGTGAATGTTCAAAATAAGATTAAAACATGTGGAATAACAGAGAGAAAAAATAGAAAACAGAAAAGAAAAAATAACAGAAAAAGATTAATTGAAACAGCAAAGAAATGTAAATAACATAGAGCCATATCATCAACATAGGCAATAAAAGTTTTGCATTTTTTATCAGCAGAAATATGTCGCCAAAGCATTCTAATTAGCTTGATACATATGACCCCAAGTGAGGCCTGTCTTGCAACATGGTGCATCTTTTTCATCACTGCTGCATCGGTTTCATGTGGCACGGTTTTAAAACAGCATGACACATTTGCCTAGATGCATCAATTTGTAATTTTGACGCCTCATAACATATCTTTTGCACCGCCACTGCGTCACAAAACTGACGCACAGTGGCGCAAAAGAGGCATACATATATCATAAATCTGTCCCTAACATTTTAAATAATTAATTCAGGATGACGATAAGGTGTGGTCTCTCCTGAGGTTTGTTTAAGGTGAGACCTACTCAGGGTTACAGATCAATTTTACGCTTGTTGAAGAATACAGAGGAGATAATACATGTGAAGGCCTACCAATGAAGTAAGTCATGTCCTCTTATTAAATCATTCATGACATGGTCAGTGACATCATCAGCAGTGCATTGCGGGTAAAAAGAGTAGAAAACATTTACCTTATAATTCTTGTTAACTTTTTAAAATATTTTTTCATACTTTCAATCTGTAAAAGAGAGAACAAACATTTCCAAAAATATTAAAACATGTATTTAAAAATTAGAAAAGAGAAGGGAAAAGGTTCAAAAACAAACAGTTTTTCAACAACTTTGACATTTACAGAAGCCTCTGCTTCTCTACGTCCCCTACACAATCCTAAAGATATATATTTTAAACAAACAGTATCTTCATGCTGATGAAGTGAGGCCTATTTTGGAACATGGTGCTTCTTTTGCACTTCTGATGTCTCACAATAGTGATGCAATAGCAGCGCAAAAGAGATGTAAAGCCATCATAAAATTGTGTCTAACATTGTAAATGATTGTTTCAGAATGCAAATAAGATGTGTCCTTTCAAGAGGTTTCTTTGAGGTGAGGCCTATTCAGTTTTTTTTTTAAAAAACAGTACCCAGAAGTGCAGCACTGTAAGCATTAACTTTGACACTTACAGAAGACTCAGTTTCTCCATATCTACCTCACATTTCTAAATGTATATCATAAGTACAAAAAGCAGAACATTAATTATACATGTTAAATGGTTTATTTTTGCTGTTCTCAGAATGTATCAAATTTCACTTAAATCAGTGACTTGAAGGTATTCATCATGTAACAGCTGGGAAAAAAAACACAATCAAAATGATTGTGTTTAAAAAACCCATACAACCTAAGAAATCTGAATTCAAAACACCTTAAAATTAACTTACTTTCCATAACGTCGAAGGATGTCCTATGAACAGCGTCCACTCTGTTGTGCTATAAATATTTTCAGCCCGCCAGATAACCTCCATCGTTTTGAAAAATATGTTACATACAATAAAACACTTCTCACATTCTACCACATGTTTCCACTTGGCCAAATCATGTTGCAGCGATTCACAACTCTTGTAATTCTTCCAATCAAATCCCGTCATTTTCTATTTTCGCAACTTTCAAAAAGAAAACATTTAAGATTATTTTCACAATCCTGGACTACTAATATCTTACCCTTCTTTCTCACTCATGTTCTCCTTTTCCTATGACACTGATACTGCTTACTATGAAGCAGACTTACTTGCATCAGGTTTATATAGTTGGATTTTTAAATTGACATTATAATTTAAAGTTTTGGACCAATAATCTAGACAACATTGCAGACTTACATTCCCTCTACTTGATGAAGTTTTGCAATTCCTCAGAGGAAATCCCAAGATTGTTTCCTTAAAATTTTGGTTTTAAAAACACCAGGTAAGAATTTTTAAGGTCAAACGGCAATTTTTTTTTGAAAGTTACAACAGAATCGTTGCAGAATGACCAGCCATTTTGAGACTTTAAATAAGCTGTGTAATGTCCTGATGTTGTTGAAGGACCATCGTGATAGATAATTGCTACAGTTACAAAAGTCCTTCCTGATATTGACAGCTGAGAAGCAACACATTTTTTTATTAAAGTTGACAATTTTGATCCATCAGGCCTACATCGTTGGATCATTAAAATGACATACTGGCCATATCGTCGTATAAATAATGTTGACATCATTTCAGATTTACATTGGCTACACTCCATGTTGTGATCCGCTGCATTTACTAGCTTATTAAAGGAGACTGATTTACTGTCTGGCAAAGTTAAATATATAAATCTTTCAGAGTCTACACTAGTAGTACTTGATACCATACAGTTCTCGCAGTCATGCTGCCATTGATAAGAAAGCCCAAACAGGTGATCTACATCTACACCCTCATCTTGCAATACATCAAGCATATACATTAAAAACTCCTGACAATCCTGCTGATTATTTTCAGAGAAGTCTGTTTGACCTGAACATTCATCTAACAGATAACGAACTTCAGACACACTTTCTACTTTTGTTCGATCAGTGCTACATTTCTCTAACACAGAATTCAACAAGCAGCATAAACTTTGTTCCGAATTGAACACAATCTGTTCTTTTAAAGTCTCTAGTGAAAAGAGAACATTAACCACTACATTTGCATAGCAGTTGACACCAGAACTGTTTTCAAATTGAAAACCGACAACATCTTCAACAGAATCCACTTTCTTTCTGCTTACAATTTTCGGTTCATCGACTTTTGGGCTTTTTGCTACAACCTCCCTACTATTACTGATATTTCTTCGTTTCCGGCCTACCACACGTTTCTCAAACAAAGGATATTGAGGCAAATGTGGCGCATACTCTTTTCTTAACCTGTTGTATTCCTTAACACAATCTAGATCCGCACAAATGTTTGTGACATCACAGTCAATCAAGTACAATCCCGATAAAGTTCTAACTCGTGACAATGCCACATATGCCATACCCTCCTTGAACACAGAACTGCCAATATTCACCAATGCACTATCTACACTTAAACCTTGCGATTCATGGATTGTCACCGCATATGCCAAGCAAACAGGAAACTGTTTACGGCGAACATATAAGTCTTTAACAAGCAAAAACCTAGCAGAACAACGACCAATTAGCTGTACTTCCTCAATACCATCAAATTTAATTTTTAAAAATTCAATTCCATCTCTACTTCTGTATTTCTCAAAATCAACAACATTACCTATTGATCCATTTACCAGACCTCTTTCAACATGTAAATTCCTTCCTAAAATGATTCGGCAATTTAAACACACATTCAAAGTCTTTTCAAAACCCGCTGTTTTAGATATAGTCTTCTCTAATGAATCCAATTTTGATTTCAAATTCTCAGACAAAATAATTGTTGATCCCATATGCTCTATTCTGTCAATAGCTTCAAGTTTCACAATCTCTTGCTTTTCTAAATTCAACATTTTGTTGTTGAAGATGGCACATTCTGCAAGAGTTGGCATCAAACATATTCCGGATTTCTTCTCAGTAATTTTCTGAAAAATATTCTCAGGCACAATGTCTTGTTCGGGATATAAATTTGACAGTAATCGTGCATTTAAAGCTTCTTTTCCATGCTCGGTCACTTTTCCAATTCTAATATCTTGTAGAATATTCTAATCTTCATCCTTCGCCTGACGCATATTTTCATGCAGTTCAGCATAATTGAAATGTAACCATATATTGACGTTGCCAATGCTCCCTAGGCACTTCCTGGTATCTTCATGCGTGAGTATTTTGAACACAGGTTGTCCTTTTACTGGTGTCAGCTGCAGAAGATCTCCGAAAACAATGATGTGTTTGCCACCAAATAACACATCATACTCAGTTTTAAGAACTTCTTGCATTCTCAAATGCACAAAGGCAAGCATGACATTGGAAACCATGCTTACTTCGTCAATGATAAGAAGTTTCATTTTCCTCAAGACTCTTGAAACTTCACAACAAGCATCCCCAGATAACTTGTGGTATTGTAATTTGTTGTCATGCTCCACCGGCAGCATCAGTAGACGATGCAAAGTAATCCCTTTAATGTTATGAGCTGCCAGTCCAGTTGGAGCGGTCACAACACAAGACAGCGATGACTCAGTCCTTTCCTGCAAATAACATGAAATTGCTTTAATGAGGAAACTTTTTCCAGTTCCCGCTTCTCCACTCACGTACAGTCGGACAGGCTTCAACGATGTACATGAGCACTCTTTCTTCTCATGACTTAATCCATGCTCAATTTGCTTGGTAACTTCATCATATATTTTCCTCTGCTCAACGTTGAGTTGTTTTTCCAAGTCTTCTAAGTTAACTGCATCCTCCTGAGCATGTGCCATGGCTCTTTCCACTTCATTCATAGCAGTGGCAGCTTCATTTTCGATAATAGGTCCTCCTAGTGGATCCTGACTCAATGAAACAGAACTCTGACTGTCCTGAGAACTGTCTCTGGCAATCTCGGCTGCAATCGTTGCTTCCTGCTCAATTTCCAAAGTCAACATTTCTTGATATTTGGGAAAAGCAGGACATTCTATGGTCTCCTTAGCAGCAGTGAAAGAGTCTTCGTAACAGAGGAAATCTCCAAGCAGTTCCTCTTCTGCACGCCAAGGCTTGAAAAGTTGCAAAAGTGCTAAATAGAAAAACTCCTTTTTTTCTGGAGATTCGCCACTCAATTTTTGATGGTTTACTAATTGGCATTTTCTTTGCTTGACCAGACATCCCTCACTTCCAATTACAGCATACACTCCTTTCTCAATATCTTCTTTGATGTTCCTCTTGAATATATAATTTTGTAGAACCTCATATAGACAAACATTCTCAAGGTGACTGCTTCGATTTGGATAATATGTATCCAACATGTTGGTCTTCAAAATGTCGGTACTGTTTGGTTCCTTTTCTGCCAAATACTCAATTTCCCGGACAGGTTTTAGAACTCGATTTCGCGTTGCAGCAAGACCAAGACTCGCCCAAACGATACTCCTGGATTTGCCATAGAGACTTGCTGAGGACAACCGGTCAGAACATTCGTAAGCTCCGATTTCTCGATGCGACAACATCTTCAGACTGAAACTGTACAACTTCTTGCTGAGGCTCTTTTCATGGGAAATGTCCTCCCACATATCCTTCAATTCTGTCTTTTCTTTTTTGGTGATGTAAGATGTCACATACCGAGCCACAGCCATACAGTTGTCAGCCACAAACTGTATATCCATGTTAGCATTCCACATGGACAAAATCACTGGGTTGTAGTCGTTGATGTACTTGGACTCTTCGTTCCTTTTCAAATTGTATGTATTTTTGGGTGATTTCCTCGTCACATTATGTCGCAGCGAAGACATCAAACTGTTCACTCTTCCTTTAGAAATCACCGGTCGTGGAAAGTTGAAACGACATTTGGTGTACAATTTGTCCTTGTTTCTGAATTTACGACGACAGTACTTTCCACAACGATGGCTTTGGAAACGTAGAACTTGTTCTCTTAGGCTTTTCTTCTCCGTTGCGTTTGGAACAGCACACGTAGAATACTGTTATATGAAATTCATCACTAAGTCATCCGGATCTGTTCCAAATTTAGGTGCATCCTTGATCCACAACAACATATGTATATGAGGAGCACCTCTTGCTTGGTACTCCTTTCTCCAGAAGAAATCCAACACCTCTCCAAGAGTTGGATTCTTCTTATTTGTGATGAAAGACATCATAGCTTCAAATCTATGATTGAAGTACCTGCATACATTCACTGGATCCAAAGAACACAGTTCTCCAGGTGTCTTGAATTCAATGTTTTCAATATTTCCATTTGCCTCTCGTAGAAATTCAAGTAAGTCTTCCCAGCCATACTCGGCACAGCTCAGAGTGAGGAACCATGTTGGAGTTCCTAAGTTCCTCAGCATACATTTTAAATCACCATGACGATGGTACCAGTACTCATTAGTACCACGCTGACACGCCATGAGATTAATTAGGTGAGAATCCAAAATACTGTCTTGGACATTGACTTTATGCATAAAGTCACTTGCCGAGATGTTTCGCATCTGTATACCATTTTTTAAGATGTGGTTCACTGCATATGACAGTCCAGACAGATCGCTTTCAAACAGGAGATGAAACAAATAGGGAATGCATTGACGAAACCTAGGATCTTCTGCATACAATCGTAAAGTCCGGTATTCAGACGCAGGAATTTGATGAGGTCGCTCATCATATCTTCCTCCTCGACCTGTGGGAAATAGCTGTGGGAAACACTGAGCTTCCAAACTTTCCTCCCAAACACTAATGGGACTCCCTTTGGCGTGTTTCATTTGAAACAACTCAATTGCATTCCCCATGACTTCCTTGGAATGCAAAGGATGAACACTATAATGTTCATATATTTCTTCACTTTTAGAGGCCTCTACTTTCTCAATTTGGCCAGCACACAAATCGCTATCCTCTTCATCACTTTCTTCCTCTTCTGCAACATATACATTTATATAGTACTTATTATTTTTCTTCAAATACAATGTTGCCTTTTTGACTTTCCTAACATCCACTAAATCTTGCCATATTTTCTTATTCTTTGTCGGAACCCCATTAACCAAGATAACCAGAGGTTCCTCTTTCACTTTTTCTACTCCAATTGTGTTAATGTTTTTGTTCAAATCTAGAGGCAAATAAACAACTCTTCCCTTTAATCCTCTCTGTAAATCTGCTGGAGGCAACTTCCCTGTCTTTGGCTCCATTCTTACAATAGCCTGAAAGGGATGGATACTTTGAATCAAAATAGATTCATAAGTATTTAAATCCTTCAATTCAGAAGGAACCTCAACCAATTCAAGATTATTATGAACCGCCCTAGCAGGCATCTGGTTTTGGTTTAATTTGTTACAACAATAAGTACACACACGTTGATCTGATCCCAAATCAAAACAATTTTCTACCATCAAGTATGTGGCGAAATCCTTCCATTCACTATTATTTTCCCTTTCACTTTTTGCATATAAATCCACTAACTTAGTCTGATTCTTATAATAAGTGCGTCGACAACACACACAAGTGAAATTAGGCCTCTCACTTGATTTCATCTGAAACGTGGCAATTTCCTTCTGAAATTTATCTGTACTAGAAACCTGTACATTATCTTCAACATTACCTTCTACTTCTGGGTCAATTTGAACATTCTCATCTTTACTACCAAAGTAACAAAACTCAATTTCTTCACAAATATTCTTGACATCTATTTCAGAACCATGCAAAAGAGCAGCACATAATTGTTTAAGCATAATTGCTGGACTCTTAGCATAATACAACATTCTCACTAATTTTCTCACTTTATTATGATGCACTGCTAGCATCCTGAAATGATGAAAAACACTCTGGCATACTCTCCTGGAAAGACAAGCCAGTAAATGACCACGCAAACCTGTCATTTGTCTCACTCTGCAAGGATCTAAATCTTGCAACAACTTCATTTTCTGCTTCAAACTTTTCTTATTAAATGTCCGTATAAAATCACAAAGCAAATTGATGGAAACCTGTTGCACACTACAAATAGAACTACACTTCCAAATGTACACAGGGCCCTTAGGACGTCTTCCTAAAACATCATTACCTAACACCTCGTCTGTCTCTGTTGTCACAAGTTTTTCTTTTTCAACTGGACAACCATCCTTCACTTCATAAGCTCGACCACTGGTGTCAACTGCAAACACCAAATCATTATCCTGAAAATAACTCTCCTCATTAAAAAATGCCTCACAACTTGAACTATGAATCCATTGTCCAGAAAAAACTTCACAAAAGTTACTACGATTTACTACTCTTTTCCACCTACTATTTGATTTGAAATCAGAAATTACCTTGCTTAGTTTCCTAATTCTATTGATTACCAAAATAAACAACTTTCGCTTAATTTCAAAAGCATGATCAATAATTTTCTCTACATTTTTCTTCTTCCTATAAAATGCCACTTTCTGTTGGCCTTTCTTAATATTTTTTAATAAATTAACTATTATCCTGTTTCGGAACATTCGTTTTCGAATGTCCCTAAACTGTTGTTTCCTTCTACTATCATGCACAGAGTTATCTCTTGCTCTACCAGTAACATTTTTGATTGGGCTTTCCTTTCCATTTAAATTACTTTTCTTTTTCTGGACTGAAACATTTTTTGTAGAAATACTTTTTTTACTACAAATATTTCTTAAGAATGATTTCGTGCTCTTACCCGGAGCTTTCTTGGTGATTTCACAAATATTTTGGGAAGAGGACTGCTGCAATAATACATGATCTTGTTGTCTTTGACGTTTTGTAGCCTTTCTAATTCGATTCTTAGTTGGCATTTTTCAAATTTTGAAATGATCTGCAGTTGAATCTGTGGAAAAATATATTAAAAAATGTTATTAACCACTATTACCAAACAGTAAATGAATAACAATCATCAAAAACTTAACACCCTACTTATTATTTAACATAGCAAATCTTTTGCATCAGCACTGCGTCACAAAAATGACACACAGTGGTACAAAACAGGCATACAACAATCATAAATCTCTCCCTAACATTTTAAATTATTAATTCAGGTTGACGATAAGGTGTGGCCTATCTAAAGATTTGTTTGGGCCCAAATCTTTGGACTGGGGTGAATGTGTGTCATTGATCCACATTCGGTCCATCACCTGTTTTGTTTCTTTAAGGTGAGGCCAACACATGGTTGCAGATGAGATTTTCACTTGTTGAAGAAAACAAAGGAGATAATACATGTGAAGGCCTACCAATGAAGTAAGTCATGTCCACTTCACTCTTGAACAAAGGGCAGACCTCTTTTGAATCTGTGGTCACACCTAAACTTCATCTGCACAATGTCATTCATAAACTTAGGAAACACTAGTGATGTAATTGAAAAATGTGGAGTTTCTTTTCCTCATTTCAGAATTACATCACCTGTGTTTCCTCATTGACTTAAAATGTCCTTAAGACACATGAAAGCGTTTTTTTAGATTGCCCTGGCACCATTTTTGGGACATTTTTAACATGACTATGTAACTCCCATAATCAAAATCTAAATTTGCCAAGCACAGGTGGGAGCGTATTTACAAGAAACTTGCCCCATGAAGAACGCTTTCCATTTAAAAAGGGAAAAATAACATCATAGACACTCAAATGCTTTATAAATATGACCCAAACAACCTATGAAGCTCTAGCAGTACATATCCAGAAATGTAATTGATTTCAAAAAATCGTTTTTAAACACAGCAAATAAATCAATTGGATAACTACATTCAAGAGGAAATGACTAAAAATGTCCTTGAAACACATGAAAGCGTTTTTAGGAATGCCCTTGCACCATTTTTGGGACATTTTTAACATGACTATGTAACTCCCATAATCAAAATCTAAATTTGCCAAGCACAGGTGGGAGCGTATTTACAAGAAACTTGCCCCATGAGGAACGCTTTCCACTTAAAAAGGGAAAAATAACATCATAGACACTCAAATGCCTTATAAATATGACCCAAAACAACCTATGAAGCTCTAGCAGTACATATCCAGAAATGTAATTGATTTCAAAAAATCGTTTTTAAACACAGAATATAAATCAATTGTATACCTGCATTCAAGAGGAAATGACTGAAAATGTCCTTGAGACACATGAAAGCGTTTTATTGAATGCCCTTGCACCATTTTTGGGACATTTTTAACATGACTATGTAACTCCCAAAATCAAAATCTAAATTTGCCAACCACAGGTGGGAGCGTATTTACAAGAAACTTGCCCCATGAGGAACGCTTTCCATTTAAAAAGGGAAAAATAACATCATAGACACTCAAATGCCTTATAAATATGACCCAAAACAACCTATGAAGCTCTAGCAGTACATATTCAGAAATGTAATAGATTTCAAAAAATCGTTTTTAAACACAGCGTATAAATCAATTGTATACCGGCATTCAAGAGGAAATGACTGAAAATGTCCTTGAGACACATGAAAGCGTTTTATTGAATGCCCTTGCACCATTTTTGGGACATTATTAACATGACTATGTAACTCCCATAATCAAAATCTAAATTTGCCAAGCACAGGTGGGAGCGTATTTACAACAAACTTGCCCCATGAAGAACGCTTTCCATTTAAAAAGGGAAAAATAACATCATAGACACTCAAATGCCTTATAAATATGACCCAAACAACCTATGAAGCTCTAGCAGTACATATCCAGAAATGTAATTGTTTTCAAAAATCGTTTTTAAAAACAACATATCTGTTTCAGCTTACATGAGAGACCATGGAATGGGCTCCATGTACAACAATAACTTGTGTTACTGCATGCCAGAATGCTACACCGAATATGCAATTACAATTTCTCCCAAAAAACAAAATCTATTTGTATATCACTTGAGACAAAGCCACATTTTAAAAACACAGCTTTCTTCATCATTTTCTCCTTAAATCATACTATTCTCTACCTAAATTAAATAAATCTTTTCTCACCTTAGCAAATACTTTTTGAGTTTCAAAACAGTCTCAGAAATACTCCAAATTGTCTTCAGCAGAACAAAGAAGAAGCACTCCAGAGGCTGCAGCTATTGAAAGCACACAAATACAGATATTCATTACACATATCTCTCATATTAGCCAATCATAACTCTTCCCTCACTTTTTTCAAATCAAAACCCTTCCCCCCTCTGCCCTCTCTGCCTTTTTTGCTTAGCAACCACCTCCTGAAAGACCTCTCATGTTTGCAAATTCACACAACAATGTTTCAATTGAACTCTGAACTCTCAGTGCACCTGCGTATCCAGTGCAATCTTTCATTAAATGTTTCTTCCTTGACCATTCAAATTACATCTTTCAAAGAACACATCCATGCACCCTAACTTTCTGTTTTCAGAAATGGAAATGCACCAATCACTGCTAATGAATCATTAGCACTGGAAATCCACAGTTTTTTTCTTTACAAACTCCTACTGTTTCAACTGCCCTTTCATTACCACACTTCATCTGACTGCAGCACAACCTTCTCCCACCATGTTTAATGTCTGGATTGTTGGACATAGTTACATCCACTGGGCTCAAAGGTATGCTGAGAACAGAAATTTACCTAACCTCAATTTACAAGATGTGGAAATTAAGTGGTTGGGCCAAAGAGGATTAAAATGTCACCAATTGATACCATTGGTGAAAACCTTTATGCATTTGCCAAAACCTGACCTGTTAATTGTGCACTGTGGAGGTAATGATTTGGGCACTTTAACTGGGGTAGGTCTGGAAATGCTTTTAAAGGACACCTTTGAGCAATTAATGGCACTTTTTCCTCAAACTGCCTTGGTATATTCCAATATATGCCAAAGACAGAAATGGAGGTGGTCCAACCAATTTTGTCCACAAATTGAGAAAGCGAGGAAGCATGTAAACAAATCTGTTTCAGCTTACATGAGAGACCATGGAATAGGCTCCTTGTACAACAATAACTTGCGTTACTACATGCAAGATATCTACAGAGGAGATGGAGTTCACTTCTCAGATGAGGGCAACAGAATTTTCATTCTGAATTTAAGACTGTGCATTGGTACCTACTTATAAGTACCTAAATGTACCATAAACCCAAAAGCTCTTCTCAGAGCTACCCTTCATCTGATCACTCACAATTATTATTTTTTTCTAACTTTTTTCACTAATTTCCACAAAATACGCTCCCGGGGCGCTACCCAGTTCGCTAACCGAAAGCTAACCTCGCGGAATTTTAAAAAAAAATGTTTTTTTCCGCACATATAAGCCTCCTCAGCCACCCTCAGAAAACCTAGGGGGTCAAGATAAATCTACCATGCCCCCTTCTACCCATTCTGAACATTATTTGCCCTCCATCTTGTATCTTAATGCGACCAAAACACAAAATGGAGGACTCCCGTGACGCTTAAGGTTCGCGATCCGAGCCGCTTCCCGGGAAGCGGTCCAAAAAAAAGGTGGGAAAGTAATTTACAGAAAAACGACTAGAGACACTCTCACCAAATATAGATTAGCTCATACTAAATAACAATCCCTTTCATTTTCACAAATTTGATTGAAATTCCATTTAGCCATTTAGCCTGTAGACCTCTCTAAATACCGTGAGGTAAATTACTTCACAAAACACATCTGAAGTGTTGGAATTGACAACCAATGAAAATGTTACTTTCATTTTCTACTTTTATTACCTGACATTTGATTGGTTATATACCTGAATATATATAAAGGAAGAGAAGGAAACACAGCCATTTTGACTACTACTTCTTGTTGTATATATCATTTGGAATATCACTAATCACTTCAACTTGTTTCTAAAGGTAAGTTGTTATTTTTAAAACTGAAGTATATTGTGCACTATAAGTAAATATGGTAAACTTTTTCAGATAGTTATATACTATCCCTCTGTAGTAGTTATAGATTTAGATAGACTTCTCTGTTATAGTTATGGATGGACTTAGACTTCTCTTGTATAATTATAAATTTACTTACATTAAATCACATACACTTTTTTATATTCCTACTTCCACTCTGATACTATACACTGCCCAAAGATAAATTCACTGATAAACAATGCCTATCTAAAATTATTCCCAACAGTGCCCTATCTCTACTAATATATATTTTTTTAATCCAAATTTCAGGCAAAATGGAAGGCGAAAACTAAGTTTCTTTTGAAATGGACCTGCAAGAGAGCAGCCAAGACTTGATTGATACAATTGATCAAATTGACATTGAATTTATGGACGAAACTTTGGACAAAGAACTACTGCAATGTGTCCAAGCAGTAGATGACCTCCTTGAAAATGAGGACATTTTACAACCTCACAGATTGCAAACAATATTCCAAGAAAATAATGACATTTCAGACACTGAAATGTTAGAAAGTATAATAAATTATGAAACACAAACAAAATAAAAAAAAAAGCTTTAAAAATAAAGAAAACAAAAAAAATCAACAAAAACAACAAACAATTAACATACAGTATTTGAAAAGTCTATCATTCTTTTTTCCTTATAGTACGCTGCCCAGAACGCTTCCCGGTTCGCGAACTTGGCGCTCACCACGCAAAAAAAAAAAAAATGTTTTTTTTTTGACCCTGCTGGGCCCTTTTAAAACCTCCACATAAAACCTAGGAGGTCAACGAGGATCTACTATGCACCCTTATGGTAATTTCCCCCTTTGTTTTGGCCTCCTCTTGTCTCTCGATCCTACCGAGAGACAAGATGGCGGCCACGCCGGACTGTTTAGAATGTTGACAGACACCGGAGAGCCAATCAGCTTCGCTTCGCAAAGGTCCGATACGCGAAAAGTTCGCGAACTGGAGCGCTACCCGGAGCGCTGTTACAGATATATATCTTGTTTTAAACGTTAATTTCTCAAAATCCACTGAAGCACATATATTGAGACCTAGCAAAGGCACATCGGGCTAACAGTCCCTACAATTTTGCCAAGTTTCGTGAAAATCCATTCAGCCGTTCGAGCTAAAAGTGAGGCCAACCGCCCTATGGAAATTAACAAGGGAAAAACGCGTTTTGGGACCCCCCTTTTTTCTCGGCCCCCCCTTGACGAACCCCCCCCAAGTTTCCAGGAGCTGCTCAGAAACAAAATGTGCCATTTTCCTGAAAATTTCAGCCGATTCCGTCCACAAACGCCAAAGTTATTAGACATAGAATTTTCAAAAATCCCATAGGGAAAAAATCCTAACTATATATACCTACTGGCGACCGCCAGTAGGTAATATATATATATATATATATATATATATATATATTACCTACTGGCGGTCGCCAGTAGGTAGTTATAGTTAGGATAATTTTCAATGTTAAATCTCAACATTCTATTTTGAATAACTTTGGCGCCGGTTGACGAATCTGCCTGAAATTTTCAGGAAAATGGTCTCATGGCGGTCCGGTCCTTCCCTGAAAGTTTGGGGGGGATTCGTCAAGCGGGGGCCGAGATAAAAGGGGGGTCCCAAAACGCGTTTTCCCCATGTTAATTTCCATAGGGCGGTCGATTTCACTTTTAGCCCGAACGGCTGAATGGATTTCCACCAAACTTGGCAAAATTGTAGGGACTGGTAGCCCGATGTGCCTTTGCTATGTCTCAAGATATGTGCTCCAGTGGATTTTGAGTAATTTAGGTTCAAAAAAATATATATATCTATAGGCGCTCTCCCGTGCGCGCACCCGAGTGCGCTCCAGGCGCGGCACGCGACTTGCGCGCAGGAAGCTGATTGGCTCTCAGTTGTCTGTAAACATTCTAAACAGTCCGGAGCGGCCGCCATCTTGTGTCTCGGTAAAATCGAGACACAAGGGGTTTGAAAAAAAAAGGGGCAAATGACCATAAGGGGGAAGAGTAGACCCCCTCTGACCCCCTAGGTTTGATGTAGGGACTAAAATAGGGTCCTGCAGGGCATTAAAATTTTTTTTTCGTTTTGCGCGGGGGAAGCGCATGGTACGCGCACCGGCGAAGCACGGGGAAAATCCAGGATTATATTTATGAAGGCCTTGCGCTGTTAGTTTTGCGCTTCCTGTGCGTCAATTTTTGTGACGCACCAGCGGTGTAAAAAAATGCGCATTGTTATGCAATATTTAAAAAGTGACGCATCTATCTAGATGCGTCACTTTTTAAATATAGTGCAACGAGGTACATTTTATTACACTGCTGGTGTTATGCGTCACTTTTCTGTGCGCACTCCTTATGACATTCCAGATGTGTCATATTTAATGTATGACGAATCATGTTGCAGATACAATATGGCGCAGAGTTTTAAAAAGTGACCCATGTACCTAGATGCGTCACTTTTTAAAAATAGCGTCAGGTATAATGCATGCAGAGGGGGTGTTCTCCCGCAAAAAGCTTTGTAATAGCGACGCAGTGAAATCTTTCAGATTTCACTGCGTCAGTTTTAGGATGCTGTTGCGTCAAAATCTTGTGCCTGCTTTACAGCAGGTGTTAGACTGAGGCAAGACCTTTCATATGCTGCTTTCCCCATTTGAAAGGACACATTACTGGAGTTGCGTCACTTTTGTGACGCACTCCAGCAATGCGTTACTTGGAATGTCATAAGGAGTGCGCACAGAAAAGTGACGCATTGCACCAGTAGTGTAAAAAAATGTGCCGCGTTGCGTTATATTTAAAAAGTGAGGTATCTAGGTAGATGGGTCACTTTTTAAAATCAAGCGCCACATTATATCTGCGTGAGGTATAATGCATGCAGAGGGGGTGTTCTCCCACTAAAAGCTTTGTAATAGCGACGCAGTGAAATGTTTGAGATTTCACTGCGTCACTTTTAGGATGCTGTTGCATCCTTTAAATATAGTGCAACGAGGCACATTTTATTACACTGCTGGTGTGATGCGTCACTTTTCTGTCCACAGTCCTTATGACATTCCAGATGTGTCATATTTAATGTATGACGAATCATGTTGCAAGGAGCTACAGATACGTCAGTATTTCTGACATATGTGTAAACATAAAAGTGATGCGAGGCCGGCGCAAAATTTTGACGCAATAGCATCCTAAAAGTGACGCAGGGAAATCTCATAGATTTCAGTACGTTGTTATTACCAAGCTTTTTGCGCGGGATTGCCCCTCTGCATACAATATACCTGATGCAGATACAATATGGCGCAGAGTTTTAAAAAGTGACCCATGTACCTAGATGCGTCACTTTTTAAGAAATAGTGTCAGGTATAATGCATGCAGAGGGGGTGTTCCTTGCAAAAAGCTTGGTAATAATGACGCAGTGCGTCACTTTTAGGATGCAGTTGCGCCAAAATCTTGCGCCTGCTTCACAGCAAACCTTTCACATGGTGCTTTTTCCATGTGAAAGGACACATTACTGGAGTTGCGTCACTTTTGTGACGCACTCCTGCAATGCGTTACTTTTGTGTTTACAGATATGTCAGAAATACTCCAGTTTATTCACTGTGTCATAACTTTCTTTTCTAACACTCACCTTCTTTCATTCCTCCTACTTCACTTCCTTTCACCTCTCATACCTTTCTGTTCTTTCTTACTCATTCTCCTTTCAATTATCAATGCACTATATTTCACTTACTCTTCATTTTTTAAGATTATAGCTCTTTGATGAGAATTGGAGGTAGTTCTGAAAAGAACTTTTGGTTTTCTTCTTTTAACTGAAGAGGAACAAAAACAGGGAATAGAAACTGCTCAACAGGAGCAAAAAGAAAAGAAAAAAATTAGGGGTGGGAAGGGCAGTGATGGTTCTCCAATGCCCGAACCATGAGCAGGACACTTTGCTCCCCATAGGTGAGGAGTTGATTGCAGTATCTGCATTTGACGACCCCATGGTTGAATGCAGGTTGAATGTTTGCTACCTGCCCCTGAGATTGTTCTCTTCCAGAAGAAGTTGCTCCTCCTGTTGATGTAGAGGCCCCATCTCTGGGAACCTCCTGTGCCAGAGCCCTGACACTTTCCCGGGCAAAATTCTGGGGGTGCCTCCTCTCCACATGTCGGATCATCGTAAAGTTCCCAAAAGAGTATTTTTTTTGGGGGTTACCCCGTGACAGGACCTGTTTGCAGATCCTGCACTCTACTTTTGGTGCATTCACCTTCTTCTGGCCTTCTGGAAACTTAAAAAATTTCCAAATGAAATGTTCCTTCACCTTTGGGGTAGGAGGCTCTTCATCAATGAAGTCATCTTCACTGCTGGATGGTCTGGCAGCCATGATGAATCCAGGAATATGGAGCAGCAAAAAAGGCAGGTCTTTCAGTCACAAAAGTGAAAGAAGAAGTGAAGGAAATGGGTGGGGATTTCATTCATTGTAAAAAAAAACTGTTAGCAACCAATGAAAAGTGTTATTTGAGGGTCACATGACCCGACGCGTTTACGCTGCGCGCTCCGGAGCACTTCCGGGTGCGTTTACGCAGCGCGATCGTAGGCGCTTCCGGGGCGCAAACGTGGCGCGATCGTAGGCGCTTTTCCGTGCGTTTATGCGCCGCGCACGTATGCGCTTCCGAGGGCACTTACGTTGCGCGCCGAAGTGACGTCATCAATCTTTTATAGAAATGCATAATCATTTTCCATATTAAAAAAAACTAATTTTATTTGTATGGTACGAAATGTTTTGCATTATTATTAACTTTTCATTCATATTTTTTTTTCACGAACGACAGTTGCGCTCTGGGTGCGCTTTCAGATGAGCTCTCGGAGAAGCTTACAGGAGAGCTTAGCTGAAAGCTTCCCGGAGCGCGCACCCAGAGCGCAAAAGAAAAAAATTATAAGAAAAAATGAATACTTAAAAAAAAACAGCAAATTGTAAAAAAAAAAAAGGTTAGAAACTCGATATACAAAGGAATTAGCATTTAAAAAACCTATGAAATTCACTGAAAAAACCATAGGTTTCACACCAGTTATAGTTAGGAATTAGCATTTAAAAAACCTATGAAATTCACTGAAAAAACCATAGGTTTCACACCAGTTATAGTTAGGAATTAGCATTTAAAAAACCTATTAAATTCACTGAAAAAACCATAGGTTTCACACCAGTTATAGTTAGCTGGAAATTTTACTGATATAAAACCATTGAAATTCCCACGTTATAGTTAGTCGGACTCACTATAACTTGCGCGTGCAATGCACTGCTGATGACATCACATATTACATCACTCATGACATGGTCAGTGACATCACTCATGACATCACTGATGACACCATCCTTGTGACACAGTGACAGACCTCCTTTCAGTGTAATGTAACCCATGAAACACATATTCAAAAATAGAAACTAATATTTTCAAAAAAGTGGATATACCCATACCAGTTACAACAACCAATTCAGTAATATCACCATCTAATACACATCCACTCATGTGTATGTATATGGGTTATTAGATATTTTTATTAGTATCAGTATGAGTGTCTATATGGTTTGGTGGGGGTATTACTTAGCACATAGATGCATGAGTGACTGACTCTTTGTTTGTATGTGTTTTGAAGACAACATATGTACAGGACTGTATGGGTGGATGAGTGTCTATATGTGTTTGTTAGTGAGTGAATGACTGTCTCACTAGTGTCTTTATCAGTAACTACATATGTTTTAATCTAGTATATATGAATATTGATGTATATAAGTGAGTATATGTGAGAGTAAGAGATTGTAAGAGTTCCTGTTTAAATAAGTATGTGTTTCTATAAGTGATTGTTTAAGAGAATAAATATGTGTAATTTTAAATAGAAGTAAGGTGGAAGTGTGTGTATAACTCTATATTCAAATAAATGGATGTCCAATAGTTTATTTGCACGTGTGAATATGTGTGTGAGTAACTTTTGGATGAATGTCGGTGTGTAACAGGATGTATAGGTGTATCACTTCATATGATGAGTGAGTATATGTATGAGTGACTATATAGAACTGTTGGTGAATGAGTGGATGTGTATATAGATAGTGGAATTACTGAATTGCTTGTTGTAACTGATATAGGTATCTCCATTTTATTAAAAATTTCAGTTTCTATTTTTGAATATGTGTCTCAAGGGTTACATTATAGTGAAAGGAGGTCTGTCACTATGTCACAAGGATGGTGTCATGAGTGATGTCACTGACCATGTCATGAGTGATGTAATATGTGATGTCATCAGCAGTGCATTGCACGCGCAAGTTATAGTGAGTCCGACTAACTATAACGTGGGAATTTCAATGGTTTTATATCAGTAAAATTTCCAGCTAACTATAACTGGTGTGAAACCTATGGTTTTTTCAGTGAATATATATATATATTCACTGAAAAAACCATAGGTTTCACACCGGTTATAGTTAGGAATTAGCATTTAAAAAACCTATTAAATTCACTGAAAAAACCATAGGTTTCACACCAGTTATAGTTAGCTGGAAATTTTACTGATATAAAACCATTGAAATTCCCACGTTATAGTTAGTCGGACTCACTATAACTTGCGCGTGCAATGCACTGCTGATGACATCACATATTACATCACTCATGACATGGTCAGTGACATCACTCATGACATCACTGATGACACCATCCTTGTGACACAGTGACAGACCTCCTCTCAGTGTAAAGTAACCCTTCAGACACATATTCAAAAATAGAAACTGAAATTTTTAAAAAATGGAGATACCTATATCAGTTACAACAAGCAATTCTGTAATTCCACTATCTATATACACATCCACTCATTCACCAACAGTTCTATATAGTCACTCATACATATACTCACTCATCATATGAAGAGATACACCTATACATCCTGTTACAAACCGACATTCATCCAAAAGTTACTCACACACATATTCACACGTGCAAATAAACTATTGAACAACCATTTATTTGAATATAGAGTTATACACACACTTCCACCTTACTTCTATTGAAAATTACACATATTTATTCTCTTAAACAATCACTTATAGAAACACATACTTATTTAAACAGGAAATCTTACAATCTCTTACTCTCACATATACTCACTTATATACATCAATATTCATATATACTAGATTAAAACATATGTAGTTACTGATAAAGACACTAGTGAGACAGTCATTCACTCACTAACAAACACATATAGACACTCATCCACCCATACAGTCCTGTACATATGCTGTCTTCAAAACACATACAAACAAAGAGTCAGTCACTCATGCATCTATGTGCTAAGTAATACCCCCACCAAACCATATAGACACTCATACTGATACTAATAAAAATATCAAATAACCCATATACATACGCATGTAGCTACTTATCAACACATGTAGCCACTTATACACAAAGTGAAACACTAATATATGTATTTAAATATTTAAACATAACTCACTAATATTTATTTTTCAGAAAGACACATATTCACTGGATGGTGTCATCAGTGATGTCATGAGTGATGTCACTGACCATGTCATGAGTGATGTAATATGTGATGTCATCAGCAGTGCATTGCACGCGCAAGTTATAGTGAGTCCGACTAACTATAACATGGGAATTTCAATGGTTTTATATCAGTAAAATTTCCAGCTAACTATAACTGGTGTGAAACCTATGGTTTTTTCAGTGAATTTAATAGGTTTTTTAAATGCTAATTCCTAACTATAACCGGTGTGAAACCTATGGTTTTTTCAGTGAATATATATATATATATATATATATATATATATATATATATATATATATATATATATGTTCGAGCAAATGTCCCTTGCTGGAGGAGGAGCGACCATTCAGCTGGTGCTGGTGCCGAGTCAAGGACAAGACTCGTGAAACTTTCCAAAGCAAAATGAAATAATACACCGCACTCCTCTAGGTTTTGATTAAGCACTTTAATCCATCAAGGAAAAGACTTCCTCACCTACGCGTTTCAAACAGATTACTGTTCTTGCTCACGGTAGTTACAAGTCCATTTTTTCTTTTTACTATTTATACCCTCCTGCCCATATGGCAATTAGGATGCATTATGGGAGGGGTAGTTTATGGTGAAAACAAACCATGTCAGGTCACTTTTGCAAGTTATCACAGTCAGTTTAATTGACTTGGGATGATGTCTGATGGCTAAGTGCCTATGGTTTTAATGAAATAAAACCATTTTTATAGCGGGTTGAGTTGTTATCTCATTCGCTGCATAAATGTACAGTTATTGTACATTATGGGTGATAGCTGAGTGCTAATCGTGAAAGTCTATGACTTGTAACTTGTTCCAGGACTCTGACATTATTTAAAATAAACGCTGTTAATAACAAACAAAAAAGTTTTTCATACTTTTACATATGTATTCAGTTTAACCCTATATATTTTAGACTTCTAAGCATTGTGTACTCAAAGGAATCAAAACGTTTAGTTCAAGTTTCAAGTTTACATTTCAGATAAATGTTATATTTGTGATTCAAACACTACTTTGTGAGAGAAATCTTTTGTGAGAAAAATATATATCATCTTTTAAACAGAGATTTTCATACATCTAGTCATGTGATTGCATTGGACTCTTGGATAAATCATAAATGTACATAAAGTTCTTCGTCCCCGTTCAGTCCTTGCGGGGTCTTAGTTTTTAATTTTATTATTAATTTTGACTCCAAACGTCTGAGTTTCTGTAGGCGATTTCCCCCTCTCTCACTGTCCGGTATCATTGCCAGTCCTGAATATCTTACATTTAGCCAGGTTTTATTCTTGTGAGTTATGAGATGTTTTGCCATAGCATAAGTTTTGTCCTTGTTTTGCATGGCCCTAATATGTTCTAACATCCTTTTCTTAAGGGCACATATGGTCGATCCAATGTATCTCTTGCCACATTCACATTCCAAGAGGTAGACAACATAATGAGATTCACAAGTGATCTTGGTTCGAATTTCAAAGGGTTGGCCTTTAGGATCTGTTATGGATTTGAGATTTCTTCCGATTTTACATGCTTTGCAGGATGAGCATTTGGTGAATCCTTTTTGTCTTTTCTCTAACCATGTTTCCTCTCTTTTGTTTATGAAATGGCTATTGACCAGAATGTCACCAATTGATGGTGCTTTCCTGAAAGAAAGTAAGGGGGCATCTCCTATGGTGTTTCCAATATCAGGATCCTTTTTCAATACACTCCAGTATTTAGTGACCGCTTTTCTTATGTTTGCACTTTCTTTTGAATATGTCAAGATGAGGCGTGGTTTCTCTTTCTTTGTTGTTTCAATACCCTCTTTATTCTTGACTATCAATGTCTCTGTTCTGGTTTTTTCTCGTGCTCTTGTTTCTCCTCTTTTTATTGTTTTCATCTTGTATCCCCTTTGGGAAAACCGATTGACTGTTTCTGCAAATTTGTTTTCCATTTCCGATGGTTCTGAACAGTTCCGTTTCATCCTTAAAAACTCTCCATAGGGTACATTTGATTTCAAGGATGTTGGATGAAAACTGGTCCCATGAAGGATACTGTTAGTGGAGGTTTTTTTGCGGAAAAGGGTCGTATGTATGGTGTTATCTTTGATGTATACTTTTGTATCCAAATAGTTAATCTCCTTTTCTTGGATATCAGAAGTAAATTGTAGGCCCACATTATTCTGGTTCAAGATCCTTATGTATTCCTCCAACTCCTCCCTGGTTCCATTCCACACCAGGAAGAGATCATCAATGAATCTTAGCCAGAGAACTGTCTTGGCAGTATATGGTTCGTTTTCTTCTCTCCAAGCTATGTGTTTCTCCCACCACCCCATGGTGAGATTAGCATAGCTCGGAGAGAAAGAAACTCCCATGGCAGTTCCGCAGTTTTGGGAATATATGCCATTGTTGAACAGGAACACATTGTTCGTTAGGCATATGCGTATCATATCCAACAGCATAGCAGAGTGTTTGAGTTCCCCTATTGGTCTCTGTCTTAAGAAGTAAGCAATTGCATCAAGACCTATCTGGTGATCTATTGATGTGTAAAGTGAGACTACATCAATTGTAGCTAACAGATAAGTTGGTTGCCATTGTGTGTCCATTATTATTCGAAGAAAATCTCCAGTATCCTTGATGAAGGAGTTCAATGTGGGTACTATAGGGGCTAAGAAATGATCCACATATGAGGCAATTTTTTCATACAGTGATCCACAGCTGGAAATTATCGGTCGGGCCGGAGGTTTAAACAGTGTCTTGTGAACTTTCGGCAGAAAGTAAATAGTCGGTGTTATCGGATTTTCTACTGTCAGAAACTTGGCTTCTTCCTGACTTAACAGACCACTTTCTTGCCAGGTTATTATTTGACGATGTATTTCTGTTGTCATTCTCGCTGTTGGGTTCACTTCCAATTTTGTGTAGTTTTTGGTATCTAGCAATTGTCGATTGGCCTCTTCTATGTAGTCAGTTTTGTTTAAGACCACAATATTCCCACCTTTATCAGCTGGTTTTATTTCAATTTTTAAATTGGTTTTTAGAGAGTTCAATGCTTGCCGTTCCTCCCAAGTTAGATTTTCTTTGTTTTTGTTGCTGACATTCTTCAATTTGTCTAATTCGGCAGTGACTAGATCATGGAATGCATCAATTTTGTTGCCTGGATGTAGGATTGGGCAGAATTTTGACGGGTTTCTGAAAGATGTTTTTGGATGCTTGTTATATTCTATATCCATTTCTTTCAAGATTTGTGTTTTAGTTAAGGAAATATTGTCATCCTCATTTGCCAAATTGTGAGCTACTACGAGTGCCGGTAGATCCGAGATTGTGTATCCTGCCTCATCTCCACTGTTAGTCACATTTAGCTCCTGTGTGCTTTTTTTGTTGTTCGATTTGGCAAAAAACTTTTTTAATTTCAGTTTCCTTATATATTTGTATATATCAATTTTCGTTTCTACTTCATCCTGATGTTTTTCTGGGCTGGATGTTAATCCTTTATTCAGTACCTTTCTTTCATTGATGGTGAGGGTGTAGTCTGATAAGTTTATTATTAGGTCTGGATTCATGTTGTTTTTCCTTGTGTTATCCATTATCACTTCTTTGATAAGGTGCGATTGCGCAATGGATATCTTGGGGCGTTTTGCTCTTCTGGTTTTGCGTTTATGTTTGAGCTCGATGGTTGGCCCCTTCCTCGCCCTCTTTGTCTCCCTCTTCCACGTCCTCTCCCTGCTGGTTTTGGGGTTTGTTGGTCGTTGTATAGCATTTCCATCTCCTCTAAAAAAGAGAGCTGTTTTTGGTTGGTTGTTCTTTCTCTTCCTCTTTGTTCCCCTTCACTGGCGTCAGATTCAGTTTCACTTGCCCCTGGTTTGGGTTTTGATTTGTTTGCTCCTTGTTGTTTGATCACATCAAATCGTTTGGCAAATGTGAAGATTGCGCCGTTTGCATAGTCATATTGGTCTCTCCTGAATTTGCGCTGTTTGCGTTCTTCTATCTCGTTCTCGTGTTTGTCTAAATTATTTTCCATTATGGTTCTTAATTTTTTCATTTCATCTTCCCCTTCTTGTGAGGCCTTTATTAGTTGTTCTATTTCCTCAATTTTCGTGTGTAGATCCGTTACTCCAATTTTTGCATGTTTTATTATTATCATTATCATTCTTTTTGAACATTCCATGTTATTTCGTCCCCATTCCTCAAGCATGGCAGGGCTGGTGTCTGGATGATTTGGGAGAGTGAAAATACGCAGGCCCCTAGGGACGAGGCCCAATTCCAAATATTTTTCCAATGTTATTATTTCCCAAGAACGAGATATTTCCTTGCGCAGCAATTTCTCTAGTTGTTGAAAGAGTTGTTTTAATGTTGTCTGCGCTGATTTGGAGGTTGTTGCTTTAGGATCTGTGGGTTGGTTCTTTCCCGGTTGTTGGGAATCTGAAAACAAACTTTCCGCTTTTTCCAAGCGCTTGGCTGCTCTTTTTTCCATGTTACTTGAAGATTAATGGGTTGTTCTGACCAGGGAACACCGTAAATTGTGTTCGTGTTATTCACTTTGTTTGTTATTTATGCTCGCGTTTAGTTGTGCACTTGTTAACTAAAACGTGGGAAGTTTTTTTCAGTATTGACTTGCAAGGCTGGTTGCCCTGAAATTGACGGATTGCTTTACCTAGATAGTGGTGCGCTTTTTGTATCTTGCACTGGAGTCCCGAATAGTCAGGACTTCAGTGTTCACACTCGCTGCAGCACTGTTCAGTTGATTCACGCTGACACACACGGCACATCTGATTTTTACACTTACCGGGGAGTCTCCTGGACCGCTGAATGCCCTCCGGCACTTCCGCGTCAGCGCTCGACCTGGCAAGGGGTAGGTGTGTGCTCCGTTTAGCCGGTGAAACTGATGTTTGTCTGCTCCGTTGAAAACGCTCTCGATTCCGGGTTCAGTCACGGTCTTTTAGGAAAGGGCGTCTCCGCTCCAGATCGTCTGTGCTCCTTTCCGCCGGCTTTCCCTTCCTGATTACCTCGTGTTTCAAAGATGTTATTTATTTGACAATTACGGAGTTCTGCATATGCTGGGCTCTCTCCTCCTCGTGAAACTTTCCAAAGCAAAATGAAATAATACACCGCACTCCTCATTATTTCATTTTGCTTTGGAAAGTTTCACGAGTCTTGTCCTTGACTCGGCACCAGCACCAGCTGAATGGTCGCTCCTCCTCCAGCAAGGGACATTTGCTCGAACATTGGATACGTGAGGAGAGAGCCCAGCATATGCAGAACTCCGTAATTGTCAAATAAATGAGCATGGTCCTTACTCCCCGTTCGAGAAAGTTACGGTAACAGAGTAGCGGTTGAGAGGACGCCGACCGCTACTCTGTTACCGTAACTTTCTCGAACGGGGAGTAAGGACCATGCTCACCTAAGGGAGCTGGATTCCGTTTTTAGCATAATTTCATCACTGGTATGAGAGCCAATACTGCATGCAGGCACCCAAGCTTCAGTGTCTCTTGCAGTGGCATTTAAAGTGTATTGCCCTGAAGAAATTGCCTGATAGAAACCAAGGCAATGAAACATGTCGGCTGTAAGTAGAGAGTGAATCGATAGGTAGTATTTACTCTCTTCTTTTTTAGTATATGTGTGTTCACTGTTTTGCAACAGAGAAGGGAATGAAAGTAAAGTTTATGGTCCCAGTTGCTCAGTGACTTATATGTTAAATGTTGTCAGTTTTGTCACATATAAGTTGTGTCCACTGCACCATTCACTGTCTTTTTATTTTTGAGGTTCGAGACACGTTTTTGGTTTTAGCTTGATGGCACCGATGATGAGAACAGGGCCATCCTGGTGAGTACCAACCAGGGGCCCCATTGGTGGTGCGCCCGTGAGGTGCCATCTCGCTTTTCACACATTTTTTGTTTGTGCTGTCCTGTTTGTTTCAATCAGAGAGGTTGTTGTTTTAAAGAGGCAATAGATTGAATCATCTTAGGATTCTCTTAAGAATAGAGAGATCCCTTGGATTACGAATGTTGACCACAGATGTTTACAATGCAACAAATGAATATTTCCATGAGAACTAGGACTGTTGTTGTGTATTAGCAAGTGAAACTGAATCTGACGCCAGTGAAGGGGAACAAAGAGAAAGAGAAAGAACAACCAACCAAAAACAGCTCTCTTTTTTAGAGGAGATGGAAATGCTATACAACGACCAACAAACCCCAAAACCAGCAGGGAGAGGACGTGGAAGAGGGAGACAAAGAGGGCGAGGAAGGGGCCAACCATCGAGCTCAAACATAAACGCAAAACCAGAAGAGCAAAACGCCCCAAGATATCCATTGCGCAATCGCACCTTATCAAAGAAGTGATAATGGATAACACAAGGAAAAACAACATGAATCCAGACCTAATAATAAACTTATCAGACTACACCCTCACCATCAATGAAAGAAAGGTACTGAATAAAGGATTAACATTCAGCCCAGAAAAACATCAGGATGAAGTAGAAACGAAAATTGATATATACAAATATATAAGGAAACTGAAATTAAAAAAGTTTTTTGCCAAATCGAACAACAATAAAAGCACACAGGAGCTAAATGTGACTAACAGTGGAGATGAGGCAGGATACACAATCTCGGATCTACCGGCACTCGTAGTAGCTCACAATTTGGCAAATGAGGATGACAATATTTCCTTAACGGAAACACAAATCTTGAAAGAAATGGATATAGAATATAACAAGCATCCAAAAACATCTTTCAGAAACCCGTCAAAATTCTGCCCAATCCTACATCCAGGCAACAAAATTGATGCATTCCATGATCTAGTCACTGCCGAATTAGACAAATTGAAGAATGTCAGCAACAAAAACAAAGAAAATCTAACTTGGGAGGAACGGCAAGCATTGAACTCTCTAAAAACCAATTTAAAAATTGAAATAAAACCAGCTGATAAAGGTGGGAATATTGTGGTCTTAAACAAAACTGACTACATAGAAGAGGCCAATCGACAATTGCTAGATACCAAAAACTACACAAAATTGGAAGTGAACCCAACAGCGAGAATGACAACAGAAATACATCGTCAAATAATAACCTGGCAAGAAAGTGGTCTGTTAAGTCAGGAAGAAGCCAAGTTTCTGACAGTAGAAAATCCGATAACACCGACTATTTACTTTCTGCCGAAAGTTCACAAGACACTGTTTAAACCTCCGGCCCGACCGATAATTTCCAGCTGTGGATCACTGTATGAAAAAATTGCCTCATATGTGGATCATTTCTTAGCCCCTATAGTACCCACATTGAACTCCTTCATCAAGGATACTGGAGATTTTCTTCGAATAATAATGGACACACAATGGCAACCAACTTATCTGTTAGCTACAATTGATGTAGTCTCACTTTACACATCGATAGATCACCAGATAGGTCTTGATGCAATTGCTTACTTCTTAAGACAGAGACCAATAGGGGAACTCAAACACTCTGCTATGCTGTTGGATATGATACGCATATGCCTAACGAACAATGTGTTCCTGTTCAACAATGGCATATATTCCCAAAACTGCGGAACTGCCATGGGAGTTTCTTTCTCTCCGAGCTATGCTAATCTCACCATGGGGTGGTGGGAGAAACACATAGCTTGGAGAGAAGAAAACGAACCATATACTGCCAAGACAGTTCTCTGGCTAAGATTCATTGATGATCTCTTCCTGGTGTGGAATGGAACCAGGGAGGAGTTGGAGGAATACATAAGGATCTTGAACCAGAATAATGTGGGCCTACAATTTACTTCTGATATCCAAGAAAAGGAGATTAACTATTTGGATACAAAAGTATACATCAAAGATAACACCATACATACGACCCTTTTCCGCAAAAAAACCTCCACTAACAGTATCCTTCATGGGACCAGTTTTCATCCAACATCCTTGAAATCAAATGTACCCTATGGAGAGTTTTTAAGGATGAAACGGAACTGTTCAGAACCATCGGAAATGGAAAACAAATTTGCAGAAACAGTCAATCGGTTTTCCCAAAGGGGATACAAGATGAAAACAATAAAAAGAGGAGAAACAAGAGCACGAGAAAAAACCAGAACAGAGACATTGATAGTCAAGAATAAAGAGGGTATTGAAACAACAAAGGAAGAGAAACCACGCCTCATCTTGACATATTCAAAAGAAAGTGCAAACATAAGAAAAGCGGTCACTAAATACTGGAGTGTATGGAAAAAGGATCCTGATATTGGAAACACCATAGGAGATGCCCCCTTACTTTCTTTCAGGAAAACACCATCAATTGGTGACATTCTGGTCAATAGCCATTTCATAAACAAAAGAGAGGAAACATGGTTAGAGAAAAGACAAAAAGGATTCACCAAATGCTCATCCTGCAAAGCATGTAAAATCGGAAGAAATCTCAAATCCATAACAGATCCTAAAGGCCAACCCTTTGAAATTCGAACCAAGATCACTTGTGAATCTCATTATGTTGTCTACCTCTTGGAATGTGAATGTGGCAAGAGATACATTGGATCGACCATATGTGCCCTTAAGAAAAGGATGTTAGAACATATTAGGGCCATGCAAAACAAGGACCAAACTTATGCTATGGCAAAACATCTCATAACTCACAAGAATAAAACCTGGCTAAATGTAAGATATTCAGGACTGGCAATGATACCGGACAGTGAGAGAGGGGGAAATCGCCTACAGAAACTCAGACGTTTGGAGTCAAAATTAATAATAAAATTCAAAACTAAGACCCCGCAAGGACTGAACGGGGACGAAGAACTTTATGTACATTTATGATTTATCCAAGAGTCCAATGCAATCACATGACTAGATGTATGAAAATCTCCGTTTAAAAGATGATATATATTTTTCTCACAAAAGATTTCTCTCACAAAGTAGTGTTTGAATCACAAATATAACATTTATCTGAAATGTAAACTTGAAACTTGAACTAAACGTTTTGATTCCTTTGAGTACACAATGCTTAGAAGTCTAAAATATATAGGGTTAAACTGAATACATATGTAAAAGTATGAAAAACTTTTTTGTTTGTTATTAACAGCGTTTATTTTAAATAATGTCAGAGTCCTGGAACAAGTTACAAGTCATAGACTTTCACGATTAGCACTCAGCTATCACCCATAATGTACAATAACTGTACATTTATGCAGCGAATGAGATAACAACTCAACCCGCTATAAAAATGGTTTTATTTCATTAAAACCATAGGCACTTAGCCATCAGACATCATCCCAAGTCAATTAAACTGACTGTGATAACTTGCAAAAGTGACCTGACATGGTTTGTTTTCACCATAAACTACCCCTCCCATAATGCATCCTAATTGCCATATGGGCAGGAGGGTATAAATAGTAAAAAGAAAAAATGGACTTGTAACTACCGTGAGCAAGAACAGTAATCTGTTTGAAACGCGTAGGTGAGGAAGTCTTTTCCTTGATGGATTAAAGTGCTTAATCAAAACCTAGAGGAGTGCGGTGTATTATTTCATTTTGCTTTGGAAAATATATATATATATATATATATATATATATATATATATATATATATATATATATATATATATATATATATATATATATATATAATAATATATATATATATATATATATATATATATATATATATATATATATATATATATATATATATATATATATATATATATATTATATATATATTTATTTATATTACTCTGTAGTTATTGTTAGAATTGCCAAAGCTAGAAATTCCTCAGATTTTTGATCGCTAATAACTTTGCTCTTGTTTGATGAATTGTGATGAAACTTTGCATACGTATTCCCTGTTCCACATAGACCGAGGATGCAACATTTTGCATTATTGATCAGGTGGAGGGAAAGGGGGGTTCCAAAACAGCTTTGGGTACCAATGCATTTTCGATAGACTTTGTGCTCACGCATAGTGCAAAGATGGCTGAGCGTATTTTAATGAAATTTGGTATGGACATTGAATAGGGTGTGTCTATGATTCTTTTTGGTGCTTGATGTGAAGTGGTTCAGTAGTAATTAAATTATAAGTCAGAAAAACTTAGTGATATATGTTGTCACAGTATGCCACAGTGGTACCGAGGTAGTACCGTGGTACATGGTGGTGACTAAACACAATATGATTGGTCAAAGGCAGCTCTTCCAAAATAGAAAAAATGGCAGCCATCTTGATTGTAGCACAGTTTGACTGTGTTCTGTATGTACACAGGAGATATGACAGGTTTCTTGTACTGTAAGTAGAGCAACAAATAGGGCACTGTAGCAAAGTGTGTAGTGTTAGGATAAATTACTTTATAGGCTTACACCTATAAAAACAATGTTATGCAGAATGATATTTAGAAAGAACTGTGGGACATTTGAAATTAAAAAATATACAATTCAAAATTATATAGTTCATTAAACATAATGTAGGTTGGCTCGTAAAAGGGTCTTTGGTTGTTTCCTAAATTGAAAATAGATATGTTGAATAAACCAGCACTAAAGATTTGAAATGAATATGTTTTCTATAGGTGGAAAAATGGAGGCCATCTGAATGATATAGGGCTCCTTTTGAATATATGATATTTAAATGAAAAATAGAGAACATTCCATTATCCTGAAGGAATGCTGACACTGTCTTGTTTACATGCCTGTGAGTTAAAAAAAAAGTTTTTAAAAAGATCACTTCCACTTTTGTCTCCGACAAATGTTGGAGAAGACAAAATGTGTGCTTGGAAACAAAGACATTAACTCAAAAAATGTCTCCTTTATGTCTATTTCTAGTCATAACTGCTGATAAGTGGTCAATATCAATACCACCTCAGTAGATTATAATAAAGTGAGGATGCTCACGTCCACTAACATGGGAAAGTAGAGGGAGTAACTTATGCTATCTAAAACTTCATTCACAAACTCCATTCCTTTCAAACCTAAATTATCTTCCAAATAAGCTTTCTTCGCATACACTCTAGCCCAAATTATAAAATGGTGATGATTCAAACACGAACTATCTTGCTTCTGCACTACACAGAACAAGGAAGAGAAATTAAGATAGACAGGGTTACAATATTGACTACTTAGAAATTACTTAACATTGAAAATAATATGAAAGGATAATAATGACTGGATGAAACATTTTGGGCTACAAATGTAGGACCATACTACCAAATTTGAAAATGATGTCACTAAATAAACTAGTCTGCTGCTATAAAATAAAATATGCACTACAAAGGCATATCAAACATCCATTTCTGGTCACATGATGAAAACCAATCCACAAAGATAGAACAAACACAATAAACAATAAGCCATGATATTATTTACTCTTCACACAAACTGGGCTATAACAACAACTGACAACTACTAAATAGATAGTTGGCTTCACATGACTATGAACACCACTAAAAAAAGAAATGACATGCACAATGAAGAACTTAAGCTACATCTCATTAGTTTGTCACAATAACTCGGCTAGGAAAACTAACCCAATGTTACCAAATACCAGGGCAACCTCTGCCACTCTGGTGATTATTGCAAAGCAATATAGCTCTACTTATTGTACAAAACATTAGACATACTTTGGATGTAATATGATATCTCATCTCTTTCATCAACATATTTCTAGAGGAAACGTGGATGTTGCATCATTGAATATTCTTTCCAAACATAATAAAGGGATTTACTGAAAAATCTCTTTCAAACACTTCCATTTATAAGAAAAAACAAACAACTGATACACAATGTATATGTTTACTATATTGCAGACAAAGCATTTGTTGTGAAAGAAAACTGTTTTTTTTAATAATCAATTGCATGAAAACCCTGGACTGTTTAATTCAAACCTATAAAATAAATAAATTACGCAAAACAAATACCAGACTCAACTTCTGCAACATTTTCCAAGGCACTTGGAGACATATCTCAAGCACTGAACCATACTTTCATGATGAGAGTTACCATCAACAGAATAATTGTGTCCTTTCAGTCACAGATGAAGTGGGTCATGGGACTACTGTAGGCACAGAATATTGGGAAAACATGGGAATATTGTAGGCACAGAAAATAAAATGTAAAAATAATTCTTGCCTAATGATATTTTACATGAACAAAAAACGTAAAACCCATGTATGAATGGAATTGGCCTTCTATTTACAATATCCAAACTGCATCCATTCAGAAGCTAAGGACATTTTTGAATATATTTACAAACGTATCCTTAGATTGCAAAATTAAACTACTGTAAATAATAGATGTGTGCCTTTTTTGGACAATTGCTAACCTAAAATGACATTCATTAGCTTGTCTAAAAAGTGATATGTGTGATACGAAATTCTATCAATTTAATTCAATTTAATTCAATCGAACTATCTTTATTTGGAAAAAAATATATCCATAAAAGAGGCAAGCTAATGCAATAAATAAATACATGCTTAATCATATAATTGTTGAAAGCAAGCACATGATTCTTCAATACAGTACAAACTATAAAGTGCAGAATATACAAAGTTCATTGAGATGCGGGCTCTAACTGCAATTTTCAGAAATGTGCCCACACAGGTTATTAGCTCAGCCTCGCCCAGTACGAGGAGAGTTTTGTAGGCATCGCTAAAATCAACATAAGATCTTTTTTTTTCAAAAGGGAGCGGGAATAATTTAGTATATTGTTCATAGAACTTACAAATGAATAAAAAACGTAATAAGGTTTGGCCCGAGTGCCCATTACATGGACAAGGAATACAATCAAGATGTGCTTGAAAGCCCAGACGGAAGCATAGTAGATACTTGACAGTGCCAGCTCTTAGGCATAACAGGAGACCACGCTCCCATCTTCCCATTGGTTTAGTGAGATAGCTGGGTAAATGTTGATTGTTCTCAATATTCAAGTACACAGCTATGCTAGATTTGCTGGATTGTGGGGCCAGTCTTTCCTTGTTATTGCACCCATACAGGGCCGCCTGCAACTTCTTTACAGTATCTAGATCATCAGGATTATCAAAAACATTTCCATAACTAATCCTGCTTAAACTGGATTTTACCTCCACTAACCACAGGATTTCCATGCCTTTGTCAACTATAATATCCCTGGTGAGGGACGCTGCCTTGTTTTTCCATATGCTTAACCAAATTAGGGCAGGGCGTGCTCTAATAAAATCTTCGATAGAGTGTAGCTTAAGTTCACTATGGCACACAAATTGAGAAGAAGAGATTGGGGTGCCCAGAAGGTTGCGAACAAAACCTATTCTCCTCAAGCTGAATATTATAACATTTGGCAATGCCCCAAATCTCAGCACCATACGTAGCTGTCGGTGTGGACTGGTTTTAAAACGTTTTAAAATAGGTAAAATAGCCCCCCTTGCAGGCTAAGTACTGTGTTAAGTGACCTAAACAAATTTGGTCCTGCAGTAAGCTATCATATCAAGATACTCCCCACACATAATTTAATAATAAGAAAACTTGCACAGAAAAAATACTTTGTAAAAACACCATCATTACAGTTGGAACAACTAAATTCTGCTGTATTACACTCTACTCCAGCATGGGTTAACAGTATTATGAACTACATACAATCTAAATACGTGGATGCACTTTCTGAGACCAATATTTGTCAAGAAGTTCTGTTCACTCAGAATAAAGCAGAAAATCCTCTAATGGACTTAGGCCTAATCAAATTTGTCTTTGTTGCTGGAGAACACATTTTGGGAGGCCAGTTGATTCATCACTTTGAAAAAAATGAAAATTAAGACAAAATGGTACAGAGAAATATAACCCTCTTTCTATTTATGGAGGAAAAATTCAATGTTGACAAATATCAGGTATTGTGCTTTTACTGTCTTCTAAAACGTGCCATAACTTCGTGCCTTCATGTGAAATTCACAACAATTTGGACATTTATCCAGTTTCATCGAAACTAATGCAACTCAATTTAGATGAAAGCATTTAATTCAAACTGTCCATCCTGTACAAATCATTCTTAGACTGCAAAATATGGCACATTTCAAGCACACGATTTAGTATGTGCACTCAAAGGAAAAGTTGTTTTCCTTTCATTGGATTTTACTAAACACATCAACACTCATGCAATACAGCGCAGAATAGGAGGAGGAGCTACGCTAGAAAGCAAGATGGCTGCATAAGCTCCCGGCTCCGCCGACCTCCGCCAGCAGCTTGTATATCCTGCAATTTATCCTGCTTTTACACCTGACTCCCGTGTACACGAGGAGTGACTGACTCTGAAGGTGCAATCCCGAACTTTTTAACTCATCGGGTGACGAAGATACGCCGTGTTTCATTCTCGGCCTAACTCAGCGTGGAAGCCGGGGCCTCAATTTCCAACCCATCCGGGCTGGAGTTGAACAACATCGGCTGTGGACTTTGGGCTTTGTCCGGTCTCCCGAACGGAGAAACACTTTACTTGTTTCCAACGGCGATTTAGTATCCTGTCTACACCGCAGATGCTGCAGCGTGACTCTTCGGTTGCTGCGGTCGTGCATCCGACGCCCGGAGACACCGTAAGCCTCCCGGGGGTGACGGACCAGAGCCCTGACTAGCGGCGAAGGTGTAGAAATCGTGAGGTGAGGGCGCCCATTGTTGTTGTCTGCTCCGGTTGTGCCTGCTACCCCGGAGTAGTCAACCTCCGGGGTTCATATCCTGCTCTGTTGCTTCGCGAGAGGAGATGGAGGGGACAGAAGGCACACCATCGCTGCATGCCGTAATGGCGGCCATTGGGGCGCTCCACTCGCAGATCGTCGTCAAATACCAGGCCCTGTCTGCAACAGTGGACAATATCTGCCGGAGACTGGACGGTGACTTTTTGGCATTTTATCAGCCAGTTGTACTACCCATGGAACATTGTATGCTCAACTTCGAGGTCCCTGTGCGGAAGCCGGTGCCGTGTGTGCTGCTGATCCCTACAGGATAGATCGCGCGCCCGTGAACATTGTTAGCTTCCCCTGCTTGAGCCATATCCCGCTAAACATCGACATGGACAACCTTGAGTGCCTCAACAAGATCACCGGTGGCTATCGGAGAGTTTCATTATCCTTCCACGCTTTTCCTCACTTGCTCTGTGGATACCGTGAACTTTTATCCTTTCTTCGATTCGCTCATACTGACTTGAACTTTTATGAACGCTCTGCTTCTTTCACTGTTGTTGTGGTCTGGGTTATAAGTGCTCTAGTGAAGAATCGTACCATCCAGGGTTAACTTGTGTTTTTTTGGGTTTGGCATAATATTTTAATTTGCTGCTGGGATTGTGACCTGTAATGTACGGAAGTTGGTGGTGTGTATCATACTTCCCCGGATTGATTTTGTATTTTGCTTCATTCTATTTTGACCGTGTTTCGGGGTGGTCGCATCTGGTGGGGGGTAAGGGAGTCCGGGAGTGTGTTTTTATCTCTCCTCCTCCGCTTCTCTTCTATTTTAGGGATGTTTCTGGGCGACAGGCACACTGCTAGTGGGTTAGGCCGTAGCCATTGCAGGGGTGCAGGGTGGGAGTGTTTGTTATTTTGCCTTTGTTTTGTCCTATGGCCCCTTTTTATTTCTTTCTCTATCTTTTTAGGGTATTCTTCTGGGCGACAGGCACGCTGCTAGTGGGGTAGGCCGTAGCCATTGCAGGGGTGCAGGGTGGAGGGTGAGGGGGGGTTTGTTATTTTGCCTTTGTTTTGTTCTATGGCCCCATTTCTTCTTCTTGCAGAGTCCGGTAGCAGTACTTTCTGTTTCATCCTGAAGTATACGAGTTGGCGGGGCCTGAGGGTGGGCGGCTACGATGAGAGATCGGTTGTTCTGTTCTTTACCCTCCTTGAGCTTGCTAGCGCTTGCGTCTTTACTGTTCCTTTTAAGTTGGTCCGCGACTACCTTCTTACACCTACCCGCCTTTATTATACCTTCGAATGTGTGGCTCCGGATATCCTGTATCTTCTTCTTTATCTTGTCTTTGGGGGGAGGGAGGGGGTTAAATGTAAAACGAAACCTTCTGAATATCATGCGATCTGCACTGTGTTCAATGCACCGTATATCCTGTACCGCTGCCGGACCTCAGGGTTGCCGGCTGAAGAGCTGTGTTATTGGAACTTCTGATACGTATCGCCTAAATGGAGTGTCCGGCCCCTGTGGTTGTAGGTCTACTACTGTAATTTTTGCTGAACGATATAATAAAGGTTTAAAAAAAAAAAAATACAGCTCAGAATAGAGGAAGCTTTAGTGATTTTAGTCAATGGAGTACCTATCAAAATAAAAATTGGCAGCAATGAATAAACATAGACAAAGTTCAGAAAACAATACATTGCTTTCAGGAAAACAAAATTACTGTAAAGATTTGGACATTACTAACGTTGTCTCTTTTACTACTTGTTGTTTGAGAAAGACAATGGAAATGAACAACTTCAACCTATTAATTATGAGGAAGCAGAATAAATATATCAACATTATAGTATACACACGCTATACTCACAAGAAATGACGAGTGATGCTTTAGAGCTTTTATCTGATAAAGGATGCTAGAAGAGAACCAATTAGTATCTGGGAAAAAAATCTTTAGAGACCAGATGTTTTCGACTTTTATTCGCCACTAGGAAAGGTGCCCGATATGATGATCGTCCTGTACAAATTTCAGCATCAGAGTACAGAACAACAAGATTTTATGCAAAAGATGAATGCTTTTGTCAAGATATTCCTTACATTTTTACACTTCTGTATGAAAGTGAACTTTCAGTCACTTCTTATGCTATTGCACATGTTATGGTTACTAGAACTAGGTTTAGAAATATAACAACAAAGGGTTTTGTGGAGGCGGTGCATAGAAAAGTTGACAGTCTGGAATACAATTTTTTTTTGTATTTGTTTTCATTACATTTTCAACAGAAAACAGAACAAAGACATGGAATGCCAACATGGAGGCACGTATAGCATACATTAAGTACATGGTACATATGTCAACACAGCATTTCATATCCCAGCACACGTTGCAATATCATACATTAAAAAAAATTGACATAAAAAAAATGTTTGGGTCATAGTTCAAGGACAAAAATTAAGGACAATGGTAGAGGTAATCAGGGTCAGCGTATCCAGTCACTTACTCATCACTGCAGAGATCTCCTGACTCAAGGACATAACACACAGGGGATGCCAACTCTCGATCTCCTGAGGTAGCTTCGAAGTACATTCTACATAAGTCTATGGGATAGATCACTTATGCGGAACACGCTACTAAGGGCTTGAAAGGAAGACCATCAGGTGGCTTGTGCATTTGGTGGGCATTCACCTGGGATTTACGGCAAAAAGGATGTTTACAAACAGTCCCGATCTAACTTGCATCCTCATGACCCATAAGAAACTTCCTAAACTCGCTTTAATTAACATCTATTCATGACCTGTACGACATGGTGGAACCTCTCAGGCCCTTGAGGCTTTAACCACTTTATTGGAACTTTTAGTGGGAGGCACCATTCTGTTGATCGGAAGTGACTTTAATTGCCACTTTGAACCGCTTAGTGGCGCCCCTCAAATTTCATAGGAAGGAAGATGAAATATGGTCAGTCCCCCCCGCAGAGTATGTACTGTGCCAAAGGTTGTACTCTTTTGGTCCTCCAACTTACTTCCCCTTTACCTACACATTCTCATTGAGAGCTTGTAATGGGCGTTTTTGCAGGGACTCCCCAGGGCAACCGACTTACAGGGGAATGGGCCACAGCTCCGTGATTGATTATTTCTTGATCAGTCTGGAATTGTGGCACAAAATTCTAGACTTTAATATAACAAGACGCACGGAAAGTGATCATGACCCCCTGACGATCAATATGGATCTTCAGTTGGCGGATGAGGTTCATGATGATGCGAGACCTATAAATGACGATTTAAGAGTGGTCCAAGGTGGGAGGCGAGTTCGCTGGACTACTATCAAGCAGTCAAGTGAAAACATGACCTCTCTGTACCAGAGCATACTTCCCTTATTTGAAAGGGTAAGTCTTAGCCTTGGCAATTCTATACATAACGATATGGGAGGTGACATGGGCGGAATCCACAGGGATTTGGTCGAAACCCTGGCAGACTCCTTCTGTAAAGCAGCCAGCATTAAACCGAAAAAGCGTTGTGATTCAAACCCCTGGCTTACTAGGGGATGCAGGGATGCCAAGAGTGCACTCCTCAAAGCCCTTAAACTAGGCAATCAGGAAAGCGTTATAGATGCTGGTCTGTTTATAAGAAAACCATTCACAGCACAAAATCAGAATGGGAAATTGATCGATGGCAAGCCATTAGGGCTGCGCTTATCAAAAAAGAATCAAGGACCTTCTGGAACCTCGTCCATAGGAAGGGTAAATCCTTGATTAATACAAACATTTCTGAAGAATCTTGGGCTCTCTATTTTAAAGAGCTCTATTCAACTAAGAACAGTGAACCCCTGTCCATTACATTGACCACTGACCCGACATGGGACACCCCACCATGCACGTCAATGGAAGTCACAATGGCACTAAAAAACCTTCAACAGAACAAAGCGCCAGGGTTAGACCGGATCCCAGGCGATCTGTTCAGAGATGAACCGACCATATGGGCACCCTATCTGTCATTATTATTTAATGACATCCTTCAGGACTCACCATTACCATCAACATGGACGGGTGCGGAGATAATTCCCATATATAAAAAGGGTTCTCTGCTTGAACCGTCCAATTATAGGCCTATCAGCCTTATTGATGTGAGTCAGAAAATGTTTGCCCGGTTCCTCCTGCAACGTTTGCAGGCCTGGATCGAAGAAAATAGCATCCTGACACCGCTTCAAGCTGGTTTCAGGGCTAAAATTTCTACTATTGATCAACTCTTTAGGCTCCAGGTACTTGTTTGGAAACACGTCGTGTTGGATGGGGTAGCCTCTATCTGACCTTTGTGGACTTAAAGTCCGCATTTGATATGGTGGATCGCAACCAGCTCTGGAACATACTGCTTTCAATGGGCCCTCCACCATATCTATGCTATCAATTCAAACTCCTCCACGAAGGGACATATGCCAGAGTTCGTCATGGAAAGAATGGACAATTGACGGGTCCTTTTGCGGTAGAGAAGGGTGTTCGGCAAGGCTGCGTACTTGCCCCCATACTCTTCTCTCTATTTCTTAATGGGCTTATTGACGAACTGCTGGCTACTAAAGATATTGACTCCCCTAAGTTGGCCTGCCAAAGATTTCCTGCTTTAATGTTTGCAGACAACACCCTCTTGCTTTCAAAATCGCCGATGTGCATGCAGAGGGTGTTAAATCAGTTTATTATCTTCTGCAAAAAACGGAGCCTGGTGGTAAACATTGATAAGACAAAGTATATCGCCTTTAATGCCAAAACTATTAATTGCCCCCACCCTATGATGGAAGGCATGCCCTTGGATAGGGTCCATACTTTTGAGTACCTGGGTCTAACGCTGAACGATAAAATGGGGTGGGCCCTCCAAAAAGCCAAGGCAAATCTAAAATTAAAATCTGGCCGTAGGAGGTATTTTAAAAGTTCAAAAAAATAATAAGTGCCCCTCTAGAAATTTTTTGTCTTCGTCCGTTTATGGGGCGGAACTCTGGGGTCAAACAACATTAAATGATCTAACTTGTACAGAAAATAAGTTCATTGGGCAGATCTTTTCCCTCCCAAAAAATTTACTGCTTGTGCTGTTGAGGCTTGACTTAAACATACGCCCTATCTCTGATGTTATATCCTCAAGGCCCCTGCTGTACTGGAGGAGACTATGGAGCACCTTGGAGTTGGCGAGCTATCAGCAAGAACTAAAAGTGGTTATGGGCTCCCTGGGCGCTGATAAGATTCCTTGGCTCTCATTTGTGAAGTGTTCTCTTATCTCGATTGGGCTGGAGAATCTCTGGACCAATCCCGAGGTCTCTAGAACAGCCATTTCTAGGAAAACGCTTGCCCAAATAATAAAAGATTATCACCTTATGAAACTGCTTGGTGAAGCCAAAAACTCAAGCCTAATTAGTAATTTCCTTGAAGTTAAGCCCTATTATGGCTTCGAGACAAAGATAGATGTTACACAACCCATTCTAGCCAAGAAGCTATTCTTATGATTTAGATACGGAACTCTGCCCCTGCATGCTTTAATAGACAGGTGGACTGGAGGGCCTCACCGTCCATGCCCGGGATGCAGGAAGGAGGAGGAATCTCCTCTTCATGTCATACTTTTCTGCCCTATATATGCTGTAATTCGGAAGAAGTGGGTCATCCAGTTATGTAAAAACCTGGGCATTAGAAATTACCTTGTCTTTTACAGGATCTTGAGAACTGATACTAATCCTGTGATAGTAGCTGCAGTTGCAAAGTTCCTGTTCTCAATGTGGCAAATAGGTAGGAAATTAATTAACTAATTATTGTGATATATAGATAGTATAAAATATCGAAAAAATTATATAATGTTAATATAAATATAAAAAATGTGTTACTATTGTTGATTTTTTCAGATTTTGAAATATTAGATATGTAATTAATGTTTAAATTGTGTATGTAGGGTTATTAGGGGATAAGGGTGGGGAGTGTTTTAAAATAATTCGTTTTACATTTTAAAAATATGTACATTTTGCAAAAATAATTGAAATTTATAGGAAATAAAATTTTACAATAAATTTTAAAAATGTATTTTAACTTTTAGGAGCGGGATGTTGGGTTATTAGGGGATAAGGGTGGAGAGTGTTTTAAAATATTTTTTTCAAAATTTTATAATTATTACAATTAAAATTAAAATGTAAAAAAATGTTTGAAAATATTTAGCAAATTTTAAAAATATTGTAGAAATTTTAGGAGCGGGATGTTGGGTTATTAGGGGATAAGGGTGGGGAGTGTTTTAAAATATTGTTTATTATTTTTTTTGAATATGCAAATTTAAAAATTGAAAATTAAAAAATATAAATAAAAATAATGTAAATGTTAAATTTATTTATGTAAATGTAGGAGTGGGATATTGGGTTATTAGGGAATAAGGCTGCAGAGTGTTTTAAAAAAAATAAAAAATAAAATTCTAATATGCAAATTAAAGTAAATATTAGAAATTATTTAAAAAAATATTTATTAAAATTACAGATTTTTTAATGTATTTTAGGAGTGGGATGTTGGGTTATTAGGGGATAAGGGTGGGGAGTGTTTGAAAGTATGATAAAAACAAAATATATAATGCAAAAAAAATTTTTGCAAATTGAAAATATTAATTTATCATTTATAAATAATTTTCAAAATTAATATTATTAACCAAAATTTGTGTAAATAGTGTTTAATGGTGGGTATTGATATTTAAAAAAAAACAATTTCAATTGTCGTATAATTTGAAATAAATTAACATTTTTACAAATATTTGATAATTTATTTAATTTAAATATATTATTAATAAAACAAATTAAATAGGTAAAAAATATAAATATATAAATTATTAATGGGAGGTTCATTTGATAGGGGATATGGGATATATTGTTTAAAATAAATGAATTTGTTTAAATTTTTAATTTTTGGGAGTAGGAATAGTAAATTTGATATGATTATTATCCAGTAACTTGCCGGACTTTTATGTCAAAGGAGTGGTAATAGTAATTTTTTTTCGGTTAGTGTCCAGCACCTTCGCTGAGTTTTATGTGACTGGAGTGGGGATAGTAATTTATAATGAATCTGTGTTCAGCACATTCCCTGATTTTCACATCATTGGAGTGGGAATAGTAATTTAAATTGGGTTAGTGTCCAGCACCTTCCCTGACTTTTATCTGATTGGAGTGGGAATAGTAAATTAAATTGGGTTAGTGTCCAGCACCTTCCCTGAGTTTTATCTGACTGGAGTGTGAATAGTAATTTATAATGGGTCTGTGTCCAGCACCTTCCCTGATTTTCACCTCATTGGAGTGGGAATAGTAAATTAAATGGGGTTACTGTCCAGCACCTTCCCTGACTTTTATCTGACTGGAGTGGGAATAGTAAATTAAATTGGGTTAGTGTCCAGCACCTTCCCTGAGTTTTATCTGACTGGAGTGGGAATAGTAATTTATAATGGGTCTGTGTCCAGCACCTTCCCTGATTTTCACATCATTGGAGTGGGAAAAGTAAATTAAATAGGGTTAGTGTCCAGCACCTTCCCTGACTTTTATCTGACTGGAGAAGGGATAGTAATTTATAATGGGTATGTGTCCAGCACATTCCCAGATTTTCACCTCATTGGAGTGGGAATAGTAAATAAAATTGGGTTAGTGTCCAGCACCTTTCCTGACTTTTATCTGATTGGAGTGGGAATGTTAAAATAAATTGGGTTAGTGTCTAGCACCTTCCCTGAGTTTTATCTGACTGGAGTGGGAATAGTAAAATAAATTGGGTTAGTGTCCAGCACCTTCCCTGAGTTTTATCTTACTGGAGTGGGAATAGTAATTTATAATGGGTATGTGTCCAGCACATTCCCAGATTTTCACCTCATTGGAGTAGGAATAGTAAATAAAATTGGGTTAGTGTCCAGCACCTTTCCTGACTTTTATTTGACTGGAGTGGGAATAGTAATTTAAATTGGGTTAGTGCCCAGCACCTTCCCTGACTTTTATCTGATTGGAGTGGGAATAGTAAATTAAATTGGGTTAGTGTCCAGCACCTTCCCTGAGTTTTATCTGACTGGAGTGTGAATAGTAATTTATAATGGGTCTGTGTCCAGCACCTTCCCTGATTTTCACCTCATTGGAGTGGGAATAGTAAAATAAATGGGGTTACTGTCCAGCACCTTCCCTGACTTTTATCTGACTGGAGTGGGAATAGTAAATTAAATTGGGTTAGTGTCCAGCACCTTCCCTGGGTTTTATCTGACTGGAGTGGGAATTTTAAAATAAATTGGGTTAGTGTCTAGCACCTTCCCTGAGTTTTATCTGACTGGAGTGGGAATAGTAAAATAAATTGGGTTAGTGTCCAGCACCTTCTCTGAGTTTTATCTTACTGGAGTGGGAATAGTAATTTATAATGGGTATGTGTCCAGCACATTCCCAGATTTTCACCTCATTGGAGTAGGAATTGTAAATAAAATTGGGTTAGTGTCCAGCTCCTTTCCTGACTTTTATTTGACTGGAGTGGGCATAGTAAATTAAATTGGGGTACTGTCCAGCACCTTCCCTGACTTTTATCTGACTGGAGTGCGAATAGTAAATTAAATAGGGTTAGTGTCCAACACCTTCCCTGAGTTTTATCTGACTGGAGTGGGAATAGTAATTTATAATGGGTCTGTGTCCAGCGCCTTCCCTGATTTTCACCTCATTGGAGTGGGAATAGTAAATAAAATTGGGTTACTGTCCAGCACCTTCCCTGACTTTTATCTGACTGGAGTGGGAATAGTAAATTAAATTGGGTTAGTGTCCAGCACCTTCCCTGGGTTTTATCTTACTGGAGTGGGAATAGTAATTTATAATAGGTATGTGTCCAGCACATTCCCAGATTTTCACCTCATTGGAATGGGAATAGTAAATAAAATTAGGTTAGTGTCCAGCACCTTCCCTGACTTTTATCTAACTGGAGTGGGAATAGTAAATTACATTGGGTTAGTCTCCAGCACCTTCCCTGAGTTTTAACTGACTGGAGTGGGAATAGTAATTTATAATGGGTCTGTGTCCAGCACCTTCCCTGATTTTCACCTCATTCGAGTGGGAATATTAAATAAAATTGGGTTACTGTCCAGCACCTTCCCTGACTTTTATCTGACTGGAGTGGGAATAGTAAATTAAATTGGGTTAGTGTCCTGCAACTTCTCTGAGTTTTATCTGACTGGAGTGAGAATAGTAATTTATAATGGGTCTGTGTACAGCACCTTCCATGATTTTCAGCTAATTGGAGTGGGAATAGTAAATACAATTGGGTTACTGTCCAGCACCTTCCCTGACTTTTATCTGACTGGAGTGGGAATAGTAAATTAAATTGGGTTAGTGTCCAGCACCTTCCCTGAGTTTTAACTGACTGGAGTGGGAATAGTAATTTATAATGGGTCTGTGTCCAGCACATTCTCTGATTTTTACCTTTTTTGGAGTGGGAATAGTGAATTAAATGGGGTTAGTGTCCAGCACATTCCTTAACTGTTATTTGAATGGAGTGGGAAAGGTAAGTTATATATGTTTCATTATTTAATTATAAAAGTAATGTAGCAAAATATATGATTATATATTATATTTACAGATTCAATATTTGTAATGGAAAAAGATAGAAGTAAATATATAAATATTATTATAATAATCACACTTTAAAAATAACATTTTATTATTAGCAGCAAAATAAGCAGAGAAGTAGGGCCCCATTAGGATGGCGGGCGGATTGCCCCCGCCAGGCTGGCGGTAGCCACCGCCAGCCTGGCGGGGGAAATCCGCCCGCCATCCTTCCCTGTATTCCTCCCACATATTAGAATGGCAGGGGGGACCACGGCGGAGCAAAACACCGCCCGCCACTTTTCCGCCCCGGTCGCCTTGCGGCCGGGGCGGAAAACGAGTAACATGCAGGCGGTGTCTGTCAGACACCGCCTGCATCATTACAATGGGCATTTTACAATGCCTTTCCGTGGCGGCATTGCCGCCACGGAAAGGCATGCGGTGTTCACTCTGGGGGCCCCCTGTGGGCCCCCAGAGTGAAGGCCAAAGGGGGGTGGCACACGGGGGGGTACCTGTGGTACCCCCCTGCATTTACATAATCAAAGCGGTGCCTGCCGCTTTGATTATGTAAATTCTGCACAGCATTTTTAGTATTGTGGCGGGCGGAGCACAGAGCTCCGCCCGCCACAATACTAAAAATACAGGATGTGCCCGCCACAGTGGCGGGCACATCCTAATGCTGCATGCGGGACCCCCGCCCTTAGGGCGGGCGGTCCCGATTTCCGATAGGATGGCCTAATGGGGCCCGTAGTGTTTGAAAGTTTTTATTAACAGATTGTATTTATAATATGTACAGTACAGAATAAAAAAATATTCTTTTTGTTACATTGTAGGTAATAAAATGTATTACATTACATTTATTTATATTCATAAATGTTTTACATTTCAAAATATATATTTTTTAACAGTATTTCAAAAAATAATATATACAGTTTTGTTTCAGGACTTTTATAAACATTGTAAACAAATTTTAACATTGATAAAGATTTTTGCAAAGTGTTTGTTTTTTAGTAATTTAAATATTTAATTAATAATGTTAATATATAATATGTTAATTTTATTAATTAAATATTTAGCATTTTTACATGAACAAAAACTAATAAAAAAGTAAGTATATATTTGCTACTTTGACTTGCAAAATATATTTTTAATAACATTTATACATATAAAATACAATGTTCTTAATAAAAAATAATATTTTTAATTAATTCTTGTAAAGTATATACTAAGGTTATTTAATTGAAAAGTAATTTTTGTTACAATAGAAAAAAATAAATAATTTTTACAGTGAGGTACTATGTTTGATTTGTATTTTTAAATTATTTACATACATAGATACAATTAATAATAATAATAATTAACATATAATATTATTTATTATTATTAATTTACATAGGTTATTTAATTATTACATATTTTAACACATAACATAAACATTTTTGGACAATATTCAATCAAGTGTAAATTAGGTTCTGTATTTATTTACAATTTATACACATAAATATGATTAATAATAATAAAAAATTAATAGTTCTTATTTATTATTATTAATTTACAAATGATACATATTTGTATAGTAACTTGATAAATAATACATAAATTTCAATTATATATAAACTCAAGTTGTATTTGTTCTATGTCTTTATTACACTGTTTATATATTAAATGAAGTATTAATAATAATTAGTAATACATTTTTATTAATTATTATTAATTTCCTAAGGAGAATTTATCTACAATTATTTTTATAAGTGATAGAAATAAATGTATAATATTTTAAGTTTAGTAGTATATTTTATTTTTACTTAGAACATTGTATTTAACATGTCTAAGTTTCTAATATTGTGTAAATGGGACTATTTGGAGATGCTCGGGGTTGGTTTCTGCGTCACGTTGGGAAAGGTAAGGTTATTTTTAACTATTATATGTTAGAGAGTAGTAGTGTTTGAGTGCATTTTGGAGGTGTGTAGTATTACTCTAGGTTTTTTGTCACGGTTTTAGTATGTTTTAAGTGTTAGTTGTTTTTTACGGAGGTGTCGTGAGTGTTTGAGGCCTAGTGTATTTTCTGTGTGTGATTTAAACATATGTTGATTGTAATGTTTTATAATAATGTTCATGTGTATTTTGTAACATTTGGGGGCTTTGTGTGGGTGGTTTTGTGTTCCATATTTTTTACAGGTAACGGGATTCCGTTGTTTCGTTCCGGAGAAGGATGCATTTTTTTGGGGGAAAGAAGAGTGCTTTAGTTTGTTAAATTAATGTTTTTATACTCTCTTTCCTTTTCTCGTGGTTTCATGGAGCGATTTTTACACTTTTAACTATTTTTTGGGTTTTTAAGGGTATCGATTTGGATTACGAGAAGATCATGCGTTTTTTTTAAATAAAAGTGTGTGTATGTTACTTTTTTTAATAAAGTTTCCACACTTTGTTTTGTCGGGCTTTGCTGGAGCGATTCTTCAATTTTTTAAATACTTTTCGGGTTTTTAAGGGTATCGAATTGGATTTGGAGAAGATCATGCGTTTCTTTTTAACTAAAAGTGTGTGTATGTCACTTTAAATATTAAAGTTACCACACTTTTTTTTATTGGGATTTCCTGGAGCGTTCTTTTCAATTTCACTTGTTTTTGTTTTTTTAGGGTTTCCACAAATTGGAATTGGAATGGATTACCAGTGGAGAACATGGATTACAAGTGGTTGGATTACGTCTTTTTCAGCAACATGAAATGTAAGTTTATTAATTTTATTTTATTTGGGTGGGAAATGCTATTGTTATTATTATTGTTATTTTTTATATTATAATATTCTTTAATTGTCTACATCCTGTTTTTAAAAAAAACACTTAAATATGTATGACAATTATAGAATATTTGTTATAATATAATATTTTTATGCTACTTATCAGATTTTTTATAAATAAAATAGAGTAATGTTATTTGTGTGTACATAATTCACAGTAGGCTTTTGGCTATTAGGGATAGGTATTCTAGGCCTCGTGTAGAGGGATATAAGGTGACTTGGCTTTGGAGTAGTCTAAACATTTGTTTAGTCTGTTTAGTTAGTTTAGGTCCTATTTGGGTTACTGATTGTTGTATGCGTAGCTCTTGGTAGCTTTGTTCTTTTTGTAAAGCTCCGATTAGTTTTTGGACAGTAGGTTTCCCTCTGCTAGTGGTAGCTTGAAATGCATTGTACCATCCTTCAACACTGTTGTTAGTTTTAGCTTCTTGATTGAGTGTACTTAAATATACATTCCACCAAGCTATGCGAAATGTAGGTTGGCGTCTATGGCCAGATCGATGTGTCCTTCCCACCCATGTGTCCTCAAAGTAGTCGAGGAGTGGTGCTAGTGTATCTTCATTTTTTTAAATGTTTTTTTTTTTTTTTTAAACCTTTATTTACAATTATAATAGTACAGTTGCGAGCCTACAACCACTAGGGCCGGCCGTCGCCAAAGCAAACAATTGCAGATTATCATACAGGAACACAGCACTTCAGCCGGCTACCCGGGGGTCCGGCGGCAAATGAGCTTACGTGGCATAAAAGTATATGTTAGTACGCAGGATAAATCAAGGTTTTACATTTTGATATATATAAACAAACGAAAAAGAAACTACATAAAAATGATGAGGCAAAACAGGAATTTTATACGTAAGTGTCCCTCCCGGGAAGGGGAGAGCCGCATCTGAAAAGTCGTATGAAATTAGTACATAGGAATGTAAACAGGAGGGGGGGAAGGGGGGAGGAGAGAAAACAATCATGATATCGACTAAGCTCAATACTGTGGAAGGAACATCAGGCTAAGGGGATTGTGGCATCTCCGGGGGACTCTGAAAAAGGAGGAGTACAGATCTACCCGCGATACAGATTCCACTGGTTCCATATTCTCCCCCACTTCTTGGGCCTAACACGTGCAACATATACCGTTTTTTCTCGAAACATGCACCAGTTCATGTTCTCTGTCCAGGCTGAGATCCTGGGTGCCCTCGGGGACCCCCATAACTGTGCAATATCCCTTTTAGCCACCATATTCCCCAAAGTGACCCATTGTGTCTGTGCCACGTTGTAGTCATTGGGTTCCCACACGTTCAACAGACACCGTCGGGCCTCAGGCAATAACAACACACCTGTAACTTCTTTCATGACCTCATGCACACCTTTCCAGAATGACACGACCTCGGGGCATTCCCATAGAATATGGAGGAAGGTACCCATCATACCACACCCACGCTTACACAACCCATCCACAGAATAACCCATACGCAGCAATCGGGAGCCAGTCACGTATACATGGTGTAAGATCTTTAATTGCACCAGTCGAAGACGGGCCGGAATCGCGACCTCCTTAGGAGAGGATATCGCGGCCTGCCAATCCTCATCATCTAGCTCCAGTTCATCGCCGGTCCAAGCCTCTCGCAGTTGCAGAAGAAGATCCGTTTGATCATTAATGAGTTTTTTATATATCAGGGAGATGGTGCTATCCGGCACGTGGCCGTCAAGCACTCTATCTTCAAGAGGAGAAGATTCCGGGATTAATCGCATGTCGGATCTACAAGTAGCGAAAATATTCCCTGTCGCTAGGCGCATATTCAGTTTTTAATTCATCGAAGGTCTTTATCCTGTCCTTGACCCAGAGATCCCCAACCTTACTGATGCCGATGAGGTCCCACCTCTCGAAACCCTTGGTAGCCCATAAATTGCCTAGTTTCTCAGTGACATAGAGTGACATAGAGCGGAGTCGCTCGGGTCAATACGTCAGACCAGCCCATAGCTACATTCGCACTATACCAAATCCGGACCGCATCTCCGGTGGGTCTTGTTAATGTCCTGCCAGTCTTTTTGGAATATAGCGCCCCATTGTAGTCCCCTCCTGGAAGCTGCCATTTATCCATTGCGAATGCTGGGTTGGACACAGGGCCGTACGTAGCGTGATTAATTGCACTTAGTTGGGAGGCCCAATAATAGCGTTTGCAATCAGGCAACGCAATGCCCCCGTCATACCAGGGCAGTGTTAACTTTGCTAAGGCAGTGCGGGGGCGCCTGCCGCACAGCAGCCGCCTCTGAAAGCATTCTATCTCACGGAAATAGCTGGTGGGCACAAGGTCGAGCGTATTTTGAAGGGCGTATAAAAATCTGGGCAGGGACATCATTTTGAATAGGGCCACCCTTCCGACCAGAGACAACGGCAATTTACACCAGGCTGTCACGTCGGATTTCAACCGGAGAAGCGGAGGGAGCAAATTACGCTGATACCGAGTCGCAGGGTCAAGCGATACGTATATCCCCAAGAACTTGAAGCCAGTATGCGAGATCTGTATCTGGCAGTTACGCGGCACGAGGGGTACCTCACCAGTAAGCGAGTAGACACAAGACTTAGTCCAATTGATCACCAGGCCAGAATTTTTCCCAAAGGAGCAAAGGACATCAAACAGCACCCCCAACGATTTCCGAGGGGAAGTAAGGTATAGGAGGATATCGTCCGCATATAAGGATATGAGGTCTTCAAAGTCGGGGGTCCACCTAATGTCCTTGAGCGACGGTTCCCACCGCAGCCATGCAGCCAGGGGTTCCAACGCGAGCGCGAATAGTAGCGGAGATAGGGAGCATCCTTGCCGCGTGCCTCTCCCGAGAGTAAAAGACTCAGAGACCCTACCATTGACAACCTCCTGGGCCAGCGGCTTCTCATAGAGGAGTTTGACCCAACTGATGAACACAGGGCCAAAACCGAACTTCGCAAGGGCCGCCCATAAATATGGCCACTCCACGGTATCGAAGGCCATAGTGGCATCTAAAGAGACCAAAATGGCCGGCTCACGCAACGTCTCCGCCCTCGCTAGGACGCCATGAAGGCGACGTAAATTCAGAGCGGTGTTACGAGTTGGAATGAATCTGGACTGATCCGGGTGTATCAGGTCCCCAATCACTTTAATTAATCGATTTGCCAATAATTTCGCCAGGATCTTAGGTTCGGCATTCAAAAGTGATATAGGTGTATATGAGACACACAAGTCTCGGGGTTTCCCTTCTTTATGGATCACGACAATGGAAGCTAGTCTCTGATCTCGGGGAAGCGACCCATTCTCACGCGACTCCAGAAACATTGCGCGCAGATACAGCGCCATTTTATCAGGACACAGCTTGTACAACTCGATGGGGATACCATTTGGGCCCGTAGCTTTTCCCGAGCGAATGGAGCGGATAGCGAGCGCTATTTCATCGGTGGAAAATTCTGCCTCCATAAGCTCTCTATCAGAATCAGACAAGCTAGGCAGTGCGATATCTCTGAGCAAAAGATGTGAGTCCTCCTCAGGCCTATCAGAGACTGAGGCATATACCGCTTGGAAGTGACATGCAAATCCCTCCACTATCTCCAGCGGATCAACCACAGGCACACCATCCTCTCTTTCAACAACTGGCACCACTCGACTCAATCTTTCCTTCTTATCCAGCCATGCAATCAATTTCCCGGCTTTATCACCCACATCGTACAAACGTCCCTGTTGCTCGCGACTCATGGCTTTAGCAGCGTCCGTCACCAAGGCTATGTAGTCGGACTGTTTAAGATTCAAGACATGCACCTTGTCCTGCGTGACCCCGGACTCCAGGTCTGCCTCTAGGGCAGTGATTTCAGACTCCAATGTCACAACCTCCTCATTATTCCGTCTCTTAGCACAGGCGATCAGCGACAGTGTCTGGCCTCGAATCACAGTTTTGAAGGCCTCCCACAGCGATATAGATGAGGACACAGACCTCACATTTTCAGCAAAGTGTTGCCCGGGTTTCAGGGTTCCGGAGATGCCAAGGATTGATCGGGGCGACCCGACCCCCGGCTCCCATCTGAATATCAATAAGAAGCCACAGTGGGGAGTGGTCCGACCTCTCTCACCGACACGGCATGTGCCGCCGGCATGAGGACGTAATCAAACCTTGTGAGGCTTCCGTGTGCACCAGAGTGAAAGGTGTACTGGGCCTGTCCGGGGTGCAGCATTCTCCAACAGTCAACAAGACCCAATGTATCTAAAAAGCTACCAAGCCAGGATTGCGATCTCGTAAGGTCCCTGGGGGGGTTACGATCTTCTCTACCACAGACAATAGAGTTGAAGTCTCCACCCACAACCAAAATCCCCTCAGGGAGCTCCAACACCAATTTCCCCAAGTCAGCGAACGTCATGGTTTGTAAACTCGGGGGAACGTATACTGAGGGAATAGAAATCGTTTTCCCCTCCCATCTACCAGTAATGGCAGCATATCGTTCCCTATCATCTAGGATGGTCAACTTCCAAGGGGAGGGAATTTCTAACAAGAACACCAGTCCCTCTTGATCCGGAGGTAAACCCAGAATGTGCAATCAGCCGATAGCCCCGCCGATTCATAGCGTGACATGTGTTCCCCACCAAGTGCGTTTCTTGTAATAGTACCACATCAGGGGAATGGCGTTTCAAGTACTGCAATACTATCCCCCGCTTTATCCTGTCTCCCAAGCCATTGATATTCCAACTTAATACTCTCAACCCCCTACCCCCCATCCCATGTATGCTGGCAGAATCTCCCGAACACTAAGAAGGACACAAAAGTCGAATTGCAAAATGATACGTAGCATCTGTAACAACACAAAAAGAACAAAGGAACCCCCCTCCACCCCCAGAGAACCCCAAACACGCATCCCCCCTCCCTGCACCAGGGCTTCTCGGAGTGTCTGGTGGCTTACAGGGTACTTAAAACCGACCTTGCTGTAAACATCGTGTTTGCTGTGGCAAAATACTTGGGCACTGTCTGGAATAGGAGGAGTTATTGTCTGAATCAAGCCCTTCGAAACTAGGAAGTATTTTACTAAGAATGTGGTGAACTTGAGCATTTGATTTAAATAGTTTTATATTTTTAACTGTGGGAATTTTAATATTGTAATACCATTTTTAATATTGCATGAATGTATTGTTTTTTTGTATCTTTTATGATGAACAATCATCGAAATAAAGATTATGAAATGAAATATATTATGGGCGACTAATTTACAAACAGTTGCTAATTATTTTTGTAAAGAGAAGCATGTTTCTATCTGCTCCTGGTCCGCGCGTTTTCCATAAAGAAACCATAAGGTAAGCGTCCATGCTCGTTGTAGATCAAACTTTTAATATATATACAAATACTGGTCTTAACTAGTTTTTGTTTACTATATATTCCTCACAGCACTCGTAACATCTCCATATCGGGAGGATGTTATATTAAAATTCAAAGGTAACTGCATATTTTGCGTCTATATTCTAAAGGTAAGCATTTTCGTGCTCAGACCAAAACCTTTAATATGAGATTGAGGTTGTATTCTTTGTAAGTAAAAATGTTGTCTTTTATTATATTCTTATTGTAATCTAAATATCTACATATCAAGCGGATTGCCGGCCTATAAGCTTTCACAGTTATTTCTCCACGGACAAGGAGGCGTATACCCAATTTACCACACAGGTAGTACTTAAATTAAAACCTCTTATATAAACATGAGGTTATATTTTCTCTTTTTAGTTAACTTTCATTCCTCATATCTTTTCAGTAAATTAAACATTTCCATATCAAGCGGATCGCTCTTCTAGAAGTTTTCACACTTGATTATTCATGGACCAAAAAGTACACGTTTGACTAATCAATCAGGTACTGCAAACATTAAGTCCTATATCTACTTCTATCAAGTTGCTCACACTGTGGGTACTGTTGTAAGACATCCTCCCCTTTTCTCTTTATTTCTTAGAGGTGTTGCGTTCAATTACATCCATGAACTTGGACGCAGTTTGACAGATTCGTTGATTCTATATCTAATTTAACATCGGCTTCCCAATACGTATATTTTAGGTAATTTGCGATTGTTAATACATTTAAGTTTAGGTAGTGCAAGTATTAAGTCTTATTTCCACCTCTACTTGAACACTCGCCTCATGGACACTGTTGCAAAATATCCTTTCTTTGTTTCTTATATTTGTCTTGTGTCTAATTACCTCGCCTGGGACGCGGCTTGACAGATTCACCGTTTTTATATCAAATTGAATATTGTCTGCCCAGTACGAGTGTTTTTAGGTAAATCACGATTATTGACAAATATTAGACAGGATAAATCATATATACAAAGAAATATATAAATATAAAATACTGAAGGTCCTTCTCTTTCAGCTTCATATAATCTGGACTGTTCATTCCATACAGTGTGAAGGACAAATCAAGTCATAATCATCGCTTTTGACATTTACAATATATCAATATATCAGGTAATCAGTTTTTCCGCCTTGAGATAACCTCATCATAAAATTTTGATTCATTCTTAAGCCTTCCTAGGGGTAGTTCTTATTTAACATCTACCTAATATCTATTTTCTACCCTTTGTGAAATTTGATAGCAATACAATTCGCAACTTGAAGAAGAATTAAAAAAGTTTGGATTGCTTTGATTGTTCGAACAGCTAATTATATCCTTATGTGTACACTGCAGGTGATGACAATATCGAACAAATAAAAATTCACTTCTAAAATATAATGTATTTGTCTTCACAGAAATACTAAATGACGAGTGGGAATCAAGGTATTTTGTGTGCTTTGCATTTCGTGATATAGTAAGTATTCTCATCAAGGGATACATTATATGACATTTCCATATAATTGGAAATTTCTATAGAAAAACTTTATATAGAAATTTATAAAATTATCAATTGAGAAATCTCTAATATAAATACTAATCATGACTTCGCTTACATATCACCAATATACCCTAGTTTTCTTAATTAAAATCATGAATTCCCAGTATGCAAATATATAATTATTTGTTCACTTGACTGTCTCTGAGAATATGAGCAATGAAATCATTGAACTAGTTCTTAACAGCTTGTCAAAAAAATTGAGAGGTTTATATATGCCAATGTTTTTATGAAATGTTGGAAGTTTTAAATAATGTTGTGTTTTAATGGTTCATTTATTTTAACCATTGTAATGTTTCTATAAATATATTAAAAAGTATCTATTATGTATATTGTTTTGTATTTTTATAGGTAACACGTGGCTATTCCTGAAGAAGGCGCGGGTCGCCGAAACGTGCGTCGATATTATTGTTTGTGCCACTGGATTGTCTTTTTATTTAAAATGAATTTTCCTTTGTTTAATATTTTCTGCAAAAATGTATGGTATTCTTTGTTAACCCTTGATGTATTGGTTGTTAACTTTTAATGTATTGGCTTTTGGCTACTGAGTCATACATCTTTTTAAATAATGTGTTATTGACTGAATTAATAAAAAGCAGAATTTTTATGTCATTGGTCTTTTCCTCCTTTCTATTTTTAGTTTTGACAAGCTAAAAGTAAATTGCCTAGGTAGTTATTCCACATATAGAATGGTGCTGCAGTCCACGTATGCTGTAGAGCTGGTAAAATGGTTTAGGACATGTTTTAAAAGTCCCATCCATCATCCAGTGTTGGCAGTCTTGTAATTTACTTAAATTGTTTGCAGTAGCAAACATTATAATTCGGTTTGTAGGGCATTTGTTGTCAAATAGTAAGAATGGTTCCTTATTGTGAGTTATACTCAGTTCTGGGGGAATGACAACTTCTTCAAACGTTTTTGGATTAGGTTGAATAGTTGTTGTGACTCTTTTTTGCCTTGCAATTGTTCGTTTTAGGGAGACAATTGAGGGTAGTTGCCCAGAAGCATGTTGAGGAACTTTTAAGAGTTCCTCTTTTAATATTTGAGTTGTTGGTTTGTCAGTCCCTGTACTAGCTTCTTTTATGCTTTCAAGGGCATCCCTGACCTCAATTTCAGTTATGATAAGGGGGTGATTGTGTTCCTTGGTAGATAGTACATTAGCTTCTTCAGTTGTAGCTCTACCATAGCATTTGTTAGAGTAGTATTTGCTACATTTCCAAAATACTTTACGTTCTGACCGTTTTTCTTGAGTATACACATACCCCATATAACATAATAATAGTTTATTCTTTTGTGACATAACAAACTCAGCACCTTCATTCATGTTTATATTTTTTGTGCTAGGAAAGATTAGAAAAAATACATTTTAAGTTAAAATACTGCTATACATGTTTTAAGTGCATTCATATTTCAATGAGTATACTTACATGTATTTCTTGTTGCAATTTGAAATTTTCAAAAGGTGTTTTCAAGCTTTCTCTTCTATTTTGTTGTTTTATTTCTGTTGGTAGAAATTTAAAAAAACTTGGTTATTCTACTCTTTTAAAACATATTGATAGGTTTGTAGGGGGAAGCTGTCTTGTAGATAGGATTGCAGGGCCTGATTCACAGAATGGACTTACTACTTTTGGCATTCACAGAATGCACTTACTACTTTTGGTATTCACAGAATGAATTTACTCATTTCGGTATTCACAGAAGTTAGGACTACTAACTTTAGGACTCTTAAATGCCTTCTGTGAATACCGAAATTCTTAAAATTATGATTTTTCTCAATTTAGTAGTAGTAAAGTTAGGACTCCTAACTTTAGGACTCCTAATTGCCTTCTGTGAATACCGAAAGTCTTAAAATTAGGATTTTTCTCAATTAAGTAGTAGTAAAGTTAGTAGTCCTAACTTTACTACTACTAAATTGAGAAAAATCGTAATTTTAAGACTTCCGGTATTCACAGAAGGCATTTAGGAGTCCTAACGTTAGGAGTCCTAACTTTTCTACTACTAAATTGAGAAAAATTGTAATTTTAGGACTTTGGGTATTCACAGAAAGCATTTAGGAGTCCTAAAGTTAGTAGTCCTAACTTCTGTGAATACCGAAATGAGTAAGTTCATTCTGTGAATACCAAAAGTAGTAAGTTCATTCTGTGAATACCAAAAGTAGTAAGTGCATTCTGTGAATGCCAAAAGTAGTAAGTTCATTCTGTGAATCGGGCCCTTAGGGTTCTTAAATAATTTTAAAAATATACTTACTTTTTTAATTTGTGGAGTCTTTAGCTTTGATGGTGTAATTTGTTGATGTCTTCAAAATTTCTGTTAAGAAGATAGAATAAAGATATAATGTGTATTAGAAATGTGGGTTTCATTTATGCAGTTGGTGTGTTAGAAAACATTTAAATATACTTACAATTAGAATGTAGTAGTAAATAATCTGTTAAAGGTTTATTGCTGTGTTTTGGAGATGTCTGCAGAAGAAATGTCAAAGGAAAAAAATAAATTTTATTTAAACAGTTTCTAGAAATAATAGAACTTTTAGCCTAATACTTTTGTTTCATTTATAAATTAGTTTAACTTACTTCAATTATTTCTGTAGGAGTCTTGTCTGGTAAAGTAGTTTTCTCAGGAAACAGTTGGTCAGAGTGTCACCTTCTTCTTTTTTTAGAGTTAGAAGCAGGAAATAGCATTAGGAAAATAATCCTTTTATACTGTGTATTTGATTAGTTGCTTCATTTGATTGGATGGTGTAAGAGTGAGACATTGGTATTTGTTGGTTTGAATTTTTTCAATTTAATAGCTTTGTTTGGTGTTGTTGAAATTTTATCGATTTAAGACTTCTGCAGTAAACCTGGTTTGTTATTTGTTCTATTTAAAATAAATGTAATGATATTTAGCAACTATATGTTAAAAGTTTTATGTTTATTTTTAAATTCACTGCAATGATCGGATGATATGTGGTTAAAATGTGTTCTTATTTTTTATGTTTTTGAGACAATGTTTATTATTTGTATTATATATCTTTTAGAGTGTGTTACATATTTACAATATCTAGTTGTATTGCATTTAAAATGTTTTAGGTATTTTTTATATTGTCGAAATACCATAATTTTCGATATTAGTGTCATCTATATATTTGTTATCGATATTATTGTTGTGTACTGTTTATTTTTTTAAGAATCTATATTTGTTTATTCTATATTTCGTCTTTCGACATTGTTAATTTCAATAAATATTTTAGTCGATAATTTGTAGTCGATATTTTTGTAGTTTCTTAATTAAGTATTGGATGTCGATATAATTGTAGTCGATATTTATTCGCCGATGTTTTTGTAACTCGATATTATGGTCGACGATATTATGTCAGTGATCCGTCTCACACATATCCCAAAATCCCCAGCATCGGAGATGGCGGGCCATCTCTACTTATTATCTGATTCACTGCATTAAATATTTCACTCAAAACGTATGAAGGTGCGGACAATCCCACGCCACATGCAGAAAGGTAGCTTGATCCTGCCCACACCACCAACACCTAGCGTCTTCTCTCAACCGCATGCGATGCAAACTAACTGGCGTCCTATAATATCTATGCAAAAATTTGAATTGAATCAGTCACAGTCGGTAATTCGGGGGCAACCCTGTCAACTGACTACAGCAATAACCCCACAGCTCTTCCGTTATCTGTGGACTCAATTCACTATTGCAAATCTCCATCGACTTAGGCTTCAAAACTGGATAATTTGACTGTGTAATCATGTAGAGTCTTGTTATCATCTTTTTGTCCGACTGTGACTTAAGTACGTTTTCCAGTGGAACCATGGTCAGTGGCGCTTCAGGGAACTGTGCATTCATCGCACGGCACGCCGTGCGCAGCTGATGATATAAAAACCATTCAGCAAACGGCGCTACACCGTCGTCGGTATCCGAAGGGGTGGGGCCTAAATGTACCTTCTGGGTAAAGGTCAGCAAATGTATGTAATTTTAGCATGGCAGTCAGGGTCTTAACAACACCTCTCTCCATACATGTGAACATGGGATTGTTGTCCAATATCAATGATGGCGCATATAGCGTAGTCACGCCTGCACGTTTCTGCAGCTCGCGCCACACCGAACATAATGTCCCAGCGGTGTCGACATCTTCTCGTGGTTGACCAACATTACGATATAACACCACCGCCAACGGCGTCGGAGCCACAGCGTCCCTCTCAACCGCAACATGGGGCTGGAATGGGGTCTCATGCACCCAAAAATGAAGAAACTGAGCTTGTGCGCACAGGGCATATAAGTGCATATCAGGAGCCCCCAATCCCCCCTGTCTCAATGGCAGAGTAAGGAGATCCCAGGAGACCCTGACCTGTTTACCCACCCACACCAATGAGAGCAGCTGCGAGCGCAACAGTCCAAAGAAGTGTTTAGTAAGTGGCATCGGCACGTTCACGAATAGATAAAGAAACTTTGGTAGTATCACCATTTTTGCCAGCGCCACCCTACCTGCCACAGACAAGGGCAGTTTAGACCATAGATCCACCTTGCCTTCTAGCCATGTATAAGCCCTCCCAAATTTCAATGTCCATATATCTTGGAGGTTACGACTCAGCCACACCCTCAAATATTTAACTTCGGTAGCTTCTCAGCGAAGGGGAACTCAGACCAGACCTCCTTCGTTCCATCAGTAAGAGGGAAAATTACCGATTTAGACCAGTTTATATTTATACCTGCAAATCCTCCAAATCCTATAAACTCCTGCAACACTGGGTCAAGATGTACCTCCGGGTCAAGAATATAGAGGATGACATCGTCTGCATAGAGAGATATCACAAGGCTGCGCGCGCTAAATCCAATTCCTCTAGCAGTGTGGTGCTGTCTTATGCGTGCAGTCAGCGGTTCCATAGCTATAGCGAATAATAACCGTGACAATGGGCAGCCCTGCCTCGTGCCTCTCGATATGCGAAAGGGACCGGACACCATGCCATTGACCCTTACATGTGCTCTAGGTGCCTCATATAGTAGTTTTATTCGTTGAATAAATAGGGGGCTGAAACCCATACGTTGCAAGACCAAGAACAAATATGACCACTCCAAGGAGTCAAATGCCTTAGTGGCATCTAGGAAGATTGCTGCTGCCTGTACACTAGGATGCAGATAATGTATGACTGAAAATAGTGTGCGCAAGTTATGCAATGTCGATCTTCCCGGGATAAATCCTGATTGGTCAGGGAGTGCGATCATCAGTAACATTGGCTGGAGGCGGTTTGCTAGTAATTTGGAATAAATCTTAGCATCCACATTTATCAAAGAGAGCGGTCTATAGGAGTCCAGCTCAATTTCCGCTTTGTCCGGCTTCAATAGTGTAATTACCTTAGCCTCCCTCATTGATCGGGGTCGAATTCCCGTTTCCAACACTACCCCATATACGGCCATCAGTCTCGGAGCTAGCTCCTCGACATATGTCTTGTAGAAGGCAGTGGTTAGGCCATCCGGGCCCGGAGCCTTATTAAGCGGTAAGCTCTTAATCACTTGTGCCACATCTTCTTTTGTGATAGGTAGATCCATGTATAGTCTGTGGTTGTCATTGAACCGCGCTACAGCAATAGGGTCAAAAAATTCCGACATATCACTATGTTCCGCCACCCCAGTTGTCTGGGACAGAGTGGAGTAAAACTCTTTGAAGGCCTGCAGCACCTCCTCCCGCCCTCTCACTGTCTCACCTTCCATACTATTAATCTCATGAACATAGGTGGTCCTTGTCACAGGTCTGATCATAGCTGCCAGTGTGCGTCCCGGTCTATCACCTTCTCCATATCTACGGGCTTCTGTATATTTCCCAATACATTTAATTTCTCCATTTGCTTCCTCATCAAACTCTAGCAGTTTAGCTTTTAAAAGGCCTGCTGTTTGCTGATCCCCACACATACACATCTTTTTGTCTAGCTCCTTGATTTCCCTCTCCAGCCCAGCTAATGTACCTCTGATGGCCTTTAGCACCCCCGCCTGCCTCGCGATACACTGACCCCTTATGACAACCTTGAAGGCGTCCCACAAGACCACCTCAGTCGTTACCGACCCTTCATTCATTTCAAAATATAGCTCAATGTCCCTTCGAATTTCCTCTTTCAATGCCTTGTCTAACAGCGGTTTGGATGCAAACGCCAGGTAAAAGCTCGGGAGGGGATATCCGGCAATGACAAACGGAGAATACAAGGTGCATGATCTGACAGTGAATGTGCCATATGGGCCACCTCCACCGTCCAGGTCACAACGTTAAGTGAAATTAGCCAAAAGTCCAACCTGGACCAGGCCTGATGTTGAGCGGATATGCACGTTCCTTCCTTCAGGCTGGGGTGTCTTTCCCTCCAAATTTCTAGTAGTCCCCCGTCTGCCATTATGTCCTGAAGAGCCATACGCGCTTGTGGATGCAATGATTTAGTGGTGCCCTTTCTATCGGCCTCATCTGAAAGTACAGCATTAAAATCTCCCCCCCCCCCCCATATCACAGTTTGGCACCCAATCCCTCCAATCAGGGACTACAATTGTCGGAAAAAATCTGGGGAATCAGTATTAGGACCATACACTGTAGTAAATGTTATCTCCTCATCCCCCAACCTTCCATTTAGTATGACAAATCTACCCTCCGGGTCTACTTGAGAGTATGCACATTTCCAATCTAATCCCCTCTTAATAGGAATAGCAACTCCCCGTGCATAGTTTGATTATATTGCAGAGTACACCTCACCCCAACGGCTATTCTTAAGTCTCTGCGATGGCGTCACATTTAGATGCGATTCCTGTAAGAAACAAACATCTATGGCATGTCTAGCTAAATATGCATTGACTAGTCGCGCCTTCCCGCCACAATTTAAACCTCTGACGTTCCAGGTGATAATGTTCAAAGGTTGTCCTTGAGGTAGAATTACAATAGATTAACTGTATAGTTTTTTATCCAACGTTATGCAACATTGTACTGGTAGCATTATTTGCCGTGCATAATGATTATACTTTTCGGCTCAAAAAGAAAAACAATCCCATCCCAATCCCGCCCACCACCCACACCAACCCCCCAATTAGGTTGTAGTGTTCCCCTCCCATGCACAACTTTAAATAACATCAAACAGGTCTTAGGGAACCATCCCATGATTGAGCCTTCTATGTACAACATTCCACTAAACTTAAAACACACTGTATAAGGCTCCAGTATGTTACAAAACATTCCAGTGTACATCGCTCCACTCATTACAAATAATAGCAGTATACCTACAATTAATCACCTCCAAAACCCTTGAATGAACTTCAAACACTTTAAATACAAGCAAATGGTGAACAACTTACTCAATTACACATACTGCAAGCCATTGCCTTTGAATTAACCAAAACACACAAGATGATGGACGGAATGTTGCACAATGGCAAAACATTCACCCCCAGTCACAGATCTGGGTTTAATCCATTGTTATTTTGCTCACCAAGCCACCCCAGTTCAGACATGGCCATATGCAAACCAGTCTTGACCCTGTGTCTCATGGGAACAGTCCAGACCGAACTGCAAAGCCATATCTTCCCTGGACCGGAATCAAGCATCCTAGGACTGATTTCTGGCTTTCAGCCTTCATCAGCCAGGATAGCTTGACTCCAGTGGCGTAGTGAGCAACGGACCTACGTCTGGGCATACCCTTCTCACATAGGGTGAAAAGCAAAACACACAGGATGATGGACGGAATGTTGCACAATGGCAAAACATTCACCCCCAGTTACAGATCTGGGTTTAATCCATCGTTATTTTGCTCACCAAGCCACCCCAGTTCAGACATGGCCATATGCAAATCAGTCTTGACCCTGTGCCTCATGGAAACAGTCCAGACCGAACTGCCAAGCTTTGAATTAACCACACATATTTAGATTACATTTCACTTACCTTTTATCACTATATTTCAGTCCATAAGAGTTTTCCTTTATCTGAGAGAAATCTGTTTATTATTAACACCAAGAACTTTTTTTCTTCTTTTTGTATTGTATGATATTTTCAGTAATTTGTAAATATTTTTCAATGAGGTGAACAGGTCAATGTGACCAACAACATAACCAAAAAAACAATGGGATGGACAAGTACAATAAACAGGAGGAAATAAAAACCTAATGATTCTGAGTAGGACACCCATGAGCTATCACTAGCTCCAGATGGATGTTTAAGTCCTTTTCCCCATCACAATTTTAGTGTGTCATAACAAACAATAAGTGTCCGTAGTTGCATATGTTTCCAGCATATATTGGTCCTGTCTTAAGAGGGGCACTGGCACCATGGAACTAGGTGCAGGTATGGAGGCTGTAGCAGATGAAGCAAGTGCTGGAGGAAGTGCATGTGACACTGCTGATGTTAAGGGGTACAGGGATGGTACGTATGGCTGCTCCTGATGTTGTTGCTGCAGCCTCTTGTAACTCTTCCTCACGCCTCCTCTGAGCACAGGCAAATCATGCGATGTGGATAGACTCCAAATGTGTCTTCATGGCTGTAGTTTCAAAGGAAAAGTACTGGTGTGTACCCTGTCATTTTACTTTCTGGCGCAAAGTGCATGTTACCAGCTTGGCATTAACTTCTTCTCCCCGCTGGAATTAAGAAGAACTGCCACACAACTGACTCCTTGAGGAGCTTATACCGCTTGACCTCTTGCTCTACTTCAAGGATAGTCTATTCTTCCTCATCAACCTGCTTCTGCTGCAGTCCATGGTCTTATCCCTCAGTCTTACTGAAATACAAAGATTCAGCAGTGACTCTTTCATACATAAAGTCTATTCTCTTAGCTCTGAAACCAGCACCTTCACATTAGAGGATCACACTTGAAATGAGTGGAAATTGATGTCTCCTTCCTGTTTCCTATAACTAAACAACTCTTGAACCAATTAGAAGCATTCTTAGAACTGTGATGTATGAAAATAGTTCCACAGTAGTATCTAGGTAGTACTGCTGTACCAATGAACTGCTCAAAAATTAAAGATTCCACCAAAGTTAATCGTTGAAGATTCTAGGCTCACTCGTTCAATGCTCTTTCTGTGATTTTTCAAATTAAAAACATAAAAAAATGACAAATAATTTTATTTCTCATTCAACAAAATATTAATCATTACGTGTAAATACTTTATGATACATAGATTCATGTTTTAGACATTTAAAAAAACACTGACATTCAATCAAAAGGTTACAGCTTAGTTATGGTTAGGAATATGTATTTATTATAACTATAATAACCAAAGTTAAAATAGACAAATGTTACAAATGTCCACAGGTATAGTTATAACTATTGAAAAACAAAAAATAGCAATGGGTCAAGAATAACTGAAGCTGTCTATAGAAACTGTGTATTTATATCAGGATACAATCAAGGAATCCAAGAGATTTGTGGTGAAAAATTGTGTTCCCATCAGATACCCATCCTGTACCGCCCTACATCATTTGGGATCCTTCACCCGAAGGAAGTGGAAGCATATCCACTATGGATTAGGTAGATTGTAGCCTAATCTTTTTGAAGGATACAGGGATGTGATGAAAGAAGAAATAGTATCAGGGGGTAAGCTGACTAGCAGTGCAAAGAAATTAGTGAAAGTGCTGTGTGCAAAAATAAGTGGATAAAGTAGTGAAACAAATAACTACTTAGATGGAATCCATCTAAGTAGTTATTTGTTTCACTACTTTGCACTGTTTTTATCCTTGGGTGTGGATAGGATCCTATTAAAAGTTACTTCCATTTCCGCAACCCAATATTAATTTATCCACTTATTTTTGCACACAGCACTTTCACTAATTTCTTTGCACTGCTAGTCAGCTTACCCCCTGATACTATTTCTTCTTTCATCACATCCCTGTATCCTTCAAAAAGATTAGGCTACAATCTACCTAATCCATAGTGGATATGCTTCCACTTCCTTCGGGTGAAGGATCCCAAATGATGTAGGGCGGTACAGGATGGGTATCTGATGGGAACACAATTTTTCACCACGAATCTCTTGGATTCCTTGATTGTATCCTGATATAAATACACAGTTTCTATAGACAGCTTCAGTTATTCTTGACCCATTGCTATTTTTTGTTTTTCAATAGTATGTAGGGACTGTAGCAATGCTAGGTCAATAAAAATTCCCCTAAAACACCCTCCCTATTGTTTAACATAGTTATAACTATACATTTTATATTCTTCAATCAATCAATCAACCAGACATTTGTGAAGCGCGCTTCTCACCTGTGAGGGTCTCAAGGCCCTGAGAGGCGGAAGGTTGTGCAGCTCGGAATCAGAAGACTTTTCTCAAAGGTGTGCAGAGTAGGGGAACATCTGATGTTGAGCGGGAGTTTGTTCCAGGTCTTTGCTGCGAAGCAGGCTCTTCGGCCCCGTTCTGGCTCTGCAGATGCACTGGGTTGCGGCAAGGGCGAGGCCGGCAGACCCGAGGTTTCTCTTAGGTGCATGGTACTAGACTATTTCATTGAGGTATTGGGGTCCGGTGTTGTGGAGGGATTTGTAGGCGTGAGTGAGTAGCTTGAAGGTGACTCTTCTTGACGGGGAGCCAGTGGGGTCTCGTAGGTGCTGGGTGATGTGCTTGTGTTGTGGAATGCCGAGGATGGGCAGTGGTGTTCTGGATGGTCTGCAGATACCGGAGCAGGGATTTGTCGATTCCGGTGTAGAGGGCATTTCCGTACTTTAGTCTGTTGGTTATAAGTACATGCGTGATGGTCTTTCTGGATTCAGGGAGGATCCGCTTGAAAGACTTGCGAAGGATGCAGAGGGTGTTGAAGCACGAGGAGGAGACGGCATTGATCTGTTGGTTCATGCTGAGGGAGGAGTCAAGTATGATGCTAAGGTTCTGGGCGTGGTCCGTGGGGGTGGGAGGGCTGCTGAGGGCAGAGGGCACCAGGTTTAGTCCTATGCTGAGGGGGGTGGGTCCAAGGACAAGGACTTCTGTCTTCTCCGAGGAGAAGACAAAACATCTCTCATTCCTTCCTGGCAGCTGAGTCTGGTGGTGTTGGGTTGCATAATGAGGGAGATAATGAGCGGGTGTCATCAGCGAAGGATGGTATGCTGAATTCATGCTGTCTGACGATGGCAGCGAGGTGGGCCATGTAGATGTTGAAGAGCGTGGGGTTGAGCAACGATCCTTGGGGTACTCTGCGGTTGATCTCTGGGGGTTCAGAGAGGAAGGGCGGGAGTCTGATTCTTTGGGTTCAGCCGCTGAGGAAGGATTGGATCCAGTTGAGGATAGACTTGTCTTCGATGAAGTTAGTGAGCTGGCTGTTGATGTTCTTCTTGATGACTTTAGCCGCAAAGCGGAGGAGAGAGATGGGTCTGTAGTTTTTGAGGTCTGTTGGGTCTGCAGAGCACTTCCTGAGGAGGGGCTTGACATCTGCTTGTTTCCAATTGTCGGGGAATGTACTGAATCGAAGCTTGGATGCTCTGGCGACTCTGTGGAAAATATGCGGTGGGCAGAGGTCCATGGGGGCTCCAGAGTGAATGCTCTTCATGGTCGTGGCGGTATCTTCGGTGGTGACCTGGGCCTAGGCGGAGATGGTAGGCTGGCTAGCATCGCTGGGAATGGGCATGGCCTGGGCGTCCAAACATTAGTAGAACTTTAAAACCTCACAATATTGTCCTATCAAAAATGTAACTTTTTTGACTTACCTTATAACACTTACCATGCGTGGTAAAGGCATATATGGTAAAGGCATCTGCTTGGTAAAAGCATCTGTGTGGTAAAATATGAGTGGAAAAAGCATTCATGGTAAAGGAACTGGTATACAACCGTCCCAATGAATGTGTTCTGACCCCCTAATTATGTTAGAATTGGCTTACTCTTAATTAGCTTAATTAACTTTCCTACAGGGCTATAGTATAGGATGTCCCAAATTACAACTGAGGCATGAAAAGTTAAATGTTATCTACTGACTTCACCACTACTGTGCCATCAGCTGGTGTGACAAAACAAACATGACTGCAGGCCTACCACTGTAGACTGGCTGCTGTAGTTTTAAAACTGTAGCCTGACCTATCCAAATGACCCATTTTGACAGCAGAAAACCTCCCTTTAAATATTAATTCATCCCTATGTAGGCCTTGTATCCCATACTGCAGGGTGCATGGTATTTACAATTAGGACATATAGACATTTAATGTTAGCATGTGCTTACAGTGACTAGAACCCAAACTCTATTTTCACTATGGAAGCCTGGATAGCCCATACAAATGTACTGGGAAGCAATATTAAATAATAATTCTGTTATCTCAGGTTAGAGACAAGCTAAATAATTGATTAAATAACTATTTATAATATTTGTTAAAAGCCAAACTCAATGGTGAAGTCAGAATTTTAACAAGCATTAAGGGTAAAGGACTTTTGGAAAGTTATATTTTACCTGCCTGAATCACCTGGAGGCTAATTTCCATTAGCCTCCAACCGTCAACCAGTGAGTAAATAGCCCTAATGAAGTGTACAAACTTTATCACAGCTGCGAAAATGGTCTGACTGTGGGGAGGTGTTTATGTTCCTCTGGCAAGAAGACCAATTGAGCTGTGCCCATGAATTTCATTTACATCAAAGGTGCCTCCCCTGTTGTAATCAGATGTCACTGAATACCTAGGCAGGCCCTTTCTTTGGTCCTTCCAGTCAGGTAAGCACTAAACCCAGTGGGCGTCACTGGTTTGGGTGACCACAGAGGAGGGGCTACTCATTAGCCTGGCCATACCTCTGAGTGGGGACATGGGTATTGCACGTGGAACTAAGGGTTTCTCCATCTTGGATTTAGTGAGTAAGGGCAACTTTTTTTTGTGTCCTCATTAACCTCAGAAACATTTTTCATTCCTTTCACCCTTATATCGAGAGAGATACCATCCACTGACGGGCATACCACAATGAACATTATCCTTCCTGCGCCTGTCTCTCTCTCACAGTATAAACTTACACCCGCAGCTGCTTTAATTATCGAAATGTGTAGGGACCCTATAGAAGTCCGGAGAATTTGCCGGTGTAAATATTGGACAGATTTGTGATCCTATGTCAACATTACCCCCCGGATTTTACGACAGCCCTTCCGGGCACTCCCTCCATACTAGTAAGGTATTCCAAAGGCTTTCTTCTTAGACTTATTCCCTAGCAGGTCCATCCTGGATATATATATGAGGGACTCCAACTAGTCAGAATGCTGCAGTGGTATGCTACTCACCCATTTACGACATATTTCTCTTCTGGCGAGTAGGATTGCATAAAACATTAGGTCTCTAAGAGCTCCCATAAGGACATCCACCACCACAAAGATATCCAATGATAGGCTTACCTTCAATTGTTGACCAAAATACCTGACATAGTTGTTTCCACTTTGCCCCAAAGCACGCAGGGCATTGATGGAACATATGAGCGTCTATAGATTTTTCCAGACAACATTTTGACAAGCTGGTTTGGCTTCCTTTTCCCATCTTCGATAGTTTTTCAGGTGATATATATGCCCTGTAAAGTGAAAAGAAGTGATTTCTCCTCAAAGGCAGGTCTGACAGTGAGGTAAAGTGTGTGCATTGATACTTTCCAAATATTCTGCAGCTGCTCCCTTGGCAAGTAACTTCCCCACAGTTCCTCTGCCAGAGTGAACTCTCTGTCCATGGTGTCATGAATATGCCAGTACCAGAATGCGACTTCCTCATTCTCTGTTTTTTTTTGCAACCAGCTGTTCCTCTAAAATATTGCCTACACCCAATGTCGATTTCCTACTTTGCTCCCAGCTTTTTAGTTGAAGTAATTTGAACTTTGAGAGGATAGCCTTCATTAACCCGTTTAGATCTTGCCAGGGTAACAAATTTTCCTCCTTAGTCAAGTCTCCCTAGGTCCTTAGATCAGCGTTTTTGATGGGTAGGACCAGTTTATCATTGAGGCACTCCGGAGTCCCTGGCGACTTCCAGATTCAGGCAAAATGAGAATAGTAGTCCAATTTCAAAAGACGTCTAATGTGATAATACATTTTTGCCATCAATTGTAATACCTTTAATTAGATTTTTTTTAATTGGATCTCCGAATTTAAAGTGGAAGCCATCTGCATATGCATTACATTCTTTTAACATTGCCGAGAACATTGTGCCTATTATAGATCCGTCTGGTGTCTTTGTGAGCATTCTAGAGTTTGTCAGTTGGAAGGCCCATGCTTAGTTTTGTATATCTGGGAGGGTTAATCCTCCCTTCTCCCTCCTCCGCAGTTTTTTCCAGGAAATCCTAATACCCTTATATGCCCAAATAAAATAATTTATTGCCTGCTGAATTTTGTGCATGGTAACTTTATTGAAATGCAATGGTATGGAGTTAAATATGAGTTATATTGGCAGTATAGTCATCTTGACCAAGCTCACTCTCCCCAGAAGCATTAACGGGAGGTGTGCCCAACCCTTCATTAGTTGGACAATCGCTTTAAACACTCTCCTCATGTTGATTTCTGATTATTGCTAGAGGGGTGTCAAAAGTTGTTGCAAAATCATTAGGCCCGATTAGCTCATAGGTGAGCTTATGCAGAAGCCTCCCTTTCACAAAACCTCTCTGATCTTTGTGAATTGCATGGCCCGCAATATTTGTTAGTCTATTAACCAAACATTTTGTGAAAAATATTGTAATCTAAATTCAGGAGAGATATCGGTCTATATGACTCACATATCGCCGGATCTTTACCTGGGGTCAGAATAAAGGTAACAGGTTCCTCATTCCACGATTTTGGTATCTGCATTTCTTGATCTAGTGTCTCAACCATCACTGATGTCAAAAGAGGGGATAACACCTCCGACGAGATTTAATAAAGCTGCATTGGGATGCCATCTGGCCCAGCCGCTTTGCCCCCTTTACTAGACTGAATGGCCCTAACCACTTCTTCTTGAGTGATCCCTTGATTGAATTTTTTTTTGCTGATTATCGTCTATGGATTGAATAGATTCAGCTAACCAGTCTTCAATCCTTGCATCTACAGGCTTCTCCTCCTCCACATATAGGATTCAACAGAACTCCTTAAAGGCCTCTCTGATCTCAGTCTCACTATTCAGAATATTCCCGGACTGATCCTCCTTAATCTCCATAATCCGATTTCTATTCTAATCCGTCTTAACCTTCCAGGCTAGGAGCTTTCCTGCGCCATTTCCATACTCAAAATGTGCTAGCTTACTGGCGTCCCACCTCTTTCTAATCCTTATTTGGAGGATTTCTGATATTTGATTCCTCAACAGAAGCTGCTTCTTTTCTAACTCTGCTCTGATCCCCTCTAGTTCCGATCTTTTTATCTCCATATCAATTCCATTTGTAGCTGAGCTGCTATATAAATGTTCTAAACTCTTCCTTCGTGTTACCCATTACTTCACTGTCTGCCAGTATGGTGCGGTCTAATGTCCACCTTCTTTCTACACACCTAATGCTGTTTTTAAGTTTTAATGCAACTGCTGAGTGATCTGAAAGGTGGGCCGCCTTATATCCAATATCTAAGATGTCCTCTCTAAGGCTCCAGTCTCCTAAGAAGTAATCTATTCTTGATCTGTTCCCATATTTCTTGTTATGCAAAGATGTATCCAGTAAATGACCTGCTCTCTCTCTCCAAAGGTCACACAAAGTGTGCTGAGTCATCATGGCCTTTAAGAGTGCTCGTCAGTTAGGCGTCGGTACCGCTCTGGTTTTGTTTGATATGTCTAATTATAGATCCAATACCACATTGAAATCTCCTGCCACGATTATTGGACCAGAGAATTCAACGAGATTTGTAAACAAATTTTTAAGTGGTTCAAAATCATCGTGATTTGGACCATAGTAGCCTACTAATGTTAAAGACCTATCCTCTACTTTGGCGTCTGCTATAATCCTACTCCCTCCTTTATTCACCCTCATCTGTGACAACCATTTTTTTATTGCTTTTTCACTATTATTAAAACCCCTCTTACATTCCTGCTGTGGTCTGTGCATAAAACTTGTTGTACCCATCTTTGTTTAAAAAAAATATTGACACATTCCTTTTTTAGTAAGTGTGCATCCTGTAGAATCAAAATATGAGCAGGGGAATCTCTAAGATATTGCAATATCCTATCCCTCTGCCCCTTCACATGTATCCCATTAACATTCCAAATTAGGATCTAAATGGACATGTTCTTATTTTGCTGAATTTACCTAATTTGTCTGAGGTATTTGCGGCATTTTTTTTACTTTTTCTCATATGCCCCCCACCACGTGAACCACTTCAACCTTATTATTAATATTATTACTATTATTACAGCTACCCAAAAACGGTTTCCCGGCGCCAACCAGAACGAGGAACAGATATCAGCTTAACGATTATTGGTTAAAGAGCCACGTTTTTAAGGATTTGCGGAATTGGGTATACACAGTTTCATTTCGAATCAATACGGGAAGGAAGTTCCGTAAGGAAGGACCAAGACAAGCAAATGTTCAACCGCCCATCAAGATAGTCTGACTCTGGGCACGCAAAATGTACCTTTAGTGGAAGAGCGTAGGCAACGAGAAGGCACATAGGGATGTACCAAAGACTGCAAGTACTGGGGGGCCATAGAGGCATAAAACAGGGACCCCCTGAATAAGATCAGATTCCTGGATCAGGGCTAAGCAATTAATGGTGAAAAAACATCCAGGCAAAAACAGTATAATAACTGGCAACTTGTTATTATCAAAAATAGAAACACTTCGTTACAAATCCAGTTGCTGCCAAAGACCACACTCGATCACTATTCCAAACCAGGCTCCGTTTGAACATCGAATTTTGCAGTTCCGCAGGAGGATAATTGACTTTAGCCGTTAACTTCCTTGTATCCTGCGTTTTAACACGAATAGTCAGAGCCTGCCTACTCCATGATAACCGATGCTACAGTGACACGGCTCGTTGTGTGCTGCACTATCCTTGATTATATTTGTTTTTAAACCGTTGGATGGCTTCATTATAATCACACTCTAAACCCGTTCAGCCTTGACAAGTCGGGGGTCACTTTCATGATGAGGACGCTATCGACAGAGCAACACTAGATTCTGTGAACTCTAAAATACAGATAACAAGGACGTAACGAGAACGTAGTATTATTTATCTCTGGCAAAATCTGGAATCAGTACCGCCTTTGAAAAAAACGAACAGAAAGCTATAACGGAACAAAAGCTGATGTTGTCCTGATGAAGACGCAGTGTTTGCGTCGAAACGCGTTGGCAGAAAAAAACATCTACTTTGTCACTCAGCTGTGAACAATCCCATATTCCTTAACTGGTTCTTTTGAAATCAGAGATATCGTAACCTAAATACTGTACTGTGATTTTATTCATTTTATATAAATTTTGTACTTTGATTGAACATGTTTATCAACTGTTATTAATATGATTACATTTTATGTATGACCACATTTGCTGTCTTTAAATATTTTTTCTTTTGCTTGTGTTTCTATTTTTGATAATAACAAGTTGCCAGTTATTATACTGTTTTTGCCTGGATGTTTTTTTCACCATTAAGTACTGGGGGGCCAACCTGTTTTGATTTTAAACATGTAGCTCAGGGCTTTGAACTTAATTCGGATCGCAACCCTGAGCCAGTGAAGCTCACGCAGGTGGCCAGAAACAGAGTTAGCTCTAGGAACCTGGCATAACCTTCCTTCCCTCCACCCTACCCTGGAGAACCCTCCCCTGCTTCTCCTTCTTGGACCAGATGTTAGTCCAAATGTTTCTTTTGCCCCGCTGGCACCCAGCCCCACTAAAGGAAACTGTGTTTGTGTGTAGTGAACACCTGATCATTACCTTACAACCTTTGCCGCCCACTCAACTACCCCCTCCAAATCCCTTGAAGTTTTCTAACAACTCATCTGCTTCCCGTGTACTTCTTATCATATGCATTTTATTGTTGTGCATTATTTGTAGTGATGCAGGGAATTTGAGTTGTACAGTTACCCGTTTTTTTAAAAGTCATCCATACATTTGTTCAACTTCCACTGTCTGTCTAGAGTAGCTCATGATAAGTCTGATCTAATTTCAAATGAGAAATCAGGGCCTTTCAAGGATTTTAGTTTTAGTGCAGACAAGAGGATTTTCCCTTTAGGGCACATGTCTGAAAGTTAATTAGAATCTTCCTTGGCTTCACTCTACCTGGATTTCTCATGAAGGGGCCTCTATGTAGTCTTTGAATATCCTTTGGGATATCCACCTCACTCTCATCTACCTGAACTGAAGCTTCTATGAGAGCTACCACATATGTTTTTAGATCGTCACCCTCTTTCCCTTTTAATTCAGAATCCTCAGATTATTCCTTCTGGAATTATTTTCTAACTGCTCCAATTTTTCCTGAAGACCCTGCTCATCCCTGCGCAGTGCTTGGAACTCCGTTTTACTACTTGCAAGGTCTTTTTGTAGCTCCTCCACTGTGTTCTCAGGTGTTTGTGTCCTCTCAGATAGAGTGTCCATCTTTTTTTCTAATGCCTCACAGAAGCCGCGTATTTTGTGCTGATTTTCTTCCGATACTGCAAACCCATTCTTGATGTTTGCAGTAAGAGACCCCAGCATCGCCTCCAGAGAGCTAACCGAAGATTCCACTAGATTCCTATTATCAGGGTTTTTTTAGCTTTTAACTGGTATATGCCCTCCATGGTCTACGTACACTTTATCCTCAGTGCTACCGCCCTTGCAGTTCTTTAATCCATCTAAAGTAATGGCTTCAGCACTATCCTGGGGTTTGCCATGGCCGAGCTGCTCTCCCATCTCCATGGATGTGGCTATAGTGCCTCAGTTGTCTCCAAACCTCTCTGCCTCCGCTTGTGGTGTTCTTTTTAGTGTTAGTATTGATGGTTGTACTTTTAAAAAGGATCACAGAGAGGGTGTAATCTTTAGTTTGTGGTCTGGGATCTCATCCTTTTTTTCCCTTTTTTTTCCTTACCGCCTAGGTTTCTCTATGGGCAGACCCTTTTGGAAACCTGAAGTTAAGCCAGACAAGTCACCAAATTCCAATAGAGAGGTCTGTATCTCCTCAATATTTACAGACTTCACCCCTCTTTCCTCGCGGGCATTAGCTAGTACCTACCAAGACTGACTCCCACGGCAGCCCCCCTACCTTTCAGGTCCAGGTTACCTCTGCAGCTAATGGCAGCGGCTGGCTGCGCTTTCTCTAACGGTCCCGAAATCACCAAATCTCGGAGGAAGCCTAGTGCTGCTGCCCTGTGGCTCTTCCTGAACTCCAGGGTGGCCCCATACCAGTGCGGTCTATCGATATCTAGTTCCAGATGGCATAGCTGGGTCGACAAATCCAGGATCGGGAACACCAGGATGTCAGGAGTGGTAAGACACATCAGGGCATGAGTGGCAGTAGGAGGTGGTGGGATTTACGGGTATTCAAGATCACTGTAGCTGGGTGCCTCCGGAGCTCTGCAACCTGTGTGCTACGTGGCTGCCATGTTCTCAAGAACAAAAACCCAGTGAGTAAGGGCTACTGTGAGATTTATTTTACAATGAGACACACAAGTACTGCTGCAAAAGTGGGTAAGTTCCCCTTGGGAACTTTTACTTATTGGTTAGCAAGAGGCCAGGAGTTATCCCACCTACAAGTTAGTGCCAAACATAAATGTGACACCTCAAGTCACCTTCCTCAAAATACTCTGCAACTGTGGAAGAACAGAAGAAGACTGCATCTGCTGTTTGAGAGCTGTGAAGAGACCTGAAGTGCTGCACCTGCTCCCACTTATACCCAGGACAATGAAGAAGTCTATTGTGACCATTGACTACCCATGAAGCTTTTAGTTTTTTTTTGTTTTTTGTTTTTAATTTTATTGTTTTATGCAAGGATATACAGAAATGGTCAATCACATATCAATACAGCAGAGCAAAAAATAAAGCGATAAGAAGAAAACAGAAAAGCAGCCAAAGTAAAATAAGAGCCACATCATCATATCGCTTCTATTATAAGCAGGATCAAACAATGTCTAAATCCAATCAGTTATAAACTCCCAAATGTTTTCCCCAAAAGCTCTTCTTCTAATCCCTTTAAGTTTATATATGGCAGATTCAATATTATACATGTATAATAATCTTTCCCTCCAACTAAAAAAAGAAGGGGGGTCTGCATTAATCCATTACTTGGTAATACATGCTCGAACTACTGCTGTGCAAATAAAAAGAAAACAAGTTAAAGGTTTAGGTCTTGACATTCCGGCCTCTAAACCAATTAAAACCATCTCAGATGTTACTTTGATATTAAGCTTTACCACAGCACTCAAAAAATTCTCAATTTGTTTAAAGAACTCTCCCAATTTAGAACAGCCAAAAAACATATGTTCAGCATCTGCAGCATACAACCCACAGCGATTACATTTTGTCCCGCTTGTCGTACTCCATTTTGTAACATTGCTAGGGGTATAATACAGATCATGTAAACACATAAAATGTTGAGATTTCATCATCCCAGTTATTAAGCATTCTGAGGCAAGTTTAACTGAATCAAAGACCCTAATATCGGGTATCCCCAGTTTGCCAACCCACCTCCCCTGACATTCCATTAAATCATCCCCAAATTCTTGCAATAAACAAGAATAAAAAAGACCTATTGGTGTTTTCTTTTGCAAAAGATCCAAAAGGGGAATTTTATTCATTTTAGTTACTGAGACAAGTGACAAGATAATTTAAAGAGCTAAACGACACCAAAATGACCAAAATTCAACAAGGGGAGCAGAAGACATGAATTTTAAAAAAAGGTAAGTAAAAATAGCGCCAAGAAGCTTTTAGGTTTTTGGCGCTATTTTTACTTACCTTTTTTTAAATTCATGTCTCCTGCTCCCCTTGTTGCATTTTGGTCATTTTGGTGTCATTTAGCTCTTCAAATTATTCTCTATTTTTATATATTGCAGTGGGATTCCTATTGTATTGTATTTTTGACATTTTAACTGAAACAAATAAAGGTAACAGCGATGTCATACTTAGGAAATAGAATTTAAAAAATCTTAGCAATTCACTGAAAAACTCAAAAGTTAGAGGGATGTTACAATTAAGCTGAGATCTTACCTGTACAAAACCATCGAAATACAGCAGTTACAGGTACCTGAGCTAACTATAGCTTATTCCCCTGCAATGCACTGCTTATGACCTCACATATTACAACACTTGTGACATGGTCAGTGACATCACTGTTGACATCACTCATTAAATCTGAAATGATGACATCATCAGTGAATGTGAGTGTCTCATAGACGTTTGTTTGATTTAAATATATACATACTTTCTGTACTACTGAAGAGTGATACTATTTTAACAGATGTTATTTAAGTGGCTGTGTGAATGTATCAGTATGTGAGAGAGTGGCTGTATGGATAAGTCACTGGGTGTATGAGTGGCTAGTTTTCTCAGAGGGTGAGTAAGTGACGGCATGGCTCTGTGGTTGGGTGTGTGAATAGTTTCTGGGTGTGTGAAGGGCTCTGTGAGTGGCTGTATCAGTGTGTGGTTGGGTGGTTTAGTGGTTGTATCAGTGTTTGAGTGGGTATATTAGTGGTTGTATGGGTGTGTCAGTGGATGTATAAGTCTGTGAGTGGATGTGCAAGTTATTTTATGAGTGTGTGAGTGGGTGTGTGAGTGGTGTCTGGTTCTCTGAGAGTATATTTCTATGTCTGTATGGGTCTGTGAGTGGGTGTGAATGGCTGTGTTAGTCTGTGAGTGGGTGTGTAAGTAGCTGTATGGGTCTAACTACAACATCCCTGTAAGCTATGTTTTTTCTGTGAATTTCTAATTTTTTTAATTTCTGTTTCTTAACTACAACATCCCTGTAACCTTTGTTTTTCCTGTGAATTTCTATGATTTTCAAAGTTTTATTTCCTTACTATAATACCCTGTAACCTTTGCTTTTTTAGTGAATTTGTAGGATTGTTTTAGAATACATTGTACTACAATTTTAACTACAAGTTTAGGTTAGTAAAACAGTTTTTTACAACTATAAAATGGATTATTTTCTTATAAATATTGATATTATACATTTTAAAAATAAAATAACACAATTCATGGTAATGTAATTTATGTGCTGTCTTTGGTAATGCAATAAAACAAGGTAATCTTTTCATTTTGTAATTATTTTATGGATTCATGACCTCTAAACAAAGTGGGAACTTTGGGATTTTATAAGGTCCAGCATACATGCCCAGCTAATGACATTACCAGAGAATGGTATGCAGTTCTTAGGTGGGTCAGTAAGAAGTGGGGATAGAGCACAACAACAAGGACAGCAGGTAGTCCTACTGTGAAGGAAGGGAAAGGGGAATCCCCTCTTTCAGAATTAGAGCCCTCACACACCCGGCCAGCTGGGTGTCATGCTTCATCATAGGGCCTGCTCCTCGTCGGGTCGGCGCGAGATTGAGTTCCACTAGGATTAATAATCCCCCTTGATGACAGTTTAATTCTCAAGTCCACTTTCCACGCTCGTCATTTGAGTCAAGCGGCTGCCATCGTGCAGATTTTCAGCTGTCTATGTAACCCTGGAACAGACTAGCACAGTGACTAACACGCGAACATCAGTGGACTGTGTAGGAACCGATCAGGTTTCCTCTAACTATACAACACGTGGAACCCTCTCCCTCTGGCCTTCCTGGATCCGTAGACTTCTAACGGACCTCTAGGATGTCAACCCAGCGCGTGTGATTACTTCCTAGCGCCCGTCCAAAGATACAGTCCACACTCGCCGTTCTTTAATAAATAGAGACTTTTTGCTCCACTACACCCTCAAAGTTGCCTTGCAGACCAGTTGGATACTCCAGTGGCCCTGATGAGAGTCCCGCTTTAACTTCGATTGGGACTCGAAACGCATAGGCCCTTGTACAAAGTGTTGCTCTTACCTAAAAAACCCAAGTGTTGATAAATACTGCACCTGAGTTTATTTGTACACAGTGCCATACAATTTTCCATCAAATAATTCGAGTGTTATTCAATTCCAAGTGTACTATCTTTTAGGTTAATAAGCATTTGTGTATTATACCTTGTACGTTGATTTATTGAGCAACCTTTTTCTTTCTTCCTTCTCTCTCCTTTTAACTGATTTCCTCCCACTGTCATTTCCGCAACTGATGGAATTGTCAGATTTGTGTATGAATGGATGTATGGATTTTGAACGACTGTGATATGTCTGATGAGTATGAATGAATATTGTTATAATGGTGTTTTGTTTAATGGTGTAGTGTCTTATTGTATATAACATGAAAAAAAAATTGTAAAATAACCACAAAAAACTGAACGAATAAATCGCTATTAACTAGCAAAATCTCGGGTGGAAATGAGATTTCTTCCTTTTTGAGTTAAATGTACATTTGACTAGCTGTATCAGTTTAGGCAATTTTCTTTGTTATATATCAATACCCGACGAGCACCATATGAGGAGCTCTCTGGCCAAGATTTTTTATTCCTTGCTGTATTGTGCTGTGGGTGTGAGGGACCTATCAAATTTAGATGTAGTGGAGTTACGTGTGGGTGCAAAATTAAAACAGGTGAGGAAGTCCAAAACGAAGTTTTATTATGGCTGTCTTCCAACCTGGTTAAAAATTATAATTTGAGAGGGGTGACTACCTGGTACTACATGTCAAGATGTTGCGCTCTGCTCTAAGGAGTCAACATGTTTCTTGCCTTTATTGTCAGAGTTATTTAGCAGAAATTCTTCAGGACCAAGAAGTGAAACTATTATCTACACACCGTGTTGTAAGGGTTAACTAACCTCAATCTACCACGTAGTACATATAAAGGTGGAGTACCCACAGATATGATGGACAACCTATAGGAAACAAATGACATGATTAACCAATTATCATGGTATCGCTCCTTGTTAAAAACAACTATCTCTTGTATAAAAATACATATTGTGACCCATTTGGTGCAAACAGTGAATGCAAGCTAGCGTCGCAATTGAAGTGACACTGGTGAACTAAAAATAGTAGTTCAAATCCTAAAACAACTAATTAGGAAAGGTTTTCCTGTGTTAAAACGTAGCTTCATTTATATCATGCACAGTTTTACTCACCTAACATGTAAAATAGCCTGGCCCCATCAGTGTCCAACAGGTAAACGACATGTGAATTCACAGTGTCCTGGGAAAAGAAAATGGTTTAATGGCACTGTCGAGCAAGCAATCATCTGCTAGACATGGGTGGTGTACCCTGCAGTATCAGGCTGTGAAGCATTCACGAAGGGTAAGAAGGGACAAAACCAGCGAGGATAGTCAGTAAGACACTGGGTACAAGTGGAGGGACCAGACCCCAGCAAGCCCAAGTGCTGGAGACGTGTCACGCCTCCCCATCCCGACCGAACCATATCTCATCTGTGTCTGTGGGCATGGTGGGAAGTGATGTAGAGAGACGTATTGCAGCCCCACACTCAAGGTGGATCAACTGGAGTTTGATCCTCTTGCGGTGCAGCATGCGCCTGCTACTGCAGTGCTCTGCCTTAGACCCCCAGGACTCACGTCGTCACATCGTAGCAGTGGTTCTGACCTACAGGGTTCACACTCGAACAACAAGATGAAATACTTACAATTGAAGACCGCGTAGGGAGTGGCAGACCTATCCCACGCTGCCGGAACTGGGTGGTATAGATCACGAAAAAGTGTTGGTGATATAGTCAGCAGGCATCCGGGGTGAGGCGGGGCAACCAATCCCCAGCATTGATCATCTAAAGCGGGGACTAGCGGAGTGGAATCCAACTAGTGGCGCCATGTTGAGAGTAGCGGCTGTGATTGTGGCGGCCATTTTACAGTGTATGAAAGGCCTAGCAAGAGTGTAAGGATGCGACACAGAACTAAGGCCAGGTAGCGAAGTATGACACCAAATGCCCAGTAATGTGCCAGAAGTGCCATAGTGACACTATACCAACTACTAGCGGGCTGAATAGGATAGTGCGCATACAGCCAGGTATTCAAATCAATGACTATTATATAGTACTTCATGTTATCGCCCATCTTTGAAGGTAAGGATGAGGCCATATGGGAATAAATTCACACTGTGATGCGTTCAATTGGTTGGGGTAGAATACCTCAGATTACCGCAGAGTAAGGGTGAATATCACCGGAACAGCATTCAAGTGACTACTAGCGGTGTAATTGATGGGGCAAGGAAGTCGAGCAAGTGAATCTCTGGTGTCATAATAGTCAAGTTGCAAGCGTGACAATGGTGTATTCACGGTTATCTTTGTCTTTAGTGCGACATGGTGGATTACAATTATGGCACTAAAAAGAATGTTGATTGTCATGTATACTGGGATTCATTTACATTATTTGAGATGAAATGTATTTAGTTTTTGATAATGTTTACAGCTTTAGGATATAAGTCACCAGACAATCACTTTGTACAAATTGTGGTCTTTTTTTGATATATGTTTGCAAAATACTTTGTTTCTCTTTTTTATAAAAAAACAAGAGGTTTTAATTTAGTGTCTTGATAAAGAAGGTGGAATAAGATAAAGCCTTCTAAACGCTTCGACGCACTGTTTTTGTTGCCATATACCCAGCTGTACGGACAAGCACCCTAGATATTGATGGTTACAAGATATCAGGGCGTGTGTACAAGATTATATAATTCTGGGGTGTGGTAACTAAAGAGTAAGATACCTGTCTGGTTTATCTCTCGTGTTTTTTGGTTTATTGATTTTAACTGTGATTTATGTGATTAATTGTCATTGAATTTGGAATTAATTGTTTCTAATTATTGTTGAATACAAAAGTCTTGGCCTGTTTTTAACATTAACTATAATAAATGAACTTAGAAAATTGCAAACACTATTGACCTTGCGTAAATTTCTGTGCCAATATACTGTAGCCACTAGGTCGGCGGTGTCCTTTATGAATAATTGTGGTGTGTATGCAGTTAGATTGGTTATGCGTGATCAGATGTGCACATAAGTGTATAAATAAATCCCAGAGGACGTCTTCTTTGTTATTTTCTTTTCAGGACTTCTCCATCTGGTCAAAGAAAGAGCTAACTACGTGTTTTATGTTTTTGTGCAATTGTGTGTTTAAGTGTTGTTAGGTTTTGCATGTGTATATGTCACACATCCTGTATAAGTGAAATTAAAATAGTACATGTGACTAGTTTAATATTCACGAAGGGGAGTACTCCTATACAGTATTAAGGAAGACATTAGCACATGTTTTACAATGTCATCTAGAATAAAATTTAAATTAATGTGCAAGTGAGTGTGTGGGTGTGTAAGTGTATATGTAAGTGGCTTTGTCAGTGCATGAGTAGGTATGTCAGTAGCTGTATCAGTGTGTAAGTTGTTGTGTGAGTGCTTGTATTGTTAGATGGCTGTGTGAGTGAGTGGCTGTATCAGTGTGTGAGTAGGTGTGTGACCGGCTGTATCAGTGTATGACTGGCTGTATCAGTGTGTAGCTGGGTGTGAGTGGCAGTATCGGTGCATATCTGGGTGTATGAGTGGCTGTATCAGTGTGTGACTGGGTGTGTCAATACCTGTATCAGTGTATGGCTTGGTGTGTCAATACTTGTATCAGTGTGTGAGTGGATGTATGGGTATATGAGACTTTGTCAGTAGGTGTTTGTATGTGTAAATGGGTGCAGGAGTGATTATATGGGATTTTGAGTGGGTGTGTGAGTGGCTGTGTGGGTGTGTCAGTACCTGCGTGAGTAACTCAATGGATTTGTGAGTTCATGTATGAGTACCTGGTATGGGTGTGTTTGTAACCCATAAGTTCAATTCAGTAATACTTTTTTATAACTTTACAAATACATTTTATTAACACATTGCAATACAATTTGAACCAATCAATTAACAAATAAACCTAAAATAACTTTTTATTTTATTTTATTTATTCTTTATTTCGGCCAGTTGGCCATAAAAGACACACATATATACATACATAAAACAGAGGGTCTTAGCAATATACATACATCAATACTTTTTAAAAACAATTGACTTTTAAAATACAGTACAAAATAAATTTCCAGCATCCTCTTTTAAACATATTTCATTTAACGGCAGAAGCATAGACTTATAAAAAAGTCCTGCTCAAAGCATCTGACCAAATTTCCTGCGAACAATATACACAGAAAAGAGGAACCTACTGATACTGAATACAATAAACTGGGCAGTATTAGTTTTTATAATCCTATATGCTGTGAGACAAGATCTAGTTCCTAGGAGAGCACACATGGGTTTTATCCATCTCTTTCGGGCTTTTGAATACGCTTTGCATATAAACAACATGTGGACCTCGTTCTCCGTACAAGAATCTGGGCACATAGAACATTTCCCACTTTTGCCATTCAGACATTCCAAATTTTTCTTTGACCAGCGTTCTATATTGGAATTCGACATAAGGTTCCCATACCTGAATTTCAAAAAAAGAGACTTCGCAACTGGAGGCTCTATTTCGTCCAAAAAGGATTCAAAACAAGGTTCATCTTTAAAAGATAAGAAGTCTTGGATTAAGGTCCCAGTTCTATTTTCATGTGCAAGCCTATTAGTCATATAAGACCAAAAGGCTCTTTTTACTATGGACTTGGCAAGGGGTGGTAGATTATCTGGATTTTCCCACAATGGGTGCAAGCCCAGTATTGAGAACCATTTTTTAATATGCCCAAACCATAGAATGGAGTTAAAAGAGTCTAGATTCAATAGCTCTCGAAGGCCATTCCTATATTCAAGTAATTCTGGGGTGGACCATATCCTTATCCAAAACATTAATGGTCTTATGATAGTCAAATAATCAGTTCGTTTAAAATTCAGATCATATTGGAGGGGAATTAATGGTGTACTGGTGGGAACCCTTACAATTGTTCTCATAAATTTGTTATCTAGGCCTTGGAAGCTCTCCCTGGCCCAAGGTCCCCATATCTCTGCCCCATACAGGGCGGCCGATTGGATTTTAAATTTAAAAAGTTCAAGTACAGGGGTTACGCTCTTACTTGTACTGGCATTCAATTTGTTAATGATTGGTTTGACATTATGGGCATATGACACCTTACTTTTCTCGATTTGGGCCTTCCATGTTAATTTTGAATCGAGTACTACCCCCAAATAAGAAAAATTGTCCACAGTCCCTAAAGTTTGACCATTCAAGGTCAAGTCCCCTCTGTCTGGTCTAATAGAGTTCAATACCATACATTTAGTTTTGTCAACGTTTATTTCTAGTCCTTTGGTCACACAGTAGCTACTAAAGGAGTTTAAGAGTGCCTGGAGGCCCTTCTTGGTTTGGGATATTAAGATAGTAGCATCCGCGAAGAGCAACGCAGGCACCCTCTCTCTGTTAAGCTGCGGTGAATCATTGCTACAAACATTCAAGTGATCAGGAACATCATTGACAAATAAAGAAAATAGGGTGGGGGCCAAGACGCATCCTTGCCGGACACCACGCTCAATTGGAATGTCACGCGTCAGTTCACCATTTGGACCCCACCTAATATTGGCATGATTTCTAGCGTGCAACTCAATTATTTGTACCAAAAGACACCATGGCAGGCCGGCTTCATTTAAGGTTCTCCAGAGCAAATTGCGAGGGACAAGGTCAAATGCCGCTCTCAAGTCTACGAAAGCTACGTACAGATGACCTTTCCTAATGTGCACATATTTCCAATATATACAGCAAAATCGGAAGACCTGGTCTATAGTACTGGTCTTGCTCCTGAAGCCTGCTTGGAATTTGGAAAGTATTGTTGATTCCTCCAGCCATTCATTTATCCGAAATAATAAATGTTTGGCATAGAGTTTTTGCAGGGTGTCCATTAAACTAATTGGTCTGTAATTTGAAGGAACAGATCTATTCCCCTTTTTGAAAATTAAAACAACTTCTGCTGCACGCCAGCTATCAGGGAATTGACAATTTTTGGACAAGGCATTAAACAAGCGATTTATATAAGGAGCCCAAACTTCGATTTCATGTTTATACAAATCGCCCGGTATTTTATCAGGGCCAGGAGCTTTACTGTTTTTTAGTTCGTTAATTGCCCTTTTTGTTTCATCCAAAGTAAAGTCAAGACATTCAGCAGGTGGAGGTAGCCATGGAATCTCGTCAACACCACTATCATATTGTTTATACAGAGATGTGAAGTGTGTCACCCATGTCAATTCATCTAAAAACGTGTCCTTCACAACTCTACCTGCATGCCCCTCATTTGCAACCATCCTCCAAAAACCAACATTGTCATTTGATTTTGCAGCAGCCAACATGTCAGCCCAAATCGACTCTTCCCATGATTATTTTGAGGTTTTTTGGACATGCTTGTACTCTTCCCTTGCAAGTCTGACATCTTCTTTTGATTTGTTTTTAATAGCAAGTAAGAGCTTCCTCTTAGCCAACCTACATGAGTGGTCATACCAGAGTTTCCCGTGGCATCCCACTCGTACATTTTGATGCTTTTTCTTAGGCATTCTAGACAAATAGGTTCTTAACTCATTGAAAAAAACCTTGTGTAGTTCAACAAAATAATCATAGTGGTCAGGTGAGAAGGGTTGTCCAACTATAGGCGCAAACATCGTCCCAAAAAGTGAATAAACCGATGCTAAGGCCTTACCTTCAGATAAAATGTGCGGCCATTTTAGAGCACGTCTGTTATTATTAATGTGTACCGGCTCGCATATTTTACCAGTGGCAGTCTCAGTCGATATAGGGGCAGGGCTATCACTGAGCATGTTTACATCAATATGAAGTTCTAGAGGATAGTGATCGCTCTCGTCCCTATTTGCCACTTTAAAATCAACCATAAAATCCCAAATATTTAGTGAGACGAGTATGAAGTCTAGATTACTTTTAGATTTCGCAAAGGTTGGCTGTTTAGTTAGGTCAGATGGAAGGCGGCCGTTACATGCTCTGAGTCCGTGATCAGCAGTTAGCCTCAATAGTTGGACGGCCAGAGTAGAGCATTTAACGCATTTTGAGAAATCAAGCTGGGGAATTTTATATGCCTGGTCTTCGTCCTCAAAGACATCAGTAATCCCAAGAACCGGTTCAAAATTACAGTTTAAATCGCCTCCCAGAATTACAGGAACATCACCAACCACCCTTTTGCAAGAAGGAGTCCAAGGTTTCCAAAGTAGGTGACACCTTGGAACGACCAATGGGTCTATTATAAACATTAACAATATAATATTCGTCCCCCTTTAAGGTTACAAGTTTTAAGGCCAGAATATCAGGGGTTCCTGTATCTATAGGTTCAACCCTTATTGTCAAAGTGACTTTGAGCCATATGATCAATCCCCCGGACGGCCTCCCCCTGTCGGACTGGACTGCCTTTATACCAAAGGTTTTGTATCCCATCCTGTGTGGAATATCCATTGCCCATGTTTCCTGCAATAGGCAGAAGTCACTGGAGTCAACATAATCAGCCCATTCGGGTCTTTCAGATTTTTGTCGACTCCAGCAATATTCCATGACAGGAGAAGCAACTTTGGGGTTAGCCCACTGCCAGAACAGGTAAAATCATCAATGGGCGGCACTGATGCCGACAGGGGATCTACACTATCTAGCTGTGAGTCGGCAGTTGTAACTATAGGCTGTAAGTCAGCAGTTTGGTTCTCTGCTTCGGTGATCAAAACCCCTGCTACAGTACTAGCTTCTTCACCAAGACAACCCTCCTCCATGTCGTGGCATACTGGGTTCGCTACTAAGAAGCTTTCCTTATCATGAGGGTCCCACGTTTTGCTGTTATTTCCAACTCCTGTTCCCTCATTTTGTGATATCTTGCTATTTCTAGTTCTTGGGTAAATGTTCCCATCACCGAGTGTACAGTAAGTGTCATATAACTTTGAGATACAGCTTGGCATGGTCTCAAGTCAATCAACTGCGTCTAAGCAGCTGAACCTATTGAAAATGGGAATTCCATTCCACATATTTCGCTCCGCCTGTCTGGCCAGATTTGGTGCATGACCATAGTGTTGTCTAACAGTATTCCAGCTAGACCCGTAGTTTAAGGGCCTGGGTGGGGGATAGAAAAACGATAAGGGTCTAGCTTCGATAGATGATGTATCTCCATATGATTTCCATGCACAAATCTGATCAGCACTATGCGGTTCCTCGAATGAAATTACTATACAGTCACCCGGAATTGATTTTGCTATGGGACCGACCCATGGTACCCTGCAAACCAAAAGAATTTTACTTTTCATATGGTATGGAATTGGTTTGTTTGAGTTTAACCAATAGATCACCTTATTTTTTAGGGATAGGAAATTCTCTTCATATTGGTTTTCCAATTCAGGTACCCCAGTAAGAACAATTACAAAAGGACTGGCATCAGGGGGCAGGTCTATATATCCTCCCTTGAAGTTGTTATAAGCGTGGGCTGATTGATAGTTATGTGTGTTTGTTCTGTTGGAAAAAGATCTATCAGCCAAGGATTTATTTAAACCCAGAGTGGTGTGTTTAGTGGGAGGTATATTAGATGAAGACTTCTGCAGAACGGGAGTCTTGGGGGCACAAGAATGGGTGGCAGCAACATTTACTAACTGTGATTTTTTACTTTGTACAGGACCCTTCGACGAGGGTTTACTAATGGTGCTAACAGATGGCGAGTTTAAGGATGTAGCATTAAGTTTTATATGGGTACTTGCTGTCAGATTTACCACTCCCTCTTTTTGATGCTGTACACTAGATGGATTTGTGTTCGAGGATACAGGGGCAATGGTTGGAGCCTGTGTGGGAATTGTATGTATGTCACAACCATTGAGGCTTAGGCTAGCTAAGGTTATAACACTTTTTTCCACCTCAAGTAGCTGATTCTCAATGCCAGTTAGCCTAACTTCTAACGGCCTGAGAAGTTTTTTGAGCGTTTCCCACACAAGTTTCAGAAACTCTTCCCTATCCCCTTCTAGCTCATCCATGGATGTGGAAGTTTTCTCGCCCTCATCAACAGAATGGTCAGCCCTTAAATCCGAATTTGGTGCCTCTATGTTGTCATTACTGCTTTGTACAGTTAGAAGCATCTGATCGGACCCATTAGTAGCAATAGATTGTTGTGAAGCCCCCCCTGTAATGCATTGGCTTGAGGCTACCTTTGCCTTTTTCCTAGCGTACACAGATAGGTGTTTCCGTTTTCTCTTTTGTTTCGGTATTGCCTTGGCGGCTCCCTGATTCTTATTCGGGGCCGCTTCCCCCGACACCTTTTCCCCCTCAATAATCTCAATCAGTGGAGCAGAAGATGGAGTGCTTTCAGATACAACACTGACAGATAGCTTTGAGGGGTCTAGTTCGTGGTTGGTGGAGGGAACTAATTCCTCGGGGATAGGATGTACCTCGGCCAAGGTGATAATAGGTGAGGGGCCAGTAGTACGCTCAGGAGTTTTCGAGGAGGCAATGCTACCTAACGAAGATTTTTTCCTTAATGCTAGTTCGGTTGACAACCTTCTTGCAGACTCTAACTCCAGGGAGACTCTATGCTGGAGTTTAGTAATCTCATTGTCAATGGATAAACTAGTTCTTGTGATAAAATCATCCAGGGTTCCTGTAGCCTTTTTCACAGTCTTGGTAGCCCTGCTCCGTGTTTCACGAACAGACATTATTTGGATGGTGGGTAGGGATTTATCAAACACTAATAGATTTGTGTACCGTAACAATAGAGCCAAGGGAGATGGCCCGGTCCGGTCTTAATCGGTCTGGAACGGCCTGAAACGGCCCGGTCTTTGCCCAGTCTTCGCCCCGGGCTGCGTCCCGCGCTGCGGGAGTTTGAGGAAATGATATAGGGGGCATGATGGGCAGGGGGCGGGCCAGCAGGGAGAGCGGACCGGAAGCTGGCCGTCGGTCTTGCAGGGACTCCTGGGTAATGGAGTCCCCGCACGCTCGCAGCCCCACTGATGCCTCTCACCCAGTGCCGCCTTGGTCAGGTGCTCCATCAGTGATACAGCTCAATGTCCCACACAGCGAAGCGGCACCCGCGGAGCGGGTGCGGCGAGGGGTGGGCTGGTGCACTGGAAAAGATGCTGCTATGCCTCTGCAATTAAAACAAGGACCTCCGTTGTGAAAACGAACAAGTAGGTGTCCCACACGTAGATGGTCAGGGACGCTTTTAAATGGTCTCAGTTGGGCGGGGGGCGGGCCAGCAGGGAGAGCGGACCGGAAGCTGGCCGTCGGTCTTGCAGGGACTCCTGGGTAATGGAGTCCCTGCACGCTCGCAGCCCCGCTGATGCCTCTCACCCAGTGCCGCCTTGGTCAGGTGCTCCGTCGGTGATGCAGCTCAATGTCCCACACAGCGAAGCGGCACCCGCGGAGCGGGTGCGGCGAGGGGGGGCTGGTGCGCTGGAAAAGATGCTGCTATGCCTCTGCAATTAAAACAAGGACCTCCGTTGTGAAAACGAACAAGTAGGTGTCCCACACGTAGATGGTCAGGGACGCTTTTAAACGGTCTCAGTTGGGCGGGGGGCGGGCCAGCAGGGAGAGCGGACCGGAAGCTGGCCGTCGGTCTTGCAGGGACTCCTGGGTAATGGAGTCCCCGCACGCTCGCAGCCCCGCTGATGCCTCTCACCCAGTGCCGCCTTGGTCAGGTGCTCCGTCGGTGATGCAGCTCAATGTCCCACACAGCGAAGCGGCACCCGCGGAGCGGGTGCAGCGAGGGGTGGGCTGGTGCGCTGTAAAAGATGCTGCTATGCCTCTGCAATTAAAACAAGGACCTCCGTTGTGAAAACGAACAAGTAGGTGTTATTTATTTATTTAACTTATTTTACTATTTACACCAATCAATAGAAAGACATGTCCCCTTCCAAGAAGGAGAATGATGTATGGATGTTTTTCACCATTCCATACGGTGAAAAGAAAGTGTTGGCAAAATTTGTGCAATGCAACATGTGCACAAAAACCTTATGAAGAGGTACTGGGAAGAAGTATTCCCAAAGCATAAATTCCAAGTTGAAACATATAAAAACAATTTATGAAATGACATGCAATTGATTGATGCAAACAATCTTCTCATGTGGGGGAAGGCAAGTGCAAGAGGAGCCCATTTGTCATCAACTAAAGCCTTGGGAGAAGCATCAAAATTGCAATAAATTAGCATACCAGCTTTCTGAGACAAAGTAAGTGATATAGTAACACACTGCAAAATGCCAGATGCCCATGTTTGCAACCCATAAGTTCAAATGAGAAATAAACAATTTTATAACTTTACAAATACATTTTATTAACACATTGCAATACAATTTACACCAAACAATTAACAAATAAACAAAACATAACCTATTTACCTATTTACAAATACAATAAAACACCCAAACCTTAACTTCTCATTGGCAAAACTAACAACCCAATGATAACTTTTATAGCATACCAACATAACACAAATAAGTATTGGTATTATTCTCATGGTCAGCTTAATTGTATCTATCTTGCAAAATTTAGGAGCACCAAGTTATTTTTAATGCTCAGTTCAACAGAGTGTTCATATGATCACTTACATGAGTTTTTATGTAAAGAAAACTTTTAACAATACAAGGATCAAATTGAAATGAGGAAAACTGGATGCCACCTAGAAAAAAGTGTTGGCGAAATTTGTGCAATGCAACATGTGCACAAAAACCTTATGAAGAGATACTGGGAAGAAGTATTCCCAAAGCATAAGTTCCAAGTTGAAACATATAAAAACTATTTATGAAATGACATGCAATTGATTGATGCAAACAATCTTCTCATGTGGGAGAAGGCAAGTGCAAGAGGAGCCCATTTGTCATCAACAAAATCCTTGGGAGAAGCATCAAAATTGCAATAAATTAGCATACCAGCTTTCTGAGACAAAGTAAGTGATATAGTAACACACTGTGCAAAATACCAGATGCCCATGTTTGCAATCCATAAGTTCAAATGAGAAATAAACAATTTTATAACTTTACAAATACATTTTATTAACACATTGCAATACAATTTAAACCAAACAATTAACAAATAAGCAAAACATAACTTATTTCCCTATTTACAAATACAATAAAACACCCAAACCTTAACTTCTCATTGGCAACACTAACAACCCAATGATAACTTTTATAGCATACCAACATACCACAAATAAGTATTGGTATTCATCTCATGGTCAGCTTAACTGTATCTATCTTGCAAACTTTAGGAGCACCAAGTTATTTTTAATGCTCAGTTCTACAGAGTGTTCATATGATCACTTACATGAGTTTTATGAAAACAAAACTTTTAACAATACAAGGATCAAATTGAAGAAATTAGGAAAAAGAGATGCCACCTAGAAAAAAGTAGAGTGATGTTTGGAAACATTTCAGTAATCCTCTGGGTGACAAAAGCATTAGTTCCAAGTTTATCCTATACAATATCTGTGGCAAGCAATTATCAAAGAAGTGGGAAAGAAGTATTTCCATGGAACAAATTCCATTTGGAAGCATCTTAAAATCATCAATGAAACACATAGAATTGGAGACAAGGCAAGCCAAGTGGAAAAGGAGCACAATAATCATCTACAGGAGCCTTGAGGGAATCATTGTCATTGGCTGTTATAACTGTTTACGAGAAGTCATCTGAGATTGTCACTCACTGTGGCAAATGCCAGACGCCTTTGGCTTCAAAGGTGTCATCTGTGGCTGCATACCTGGATGCAGTGAAGAAGCACCGTTGTTAATTTCTTTTATGCTCCCCATTCAACCATTGTCAGTTGCCTTCCATTACCCCTTTCAATCCTTGCTTATTTTCTTCCTAAAATAAATTGAAAAAATATTACACTGTCAGTGCTATAGGCCCAAACTAGCACTTAATTTACAGATCCTGGGCTTGGGCAGTACACTCTAGTACGTACAGATCAATTACATTTCCTAATTGTGGTTTAGTCAATCAAACCATGTTTAGAGGCCAAGCACACATAGCGTCCCACTATCTAGCAGTGGCAAACTGTTTAGCTTCCTAAGGCAAACTGGGGGGATAATTGCAAGCCCTTATCGCCACCACAACGTCACTTTTCATGACGTTGTGGTGGCAATAGAGGCTTTGCCTTATTTACACGGCTTAACACTGCCTTGTAAATAAGGCACCCTTTCATTCTATATTTAGCGTGAAAGGGGAGGGCAATGGGCATTGCGATGGGCGTTCCACTGCAATATCCGTTGATTTTGACACTGCGCCATATTTACAAGGGTGGAGTAAATATGGGGCAGCACCAAAATTAAGACCAGGGTAAACCTGGTCCTATCCTGGTCCTCGTCTTACCCTGATGCAACGGGGAGAACTGTTTAATTTCTCCTCATTTTTACTGTTTCTATGTGTGCTGGTTTGAGCAGCACACATGGAAACAGCATAACACCATTGATTGTTTATGTGCAGGAAGGTGTCCCTTCCGACACATAAACAGTCATTAAAAAAATTATGATTTGAACCTTCTTTGTGTGCTGCATTAGGCAGCACACATAGAAGTTACAAAATGCCATTTAAAGATTGTGTATGTGCAGGAAGGTACCTTCCTGCACATAAACAATCTTTATCTGCAATGCAGACACCATTGTACTATGGTACAAAGGTGTCTGCATTGGCACTAGGCAGCTACATTTAGCACAAGAGCAGGGAGGAGCAGGGAGGAGCACAGGTCTGCACCATATTGTTGTAAATGTGGTGCAGCTCTGCATTTCAGAAGTGGCAGAGCACGATGTTAAGCAAAGAAGGCTAACACAGTTCTCTGCCACTTCTATTGTAAATATGCCCCTGGGTGTCTCAGCATGTGACTGGATGTTTTAGTTATTATATGAAAGTCTAAATGGGTATGAAAGTGGCTCATGGATTGGTAACTGGCTGTGTTATTGGGTTTATGGGTGTGTAACTGTGTGTGCAAGTGGCATTATTAGTAGTGCATACATAAGTACAGTGTGAGTGAATGTGTAAGGGATTCGGTCATTGTTTGACAGGTGTGAAAGTGGCTATATGGTTTTCTAAATTGGAATGTGAGTAACTGTATAGGTGGGTGAGTGGGTTTATAACTGGGTGTATGGGTGTGTAAGTGCATGTGCAAGTGACGAAAACGTAAAAGTACACGTCTTACCTTTTAAACCCGACAGGTTTAAGGGGCTACTTGATGGATTCCACAATTAGTGCAGCAGGCCCACTAGTAGTATTTAATGTACTGGCCCTGGGCACAGGTTGTGCATTCTACTAGGGACGTATACATACATTAAATATCCCAATTGTGGGGGCGTGGCCAAGCACAAACTAAACTTAGTTGCGTAGTCCGAGTGCTCCGACCCACCATTTTAGCCCTTAACTATTCTGATCGACTATCTACAGCACCCGACTGCAGGCCCTGAGCCTGTCCCTCTTGCCCCGGTGCCGGAATCGCGCAAAATAAGGGAGAGATTGCCTTCACACAGTTTCGGCCCACATAGGGTCCTGAGGCCGGGGCCCACAGCAGCGGAGCCTCCTGCATAAGGGATCCAGCCAGCTCGCTCTTACCTTGCGGTGGCACCGCAATGTGAGGTGCCGCCGTGACTTTTCACCACCGTAGCTGCCCGAGGTACCGCTGAAGACCTGGTATGGCGGGACAACTAACGCAGGCACGGAGCAACACCAGTGAGAGTGAGAGGGGCTGAGCGTGCCGGCCACGAGACTCAAGATGGCGGTTGCGCGACTTGCATAGCGGAGCCTCTCACTCTATCTACCTCATCAGTGCCTCCTTGCTTGCCTACATCCTTCTGCTGTGCGAGGTGGGAACAGAAACCCAAGAGCAAGGCAGCTTGGCATTTGTGGCCCCACAGTGGCACCGCACATAGGATCGTTGCTACGGTTCTGAATGCCATGGATGTCCAGAGGGGCTCTCACCATAAGCACCAGTGGAGGCGATCACTGCTCCATAACTGAGGTCTTGTTTGTAATCTGAGGGCGCAACTGTCGATAACTGGGGCATGCCAGGCGTGGAGTAGCTGGTGGTGGCAGCGCGCCCTTGACCGTGACGGTCCTTTCTCTGCCTGCTCCTTTAACAAGCGGACTCCCCTTGCCATCTGTGAATTGAGACCCATCCAGAAGCCTGAAGCTGGGACCCGTGGCAACGGCTCTACCAACAGGTAGCACAAGTCATTCTGTCACTTCACAACGGTGGAGCCGAGACTCAGCGGCGCTGTTGTGCTCTAGACATAGCGGAGTGCATGAAGGGAGGGTCGCAAAACACAACATTGACAGCGGCAATTGCGACCTTGCCGAGGTGCACTGGTGACATAAATCTGCACACCACTTTGAGGCCAACCGAGATGTGCTGACTGTGGCTTGACTAATGATGGCGACACTGCTTCACTGGTAGGCTCTCTTTTTCTGTCTTTCCTATTGTTGTTCCCCCACGGGATCCCCCCTAGGAATCAGATGGTCCTCTATGCCTTCTCCTCTCACTGGTGGGATCATGAGAGGTTCTGACTGTAACAGGTAAATCCAGTGCCCAGTGAGACTCACCCTGCAGGGCTCGGAATTGCCTCTTGGATCGGGATCCTTTTGCTCTAGTCACCTGCTGTGACTCTAACATTGAGTTGAATGAGACAGGGTGTGAGACTCAGTGCCACTTTCATTGAACCTATCCTGGAGCGCACTCCGTCACCCAACCACCCCGATAACTTGCGTCCATCCGTGGCTTACCTCGGCTACCATAATAGAGCGTACTAAGGGGTCCGGGACCAGGGGCCCGAAGCCAGTCCAAACCAACAAGCTGGATCGGTATACAGTTACCAAAGACTTGCAGCGGGCGGCCCAGTATCTGAGGAAACCACGTGGGGGGCCCTGGGGAAGAGGAACCTGAGCTTTCCCTCAAAGACGTCACGGAGTCTATCACAGGTGTCAAGACCTCCCTGGACTCAGTGACCATTGACATTAATCTTATTAGGGCCGACATGGGGAAACTTCATGAAAAGGTGAAGCAGGTGGAAATCACGACTACCAGCCTAGTTGTTGATGTCATGAAGTTGCGAAGGGAGGCCCAGGAGCTGCAGGACTCCCACAATCTCATGGACCGATTTCCAGAGAAATCAGAGGGGCAATCTCCAGACCTGTTCATTGAGGACCTCATCCTCAAACACCTGCAACTCAAAGGCCTCAGTAAATTTGTTGTGATCAAGCAAGCGCACAGGGTCCTGGGCGGCAGACCCAAACCAGGCTCTCCCCTGCAGCCCATGATGGCTTGTGTCCAAAACTACCGGGACATTCCTGTCTGTCAAACGTGACCTGAGAGAAAGGGGCCTGAAATACTCAATGCTGTTCCCAGGGCTCCTCTGAGTCGAGGCGGAGGGAAGAGCGTGGTTCTTTGATCGTACTGAGGCAGTTGCAGACTGGATTGACTATCAAGGGACTAAAAACCAAACGGACCGAGGAGCTGGGGGCCATGTGGACAGTGGACCGGCCTGAGGCGGATTCTCAGACGATGGTTGCCTTTTGGAGAAGTAAAGGGGACAATTGGCGTGGGGCGGGCTGGGGAGGGGGGTAACAGTATTTAATCTAAAGGGGACTGCTGACTTATCTATGGTCTTACGTTCAATGTTTTCCTCCCCTGTTTTTTCTTCCTTTGAATTTTTAGGGAGACAGGCACTCTGCTAGTTTTTTGATGGGCAGTTTTGAGCTCAGATAGCAGGGCAGCGGGGTGGTGGTTGTTGGGTTGGGGTATTTTTTCTAGTTGTTCTGTATTTTTTGTTTATCATTCTCAGCATAACTTTGATGGTACAGTCCCGGTCTGTGGCTGAGGCCGCCACAGCGCTCTACATGCAGCTCAATGGGTGTACGGCGTAACAGGGAAGTTAAACTCTTGAGTTGGAATGTTAACGGGTTGGGGGACAAAATTAAGCGCAGCATAGTATTGCAATATACCAAGAGACTGCCACTGGATACTGTATTGCTTCAAAAACTCACCTCATTGGCAACACTCGTAAAGCTATGCATAGATGGGGTTACTCAATGGTTGTGCATGCAGGCTTTGCGTCCAACTCCAGAGTGGTGAGCATCATCCAAAAGAAGTCATTCCCCATGTCACCTACGTCCACCTACATGGACGACCGTGGCAGATATGTTGGTATTACGGGCACCTGGGAGGGACAAACTATGACTTTCATGTCAGTATATGCACCTACAGGGTTACAGGCCGCTACATTTCCTGACCTCAGCACAGTGATGCTAGCACTGCCGGAAGGGTACCTTGTGCTCGCCGGCAACTTCAATTCCATAATATCGAGCTCACAATCCCTCATACTGCACACTCCTTCTCTAGCTTCTTAGAAGTGAAGGGGTTAGTGGACGGCTGGAAAACGCACCACCCTGACAAGATCCAACACACTTTCCACTCTGGGGCCCACAACAGCCTTTCTCATTTCGACTATGTAGTTGTCCCTGCCCCACAGGTCACAGATATCCATGAGATACGGCATCTCGCTAGGGGCATTTCTGACCACACCCCCTCTGGCTCCATATTGTTTTCGACCACTCCCAGGTTGGACGAGTTGCTCCGATCAAACCCTGGTATCTAAAATGCCCAAAAATACGCAAAAACCTGATCAAATCCATTGACAACTACTTTTTAGAAAATGACCACACTGTTGACTCACCGCAAACGTTGTGGGAAGCCTTCAAAACTGTGGTCTGAGGTGAGGCTCTCTCTCATAGTGGGATCAAAAAAGGACAAGCTAAAAGACATCACAAAGTAGAGCAGGAGATTTATCCTCTTGAGCAAGACGCTGGCCTGGTTGGACAAAAAGGAACATGTCAGTAGACTTGTCCGAGAACTACGTAGTGCTGAGGTATCTTCCATAACAGATCCCCAAGACATGGTCGACCACTTTGCAACACACTTTTACACAGTCTACAGCTCCGTCACACCATATACTGAGACGGACTCTGCCGAACTCCTAAAAGATATCTCTCTCCCTGTGTTATCGGACGGTGACTGGGCATTTATGAATAGTGCCCTCACCCCTGACGAAATAGCGACCACCATCCAAGCGCTTCACTCTGGCAAGGCCCTCGGCCCAAACGGTATCCCGATCAAACTTTACAAGCTCCGTCCGGATAAATTAGCCCCATACCTGAAATCTATGTTCAAAAAAACAGCCTAGAACTAGGGTCACTACCCCTGGATCAAAGAATTGCAACCATCGTCGCACTTCATAAGGAAGGGAAACCAAAAACTGACTGCGCCTTTTACTGCCCTATCTCATTGCTTAATGCAGAACCTAAAATCTTGGCCAAAGTGCTCGCATACAGGCTGCTTAAGGTAGTAAGTGGTCTGGTACACCCGGATCAATTGGGGTTTATGCCCAGGAGAAACACTGCCTTAAACTTGTGCAGAGTCCATGGGGTATTGGGCAGGGCGCCGACTATCCGTGAAGATGTGGTCTTTGTCTTCTTTGATGCCACTATGACTTTCGACACAATCGAATGGCCCTACCTCTTCGCTGTCCTCACAAAGTTGGGATTTGGGCCGGGTTTCAGTCAGTGGGTGCGCTTGCTGTACAGCTTCCCTATGGCACAGGTAGTCGTGAATAACAAAAAATCAGACACCTTTTTACTCAGCCGGGGGACCTGACAGGGATGTTCCCTCTGTCACTTGTTATTCGCCTTGGCCCTCGTGCCCCTTGCGGCTTGGATTCGACAGGATGTGATGATCCGAGGTCTACGGTGGTCGACAGATTGGGAGGATCGTATCTCCTTATATGCAGACGACATCCTTCTAAAGCTTACGTCCCCCAAACGGTCCCTTATCGATCGCTGTATTTTACATCTTGGCCATCTTTGGCAGATACTCCGGGTTTTGTATTATTTGGCAGAAATCTCTCCTATTTGTCCTCTGTGGAGACCTGCCCCCGATACCCTGAAACTGCCCCATACTAATAGTTTCAGAAAGCTTCAAATACTTGGGTATATTCATCTCTCTTGATAGCTCAATCCGGTTTGCCCGCAACCTGGTTCCCCCGCTGCAAAGGCTCAAACGTGATATTACTAACTGGAAATCACTTCCACTCTCTTTGTTGGGAACGGCTGCCCTTTTTAAAATGATGTCCTTGCCCAGCTTCCTCTATGTTCTTCAGAACTCGGCCGACCCTGTCCCAAATTCATACTTCAGAGAAATAGAGGGGCTCCAGCAGGATCTTCTTTTGTATGGGAGACCACGTATCACGTTATCAAAACTTACGCTCAGTTGGTACGATGGGGCATCGGTTTGCCCGACATCAAGACATTTTATTGGGCAGCACATCTTACAGCAATAAACCAATACGGACAGATGGATCCTTCCGAATGGAACCTATACCCAAGCCTTATACTCTAAACCAAATAGGTACCTACTTACGGGTCCCACCAACCACACATTCAAGATCTGGCATTCAGCTACTACATTGTTAGGCTAGAGCAAAAAACTGACTCTTGCCACTCCCCTGTGGGACTCCCAGAGGCTAGGTGACCTGGGCAACTCCAAAGGATTCGATAAATGGGATCTAATCAGCATCTCCCACATCAGAGACCTCTGGGACAAAAATAAAGTTAAGACCTTCAACGCCCTCCAGCGTCAATATGCTATGGCAGAGTCGGTGAGTTTTCGTTACCTCCAAATCCGACACGCCCTACAAACGGTCCTGCCCCGTGAATCCTCCCCTCCTGACTATTCCCCACTAGAGGACAGATTGCTTGACGGACACCTACCTGAAAAAGCTATTTCCCTGACTTACAGGAAACTCGTCAACAACATGGACGACCCCCTGATGTCCTTACGAGCGGAATGGATCAGAGACGGGATCGAATTAGATGACGAAAGCTGGCAGACAGCAGTCTCCTCCCCCAAAATGGTTGCCATCACCGCCTATTGCAACCAATGATACAGCATAGAATTTACATTACGGGTCCCCAGTTGACTCACATGGGGGTCCGACAGATGGGTCTTGCAGGCGGGGGTGCACCCACACGGGCACGTTCATACACATCATATGGCACTGCGACCCAATCCAGGGGTATTGGCGCAAAATTCACGATGTAATGAGTGAAATGCTGGCAATTGAAATTAAGCCGGGGGCCCCTAGATGCCTCTTCAACATCCTGGAACCCACTCATCTCAATACACACGCCATGCAATGGGTCACACTGGGCAGCATGATTGCTAAGATAAACATCGCTCAACTCTGGGGGGCGCCACATGCTCCTAAAATTGTGGATTGGAACAAAGACCTCAATTGGTGCATGTTGAGGGAAAAGACTGTGTACACAGCCCGGGCCGGTCCCCGGAAATGGTCTAAGATTTGGGCGTTGTGTAATGAATATCGTGGCAATATATATACTACCCCCCGTTACCCTGATTGTGATGATCCCCCTCGCCGTGATTTCCAAACATTAGCCTACTGTATCTGTATGTATGCTCCCTGTTATTGACCTATATGGGAATTGTACCTCTATGTCGAATATATTTAATAAAAAGATTTAGTCGAATATATTTAATAAAAAGATTTATAAAAAATATATATATCCCAATTGTGGATAAACCAATGTTACCATGTTTAGAGGAGACACACATGCACTTTGGCACTGGTTAGCAGGGGTAAAGTGCTCAGAGTCCAACTGCCAGCAAACACAGTATCAGTATAAATGGAGGAGGAAGGCAAAGAGTTTGGCTGAAGACAACGCTAGGGCTGACAGCTACCTACATAACTGGTTATGTCAGAGTTTGGCAGTCTAACTGTGTGTACAAGTGGCTCTGTTAGTACTGGATACATAAGTGCTGTGTGATTGAATGTGTAAGAGACCCTGTTGCTGTATGACTGGGTGGTTGAGTGGCTCTGAGGATTCTATGTGTGCTGGTTTGAGCAGCACACATGGAAACAGCATAACACCATTGATTGTTTATGTGCAGGAAGGTGTCCCTTCCGACACATAAACAGTCATTAAAAAAATTATGATTTGAACCTTCTTTGTGTGCTGCATTAGGCAGCACACATAGAAGTTACAAAATGCCATTTAAAGATTGTGTATGTGCAGGAAGGTACCTTCCTGCACATAAACAATCTTTATCTGCAATGCAGACACCATTGTACTATGGTACAAAGGTGTCTGCATTGGCACTAGGCAGCTACATTTAGCACAAGAGCAGGGAGGAGCAGGGAGGAGCACAGGTCTGCACCATATTGTTGTAAATGTGGTGCAGCTCTGCATTTCAGAAGTGGCAGAGCACGATGTTAAGCAAAGAAGGCTAACACAGTTCTCTGCCACTTCTATTGTAAATATGCCCCTGGGTGTCTCAGCATGTGACTGGATGTTTTAGTTATTATATGAAAGTCTAAATGGGTATGAAAGTGGCTCATGGATTGGTAACTGGCTGTGTTATTGGGTTTATGGGTGTGTAACTGTGTGTGCAAGTGGCATTATTAGTAGTGCATACATAAGTACAGTGTGAGTGAATGTGTAAGGGATTCGGTCATTGTTTGACAGGTGTGAAAGTGGCTATATGGTTTTCTAAATTGGAATGTGAGTAACTGTATAGGTGGGTGAGTGGGTTTATAACTGGGTGTATGGGTGTGTAAGTGCATGTGCAAGTGACGAAAACGTAAAAGTACACGTCTTACCTTTTAAACCCGACAGGTTTAAGGGGCTACTTGATGGATTCCACAATTAGTGCAGCAGGCCCACTAGTAGTATTTAATGTACTGGCCCTGGGCACAGGTTGTGCATTCTACTAGGGACGTATACATACATTAAATATCCCAATTGTGGGGGCGTGGCCAAGCACAAACTAAACTTAGTTGCGTAGTCCGAGTGCTCCGACCCACCATTTTAGCCCTTAACTATTCTGATCGACTATCTACAGCACCCGACTGCAGGCCCTGAGCCTGTCCCTCTTGCCCCGGTGCCGGAATCGCGCAAAATAAGGGAGAGATTGCCTTCACACAGTTTCGGCCCACATAGGGTCCTGAGGCCGGGGCCCACAGCAGCGGAGCCTCCTGCATAAGGGATCCAGCCAGCTCGCTCTTACCTTGCGGTGGCACCGCAATGTGAGGTGCCGCCGTGACTTTTCACCACCGTAGCTGCCCGAGGTACCGCTGAAGACCTGGTATGGCGGGACAACTAACGCAGGCACGGAGCAACACCAGTGAGAGTGAGAGGGGCTGAGCGTGCCGGCCACGAGACTCAAGATGGCGGTTGCGCGACTTGCATAGCGGAGCCTCTCACTCTATCTACCTCATCAGTGCCTCCTTGCTTGCCTACATCCTTCTGCTGTGCGAGGTGGGAACAGAAACCCAAGAGCAAGGCAGCTTGGCATTTGTGGCCCCACAGTGGCACCGCACATAGGATCGTTGCTACGGTTCTGAATGCCATGGATGTCCAGAGGGGCTCTCACCATAAGCACCAGTGGAGGCGATCACTGCTCCATAACTGAGGTCTTGTTTGTAATCTGAGGGCGCAACTGTCGATAACTGGGGCATGCCAGGCGTGGAGTAGCTGGTGGTGGCAGCGCGCCCTTGACCGTGACGGTCCTTTCTCTGCCTGCTCCTTTAACAAGCGGACTCCCCTTGCCATCTGTGAATTGAGACCCATCCAGAAGCCTGAAGCTGGGACCCGTGGCAACGGCTCTACCAACAGGTAGCACAAGTCATTCTGTCACTTCACAACGGTGGAGCCGAGACTCAGCGGCGCTGTTGTGCTCTAGACATAGCGGAGTGCATGAAGGGAGGGTCGCAAAACACAACATTGACAGCGGCAATTGCGACCTTGCCGAGGTGCACTGGTGACATAAATCTGCACACCACTTTGAGGCCAACCGAGATGTGCTGACTGTGGCTTGACTAATGATGGCGACACTGCTTCACTGGTAGGCTCTCTTTTTCTGTCTTTCCTATTGTTGTTCCCCCACGGGATCCCCCCTAGGAATCAGATGGTCCTCTATGCCTTCTCCTCTCACTGGTGGGATCATGAGAGGTTCTGACTGTAACAGGTAAATCCAGTGCCCAGTGAGACTCACCCTGCAGGGCTCGGAATTGCCTCTTGGATCGGGATCCTTTTGCTCTAGTCACCTGCTGTGACTCTAACATTGAGTTGAATGAGACAGGGTGTGAGACTCAGTGCCACTTTCATTGAACCTATCCTGGAGCGCACTCCGTCACCCAACCACCCCGATAACTTGCGTCCATCCGTGGCTTACCTCGGCTACCATAATAGAGCGTACTAAGGGGTCCGGGACCAGGGGCCCGAAGCCAGTCCAAACCAACAAGCTGGATCGGTATACAGTTACCAAAGACTTGCAGCGGGCGGCCCAGTATCTGAGGAAACCACGTGGGGGGCCCTGGGGAAGAGGAACCTGAGCTTTCCCTCAAAGACGTCACGGAGTCTATCACAGGTGTCAAGACCTCCCTGGACTCAGTGACCATTGACATTAATCTTATTAGGGCCGACATGGGGAAACTTCATGAAAAGGTGAAGCAGGTGGAAATCACGACTACCAGCCTAGTTGTTGATGTCATGAAGTTGCGAAGGGAGGCCCAGGAGCTGCAGGACTCCCACAATCTCATGGACCGATTTCCAGAGAAATCAGAGGGGCAATCTCCAGACCTGTTCATTGAGGACCTCATCCTCAAACACCTGCAACTCAAAGGCCTCAGTAAATTTGTTGTGATCAAGCAAGCGCACAGGGTCCTGGGCGGCAGACCCAAACCAGGCTCTCCCCTGCAGCCCATGATGGCTTGTGTCCAAAACTACCGGGACATTCCTGTCTGTCAAACGTGACCTGAGAGAAAGGGGCCTGAAATACTCAATGCTGTTCCCAGGGCTCCTCTGAGTCGAGGCGGAGGGAAGAGCGTGGTTCTTTGATCGTACTGAGGCAGTTGCAGACTGGATTGACTATCAAGGGACTAAAAACCAAACGGACCGAGGAGCTGGGGGCCATGTGGACAGTGGACCGGCCTGAGGCGGATTCTCAGACGATGGTTGCCTTTTGGAGAAGTAAAGGGGACAATTGGCGTGGGGCGGGCTGGGGAGGGGGGTAACAGTATTTAATCTAAAGGGGACTGCTGACTTATCTATGGTCTTACGTTCAATGTTTTCCTCCCCTGTTTTTTCTTCCTTTGAATTTTTAGGGAGACAGGCACTCTGCTAGTTTTTTGATGGGCAGTTTTGAGCTCAGATAGCAGGGCAGCGGGGTGGTGGTTGTTGGGTTGGGGTATTTTTTCTAGTTGTTCTGTATTTTTTGTTTATCATTCTCAGCATAACTTTGATGGTACAGTCCCGGTCTGTGGCTGAGGCCGCCACAGCGCTCTACATGCAGCTCAATGGGTGTACGGCGTAACAGGGAAGTTAAACTCTTGAGTTGGAATGTTAACGGGTTGGGGGACAAAATTAAGCGCAGCATAGTATTGCAATATACCAAGAGACTGCCACTGGATACTGTATTGCTTCAAAAACTCACCTCATTGGCAACACTCGTAAAGCTATGCATAGATGGGGTTACTCAATGGTTGTGCATGCAGGCTTTGCGTCCAACTCCAGAGTGGTGAGCATCATCCAAAAGAAGTCATTCCCCATGTCACCTACGTCCACCTACATGGACGACCGTGGCAGATATGTTGGTATTACGGGCACCTGGGAGGGACAAACTATGACTTTCATGTCAGTATATGCACCTACAGGGTTACAGGCCGCTACATTTCCTGACCTCAGCACAGTGATGCTAGCACTGCCGGAAGGGTACCTTGTGCTCGCCGGCAACTTCAATTCCATAATATCGAGCTCACAATCCCTCATACTGCACACTCCTTCTCTAGCTTCTTAGAAGTGAAGGGGTTAGTGGACGGCTGGAAAACGCACCACCCTGACAAGATCCAACACACTTTCCACTCTGGGGCCCACAACAGCCTTTCTCATTTCGACTATGTAGTTGTCCCTGCCCCACAGGTCACAGATATCCATGAGATACGGCATCTCGCTAGGGGCATTTCTGACCACACCCCCTCTGGCTCCATATTGTTTTCGACCACTCCCAGGTTGGACGAGTTGCTCCGATCAAACCCTGGTATCTAAAATGCCCAAAAATACGCAAAAACCTGATCAAATCCATTGACAACTACTTTTTAGAAAATGACCACACTGTTGACTCACCGCAAACGTTGTGGGAAGCCTTCAAAACTGTGGTCTGAGGTGAGGCTCTCTCTCATAGTGGGATCAAAAAAGGACAAGCTAAAAGACATCACAAAGTAGAGCAGGAGATTTATCCTCTTGAGCAAGACGCTGGCCTGGTTGGACAAAAAGGAACATGTCAGTAGACTTGTCCGAGAACTACGTAGTGCTGAGGTATCTTCCATAACAGATCCCCAAGACATGGTCGACCACTTTGCAACACACTTTTACACAGTCTACAGCTCCGTCACACCATATACTGAGACGGACTCTGCCGAACTCCTAAAAGATATCTCTCTCCCTGTGTTATCGGACGGTGACTGGGCATTTATGAATAGTGCCCTCACCCCTGACGAAATAGCGACCACCATCCAAGCGCTTCACTCTGGCAAGGCCCTCGGCCCAAACGGTATCCCGATCAAACTTTACAAGCTCCGTCCGGATAAATTAGCCCCATACCTGAAATCTATGTTCAAAAAAACAGCCTAGAACTAGGGTCACTACCCCTGGATCAAAGAATTGCAACCATCGTCGCACTTCATAAGGAAGGGAAACCAAAAACTGACTGCGCCTTTTACTGCCCTATCTCATTGCTTAATGCAGAACCTAAAATCTTGGCCAAAGTGCTCGCATACAGGCTGCTTAAGGTAGTAAGTGGTCTGGTACACCCGGATCAATTGGGGTTTATGCCCAGGAGAAACACTGCCTTAAACTTGTGCAGAGTCCATGGGGTATTGGGCAGGGCGCCGACTATCCGTGAAGATGTGGTCTTTGTCTTCTTTGATGCCACTATGACTTTCGACACAATCGAATGGCCCTACCTCTTCGCTGTCCTCACAAAGTTGGGATTTGGGCCGGGTTTCAGTCAGTGGGTGCGCTTGCTGTACAGCTTCCCTATGGCACAGGTAGTCGTGAATAACAAAAAATCAGACACCTTTTTACTCAGCCGGGGGACCTGACAGGGATGTTCCCTCTGTCACTTGTTATTCGCCTTGGCCCTCGTGCCCCTTGCGGCTTGGATTCGACAGGATGTGATGATCCGAGGTCTACGGTGGTCGACAGATTGGGAGGATCGTATCTCCTTATATGCAGACGACATCCTTCTAAAGCTTACGTCCCCCAAACGGTCCCTTATCGATCGCTGTATTTTACATCTTGGCCATCTTTGGCAGATACTCCGGGTTTTGTATTATTTGGCAGAAATCTCTCCTATTTGTCCTCTGTGGAGACCTGCCCCCGATACCCTGAAACTGCCCCATACTAATAGTTTCAGAAAGCTTCAAATACTTGGGTATATTCATCTCTCTTGATAGCTCAATCCGGTTTGCCCGCAACCTGGTTCCCCCGCTGCAAAGGCTCAAACGTGATATTACTAACTGGAAATCACTTCCACTCTCTTTGTTGGGAACGGCTGCCCTTTTTAAAATGATGTCCTTGCCCAGCTTCCTCTATGTTCTTCAGAACTCGGCCGACCCTGTCCCAAATTCATACTTCAGAGAAATAGAGGGGCTCCAGCAGGATCTTCTTTTGTATGGGAGACCACGTATCACGTTATCAAAACTTACGCTCAGTTGGTACGATGGGGCATCGGTTTGCCCGACATCAAGACATTTTATTGGGCAGCACATCTTACAGCAATAAACCAATACGGACAGATGGATCCTTCCGAATGGAACCTATACCCAAGCCTTATACTCTAAACCAAATAGGTACCTACTTACGGGTCCCACCAACCACACATTCAAGATCTGGCATTCAGCTACTACATTGTTAGGCTAGAGCAAAAAACTGACTCTTGCCACTCCCCTGTGGGACTCCCAGAGGCTAGGTGACCTGGGCAACTCCAAAGGATTCGATAAATGGGATCTAATCAGCATCTCCCACATCAGAGACCTCTGGGACAAAAATAAAGTTAAGACCTTCAACGCCCTCCAGCGTCAATATGCTATGGCAGAGTCGGTGAGTTTTCGTTACCTCCAAATCCGACACGCCCTACAAACGGTCCTGCCCCGTGAATCCTCCCCTCCTGACTATTCCCCACTAGAGGACAGATTGCTTGACGGACACCTACCTGAAAAAGCTATTTCCCTGACTTACAGGAAACTCGTCAACAACATGGACGACCCCCTGATGTCCTTACGAGCGGAATGGATCAGAGACGGGATCGAATTAGATGACGAAAGCTGGCAGACAGCAGTCTCCTCCCCCAAAATGGTTGCCATCACCGCCTATTGCAACCAATGATACAGCATAGAATTTACATTACGGGTCCCCAGTTGACTCACATGGGGGTCCGACAGATGGGTCTTGCAGGCGGGGGTGCACCCACACGGGCACGTTCATACACATCATATGGCACTGCGACCCAATCCAGGGGTATTGGCGCAAAATTCACGATGTAATGAGTGAAATGCTGGCAATTGAAATTAAGCCGGGGGCCCCTAGATGCCTCTTCAACATCCTGGAACCCACTCATCTCAATACACACGCCATGCAATGGGTCACACTGGGCAGCATGATTGCTAAGATAAACATCGCTCAACTCTGGGGGGCGCCACATGCTCCTAAAATTGTGGATTGGAACAAAGACCTCAATTGGTGCATGTTGAGGGAAAAGACTGTGTACACAGCCCGGGCCGGTCCCCGGAAATGGTCTAAGATTTGGGCGTTGTGTAATGAATATCGTGGCAATATATATACTACCCCCCGTTACCCTGATTGTGATGATCCCCCTCGCCGTGATTTCCAAACATTAGCCTACTGTATCTGTATGTATGCTCCCTGTTATTGACCTATATGGGAATTGTACCTCTATGTCGAATATATTTAATAAAAAGATTTAGTCGAATATATTTAATAAAAAGATTTATAAAAAATATATATATCCCAATTGTGGATAAACCAATGTTACCATGTTTAGAGGAGACACACATGCACTTTGGCACTGGTTAGCAGGGGTAAAGTGCTCAGAGTCCAACTGCCAGCAAACACAGTATCAGTATAAATGGAGGAGGAAGGCAAAGAGTTTGGCTGAAGACAACGCTAGGGCTGACAGCTACCTACATAACTGGTTATGTCAGAGTTTGGCAGTCTAACTGTGTGTACAAGTGGCTCTGTTAGTACTGGATACATAAGTGCTGTGTGATTGAATGTGTAAGAGACCCTGTTGCTGTATGACTGGGTGGTTGAGTGGCTCCATGTTTTCGTAAATAGGTATGTCAGCCGCAGTATAAGTGGGATACTGGATGTATAACTGGGCATAAGGGTCTGGAAGGGCATGTATAACTCACTGAAACTTCAAAGTGCATGCCTTACTTTCTAAGCACATAGCACCCAGCCCTATGGGCTACCTACGGCCTACCTCAGGGGTGACTTACATGTGGAAAAAGGGGTGTTCAGTACATAAATCCTGTCTTGGTGTGTCAGTGGATGCCTAAGAGCTTCTGTCACTCTCTATAGTCTTGTAAATAGGTTTATGAGTATGAGTAGCAACTGCATATATAACTGGGTGTATGACTATGTGCATCTCTCTCTGAGTGAGTACAGGGTACATGGAAACCTATGTATGTGTTTGAGAGGATATGACAGGCCCTGCATACCTGTGAGAACGATTATTTAAGTGGCTGTATAGTTAGATAAATGGGTGCCTAAATAGTTTTATTGCTATTACTCTCAGTGTGTCAGTCTCGATCTGGCAAAATCATTAGCACTTACATAAATGCCTTGTTGGCACTGTAACTGAGTGTTTAAGCGCCTGCCTCACTGTGTATGATTTATACAGTAGAATCAATAACCCACATCTACTTCCAATCACAGTCATACATTGCAGCTTGATAAAATACTTATATTTTCTCTTCAGACATTTTTATTCCTCCTTTTATTTATTTATAAAGTTTTATATAGCGCGAACATAACCACCAAGGGTATCAGAGCGCTTTACATATTATGCAGCAAGGAGGGTATAGGTAAACATACAGAGTCAAAAAAGTGAAAAGTACAAAATGTTAAAAAAAAATGTCCGGCAATCAAGCCAGCAAGGCCTCTCGGCTACAAACAGCAGTTATGGATACCAGGTCAAGTGGGGAAGGTGGACTGAGGCAGATATTTCTTCATCAACAGTCCTTTAACTTCCATTTTGAAGCGGACAGTGGAAGGGATCACCCTGACTTCGGGGGGGGGAGAGAATTCCAGATCCTCTGCGCCATGCCTGAGAAGGTTCGATTGCAAGTCTTTTTTTCTTTAATTTTTGTAGTTTGAGTAAAAGGGTGCTGGCACTTCTGGTACCACATGAGAGCTCCAGTTTCTGGACGAGTTACAGTGGGGTCTTGAAGTGGATGGCTTTGGGTGCCATGCATGCAATTTTCTACTGTATCTGAACTTCATATGGGAGCCACTTCAGGGCCAGTGGTTGTATTTTTTAGTTTCCATTATGAGCCTAGCGACAGAATTGAGGGCCACCATAAGCGGAGCTGTTTTCCCTCTGGGCAAGCCACACAGTGTTGCTCTGCCATAGTCCAGCTTTGCGATCACTAATGCTTGCACTGCAACCTTTAGGTCTTGGGCAGGGAGAAAGGGTTTGAGCTTCCTTAAGATGCTCAGTTGGAAATTCGCTCCTTTGGTGAGGGAGCTGTAGTGCTTTTGCATGTTCAGACTATTGTCTAATTTAATACCAAGCGAGGATAACGAGTCCACAAGGTGAGGTCTAGAATTAAGAGCAGCCATTGTTCTATGACCGGGGATTTCTTGTGGGGTTAGATTAGGTGGAATTCTGTTTTAAAGCATTTAGCTTCAGGTGGTTCCGTGTCAGCCTGCTCTGTGTTCCAGAAAAGGAGGTGGTGATGAACAGAGTGTCTGAATTAAGCAGACCACTCTTACCCAGTCCAAAGATCAGGGCTTGATCCATCACCGTTATTTCTCTCACTGCACCATCCCAGCTCAGAACCTGGCTATATGCAAATCAGTCTGTCCCTGGCCCAGTGCATCATGGGAACAGGGCAGACTAAACTACCAAGCCAATTCTTCACCAGAAAGGAGACAAGCTACCGGGGACCGGTTTCTGGCATTTCAGCCGTCTTCGGCCCGGCTTGCTTGAATCCTGATGGTGCAGTGAGAAAGGGACTCATGTCTGAGTATACCCTGCCACACCTATAGTGGCCAAAAACGATTCAGAAAAGGAGGTGGTGATGAACAGAGTGTCTGAATTAAGCAGACCACTCTTACCCAGTCCAAAGATCAGGGCTTGATCCATCACCGTTATTTATCTCACTGCACCATCCCAGCTCAGAACCTGGCTATATGCAAATCAGTCTGTCCCTGGCCCAGTGCATCATGGGAACAGGGCAGACTAAACTACCAAGCCAATTCTTCACCAGAAAGGAGACAAGCTACCGGGGACCGGTTTCTGGCATTTCAGCCGTCTTCGGCCCGGCTTGCTTGAATCCTGATGGTGCAGTGAGAAAGGGACTCATGTCTGAGTATACCCTGCCACACCTATAGTGGCCAAAAACGATTCACAAAAGGAGGTGGTGATGAACAGAGTGTCTGAATTAAGCAGACCACTCTTACCCAGTCCAAAGATCAGGGCTTGATCCATCACCGTTATTTATCTCACTGCACCATCCCAGCTCAGAACCTGGCTATATGCAAATCAGTCTGTCCCTGGCCCAGTGCATCATGGGAACAGGGCAGACTAAACTACCAAGCCAATTCTTCACCAGAAAGGAGACAAGCTACCGGGGACCGGTTTCTGGCATTTCAGCCGTCTTCGGCCCGGCTTGCTTGAATCCCAGTATAAGAATTGGCTTGGTAGTTTGGTCTGCCCTGTTCCCATGATGCACTGGGCCAGGGTCAGACTAATTTGCATATAGCCAAGTTCTGAGCTGGGATGGTGCAGTGAGCTAAAAAACGGTGATGGATCAAGCCCTGATCTTTGGACTGGGTAAGAGTGGTCTGCTTAATTCAGACACTCTGTTCATCACCACCCCTCCCAGTATAAGAATTGGCTTGGTAGTTTGGTCTGCCCTGTTCCCATGATGCACTGGGCCAGGGTCAGACTAATTTGCATATAGCCAAGTTCTGAGCTGGGATGGTGCAGTGAGCTAAAAAACGGTGATGGATCAAGCCCTGATCTTTGGACTGGGTAAGAGTGGTCTGCTTAATTCAGACACTCTGTTCATCACCACCCCCTTTTCTGAATCTGCTCTGTGTTCCAGCAGGACTGAATTGAGGGACTGAATGTCCTCACAGGAAGCGATATTCAAATAAAGTCGGGTGTCATCAGCATACATATGTTAGTGAATGCTGGATGATTTCAGAATTTCTGTTAGAGGCTCCATGAACAGGTTAAAGAGTTTGGGAGAGAGTGCTGAACCTTTTGGAACCCCCAGAGTAACTGTGCAGGATGGGACAAGGATTGGGTCACCTTGAAGGTTTGAGATCTATTCAGGAGGAACGAAGAGAACCAGTTAAGCACTGGCCCAGACAACCCCATCCTGAGTTCCAGGAGGTCAATTAGGTTATCGTGTTTGACAGTATCAAATGCTGACAAGAGGTCAAGAAGGATCAGTAGGCATAACTCATTGTGGTCCAGCATTCTTAGCGCATCATTGACAATATGCATTAGAGCCGATTCTGTGCTTTGGCCCGGGAGGAAACCAGATTGGCATTCGTCCAGGAGTTGGAAACAATCGATGTGGTTGCAGAGTTGGGCCAGCACACATTTCTTCAGGAGCTTTGCCAGGGTGGGGATGTTGGAGATTGGTCTGTGGGAATCAGCTTTTGTGAATAGTGCACTCATCCAGGGTTTGGAAGAGACTCCAGGATGCATTGGTATTTGGGGGATCGGGATGCACAGGGTCAGAGATAGCCCTGCCTAGTGAACAGAAGGCGGTTCGTGGCCTGATCGACAGGTGGTCCTGGGCAGATCGTAATTCAGTTTGGATCTTACTGGACTTAGCAGTGAAGAAGTCCGCACATTCTTCACAATTTGGCAGTGTCCCTTGACCCAGAGATGCAGGGTTCAGAAGACTATTGGCTTGGGACTTGATGAGTTCAAACTGTTTTTTGGACATTTTTTTGCTTGATCTAGTTGATTCTGAAAAAGGTGGCCTTCAGGCATCTGATGCGTTTATTATAATTGCTTCTCAAGGATCTCAGGTGGTAGAGATGCTCAAGGGAGGGATAAGTTCGCCATTGCCTTTCAGCAAGCCTTAAGTTTCTTCTTTCTGAGTTAACACTATCTGTAAAACATGGTTTGGAGCGTTTAGAGGACATTCTTTTAAGCTGTAGTGGTGCATCTGTTTTGGGTTCTTAGGCTGAGCTTTACATGTTCTAACCAAATCAAGAATGCAGAAGGAAAAGCAGAAATGGTCTGTCCAATCACATGGGAGGATCGAGTCCAGGAGGATGGAGTTGGGCTTACCAAAAATAAGATCTAAGGTAGCTCCTTTGATGTGAGTGGGACTATCACATATTTGGGTTAGGTTGAGGTCAAGAAGGAAGGACTTAAGGCTATTGACCACTACACCATTTACATCCTTCCAGTGGAGGTTAAAATCTCTCAGGAAGATCTGAGTGCCATGGAAGTCTGCATCGGCCAAGATAATGCACATGATCAGTTCTGAGAAGGGAAGGTTGTCACGGGGGTGGGGGTAAAATGTGTGCAGTTTGCAGGAGTGATTTTTGCCACCAGACACTTCAATGCCTAGGTATTCACAAGACGACAGGGGGTCAGTCTGTAGTACTTTCACTGTAAGATTGCAACGATGTAAACATGCTATGCCTCCACCTTGACCACTGGATCTGTCCGACCTAATGATATCATAATTGGGAGGCATTAAAAGGTCCAGGATGGGGGCAGCTGAGTCATTTAGCCAGGTTTCCGTTAGCATTACAATGTCAAGATCCTGCGCCAGGGTGAGGTTGGCAATATCCGGAGCGTGCTTAGCCGCCGATCTACAATTTAGAAGCACGCATTTGAGACTTATGTTGGTGTCAGTTTGTGCCTGTGGAGTGGTGCTGACTCTCGTGAGGTTGTTAACATTTAAAGTTATGGTGTTTGATCTAGGTTCTCTGAAGGGGTCATTGGGGATGGATTCAATTTGTTGAATGTTTGCTATGGTGGGGGATGTGCTGGATCATAGGCATGTAAGAGAGAATGAGTATCAGTATTAGACAGGGCGGCTCTACATCTGGAGGGGCGAACAGGGTCATTAGGGAGAGGAATGGTGGAGCACCTATGAGGTGTGTTGCTTACAAGGATTTTCCTTAAAATCATCATCTACCCTCCCTTTGATTTTCCCTTTTACTGTTGTATATAATCCACATATTGTATTGTACCTAATATACACTCATAAATATTAATACACATATACTTTTTAAAAGTAAACACTAATTGACATGCTTGTGAAATGTCTTTGCTGTTCTCCATTTTTTTCTGAGGATCACTTAGAATCTCTTGTCAGTGAAAATCTGAAGTCAGTAGTATAGGAATTGTGTACAACTCTTAGTACAAAGGGACCATTAATGGCAACCCTTCCCACTCTGCTTTCTGTTATACTGATTTTGTAAGCAAATCACAACCTTCCTTTCATATTTTACCTTTGTTATACAACTTCTGAATGGTCACAGTTTTTTAACCCTTTGTAAGACTCTTGTTAAGAAGCCCAGTATGGTAATAGTTTTGAGCTGATTTTTGAATCCGCCGTAGCACCTGGCACGACCCCCCAGTAGCATTGTGGCAGATTCGCAAATCCACATGAGAGCCTGTAAAAACACATAACAATGTGCTGCTAAAGCATGACAATTACAGTTTATTTTGTAAAAATGTGTGACTATCTACCCAAACACTATCTAATGAGCAATATTTCTATACCACTTTTCTTTCCAAAATAACACTCTACTGTTTTTTAATCCCTTTCCCCACACTCTTTTACCTTAATTTCCATATTAACCATGTTTGGAACACTCACTGCTAGCACTAGGTCAAAAGTTCACAGCCTTTTCTGTGAGATCATACTACCTTCAGATTGAACTGTAGAAGGTGTGGTTGACTTTTTGGAATTATAAGTGTATCCCAAACAGCAAAACCTTTTCTTATTTTTCTAAAACCAATCAAAGATGTTATTTTCTTCTCAGAATCACTCTCTAATTTAGCTATCTGTATTTTAAGGTAATCTAATCAAATCTGTTATTTCTTAATTCAGGTGCTTTCCTCCATTTTAACTGCTTTTCATTTTGAAAACTGTCTCATTCAGCTGCAGCCTTCTCCTGTGCGCTACTCCAATCTGTCTCCAATATGGTTAGAATGTGGATTGTGGGCTATATTTCTGTGTTTTGGGCCAGAGAGAATGCTGGAAACAATGCCATTGACAGGGACTTGGGTTTACTTAATATAGACATTACTTGTCTTAGACATAGAGGATTAAAGTGGCATCAATTGCTGCCTTTAGTTGACAGCATTATGGATTGCCGACAACCAGGCGTCATGATTCTGCACTGTGGTGGCAATAAGCTAAGAACAATTACTGGGGTAGGACTGGAAAATGTAATGAAGCATACCTTTGGTAGATTAATTGCACTTTTCCCTCGCACTGCCTTGGTGTTCTCCAACATTTGCTGGAGGCAGATGTGGCCAAACACATTTTGTCCACCGATAGACAAATCCAAGAAAAATGTCAATAAACTGTTTCTGCATTCCACAGAGATCACAACAAGGGCTCCATATACCACAACAATGTACGCTTTGATATGGACGGTATATACAGAAATAATGGAGTTCATTTCACAGAGAGAGGCAACAGGGTGTTTCTCAACAATTTGAAACACTGCATACTATTTTATGTGTAGTTATTATCTACACTAACACAAAGGCTCTTTTCAGAGGCAGCCTTTCTGAAAGACTGGTCATTTTCGTTGTTTATATTTATTAAAATTTCTCACTCAAATGCTCAGATCCATCACAGATCCACAAACCAAAAGCATACATTCAATACACAGCAGCACATTTAAGATTCACTTGTCTGAGTGGGTCTGTGTGGGTCTGTAACACTTTGAATGTGTGAGATGATTGTGAGTGGGTTTATGAGTGTCTGAGAAGGTCTGTGAGTTGATGCATGAGTGTCTGAGTAGGTCTGTAAGTGGGAGTGTGTGAATAGGTCTGTAAGTGGTATGTGAGAGGGTCTATGAGTTAATGTGTGAGTGTCTATGTGGGGCTATTGTAGTGAGGATATGGGGTTAATTGCAGACATTGCTAAGTTAGCATAAGTGAAATATATGCTTAGAAACCATTTTGCCGCTTTTGCACACAACACTACATGGCTCTGTTCTAGTAAATACACTGCTTGCGCTTCTTCACATGAGAATTGTCTGTTTTTCACATATGTAGGCGTACATTCTGCTCCCTGTCTGCACAGCATGTCGAAAGTCGAATAACAATGTATGCTGTTGATTCACGTTGATCAGTCCTACGCGCATAGACATTACAGGAGGCACAGCTGCCCAACTGAAACTCGGTGCTTCTTAATATGGCATTACATGCATGAGAAAGCACTAGGAGAAAAGCTTTCCAACTAAGAAGAGCTGTGATTGTCCTGGGATGTGATTCATTGCATCTGATCTTGGAGGTATGGGGTTCCCTTGACAAAGCCTAGAGGTCTTTTATAATTATAATAAACTAGCTCCCAGCACAGGGAGAGTGGTAAAGGCGCTATAGTCCTGTTTCTACTGTCATCACAATATGATTTTACCTTTTGTGCTTTATGGAATTGTAACAATGCTGATTGTATTATTCTTATGCATTTTTTTGCTAGTGTTGGCGGGTGTACTGCATATTAGAGCACGTTAGTTAAAAAAAAAGCGAAAGAGTGTTCTTGATTGCCACTACTGCTGAGAGTTTACTAAATCGAATGTTCTAGGTTGTCTAATCATTGGTAGCTTTGCTGTAGTACTGAGAACGAATGAGACACTATTGCTAGTCGGATTGGGGTTCTAGGCACTGAAGTGGGTTTTTGGTATACCACAATACACCGAGGTCCTGGTTTCCTGTGCATAGTTCTGTGCATAAGAAGAATCCCTCCAACATGGTGCACCTAACATTTGGTCTGGTACATATTATCAAAAGACTTTAGTAGTGCTTATACTTGTCCACAATACCTCACTCCTGTTTCCGGACAACAGTTGAGACGGCATAACCTGCCTATATTTATGTGTTATAGGTTCATTCAAGCTTGAAATTTTAAAAAGGTTTTTATTGTTATATTGAATTTTTGACCCTTTTTGTGCTGTCACACAAATAAGTAGTTATCCTTTTCTTTGTCATTGCAGCTGTCGATATTGCTGCACATAGTCGCGGACCACTCCGTCATCATTTGACTACATATGGAGTGCCTGACGCAGGTATCACGTTTATTTTTGTAGTTGGTGCAAATCCGGCTTACCACTTTGAGGTATTCTACTCTTGATTAACCTTTGAGGCAGTGAATGGAGATGATAACTTGTTCCATTCATACACTCCCATTGCAATACCTGTTTTATATTGGCCACAAACGACACTCGAAGTTCCAATTTTGGCAAGGCAACACCGTATTTGCTTCAATGGCGCCCTCCCGCCCACAGTGACTCTGGTCAGTTTTTTGTCCCTTTGTCGATCCCTGGTGCCACTTGGCCAGTTTTGGCCAGGTACACACCTCATCCACATTATCTAGATGCCCTGTAGAAGAATTGCTTGTTTTACATACCTCTTTAATTGAGGTACATCGGACTCTAGTTCAATATGTTTCCCGCAATCTCCAGGTGGGAGCACCTGGGGTTGCTGCGCAACCAGCCGGACCGGTCGGGATTTCGATTAATCCCATCATGGTTAATTTGGTTATGGGCAAGTGACCCTAGAATAAGGATGATTTACCTTAGTGGCTTGTTGAGAAATTTGACCAGCTGGAAGCAGTATTTCCTAATACCATGCCTTTGGAAAAACACAGGATCCATACAATTAGTTTGCAGAAAGACTTAATACAAGAGGTAACCGATTGTGAGAATTGGGGTAAAGTATTCGCAGCAGTGTATGCAAAGTGTTTCGGCACACCTTCTATGACTGTGCTGCCCTCCATGAGTGTTCAAGATGAGCGTAGCCCGGAGGCGGCAGTTGAGTTGGGAATGAGGCTTGTTAGAGTGTTTGACGTAGTTGCTGATCTCATACTTGCGAATGTTAAGGGAGAAGCGGTTAACTTTCAAGTGTCTAATGCTTTGCGCCTTGTCCCAGAGGACGGGAAACCCTGAGAGTTACTGAAAATTATTGCTGACGCTTATAAGACCATTGGATGCAATAGTTTGGGTTTTAAGCCTTTTGCTAAAACACCGGTACAACAGAAAATTCAGACGGCATAGTCTAATAAAGACGACTGTCCTATTTTTCCTAAAATGAATTGGAAAAATAAAAAACAGGAGAGGCAACAACAGAAACAAAGGTCGCGTGCTGCGCCACCGGTACCCGAGTCTTCTGAGTGCACTTATGATTTGCGTGACTGCGCAAGAATTAGGTCTCCTGGCAGGTTTCAGGTCCCTGATCAGCATTCTCCTCGTTCTTCACAGGAAACATCAGGCTCACAAGCTGGAGAAGGAGATCTCCAGGATCACGGCAGAGGTCGAGGTGTCCCCCAAGGACGCGAGCAACCTCGTTAAACTGATGGTAAAGGAAAGCAGGACGATTTTGCTCGTCAGCGCCCTCCATTTCAGAAAAAGAAAGTTGCTGCTTTAACAGCAACATATGCCACAGACGGTGAGAACCCAACTTCGGAACCTAACATGGGCAATAACCCTGCTAGACAGCTCAGCGGAGGTTACAATAGTGCGGCAAGCACTGCGTCCATTTCTGAAGGTGACAGCAACTGACACTTTCATCACAGTTGAAACTGCTGACACCCGAGTGGCTCCCCCCTGACAGAATATATGACATAGTATTTCTAATTAAAGGTGATATGCATCGTGTTGTTAAAGGGATTTTTTGGAAAATCCGACTTCCTCTTTTGACATCTTGCTAGCTGAGGCAGATTGGCCCCCTCCTTTTGTTTTAGCCGCTCCGAAGGGGAGAATGTAATCCTCCCTAGTTTTTTACACACAGTACCCAAAGAGCAAGCAATGGCTTTTGCGAAAGAGTGGGCTCTAGTGCTTGCACCGGCTTTGTACCGTACTCAGGTTGCTTGGGATAAACATTCGCACCCCACATGAGATACCATTGCAGTCTATGCCACAGCCACAATACCAATATCCCCTCCGGCAAGAGGCAAAAGCACCCGTTTCTGAAATTGTAGATCAATTAGAGTATCAAGGAGTGATTGAGACATGTTGTCACCAATGAATAACCCTCTTTTTACAGTAACCAAACCCAATGGGTCGTACCGCCTAGTTTTGGATTATCAACATTTGAACTCTCATTGTCAAACTTGTGCGGTTCAGAATACCCATAGTTCTGCCCTCGTGGATAGTCTTGTAAGACAAAGATTTAAAACCACACTTGACATTTCCAATGGCTTTTTTAGTCATAATCTGTCCTCTATAAGTAGTCAATGGACAGCTTTTACATCCGGCGGATAACAAAAACAATTTAAAAGGTTAGCCATGGGCTACAAAAACAGCCCTGACGTTTTTGCTGTGTGTGTTGTCTCCCTGTTAGATGACATAGACCCTGATGCGTACTCGTACGTTGATGATATTTATCTCACAGACGTCGAATTATGGCTGCATCTTTGTCACTTAGACCGCATCATAGATTTGTTTGCGGACTACGGTTACAAATGTAACTTTGCAAAATCACATATTGCAGAGTACACAGTGTTGTTCCTGTGCTATGAGCTCTCAACAATAAAGGTAGAGGCTTGGCGCCTCACTTCTTGGAGAAATGCGCACATTTGCGCTCTCCTACAACTCTGAAAAAATTGCAATCTTTGCTGGGATTTTTAAACTTTGGTCGAACTTACATTCCCAAATATGCCCAGCGTATCAAGCCGCTATATGCCTTGATACAACCAAACTTTTCAAAAGCCTACTGGCTTCCGGAACATTCAGCTATACTTCAATCTTTGCAGTCTGGTTTTCTTGAATCTAAATACTTGTTGACACGCGACAACCACATGAACCTGGTAATACGAATTGTGCCAGGCGCAGTGGGTTTTACCTACTTTGACATTTAATGAAGGGGACACAGTATTAATTGCTTACAAGTCACATTTGTACACTTCGACTGAAATATGCTTTTCAACTGTTGAAAAAGTCTTGACAGCGGTCTAGATGGCGATCCTGAAGGAACGAGCACTGGCGTAGGGAAAACACATGTTGGTTGTAACACCATCACTACTGAAGCTGTGACGAAAGCCAGTGTACTAAATTCAAAAGCTTTACATCCTTGTTGGATTCAATGGGCTACTTTGTTGACATCTCCTGATGTCGCATTTATCTTTGACTTTTCAATACAAACACAGGAGTTCTTACAGTATGAATTTGTTCATCCTGCTCCTCTGTCAATGCGTCCTCGTGAGTAGTACCATTGTATCATTTACACAGATGGTTCAGCTCAACCGGCGGCGGAATCTAAACATTCTTATTCAGCAGCATGCGCTATATTGGCTGGTACCATGGTGAATGGTGAGTTAGAGTCCAGTGTCGTGCACACGCAGGCACTAGAGGACTGTACCGCCCAGTTAGGGGAGCTGCGTGCTCTAGTGCTAGCACTGGAGTTTGCTGACTCTTACTACTGTGTTCGGTCTTTTAATGACAACTTATTCTTTTGGCCTCAAAATGACTATCGTGATTCCAAAGGCAGCACAATTAAGCATAAAATGCTTTGGGTTCGAGTCGCAGATCTTAAAGAACATCTGCCTCTCACGCAAGTAATTCATACTCTTGGCCACCAGCACGTAGGAGTACATGCAGTTGGCAATAGTTTAGCTGCTGAAGCAGCTAAAACAGAAGTAGCCACATATTCAGTTGCAGTAGTTACAAGGTCCAGGAGTGAGATTGATGATGACATCTTGGCAGCGATAGCTGCAACAGAGACGGGAGATAAATACCCATAGGGCTTCCCTTCTAAAAACTTTTATCATTTAAGTTCTGATGAAGATCCCTATGTGAGAATAAATGACGTTGGTGACAGGTTGATTACCGAAGCGGACCACAGACTTTCATTGATAACAGACGCACACAAAGGCATGGCCTCTGCGCAGGCAGGCGTTTGCGTGACTGTTTCTATCTTAAAGCAGTGTTACTGGTGGTGTGGGTTGTATAAACAAACCCGTGATTATGTGCTTTTCATGCGACATTTGTCAGCAGATTAAACCTTCTACTGCTGCACACCCACACAAACACAGCTGTATATTTCTAATAAACCATTCGCAAGTGTATATTCAGATCACTGCGTTCCATTTTCATTAGATACTACATACAAGTTTATCTTAGTTGCAATTGATTCATGCACACATTTTCTTTGAGTCTGGCCACAACACAGTGCTGACGCACGAACTGTCATCAGGGATTTGCGTGTCTTTGTGGGGATTTTTGCATGTGGCACCTTCCATTCTGATCAGGGTCCCGTGTTCGCCTCTGAGGCGTACAAGGATGCCATGAGGTCTCTGGGGGTGCAAGTCAAATTTACGTCTCCATACAGGCCTGAGAATAAACTAAGTTATGGAGTGAATGAACCGTGACTTGAAGCAATCCTTGACAGCTAGAGTTATAGGTACTAGAAGTGTTAGATTTGGGTGTCTCTAGCTGCCACAGGTAGGTACTGGTGACAAATCGGGACCCTCTCCTCTAGTCAGGATAAGGGGATTACACCCCTAAAATAACCCCTGCTCACTCCCATGGGAGCTTGGCACGAGCAGAAGGGCTTTACTTCAGAGGCGTTGTAAGTTAAGCAGTTGTGACCACATACAGTAACCCAGTGACAACACTACAAATGGACACCACACAGGTTTTATATAAAAAAATAAGTAGACTTAAAATAGAGTTACCACAAGACCATAAACGAAAAAAATGCACACTATGATTACTTTAAGATGGTAGATTTAAGCTTAGTTCAGTTCAGTTCTTAGATGCGACACTCTGCGTCAATGTACCTTAAGTTGCGTTGCGCTTCCACGACAAGCAATATCGCAGCGATGGGAAATGCGGCAAAGTTCAGATACAAAGAAATAAAGACGGGAAGATCTTCCAGATGCGGCACACTTCTCGGGGATGCGAAAAGTTCTCGGTTCGATGCGTTGCCTGCAGCGGCGACACCCTTACGATGTGACGGCAGCAGCTCCAGTGGCGACACTCTTCTCACATGATGCGTGATGCTTCCCCTCGATGCGACAACTACAGCGGCGACATCCAAGATGCGACGGCAGCAGCTCCGACGGCGACTTGCTTCTCGGGGATGCGAGGTGCTCTTGGTCGATGCGGTGCAGTGCGACAGTTCCAACGGCGACACCCTCCTTCGGAGTTGCGACGGCAGGTACAGCAACGGCGACACACTCCGACCTCGTTGCGAGATTCTTCTCCTGATGTGGTGTAGTGCGACAACTACAGCGGCAACACCCTCCTTCGGAGTTGCGACGGCAGGCACAGGAACGGCGACACGCTTCGTCTCGTTGAGTCACGCTTCCAGCTCCTTGCGGCACGCAGATCTTCAGAAGGCCCAAAACAGCAGCAGGCACTTCCAAAAGAGCTATGGGGAGCTGGGGGTGAAGTCTGTTGTCCCTGAGACTTCAGCAGGAGGCAAGCACTTTTCCAAGCCCTTGGAGATCCTTTACAAGTTGAAAGCAAAGTACACAAAGTTCCTTTCTCCTCCCTTTGGCAGTAAGGCAACCACTGCAGGCCAATCCCCCAAGCAGCACTTCAGCTTGGGAATAGTCTCTCCTCAGTTTCTTCAGGTTACTCTCCTCAGTAAAGGTTTCTTCTTGTAGTCCAAAGTGATCTAATTTTATGGGATCAGGGTCCCAATATTTATACCCCAAATCCTTTGTTCTCTGAAGAGAGAGGGGCCTTTGCCCAGTCCAAACCAGTTCTGAAGCACTCCGTTTACCAGACTTCTCCTTTCCTTTCACAGTGCAGGGCATGCACATCAGACGCCCCACGGGAGGTGGAGCCAGCATTGTGGAAGGCAAGTACAGTCCTGGAGCACTTTGTTTACAGGACCCTTTCTCTTCTTTCAGTGTGCAGGGCAGAGACATCAGCCGCTCCCCAGGGGGTCGAGCCAGCATTGTGGAAGGCAGGCACAGCCCTATTCAAGGTTCAGGTGCAACTCCTCCCTCCCACCTAGATGCAGATCTCTCTATTCACCACCGGGCGACTCAGCCTGTCTCCTGGAATTCCCCAGCCCTGTCACTCACAAAATCAGACATAGGAATACACAACCTAGCAGAGGCAGGTTTGAATGGTTAGACAAGCAAATACCTACTTTCTAAAAGTGGTATTTGTAAACACAGAATATTAAAACCAACTTCACTAAAAGATATATTTTATTATTCGGAGTTCAGGCATACTAAACTCAAATTTCTACCATGTTCTCTGAGACAGTTAGGATTATAAAATGTAATAACTCTAAAAGCCCATTCTGGCCTATGGAGAACAGGTAGCCTTGCAATAGTGAAAAACGAAAATAGCTGTAATTCACTATTAGGACATGCCACACACATCAGAGCTTGTCCTACCTTATACTTACAATGCACCCTGCCCTTGGGTCTACCATAGGGGTGACTGATATGAAGAAAAAGGAAGGTTTAGGGACTGGCAAGTGGGTGCACCTCCCCAGTCAGCATGACAGTACCAGACTGCATGCAGGCTCTGCAATGGCAGACCTTAGACACATTTTACAGGGCTGCTTCTGTGGATGGCACAGGCCCACTAGCAGCATTTGGATTTACACGCCCTAGGCACACTCAGTGCACTAGACTAGGGTCTGACAAGTAAACCAACTAGCTAAACATTGAACCACTGATTAATACATCAATTTAAAATAGGGAGTACTTGCACTGTGGCACGGATAGCATTGGCACAGTGCCCAAAGCATCTAACACCAGCAAAAATACAGGAAGCAACAGCAAAAAATGGAAGGGAGACCCACGCCAATGGTACCAGGTCTAACAGGCAGGAACTGGTTTGCGCATTTGTATAGCATACAACGTGCACTTAATAATCTCCCTAGAAGATCTCTGGGTGGGCGGACCCCATAAGAAATGCTCTTTGGCATGAAAATGTATGTTCCAGACCTTGATGGTCTAGACATGGCGGCTACAGCATCATTTCTTGATGTAAATAATCATGCTGCTGTTACAGAAACTACAAGAGACACGTGACAGTCTTGCAAAGGAACATTTGCCCTCTGCCACTGAAGCTGCACAACAGGTTCTGGTAGCAGGCTGGCTACACAAAGTCGGAGACCTGGTCCGTAAGAAGGTGGAGAACCAGAAAGAGTTTGGCCCCTCTTATCATGCACTGGTTCCAGGGCTTGGCGTGAAGAGAACTCATACAGTCATTTTACCACCACTTCCTGGTCACAAGGATAACAGATACGTCTCAGTGGACAATGTCAAACTCCAATGACTGGCCGATTCTTCATAGCCTGACTCCTGCTGTTTCCTGTCCAGCAATAGTAAGGAATACAGTCTCGGACACGACGAACAACATCAGGCCTGGCACTGCCATAGAGATGACCTCTGTTGCTAATCCGTTGTCAAATCCTCCGGCTTGCAGTCTACATGAAGACACTGAATATGCGTATCCCACTACAGAGTTATTGCCTGGTTTACAAGCAAACGGTGTTGACCAGTCATGTTTTTCTTTTGACAATGACTCCACAACATCAAGTCCCCATTCAAAATTCCCTTTTTTATCACCTGGTTTAAACAGAATTATTTGGTTCCACCTTGGACATACATCTGGTTGGTGCTCATCGACATTTTTTTGTTCATGTCAATTAGATTTGTGACTAAAAGTGATTGATGGAACTTTGGTACCACACTCTTCTTCTCACATAATGAAAAGAGACCAGACTTTTGTAAACATCTCTGCCTGGCCAGTTGTGGATGGGATAGTGATGCAGTAAAGTTCCAGATTTTTGGCCCCACTGAGGTGGTTAATGTCCCAAATGTACTTCGTGTTTCTATATGGGATGTTGTGAAACAAAACATACGTTCTGATGATTGGGACATACAAGTCGTTCAGTCTTTATTTTCTGATTTAAAGTATTATGCTGCATTTGATGCTGAAGATTTGTATTTGAATTCTGTAAATTATGCTGATTTATTTTGCTACCAGCATTATGGCCATCATTACCTGCATAAAGCTAATCCATTTGAAATGTGGTTAATTACACACAATTAGAACATTGACCAGCTCCCATTGAAGGCAGTTCAAAAACACTTTTGAAAAAATGTGCATACTTCACTGATTTTAATAAATCCAATCCAAATTCATTTTATTTTAAAAAGAATGCTACATCCAATTCTAAAGTCAGGCTCACCCACACAAAGTTACTGTATTCCAAATCCTTTATTGATCAATTAGCTAAAGGTGGTTATGAGCTATGGAAAGATACAGTTGATCTTAAATCTGTTTGGGGTTCTAGATCCTGGCAGGTACAGGACACGGAGGCATTACATCGCGTATGCCTTATCCCGAAACCAAATCATGTTTTTAATTAGATCAATTTATCAAACAACCTGCTTTGGATTCGCCTCTTCAAAACAAATAATTGCCCCTAAAATTCCTGATCTGTATGCTAACGAGACCTGGAACAATCATACAGATATGACCCATGATGAATTGCAATCACTAATTGCAAATGCTTCATTTAATGTCTCTAGCCTGGACCCCCTCGGTTGGTTGGTTTGGCAAACAAGTTCTGAATCTAGCCAACACCGTTTTCTAGGCAAGGCCCCTGGATACATACAGGATAGTTAACAATCAGAGGGGGGAGAGAGAGAAATCAGAATGGATTCATTCTCCCTGGGCATATTTAAATAAACTGTTAGAATCCATTCCTTGAGATTAAGGGTGTCTCCTCCACAGTGGGGAACACCTTTATGTTTTTAGGTCCCCTCACACACCAACAGGCCCCTTGGTGTCATGCTTCATCATCGGGGTCATCGTACCCCTCTACGGGGTACGGCGTGCTGCGACCTACGGAGACGTGGGAGCACTTGTTAGACTATATGTTGTGTTGGTGAGGGGGTATTTTGAATACATGTGAGTGTATTGTGGGGTTTGGGAAATAGTGATAGTTAAAAAGAACCTGGCTCGTGGGGTGACTAAAAATTATTTAATAAGCCCCCGGGCTGATGCTGTTAAAAATGAGGGTGGGAGGTTACTACATGAATGTAAGTTAAACCAAGACCTGATTATGCCTTTCTTTCTCAAACAGGTGCTAGTTAGCACACCAGATACTGACGTTTTGGCTCATGAGGTTTATCTACAACTCCAAAACAGTATGTTGTAAATATGTAATGGCATGAAATTGACATTTTTCCTCCTCACTTTACAGGGATATAACACAAACTTTGTCCTTTCCCTCTTTACCAACAATAGTGTTACGACCAGGAAATGATTTGAAAACATCTGATCAAACATTTCCTCATTAAGTGTGTGTGCTCTATGTTGTGTGTCAGTGAGTCTAGTGTGTTTTTTGTTAAATATTTTTATCCCACTATAAGCACTGGAATACAGCTATAGTATGTCACCTGTAACCACTGGACATTTTACCTATGGATATGGAGAGAGAGACCACCAGAAAAAAAAAATTGTCTTCTTTCCTTTACAGGTTGATCAATAGACAACGTCTTTTTTTGCTAGGTACATTACTTTTACCTGCACTGTAATTTTTCCTCACTTTTATTAGAAAATTCTGGTATTAGTTAGAGAAACGTGAGTAAGGTGGGGATTTGTGCACCCCGTCCTGAAGAAGGTGCTTCTGGCACCGAAACATGTCGACGCACACAAAAAGGAGGTAAAGCACATTGTCAGCGTAGTAACCTCCCACCCTCATTTTTAACAGCACCAGCCCGGGGGCTTATTAAATAATTTTTAGTCACCCCACGAGCCAGGTTCTTTTTAACTATCACTATTTCCCAAACCCCACAATACACTCACATTTATTCAAAATACCCCCTCACCAACACCACACATAGTCTAACAAGTGCTCCTACGTCTCCGTAGGTCGCAGCACGCCGTACCCCGTAGAGGGGTACGATGACCCCGATGATGAAGCATGACACCAAGGGGCCTGTTGGTGTGTGAGGGGACCTAAAAACATAAAGGTGTTCCCCACTGTGGAGGAGACACCCTACATACAGGATAGACCTGATCCACGTTTTTCTAGTTCCCATTTGGTTACAACCTATTCAGTAGGAAAAATATGTCAAAATTGGTTAAAACACTCCACCCTGGCGCCAGTAAAACACCATTTGTCTTTATTATAAGAAGACATAGATTTGACAGATTTTATAAAAGGGCCCACAGGTCCTAGATCAAAGAGATTTCTTTATGCAGTCTACAATGAGAACTGGAAGCTGTCCCAAATTGAAGCTGCTTCGCATCTAAGGGCAACAGACCAAGCTAATTTAGAAAAAGTGCTTGCTGTAGTTAACACTCTTTCCTCCGCATTTACACATCAGACAATATTGTTTCATCTGTTGTGGATATTGTTCATGATGAAGTTTCTGTTTTGTACCATAGTCAAAATCAATTGCGTTTAATCATGCAGTTTGCTTGGACTTTGCAAACACTCAAGATGGGTAAGGTTCCTTGGCATTATATGAAAACGTCATTATTTTTGCCTTTTAACTTGACAGATAGGCAACAGTTTATGTTCATGAAGGATGCAACATACACTCTGTTACACATTGAAAAGTTAGACCCTTTGTAATTTTCAGCGGCTGAAACTGATTCAGCAGTATGGCTCATCCATGGGGTAATAACTCTGGCATTTTCCTTGTTTAAATTTAGTTAATGCATGAAACATTATCCCTGGGCCGATATGAACCTCTAGGTGGTGCATTCCTTCACGAGGTGTGATCATTGCCATTCACATACAGGTGCCTACGGAATGATAAAGAGGAGAATTTAACTGGGGAATTGTGTGATTCCTCACCTGATCATTCTCTTCTGTGTAAGAATATCCAGTTGCATGGCGCTTGTAACTTCCCAAATTTAGCATGTGTTATAAAGGGTAATCCTGTACCAGCTATCACTCCTACATTCACCCTGCTTGCAAATAGTATTTATTCGCTTCTAAATATTGAAGATTGCTGCGGCATGCTGGCTGGCATCCCTTACATTGTAACGGTCTCACAACGTGTGGTTTGCCGTAAATATGTACTTTTTCCACCCCCACACGAGAGACTCAACTTCTCGATTTGGCCTTCCATTCCAACCTTGAAGGCAGAGTTCAATAAATTGAGCAGAATAAGAGCCCTATTGTCCCAAAAAGAAGTTGCACTCACTTCTTCCTGTGAAACATTCATCCTTCATGTGGCCAACACCCTCACAGAGGTGCAGGCGCTTCTTGACACTGACCACCCACTTCATTTTGGTGCCTTGATCCATACCATGTTCAATGCCTCTACTACTACAGGCTTCACCCATTTTTTTTAACTTGTGGGCTCTGGCCTTGTGACTTCATTCCAAACTATATTTGGTGTGATACCGGCATTTTTTTATTCTATTGTTTCCAGTACCTTCAGCCGCTTTCCACTAATACTTGCCTTGGCTGCTGGGGTGCTGCAGGTGATTTGCCAGCATCGAAATGGCTGCTCTCTCGGTGGCTCCGAACAGCCAAGACCGGCTGCTGCAGCTCCGTAGTCATATGCTTGAATGCTACGGTACTCTGCCCCTGGCCACTCTAAGCATGGCTTATGGATTCTCTTTTCGATTCGCATACTTCTCTTGCATGCAACCTGTCTTCCACTGCCCGGAATGCTCCTTTGAATGGGAACTGGATCTTTGTCTCTCCAACACAGTGTCTCCTGCCCTGGATTACGAACTGCTAATGAGTCCTCTTGTGGCACATGAGCTGGAATGTTGGGATTATGGCCTGCGCAGCTGCGCTTGGAGTTTTGGCACAATGGGATGTCTGTGCAGCTGCACATGATTTCCTACAAAGAAGTTTTCTTGAAGAACACGCAGGTTGTCCTCTGATGGTGCTAGAGGCTCCCATTGTCGATGAACATGTATGTTCATTCTCTTTGCTGGATTGGATGGCAACTTTTTTTTCTGACAATAACAATGACTTCCTCCTGGAGGCCATTGCAACCTATTGCTCATACACACTGATGGATTGACTTGGCTGACTTCCATCATCGGTCGAGAACTTTTACTGAATTTTTTGGGGGGGGCTTTTTGCCCACTTTTTTCACTCCCTTCCAATCTACCCATTTGACGTGGATGACCTTCATTCTTGCTCACTCTGACTTGAACTCTGTGTTCTATTGAGTTCATTGTCCGTTGGCCCGATCAAGGGGAGGGTGCAGTGAGAATATGGTGTTAACTGCAGACATTGCTAAGTTAGCATAAGTGAAATATATGCTAAGACACCATTTTGCCGCTTTTGTACACGACACTACATGGCTCTGTTCTCATAAATACTCTGCTTGCGCTTCTTCACATGTGAACTGTCTGTTTTTCACATATCTAGGCGTACACTGTGCTCTGTGTCTGCACAGCGTGTCTAAGGTCGAATAACAATGTATGCTGTTGATTCACGTTGGTCAGTCCCACGCAAAAAGACATAACAGGAGGCACAGCTGCCCAACTGAAACTCAGTGCTTTTTAATATGGCATTACATGCCTTAGAAAGCACTTGGGGAAAACCTTTCCAACTAAGAAGAGCTGTGATTGTCCTGCGATGGGATTCACTGCATCTGATCTTGGAGGTATGGGGTCCCCCTGACAAAGCCTAGAGGTCTTCTATAATTATAATAAACTAGCTCCCAGCACGGGGAGGGTGGTAGAGGCGCTATAGTCCTGCTTCCACTGTTATTACAATATGATTTCCCCTTTTGTGCTTTATGGAATTGTAACAATGCTGATTGCATTATTCGTATGCATTTTTTTGCTAGTGTTGGCACCTGTACTTCCTATTAGAGCATGTTAGTTCAAATAAAAATGTTAAACTATACTGTGTCTCTGATTACTCACGTTGTGGACTAATATGAGTTTTCAAATGAAAGAGTGTTCTTAATTCTCACTACTCCTAAGAGTTTACTAAGTTGCATGTTCTAGGTTGTCTAATCATTGGTAGCTTTGCTGTAGTACGGAGAACAAATGAGACACTATTGCTAGTCAGATTAGGGTTCTAGGCACTGAGGTGGGTTTTTGGTACACCATAATACACTGAGGTCCTGGTTCCCTGCGCATAGTTCTGTGCATGAGCAGAATCCCTGCAACACTATAAGTGGCTGTGTGAGTATCCGAGTGGGTCTGTGAGTGAGTGTGTGTCTGTTAGTGGGACTGTGAGTGAGTGTATGAGTGTCTGAGTGGGTCTGTAGGTAGGTGTATGTGTCTACATAGATTAGTGAGTGTGTGAGTGGGTCTCTGAGTGGGTGTGTGAGTGTCTTTGTGGGTCTGAAAATGGGTGTATGTGTGTGTGTGAGTGTCCGAGAGGGTCTGTGTGTGGATGTGTGAGCCTGTGAGTAGATCTTTGAGTATGTGAGTATGTGTGTGAGCATCCAAGTGGGTCTGTGAATGGTTGTGTGAGTCTGAGTGGATCTGTAAGTAGGTGTGTGTGTCCAAGTAGATCAGTAAGTGGGTGTGAGTGTGTGAATGGGTCTCTGTTCCAGCCCCACTCACCTAAAACACAGGTACTACAGGAACGAAGAGTGTCCCATTCACCCATCCTGTGCCTTGACCCTCCATGCCCACATAAACAAAGCACGAGCAGACAATGCACTGGGGGGAAGGCAGGAATGAAAAGAAAACAAGGATGGCCGTAGTATCTCAAACTGCCTTCCACAGGACTGCAGCCGATCTGCAGGCACATCAGACAAACACCACAAGGAGCACTCTAGAGAAAGAGAAAAAACAATCTTCAATAAGGATAGTCCCCAAAGAGTAAGCAACATAAAACCCCAGACAGGAATAACATAGAAGCTCCGTGCTCACCCCCTCATGTATTAAGGGCAGGCTTTCATCTAATACTGGTGAAACGTTCTCCTTACTCGTGTATGGAGGCAGATATACAATAAAGTCCCAACAATGTGTAGGTGAATGCCAAAGTAATCGGCGTGGCTTGCCTAGGGATGATGGAGGACGAATGAGCAAAGAGCTACGCATCAGCTGCCCAATTATCCTGTTGCCCAAGCTAATAGGGACCATATCCATACACCTTGCTGCTGCAGCAACACCTGGGGGAGCGGTAGGGTACCACAGAGATGATTGCGGCGATCCCTGGTGCCGTGATTCGAGAGCGGTGCTTCCCGGTGTGGCCTTTGAGGGGAGGAGCCTGCCTTCCCGGACGACTGAGGCGGCCCGGCCGCTACGCGATGCCTCGGCTCGGAGCTGCGTGCAGGACGCAGACTGTGCATCTTAATGACCCCCACAGACTTCCACCGAGCACCCTGTGGAGGCGCACTGCCGGGCAGAGATCGGAGGTACTGGAGCGAGGTGACGGCACGGTGTGCTCCAGAGGAGGAGATAGGCGCGCTGAAGCCTGTGCTGCCCGGAGGTGAGGCTTGAGCGGATGTAGGCCCCGTTCGGAGAAGCTGGACGTCTGCTTCTGATGTAGCAGTGGCCCTACGATTGAGGAAAATGGCAATTGAGGGGCACGATCTTGGTTTCTCTGGAGAGCGGTGCGTATTTGGGAACTGGCTGAAAGTGCGCAACGCTTCCTGGCCGCCATCTTTGGGTCGGGCCTTGAGTCCTGGACTGGGCCTGCTTGTTTCCCTGGTGGGGGTGTAGGCCCTATAAGCAATCGACCAGACTTCAGCATCCTGACATCATGAGGGGCTGGAGAGAGGTGCCTACTGCTCTCTCCTCTGCAGCGTCTAACACTGCACAACGCCCTGATTTTGCCTGATTGCTTTGACATATGCCATAGAGGTGCACTGACTCTTCAGCTTAATACCTTTGCCTGTTGCACGGACTGTTGATTGGAGTAGCCACGTACTACATGCCTGGCAAATCTTGAGGGGGGCGCCTGACTTGTAAGAACCTATCCTGGGTGGGCCCCTAGTACTGGTTACCCCCCCGACTACCTTCACGTGGGGGGCAGCAACAAGAGGTGTTTTGGGGCACGTCTGCGAACACCTGCATAGGGATTGGAGCTTCCCCCACTGCGGTGTGCATTCCCATCATGGGCAAGCCCAGGAATAAACCCACCGGGGCTGCGCAGGACCCTGATGACAGCGAGCCCGAGCACTCGCAGCCAGGCATCGGTGACCCGATCCAGCAACGGTTTAAACAAATCCTTGACGCCATCACTGACACCAAGGCCACCCTTCACCACAATATAAGTACGGTGGCGGTAGGCCTGGGTCTCCTATGCGACGAACATAAGAAACTATTGGAAAGGGTCAGACATAATGAGAGCACTCTGGCAGAACTGTTACAGGCACAGAAAGCGACTGACCAACAGATGGGTGCCCTCACAGACATCAGTGCCCTGGAACGTAGGGCTGAGAATGCAGAAGGCTGCAATTGGTGGAACAATGTCTGAGTGGTTGGGTTACCGGAGGAAGCTGAAGGGAGTGATATGGTGTCCTGTCTAGAACACTGGTTCAAATCAGTAGTGGCCCCAAGGGGCTGACTTCCTTTTGTACTCTGGAACGAGCTTATAGAGTGCCTGCCAGACCCATGGCTCCAGGGAGGCCTCCAAGACCGATAGTGGCCTTCTTGCTTCATTTCTGGGACAGGGACATACTGCTACAGAGAGCAATGGCGGAGGGTCCCTTTCTGGTGGACAATAGTAGGGTCACTCTGTTTCCGGATTATACTCTGGAGGTTCAGACAAAGCGAGCTTCCTATCTGGAAGACAAGAAAGCATTGAGAGAAAAAGAGCTGCAGTACTCCCTAATGTTCCCGGCCCGGCTGCTCATTGTGCTCAACAACACCACTCGCTATTTCAATTCTCCCTCTGAAGCATGGGACTGGCTAGAGAGCTACAAAGGTGGGCTGACAAATGATGCGAACCGTGAGGGGAGGAGCTCGCAGAACAGAACTCCCGGAGCACATGGTCTATGGAGGTCAAGGAGGAGAGCCCGGGTGAAGCCCAGCACAACACAGGCTACGAAGGAGCGGGCCGTGGCATTACAAGCTGTGGTGCTGTGGTGTCCCTATCCCAGAGTCGGAGTCCGCCTCCAACAGACGATGACACAGATTCTGCTAAAGAATCAGTAGACAATGACTCGGACACGTCGAATGGTAGCAGTATGAAACTACCTGTGGTAACACCCAAAAGTGTAGATGATATTGTATGAGAAAGCTATTAGCTCTTGATAGATGTTTTCTATTTCACCTCATTATTGTCACATTATGTATAAGGTCCCTGAGCTAGCTTTGATTCTTTGCAGCTGGTGCCCTATGAGCTGGGTACACGTCCCTAGTCAGCTGCGTCCACTACTGCCTCTGAATTAGTCGGAGGTTTCACTTAGTTTTAGTTTATTAAGGTTTGGATGGGAGCTTGTTTATTTATAGTTACTGTCCTTGGGATGTGGAGTTGAGGTTTTGGGGATGATCTATGGGGGCCCGGGCGTGGCACTGCTAGAATTCTGTACGACTGTTGGGCGCATATTTCACCATGGAATCGCCGTTGGATTTAAAATGCATATCATGGAATGTCAGGGCCCTGCATACAATGGACCACCGCTATAAAATACATGCTTATTTGGTGCGCAGGGGGATTCAAATAGCCTTCCTCCAAGAAACACATATTACAAGCCAAGAGGGTATTGCTTTGCAGCGTAGATGGAGAGGCCAAGTTTTTCATACTGCTTACTGTGCTTTTGCGCACGGAGTATTAATAAGGGTTAGAGGGGGGTCCCTTTACAGCTTGTACAGCAGATCACAGACCCGGAGGGTAGTTATGTGATGGTGATGGGTAGGCTTAATGGTAGAGATGTTGCAATGGGCAGCATATATACGCCTAATATTGATCAAACTACCTTTTTCGCTCAACTCTCTGGGAAACTAGAGCCTTACTTGACCTGCGCTGTAATCATAGGCGGGTATTTTAATTCGGTCACTGATGTCCTACTATATAGATCTCATCCACCCCTCTCTACCGCCCCTACACATAAGATAGCTAGGGCTAGGAGGAACTGCCAGGCACACTGGGGACTGGTAGACACATGGAGGACACATCACCCGACTGAACAAGACTATTCCTTTTTCTCTGCACTTCACAAACTTCATGTTTGGATAGATGCTATACTTTGCTCCCCAAAACTAAACACTATGTTCACGCATAGCGAATATCTCACCAGGACACTTTCAGGTCATAATGCATTGCTGGTTAGGGTTAAGTGGTCTCAGGTGCGCCCAGAAATCCCAAATTGGCATTTAAACCCGGAGCTCTTGGAAGATTTGTTTTTTTGGGAGACAGTGGGAACTGGGGTGACTCAATATTTCCTAGAGAATGCAGGCACAGCATCTTTGATCGCTGTGAAATGGGATGCTTTTAAAGTGTTAGTGAGGGGTCTGTGCATTTCCAATGTGGTTGAGGTCTGGAAGACTCTACTCCAGGACATAGATACTGCAAAACAACGTTTACGAGACCAGGAACATACTCGACCTGGTCAACCTCAAAGACACAAGGAATTGCTGGAAGCAAGAGAGGCAGTAGCTGTGGAAGTCGAAAGACTGAGCTGTTTCAGCTATAAGAAGTATATAGCACGTGCTCATATCGAGCGTGTCAAATCTGGCACCCTGTTGGCTTGATTGGCCAACCCAGAGAGGCGGGGGTCGACTATATTAGAATTATATGGCCTGTAGGAGAGTAGGGTCTGCAATCCTATGATCACCCAGATTTTTTGCTTTTGTTTCACTGGTTTACGACTTTCTCTGGCTGTGGGCCTGCTGATCAGACCCACAGCCTGGCTGTTCTCTTTCTAAATTACGAGATGTACCCTAGGTGCATTTACCAATTGGTACTGGGCCACCTTATCAGACCCCGTAACGCAGGGCATAGGTGTACCCAGGGCCGCCAGGGGCTGAAGCATGTATTATGCCACCCCTGGCTGGCCTCCTAAATTTGACACAACTGGCTGCACGACAGCTGGGGCGAAGCCGTGTAACCACCCTTCGCTGTAGGTATAGTAGCTCTATATCTAACCATACAATGGACACCCGAGTTCCTATCAGTCACTCCTATGGCAGGCCTTGACAATCCTGAAGGCAGAGTGCGTGGGCTCGTGTGAGCTAGGTTCAGGCCCGAGCCGAGCCCGGTTGCAGCTTGCGGAATCAAGACCCAATAGCTGTTCCATGATAACGCGTACCATATCGGTAACTCCGGTGTCGCGTTATCAAGGCATGTCGAGTAAGGTGTCATACGAATCGGGGTGCTGCCCTCTCACCAATTCTGGCGATGAGGTTAGCATCCCACCCTTCTAGAGGGACACGACATGTACGTAACTGTGAACCCCGGTTAAAGTTAACTGAAGCCTCAGCTCCACAAAATGGAGGCTGCCACCACAGACACGAGTCTGACCTCCTGCTGCTGGGAGTCCTTCCAGCGAGGAGCACTTGGACAAAGGGTTTCCTGTCGAGGGCGCTGTTCGCACCGTCCCAGACAGGGTTTGTGTATTCTGGGTAGGTAGGGCTTTGGCGAGAAGGTGACTGCGAAGTGGCACCCCGGTGCTCACTACGCATCTGCCGGTTAGAACCAGTTCCAGGGGCGACAGCCCTGGCCTGGGGAAAGTCCGGCAGGGGAGAGGGGTGTAACTACCCCCCTTCCTGGTCCCACCCTTAGGGCAGGACCTAGTCATGTACCCACCCCTTTCTTTAGCATAAAGACCGGAGCGGGGACCCTTCCAAATTAGATCATCTTTGATTCAAGAACTACTTTCTACGAAAGGACATTCAAGACTCTTCTCAAGATTTCTCCCTTGTGACTAAGGAGTAGTCACCCTGCATCAGCGGGCACCAACTAAGAACTCTGCGGTTTGCTGTAAGTCCTTCCTCAAGGAATCCGACGGCCCAGCTCGACGAGAACCGGCTTCCCTGGCTCCTCTGACCTCTACCCACGTCATCAGCTCAGCTGTGATCTGTGGGTGCGACGAGACCTCGAGGGACCGGCCATCATCAGAACCTGCACGCTCTTAAAAACCAGCACGACCATCGAGGTAACTCTCTGGTGAGTGCTCTGGGGTCCGAGAAGCCCCGACCCTGAGCCGCTCCAGCACCGAAGTGCAGTCTCCCAGCATCTCCACGATCTGCGTGGGGCCCTTCTGCTCGCTGCTCAGCACGTTGTCTGGTCACTAGCCGCTGGCTTGTGTCCTTCTGTGACGACACCCGAAAATCCGTACTGCTGGTCTGGTTGCTCCAGACTGGCCCTTGCTTCCATCTTTGCGAGAAGCACCCCGGACCCTCCTGGTCCACTCAAGACGCCCTCTTAGGCCCACCACGTGGCCCTGAGAACTGCCAAGGCTTGTTGCCCCATCCTGGGCCCAGCGACGCCGACAGCATCATCCTTCGTGGGACAGCTCGCACCTCCACCGTGGTCGCCGACAACGCCTCCTGGTCCGTGAGACTGCAGAGCCTAGCGTCGCCCACTCACCTGGTCGAGGTGACGGCCAACCGGTGCCTTCCTGGTACCCTCCGACTACTGGCTAGTAGTACGAACTTGGTCCCCTCTGCTTTCAGGTTTCTTCAATCTCCGATCCAGGCTTGGATCTCTACGAACTATTCAGCACTGGTCGCCGGCCAGCAACTCCTTTTCTTCCGGCTCCTGGCTCGTCAGCGAAGACCCCGACGCCTGTAAGACTTGTGCAGCCGCAGCCCTCGTGGCTAGGTAACTCGGCATTTCGGTGCCTGCATAGCCTCCTTACTCTAGGGTCCCGAGTCCCTCGCTTCCGACTTGCCTTATCGGGTCCGCCCGAGACCTTAATCTTTCCGTGTCCTCGGACACTTGTTTCTAAATTGTGCACTTGAAGTATTTGCTAAAGAGATTTGGTTTGTGCTTAGTACCCTGTCCTCATAAAGAGTACAGGGCTGTTGTGATTCTTAATAAATATACTGTTTATTTTCATAACACTTGTGTGGTGTCCTTTCACTGGGTGTTCAAGGGGTACATGTGTGGTAAACAGCTGGCTTAACACGCCCTCTCGAGTCTTTAGCCTTAGACTGCTCGTATCCACGCTACTAGGATAGCTGGTCTATAGGTTGACTTACAACCAAACACCATAAGGGTCGTTGGAACGATACATAGCGGTCGCTAGAATAGCGAACGTTGCATATCGGGCCAACTTCTCACATGGCCCATCAGGAGAACTTGGCCGCACGCAACAGGGAATTAATGAGCAGTTCCACGCATATTACACAGAGCTTTACCAGGGCAAAGTTGTGTTGAATGAGGATGTCCTCGAGGAGTTTCTACCGGTGGCTGATCTCCCAGAGCTTGATGACTCGGAGGCTTAACAACTAGGCCAAGACATCACATTGGGAGAAGTGAGAGGTGTGATTAAACATATTGCACGTAAGAAGACCCCAGAGCAGATGGTTGCCGGTTGACTTCTATCTAACCTATATTGATCTGATATCACCCAAATTAGTGACCCTCTACAATGAGGCAAAGATGACGGGATATCTTCCTGTCACTACCTGTGAAGCGATAATAATCCCCTTATTGAAACCGGGGAAGTCGCCCTCAGATAGAACTGCGTACCGGCCACTGTCTAAGCTTCCTACTGACTATAAGATCCTGAGTCGGATACTGGCGGCCCGGTTGCTCCCCCATATGGCCCATTTGGTCCACGAAGACCAGGTTGGAATTCATCCCAAAGCGGAACACAGCTGTTAATATGAGACGGCTACTCTGCATTTTGGAAGCTAACACATACTCGAAGACACCCGCTGCCATTTTTTCGATGGACATAGAAAAGCTTTTGATAGTTTAGATGGCCGTACTTATTTCAGGTTATGCGCACATTTGCGCTGGGGGAGGACTTTGTGAGCTGGAGGGCATTGTTATATAGATTCTCTATGGCACGCGTAAAGACGGGGGATTTGATCTCGGACACGTGTGCGGTGAGCAGAGGGGCGCACCAGGGATGCCCACTATCCCCTCTGTTATTTGCTTTGGCTATTGAGCCCTTGGCGGCCCAATGCAGGACGGGACGTCGGTACAGGGGCCTCGCTGTACATGTGGTATTCAGTACATTGCGCTCTATGCAGATGATCTTCTCATGTTTTTAGCGGACACAGGAGCTGCCCTCCTCGGAGCGAGACGCTTGCTCCAAGACCTCGAACTGGTGGCCAGCCTGAAAGTGAAATGGGAGAAGTCGTGCATGTTATCCACTGGCCCTGCGAGGGAGGGTCCTCTGATTACTAATGGTGTGCACTGGAAATACAATTTTTTGACATACCTTGGGACCCGTATTTATCATACGCAGGCAGATCTAATAGAGTGCAATGTGGGTGGAGCTATCCAGGGGCTTCAGGGCAGCATGGAGTTCTGGGGAACGCTCCCTCTGTCTGTGGTGGGCTGAGTGGCCCTGCTTAAGATGGTGGCACTACCTAGGCTCCTGTATTATTTTAGGATCCTTCCCATCTGGTTCCCAGCGACGATTTTTAAGCGACTTCAAATGAAGATCACAGGTTTTCTGTGGCTCGCTGGCAGGAGACGAGTGGCCCTGAAGACCCTGTCGCGTCCGAGAGGGGAGTGTGGACTGGCAGTACCGGAATTCGAGTCTTATTATTTGGCGGCCCAATTGCAATGGCTTACCCAAGCGGTGGCTCTGGAATTCCGGGGAGTGGGTGAGAGGGAAGATGGATGGGTGCCCAAACGAATAGTGTCCTGCATTATCATACAAGAACCACTGTATCTCAAAACATTCCCCACTGAATTCAAAACATTTGGGTTGTGTTGGAACAGAAGCCAGAAGAGGGCGCAGATTGAGCGCCCCTATGCTCCCGAGATCCCCATCACCATGTGCATGATACTTCCACACAGGGATAATTGGTCAGCGCTCAGCCAGTGGAGGAACCTGGGCCTGACAGCATTAGGTGACATCTATGATGATAATGCCCTTTTACCGTTTGAGACTCTGAAGGATCGACATGATCTACTTCGCGGGGACTAGCTGCTCCATTCACCCTAATAGCGACCATTCAAAAGCACTGGGGGGAGGGTCTTTCTGAGCCACAGACTTCCATGGTTTGCCAATATGTAGTACTAGCCAACAGGGGTGGAAGCACACCGCTTCACCTCTCAGGCAAGGTTCGCCCCTTGCATTCTGGTAAATGCAGTCTCTTGTTGCTCGTTTTGCTGAAATGTTTTCAAGTGTTTCGCCAGAGTTGGCGCAGATGGTGCTGATCTCTAGACACATGTTTCTGGTTTGTTAACCCTCATCAGTAGAGAATTCAGGCTTACAATTTGGGGTTTGCTTAGTAGGCTGCCAAACATCATATAAGGTCAGGTACCTTTCACTAGCGCGCAGGTGCTTCTTCCACGAGCTTGTCAGCTCAATGACTCACGGGAGTGCTTTTAAATAGACAACAGGGGTGGGACCACACCGCTTCACCTCTCAGGCAAGGTTCGCCCCTTGCATTCTGGTAAATGCAGTCTCTTGTTGCTCGCTTTGCTGAAATGTTTTCAAGTGTTTCGCCAGAGTTGGCGCAGATGGTGCTGATCTCTAGACACCTGTTTCTGGTTTGTTAACCGTCATCAGTAGAAAATACAGGCTTACAATTTGGGGTTTGCTGAGTAGGCTGCCAAACATTATATCAGGTCAGGTACCGCTCACGGGCCCGCAGGTGCTTCTTCCGTGAGCTCGTCAGCTCCATGACTCACGGGAGTGCTTTTAAATAGACAACAGGGGTGGGAGCACACCGCTTCACCTCTCAGGCAAGGTTCGCCCCTTGCATTCTGGTAAATGCAGTCTCTTGTTGCTCGCTTTGCTGAAATGTTTTCAAGTGTTTCACCAGAGTTGGCGCAGATGGTGCTGATCTCTAGACACGTGTTTCTGGTTTATTAACCATCATCAGTAGAGAATACAGGCCTACAATTTAGGGTTTGCTGAGTAGGCTGCCAAACATCATGTCAGGTCAGGTACCTCTCACTGGCGCGCAGGTGCTTCTTCCACGAGCTCGTCAGCTCCATGACTCACGGGAGTGCTTTTAAATAGACAACAGGTGTGGGAGTACACCGCTTCACCTGTCAGGCAAGGTTCGCCCCTTGCATTCTGGTAAATGCAGTCTCTTGTTGCTCGCTTTGCTGAAATGTTTTCAAGTGTTTCGCCGAGTTGGCGCAGATGGTGCTGATTTCTAGACACGTGTTTCTGGTTTGTTAACCGTCATCAGTAGAGAATACAGGCTTACAATTTGGGGTTTCTGAGTAGGCTTGCAAACATCGTATCAGGTCAGGTACCTCTCACTGGCACGCAGGTGCTTCTTCCACGAGCTCGTCAGATCCATGACTCACGGGAGTGCTTTTAAATAGACAACAGGGGTGGGAGCACACCACTGCACCTCTCAGGCAAGGTTCGCCCCTTGCATTCTGGTAAATGCAGTCTCTTGTTGCTCGCTTTGCTGAAATGTTTTCAAGTGTTTCACCAGAGTTGGCGCAGATGGTGCTGATCTCTAGACATGTGTTTCTGGTTTATTAAGCATCATCAGTAGAGAATACAGGCCTACAATTTGGGGTTTCCTGAGTAGGCTGCCAAACATCATATCAGGTCAGGTACCTCTCACTGGCGCGCAGGTGCTTCTTCCACGAGCTCGTCAGCTCCATGACTCACGGGAGTGCTTTTAAATAGACAACAGGTGTGGGAGCACACCGCTTCACCTCTCAGGCAAGGTTCGCCCCTTGCATTCTGGTAAATGCAGTCTCTTGTTGCTCGCTTTGCTGAAATGTTTTCAAGTGTTTCGCCAGAGTTGGCGCAGATGGTGCTGATCTCTAGACACCTGTTTCTGGTTTGTTAACCGTCATCAGTAGAAAATACAGGCTTACAATTTGGGGTTTGCTGAGTAGGCTGCCAAACATTATATCAGGTCAGGTACCGCCCACGGGCCCGCAGGTGCTTCTTCCGTGAGCTCGTCAGCTCCATGACTCACGGGAGTGCTTTTAAATAGACAACAGGGGTGGGAGCACACCACTGCACCTCTCAGGCAAGGTTCGCCCCTTGCATTCTGGTAAATGCAGTCTCTTGTTGCTCGCTTCGCTGAAATGTTTTCAAGTGTTTCACCAGAGTTGGCGCAGATGGTGCTGATCTCTAGACACGTGTTTCTGGTTTATTAACCATCATCAGTAGAGAATACAGGCCTACAATTTGGGGTTTGCTGAGTAGGCTGCCAAACATCATGTCAGGTCAGGTACCTCTCACTGGCGCGCAGGTGCTTCTTCCACGAGATCGTCAGCTCCATGACTCACGGGAGTGCTTTTAAATAGACAACAGGTGTGGGAGTACACCGCTTCACCTCTCAGGCAAGGTTCGCCCCTTGCATTCTGGTAAATGCAGTCTCTTGTTGCTCGCTTTGCTGAAATGTTTTCAAGTGTTTCGCCGAGTTGGCGCAGATGGTGCTGATTTCTAGACACGTGTTTCTGGTTTGTTAACCGTCATCAGTAGAGAATACAGGCTTACAATTTGGGGTTTCTGAGTAGGCTTGCAAACATCGTATCAGGTCAGGTACCTCTCACTGGCACGCAGGTGCTTCTTCCACGAGCTCGTCAGATCCATGACTCACGGGAGTGCTTTTAAATAGACAACAGGGGTGGGAGCACACCACTGCACCTCTCAGGCAAGGTTCGCCCCTTGCATTCTGGTAAATGCAGTCTCTTGTTGCTCGCTTTGCTGAAATGTTTTCAAGTGTTTCACCAGAGTTGGCGCAGATGGTGCTGATCTCTAGACACGTGTTTCTGGTTTATTAAGCATTATCAGTAGAGAATACAGGCCTACAATTTGGGGTTTCCTGAGTAGGCTGCCAAACATCATATCAGGTCAGGTACCTCTCACTGGCGCGCAGGTGCTTCTTCCACGAGCTCGTCAGCTTCATGACTCACGGGAGTGCTTTTAAATAGACAACAGGTGTGGGAGCACACCGCTTCACCTCTCAGGCAAGGTTCGCCCCTTGCATTCTGGTAAATGCAGTCTCTTGTTGCTCGCTTTGCTGAAATGTTTTCAAGTGTTTCGCCAGAGTTGGCGCAGATGGTGCTGATTTCTAGACATGTGTTTCTGGTTTGTTAACCGTCATCAGTAGAGAATACAGGCTTACAATTTGGGGTTTCTGAGTAGGCTGACAAACATCGTATCAGGTCAGGTACCTCTCACTGGCACGCAGGTGCTTCTTCCACGAGCTTGTCAGCTCCATGACTCACTGGAGTGCTTTTAAATAGACAACAGGGGTGGGAGCACACCGCTTCACCTCTCAGGCAAGGTTCGCCCCTTGCATTCTGGTAAATGCAGTCTCTTGTTGCTCGCTTTGCTGAAATGTTTTCAAGTGTTTCACCAGAGTTGGCACAGCTGGTGCTGATCTCTAGACATGTGTTTCTGGTTTGTTAACAGTCATCAGTAGAGAATACAGGCTTACAATGTGGGGTTTCTCGAGCCGGTTGAGCTAACGAGCTCGTGGGGAGGCACTTGCGCGCCTTGAGAGGTACTGTGACCTGAGAATACTTTGGCAGCCTGCTCAGCAACCCCAAATATTTGATGCCTAATCTCTACTGACAATGGAAAATTATCCAGAAACACGAGTATAGAGATGGCCAGTACAACTTTGTAATTACTCGAGACAATCCTGCAAGCAGGCGCGCTTGGTGAACTGCATTGACCACAATGCTCAGGGGCGACCCGCTGGGAGGTGAAGCAGTGTGATCCCACATTGGTTTTCTGTTTAAAAGGCTCCCTCAAGCCGGTTGAGCTGACGAGCTCGTGGAGAGGCACCTGCGCGCCTTGAGAGGTACTGTGACCTGACAATACTTTAGCAGCCTGCTCACCAACCCCAACTATTTGATCCCTAATCTCTACTGACGACGGAAAATGATCCAGAAACACGTGTATAGAGATGGCCAGTAGAACTTTGTAATTACTCGAGACAATTCTGCAAGCACACGTGCTTGGTGAACTGAATTGACCACAATGCTCAAGGGCGACCCGCTGGGAGGGGAAGCAGTGTGATCCCACATTGGTTTCATGTAGTACTAGCTGCGGGTACCATCAAGGCAGTCACGTGTTTACATTGACAGATGACGCAAGAGAGGCGCACTCCACTGGGTGAGCTGAAGCAGAAATAGGAGGAGGACTTGGGCGGAGAGATCCCTGAGAAGGTGTGGGCTGAGTTGATTGAACGACCTTGGAAATGCACTAGAAATGCTTGTTTTCAGCTGGTTACATTTTTTATTTTGCATAGGGCGTACCTGACTCCAGCAAAAATTAACAAATATTTTAATGTGACCACAGCGCTCTGCCCAAGATGCAGCAAGGAAGGGGCAGATCTTCGCCACATGCTCTGGGATTGTCCCTAGCTGACAACTTACTGGGGAGAAGTGGTAGAGGTGGTATTTGATACCACTGAGAGGAATGTTGAACTAGCACCATGCCCCTGCTTACTCCACTGGTTTCCTCACACCTCCAAAAGATAACCAGAACGTTTTGGGATTTGGGCCTTCTGTTAGCCAAATGAGATATTACAGCACACTGGAAATCTAAGCGGGTCCAAGTTTCCAGAGGTGGAGGACTGTTTTTTTCAGATGGGCAGATTGCGAGGGTACTGCTAGGCTACAAGAGGCTAGTCGCGCCCATAGTGAAAAAGCCTTAGAAGCTGCAAGGGCTTGGGAAGCACTAATACTATTGTTGAAGATATCAGAGACGGACTCGGATGTGGGCTCCACCACTAGCGATCCGACTGATCAGAACTGATGACTGCTTGGTTAACACACGCATGGGAGTACGGGTGTCTCCTGTAGTCACTCATTGTTTTACTGTAGGCCTATACTGCCACCCAGTGTTATGTATGACTATTGTCCAGTGGAATGATGCGCTATGCCCAATTGCTGTTGTTATTAGCTTTATCTGCTGTATGTGCCACATCGAGGGGGGTTCTGTGGGTGAGGGGGTCACTTTTTGGTTGGTTATTTTTCAAATATGTTCTGCAGTCGTCACTATTGTAGGCCTTATCACATTTGAGCGGTTATTTCTGACCATCTGTCACACCGGAGCGAGTGGGCACCATCATGTGCTGATTAATTTAACTGATATTTCCAACTGCAGCCCATGACTATGTAACGTGCTAAAGGCTTTGGTCTTGTTTAAATGCCAAAATGATGACTGAGGAAGTTTATATTCTGAATATGTCAGAAGGGTTCGTTTTAAATTGAATAAATATATTTACAAGAAAAAGTGAATGTCAAAGTAATAAATAGAAAAAATAGGGAAAAATTTAAGTGTGCTGGAGATGCAGGGAAAAGCACGCTGCGCAAAAAAACCTGCCTCAACTCTCCTAAGCAGTGAATAACATTAGGAGGAAGTCCATACCGTATGTGACTCTCCAGTGCACTGGAATAATCACACAATTCACGGAGCACGAGGTTACCAAACACCTCGCAAAAACCCAACAGCATACTGCCAGTCCTAATCCCAGGACAAGATAAGGAACAGTTGTCGTCTTGCTCCATCTGGAAGAAATAGCTCGCTCAAGGCAAAAGGGAGTCCAGTCCACTCTTCGATGGTCCACGAAAACAAACAGCAGGGCGCCAGCAGGCTGCTAGCAGGGTGCCAGCAGAGCGCCAGCAGGGCCGGCAGCCAGAATCCTTCCAGGGCAAGGAACCGGAAGTGAATCCAAGCAGAGAGAAACAGGAAGACGACTCTTAAATACTCCCATTCACCGCTTTCTGAACCCACCACAGCTGCATTGTAAAAACAAAAGCAGAACTCAGCATGGACACAAAGGAGACAGAGGAAATACCCCCCCCTGACAATGTAGAGAAAAATAAAGAATCACTCACTCACCAAAAAGCAGGGAGGAATCATGCACACAGGAGAACGGTTGCGGAATTATGATCAGACCGTAAGAGTCTACATGAGTGGGTGTGTGAGTATATGAGTGTGTTTGAGTTTTTGAGTGGGTCTTGAGTGGCTGTGTGAGTGCCCGAGTGGGTCTGAGAGTTTAAGTGAGCATCTGAGTGAGTGTGTGAATGGGTTTATGTATAGGTGTGAATGTCTATGTGGGTGTGTCAGTTTGTGAATAGGTCTGTGAGTGGGTATTGTGACTGGTGAAAACACCAGTCCCCTTTCCATAGCAAGTGGCCACAACCAATGGAAACCAACTTACCTGTTTAACCCCTTCGCTGCTCATGACGAGCTGAGCTCATCATGCAGCACACTGGTTGTGTGCTTATGACGAGCTGAGCTCGTCATGAAATAATGTATTTCAAGGATCTCCAGCACAGGAGGGGAATTGCCTTAGCAGTCATGTGGTTAAAACACATACAGGACAGGTGGGGCTATCTTTAGCAAGCCAAGGAAGGCATCAAACGCCGAAATGCGTCCTTGCAATAAAGAAATCTTCAAAGGGGTTCCCGTGAGTGCAGTGTGTTTCTTGTGCAGAAACCGGAGCGTACATTTATGTGTGGATCCACTTCCACACTTACTGCACCCGTCTTCAAGAGTGCATATACTACCTAAGTGGACTTTGGAGCGTAGGTAGTTATAGTTAGGACCTAGTTTCCATAGGAAATCCGGAACATTCTATTGGGAATAACTTTGGCGCCGGTTGATGAATCTTTGCGTATTTCTCAAAGAAGATGGCCCGCTCCTTCCCTGAAAGTTTTGGGGGGATTCGTCAAGTGGGGGCTGAGAAAAAAGGGGGGTCCCAAAATGTGTTTTCCCCACGTTATTTTCCATAGGACGATTAGACACGGCTACAGCCCAAACGGATGAACGGAATTACACCAAATTTGACAGAGAGGTAGAGTTCAGTTCGCAGATTACCCTTTTGCTTATATGGTGTAAATCCCTCCAGTAGTTGCTGAGAAAATCAAAAGAAAATATATATATATATATCTATAAGAACTCACCGTACGCGCACAGGTCCGCGTACCGTGCATGCACCGTACGCGTACCGTACGCGTATGTACGCGTACGTGCGCGGACCTTCACGTGCGCGAGCTGCATGCTGATTGGCTGCCAATGTCTGTCAACACTCCAAAACAGAAATTGTTGGCAGCCATTGTGTGCCTCGGTAGACTGAGGCACAAGAAAGCAGAAAAACAAACGTGTAGAACTCAAAAAGGGGGCAGGGTAGAAGCACCCTGACACCCTAGGCATGCTCAGGGGGTCCCACAAGGACCCCCAAGGCCCAATTTTTTTTTTTTTAAACCCGGTATGTTTTTTTGAAAATTACCCCCCAGGGGGACCAAATCGCGGGGGCTGAGTGATAAAGAAGTGTGGGGGGTGCCCAATCCCCCCCACACTGCCCCGGGGACCGCCGCCCTCTGGGGCAAAGCAATGCAGCCCCCTGGCGCATACTGGAGGCTCCTGGTGGGCTAGTTCCTCCTCTGCAAACGCCCCATTGGCTGCATTGCAGAGAGGTTTAAAAAGGGGCCTCATTACACCTCTCCGCAATGCAGCCCCCTGGCACATACTGGAGGTTTCAGGTGGGCTAGTTGGCCCACAGGGACCCCCAGTATGCAAGGGGAATTAGTTCCCCCTGTGCAAACACGCCCGGGGGCTGTGTTGCAGAGAGGTGTAAAAAAGGGTGTAGCCTCATTACACCTCTCTGCAATGCAGTCCCCTGGCGCATACTGGAGGTTCCAGGTGGGCTAGTTGACCCCCAGGGACCCCCAGTATGCAAGGGGAATTAGTTCCCCCTCTGCAAACATGCCTGGGGCTGCATTGCAGAGAGGTGCAAAAAGGGTGTGGCCTCATTACACCTCTCTGCAATGCAGCCCACTTGCTTATACTAGAAGTTCCTAGTGGGCTAGTTGGCCCACAGGGACCCCCAGTATGCAAGGGGAATTAGTTACCCCTCAGCAAACGCGCCAGGGGGCTGCATTGCAGAGAGGTGTAAAAAAGGGTGTGGCCTCATTACACCCCTCTGATGTCATGAGTGATGTCACTAACCATGTCATGAGTGATGTAATATGTGACGTCATCAGCAGTGCATTGCAGGCACGCGAGTTATAGTTAGCTGAACTAACTATAACGGGGGAATTTCAAAGGTTTTGTATGAGTAAAATGACCAGCTAACTATAACTGGTGGGAAACCTATGGTTTTTTCAGTGAATTTCAAAGGCTTTTAAAATACTAATTCCTAACTATAACGTGTGTGAAACCTATGTTTTTTTCAGTGAATATATATATATATATATATATTTATATATACATTCACTGAAAAAAACATGGGTTTTAAAGACGTTATACTTGGGAATTAGCATTTAAAAAACCTTAGAAATTCACTAAAAAAAACACAGGTTTCAGGGATGTTATAGTTAGTTGATCATTTGACTCATATAAAAACCAGAGAAATTCGCCTGTTATAGTTAGTTGAGCTAACTATAACTTGCGCGCCCACAATGCCCTGCTGATGATGTCACATATTACATCACTCATGACATCATTGATGACATCACTCATGACATCATCCAGTGAATGTGTGTTTCCATAAAATGTAAATACGTTTCATATATATATGCCAAGGTGTATTGAAGAATGAGTGTATTTACAAGTGCCTAAAGGAATTATTTCGTATGTGCGTGACTGACTGCATAAGTGAGTGATTGAACGTGTCTTACTGAATGCATGGGTTAGTGACTAAACTGTGTAAAAGTCTGTATTAGTCTCTCCATTGGTGTGTAAGCATGGGTTGCTGAATAGCTACATGAGTGTCTATATAGGTTATTGATTTGTTGTCGGAGTAGCTGTATGGGTCCCTGACTGTCTGTGTGGGTGGGTGGGTGTATGTGTCTGTGTATAGATGTCTCAGTGGGTGATTCAATGGTTGTATGGATTAAAAGGTGCATCTGGAAAGGGATGTATGGGTGAGTTAGTGTGTCTATGGGTGTGTTGTTGAGTGAATAAATGTCTCAGTGGTATATCTGTGACTAAATACATATGTTTTAAGACACTATATGTGAGTGTTGGAGTATATAAATGAGTATACATGAGACTAAGTTATTTCAAAAGTGGGTGTACAAATAAATGTCTGCTTCTATCAGTGATTGTATAAGACAGTAAATATGTGTTAGTATCTGTATAAATAAGTGATGTGGTATGTCTAAAAATAACGAAGTTGGTGTGTAGAAATGTATACATGATTAAATGGGTATGTGATTCATTCTTTGCATTACTGACTAGGCATGTGAGTAACTCTATGGATGAGTGGCAGCGTGTGACTGCATGTATAGACGTATGAGTGCATATTATAGTCCTCTATTGATGAGTAAGTACATGTATAAGTGACTGGATGTGTGTGTAGACCTAGGAAATAGTGAGTGCTATGTAGTATATGGCATTCTTCTATGTATGGTTTCAAAATAGTAGTCAGAATTTTAGAATGGGTGTATCAAAGTTTATATTAGAGCATCAGTATGTACATCAGATTGTCACGCGGATGATGTCATGAGTGATGTCATGAGTGATGTCATTTGAGATGTCATCAGTGATGTCATCAGTGATGTCACTGACCATGTCATGAGTGATGTATTATGTGACATCATCAGCAGTGCATTGCAGGTGCGCGAGTTATAGTTAGCTCAACTAACTATAACAGGTAAATTTCGCTGGTTTTATATGAGTCAAATGTTCAACTAACTATAACGTCCATGAAACCTATGGTTTTTAGTGAATTTCTAAGGTTTTTTTAAATGCTAATTCCTAACTATAACGTCTGTAAAACCTGTTTTTTTCAGTAAATTTCGAAGGTTTTTTAAATGTTCATTTCATATTTTAATGTTTATAAAACCTATATTTTTTCTATTATATTTTTAAATATTTTGGAACTCTATTATACATTTTTTTTTACTTTAAAAATCATTTTATGTTTTATATCTTCCCAAAAAAATGTATTTTTTGGGGGGGGGAGAAAACTGCACTCCAATACTGCTAGCGTACCAAGCTCCATCACCACATGAATCCTATCCGCCGTATTGCTAAACTCGTAAATGATGCGCATTTTGTATCTAACGAGTTTGTGGCACCGCGTCCCGCGTAACATCATATACGGATGAAGTCACCCCAGGTACTACTTTGGTATCAAACGGGTATTCAGTACCAAGCCACGTGTTACATCATGTACGTATGGGGTCGCGCCTGCTGCGCGTTGCGTATTCGACGAGTACATGCTGCCAGGCCCTGTTACATCACAGACATATAGTATTGCGGCGGGTACGCCATTCCCTTTTTCTTTTTGTCCCAAAATTATATCTAAAGAACTTTAAACAGTATATGAGAGCACACGGAAATCTAAATTATTTCAAACATTTATATATTTCTAACTGTAATAAACTTATATTATGATAAATATATTTTGTCAACATCGCGGCGGGTGCGGCCGACTTGCGCTCTCGGTGCACGATTGCCATGTGACCTTAAAAAAAAGCATTTGATTGGTTCATAACATTTCCCATTGTAACAGTTGTACGACCCCACCCATTTTACTTATTCTCTCTACAGCGTTTGATGAGCCACCTTATCTGCTTAGAAAGCTTTTTTGAAAAGTGTTTTCTTATATACACATATCTTATACAACACACAACATGCAACAATCATCTTGATCAATATTCATGCTCTCTACATTAGCCTTCCACTTGTGATTGTCATGCATCTCAAACGTTCCATCAAAAAATAAATATGTGTTACACCATGCCACTAGTTTTTGTGTGTGTGTGCACATTATTGTGCTGCCTTTCAGCCTGGGTATGGTAGCTCTAAGGAGCATCATCGGTCACGGGTAGACTGCACATCCTAGATCACATGCCATCTCATTAACGATAGTTTCTGCCCTCCCGACACATGCTACACTAATCTAAATTGCACACTCTACGAGGTCACAACTACAAAAGAAACACAGATAAGTACACTTCCTGGCCAGGCAGGAACTGAACAATGCCCAAGTCCCCTGAATAATTATTCACACCCCTACGCTGGCCTGGCGTACGCAAGCCCAGCCCACTTTGCGTATGTATAAATAGGATAACCACGATGCCACACGCCCCTCTTCTTCCACACCACCTCAAATGATATGCCGCATCCACTGCGCATATCACAATGCGCAATAAAATAAATAAATGGATCCATGAGGTGTACACCATCCTGGCAATCAACACAGACTCTAAATTGTGAGCCCCCCTGCCCGTCATCTATGAAAGAGATCCATGAGGTGTACACTCTCCTGCAATCAACACTCCATCTGAATTGTGAGCACTGCTGCCCGTAGTGTTTGCTCACACAACAATGACAGTAGGTAAGCAGAGCGGCCTGGGTGCACAAGGCCTCCAATTGAACGTGGTGCGGGAGGAGGGGTGGGGTGATTCAGCCTGCCTGTGCAGGTGCGATCAAACGATGTTGCTGTGCGTAATGATGCGATCTCTGACCTCATTCATTCTCATCTCTGTCTCATTTTAAAGACCTGCTGGACCATACCATAGGCCTGAGCCAGCGGGCAGCGCTGCCCTACAGACACCTCTTTAGCACGGCTCTGCTGGAGGGGTGGGATGCATCAGTCAAACTGCGCAAGTGCGAATAAGTGTTATTACCATGTGCTATGATGTCATCTTTGACCTCATTCAATCACATCTGTCTCATTTTAAAGACCTTCTGTACCATAAGGTAGGCCTGAGTCTACGGGCATCGCTGCCCTACAGACACCTGTTGAGGGTAGTTCTGCAGCAGGGGGGAGGTGCATCACTCTGAGTGAGCATGTGCGAAAAAGCGATGCTGCCGTGCGTAATAATGTGATATCTGACCTCATTCAGTCACATCGGTCTAATTTTAAGGACCTGCTGGACCGTGCTGTAGGCCTGAGCCAGCGGGCAGCGCTGCCCTACAGACAAGTTGCATTCGCTTTTAGGGCACTGTAATGAGCTCGTTACTAAGTGTACTTGCACACAGGTTTCAGCCACTGCACTACACGCGCACATCATGCTTCTAGCATGCGCTCTGTTCCTTATTTATGTCAACCTTAGTACAAATATTATTTAACCTTGTGTATTCGTGTGCACTCCAACTCCTCTTTGCACCACGATTACAACTAATAGTTGGTAGATCGTACTTCAAAAACGAATGATGCACTCAATTCCTATTTTCTATCAAACTTGAAATAAACCTTCATTTACCTGCAGACGTTTCCACCATTAAATTATTTCTCCCTTTTCAGACATTCCATTGATTGCCACAAGAAGGTCGGAGCGGGAGCTGACCCTGCAATGATGCCCTGGCATTCTGACACCTTCCATCGTGGTATCAAGACACCGTCCCCGACCGAAGACCTGGTCTACCGTACAAACGTATCCTAGACTCAGAGCTTGCACCAACACGTCGTGGGACACACCAGTGGTGGCAGGTGAGCAGTGAAGCCTCGCTGTGCAAGACCTACAATTGAGCACATTGCGGGGGAAGGGGCTGGGGTGCAGCACCCTGGGTGCACAGGTGCATGCAAGCGATTTTCCCGTAGCTAATAATGTCGGACTATATTATCAAAGAGCGGCAATAACATTATCACCACTTTAGCGACAGGAAACTGCCGCTAAAGCAACGATAAGGGGTTGATAGTATGCCCTTGTGAATTCCCATAGAAGCCCAGGCTCACACCAGAACCTAGGGCTTCTAAGGAAATTCACATGTGCATATTATCAACCCCTTATTGCCGCTTTAGCTGCACTTTCCTGCCGCTAAAGCGAAAATAATGTTATCACCCTTCCTTCATAATATGGCCCATAATCTCTGGCCTCATGTATTTATTTTAAGGATTTGTTGAACCACACTCTTTCTCGCAGACCCCAGCGTCCTAGACAAACAGGTGACGGAGGGTACACACTAAGGGCTGGGTGCAAATAGGCCAATGCTCTGTCTCCTCCTCCCTGTCTTCTTTTGACTCTCCCTTCCCTTCTCCCTTCCACCCACTCCCCCTCCCTTCCATTCTCACTTGGGTCCTTTCATTCGGACTACCTTTCTTTACCTCTTCCACATAGTACTCATACTTATGTTTCATTTTTGTCCTGCAGGTTTCCTACACTGCTTCCAATGGAGTCCAACCCACGTTTTTTTTTTATTATACTGTTCTATTAAAGTTATGTTTCTATTTATTTCTGTTTTAATAAAGGTTACTTTTTTCAAATGAATAACTGAGTGTATAGGTCTTCTTTTTCTGACAACACTTGTCTATTATTTATTGTGAAAATCATCTGTTTATATTAGATTTTAAGGATAACATTATTTAATATTAGAGTGCACCTACCAAACATAATCTAACTGACTATTAGACAAATGAAGCCTGGGTAATTGTACAACCGCAAGAGTTCTATGAGTGTATCACTTTATAACACCATAAGTACTGCCCGTGTGATTACAGAGCAAATAAGGCACTGCCTACGACCAACAAGGCTTCAGGGACTGCCAAGGCCAACCCTGCATATTTAAATAAAGACCTGGAGTGTGGTGATCCCGAGTCTTCAGTTGGCCTCGAACCCCCCGAACAATTAGTAAACAATACCTGGGAAGATGGCGCTCCCCTAGGCTGCAAAACGTCTCTGTGCCCTTCCGTGCCTAATTTACATGAGACATTAAGATCCCCAGTCCTACAGAGACCCCGCAATATAATAATTGGATTGACCACGGAACATTACCCACTCACCAGGGGCCTCATTTAAAAGAACGGGTGAGACCTGCTTTTTTTTCTCTCCATTTTTACCATCCCCATCCCCATTATTACAGCGATACGAGGTTTTCCTCCTCATGCTTCAAGTATTCGAACAAGTATTTGCTATCACAGGGTGGAAGCCATGCACCACCCTCTAATAGCAAACACAAATGTCCAGAGAATGCACACCCCGGGACATTGTTGGAGCTGCGCATGAGAGGTCGCCCTCCCTACTACCATGATGCACTTGTTAGTATAACACTACTTACACACGTGTACTACAGCGACTGGAATGTAGTGAAGAAGCAGAGGAAGAGCAAAATATAAAAATATAAATCCTACCAGAAGACGGATGACATAGTTCAATGAGCCGGCGACCCTGGCATGAGTATAAACAGCTACACGAAGGATAACGGGTCTTAAGCACAACGCAAGCAATTTTGAAATATTGGTGAGTGGTGCCTTCTTTTTGCCTTCTCCGGCTCATCGCCAAATTTATGTAGTGAAGAGGCAGACAGCAGTTGATCCAATAAGTAGATTTATTACAAGAAACCAAAACACCTGAAACAACCACCAACAGGAGCAGACAGCAAAGCAACCGTCCAATCCAGCACCGTGTACAAACTCCGCAAGGTTCCCCTCGTGACATCCCTACATTCTAACATTACATACTGAGGGCCATATTATCAAGGAATGGCATTAAAATTATCGCCGCTTTAGCGGCAGGAAACTGCCGCTAAAACGGCAATAATGGGCTTGATAATATGCCATATAGAATTCCAATAGAAGCCCATGTTCTGGGTTTAACATAGGCTTCTGTTGGAATTCTCTACAGCATATTATCAAGCCCATTATCGCCGTTTTAGCGGCAGTTTCCTGCCACTAAAGCAGCAATAATTTTAACGCCGTTCCTTGATAATATGCCCCTTAGATTCTAGTAGAATTACATACTAACATTCTACTATGACTTACAATGGAATATTACACAGAGCACATGACTTTACAGCAATGAGCTCATGGTCATACCCACGAGTCTTGAGATCAGTAGGGGTAAGGCTTTTGCTTCCCACTCCCTATATTGTATAAACGCAAACTAACACTTCTTCCACAAGTATGCTACAGCGCCCAGAGCACATCACTTTACAGCAATGAGCTCACAATTTAGGCTCACGGTTTAATCCCCGAGTCTTCACACCAGTATGGATGAGTAGTTCGCTTCCCACTCCCTATATACTATAAACGCATACTAACACTACTTACACACTTATAATACAGCGGCTAGTATCCTACAGCGCCCAGAACCCATCACTTTACAGCAATCAGCTCGGTTTCATTCCAAAGTCTTCACACCGGTAGGCGTAACTACTTCGCTTCCCCCTTCCGGTATACTATCAACACACAGTAGCGGTCAGTAGTTTGCTTCCCATTCCCTGTATGGTATAAACACCTACTAACACTACTTGCACACGTATGCTACAAACACCAGACCACATCACTTTACAGCAATGATCTCAAGGTTTAGACTCTTGGTTTCATACCGGAGTGTAGCACCATATTATATCACCACCATGCCACTCTGAGCAACACCGCACTTTCAGACCCTTAACAGTGATAACTACCTACTGGCGACCGCCAGTAGGTAATCAAGAACAAATTACAATAGTTCCTTGATTCTTTTAGCTTTCAAAAATTCTCTCTATAACTGTCTTTCTACTTTCCATACAAGTCATTTTTTTAATATTCAAGTACACATCGAAGTCAGAAATGCAACGTATTCTATCAACACACTTTCTAGGACATTGTACAACACGTGGAGGTTAAAAGGTCATACATTTTTTTAAACCTAACAATTTTTTTTGCAACATTTTCTCGAAGGTTTAACGGCACGTGCAGGTTAAAAGTTCAGGATTGTTTTAAGTTTGAACAGTGCCTTTCAAATGCAAGTAGCAGGTGTGGTTGAGTTGAGCAAATGTTATCCTATAATATGTACTCCACCTGCAAACGCTTTTTCTTAACCAATCACAAACATACTTTTCCACAAAACAAATGAGCACCCTACTTTTAATAAACAATGCTTTTCATCTCCCAATCAGGTACCATTTTGTATGCAAAAAGAAACTAGTTCCCCATCTTTAAACATATCTCTTATTCTACGAAGGAATTGCATGAGCTACATAGATCTTTCTATACCTTCCAGCCATACCTTCAAAATGCTAGTGTGGATCGTAGGACATAGCTATGTTTTCTAGTGCAAGAGATATGCAGAACAGAGACGTATTGACTTAGACCTAGGTTTACAAAATGTGGACATTAAATAGTTTGGACAGAGAGGATTGAAGGGGTAGCAATTGTTGCCTTCGGTTAAAACCTGTTTGCATCTCCAACACCCTGACCTAATGATTGTGCACTGTAGTGGAAACGACCTAGGCACATTGACTTGGGTAGGCTTGGAAATGCTTATGAAGGACACCTTTGGACAATTGATGTTACTTTTGCCTCAAACTGTCTTTGTATATTCCAATATATGCCAAAGACAGAAGTGGAAATAGTCCAAACAATTTTGTCCTCAAATTGAAAAATCTCGGAAAAAAAGTCAACAAAGCTGTCTCTGCATACCTCAGAGACCACTAAATGGGGTCCATATACAACAACATACGTTTTGATATGGTGGATATACACAGAAGTGATGGAGTACACTTCACAGATCAGGGAACCGAGTTTTCCTGAATAACTTGAAGCTGTGCATCCGCACTTATATGTAGTACCAACTAATGAACACAAGAGCTCTTTTTAGAGCCACCCCATAACTTACAACTTAGGCCCGCTATTTTAGGGCTATATAATGCCAACTCCCGCACCCTCGCCAAAAATGTATTCTCCACACAGCTGTGGCGCAGTGGCCAGAACATCTCACTTTGCAGCTCAGACCTCTCACTTTGATCCCCAGCTCTACTCACCCATAGGGGTGAGTAGTTTGCACTTTACAAATACCATACTGATTTACCTTCGCACTCCCTATACAACACCATCTAAGCACCATACACAAGCTACAATGTTCTATACAAAAGTTCATCCAAGTAGCTATTACTGCATGCTGACACTTGCACAGATTTGGCACAGCGGCCAGAGCACATGACTTCACAGCATATGGCACACAGTTTGGGCTCACGCTTTAATCCCTGACTCTGGCAACAGCTTAGCTTAGCAACATGAGACTCTAGACAATACCTCACATATTTCACGTACCCCAGGACTTTCATACCAGTACGGGTCAGTAGTTCATCCTAGTAGTTATAAACACATCCGGACACTACTTTCACAACTGTAGTGCAGCAGCCACGGCACATGACTTCACAGCATAAGACACACAATTTGGGCTCACACTGTAATCTCCGAGTCCCACACCAGCTCACCTTACCCGCATCAGACTCTACGCAATACTCCACTTAATTTCCATAGCCCACCACTTACACACCGATAGGGATAAATACTTTGCTTTGCATACCCTCTATAGCACACCCTAAACACCCCACAGAGGTTACAGTGCTCCTACCCTCCTATTTCCCACTTTTGTCCCCTTTTCTCACCTTACTCGCTTCAACGGAATCACTAAATGGCGGCCAACACTTCCTAGTTGCAACCGCTCGCACACTCACAGCCAATCAGCAATAAGCTTGTGCTCGTAACGCCTCAGCCAATCAGATGGCAGAATTCCCAAATATCGATATCTGTAAATTTCGATATTTCTCAAAAACTACTGAACAAATTTACACCAAATAAACAAAAGCGTGCTATCAAGACCCTTCCCCCTGCCAAATTTGGGGTAATTCTGTTCACCCGTTCAACCTGTAGCCTTGTCTAAAGTTTCCTATGGAAATTAACATGGAGAAAACACGTTTTGGGACCCCCTTTTTTCTCGGCCCCCCCTTAACGAATCACCCCCACTTTCAACATAGGAGCTGATCTCAACAGAGAATTAGTTTTGAAAATTCCGCGAAGATTCGTCAATCAGCGCCAAAGTTATTGGCAATAGAATGTTGCCATTTTCCTATGGTAACTAGGTACTAACTATAACTACCTACTATAATATATATATATATACATAACAAACATCCGTGACAATTATTCTCTGGTTGAGGAACTGAATTTTGTCAGCGAGGACCGACGTTATTCCCTGCGCTCCCGGAATCCTCAATCAAAGCAAGGAAAACAATCAGCCAACGCAGGCGCGCAAGGAAGCGGATCTACAAACAAAAGTATTTCTCAAAGCAAAACAAAAAAGAGTTGGAGAAGATAACAAGCACAATGGAAAATACGGTTATTAATCTTACTGACCTTGTCTTGTCCAAAGCTGAACAACAATTACTCTCTTTAGGACTTTCTTATTGCCCGCCAAATAGGTTTTCATACAATCAAACACGGATTGACGTTTTTAAATTTATTCGCAAAATAAAATTGATCAAACATTATCAACTTGAATCCAAGCGAACTAAAACAGTCAATATACCATCAACTGAAGATCCTGCACCACTTTTACAAGTACGAGATATCAGTGGCTTACAAAACCTACATGATTTGGCATGACCTGGATTAGCCTTTGGCGCTGCTCGCTCCGCTTCTGCATTGCAGCGCGACATTTGCTGTGGCTCTCTGTGCTTGCTGGCGCTTTGGCTGTACTGTAGGCGCTTTGTCCATTTGCTGCCCCTGCCTCACTTTTCCTTTGACCCTCCATTTTGTTTGTGTTGGTGTTCCCTGGCCCGCCCCTCCTCCCCGCTACCGCCTCCCAGCTGCTGCCCCTCCCACCCACGAATAGAGGGCTCTCCACCTCCTCTGACCAACTGTGACCGCCCGGACTTGCTCCAGAACGGTCGCTCCCTCCCTCACTCCCTGGTCCCACGTTCTGTGGGTGCTGCTGGTCGCATTTGGGTATCGTTGATAGCGCTGTGTGTGTTCTGTGATTGCGCTGTGTTTGCCTTACATCGTAGCTCGTTTTTGAGAGCTTTAAGCTGACCTGGATTAGCCTTTGGCGCTGCTCGCTCCGCTTCTGCATTGCAGCGCGACATTTGCTGTGGCTCTCTGTGCTTGCTGGCACTTTGGCTGTACTGTAGGCGCTTTGTCCATTTGCTGCCCCTGCCTCACTTTCCCTTTGACCCTCCATTTTGTTTGTGTTGGTGTTCCCTGGCCCGCCCCTCCTCCCCGCTACCGCCTCCTAGCTGCTGCCCCTCCCACCCACGAATAGAGGGCTCTCCGCCTCCTCTGACCAACTGTAACCGCCCGGACTTGCTCCAGAACGGTCGCTCCCTCCCTCACTCCCTGGTCCCACGTTCTGTGGGTGCTGCTGGTCGCATTTGGGTATCGTTGATAGCGCTGTGTGTGTTCTGTGATTGCGCTGTTTTTGCCTTACATCATAGCTCGTTTTTGAGAGCTTTAAGCTGACCTGGATTAGCCTTTGGCGCTGCTCGCTCCGCTTCTGCATTGCAGCGCGACATTTGCTGTGGCTCTCTGTGCTTGCTGGCGCTTTGGCTGTACTGTAGACGCTTTGTCCATTTGCTGCCCCTGCCTCACTTTCCCTTTGACCCTCCATTTTGTTTGTGTTGGTGTTCCCTGGCCCGCCCCTCCTCCCCGCTACCGCCTCCCAGCTGCTGCCCCTCCCACGCTCCGCCCCCCCCACTTTTCATGTTAGACAGATGTCCCAACGTGCAGCGTCCACGCGCTGCGGCCGCGCCGAAGGTGCGCCAAAGGTAAGCCCGTCTACGCCCGTCCGCGCCTGGACCGCGCCCAGCTCCAGACCCCCTGGCCCTCGTACCACCCACCCCACCCACATTACATACGACGCCACCACCCTCTTAGCCCTAAACCCCGGCCGTCTCCCCAACTGCGTCCAAGCCGCTCCTGGACACACCCATGGACCCTTCTCTTGCAACTCCTGCAAGTTCGACGGCACCAAGACCAACTCCTCATCCACGAACACCAAACAGAGATCTGACACCAACCACCTACAATGCATCCTGCTCAACACCCGTTCGGTCCACAGGCACGCCATCGACCTCTGGAATCTACTAGACACCATCTCTCCGGACGTCGCCTTCCTAACAGAAACATGGATGAACGCCTCATCAGCCCCAGACATCACCATTGCCATCCCGGAAGGCTACAAGATCATCCGTAAGGACCGTACCGACCAAACAGGAGGAGGCATCGCTATCGTCCATAAGAATTCCATCCGCATCTCTACCAGCTCAGACATCAACCTTGCCAGCGCCGAACACCTTCACTTCCAAATCCACACCGACCCCAAGACCACACTCAGAGGCACCCTCCTCTACCGGCCTCCAGGACCCCGTGCACAATTCAGTGACGACATCACTGACTTTATCACCCCACACGCCCTCCCCTCCGAGGAATACATTCTATTGGGAGACCTCAACTTTCACCTGGAAGAGAGCAATGACAGCAACGCCACCACCCTTCTGGACAATCTCGCCAACCTCGGACTCAAACAACTTGTCACTACCCCCATCCACATCGCAGGTCACACACTCGACCCTATCTTCACCTCCAGCAAACATGTCTCCTTCAGTCACACCACAGCTCTCCATTGGACGGACCACAGCTGCGTTCACTTTATCTACAATAAGACCACAACCCACAACCATCCTCAACCTACTCTGCGAAGAAACTGGAACAAAATCACCATCGACCAGATCTCCTCATCGCTTCTTCAAAACCCCCCTGCCCACTCCTCAAACCCCGACCAAGCAGCCATTAACCTCACCCATTGGCTATCCAACAGCGCCGACATCCTAGCACCGTTGAAAAAAGTCAAATCAAACCAGGCAGCAAAAACGCCTCCTGGTTCAACGATGATCTTAAGAAATCTAAGAAACTCTGTCGCTCCCTCGAGAAGGCCTGGAAAAAAGACCCAAATACCAGCACCGGGGACGCCTTCAAAAACGCCACCCGCATACACCACCAACTAATCCGATCTGCCAAGAAAGCCGCATTCAAAGACCGACTAGATAACAACGCCCACAACAGCAAGGAATTATTCAACATCGTCAAAGAATTCACCAACCCCTCAGCCAACTCCAACGACATCACCCCCTCTCAAGCCCTCTGCGACTCCCTAGCTTCATTCTTCCACAACAAAATCGCAGACATCCAACAGCTTCAACAACTGACCCGGAGACCAACCCACCCAACCTTCTGCAGGACCTTCACCCCCCTTGAACATCCTTAATGACTGGAACCCAATCTCCACTGAGGACACCATCCGCCTGATGAACTCCATCCACTCAGGATCCCCCACAGACCCATGCCCTTACCACATCTTCAACAAAGCAGACTCCATCATAGCACCACACCTCCGAGACGTCATCAACTGCTCCCTCAGCTCTGCCACCTTCCCGGAAAGCTGGAAACACGCAGAACTCAGCGCCCTTCTGAAAAAACCCACAGCTGACCCCACCGAACTCAAAAACTACCGCCCCATCTCGCTCCTTCCATTCCCGGCCAAAGTCATCGAGAAAGCTGTCAACAACCAGCTCACCGCCTTCCTCGAAACCAACAAATCCCTCGACTCCTCACAGTCCGGCTTCCGAGCCAAACACAGCACTGAGACCGCCCTCATCACAGCAACAGACGACATTCGAACTCTACTGGACAATGGAGACACAGTCGCCCTCATCCTCCTCGACCTCTCCGCAGCCTTCGACACAGTCTGTCATAGCAGCCTATTACAGCGCCTCAGAAACATCGGAATCCAAGGAAAAGCATTGGAATGGATCACCTCGTTCCTCACCGGAAGAACCCAGAGAGTCCGCCTCCCACCATTCAAGTCAGAGGCCACTGAAGTCATCTGCGGCGTACCACAAGGATCTTCACTCAGCCCCACCCTCTTCAACGTATACATGAGCCCCCTCGCGGTCATCGCTCGCCAACACAACCTCAACATCATCTCCTACGCTGATGACACTCAACTGATCCTGTCACTCACCAAAGACCCTAACACTGCCAAAACCAACCTACATGAAGGAATGAAAGAAGTAGCCGAGTGGATGAAGCACAGCCGTCTGAAACTGAACTCAGACAAAACAGACGTCCTTATCTTAGGTACCTCCCCCTCCGCCTGGGATGACTCTTGGTGGCCAGAGGCCCTTGGAAAAGCACCCATCCCGACGGACCACGCACGGAACCTGGGCGTCATCCTGGACTCCTCACTCTCTATGAACATAACATAACATAACATAACATAACATAACATGTGTATTTGTAAAGCGCACGTTCACCCAGCGGTTTCTTGGCGCTGAATAACAGATGTTTATTGTTACCCAACTCAATGGTACTCATTTTATCGACCTCAGATGGATGAAAGGCTGAGTGGACCCGCCGGGATTTGAACCTGTGACCATGAGGTCGAACACAGGCCCCTGCAGTGGACGCATTAGTCCACTGAGCCACCAGACCCGGATGAACAGACAAGTCAACGCCGTTTCATCATCTTGCTTCAACATTCTTCGCATGCTCAAAAAAACATTTTGTTGGATCCCCACCGAAACTAGAAAAACGGTCACCCATGCACTGGTCACGAGTAAGCATGGGCGAATTTTGCGGATCTCGCGTTCGCGAATTTTGCGGATTTGCGAACTCGCAATCCGCAAAATCCGCGAATTCCCGCGAATTTGCGGATTTTTTTTTTTTTGTGTTCGCCCGTGTTTCTGCCAGTTCGCGAGGGTTTTTACAATTTCGCAATTTGCGAACTTACCTGTCGGGTCGCAAGTTTTGCGAACTTGTTGTTTCTACGTGTCCAGCCTGTTTGGGACACTCTTCTTCATCACTGCCACTCTCTGTCACCACTGCCACTCTCTGACTACTCATGCCACCCTCTGGCCCACCCATGCCACCCTCTGTTTCATCACCACACCCTCTGGTTGTCCAGTGTACATTATTTTCGGCAAAGCAAAGCACACCTTCCCTGCCTCAAGTGACCTGAATTAATTTGGGGCTGATTAATGTGTCACAGAATATTTTTTTAGCTGGCACCTGCTTCCTTAGTGCGCCCTGATTAGTGATCTTTTGCACTTGCTAAGTGCTTTCATTGTTGCAAAATTAGTTACAACACCTGCCCTGCCCCAACTGACAATAATGAATTAGGGGCTGATTAATGGATTTTAACTTCCAGCCTGGCTCCTGCTTGTCTCCCTTAGCTGTAATTCAGGACCTTTGTGGCATATGTGTAACTATTCTGAGGTTCAGAGCAGGGTCACATAATAGTTGCAACTGGCAACTGAACTCTGGAGGGGCCCCTCAGGAAGCACTACAGGAAATGGCTACTAATGATGAGCCTGAACTTTTGAACCTGGCAAGTAGTTTCAGTTTTGCTAAGATCGTATTTCTGCAATTTAGCACTTATTCGCGGGGCGCGAAGTTGTACTGGGAAGCCGCGAACTCACGCGAACAGTGCGAGCAGTGCGAGCAAAATCCGCTGCTCGCGGATTTGCGGATTTTGCGGGAGATTCGCGAATCTCGCGGATTGCGGATTTCCCGAAAATCCGCAAAATCCGCGAGCGAAACGGATTTTCCGCCCATACCTAGTCACGAGTCGCCTGGACTACGGAAACACCCTATACGCCGGTACCACCGCAAAACTCCAGAAAAAACTCCAACGCATCCAGAACGCTTCAGCCAGACTCATACTAGACATCCCGCGTAAAGACCACATCTCTGATCACCTGAAAAACCTCCACTGGCTCCCCGTCAACAAGAGGATTACTTTCCGCCTCCTTACCCACGCACACAAAGCACTCTACGAACTTGGACCCGAATGCCTCAACACACGACTTTCCTTCTACACCCCCTCCCGCCAGCTACGATCCTCCAACCAAGCCCTTGCTACTGTACCTCACATCAACAAAACCACCATGGGAGGTAGATCCTTCTCCTACCTGGCAGCTAAAACCTGGAACTCACTTCCCACTCACCTTCGCCTCACTCAGAACCACCTAGCATTCAGAAAGCAACTTAAAACTTGGATATTCGACAAGTAATTCCCCACCCTTCTCCAAGCGCCTTGAGACCCTCCGGGTATGTAGCGCGCTATATAAATCTTTGACTTGACTTGACTTGACAAGTCATGATGCAAAGGAAACAGCAAGATTATAATAACAACCCATACCATCTGCTTGTAAAAAAACTACAAAACAATAAGAATGTGATAATAAAAAATGCAGATAAGGGAGGAAATACGGTTTTATGGCAATTGAAGGACTACATGATTGAGGCAGAAAGACATTTATCGGATACCTCGTGTTATTTAAAATCTACACAATTTGCTATGTCTCAAAGTCATGAAAAAACTTGCAAACAAATTGCCAATTGGAAAAGACTTGGTTTACTATCCAAAGAAGAGAGTAAATTCTTAACCAACGAACATCCTATTACCCCAAATTTATATTTCCTTCCTAAGATCCATAAGCAAATCACACCCACTCCCGGTCGCCCCATTATATATGCGATTGGAAGTACAAATGAAAACATATCTAAATATGTAGACTTTTTTTGCAGCCCCACATGACTAATCTAACGTCTTATCTAAAAGACACCACAGACTTCCTAACCAAAATTGAAAATGTAACATGGTGCGAGAACTATCTATTCCTGATAATGGACATCGAATCATTATATACCTCTATTAATCATCAACAGGGTATTAATGCTTGCAATTTCTATCTGAGCAAACGTGACATATGCTTCCGTGATCACAATGTGATGTTGATTGAAATGATCAGAATTTGCCTCACTTCTAATTTCTTCCGTTTTCAGGGTAACATCTACCAGCAGAAACGCGGTGTGGCGATGGGCTCGTGTTTTTCCCCCAGCTACTCATACTTGCATGTGGGTTGGTGGGAGGAGCACAAGCTCAGAACCACGCTCCGACGCTGGTTGGGTAATATCGTCAATTATTGGCGTTTTATTGATGACGTGTGTATAATCTGGAATGTGACAACAGATGAGGCTTTATCTTTTGTATCTGATCTAAATACCAACACATTAAACCTTAAATTCACAGCGTCTGTCACCTCTGAAACAGCAGAATTCCTTGATGTGCAGATGTTCGTAAAAAATTCTAAACTTGAGACGCGATTACACCGCAAATCTACAGCGGGCAATTCGATCCTACATGCCCGGAGTGCTCACCCACTACATACTATTAAAAGTATCCCCTATGGGGAATTTATTCGTATTTGTAGAATCTGTAGTGACGCCACATCACTTGATGAGTGTTTAAACTACTCTAAATTACGTTTTTTAAGCAGGGGTTATTCTAAAAACATTCTGGATCAGGCACTAAGTAGAGCGAGGTCGCTTGACCATAAGCCCCTACTTGTACCGAAAAAATCTGCAATATCTGATAAGTTTGATAACACTGTTTCTGAATGCTCAGTTAGACTGATCACAACTTTTTGTGCTCAGGAACGCAAAATTCCACCATCATTTCCAAGGAATGGCCAATAGTATTAACGGATGTCATTCTTGGTCCCATTTTACCAGCCATTCCAGATATAATCTTCAGGAGGGCACCTTCAATGCATGATGCGTTGGACAAACCATCACCTGAAGTCATTCCGAAAAAACCTTGGTTTCATAAGACAGGATTTTTTAAGTGCACCTCTTGCCGTGCCTGCACGTTTGCAAAGAATAGTACCCACTATAAAACTGCCTTTAGTGAGGTACTTATACCTATTCGAGAACATCTAACTTGCAGATCAGAATATGTAATTTACAAACTCAAATGTACCTGCGATCTCGAATATATAGGTAGCACGAAGCTTCCTGTGCATAAACGCATTTTGCAGCACATACGATGATCACTTATGGTGTGGATGAGATGTATGTTGTATATGTTGTCATTCAATCTCTTAATGAAACTCTCCGCTTCTTCATTAGTTCCAACCCACACAATAAAAAGATCATCGATGTATTGCATCCAGCAAATTACTTTAGCAAAATCATCAATGAATCTTTCATCATTCCTGATTTCCTCCTCCCATTTCCCTAGGAAAAGGTTAGCAAAGCTCGGCGCAAATGCAGAACCCATGGCCGCGCCATGTATTTGTTTGTAAATCGCCCCATCAAACATAAAAATATTATTTTTGAGACATAATTTCATCATATCCACCAGCATCCGAGTGTGTTCAAGATAGCCTATATCCCTTCTTTTTAGAAAGTGATAACTAGCTTCCATACCTTGTAAATGATCAATGATAGTGTACAAGGCACTCACATCCATAGTTTTGAGCAGAGAGCCCTCTGTCCAATGGATGTTATGCAATTTATTCAAAAAATCAGTGGTGTCTTTAATGTATGAGGGTAACTGACACACATATTCTCTTAAAAAATGGTCAACACACTTGGAGAGATTTTCGTTGATACTGCCAATAGATGACACGATGGGTCTGCCTGGGGGTTCTCTATAGTTTTTGTGAACCTTCGGTAGAAGGTAGAAAATAGGCAGTTTGGGGTAGTCCCTCTTAAGAAAACGAAATTCGTGCCATGAAAGTAAGCCTGCAGTGTGCCAGTCACTCACTTTCTCCCAAGTCTCCATAATGCTGTCATTGTATTCATTTATATTGCTTTTGCCATAAAACCTGCCCCCCTCCAATTGGAACAGAGCTTCTCTCACATATAGGTCCCTCCCCCACAAGACAATATTCCCACCTTTGTCAGTAGGTCGAAGAATAATGCTTTTGTCTTGTGCTAATGAAAAGATAAATTCTCTCTGTTCTTTAGTGAGATTAATCTCACCTTTTCTAAGTATGGGGCGTGTATGTTTGAGTTTTGTCAGTTCCCTCGTCACAACCTCATGGAAAGTATCTATCGCATCATGGGGTAGAGTGGGGTAGAAGACAGATTTAGGTCTAAAAGAAGTACCAGCAGCACTGTCTGTTCTCGTTTCCCTGAGGCCTATAATTTCTTGTTCCTGTTCTGTGTCAGGTGAGATGCCTCCTAAGGAATAGACAGTTTGGAGCATATCTACATCTTCTATGATCAATTCAGGTACAGACTCCTCTCTATTAGTGGTAGATGTCACTTTCTTATTAAACAAAGTATGCCATTTGGACAGTTTGAGTTTACGTATAAATTTAAAAATGTCAACTCTAGTGTCCGCATAGTCAAAGAGTTCTGTTGGACAAAAAGTAAGTCCTAGGCAGAGGGTTCGTTTTTCTTTTAAAGTCAATGTTCGGGATGAAAGGTTAGTTATTGTTTTATTTACCGTTTGTTCATCCATCATTATCTTCTTTTCTTGTAACCAACTCTTTTGGTTCCCACTGGTTTTGTGTTGGTTTTTTCCTCTCCTTTGCTTGAGCTTGAGTCGTCTTTGTCGCGATCTCCCCTGCCTCTTCCTCTTCCCCTTGGTCATCGACGTGTTGTGTTCTTCTTGAATGTTGGTGGTAGTGTAGCTTCTGCTGCTTTCTTGCGTCTTGTCCGAAGGACCCGGAATTCGTCTAAAAAAGTCGCCGGTTTTGTTGTTACTTCTACTTCGGATGTGGTGCTTCTTGTGTTTCTTGAAGCATCAGTGTCTGAGTCACTTGTTACTGTAGCAATTGATGTTTCTACAATGGTACTGGGTATGTTAGTTACATTGGCTTGTCTTCCATCTTGTTTGTATAGATAGTCATACTTTGGGCTATAAGTAAGGATACGTCCACTATCGTAATCTCCACAATCACAATGTAATTTTCTTTGTTTTCGATACTTGATATCCTCCTCATGTTGTTTTAGTCTAGTTTTCAGATCATCTTTGGATTTTTTTATAGTGTCTGGTTCTGCACTTTTCAAAAATTCTTCCTCCAGATCTTTCAATTGCTTGAGGATATCTTCACGATCCTCCCATGCGTATTTAATCAATATGCACAGCATATTTTTGGAGCTCGTTGCAGAATTCGTTGACCATTCCTCCAACATTTTAGCATTGGGTGACTCGTGGGCTGACGTAATGTAAATCCTTAAGCCTCTAGGTACCATATTTTTTTCAACATAATCCTGGAGGGATGTAGCCTCCCACCATTTGGAACTTTCTTGTTTTTTCAGTTTTTCATATTTGCGCAATTGCAGATTTAATGAGTCGCTTTCTGGCTTGTCCATTATGAGAGTAACAGTTCCTCCCTTGCCTGGGGCTCTTGCAAATAACGAGGCTGCCTCTCGTCGTCTTTCATCTTCTTCTTCCATGATAATGTGGAATGAGTAGATCGTAGATGTAATTATATACTGTAAGAACAATATGAGTGAATCTGTTTGAACTTGTTGGTTGTACTAAGGAAACTCACGATGCCTTGTATCGTAGTAAGTTATATTAGAAGTGTCATCTAATCATTTCGCATGTTCCATACTCTCCCGCCCGTACTTGGCGGTTCCTGATGCCGATTATAACATGAACCAGATTGTGCCACGAGAAGTGTGGATTCTAGAGAAAGTTCTTTTTGTGTTTCTCCCTTGTCCAATATTTCCACCTATCTCGTAAAGCGTCTGCCCCTAGATATCGCTCACTCCTCGTAAGCCTCTGTTCTCATCGGGTTAACCGGCGCACTCCTGCGTCGGCTTTTCCGATTTCAAGCAGAAGCGAAAAACGAAAGAGGGCTTACCGTACGGGGGTTCGACGTGTGCACCGGTTCAGGTCTTGCTTTTCCAGCTGAATGCTATTTGCTGCAACGGCCGGCTCTCGATCCCTCAATGATAATTGCAAATCCAAGGAGAAGGGTCCTTCCGGGATCGTTCTCCCGTCGTCAGTTGGCGCGTTTTTTAGGCAGACCCGAACGCCGAACTTTTTTCAATGTCCAAACAAAAAATGCCCATAAGCAATACGCGCACTCAAGAGTATGGATGCTGTCTTCTTTATTTTTTAGGAAACGTTACGCGTTTCGGCACCAGTTGTGCCTTGATCACACGGAAAAAGACATATTGGCTCATTAAATAAAGTTCAGTGAAAACAATGCAAACATAGATGAGGTGACAATGCTATGTAGATCACATTAGTAAGTATATGAGTCGGACATTTTATAGTGGTAAACTGTACAAGGCAAACAGTATATAGCAGATAGTATTGTAAGGTAGTTGACTTATTTTTACAATTTTAACTTAAACAATACAAAGCCAAAATTAACAGTTTCATTTAGTTGTCAAGAATTGGCAATATGGCAAGGAGATGGTGCCCTACTGCAATACAAATATAACTCGGATCAAACAAATTATAGTGGTTACCCATCAAAGACAATCCATTTTGGCCTGCAACTACTGCAAAAAATCATAAGTGTTTGACCAAATCAAATGAATGTGTATATCCTGAGACCCACAATGTTCTAGTGGGTACTCCAATGGTAGCCTTGATTGAGAAAACCAAAGGTTAAAGGGATGTTATAGTAAGGAGAAAATGTTAGATAAAACATACCATTTTAAATTAACAAAACCACTGAACTTCACCTGCTCACTAAGAACAGCATTGTCATAATGATGACATTTCAGATGATGCAGTGATGTTATCAAACATGTCATAGATCATGCCATGGCTGATGTAATATGGGAGGTAATTAACAGTGCTTGAATAGAGCACTAGTTACTTTAAGGCAAGAACTTTGGCAGAAAGCTAAGTCTTAACCCAGAAACTGTGCTTTTTTGATTTGGTGTGAATCTGTTCAGTAGTATCTGAGAAATTAAGGTACAAAATGTTAGAGATCTGGAAGGTTGGGTTCACAAGAGTCTTGTGTGTTTCCTGCAGGCAAGCAACTTCACATAATGGAGCAATCTGATTGGCAAGGAGGGCCTTTTTTCCTGTTGGCCATCTCATTTCACGGGAGAGAGCCGATCCTGCGAGATCACTCGCTCTGATTAGCTGGCCGAAATACAAACATAAATGTTGCACCACCATTACAGTGAATGAGAAGTGTGTAAGTGGTTAGAGAACTGCATGCAGAGGGGATTGCAGCAGTGCATTTGTTGGTGCCTGGGTCATTTTAATGAACAGATTCTCAATTAGTGCGAGACTGGTGTGGTCCTGTCGTACTGAGAAGGCGGTTGGAAAAAAAGCCCAATTGGCCAATAAAAATACTCTATTTCCTTAATTTGCTGTACCGCTGGAGTCCTGTGGGACCAACTGTCAATATATCACTTACTATTAAACCTTAATTTCTCAAACATGGCTGACCAGATTTACACCGAATCACACAAAAAACATGTTCAGAGTGAATATCTAGCTCTCTGCCAAATTTGGTATAACTCCCTTCAGCCTTTTTTTTATAAAACAGTTCCTAAAATTCACATGTGAAATTGCATTGGGAAAACATGTTTTTGGGAGCACCTTTTTTCTTGGCCTCCACTTGACAGATCACAACCCAAAAATTCTAGAAAGGAGCTGAGGTGTGTAAAATGTTGGGGGGGGGGGGGGGGGGGGAGTTTTGTGAAGATTCATCAAACGGTGCCAGTTATAAGTGAAACAAAAAACGCTCTATCTATGGAAAGTATGACCAAACTATATCTATACATAATATGCTGAGGTGCTTTATTGCACAAAATGTAGTGGTATAAGGAAATATTTCAAAGTTAACTGTGAAATATAGAAATATTCAACAGTTTCTTGTGAAGTACGGATTTCATCATTGTAAGGGCAGGCAGAACACCGCTCTGCAAAGCTTTAACATTGTCTGGCTACTTGGATTATGTGTGTATTGAGAACCAGATTATGTGGCAAGATTATCTAAATTATGCAGAAAAAGTGCACATTATTCAACACATTCTCTGTATTTTTTTAATTAATTTAAGATAGAAACAACATTTGTAGTGCAATCGCAAACCTATGCAAATGATGTGCCAAATGCAGTGAATCCATAATCATGCTGTAAACGCTGCAGTCCTAAAAATTCCTAAATTCACTTACCCTCATCATTCAACATGTACAACGGGGGCTTAACTACAGCATCTGTTGTACACTCGTTTCAGGAAAATCTGTACCATGGTGAGCAGTTTTCAAAATATAGATCCCCCCTGGGTGAACTGGCTGCCTAATCAGATGTATCGCATTTGGTGGTTTGGCAGCTGCTGCCTGCTTTCCACTCCTGGGCCTAGGAATTTGAATCCACGAGCGCTGGGCTCAACTGTAGCCCTTCAAAGAGAACTGCTATATTTCCTGTCTCCTTATGAAATTGTGTGGCCTAGGTTCTATGAGCATGGGCCATAATCAATAATGAAAACTGCTGAGTCGTGTTCTGACAGGCAGAGGGACTCTCGGGTGAAGATCGCTTCTATGTTATCAAAGCAGAGAGCCTGTTAAGAACCTCCATTTCAGCAGGCGCTTGCCAAACTTGCTCTGATTATTGGAGAAGTGCGTGAGTGCAGATCTTAAGACTGAGAGTCGAGCAATAGGTCTTGAACTAAAGGGAAATGCAATCTTCAGCGAAAGAAGCTTAGAAGTTGCTCTTGCACCTGCCTTTATCGAGTGATTCTCCATAGACCTTGGACTAACACCATTAAACTCCTAGTTGGAGCCTGACAATAAAAGACTACAGAGTATTCTAGTATAGCCATAACACTACTTTGTCCCAAAACATTACTTCATTTAAAGGCAGTAGACTACAGAATGGGCAGTGTGATCATTTGTCAAAATCAATAGGAAGAGGGCCAATGATCGCATAAAGTATGTTTTCCCTCACCTGGTTGTTCCTCGTCATATATTTGTTTAAGTGTAGTTTTAGTTGTATGTAGAATAAAGCGTTTTGTTTTTCGACAAGTTATTGCGCTGTGCTGAGTTTTGAGGGTTTATCCCACGTAAGCTCCACTAGTCTAATCTGCTCAGCTACCACAAAGATCAATTGATAAAGGTGCTCAGTTTTGGGTTCAAGCCCTTGGTGCTTATTTTTTTTTAATTAATAGTATCGTGGCCTAAGGATATCAGCTGTAAACTCTCCAGTTGCCACAATAGTAATAGTATTTCCCTGTGCCCCCCTCCCGAACCTGTTTCCAGGCTCACCAAGGAACAATGTACAACTAAGGAATAGATGGAAAGATCTAGATGGCAATAGTGGATACCAAAGGGAATTGATTTTATGCCTGATACAGTGGTCCTCGACAAAGGAGACAGTTTTTGAGCCAAAGAAGCTGACAAATGCTTTGATGAGAACTAGAGGCGAAGATAGAGCCAGCTAAAATATATCCCAATAAACAGCAGCAATAAACAACATGGAGAGGTTAAAGATAAAGATCATAAACACTAAGAATATATTTGGATTTGCACAGACTAGGAAAAGAATGTATTGGATGAACATCAATGCACTATACGCAGCACTTAAAAAACACTATGGGCCTCATTTATGAAAAGTGACGCATCGCTGCGTGAAAACAGCGATGCGTCACTTTTCATTGTGCCCTCTCTGCAACACCAATAATGCGTCATATTTACAGTATGACGCATCATTGCGCAAGGAGTTACAGATACGTCAGTATTTCTGTCGAATCTGTATGGCGCAAAAGTGACGCATTGCTGGAGTGTGTCACAAAAGTGACGCAACTCCAGCAATGTGTCATTTCACATGGGGCAAGCCCCATGTGAAAGGGCCTGCGTCAGTCTTGCGTAAGAAATTGACGCATTTGCGTCATAGAAGTGGCGCAGTGAAATCTTATAGATTTCACTGCGTCACTTCTATGACCTTTTCTTGCGTCAGAACACCACCCTGCATACTTATATCTGGCGCAGGCATAGTGTAGCGCAGGGGTTTACAAAGTGACGCATCTACCTAGATGCGTCACTTTGTAAATAAGGTGCAACAAGGCACATTTTTTATGCTGCTGTGCGTCACAAAAAGTGACGCACCGGCGGCGTAAAAGTGACGCACGGCCTCATAAATGAGGCCCTATGAACACAGCGTGGGAGCGAGCACTCCACAATATGGTTTGTAGACCGAGAATCAAGAGTGAAACTTTGTAACAAGACAACAGTGTCAAATGCTGGGAATGCACATAGTAGTCGAGATGCATAGTTCTTATATTATGGAGGTATACAATAGAAACAAGCTATTGGGGCAAAGTGTGCGAAGCGCTGGATATCAGATGGAGAACAAGGCAGAGATTGTCTGAACTAGCAGATACTGGGCTACAAGGAGATTCTCAAGAGGACAAGCCCATTAACAGGTGTTTGGTTATGGCCCCTACAACTTCCACACAGATAATCTTCAGGCACAGGAAGACATGTTACATTCCAACGTTTGAGAAACGGGCAGAAGAATTGGTGTGAAACGTGTTACGGGAGCTCATATACAGATTTAATGACCAGTAAATATTAATATGATTTAAGCTAGATACATTAAATAAGGAACTGAGGAAAATGAAATTCAGAACGAAGATGGGTGTGGAGCTTCAGACAGCAATCAGATAATGGATATTGATGGGGCATATGAGAGGTGGGGTTTGGAATAATACATAAGTGTGTAGAAGTGAGAAGAAGGGAGATCACAAAACGAAAGAATATTAAACAGGGATATAATGAAGAGAGATTGAACTCAGCTTGTCTAAACTGCAGCGGTTTGAAGGGGGGTGTGAAGAGAGGAAGTGAATTGATGTTCATTTGGAAAATGTAGTAGTGAGAAACCTACACCCAAAAATGCTCCAATAGATGTTATATCAAACAACATAATTTAAGTCTATTTTAAAAAAGGAAATAAAATACCATCTCGAAATATAAAAAATATATATTTTTATACTGTCCTGAGCAGTCCTAGTGGAAATGTGATATTCAATGTATCGCCAAGCTGGCCACTGCTGGCTTTTATCCTGGATTTTTAAATACGCCATGTGCTGTGCACGAGGCTTACAACTGGTATGTATCAATGAAATAGTACATTTAAGGGTTCCCAGAATGCGATTTATAGAAAAATGTCTTACTATTTACTGGGAGCGTAATGACTTTTTTGCTTAGGGGGACCTGAACTTCAGTGGTTCAAAATGTGAAATCAAACCTGCTGCACCTTCTGATCCAAAATATAACTCTCTCCAGTTTTCTACTGTGGGAAGCAAACTCCATGTTCCAAAGAATTACTTTGAACAGTGTTCGAATTGGTTGTTTGAAACATTTTAAGATGTTTTTGAAGCTTTAATATATTTCAGTTGTTTCGGAGTAATTCCCCTTTGGGATCTGTTTTGAAATATTGTGTTAGCATCCATATCCTTTTTGGGGTGCTCTGGTTACCATGTTAGTATTTAAGTAGGGCATTAAGGTGTCCCACTCGAGAATAAGTTGCTTGTCACTAGGGACACTGCAGTTGACATTAGGGTCAGCAGTCAAGAATAAATCGTCAAATGATTATTTTTTATATGCTGAATATTACATTTCTCTCGAATAAATGCTCTTTTGCTTCTTGGCTAGCACACATACAAAACAATTATATAGAGAAAACGAATGTAGCTGTCCCTCTTGTTACTCATACAATTTCCCTCCTGCTTTACCACCCATTTATTTTATTTATTTATTTATTTAAAACGTATAATGCGCAACAGCTACCCGCAATGGGTTTCCCGGCGCCAGGGATAGACTGAAGGTGAAAATGGACATTTACAACAGCATTATTGACAGCTAAGACGGCCAGAAATCTATTGGAAAAGTAAAGTTTTTAATTTTTTTCGAAAACAAAACAAATTAGTTTCGGATTTCAGGGCAGTGGGTAGCGCATTCCAAGATTTGGGACCTAGGTGGGAGAAAGATCTTGGTGGGAGAAAGATCCCATAAAATGTCAAAGCTGGAGGTGCATTTCCAGAACAATCAAGCTCAATCTGTTTCACTTTGCATCCTGCTCACTGTCTCGTGCTACCCTTTCTGCCCAAAATAACAGGAAAAGGAACTGGCATTTGGAACGCCTCAAAGAGGAGACAAACTGACGTGGATGTAATTTAAGAACTCATTTAGAGGGAGGCAGTTTCCCCGCCCTACTTAAAAGTGGGGCACTTCAGAGTTTGTGCCGGTGAAACCTCACCTGAAGGGGCAAGGTAGTCATACACAAGAAAACAATAAATGGCACGGGCTTGCAGGGAAAACGTATATGCCTTCAGGGTCATTATATTGTTGTTTGTCTAACAAACTCACACTGAGAGTTTGCTACAGAAACACAAAAAAATGCTGAGAAGGATTAAAAAGAAAAACATAGGGCATATCAGCAACAACCGGCGATAATTATCGCTAAGTGCACTTAACGCTAGGATAATTATCGCCGAATTTTATCGCTGAGATAGCGTGCTATTAGCAATGCTTATCTCAAAAGCGATAAAATTCCAGGCGCAAGCTGCCAATTGTGCGATTATCGCTGGAAATACAGCGATAATAGCACAACGTTTGGCGATAGCTTGCTGATAGGGCTGGGCAGACTCAGCCATGATATCCACCGTCCAATGGATATCATGGCTGAGTCAAACTAAAAGCAGGAGTAAGGAAAGTAGCGATAACCAAAGTTAGCTCTACTTTTCTTATCGCTATGCTGGTTAGCGTGCCCATTGATAATTGGCGAAATGTCGGTTAGCGACATTTCGCCAGTTATTTTGAGCTGGAACGGCCACTTTGCATCTCATTAGAGATGCAAAGGTGGGCGTTATGGGAAAGGGCGCTAGAGCAAGGATTCACGCAGTAGCGTGACCTTCCTGATATAACGATAAAATTATCACTGCTTTTCGGACGAAAACGGCTGCAAAGGTGGCGATAATTTATTATCGCCGCCTTATTGATATGCTCCATAGTTCTTGCTCTGCATTTTGCTCTGACTACAGTACATTTGGGTCACCGGTGAATATACTGATGGCGTATGGATCCCTAACAAGAAAGCAGGGATCTATAACCATGATAAGTGGTCCTATACCATGAAGCAGAGGCTAGACCTTCTGCTGGCCCCCTGCCAAAGCTAAAATGTGGACTTCAGTGTCCAGATTGTCACAGGCGAAGAACGTTCTCCTTTACTTTTATTAACACACAATAATGGAGAATGACTTTCTTCTGTCACCGCTATCCAATCGGTGACATTATCAACCTATCTATAAATATTTATGAACAGACCCATGTACATACAACGTTCCCTATACTTGCTTATCCATTAAACGCTACATGAGTAGAGAATACAAATGGGCTGGTAAGAATACCTTTGGAATACTTTCCGCTTTGAGCACATGTACACAGTTGTTACTTCTTTGGATTTCAAGCAAGTTAAAAATGTAGATCAAATGCCACTTCACTGCATTCACATGTTCCACATTCTTTATTTTTAGAATAACCAAGGAACACAAATTAGATATAATATTACATCCTGCATTTATTTCAACTTCATATGACAAAAATAGTAACCTAGACTAAGACATCCATTTCAATCAGTAGATGTGTCAAGCCAACAAGATTTAATTGTAAAAAATATTGGATCTAGGTAACAATTCCCACCAGGTTCAGGGAAGCTCCTAGCCCTGCATGGTATTGTAGTATAAAAATAGGGTTTCTCTTCACCATGCAGAGGATGGACACAACCCTGAACACATAATGGGGCCAGTCTTACAGTTCCTTCATCAGCCATCTTATTTACAACACTTTGCATGTCTCCTTTTTTAAAGTATACACATCCTTCTGGGATAGGCGATAACACTAAACGGTACCCAATACTAACAAAATAAACCCACCAAAATTGACACATAAATAAAAACATTTAAATGCTGGGATACAGCAACAATGAGCCACCTCCGTTTTCTTTTGTCAATGCTTGATTAAAAACCAGGCCACCCAAAAAGCAGATACCCGTGAGTCTCCTATCAAAAGTTTACAAACAAAGCATTTGGGTGGTGCTGAAACAACCATGAAGAAAAGGAACTCTTATGAAACAGTGTGAACACTGCGATTTCAAAAGTGTTAAATATACTTCATGTTGCTGCAATTAATCATTCAGTAATGCTTTGCAAACCTTTATTAATCCCTCCCATGTGCCTTCGATGTCTTCTTTGTTGGATTATTTGTCAAGAGTTGTCAATTATGTAACTCTGGGATTTAAAAAAAAAACATATCATCTCAGAAGATTGTCTGATTCGTCATTTTCAAGATGGAATACAAAGCACTAGTCACACAAGGGGAACAAATGTTTTCATAAAGTTACCCAGAATGACCCTAAAAAATGGTCAGATGGAGATTATTAAGTGTCAAATTCCATCATGCTTTCGATGCCCATAGTTGAGGTAGTACGCAAAACACTTACTGTTCAAGTTTAGATTAAGCCTGTGACTCCCCCAGTATGCAGGCTCCGAGTGAAACAGTCGCATTTTGCTGTATGCGTAAGATAACTTATTAATAGCATCAAAACATAACATAAAGGCCATAAATCATTGTGCTTTGCAGTAATCTGATACAATATTCAACAACTTAGAAACAGATTTAAATTATTTTTAAAACGCAACTTGTCCCGGTGTGTCACACAAAAGGTCAATGACAGATTTTTTTCTTTTTATAAAATCAGTTTGTATTATATTAACTTGAATTGCATCAATTTTACAATCCATAATTGGTTCGTCACATTGTGGGTGTTTGGGGGTGAGGGGATTGGAAGTCAGGAAGGTGGGTGGAACTCAGAGAAAGGTATGTCAGAGGTTTCAATAGGCTTTGCAGAAAAAAATAAACAGATTGCTCTAGTATTAGAAATGGCAGACCAGATGACATTTAGAACCTTATAAGTAGTGGTGGCTTTCTCTTTAATTAGCACAGAATTCAAACATGGTTTGACTTTTAAGACAAAACAAGAAACTTTAACAGTTTTTTTCTATTTGCCTTTAAAACAAAATCACTATTTATAAAATAGTTATCTTTGTTCATTTTCAAATTATAGACAAACCTCCCCAATACAAAATACAAAAGTGCAATCGTATAAATTAAAGAGTTTACAACTACATTATGCAAACATTACCCTTTGTGGTACAGCTTCGATAACGTTATTTTAAACTCACAACCATTTATAGTGTTGAGAATATTTTATAGTGATAAGGTTTGCCTGCAATTTGTCTCTCGATCAATGAGTTAGACTCCTCGCTACATCTTTTTTTTAAACTTTTTTTTAGCATTGTCCACATAGCAGCTACAAAGATTTAAATAAAAAGGAGAAAGGTTTGTTACTGACAGGTACTTGCACATGTAAAGCATGCTACCTTTCCCAATAAAACTTCACAGTTTTGCCTGCATTGAAATTAATGTCACTTAATCCTAATAAAACAGAACAAAGAACTTGTGAAGAAAAATATCACATAGCCAGGTGTAATTTTGCAGTACAAAAGCTTCTTTTAGTTTTGGGGCCTAGGATAGTGTCTTTTACCCGCGTAATTTTAACATTATAAATACTACATACAAAGATACTGTAATAATAAACAGCATTTGGGGTGGGGGCACAAATTCACGTTTTTTAGATATCTAAAAAATCCAAGAGTCCAACTATGTGTACAAGGTCAGTGAATGACCTTCACAGACCGTCCCAGGGAAACCACCGTTCATATTTGTTGAAAGTACAATGTAAGAAACACTTGGAGGTCGCCAATCCTCTTCCAGTTGCTCTTATCCAATGAACGTTTTGAAGTGAAATTGCTTTCAAGGCTCTCGGTAACAGTCAGTTGAACTGCTGGAAGGAGTACCATGCATAGTTTGTTTGCAAGACATTTCTGTAGCAGCAGCCCCATGGTTACCGAATTTTTCTCCAGCCAATAGGAACTCACCCAAATTTGACAGGAGGTTGTTGCAAACGTTTTGAAAAAACCTGTACATTACATGGCCGGCTGCTGCATTGAGAAGTGGTTCGGCAGTACTTAGCAACATATGATTTTAGTTTATACCTATCTCTTTGTTCTCTTCCATGAACCTTGCAAATGGTCGACTAGAGGCAGGATCGGAAGTTAGTTTTTCAAATCCCAAAGTGGTGGGGCTGCTGCCTGCTCGGGATCGGTCCACACCCATGGTCCCTAAAGGACCAAGTCCACCTCCACCTAAGCTGATTGGGAGTTGAGGAATGCCTCCGTTCTGTATGACAGAAATCTCATTGTTTTTGATGGCGAGTCCATTTGTGATTGCAGCAGCATACTGGTTCCAAAAACTAGAATCGACATTCATGGCCCGGGCTGCCAAATCCTTCTGGAACATCTCAGAGAACTTTAGGGCGTCCCCTCCCAACAAAGCAATGGGGTTTTCCACAGAGAGTCTGCGGCCACGTCTCGCTGGAGCATTATTCCACATGTGCGTTCCCATGTGAACCTGCACACAAAACATGAGAGACATGGACATATTAGTGCATTCCAAGAAACCCAAGTCGTTCTTTATATTAAACAATATTATAACATTTTTAACCCTTCTCACTGCTATGCCAGTTAAAATAAATGTAGTCCAGTAATGGATTTTATTTGGAACCTGTGTTCTAAAAACGCTAATACTACAGGACAGCCCAGGTAAATGGATAAAACACTGCCTGAACAGACTGCATTTTACAAAAACTCTACATAGAAAAACAACTTCTATGTTACTAACAAGGCCCATTAAACATGATTTTATCTCAGGGCACAGATAAGGCCACCTGTGTTCTGGCTATGGCTAAACACTTTTGGTATAACTAATACACTAGCAAAATCAGCATTACATAAACCACGTGCAAATCCACAGAGTGAGATGCTTTTTATTACCATCATTGAAGGAAGGACAAGGCTTTTGGCGCACTCGAGGCTTTGCCTCTCATGAACCATGGCCACTTTCTAGACTCAACAAATTTAACAAATTTACATTAATTTATTTACATTTACCCTAGAAAGTGAACTTTTTGTAATTGCTATAACTTGTGCGATAAGGCCTCCAAGTTTCAGTAACAACAACGCAAGTGTAACAAAAAAACATATATCCACATCAACCGGGTGTGCAAGAACAGACAGTGAAATGGTTAATATCAGACAGTAGTGTTTAGGAGCACATAGATGTGCTATTTCGTAACAAATCTGGGCACATGTATACCAAGGATCTGTCTATACCAGATTACTAAAAACAATTTGGACGCTGAAATTAAATATTTCCCAGTGCGTTATATTGCCGCTTATCAACCACTTTTTCCCTATCCGGGCACAGTATTTTAAAATTGCCATGGATTGCAGCAAGGTGCTGTGCTTTCTCACAGATCTCCCTTTTATATGTCCTGGCAACAAAGCCAGACAGCCTACGAACCCAGGAGCCACTGTCTGCAAGAACTACAAACCCCTCCATGTGTGTGCTTTGTGAGTGGCACTGAAGAACCAGTACTGAGTGTGAGCAACCATTCGTGGTGTCCTCCCCAACATAAGAAGGCCATTGTTTACAATACTATCCCGAACTGGATAAAAGGGGTGAAGATACTGCATTGGCACAACCAAAATAAACATTAGTAGAGCTGGGCAACAAACATGTAATGTGAAAAAAACACTTAGGAAGCAATTACTGGTAAAGGTAATAGGAATGGTTTTGTCAATGCGGGTTTTGCTGTGTCATTGTTTTTATCAAAGCTTTATTGTTGGGAATCTGCTGGTCCTCATTGATCTAAAAACAAAATATACTAAAAACGAAGCATTTTTTGGACTGGCACTTAATGAAACTAATATGGAGATGTGCTCCTTGTGAAACAGCTGAATGTTATCACTCCTAGTGAGACTAGCCAATAGCTGAAGTGGGATGACCCACTGCCATATGTTGTAAATTATAGTGGGTCGAAGAAAATGTAAATGACACAATAACAGATCAATGGATAAAGTGATCTGTCTGAAAGCCCTTTTAATTAACTATAGTCCACCCAAAATTTAAGTAAAATCAAAATGTGTTGGCTAACGTCACACCTAAAAAAAAAAAAAAAGTAGGAGGCTAAGTGCACCTTCCAGACACACATCCACACCTTACACACACACAATAAAAACACACAGGTACAAAATAGTCAGACATGAACACTGCCCCACAAATCTGCTCATCCACTGTCGTTTTACCTCTCTCTCCCCCCCACTTAAGCACATCTACGTCTTTATCTAACCGCACATATTAATGCAGAAACAAAGCTAATGCTGCCAGGCACAAAGACTACCACAACCCCATAAAACCCTACACTCAAATCTAAATACAAAACTCACCGACAGACATCCTCGTCAAAACTAACCCACATATAAACAGGCACAATAACACAGAAACAGAACAACAAGCGCAAAACAGAATCAGGGATTAAGGCTCTTTCAGACAAGAAGACCAAAAAAGCCCTACAGAACCCAGACAATAATATATGGTTCGTCGTCTCATTCATAAGCAAGATTATATACATATCTAATAGTTCAATATCATAAAACCTTCAGAACATTTCAGACACTTTGCAGCATTTACTTGTGACTGTATTGTGCACGAACACAAGCACTCGTGCTCACACGCTCATACACACACACTAGCTTCGCATGGATGCGTAGAAATACATTTCATGTGTGCAGATTTAGTGTTGGGATGTAATATTTGCTCCATATAGAGGAGCAGCTCTTCACCGAAAGACAGATAACTATTCAGGGTTACCTTAACTGCTATTATGCAAATTGTCTCACATCATTTTGGATCAAAATTATTTGTACAAAATGGGCTAGAACGCACCGTATTCGAGAAAAAAATTGTATTCATGTAAAATACCCATTCAGATATCCAACAATGTAATATTCCATTTGAACTCCATGAAGCAAGCTACCTGATCTTTAGGAGTCAATGTTTTCAGATATATGGACCATTATCCTTGTCATAAAAACATCATAGTATGCTATTTTACATTACAGGATGTTTCGGTTTGCAGTAGCAGACACAATTTACCCTAATCTGCGAATGAAAGTACAATTTGAAGGGTTCAACAGGTCATAATTCAGGTTATTAAACCCTTTTTCATTTTTTGTTTATCACAGCATGAGAAATAGATCAGCGAGAGCAGTTATAGGTCTGCCCGAGCACGGAAACCCAAGAGGAAAACGTCCCTGCATCAACACTCACCTGCAGTGTTTCTCATACCATTTGCAGCAAACAGATGAAAAGGTCTCCTAACCTGAATTATGAATTTTGAAAGCCCCAAATTATACTGTACAAACGTGCATTTTTACAAGGAATGGATCACAGTACACATCATCTAAGGGAGAAAAAAACAAGGAGATGTTTAGATCTCAGAAGCCTTTTGGAGACAAAGTGCTTCCCACATAAAAATATACTTGACAGGGACTCATTTTACAAACATCCGGTTACCAGGCTTGCCTATGGAAAGCTACTGTGCAATTAAGATATTTCTGTTTGGAACAGTACAGAGCATAATATGTAGTCTTTTCTATATCAAAATGTAAATCATCAAGGCCTTAATAGATGGCCTAATACAGGGATCGGGCTCAGTCATTACATTTAACCTAGTATGTTAACAAGTTATAGACAACCCACCGGTTTAAAGCTACTAGAGAAGATTGTTGTAGATTTTGGTGAATAACCTTAGCAATAAAAGCAAAAGAGTATCAACGGTAAGAACATCTTAAATCGTAAACTCATAAATATACTACTTGTCTAATGGATTAGGCCAATATGGGCCTGGAGGGAGGAGTCAGATGTTGTGAGATGAGCAACAGTGGGATGCAAGGTCGATAGACGCACATGGTGGACCAGCTCGAAGCATGGAGGTGTGCTAAGGATACCCATGGAAGTGGCCCTTGTACTCACGTTTTATTCTGTTCATTACGGCAATAATGTTAGGGCTATGTAACTTCTGCCAGATTGATGACATGTTTATTCACCATGTGTGGACCTTAAACGCAGCAAGCAAAGTATACTCTGTTCTCACTCCTGCAAATTCACAGATTTGTCGCCTCTCACAATTTATTCATGCCACTAATGAATGTTGGATGATCCGAGTACCTACAAATAGTCTCCTAACAGTCTAAAGTAAAATCATACACATAATTAAAGGGTTGTTTCTTGACCTTATGAAGAAGATATGATGGTGGTTTCCAGCAGAGATTTTTCAGAACATTTTGCGAAATAATGGGGAAATGTTTATTGAGCAGTATGAAACCTAGTGGAAATAAGCTTGATGGCATTAGCATTTTTCAGAGGGTAAAGAGAATGTTTTAAGTGACCATCTCTCAGATAACCTGGAAACATTGGCAGGCTATGTACATACGCTACCCTATTCTTCCAGTTATGAGCATGTGTTGGCGGTGCTCTGAAAACTGAAAAATAGTAATGCGTGTTTTGCAGACCAAATCCCTTCATTTTTAAGTCTCACCTTTAGCTGTCTAGTTATGAAACGCCTTTTCTAAGCTATCCCCAGAATTCACAGCGAGCTAATAGCTTGTCCACTGCTTCCATTGGTAGGCTTTATTGTCACTCTTATTTGTTTGCTTCTTATTCAATAGCTTTGCTTCCTCTTCTAGAGTTTGTCCCTCCATGGAATATAACCCCTTTACCATCATTTTGATTGGCTTACTTAAATCCTTCCACTGCATACTTTTAAAGAAGTACAATTCTCTTTTTTGTTAGGCACTTGATAAGAGTAGGTGTTTCCTAGCTCTCCCTTGTGTGCATCAACCCCCCCCCCCAACCAAATGCTTTTCTCCCCATGCTCCATGTTTTACTCTCCCTCAGGTGCTGCCTTTCCATTGCTGGTTTTATTATTTTTAGCTCTTCCACTCCGAGTTGCTTATTCCCACCTACTCCTGTTACTCCACCACCCCTTTTGAGCCTTAAAAAAAGCAACATAAAAAATGTAAAGTTGCATTTTTTAGAGTGCCCTGCAGTTGCTAACGAGTACTTATTTTTAATTTAATCATGTAAGTGGCATCCACCACCTTAGATCGGTCAATATAAAACAAGCAGAGGGGAAAGAACGTGTGAAAAATACCCGGCAAGTTGAGGTAGGAGAGAAAGGCACTTCAGGGAGGAGAGGGGGTATGAGATTGGACCAATGCAGCACTGTGCAAGGCGTTGAGAGATGCGCGGGTGGTGCTTGGCCAGCTTAGACTAGAGAGAAGGATACTTCAAAGAAGATAATGAGAGGTTATGGAATCCGACAAAATGCAAGGGGGAAGAGTGAGAAACAGTTAAGGAAGACAGTAGGCTGAGATGGGAGAGAACGTGGGACTGAGAGTTTGCAGAGGAGAAAGGGTGCGAGGCTGTAGACGGCTGGCAGGCTGAGACGGTAAAGAAAGACCTTTAACAAATGGTGGGGTATAGAGATAGTCAGCATGGGGAGAAAGCGAGAGAGTCACAGATAGAGACCTGACAAAGAAGAGAAAGTCACCTCACGGACGAGAGAGAGTGGTACCGAGAGTCTTCAGTGGTGAGAGAGATGGGATAAATGACAAAGAGAAAATACCGTAAGTAGGAGCGGGAGGGATCCAGAGACAATGGGGAGAAGGTAAGAGAGAAATGGGATATCCGGCAGAGTAAGACAGAAGAGATTAACACCTCACAAAAGAGATGGTGAGGTATGGAGACAGCAGTGCAGAGGCAGAGAAAACGAGCAAGAGATCACACGCAGGGTTGGGCAGTATAGCAGGTTGTAATGAAAGAGGTAGCCAGAGAGACATTTTAGGGAAGAGTGGATTCAAGAGTAGAGAAGGGCAAACACTGTGCGGAATACAAAACAGAAAATATATATAACGAGAGCAGAGAGAGCAGAAGAATGGAAACTTCCTGGGTGGGCTTGCACCCGCTGGGGTGGTGTGAGCAGTCTGGGTGACCCTGTATTATCCAGAGTGACGGACTGTCTACAGAGACTTATTTCCACTTACAGCATTGATAAATGTTTGTTATTAGCGAAAAACCTGCTGGCCAGAGACAGAACAATAAAAGTGACTCTTTGCACAACAGAGCAGCATTCGTGCAAGGCCACTTGACATGAGCACAAGAGCAATCTAAACACTGCACATGCCCAACCACAATAAGACTGTCCATGTGCACCGTAACAGTGTGAACAATTTCTGTGCAAATTAATATGCAGCGGAAAAGTTTAGTGACCAGTCCACATACATGGCATTTCAGCAGCATCTCAACAGCCAAGCATGCACCAAGGAAACGTGTGATTTGTAAATTGGACTCTGCGATAGGGATTGAGCAGCAAGGAGTTCTACACAGTTGGGACGTTTGTCCCTGGGTGTGACAGGGGAGAAGCACCACATACAAGGTGGTGGGATGGGAAGAAGAAATAGTACCTCAATAAGGTAAACATCCATTTGTACGCAGTCATTACACCGCGTACCATTACTATGCAAGTGTTACAACGCATGCGCTGTAATAACGCGTAGCCTTTACTACGCATGTTATTACTTCGTATGCGCTGTTACAACGCATATGTGGTAAAGCGTGTATGGATGAGGGGAGTCAGGGTATGGACGAGGAGGCAGCGATGACGGCACACGCACGGAATTGCAGTGAGGAGACCAGAAAGACGGCGTGGTGGAAGGAGAACAGGTGTCAACAGCTTCGAAGGAGGGGTATGAGGGGCTCTGAGCACCCACCGAGGAGAGAGGTAAGAGGGACTGTTTAATTTTGAAGGGTTTGTGTTTGAGGAGTACTGTTTTTAGTTTAAGGGTAGTGTTGTGGGTTGTGTAGGGTAGTGTTTGTGTGTAGGTATAGGATTGGGGGAATAGGGAGGGTTGTGCAGGGGTTAGTGTTTTAGGGATTAGAATAGTGTTGTGGTGTTTGTGGATTAGAATAGTGTTGTGGTGTTTGTGTAGTGGGGATCGTGCAGGTTAGTTTTAAGTGTAGTGAGCGGATTAGGGGTAGGGGCAGGGTCGTGCTTGGGGTATTGTTATACGGTTTAGGGTAGTGTTGTATTGTTTGTGTACTGTAGTGTAGTGTTTTAGGGTTTAGGGTAGTGTCAGGGGGTCGTGTAGGGAAGTGTTTGCGTGTAGGTGCAGGACTGGGAGTAGGGGCAGGGTCGTGCTTAGGGTACGGTTTTAGGGTTTGGAGTATTGTTTGTGTAATGTAGGGTAGTGTTTTAGGGTTTATGGTAGTGTTTCAGTGTAGGGCACGGGTACTCATAGTACGGCCCGTGGGCCGGCAGCGGCCCGGCAAGCCTTCCGTGGCGGCCCGCGGACCATGAGACATCGTACCTGTGTTTTCAAAGAGTGTCTGCAAACACTCTGCTGCTCTGTGGGGGCCAGGCGATTAATTCCAGCAAGGCTAGAGTGGAGCTGCAGGGGCGCTAAGAGGAGGTGAAATACAGCAAAGCCCCATTCACATGCAAATGGTCTTTTTAAAGACCTGTGAAGTGCTCGGATGGGGCTGTGTGTCTGTGTGCGCTGGGGAAGCAGGCTGGGGAAGCTGCCTCAGCCCAGGTGACACACAGGCAGGGTGAGATGACAGAGGGTGACAGAGGGAGGTAGAGGGACAGAGACAGAGGGAGGGAGTGAAGACAGAGACAGAGGGAGAGGGAGGGAAAGGGAGACAGAGAAAGGGAGACAGACAGAGGGAGGAGGGTGACAGAGGGAGGGAGATGGAGTGAGGGAAGGGAGTAAGGGAAGGGGGTAAGGGAGTGAGGGAGGGGGTTAGGGAGGGAGTGAGGGAAGGGGAGTGAGGGAAGGGGAGAGAGGGGAGGGAGTGAGGGAAGGGGAGTGGGGGAAGGGGAGTGAGGGGAGGGAGTGAGAAAAGGGGAGTGAGGGAGTGAGGGAAGGGGAGGGAGGGAAGGGGAGTGAGGGAAGGGAGTGAGGGAAGGGGAGGGAGGGAGGGAGGGAAGGGGAGTGAGGGAGGGAGAGAGGGAATAGGGGGAAGGGAAGGGGAGTGAGGGAGGTTGGGGGTGAGGGAAGGGGAGTGAGGGAGGGAGTGAGGGAGGGAGTGAAGGAGTAAGGGAAGGGGAGTGTGGGAGGGAGAGAGGGAAGGGGAGTGAGGGAGGGAGAGAGGAAATAGGGGGAAGGGGAGTGAGGGTGAGGGAAGGATGGAGAGGAAAGGAGAGGGAAGGGAGAGGGAGGGAGAGGGAGTGAGACAGTCAGAATGAGGGAGGGAGATAGAGGGGGTGAGAGGGAGTGAGATAGTCAGAGTGAGTGAGACAGAGGGAGACCGGGGAGGGAGAGAGGGAGAGAGAGGGATGGAGGGAGGCAGAGAGAGAGAGAGATAGAGGGAGGGAGACAGAGAGAGGGAGAGAGAGAGACAGAGAGAGAGAGAGGTGTGTATGCCGGGTCTGGTATCTCAGTGGACGAAGGCGTCTGCTGCAGGGACCTGTGTTGAACCTCATGGTCACAGTTTTTTTTGTTGCTCTAGCCCTGCCCCCTCTGACCCCGCCCCCACCGGTGCGGCCCTCGGACACAAACCACACTGTAAATTTGGCCCCCGAGAGAAAGTTTGTGAGTACCCATGGTGTAGGGGGTGGACTGGGGGTAGGGGGCATGCTCGTGCTGGGGGTAGTGTTTTAGGGTTAAGGGCAGTGTAGTAGTGTTTTAGGGTGTAGGGTAGTGTTGGGGGTCCTGCAGAGTAGTGTTTGGGAGTAGGGACAGGACTGGGGCACAGGGCAGGGTCGTGCTGGGTTACTGTTTTAGGGTTTAGGGTAGTTTTGTGGTGTTAGTGTAGGTTATTGTTTTGGTGTTTAGTGTAGTGTTGGGGTTGTGATGGGTAGTGAATGAGTGTAGGGACTGGAGTGGAGGATGGCGTATGTTCTTGCAGCGGGTAGTGATTTAGGGTTTAGGGAAGTGTAGTGGTGTTTGGGTAGTGTAGTGTTTGAGTGTTTTGGTGGTAATTTCCATTTTTAGATGTGTAGGGTAGTGTATTTATATTTATTATTTATTGTAGTGTTGTGTTTTAAACATTTTAAAAAGGGGTTAAATAACTTTTTTTATAATGACATGTTATTCGGCATATCATCTTTATTACTAGGCAAGTTTTTACCTCGTATACATTAACACTTTCAATGTAATGGTATGCAAACTAAAAACTTTCGTAGTAACGGTTATTGCTAAATAATAACTGCGTAGTAATGGCATGCAAAGTAATGGCATGCAAAATAACGTGTCATATTCCCTCAATAACAGTGCGAGAAGCGGACAGACTGTAATCTAGATGAAGCAATCAGTGCTTTGTCCGTGCTCGACAGGAAAAAAAAGAAGTGACACCCGACATGTGCTGGCCAGTAAGGAGGCAGCAAAGAAGAGTGGCAATGAAGCCAACAAATGGTAAGCAATTGGTGAGCTCTAAAACCTTTACAGTAATCAATAGCCGTCGCAGTGACATCAAACGTGCTGTGGGCAGATGAGACCTACAACAGATAACAGCGCACCCGTCATTCTTTAGGTGCATTCTATAACGCAGGTGAGCACTTACAGAATGATGCAACATTCAACAGCGTCTTGATCAACAAACTTTTCTAACCTTTTTTTGTCAAAGTTGCACAGCATTAGCAAAATTAATTTAGCTTTTTACCAATGCTGTACAGCAATAAGCACTTCCACATCCAATAGGCCCCAAATGTGAGACCGACTGGCTATGCGGATACTCTTTTACAAAACATTTTCATGATTTTTGTATGAGACTGACTGAGATGCACACATTAACCCCGGGCGGAGACCTCCGCTCCGCCCCCAGAGTGTGCGGAGATTTGCCTTCTAGATTTTCCGTGGAGAAGGCAAATCTCAACACATTCCGCAACGGAGCGGAGTTGGCCAGCCCCCGCCTCCACCCTCCCCTTATAAAAAGTAATTAAACATTATTAAAAAATAAATGTAAAACCAATTACCTGGCATGTGGCATCCCTGGGCTGCCCTCCTCCTCTTCTTCGCCCTATTGGTAATCTTTGTAAAAACTGTGCATGCATGCACGCCTGCTCATGCGCATTTCTCGCAAAAAATGTGCATGCGGAGGCACGCACGCACGCAGGACTCACAAGGATTAGCGAGACAGCAAAGAAGAGGAGGAGGGCAGCCCGGGGACACCGCATGCCAAGTAAGTGGTTTTACATTTATTTTTTAATAATGTTTAATTACTTTTTATCATGGGGTGGAGGCGGGTGGCGTAGCGGAGTTTGTTTTCAACTTTGTGGCCCTTCGCGTAGCCCCGCTACGCACACTACGCCGGGGTTAGTCATGATTACAATTTTCTCTTCCTAAAATACTAGTCCTGCTATCAAATCAGTTATGCCGAAATGCGGAATCACATCACAAAATGTGTGCCAACATGCAGTTCGGATCTTAACTTAATTTTCTTCACTAACACTGTGACACATCCCCATTCCCCGACCCCATCTTTTCTGGGATAATAAATCTTGCTTTGGGTACTTTTTTCACAAGCCCCAAGAGAGACTGGTTGGTAAAAACTTCTCCGGTACACCACTTATTATGTAGTTTTACAGAAAGGACATCCACATTTTCACCTAGAAAAGGGTTAATGTATCTATCCTTTGCCTTCATTGTTCTCTTGGAAATACTGTTTTGCCTGTATTTTCTGGGAAAGCAAGCATTAGTATGTAGGTCTAATCCATAATGTCTTCTTGGTTAAAGTTCAAGTTTGCTGATTTTAGCTGCAGAACATATATTTAAGACTTAAAGAATGGACAATTAAAACTACAAGAAAAAAATCTCCCTTTGGAGAATACAGTACTTGCAATTTTTTATTATTTTTGACATTCTTGCTTAGGAGTGTCTATGAAATATAGTCCGTGTTATTGGTACCAGACTACTCCATCTGTTGCAAATTTTCTTTACCAGCGTTATTCTACTTTTCTGTATATTATTTCCTGTTACCAGAAACAACGTTATTATGGCATATGTGGGTTCACTGGTTTGTATTTTAAAAGATATTATTTTGATTTAATAAATGTACATTGTGATCAGGACGGCAAGCATACCAACACGTTAATACTATGAGTTTACAACTTTAAGGCATCAAAAAGGCGATCAATATTTGAGTGAGTGTCTCTTCGAGCATCTTGGATGTGGCTTAAAAAATCCGTGTTATGGATACATCCCGCTCTCCCGTTTGAGAACGGACGGTTCTTTTATTTTTCGACAACCACACGGGCCATGAGTTCATTAGAAAATGCCTCTAACTCTTGTGGTGGAATGTAAATATCTATTTTCTCACTTTTTATATGAGAACAGCGAGCATACCTGTGTCTGTAAAAAGCGCTCGGCCTGCGAATGTCATGGGTGATTGCAGCAGAATCGTGTGCAATGAATGAACTGTACACGTGTGCACGGCAGTGCTACATACCGGTGTCATCTTCATATCCAGAGCTGAAGTGTTTCAAACGTAGAGTAAAACTATGATCAGCGCGCGTTAGGCTGGAGCAGGGACAGATTAAAGGTCTGGGCTTGTGAATGGACTGCGGGTGGTTCAAAAATGTAGATGCCTCCCAGCTAAGCAGAGAGCATGCGAAAGTATTCGCTTGAAATAGAAGTACAATTTTAAGATTAAATTAAAACCGGGTGTTTTAGCAGCGAAAGAAACGTGATGGAAACGTGAAATTGACTGTAAAAGTCAGGAGTTACATAATAGTGAAAATAAAATTAGCGGGGCTCAGTTGCTATTAGTTTTCTTTCATGTGGACATCTGCAAATATTACATAGAAGCAAACATTCTATAGGTTTCTTGGCTCAATGGAAAACGTGCTGCGATGTTTTTGATACGCAGTGAAATCGTTTTATTTTTTTCCCCATGCCGCCCTCACAATGTGATATTTCTGAACTGCCACTTTCTGTTTACTCGTGTCTGCTGTTCAAGTAGGGAACAGTGCAATACACAGAAAATAAATCTGATAAAAACATGAATGTCTGCACTCCGATACATGGCCATATGTCACTCTCCATGTACAGGGGATGCCGCACAAATCACGTATAACCGCTGCGCTGCAGAACTTAAGTGATAAATCGACGTGTATTGTGCCACATACAATCAAGTGTTGGCTTTATCCACGAGGAGGAAAAATCCGCTGGAGAATACATGGCGGAAATGCATGTTCGCAGCTTTTCACTGTACCTTTTTCACCATAAGGAAATAGTTTGCCCTGTGGATTAATCCATTCAGCTTAAGATGGGGGGGGGGCAGAGGGGGGTTACACCCCCCCTAATATATGTATCTCCTAATAGAATGGTAGGGGTGCTTTCAGTCGGGTAGGTTGAGAATGAGATGCCAGTTGGATTTCATCAGGAATTTCTACATACCGACAGACAAAAACGAACAGGCACTCAGGTTTGAAAGTCTTCAAAAATGTTTTTTTTCTTCAAAATATTGTGTTCTCTTTCCTAGTACTCCTACCAAATCGCATTCTTCTCCCTTACCCCTTGGACGCCTCTCACTTTTTGTCATATAATTTATTTAAAAGTTTTATAATGGCAATATTGTCAGAAAATTTGAATCCCCCACTCAATGTTACAGACCAAGCTAGGCACCTGGGTGGAGTACCCTTCCCTTCCCCACCATGGATAGGCACTTACTGGTGGTCGTTTTGGAGTTATTTCATGGTGGTAAAAGACCAGCAAAGTTTGGGGGTATTCATAAAGATTGTGTTGGGCAATCGCCATTGATCCTGATTCTGCAAACCAGGACTGAGGATTTTCTCTGTGACTTGAGCCTTTCGTGCATGTGACTATGTTTATATATTTACATACATTTTTAGATACCTAAACAAATTCTAGGAATTTATCGTTACAGACTTGCAGCAAATAATGCTGGAGCCTCTGCCTTTCATCCATCACTGCTGAGCACTACATCATACATAATACTGTGAAACTCGGAAAGAAGTCTCCAAACAGATTTTGCTGGCTTAGATTTTATGCACAATCTTGATTATCATGCTGTAATTATGGCTCTAGAGTCAGAACCTATGTTCTTTATACACTTTGGTGGGAACTACGCCACTGAAGCCTATTCAATGGGGCTCAGGCCATTCATAAGACACGAGGGTCGTAGTCTATGGCAGACCAGCAGCAAAAACGATGAGCGGTTTTGAGTAAAAAGAGGAAAAACAAAGAATGTGATCTGCTTTGTACACCTTGAACTTGTGATAGTCAATTGTATTTTTTCAGTCCTAAAACAAGAGGGGAAACTGAAAGTTCTGCGACTGTATGCTTAAGCCCTTTTGGTATAGCATCTTCACATATTAGAAAGGTGGGATGTTCGGAGCGGCCCTGAAGGTAATACACGGGCACTGGGTTTACAAAGGCGGCATAAGTTGAGTGTTCCAATATTCAAATGTTTGTATTTCTGTTTCTCCCTGTTTTACGTAACATATTCTAACTTCTGTGAGTGAAATGTTCTAACAGCATTATAACCTTCTGATTTGGGCGATGCTGACTGTTAAACTCTTCTCCTATGTTACAGGCCCTCATCTGTCCCTCTGACCTATAACAAGGCCTTCCTGTTTGATGGTATTTTTTTTTATTTCCATCTGCATTTATCCGTATTTAATTTCTGTTCAGTTCTTCTGTAGTTATCGAATTTTATTTTGTGTTTAGTATATAGATGAAGCGGCAATGGGTATATTTCTACATTCATTTAACCCCTTCGATGCGGCCGCGATTCCCCTGGTGTGCTGTAAACAGCACGAACAGGGGCGGGCCGTGACGAACCCCAGCCGTCATCAGCACACGAGCACCGTAGTGCATGACGGCTGGGGTTTGTCATGAGCATGGAAGGGGTTAATTGATAAATGTATACTCACATTTGAATGCCAAACAGGTTTTAGCAACATACAGTGTAATATAGTAATCTGAAACAAGGTTGTAGACTAGCAAAACCAGTTGTATATCTGGATTTATTTAACCTTCATTGGGAAATCTTTTTTCCTTTTTTTAACTCCTACCAGTCAATATGTACACCAACTGACTTGGTGCTCATGATTGATGTTAGTGAGAATCATCCAAAGGAGATCTATTTTCTGCATTTTTCTGAAATGATAAATTAATAAAGACAGAAAATAGGTCGTTTTCTGTATGTATTTACCTGCACAAATACGTAAACTGGAATTCTGGAAGCTCTACCTATAACTTAGGAGAAGGCTTTAACTAGCAATATAGCCCTCAGCAGTGGCCTATATGCCTCCGCAAATAATGTCAATTGTTACAACTACTGACATATAATATTTAATGATGTATGGGTCTTACTCCACTGTAATCAGTCTGCACCACACTGAAGAGCCCCAAACTAGGGCAAAAGTACTCTTGGGTTGCTTGTGTTCTAGTTCATGGGAGACTTGGCGTGGCATTTTCGGTTGGACTGTTCCTGTTGGAGCATGATCAAGGCTGGGTCTAATCAAAGGTAGCATGGAAGGCAAAAGAATGATGGCTTGGAATGCTAACCTGAGCGAATGCCAGAGGTTAGATTTATTGCAAGTATTCCTCCCACCATCCTTTGTATGTCTGATGTAACGCCCTTAGTGGCAAGAGCATGCACAAATGTGGGCCCCATTCTCCCTGTGCCACAGAAACAAGCTGCACCGGACTGAAGGGCCATAACTAGAGTGAAACCGGGCCTGGGTTGCTTGTGTTTTGGCTTATAGAGAGAACCTGGCTTTGCAGTTCGGGCTGGAGTGATGTTGGCTGAGCAGGATAAAGGCTGATTTGCATAGAGCTATCTATGTCTAAGGTGGAATGGTGGACAAAAAACAATGGACTTGGATGCGGCGCCCAGAATTACCAGCTGCTGAGATTAATTTATGTATCCTGCCAATCACTTTTTTGTTTGCTTCAATCTTGCTCCAAAGTCTCAATATACAGAGTATTTAAATGTAAGATAAAATATTTATGTCAGAAAATGACATACACACTATTATAAAACAAAGGATTACTCATCAGGAAAATTAAGGAAGTTTAAGGTTTCCTATGCAATTTTTTAATGGTGGGAGTTTAAATAACCCTGATATTTACCATTTTATATGGAACCTGCTTACATTTGTTGGCAGTGTAAAAGTAACATTCCCTGTTACCTCCTATATCCTGCACAGTTCTTCTGCATCTCCTTATTGAGATTAACCACCAAATTAATCACAAGTCGACCTTTCAATTATTCAGATTTTCTCTGAAGAAAAGCCACTTCTGAGATGAAAAAAATACTTTTTAATAGAATGTGCTAAAAACAGGTTGACGTCACAGGTCAACATATAACTTCATGTCCCCACAGAAAGTTTGATGAAACTGAAAAATGCATCTGCAAGACATTTAAGAATTCAACTTTGAGAACTGAAATTGTGTTCTTGCTATACGAATTTTTAAGTAGAAGGCCTGACCAATAAACAAAGATGGTGGGCAAACTAGAACTAAAAACTGTCTAAGTCCATTTTTCTCCGATTTAGTTAAACCACAGCCCTTTGATACAGTGCTACAAAATTGCTGTGCAACAAAGGGCGTCATTACAAATGCGCTGATAAATTTTGATATGTTTGGTAATTTCTATCACTGCACATTACAGAATTAGGAGTTTTGTGATAACTATTGGCATGTCAAATCTGCTGATATCTTGTGGGAAAAGGGGCAGTATTTATTGGAAGATGCAGGTTTTGGTGCTGTACACGATACAATCCATGTGTATTACCCAAAAACTTCTGCTAGTCGATAAGAAATGCACCTAATACATTCCAAACACTTCAGTATTGGCTTTTATTGGATGTGATCATTACTGCGTCTGCCAGTGGCCAATGTTTAATGAGGGACAAAGTGTTGTTTTTTTAACCATACCAATGTTTCCCTAGTGAGCTATGGGAGCCATCGACCTGCCCTCAATGACCAACGACATATCTGTTCACCCCCCCCCCCCCCACACACACACAAACAAAAAACATAAAACTAAAGTTTCACAAGTCAGCAAGCCTACTTGAAAATTCAGAACTACATTGAATATATCAAGCCTCCCGATGCGGAAAAAAAAAATCTCAGAAAAGTCAACCCAAACACGACCACCATCCACACATACACTGTGATCCAAGCGGATGGGATTATTCATATTAGCACACTCTCCTGAAACCCTTTGAGTCATAAATCGAAATATTATCTTGGGTTGCTCTTGACCATCTGTAATGTTTCAGAAAAATTGCTCCTGCCACGTTAACTGAAAATTGATCAAGAAAGACAAACCTCTATAAGCGAGGTTTGTTAACATAAATTCTACCCCAAAAACCAACATTGCTCCATGCTGTACCTTTCACTTAATGCACACAGGACATATAACAGACATGTTCTAGTCTAAACTTTAGATACAGCATGTAAAGGATGGTAAGGTCGTGAATAGTGCTTTTGACAGAGAAACAGCCCCTTAGACTTGACTATTCATCTTCAAGCAGATTCCCAGGTTCAATAAAGATTATATTTATGTCAGTTTGACAAGGAGTACTGAAATTGAACACCTGTGAAATTTACAGCAAGGGTACGTTTGTAAAGGAAGTCCACGAGGAAGCAAGCCCCAGCAGAATTTAAAATAGGAGACAGACATATTTAAACCATAGGCACTATATAAATCAAAATGGAAGCCCCGAAAATGCCTTTCTGCAGCCCTCTCTAGGTCCTATGTTGATAGAAGGGTAAATAAGCCAGCTTACCATAACAAATATATTTTGGTGGGTCAGGTGTTAGTCAGGGGCACCAACACCACAAACCAAATCGCGAAAGTCTGCAAACGGAGCAGACCCTTGACTATAAGTTACAGTCTGCGATCCCATACCACCCGTGTGCTCTTGGTATTTTAATATTATCAGAAAGAATGCCAGAATTTTCCCACCACAATTTGGCAGTTCTTTGTAGTCAAATATGTATTTCTTTGAAGACAGCAAAAGGATACCCTTTTGGAAGACAAGTGGTGGGCTGTAGGGTCATAACTTTTAATAGGATGCCCTAATAATCAAAATTATCCTACAGGACGTATCAAAACTCAGCCCTCAATCTAAAAGAATACAGTATACATGCCGGAGACTAAGGGCCTTATTACAAGTACGGTGGTTCGGAGGACCACCGTACTGGCGGTGGCGGTCAGACCACTTCCATCACTTGATGTCCCCCCACAGTGTTTCAACTGTGGTGGGCGGACAGGATCCTGTGGTGGTTGTGGTGCAGACAGGGGAAGTAATATGTTGGTGGTGCAGATGCCGGCACCGCCAAGCATCTGCAAGCTTGTCTCCCCACCACCCTTTTCATGACGGAGAGCCCACAATGAAAAGGGTGGCAGAGAGGCAGGTAACCCTGACAGGGCCATGGCCACATCTGGACATGGATGGTGCATGCGGGGAACATGTTATGCCTCCCTACAATTGCATCTTTGTTCTTGCATGGTGTGGCACGCACGGCATGGTGCATGCCATGCCCTGTAGGAATGTTCAGTTGGCGCTCTCACAGCAGCGGTCTGCATGTTAGGCTCGCCTATGAGCCTAACATACCACTGCCGTCGCACCGCCAGCCCTGGGTTGAAATAAGAATCCGGCAGTCCACCTGTGGGCGCAGCGTTGGCGGTGCTACAGGAGTACCTCCAAGTCGTAATAATGCCCTAAGCCTCAAAGTATTAGAAAAAATGGCAGCACGAAATTACAGTTGAAAATAAGATCCCCTGCATTACATTCTTATTTGGAACTAAAGCATAGAATATTTTTATTGACATGAACTTAACTTAAAGAAAAGAACAAAGTCACTGACATTTTCCATGTATTTGCGTATGCTTTCGGATATTTTTCCATGCGCTAATGTCTGCTTTGGACTCTAACCCATTTCTAATCATTGAGTCATATTGTGCACAATTTGCGACACAATAGAGCAATAGAATTATGGTGTAATGTCTATATTCAACAATCTTTCAGACTGATGTAGTAATACATGTAGATAGTAATCTTAAGTTCACTTCTAGCATGCTGTCTACGGTTCTAAAATCAGGCAGGGCCTGAAAACCTGGCTATTTAGACAATGATCTCTAACTGTTTCTATGCAGTCTTTTTTAGAAGATGGCGCCTAGACACCTCAGGGTACATGCCGCGCTTTATAAATCTTTAATTCATTTCATTTCTAAGTCTTCATTTCATTTCATTTCTAACAGCCACGGCTAGTGCGTGTTTCAAGTTCTGAAGACTCCATCTGAAATGCAGTAGCAATTTCAATGGCCAACTATGGAGTGTTGTATCCAGTTCTACTACCTACTGAATGTTTGATTTCCAGCTTTGAAGGTCCTCTGTGCCACACTGAGCGAATTTTGTGCCAAAGAGAGCAATTTAAGACATACTACTGGCGGCTGCCTCAAATCACACACGGTGTCATTAGGAAGCTAGAACTGAATGGCTAACATCGGTATTAGATTTAACACTGATTGTGCAAAACGTTCACCCAGGTATGCATGTTGGAAGATGCAGCCGCTTAAAAAAGCACAAACAGAACATTTCATCAGTGGCTACACATTTCTCCCACCTTTCACTCACCATCGGATTTCTGACTGCAGATACATAGAGGCACAGACCTCTATCACTTATGATGCCTCTATCACCTATCCCCTGTGCCAGAGTGACCATTTATATCATCAGGCGTTTTCCTAAGTGGGATGGCTCTATTGGAAGCTGGTACTTTGATGGTTGTCGGCTGCTGCTTCTAACTCCCTGGGTTAATGGTGGTAGGTGGAGCAGTTAAAAAGAAAGAGAAATAGAGAGTGATAGAAATGGGAAAGAAAGAGACAAGATAGGAGTGGGGGCCGGTTTGAAGGTTTGTGCCAGGGCTGCTTTTTGTTCCCAGTCCGTCTCTGTCCTGTCCGTCACACTATGTTGCAGGCCCTGCCTATAAGCTAGCTCAGTGGATTTACATGGCTTCTCTTTTGTCTGATTATCTCATTGTTTGAAAACGATTAAATATGCCTTCATGTTTCATGTTTCTCTGTAGCAGTCAAGGGCCAACGTTAACGTTTTTTAAATTTAGATTCAGACGTGGAAGTTTTATAGGAATTTTTAGATAATTACTGTTCCTTCTAGAACAAAACATCTTTCTACTTACACTCACATCCACACCACATGCAGTAGCAGAGCAAGTTTTCCAAGCATGCATAAAGCAGATAAACCATAGCAGCATCTTCCATCACTACACACAAAAGCTACAGAGTGGCCAATCGCTTCTACACATACGCAGCTTTCAGTAGGTCCCCCATGCTTTCTTCATTTTCCCAACAGCCCCTAGTCAACACAGGCCCTTCTTGCTGCCTGCCTCACCTACAAGTCACTCACAGAACCACTCCCATTGCTTGAACCCTTCACTGTATCCTCTGGCGCCAGGGATCTTTCCCATGTACTACCCCACAGCTCCTCCTCGGTGTCTCTGCAATACCAGTGTATCCCTGCCTGCCGACACCACAGCATCCGTACTATGAGAGAAGTAGTCTCCACTGTCTTACCGCCGGGTATGCCATTCTTTCAACTGCACTTTATTTTGTTTTTAAGCATAAGTGTCTATATTGTACCATGATTCGAACGCTCAATAAAAAATATATATTTACAAAAAAGAGCATGCCATTCTTTCAGCAGCTTGCTCAGTATGCTCTTCATCTGCCTTGCCACAGCACCCTCTCCTTAAGCTCTCCCAATACCTCCTCGATAAATCCACAAATCAGAACATAGTATAACTGCATTTTCTCTTTACTTGTTCACTGAAGATGGTTGCAAAGAGGCGCACAGCCGGAGAGGTGGCTTTAAGTGAGACAAGGGATCTCCATCGCAGCACCTCCCAGGGCAGGGCAGTACAAAAAGAGAAATAGGACTACAGAACAACAATGAGGAGCAGTTTGAACCTTTACAGCACAACAACAGAAAATACGTGGCATGGGTGTGGTGTTAAGCAAAGGACATACAAGAGGCACAGGCAGAATTTGTGAAGGGAACCCTTGTTGTTGAAAGGCAAGAGGCTTCAGTGGCTTCAGCTTCTTTCGCATCTATGCCACAGCACTACTTCAGGTGTGAATGTGGATGTGCACATAGGATAATTATAGAATCTGCATACCGCAATGGGCAATGTAGAGCCCTCTTTAGCAGATCAGCGATATGTGAAACTACCAGCTCCTTCCTTGCCATAGTCGTGCCATTTCTGGTACAGCCAGAGCACGCATTGCCAAAGAGGCTCTAAAGTGCCAACTACGCTAAAATGTAAACAAAATACGTGGAGCTGTGTGGGGCACATATATTGCCTCCAAAGCCTTCCCTTTCTTAAATCTTCTGTCCACAGTGAAGAAAGTGTTGAGCTATGAAAGTTGACAATGTCAATAGAAAGCAGCGAAGCACTGGAACTGAGAGATTGAAAAAAGCTGGATCAATCACCAGAGCATTGTACCTCAGGAGTATAACTTCATTTTCTGTTTATGCTCAGATTAGGGATATCCAAAGTTGAGTTTTCAGATGGGGCACATGGATGAGTCACTGCATACATAAGAAGGGAGGCGGTGGTGCACCAGATGGGGGAAGCGATGGGGAAACAGCTCAATTGCAATATCGAATTTGCCCTCCTGAATGTATTGGGCCCTACTGACTTGAACTCCAGGAGCGACATGGGTTACCTTGAGGCTGATGGTGGCAAAAAGAAACATCACAAGATTGTGGAGGGCTCAGAGCCCACCGAGTACAGCAGAATAGGCTACAGATATAGACTGGTGTATAGTCTCGGAAAAGTTCACATACGAAGCCAGGGTGTGCCCGATTAAATAGACGCAAATATGGGGGCAATGGAATGTCCATAGGGGGGAGATATGTGAACCTCCAAGATCAAGAGAGGATATTATCAGTGGGACCTAACTATGTACAACTGGAAAATGTCCCTTTTATTTCGAGACCCTTACGTTTCAATGTACCACTTGCAATGTAACACCTATTGCCAATCTGTGTAACCTGGTTACTCATGTGTCATGCCTTGTTTTCAATTAAAAAAAGAGGAAAAAAAAGAGGAAAAAAAAGAAATTCAATAGAGAAGAGTAAAGGCGGTGCAAGAGGTGCTTGGGAGAGACTCACTGTAAGCATGGCTGGCCTTTAGCATGAGCGAGCTGGGCCCAGTGCGCCAATCTTTGGAGGGGGCACATAGAGCAGAGTGCACTAAGGTTATGCCAAAAGCAGCACTGTTCTCATCTTGCTCCAGTCCTGTCATTCTCCCTCACTGCTTGTTTCTGTATGTTTTGCCAGTTTAAAGTGGTTTTAGTCCTTCACTATCATATGGCGGGCGATGTTTTTAACGCCCCCTTCCTTGCCCTCCCTTCACCCTCTGACCCTGCTGGCATACATATACAAAACCATCATCTGCGTAAGGCAGCTAAGCTATTAATGATTTAGGTGAGCTGGGAGACATCCTTGGATGATTGTGTTCAGGGGCCAGTCCCTGCTCACCCAGGCACTGACCAGCGAAAACAAAAGGGACCCCCTATTGCCTAATTTCATGTACTACCACCATCAAGGGCGCCAAATTTCTCTCAGCCCACGCCAGGGCGCTATCAAAAACACTTTGTTTCATTGGAAATATGTGCTTCTTTTTTCACTAGAGTTACCTATTGTGCTGGGTCTTCATTTTTGGTTTGAGTGAAAAAAAAGTATTTTCCTTTCATAATAGACCTGAGGATAAATCTTTCTTTCAATACTCATTGCTGGTGTGACATCAGATAGGTAACTAGATTAACGTGTTGATAATTTTAACATGTTTGAGTTTTAGTGAAATTCCCTTGTTTATTAATAAATCTTGAAGACATGATTAGCTGAAATGGGCACACCAGAGTCCCCTTTCTTTAAAAATCTAATTCCCGCGTTATTTTGATTTTAAGATTAAGTAAAGTAGAGAGCCTCATTTTTTAGTTGTAGTAAACTGCATCAATTTTTGATCAATATTGAAAAGTTCCTTACTATGACTACTCAGACCACTGTGAAGATTTCTCCGGCATCATGCTACTAGGTATAGGGGAAAACGTGAAAAAGGGGACTGTTTTATATAAATATAGGTATTTTTTATTTGTTGCTATGACTGCAGCTCGCTTATGCATCGCCTCAGATTGGCAGAAAGAGGAACCTCCAGCATTTGAATTTTGGAGAGCTAAATTATATAATCTTTACAAATTAGAATGGAGTCTGTATGCTTTAAAGGGGGCAAAAAACGGAGACTTGGCATGCTAATTTGGGGTGCAATTCATGAACATTTAGAGTTGTGATATGCTGACATGTTAACTGTTAGTACAAATGGTGTTAAATGGAATTATATGATTTGTGATATATGTGTTTTGTTTTTGCTGATGACTTGTCCCTACTGGGGAATAAAAAAATAAAAACAAAAAAAAGAGAGCCTCATGAATGTAAAGACTAGAATCTGCAAGTGGGTGAGACTAAATACAGCAGAGTCTTAAACATCCCACATATCCAATCTAGTAAATGTGCCCTTTATTATGCATAACAAAGGTTAGATGCATCTGAAATGAAAGGAGACGCTGTTTATTAGCAAGTGGTGATTCTGTGTGTGTGTATATTGTCTCTTAAACTGCGATATAAGAAATACAAATACACTACCTCTGCAGTTTATCTATTTTCAGAATGCAGCATGTTGCTTTACTCGGTTCTGCCCTGTTCTCTCTAATGGCTGCCTCGTCTAGAGCCTTCTTGCTGCTACTCCTATACATGACAAAACAAGGGCCACAACTGAAAGCTCCTTTAAACCAACGTACAATTATTGTGAAAAGGTGGTTGAACCAATCAAACACAACCAGTAGAACTTATCACAACCTATTAGTTTAATTTTTCTTTTTTTCATATGTTTGAAGCAATATGTTTTAGTGCATGGACATACATGTAATTAAATATACAGTATATACAAATTAGCATAAACAACAAGCATAGAAGGCAAAAATAAATTCACAGACTTAACATACACTTGGCCAATCAGTCATACAACACATTCATACAAACAAAAAAAAAAACAGTGGGTCCACGTATCTGTCATAAATGGATGAGCAACAACCTTTTTTGTAGTTTCACAATTATTTACAGTTTTTAAGAATTTCAAAAATTGTGTCCAATCTTTAGTTGATGGTGACGAAATCTTTTAGTAAACTAAGAGTAACAGCCAGATACGGGACAGAAGTGGTCGACGCGTTTCGAACCCTAACAAGTAAAAGGGTTCTCCTCAGGACCAAACTGGTTCTTATGTCAAATGAGAACGCGATTCAAACGGGGGTAATAAGTATCCAGGTGTACAGATCGACGTGTTTTCCAAAAATCAAGTGCACCCAGGGGCTACTCTGGCACTCGATTCTAACTTGCTGCATGATTCGGCATAGTTCTTTCAGTAATTCGTTTCTCCGCTGGAAGGAGAACAAAAACGGCGTTAGACCATCAGTGGGTGCACGCGAGTGTGACAATACTGGGGCTCGGGAGGCTTCCCCAAAGCACGTACCGTCAGTCGGAGGGCAGAAGTTAGGGTTCGAAACGCGTCGACCACTTCTGTCCCGTATCTGGCTGTTACTCTTAGTTTACTAAAAGATTTCGTCACCATCAACTAAAGATTGGACACAATTTTTGAAATTCTTAAAAACTGTAAATAATTGTGAAACTACAAAAAAGGTTGTTGCTCATCCATTTATGACAGATACGTGGACCCACTGTTGTTTTTGTTGTTTGTATGAATGCGTTGTATGACTGATTGGCCAAGTGTATGTTAAGTCTGTGAATTTATTTTTGCCTTCTATGCTTGTTGTTTATGCTAATTTGTATATACTGTATATTTAATTACATGTATGTCCATGCACTAAAACATATTGCTTCAAACATATGAAAAAAAGAAAAATTAAACTAATAGGTTGTGATAAGTTCTACTGGTTGTGTTTGATTGGTTCAACCACCTTTTCACAATAATTGTACGTTGGTTTAAAGGAGCTTTCAGTTGTGGCCCTTGTTTTGTTTTTGAACTATAGTTCGGCTCAGCCACCCTGAGTTAGGAGTCAAGACCCTTTCGTGTTTTTTGACTCCTATACATGAAGCAGGGGCGGCTCCTCCATTAGAGCAGAGGATCGTTTAATCGCGTAAAAATCCTCCCAAAGATGTAAAATAAAATGGTAATTATTTACCATTTTATTTTTCATCCCCTGTCCCGAGGCAAGCGTCAGGGCAGAGGCGGGGCCGCTGCTGAGTGACAGCAGCAAGTCACTCAGAAGGGTGGAGGGTGGGCTGGCTGTGCACTGTTTAAAGTGTGCATGTCTTTTTGGCCAGCCGTCTTGAGATGACAGCCACACATGCGCACTTTAAATCTCTCAACCCTGCTGTCTTAGAACAGCAGGGTTGAGAGACAGTGTAGGCCTCCACGGTGCTGTGGAATGCTGAGTGAAGCTGCTCCCACCAAATTCAGGCGCCGCTCACATGCTGCATGTGAGCAGCCCCCGGATTGGACAAGAGAGTTCCGCATCCAGTTGCAGTGATGGAGAGGACTGGAGCGAGGACGTTGTGTTGAGTCAGGTAAGTTTAAAATATATATATATGTATTCCCCCTTGTGCACACCCCACCTCCCCCATCCTAGTTGATGACAGCCACCACTGACATGATGACATGATGTGACATGTTGCTTTAACGCACATAATTTCGTTTTCTCAGGGCTGATTTAGTGGTCTAGTGACCTGGCTAGAAGCTGTCCTTAACTAGCATTGGCAAAGCCAACATGTTGTGCCTTTGAAAGGCTTTAGCTGACTTGTTGCTTTGCCAGGGCGTGTTGCCAATGCCGAGCAGCATCTGCATAGAGGAAAACATGCTTATTGGCAATGCAGAAGAGCATTGAAAAAAATATAAAAAATGGGCGGTCCAAGCATGATGACACATTTGCACAGGTTTCACCCCACATGCACATGTTTGTGACATGAGGCTTCCTCGGCATTTTCTAAAAAAAAATATTTACCCTTCCACGACGATTGACATCCCACTTGGAAAGAGAAAATAAAAAACAATAACAAGTGTGCAAAAGAAAACTGTAGAGAAAGGAGTTGGCTGTTTGTACACTGCAGCGGCTGTGTCTTTCCACCAAACAAATAAATACAACTTTAAAGAGAATGGGGATGGGAGCATGGAAGGTACCAAGAAACACAATGCCAAGAAGGGAAGAGTAGTTGTGCAATGATTGGAGTCGAGGGGTAGAAAATTAAACAAAAAAAGCTATGAAAAAAGTTGAGTGGGAATGATTGCTGGTCCGGAAGCAACAGACGTGCTGAGCCACAGCAACACAGAAAGCAGGGGGAGTGAAGATGGAAGCAGCACACGAGGGAGAGAGCAGGAAAACACATGACTCCCATGAGTGCTGAAAGAAAAGATAAAAGTTGTTCCTTGAATGCAAGCAGTGGGATGATACAATTCATCCAATGAGTAACTATGTAAAATAGCTATGCCCTAGGAAAGAACATACAATTGAAGAGGGTTAAAAGGCATCAAATAAGAAGTAAACAAATGAGAAAGATAAGAAAGCCAGCCAATCACGGTCAAGGGCCTGACTCTAAAGTCCACTGTAAGTATTGTAAGCGAGAGTTAACAAGCATTTGAAAAGCAATAGGTCTCGCATTAGGAAAGTTTGAGCTATTGGTCTTGTAAATGACAATTTTTTTATTTATGTGTTGGTTTTGAAAATAGGTAAATTAATAGCTTTGTCATTTACAATGCCAATAGTTATAACTTTCGCAAATGTGACACCTATAGCATTTGTAATGCAACATATGTTGTATTTACGTGACTTAGATGTATTGATATTACAAATAACAATGGCTTTTAATTTTTTTAATAATTAATACTTAAATAAAAGTGATTGTAATTTATAATGGCAATAGCTTAAACTTTTGTAAATAACTTTTGTGAAGATTATGTTCAGTGTATTTTATTGTGACGAAAATCCAAGAACAGAAGTGAAATATTAACATCTTTTTGTGACATTTGCAATAAAGCTTGATACATTGAGAGAACATATTTAAACCAGTTGTTGTTGAATGGTTGCGCAGAATGATGCTGTGGTGGTGCTGAGTGGTGCTGTGGTGGTTCTGAGTGATAATGTGGTGGTGCTGAGTGATGCTGTGGTGGTGCTGAGTGATGCTGTGGTGCTGCTGAGTGATGCTGTGGTGGTGCTGAGTGGTGCTGTGGTGGTGCTGAGTGATGCTGGGGTGGCACTGAGTGATAATGTGGTGGTGCTGAGTGGTGCTGTGGTGGTGCTGAGTTGTGCTGTGGTGGTGCTGAGTGATAATGTGGTGGTGCTGAGTGATGCTAGGGTAGCGCCGAGTGATGATGTGGCGATGCAGAGGGTAGAAAGGTACAAAAAGCGAGTCTAACAGAGGGCAGAAGGGCAGAAAAACAAGGGAAAAACGAGTCTAACCGAGGGCAGAAGGGCACAAAAAAACGAGTCTAACAGGGGGCAGAAGGGCAGAAAAACAAGGGAAAAACTAGTCTAACAGAGGGCAGAAGGGCACAAAAAACGAGTCTAACAGGGGGCAGAAAGGCCCAAAAAACGAGTCTAACAGAGGGCAGAAGGGCACAAAAAACAAGGGAAAAACAAGTCTAACAGAGGGCAGAAGGGCACAAAAAGCGAGTCTAACAGGGGGCAGAAGGGCAGAAAAGCAAGGGAAAAACGAGTCTAACAGAGGGCAGAAGGGCACAAAAAAATGAGTCTAACGGGGCAGAAGGACAGAAAAACAAGGGAAAAACGAGTCTAACAGAGGGCAGAAGGGCACAAAAAACGAGTCTAACAGAGGGCAGAAGGGCAGATAAACAAGAGAAAAACCAGTCTAACAGAGGGCAGAAGGGCACAAAAAACGAGTCTAACAGGGGGCAGAAAGGCACAAAAACGAGTCAAAACAGAGGGCAGAAGGGCACAAAAAACGAGTCTAACAAAGGGCAGAAGGGCACAAAAAACGAGGCTTACAGGGGGCAGAAAAGCACAAACCAAAGATGAGGGTGGTCAACATTTACCTGAAGTTTCCTGTCTCCCGAGCAGATGAGACAAAAGGAGAGGTGTGAACGGCCCTGAGAAGTTCGCCCCTGGACACCACACCATCTAGAAACCTCCCAGCATGTTTGGAACAGAGACATGCAGAAATAAAGGTTAGGCCCTGGCACAGAGGTTAGCCAGTGTACCCAGAGGAAGGCTATCCCTGTGGTGGCTGCCACCGCCTCACAAACCCCTAATTCAAGGGTTATGAAAGAACTGACGTCAGCACAGCTCGGAGAGCCAAGTACCATCTGTGGTCTATGGCCCTGCGTACAGCTACTCTGCAACAAACAGGTGGCTTTTAGGAGGCTATGGGTGCTATGTGGGGTGTTTGGGGCGTTAGACCCGGGATGTCCGAGATTGAAGACTGTACTGTGTCAATTCCGGGACCCTTGGCATTCTGGGCAACCTTTAACCGGCTCTCGTGTAGCTTCTTGAAAGCCAAATAGGAAGTACCGAAAGAATGTACTTTCTCGTCTGAGTTGCTTGAAATCTGCTGGCCAAGCACTTCATTTTACATCAGGCTGCTTCCTCGCTCTGTCAGTGTGTTCCTGTCGCCCAGCAGCTCTGTGCCCGCACTTCGGAGCACACTTGGGTATGAGAGCTGCGGCACCTACCCTCCCAGTTCTGCCCGTGGGACCCGAGACAGGTGGCCAGCAGCATCTTTAATATAAGAAAGGACATTCACACCGAACTGAGGCTAATGCCAGCTTCTTTTCCTTCCGACGATATTTAATTAAAAAAGCCTGAGAAAGTAAAGAAAAATAAACAAGTAATTCAAGCGCAGCCGCATTTTACAGTGGAAGTCCTGAAGCTGCCTGTTTGTGAGGTCACTCTACGTTTCAGCTGCTGGAAACTTACAACAATTTAACTGCCCAGAGCATATCTGTTGAGTGGGCGACTCCACTTAGCACCTCCACAATCTATTTTTAATGTGTCTTTTAAGTAGTGTATGTATGCGCTCTGCTGCAGTGTTAGCACCGCCGTAGGAAAAATAAACAAATAAGAAAAGTGCGGGGAGGAGCATAACAAGGCATAGGAAGGCGAAAGGCATGCCTCATTCAACTGTAAGGAGCATGAGACTCCCCCACACTCATCATTACAAAGGCACTATGTAGTAAGGGTGGGACAGTGTTGCTCTGTTAGCGAGCATGGGAAGTGAAGTGCTCCCAACTGAAGTTAAAAAGAACAATCATGGAGAGAGAACTGTCGATCAGCGGTCAGAGCTGCCGACTCTGGAGCTGGGGCCGACTCTGGAGCTGGGGACCAGTGTTCGAGCCTTGGCGTGGGCTCAGCATCTGTAATTATTAGCGGATCTGGCACTTTTAAAATTAAAATAAATAAATAAACAACATCTCGGAAGGAGTGGGAGAAAGATAAAACGAGTTAGTTAAAAAAACATGTGAAGGAAGTGACCGGCTGTTTGGAAAGTGAAAGCGCAAATCACATGCTGAATGTTGCAGAAAAGCATGTTGTGACAGCAATAGGAACAAGTAGATAAAAGAGCCTGGGGGGGGGGGGGGGCGAGCGAGGGGAGGGAAAGCATATGGGGAGTAGATAAAGACAATGTTGTAGGGTGGGAGGAGAAATGCGAGACACGGCCTGGCGGCCGTGAAAAGTGTGAAGCAGGGGGCGGGGGAGTGGATCCCTTTGGAGTGAAGCTCTCGGAGGCAGGCGGCACGGGAGCAAATGGTAAGCGCGTTCACGAGCACATGCACTCGATGTAATCCGCCTGGTGGTTTCAGAGCTTGTTTTGCCTCAATACTCTAGTCCTATTTTCGCTTGCGCGATTAATAGGACGAGACCTAAAAAGGAGATGCCCTCTAGATTCTTCTTTTGTACATTGAGGACATTCTCATGGCAGAACCCAGCCAAGTATGCAAAACTACAAAATGAGACCTGGCTGGCGTTTGTAGACAGCGCGTCTCATCCACGAATATTCACAGTGGCTTTTACTGGTAATAAAATCCTACATTTTGTATGTGAACATGAAACAGAATTTACCAAATACCAGGCAACGGTGTGACTAGCAAACCACATTTTTTTCTTTTTTATTACAATAATGCACGTTTATCAGCTGAGCCTGAAAGTAAACATCGAGCAACGTTACAACTGCATAACCATGCACCATACTTTAATAATTATTGTATCAATAAAATCTGTGATCCAGATGCACAAATATACATTCGATTATACATGACCTGAGACATGATTCGTAATGCTAATGAGGTTCCTATATCATTCACTTTATTCCCTTAAAAGATCCCACAATAACCTGACACTCACATTCTGCACTACTGTCTGGTACACGTTAAGCATAGCTATGTAGGATGGGGTTCAGAGTTAGCCTGGTATGGGAAGAAACCACAGCCTTGAGCAAAAACGAAATAATAATGTACGGGCTTTACGAACAGCAATACCACAATGGATTATACTTGACACACTACATTTTTTCCCAAAGTAGAAAATACTTACCTCACAGTTTTCCTACATTAATTCTACCAGCTAAAACCTAAGAGAACTTATGTGGGGAAAGTACTGACAATTCTGAGTTTTGCAAATCAGAAATAGGGAAAGAAAACACGCGGTATTTAAGCGTTACCCCCATCCTAATGTGGGGAACTTGAAAGGGGATAGTGTGTTTGGCAGTATCAGTACTACTGGGACAAGAATTAATTTCCCAAATAATGGGCAACTTGTAACAAAGTCCTACACGTCAGAAAAAGGTTTGCACTGGGAGCCCCACAAGGCCTGCACTGCTGCTCACTCTGCTGAAGAGAAGGGAAGGCGTAGAACACATCTCCTTTAAATAGAATAGACAAGACAGATACATGGGTACTAAACGTAAATACGAAAAGCCAGGTTAAAACCAAAAGGTTGTACAATGCCTGCGAGGAGCAGGGAGGCCGCACTGCTTTTTCGAGCCTGATGCAATGAACAATGAGGCGCGGCAGGGCTGCCTTACATTTCGTTGTGGTTCATCTAGATAGAGTATAGACCGCCACTGCAAAGCAGAGACATGAGTGTAACTCAACCCAAAAACGACCACAGTCCACCATGCCATGCCTCATTGTGTCAGCAGCAGGGCATGAACATTAGTTCCAATCCATGGCCTCCTTCCCCAGTTTCTCAACCAAGGCATTTTCATCAAAAGGGCAGTCAACACTCTCACTGAACTACTGCCACCCCGTGGCAGGGGCGTCCCATAACCATTCTCTGTGAAGGAAAAATACGAGGTGCTTTCCAAGTGTTAAATGGAGAGTTAAAAAAAAACACGCTTTTGAAGTGTTTCGCTAAGTTTTGGATAAAAATGGAAATGAAAAATGTCTGCGCACCTCTTTCGATGCGCACTTTAAAATTATATTAAAACAAATATGATTTTGAACTTAACATGCCAACAAGTTTGGGCTTTGTCTCTGTGATGATTTGTTTTTTGGGTGTCTGTCTGATTTGGATGGAACATAAGCAAAAGTTGCATCACCCCTCCCTACCCTCGCCCCTGCTTCCAAAAATCTAAAGCGGTATCTGTGAGATGTTCGATTGAGACGACAGGAGCAGTCGCCATGGTGAGATGAAACAGCTCGACTGTTTTCCAGTGAGGAGGGAGTGAGTGAGGGGCCAAGCTGGACACAGCAACTGTCCAGAGGCCCTGGATTACAAGACCCCTGACTGCCGGGAAAAGACCTGTGCTGGAAGGCTAAGAAAAACACCTCTGGCGGGTTTTTTATCAGCTTGTAGTAGCAATAAAGAGCTGGTATTTCCTGTTCAATATTGCCATGGGTGGTCTGTGGCAATGCCTGTAGCCCCCGCGCCCCCTACAGCAGAGGATTAAGGCACACCGAAAAGACCCCTTCCGTCCACCGCATGCGTGTAACTCTTGAAATCATAAAATGTGGTGTTAAAATGGATGAGTCACTTCTCACCACTCGCCTTGCTGTCTGCCGGTTCTTTACAATACACGCAAGAACGGTTTGCCCTCACCAAACAGCTGGGTTGGTTTTGTTCAACAATGCAAATATTAAAATAGTGTACAGCTTTATAAATATGTTGTTATGACTTGAAGGTTGAACCTGCTATATGCTTAATGATAACATGAGGAGCCTTTTTATGCTGTTTAAAGGCGTTCAAAAGATTATATGTAGCCCCTACACCACCCTTCACACATTTAGATTGAAAGCTATACATAGACCTTTTGTTTTCGCTTCTCAGCATAAAATGATGGGTGTGCTAGGAATCTTGCATCGCGTGCCTTGCTTTAGTGTTGGATGCTTTGTGCATGTAAATAATAAGTTACTGCTCTTGCGAATTTCAAATCACAAATAGATAACTTTTTTTCTTGCCACTTTTCGATACGATGAATATTGCTCTATTTTATGCACTTTAGTCGGACACACGTTAGCACAACTTGTCTACCCCCGCCTCCGCTTCGTGAGTGTCGTGTTTCTGAAAATCAAAGAGGGTGTATGCTCCACTCGAAGCGTCCAGGTTTCCTTCTGGGACTTCCTCAACGCCTGCACAAGGCTGTGTGAGGCCCTCACTCACTGACTCATTCAGTGTCGCAATTTTTGCTCCATATTCCACCCATGCCATCACTCTTCCCATATTACCCTAAGCTATAGGCTCCGCATACTGTGCCTTACGTATGCTCCCGCGTTGCACCGTTATTTAATGCACGTGACCCCCAACCAGGTTACCTCAAAGGCGGCCTAAGGTTATGCCAAAGGTGTCTGGCAGAAGACTGATTTGTGGGAGCTGACACGAGAGAAGTGCGAGGAGATGTGGTGTTTGAATTATTCCACCAGAAAACATTTGCCATTGTTCCCATTTATACGGATATCCGCGGGGATGGAGAGGGGGAAATATAGTCACGTGAAGCAGGAGCATTGCACTATCTTTCTGGGAGCAGTGGGGAGTTAGTTAGGGAATGTAGGTAGGCCTGCTACTGTTCAGAAGACCTTGGGTGGCTTTACTGTACATTAAGGTTCTGCACAGGGCACCATAGGGCAAGCCACACCGGCATATAAAAAAAATTGATTACAGACCAGGAAAATTCCTGGTATCTCATGAAAATTCAATATATTTTAAGGTGTTTTGGCAAGGCTTTGCGAACTTACGTGATGCAACGTGAGAAGCTGCAGGTCGTTTTTCAATAACACTGAGGGGCAGATTTAATACTGCCCCTTGCGCTGCTGGTGCGTGACGCAACGTTGTGTGACGCACTGGCAGCGCAACCTGCTGCATGAGATTTGCAAGCACACGTCGAGCTACCTTGCATGGCTTTCACTGTGCTTGTAAATATCACCCCTTTTCATGCAACACTTTGTATATTACGGGAGTGACATGGGTGTTGCTGTGGGTGATTACATGTAACATTCATGTCCACTGATGCATTTACAGATTTACAAGCAATCTTAAATCTGGAAATGCGTCTGAATGCTACGCCAAACTAGGGGTGGCGTAGCGAGGTGCAACGAGGTGAAACGTTTTCATTTCTCCCCGTTTTTTTCCACTTTCAACGCGTGCTGTATTCTACAGCACGCATCGAAAGAGGAAATCATCTCAATTGATTGTTTTTGTGCAGGTAAAGGTGCCCCTTCCTGCACAAAAACTATCTCCCCACGACGCAGGCATCCTCGCACCATGGTGCAATGATGCCGGAGCATGACAGCAGTGTGTGCACCAGCGCAGGGGGAAGCACAGAGATGCAACATATTTTTGTAAATATGCTGCATCTCTGTACTTCGAAATTAATGCAGCGCGGCACAGCAAAATGACTTGCGGCGCTGCGTCAGTTTCTTGTAAATCTGCCCCTGAGTGTCTACCAGGAAAGTAAATATTTGATAATTGTGGCTCAAATGGCATGGACCATCATTGTACAAAGAGCATACAGGGGTTGAAGTGCAACCAAAAAAGTAATGGTCTTGTGACTGACAGCGTGCAGTAATGGCAGAGGAGGATAATGGGAGGGGCCGAGAGCGATGTGATCATTATATATTACTTTTGGAGTGACTCCTGCATCAGAAGGCACAGTGGTGAAACCATAATGTACAATTGTGAAGTAAAACGAGGTATGGTTAACTGGAAAAAAGAAAAGTGGTACAGCTGGAAAAAGAGTTGTAAAAAGAAGTGGAACTTATAATAAAACAAAGTAAAAAGTGAGATGATTCTCATTAGTTCCCTTTAACTTCGAACTCTTGGGACACATGCAATAAAAAGTTGCAGTGGACGTGACACGTTTAATTTCAATAGTTGAAAATATAATAGAGCAACCTATTTCACACCACATTAAGTCAACAAATAGCATGTGGACATTTCACAGATTTATTTTTTTACCATTTGGGTAGGAGTATTGATGGCACCTAATTCACTTCCTCTATTTTCATGCTGTCCCAGCTTTGTATAGAATAGAAACCCCAGGGTTTTTCAATAGAACACGGTGTGATCAAATATTTACGGATTACCTACACGGGGTCAAACCTGACATGCGCTTCATTGTTCAAACACAATGTGTGCACCTAGTTTAGGCCTGCATATTTACTTCCTTCAAAAAGTTATCGCTAGTGCTCTCGCCTCACTTTGCACAAGCAGAGTATAATCACACAAGACAACCAGAAACATAATATATTAACACTAATGGCTGCTTAGACTGTCAAACACTAAATTTTTATAGGTATTTTTATCATCCAACTCAATGGGTCTCAATTTATGGGCCCTGAAAGAATGAATCTGGACTGCTGGAATTTGAACCTTTTAACCCCGGGTATCTGATTTGAAGCTCAGTCCAGAAACAAACAAATTAAGCTCGTTTTCATAACTGCGTCTTGCCTTCCAGTGATTCAACTTTAGGCTTCTTGAACAGGCAGTAAAACTGGCAAAATCAAAATATTATGCACTGCTTCCTACAGATCTGGTGCATTTCCTTTTTTTTGTTGTTGTCAATTTGCACACTATACTTTTCAACCCTAACAATATATTACACTGCTAAGGGTTACTATCCTTGTGCTGTAATCATCAACTCTGTGATGCTGAAGGCCAATCCCCCACAATGAGGCAGGCAGATTAGGCCCTGGTATTAGTTCAGACTTCGTTTCTGATATTCATTAAAAGGCAATATTGGCGACTAAGGAAGCAGACTTTCTCAATATTGCATCATGTTCCTCTATTATGTCAACGTGAGTGTTCTGAATTCAGAAGTTCAATGTGGGGGTACAGTCAAAGGTGGTGTAAAGGAACGGAGAGAGGGGTTCACTTCCCCAAAAGGGCTAACATGAGTGTGTGTGTGTGTGTGTTGTTCGATGAAGGAACCTCGCCAACACAGGCCAAACAGGTAACGAGGGTCTCCACATCGGTCCACATACAACCTTCAATTACAAACAAATACCCACCCTTCACTATGAATTTGCTGTGAGTAAAGAGACCTGCCTGGGTGATGAATAAGCTGCTCAAATGAACAGATTAATAACACGAAGGACACGGCATCTTTTTGCTGTTGTCTGCTCGGTGGAATAGTTTGCTATTTTGCCATGCCCTTATAAAATGTTCATTAAGCTAGTAGCAAGTCCTCTTCTGGTAACGCAGACCTAACTTGGCATGGTTGTTCACAAACAGAAGTGATGTCATCCTATGCTTCTTGGATTGCTCTTTCACTAGTACTCTAAAACGATGCTATGCAACAAGGATTTTAAAACCTTTCTCTTGTTTTAACTTGTCCGCAATAATCAGCAGCTTTCATTTTGCCTACTGCAACCATCTCTGTCTTCTGCTGGAGTCCAGATTCACCAGCACCACACCTTTCATCCAAATTAACAAACCTAAATGAAGAAATCCAGCACCTTAAACAAAAAAAAAGCCTTTCCTTGCGCAGCCCAAAGGTCCACCAATCTATGCCTTGTTCCTGCTCTCTGCACTTTCAGGAACAGCCTGTCAACCTTCTTGCTCAGTAACTGTCCCAGGACTCATCATGTGCTCTACCAATGTTGTCAATATACGTGCAGTCACTCAGATTGTAATGTGTTTGCCATTTAGCTTTCTGGATGTGTCTGGCATCGTAAAGAGCCGAACAGCCCCTAGGGGTGAGTTGAGCTGCCGAATTCATTTAAATAAAAATAACTTAATTTGACAATTCTCTATAAAGGTGTTATTACCCTCACCGAGAAAGCTAGAAATAATCTAGAGTGGTCAAACCGGGTAAAACACTTGAAAAACAGGCTCCCCTTTTCCCCGCAGAGAGAATGCTTAGTTCTTAAACATGATGCAAATACAACCAAGACTTTGCAAGAGTGCAGACTGCCCTTCAGGCCAACTCTAGTACATTTTGCATTCCCATAGCCTTACTGGTTCTCTTTGTAAGATGTGAGAGAGTTCTCCTTACCTTCAGATTCCCTTTTGTGGTAAAAGCTCTACCACAGATTGTGCAACCAAATGGCTTTTCACCAGTATGGGTGCGTTCATGTATCTGTAGTGCACTTGCTGAGGAGAAGGTCTTCCCGCACGAGTGGCAGTTGTGCTGCTTGGGAGTCCGTCGTGGTGGGGGCGCCAGCATAGGAGAGATGCCTGGACTCATCGCGGTGTGTGGTGCAGCAGGAACCTGGATTCCAGCTGGAAGGTGGGGACCCTCAACCAATGAGATCGGCTTGCTGTGACCATTCACTTCCATTTTGATCATGGCAGGCGCAGTGCTGGTGACCAGTGTAGGAGTAGTTTGGCTGGGACCTAGAGTAAAGTTGGGTTCAAATAGCTGAGAAGGAAGCTCTTTTAATTCGTGTGTCAGCAAGTGCTGTTTTAAATTACCCATAGTGGAACACCCACGACTGCAGATTGTACAAACAAACGGACGTTCTTTAGTATGGCTGCGGTAGTGAATTTCCAACGCACTCTTACAAGCAAAAGGCTTGCCACAGACATTACAAACTGTACTTTGAAACTTACCACGATCTCTGCTCAGGAACAGCATGCTAAAAGGAGTCTCTTCCTTGATGACTGGTCTGACCGGGGTGGTAGATGTCAGGTCTAGTGCACCTCCGTTTTCATGAGCAGGTGGCGGGCTATCTGGCTTCTCTTTCTTTAACTGTATCTCTTGTGGTTCCTCTAGGTTGACTACTGCTGGGGACTTGGATCTAATGCTTTCACTATTGCTGTTTGCCGGGGACAACACATGCATGGACGACGAGCACTCTGACATGGCGGGACTGCCTGCGCTCTGGCTTTCGAGATCGCCAGCCGCTGATGATGAGTCATTGCTTAAATGGTCACTATCTCCTGATCCGTTCTCTAAAGACTTCATGCCAGCAAGCTGCTGGGAGTTCATGACAGAGTCAATCATTCGCATCTGATTCTCGAGAGCTGCAATGCTGGAAATGACGGAAGGTGGTGATTTTGGTGAAGACCCTGGGTAGGATATGAAAGGCTTGGAGGATTCACTTGCTGTGTCCTTTAGATCAAGATCCTCTTCCATGGAATTATCATCAAAGTCATCATCGTAGTTGCTCAACGAGTCAAGATTCTTTTCGTCATAGGAGAGATCGGAGTCCATTGCATCTTGGAAGCCCTCTGGTAGTGGCGTGTTTGGAATCTGTCCACCCATGTGCATGCGAATGTGCTGCTGGAGAACAACAGCATTTGTGAATTTCTTCTGACAAATGGGACATGAGTGCTGTACTCTGAGAGGGGGCTTTGCTCGATGAACGCCAAAATGTGTTTTCAGATTGCCTTTTGTAGTGAAGGCACGTCCACAAATTTTGCATTTAAATGGCCTTTCTCCGGTGTGTGTTCTGTAATGCATTTTGAGAGCACTCTGACAACTGAGCACACGGTGACAGATGACACACTGATTCGGGTCAGTCATCTTCTTGTCAATGTTCTCCACTAACTGCTGCAGCTTTGAGGTTTCTGATGTTTGCATAGAATCCAGCAGACCGCCGAATGGAAACTTTGCTTTGAACTGGTCAGACATGGAAGGAAGCACCGGGTTTGAGAGGCTTGTCGACACACTACTCTCTGTGGTGGTAGGAACTGGGGGTGTGGAAGATGTGGATATCTCTCCACATAGAGGATGCTCTCCTAGTCTTGCATTGGTCGGAGGCAGAAGAATGGGCTCTATTTTACTGACAGCAGATACACTAAGGGTAGGCTGTGGAGATTCCACTGTTGTTGGGATACACGGTTCCGAATTATGTATGCTAGGTGACAAGGAGTTGCACTCACTAGAGGCAGGTGATGGCCTCTGAGGAGACCTACTCATTGGAGTCATGCCTGGGGAGTCACAATAACTGCTTAGGCCTGGTATCGTGGGCGGAAGTTGGAGTCCAATCGAAGTGGGAATAGTTGGTAGCACAGGCTTACTATCCAGCCAAGTAGTCACTGGCTTTTCAGGTGGCAGAGACATTCCATATGGAATTCCAGAGCTTGTGGGAACATTATCAAGATATTCGGGAACAGGATAGGGATTCATTTGGATGTGGGGATATTTTTCTTTGTGTCTTTGAAAATGAACTTTCAAGTTGCCTTTGGTGGAAAATCGATTTCCACAAATATTACACTTGAATGGCCTCTCCCCTGTGTGTGAACGCAGGTGAATTTGTAAAGCACTGTCACTCCCAAAGACCTTGGCACAAAATCTGCACTTGTGTTTAAAGAAAGGGTCTTCAGAAGTTGCCTTAGGTTCAAACACGGACACATTTGGTGGTTTTCCTTTGCGGTGCTTCATGAGAGCTGATAATGGATCTAATGCATTTGCAGTTGCAGCAATGCTAACAAGGGGATTGGGAAAGATCACACTGTTCGACGAAGTCTGAGGTAGAAGTGGGTTTGGCAAGCTGGATGCTGAAGTGAGAGATCCATGTCCTATGAGGGGTGGTGTTGAAGGAGGGTTTGGGGGATGTGAGCAAATGCTAACAGTGTTTGACACAGGAGGAGTTAATGAAACTGAGTTTGCAATAGTGGTAGAAGATGTGCTTGATTCAGAAGGTGCAGAAGAGACACTGCAGACTATATTTGGGGTGCTCGCTCCAGAAGTAGGCTGCGAGGTGTGCTGTAGGTTCTCAAAAGTTGGTGGTTTATTGTTACAGATTGAACCAGAAATGGTGGTTGGAGCCACTGCTGCTAAATGTAGGGCAGAATGCACCGTAAACCCTTGGAGGGGGTTTGAAGTAGGGATTGGGGCGGCCTGTGGAGGTGCTGATGCAGTCAAAGCAGGACGCAAGGGCTGACGATTCATGAGCGCCACCTGGCTGCGAATCTGCTCTATTAACTGGAGCTGGTGGATCTGCTGCTGCTGCAAGGCCATCAGCTGCTCGAGGATGATTGGAATTGCCAGTGCAGTAGGCCCTGTGTGCGCTCCACCTAGTGACCTTGCAGTCTGCGAAAACTGGGCCACTGCCACTTTAGTACTGTGCAGAGTCTCCAATGTAACATTTGTGTTTGGCATGTTGTAAGTTGTCATGGATGATGGCTCTGGAATCTGAGGTAGAGGAGTAGATGTTTGTGAGGTTTCCGCACTCTGACCACTTGACTCTGCAGAGGTTTCTACATCCATGGGTTCGTCCTCCTTCTCGTCCTCCTTCAGTTCGCAGCTGTCATTGATATCAGTCTGAATGCTTTCCTCCGCAGCCTCGCTTTCGTCATGGTCACTGCGAGTGCTAGAGGGAGAAGGCTCCGCAAACTCTTCAGCAGCGGGCAAAGGTGCAGCAGCCTCCTCGTCATTCATGATTAGCACCAGGGGGCTCTTCGTGCAGCTCTTCTTGTGCTCCAGGAAGTCAGTCCACTTGAAGAACTCTGCGCAGCATTTCTCGCACACGTTGGTCTCTTCACTCCCGCTTCTGCTCTCGTTCCCACTGTCACCATCGTCGGGACCTTCGCCTGGAACTTCTGTAAAAGCAAAAGATTGCATCAGCCACTTACTTGCAAGACAACCAGCCTTGAATTTTTAAATTTTGCACATGAGCAAGAATCAATATTTTTTATTTTGTACAAATTACCCCACTTCAACACTTCAGAGGTCTCGGTGTGTAAATGCTGGGACTCTTCTACCTAGCTAATCATTTTCCTAGCACAATCCATCAAATTATGAGGCCCTATCAATTGTGGATACTGCTTCTTAATGAAATTCCATAGAAGGCATTGATTTCCAATATTTTCATACAATTCGCAGCCACCTTGTCTGTTGAGTACAAAACAAGCTTTTGATGGCCTCATTAGGATTCCCCTTCACCATCACGCTTCCTCGTTTCCAACAGAATGAGAGATGCCTTTGCCAGTTCACTTAACATTGTGAAACTAATCTGTAACCCTTCAAACTCCAACCAGCACCTGACAGGATTAGCAGAGCCGCTGTTACTCAAGTGTGCGCCTGGGCTACCTGGATTTATTATCAGTATACACTGACTTTAATGTAATTCTATATAACCTTGCCAAATAATAAGCGCCTATTTCACTTATCAAGAAATTCCACAGAAACCCTTTTTTTCTGACTGCAGACGCAGCGCAGACTTATCCTACATCTCGGCTTAAAAAAGAAAAAAACAACATCCCACATGTCGTATTATTAGATAAAACAGGCCATTGATGTGTATTTTTTGCTGCCCTTGTCCTACAGACGCTACAAAATATGCGAGAAATTATATGTCTTGTGTGGTGCAAAATGGGAGTAGCTTGGAAAGGTGCACTGACACCAATAATTGGGTTTCAAATACAATATTGCTCTTGCACCTAGAGAGGCAGCGGTATAATTCATTTAATTTGTAATAGTACACATTAGGAATGTAAAAGCTCTATTTTATTGAGGTGTTGCAGTCAGCCACAGTTTTCATACCTATGTTCAAGTGCCCCTGTGCTATGGAAAGCTTCGGTAAATTATATGCTAGTGTCATAGAGGAAAGCCCACTAATTGGCTACACATGTTTAATTACTGTTGTAGGCCACCATTTCGTCTGACTCGAGTTACCCTCTTGAGCTGCATAACAAACATGTTTAATGAGCAGCCCTCTAATTTATGCCCGATGAAACAAATGGCTGAACAGAATTTTAAAGACTCACCTTGCAGGAACACTTTTTCATTTTTTTTGGTAGGTTTAGTAAAGAAACGCAGGTGCATCGGTCACTAAATGAAGTCTGTTTTGCAGATTTGGACTACAGAAAGAAGCACAGTACAGTTTTTTTTCCAGCTGACACGATAGTGGGACAATTCATTGTGTTTCTAGAGGTTGGAGGGGGTGGAGTGAAAGGACCTATTCAGCTAGATGTGGTCGAGTCTCTGTCTAATGGCCATCAACGTAAAAACACAATTAGTGTCTTTAACATAATTGTGGTACGGTTTATCGTCGAACGCGAACACTATTGTTTCTTTAGCTGTTCTCTGCCCAGAACTAGTTTACACTGCCCAAATAAGTGCAGTGCAGGGAAACAGTAAATTTTTAATCAAGAATTATCGTGCTTTATGGTTTTACAAGCGCAACGCCTCAACATCGATATTGGCTGGTCACTGTAACAACAAAGTAAAAACTTTCCCCCCCAAAAAAAATATTTTTGGCCACATTTGAAAAAAAAGCTACTTCCGAGACGGTCTCCTTATGGTTTGAGGCCAACGCACATCGTCGGTAATTCAAAGGTCTGTACAGAGGAGCAAGGCAGATTTGACTTCGACAGAAACGAAACGCCGTGGTTGAGTGCGTCGACAGGCCTGCTGGCCGAAAACAAGCCCTCCCACTGGTTTCTGCAACGCTCACTGCCAATAGCCCTCCCTCTTTCCCCATAAAACTGACGCATGACCCTTGACCTGACGACTTGTCTTTCTAGCAGCTGGAACCCGGATGTAGTGTTCCTTGAAGACTGCTAGCTGGCAATTCACTGTAGTCGACACGCGCACAGCATGTGTGACTTCACAGCTGAAGGTACCTGCTAATGAAAAATCTCTTTTTTCCCCTTCTATTTTCATAAACCGACTCGTCATGTTTTACACTCCCTACTCCAAAGCCATCACTCGGAATCAAAGTCTTTCTGTTCATTACAAGTTCTAGCTCTCCATATTTTTTTACAGCCTTGTTGTTCATCTGATTTGTGTTTCTTTTAACATATGTTACGCCTAGAAGCTGGGCCCCGGGCATTTGCATATCATCAACACAATACGGTAAAACTTTTAAAATATGGAAAACGTTTTTTTCCCCAAATGCCAAGTTTACCGTCCACATTGCATTCTAAATCTTCAAAATCGGTAGGTGTGTTTATGGTTCTCCCTATTGTTTTCTGTGTTTCTAATGTTGGTGTGATAAAGCTGTTAGCCAAGCAATGCCATCTGCTGACCAATGTAACATAACTGCACCACAAAACAAATACCATGTATAAACTTAGATTGAAAACAATATGAGAATCTCTGCTTCTCTACAAACGCCGCACACTCAATACATTATAAAATAAGGGTTAATTACACTGCAAAGACAGAATTTAATTCAGGAGGAGGGGGCACACACACATAAATATGTACGTGGTATACACTAATAATCAGCAATTGTGAAGTAATTTGTTATAAGTAATTTAAAAGCGGGTGACTATTGTTCACTGAAAACCAGATCAGATCGTCAATTAGTTTAAACATGAGTCAACATTTTAAACATTAGCCTCAACTTTTCAGATATTAAAATAGCTTCTGTGGACTCCTTTTCCCGGTTAACCTGGCGTTTTGTTTTTAATTTTATTTGTTGGTGTTTTCAACAGCACCACTTTACCAACTTAAGGCAAATTCATATCTGAGTTGTACATTGTTGCATAGAAACAAAAACACTAATACCGTGATTTCTTTGGACCTACCTGAACTAAATTGCACCAGAACTAATACAATGTGGGTATTGTAGGAAGAAGAGGTGGTGCGTGTTAAATTCGGCTTTTGTAACGCAGCAGATAGGGGCAGGCAGGGAAGGCGTGATGAGTAAAGAAAACAACTGCACTCCGGTGGAAATCCACAAAGCTCTTTTGCAGAGTGCAATCATCTTACCTTGAGTCCGTGCAAGGGGATTCCATATTTGTTTCAGTATTGCGAGCAGGTGTACATAACATTGTTATTTTTACTGGCTAGAAGCCTGCAAGAACTGCTGGTAAATTGATGCTAATATGTAAAAATAAATGTAAAAAAGTTCAGCAACAATAGTGAGGAGATGCGGTGTTAAGGCAGCCAACTCGGATGCGGAAACGTAAATGTAAAGTGATCCTTCCAAAAAACGACAGCTCTTCAAGAGTCGTCTTTTGAAGAGCATGGAGCATTGGTGTCAATCCAGATATAGACGGAGATGGGACTTGCTCTGCTCATTAAGACGCTCGTCTTATGTCCGAGTCCTTCCACACACCCCACCCTCCAATCTCAATCCGTGATGATAGCTACTTAACTTCCCAACGGTGAGAGGATTAATGTTATATATGTACTGGAGTGTGGTATGCTTGCATCATCCTTTACATGCATTTGAATGTCAAACAGGGATGCTACATAGTTAATGTCAAAAGGTCAACAGCCACCGAGACAGTACTAGGTAAAGTCTGCTGTTGCATCAAATATATACATCAAAATACAATGAATGCTGAAGATTACGACTTCCGGGTTTATGGTATTTTTTTTTTTTTACATTTCCTCCCTCATATCTATTTCATTGGTATGAATCCACGTTTTTATTCAGTGAGAAAAGAAAGTAGTTGCAATTATACTCCATATTAAGTTATTTAGAAAAATACACTTGCGCTTGCACCCTTGTGCGGTTAGACTGGACCTTACACAGACACAAGGGGATAATTTCTCTTGTTCATGTGATCTGGAGATTGCTGTTAACTGGATTGAATTGACTGACGAGCCCTTACACAACAAAGTGCTAAACCTGATTTTTTGTTTTTTTACACTCTTTATTCTTTCAGTCTGCTGAGCAATTTGCCTAAAAGACTTGAAGCCACTGTGCAAGGCTAGTGAAAAGAGCTGTTTTCCATATTCATAAATTGACACAAAGAAGGAAATAGATTAGTTTGCATCTGTTTTCACGTGCAAAAATGAGTAAAAATGGAAGAGAGAGCTTTAGTAACCATGTTCCCTGAACAGACTACAGACTGAGGTAGTATTCTGGAGCCACTCTTAAGGCACTCTGGCGGGCTGCAGATCTCAGGAACTCAAAATCTCGAGAATACAATTGTGAATTAGAGCAAAACAGGAAATGATAACGGCATTTCTTTGGTATTTACCAACAGTCTCGGAGATACAACTCTTTTAAATAAAATAATAGCCTAACAAAAATTAAATGGAAGGCAATTCTCAAAAAAATAAACATATTCATCACTTCAGGGGTGGATACACAGGTGATCATGACCACACAGATGATCATGGCCAAAGTTGCTTTTCTCTCGCGCCTTACAATATATGAACGTTACACAAGTAGTCACCTCCCCTAACATTGAAGTTGTTTGAAATGATTAAAATGAGAGCAGTTTTTGAACACTGCGTAAACTTTGTACTTCATCTCATTTTAAGAGTGTGCTTGTTTAATTTGTCTTCAGAAGATGGGAGGAAACAACTGAATAACACAACACACGACACAGAAGCAAGTTGCATGTTGAAATAAATAAAATAACACTTTTGGATTGGGCTATCAGCAAAAAACAAAGCATGCTTATTATGTTCTAACTTATGCAAAACAGCACTGTAAGGTAATCTGTTTGGGGGTGCGTAACGTTTTAAATAATGAATGCAGTTCGTGGCAGGTTTTGTTTTGGTAAATTTGAGCATGTGAAATTTAGTAATGGAGCAAACACCAAGTGTTTAATTCTAAACAGGTCTTTCTTCCATGAGTAGGTGTGACATACAATTTAGTCATGAGAAGTCAACATACAGAAAAATCTTTTGTCTGTTGGCTTAAAGTGTAATCATGCAATATCCACATAGAGTATTGCTATTGTGCATATAAAGTGCAGTTATGCTTAATGTAAAACAGATACACTTGCTGTGTTCAGAGTTCCGCCACAGTGTTTGCACAAAGTGCACTTGTGTCAAAGCTTAAAGTGCATACTTGCTATACGCGCAAAGATTGCGCACAAGCTTCTCTCAAGCGATGCACAAACAGCACACATAGTGTATGAAAAATATATTTATAAGCTGCCCTAAAGGATACCACTCAGTGCATGCTTCAGTATCGTTCCTACCAGAAGGCATAGGTTGTAGGCTAAGTTATTACACAGGGTCAAGGTAGGTTGCGCTGAGGCACTCAATGACAGGTCAAGCGCCAAATGTCTCTAAAATGTGAATACATCACCAATGTTTGCCCAGCTAACAGTGAATACACTGTTAGTATTATTGTTGTCATGCCACTTATTGGCAGCTAATCAAAAAAACTTCTTGTAGCATTAGTAATTCTACCAGTTTAAAATAATTACCCATGAGTAACGTTCAGTTTAAATATATGCGATCAGTTGATTTCACGTTTAACACAACGAAAATGGTTCCTTCTTTCAGAGGATACACTTGAGTCACATATCGACCGAGCAGCATCGTCCATTTAGCAGACCTTTGCCTTCATTTTAAACTAAGAAAGGGTGGCTTGTCAACAAAATTAGCAGAACTAAAAAGCGTCAATGCAAACGTACGCAAATTTCGTAATTTCAGCTCTTTCCAACTGCAAAGTGTTCTAGGAAGAAGAGCCCTCAGTCTTCAACGAACAGAGGTTGTGTGCTGTGTAACTGACTTTACCCTCCTGTGAAACCCTATACTGCTCACATTTTGCTCTAAATAATTGAGTACCTTGTATATAAAGCGGGTTGAAGGATATTTAAAAAAATAACTTTAACTGATAAGTATAAACTATTTTTCAGTCGAGAGGAGTCAATTTGAACACATGCTTTCTTGTTATGGCTTCACAGGCAGAGAGAGGGCTTAACACGGAGGCAATTAAGCAACAAACGCCCTCGGTCCGGGGAGGCAACGCATGCAATTCAAGATGAGATGCGCTTCAGTTGCACTTCGGGCGGACTCACACTTGCGCACACGTGTTTTATCCCTCAAGTTTTCTTAAATTGTTAGGAGACATTTGTTTTCTTGCAAATTAATTCTTTTCAGGTCTTTATGATAGCTCAGAGCCACATAAAGGGGGATGAACGATGGCGTACTGAGCTCAAGCTGCGAAACAGGAGGAGACAAATGGAGAGCCCCGCTGTGGGGGACAATGTAGGCAGGAATTCCAAGCTCGACAGGAGAGAAAACAGCTCTTCTTTTTCCGCAGATCTCGCAGGCTGCTGACATGTATTTCGCCTGTAGAGGGCAGGCTTGCTATGTGAAATCGGCAACCAAGTCGGCACACACACCCTGCTCCTCTCCGTGGCCTAAATCATAATGTGTTAAGTAACAGCCACTTGTGGCAAGATCACGTAAAACCTCCTTTTACTGAAGAAAAAAAAATAACAGTTGCACCTCTTGACTAGTGGTGCGACGGTGGCTGACTGACTCACGGGCGCTTTTAGCCTCCAGTACAGATGTCGACCGGTGCCCCCCACCTTGGTGTATGATGGATGGACAAATAATGTGGCGTTTGTTCAGGTGCGGGGATATGGAAAGGCACTGCGCTGGGCGTCTCGCCACTCAAACAGGCAGAGAGAATTAAGCTATACATATATATATATATATATATATATATATATATATATATATATATATATATATATATATATATATATATATATATATATATATATATATATATATATATATATATATATATATATACATATATCCGTCATAAATTAGCAGCTACGGAGTAAATACGGCTGATAGCGTTCATCGGCAAAAATACTAACAACCTGCAGCTGTGAGAACACTGTAACAGGCCTAAAACATACACGGTTAAGGGGAAAAAACGAGTAAGAATTGCCTCCTGCCCAACTGCTAGCGTCAGGAACGACCTCATAACTGCCAAGAGCTGGTATGCAAACAAAGCAAAGACTGCATAGCTGAATAACCACGGTACTATCTATTCTCACAGCTCTCTTCTCTGAATAAATCCTACCAAGAGTCTTGAAGCGTCGTCGTTGTCATTTGGCAACCTCTCAATAAGCAACAGAAGCTTTTGAGCAACTAGATGACCATTTTTTTTAATACAACCTCCCTTGTGAAATCATGTCCCAAGCACTTGGAAGATAACTAACTAGTTTCTCCGGTATAAGACACCCGAGCACCATGAGGCAATATCGGTGAAGGTAACTGGCACTACAAAAATAAAAAAATTGCAAAGTACTATCAGAAAAAGGGAGGTGTGACACTAAAGACACAAGATGAAAATGCCATGTTACTTTTCTTTCACAAAACGTCTTTTAATAAAAGAGGTTGCATTTGTTTTGGTATGTAAAGGATTGAAACATTGCACTTCAGCTCAGAGCTATTCCTTCATTAACAACCTCTAGGAAGGAGATAAAAACCTGTTAATTTAACATCCAAGCTTCTACTCACCGGCCTTTTCAGACAGCGCCAAGACACCTATGATATTCGCGTGCTTTAAACATTTCCTAACATAACAAAATTAGGAACATTTTTGTAGAAATGTGCTTTTTTAAAGCAAATGCCGTCCTCTCAATCAAGTAGGGCTGAATGAGAACTGACAGAAGCAGGATGAGAGGGGCAAGATCTGCATTAGAATATCTGTTGTTATTTCCTGGAGAGGTGTGAGACCATTGCACAGAAGCCACGTAGGCTTAGCTATTAAATTGATCCTCTATAAAGTAGGATGCTTAATTTCTGCGCTGTGACTCAAAAGGTTATGGCCCTCAGAAGTTGCCATCTTTATTAAAATCTTTCGCTCATGGAACACATTTTGCAATCCCTCCCAAACGCAATGTAGACAGCCCTAGATCAGCAATCTTTCACTTGTGTGAGGGTCTTCTTAGATGGACAGAAAATGAGAAGAAACAGAGTCAAAGGTATTGAATCCCTCTTCTAAGATCATTTTTTGCCGTCATTAATAGGTTAACATTATCAACCGTGATAGAAAGGGAAACCTAAGCAGTTGATCAGGAAATGGTGGTTTGATATATCGTATACAGAAATCATAATCTTGAGGATCCCCGACTACGGTGTAGTTTCATCGTTCTTAGCAGGGCACAGCAAGATAACGAAAAGTGCCTGTACAATAGTACCAGGATATATTTACCTGTGATGCGCCTTTGCACAAAATGTCTATGAAGGTGTCATGTGTGATTAAGTATATCGATACAAGGGGTTAATTTGCTTAAAGAGGCCTAATGATATGTTGAGGTTTGGCATTTTGAGAGGTCTGATGTATCAGTAGATGTCCAACATAACATGTGTCTTTGTAAAGTGCACATTAACCCAAGGGTATCTTGGTGCTGAGTAACATGTTTATTGTTACCCATCTCAATGGTACTCATTTTATCGACCCGCCGGTATTTGAATCTGTAACCATGAGGTTGAACATATGCCCTTCCAGTGGACAAATTAGTCCACTAAGACACCAGGCCCAACAAGGTCTAACTCAGACCACTCTTTCTATACATTGAGAAACAGCTGTGTAGCAGTATGCTGTGTTCATTGAACTGGAATGGAGTCTCTGTTGTGCCTAGATTGTTACAATTGAAATGGGTTGGCAAAAGCAGCACAGAGCTTATGGTATGAATTTAAATTGTCATCTATCGGCCACTTCAAATTCTTGCAGAAAGGTTGCGAGAATGTGCCACCAGAACAAGTACTATATATATTATATAGGCAGCTCAAAACTATCGAGATTATTGTTTTTATGCTGTTTGAATAAAAGAAAAACCTTGAAGAACAAACTATGGACACAGATTGAATATTTTTCCCTGGGTGCACCTTCTCTTTTTGTGTATATATATATATATATGGGTACGCTTCTTCTCTGTGTGCTGGAGGCGATAACAAGGAATATATATATATATATATATATATATATATATATATATATATATATATATATATGTATATATATTATCATCTTCCTAGAATACACTTGGTAATATTTTAGTTTAGCGTTAAGTCCTATACAGTGTTTTACATTTTATTCTTCATCTCGTTGGATACGATCTGACAAGAGAGAATGCAGTTCAAACACAGATGCATGTCTCTGTTGCAATATTTGTACATGGTTCAACTTCCCCCTGGAAGGTTGCGTACACGAGGAAAGTAAAACACTAGGCGTTCAATGTGTCAAATAGGTGGACCTCGTGGACCCCACCACAGTGCCTTCAGTGACAAACCAATTCAATTGATGAGCTGCGGTACAGCTTATGGATGCCCCACTCTTCCTTTACTACTGACAAATAGTTTTTTGATTCCTAATAAAAGTGCTTGCAGTGAAACAGCACTGCATGTATTAAGGAGTGGTAGTGCATGACAGGCCTCGCGTTATCATTGGTCTACTGCTGACCATTGCATCTACTTGCAGATATCAGGCAAAATACTGTGCAATATTTTCCCAAGATCTAAAACACTAAATTACTTCTATGCCTTTTCAGCCTTGTAGAGCACAGCTGTTTTCTCTCCCTATCAAGTGGAAGGAAGAGGGTCATCATTTTATTACAAAGTTATTGGAGCGTATATTACCTACAAGGCTCTCTTTAAGAAATATGGGGCATTCTAAATACTAGACCTACCAAAGGAACCAGAAAATTTAAGTTACCAAAACCTAAAATATATACCAATACATTAGCGACCATAAAGAAAAACCTGTCACGAAACAGTTGTGTGGGGAAAGCACCTTAAAGAAGGAACCAAGGAATTCCCGCTCTAAGCTGTCATGGGGATCTTGAATCAATATTTTTGGGGCCACACTGATGGGCGCCTACCATCCTGATGCACGGTACAATTTCTGTTGCTGCAGGAGCCGTGCATATTCTCACGAGGTCTGAAAGAACGTTGTCGCTATAAACCAACCATAAGGTCCTTGCGCAAAGCACACCCAAGATCTGACAGCTCGGGGATTTAGCCTTCCACTCTCTCTCAGGCAAAGGAGGAATTTACTCATCTGCCACTGAGGATATATATTATTATATGCAGTGAAACATCCAATAAAATTGGAACGTTTCTAATTGTTATCGGACCATATTATTGTAGTCTTAAAATATAAAAAAGTTAGAGGCCTAAGTACATCTCTAATTATGCAACAAACAATCAGTGGGTGCTACTCTATGCAGGCGGTGGGGCGACCTGATACCGAAGGCTCGGATTCTCGTAGGTGAGCAGCAGAAGTAGTCTTTCTACTGATTTCAGAATTTAATAGAATCAGCAAATCTGGGAATAAGTGTGACAGATGAAATTGTGACACACAGGCTTAGGGCTTCGAAAAGCAGAGAGCCTCTACAACACCACGATAACACTAAATGCTCTTGACTACTTCAACCAATATCAGTAATATATAATGCATGTAATCAATAAATATGCATACACGCAGTGGAAACATGAATGTGTCTGTGAATGAGTGAGAGCGGGCATGTGTGTGCAGGGGAAGACACAATCATGTGTTATTTAATGTTAAGAGTAGTACACAAAACATGCTGATTTGCATTCACAATAATATCTGTCTATCTGTCTTTCTATCTATGTATCTGTCCATCCATCCATCCTGCTGCCTTCCTACTCATCAAGCCCAATGCATCTATCCATCCGTATGAATATATTGATGAAATGAATTGGAAAGAAGGGAAACAGGTGTAAAATCAATATGGTTCCAGTAGAGACCAAAGTGGTGACCTTAAAATAATGAGGGGGAACCAATGAAAAAAAACACACAAATATACATATAAAAAATGGAGGTATGGAGCCCTCAAATGCATTGCTGATAGGGATTCGCTGACATAACTGAATTTGGAAATTATGTACTGCCTGTAAAAAAAACGCAAAAAATACCCACTTCTCAAGATAACAAACACGAGAATAAAAGCAGGAACGGTTTACAGTAGCAATAGCTTTCAAATTAATCGCATACGCCCATATATACTACAAAAACATAAACACATACTGCACCTGTACCCATACACCTTTAACATACTGAGTTAGCTTAAATAACAGTGCCCTATTTGTTAGGCGTGCTTTACGTTTCTTCCAGCAGCTTACTAAAACTATGAGTTACTGAGTGGCTGTTTTGCACCACTTAGGAAACATTCGAACATTAAAGAGTATCTTTCCTGTTGATGTTAAAAGGCAGACTGAAGAAAAAAAAAGCAGGTCCTTTTCCTGAAAGAGTCGCTGTCACCGGTCCGTCGGGGAGGTAGATGGGCCTCAGATAAGCTCTCAATGTGCAGGGACAGAGGGATCTCTAGTTAACACTCAAATTCAATGTTAACACTTAACAGGACCGTGGTAAGCCCTGCCGCCAAGGTCAACTGCACAGATGCACTAATTGTATTATGAGCTTGACATCTAGCGGCCACCCCCGGCAGGCAAAGGTTAAACCAGCAGCTCCTGTCGAGGCCCTGGAACTACTCACCCTCGGGGGATCCCCGGCCGGAGCTCGCTCGCTGGCGCTTCCCTCGTAAGTCTCACCTTTTCGAAGGCGCCTTCAACTTTACTCGGCCCACGCAGGACTAAGAGGTGACACACGGAGCCAAAAGGATCTCGGACTGTGCTTCAAAATGCACAAGCTGGGCGACCCTTGTTCTAGCCACTTTTAAATGCCTGCTCCTTTTAAGTCGAATGCAAGTCAACCTGCGCTGCTTTCCTGAAAACATGAGCATTGTTAGCGACATGTCTCTAAAGTTAGCCAAGTTATTTGAGGCATGGGAGACGTGTATCACACACACACACACAAACACACACACAAATGTCGCCCCTCACCTTGTTTTATTTTGTAATGCTGTCATTTTCGAACCAACAACTTACAGACATAGAGGATACCCCAAGATGGTAACAAGGCGTGTTTTATTATGGGGCCCTCAAAACAAATGTGACATACTTTGAGCAAGACTCACACTTGAAAATGTGCACCAACACGATCCAAAGGTATTTCAAATGCAACGAAGGCGTGAATGCTACCAGGTGGAAGATATTATAAATCAAAGCCGGGAAAAACAATGTAATTGCAAAAAAGCCAGAGTAAGCTATTACCAGATTGAAAATGCAGTAAGATTCTCCATTAGGAGTCCCACTACATACCTGCGGAGATTTCCTCCCCAAGGCCTGGTCTGCGAGATGCAAAAGTAACTTGACATCTGAAGAGTGGTTCATGTTATATGTTGGTCCAGCACATGGCACATTTTCAAAATGCAGCAAGGGTCAGGATGGAATCAGGCTGTGCCCAGGCCACCCATCCAGTCGATGCATTAAAGCTCACTGCATCGTCCTGAGCACGTGAAAACACCATATTCTTGGCCTCTTTAGCTTTTTACACTGGAATACACCATATTCTGGTCTCTTTAGCTTTTTGCCTAGCAAATGTTTAAGTATTGCCGAGGCAAGCTACGAGGCCCCCCTCGCTGTCGACCTCAAGACAACCCTACGTGCACCGTCTGCGACTGACGAAGGAAGCTCCTTATGGCCCCTCAAGATTATACTAAGACTTGTCCAAGATTAGCAGCCTTCGATGAATTCTGACCCACTTTTTATGCCACATGCGTGGCTCATTGTCTTTCCTACTCAATACAGCCAGCTCTCTCTGTGAACACCAAGGTGAATGTGGCGTCTGACATACTTTGCTAGTCGAGAGCTTTATTCGCAGCTACCCAGTAACTCTTTCTGGACCATGTTTGTAGTAGAATTAAGGACCCCCCTTATCCATATGTAAGCTGGATATTAAAAGATAGTTTTGCTAAATAAGTCGTGATTGGTGCAGTCGCCGGGCATGTTTATCAATACTTATGTCTTCTTATTTCACTCACTGGCTGCTTTAATCTCACAAGCCACAAAATAAAAATTACAGCATGGGCTTCGTGTTGCAAAAATGTCTTGCGGGGAAATGTCTCATCAACCAAAAAAATGAAGTGCCACCAGAAAAGATTGTTACTTTCTGTCTGCAAAGTTGTACTGCAATGACAACGGCCTGACAATAAAAAATGTGCACACATCAACGCCAATTCAGCAATTTTCTTAAATTAAAAATGCATTCCTGCATATTGGCATCCTCAAACACATGTATCTACGCATCCATTGTGGGTTTATTTGCAACACTATAAAGGCAGTAGGTACTCTGAACAGCAAATTACTTCTCGAATTCTTCTAGAATTATAATGTGCCCACTAAACAGAGCTACAAGAAATACTGACTTTTGATATCATGAAATACAGAGGTTGCAGCTGTGGTCACTGTCAGCTCCATGGATTTTAAAGGGGCCGTCCACAGTATAGAGAAAAACAAGCATTTTTCTTTGCCCAATCCTGCGGCTATTCCAGAATGTTCCTACCTTTGATGATGTCACTCGGGGTTTTGAGAGCCACTGTGACATCATTCACTAGAGGGCTCCTTCAAAGGCATTCCGTCAGATCTGAGCGTTTACCCCAAACTTCACCCCCATACGAACTGTTTCGTAAAGTTCTCTTCATCGAGTTTTTCCTGCCTGCCCCTGTCTCTTATGTAGGGCGAGCAAGCACGACTTTCCTTAATGGGAAAGCCTACACTATCTTTGGCTTCCGAAAATAAAACGACAACCAGTGCACATCTTAAAGGATGCTCGAGCCAGCTCTGCATGCCCTTAAACATACATTAGTTGATGTTTTTTTTTTGTTAAAGGAGTAGCTCCTGTTATCTCAAATATACATAATTATTGTGAATCGCCATTAACACTGTTGTGCTTATTACTCGCCCTGTGGTTTGTAAATACTTAACTTTTCTGAGAAACGGATTGGGCGAGTTGGTGCCCCTAAGTAGTTGTGCTCTCGCATTTTTAAACGTCCTACGCTGCTTGCAGTCCATTGATAGCGTTGCATTTCAGTTCATTGTTTGGCATTAAATGGGGACCTCCAACAATCTGAAACGAGTTAACATCCGCCTATTGTGTTTCTAAGTGCTCTCAAGCTGCAAGGCCGAAACCACCGTGTGTGGGCTTCCCTGCACCAGCCACGGCCCATGCACAATAATCATTTCAAGTCCCGGACAAGTAATTGGATCTCGCCCTTCATTTAACAGCCAATCAAACTCAGTTAGCATTCTCTTTTTTCGAGAAATTAAATCTTTACTGGCCTCTGTCTCCGAGTATCAGAACTCTGCCTTTTTTTTTGCAATATACTGTCATGGTACTTTTACTGTCTATGCCCTGTTCGACAACGAGCGAAACTCACTTCATGCGAATGTCTGGCGTTATAAGATCAGAAAATGTCGTCTAGAATTAGTTATATGACTAAAAGTGTCATTTTCTACCCAGCGTGGCCTGGCAGAGGGCATGTTCAATAGAGGGTTAGGGGAAACCCTATTCAAAGCAGGTTTCTTCAGCGAACTAGTTCCGCAGAGCCAGTCAACCTCATTTTGTTTAAAGGCATATCCAGGTTCTCCAAAATTAAAAGCTAAAAAAAATGGGGGCTCTTGTTTTTTATCGCGACTGTAGTGCCTGAAATGATCGCCCCCTCCCTCCAATCTTCTACCACAATGTTTAAACATTTCAAGGCTGCCTGAACACGAGCTTCCTTCCAATCTGCAAACTCCGTGCAAGTGTTTCATTTGCGGCTTTACATAGTTTGCACCACTGAAATTTATTTCATTCCATGCCCCGACAAAAAAGTGTTACAAAATAAAACTTATGTCTTCACACTATATTACTGTCTCGGGACACGTTTTACATAACTCTATCAGCTAAGTGTGTTTTCACGGACCAGGAATGCGACCCGTGTTGACCGCGGCCTTCTGGGGTCTAAGCAGTTATTTAAATTGTTGCATTTCGTGGGGCTATGCCGTGAAAGGCGCCCCCCATTCAGCGCCCCACAATAAAACCCGCGTTAACATTCCTCGCGGGGACGCAGTGTCGCGCCTTTGAGGGGAGGGCTGCCCCCCTCATTCGGCAAAAATAAATCCATTCATTTGATCGTGTAGCCATTGAGAGGCGACACAAAACAAGCCAAGTGTGAGAAATGCTATGAGCTGAAGTAAACAAAAACATTTCCATGACAAAAAGGAGTCTTTGGCCCTTAATCCACCCACCATATGCAAGCGTTTTCATCAGCATAGCGCCTGATTTGATCTCGCATGACAAGACTGCACGAATGACTGCTGACATCAAATAATTGTTTGCGGGTTTTTGTGATTGCGTGTGTGTGTATGTATATATTTATACGTGTATACATACACACACAAAATGCAAACACGTGTATATACACATTACGTCCATAAGAATAATATATTGCCGTCAGAGACATATGATATTCAATATCACATAATGTATTGGAGAACTGCATGCATGCTACTGTACCGGCATGTATGTGTGAACAAATACGTGAAAGTTCAAAGAAATGTCTATATGCCAAGTTATGTACAATTTACAGCATTTGTATCTACTAGTGCAGAAACTGCTTGATTAAACAGTGCATTCCTGTACTTAGAGCGCTGAGACTTTTATGTGGAAAGGGAAGATTTGAAAGCAGATTTATAACCTGACTTAATTATGGACCTAAAGTTTTTTTCGGCCAACAAAATTATGAAAAAGTGTAACGTACCCCATAATTGTGGAACTGCTGGTTCCTAATCCATCCTCCCCTACACCTACACTAAAGCAAGTAAGGGGGGGGGGGGGGGGGGTCTCTTGACCACCCGCCCCCAATCTTCAATTTCCGGGAAGGAAATAGTAAGCTTGAAGCTTTCCATAATGTGACAGATGTTTTTACGTGATGAAGTGAATTCTCACTGCCCCGAACCTCAAAGGTTAAAAAGTTTAGATACATTATGGGCAGAGTGAGTGAAGGGAAAACAAAACAAAACATCTCTGGGCAGCTGTGCGTTTTGTAATGGTGCAAGGCACTTCACAACTACACTCAGAGCGCTTAAAAGGGATCTGGAATAGGGAAGAGCGAAAGGAATCTATCTGCCCGAGGAGACCGAAATAACGAAGTGCGGGAACACGCGTTTACAGGCTTCCTATGTTGAGGGGGTGTCGCCAGAGCAGATACCCGGCATCGGGGCGAACACGGGGGTGACCTCCACACACACACACTACTGTCAGAAGCAGCAGGCATTACAGGTGTCTCAGACTGACAAGCGTGGGGGAGGGGAGGCTTTAAAAGAAGGGAAAGTTTGGAATCTGATTAGGAAGTGTGCCCAGGCAGGGTGTGGAGAAAGGGACGGGGCAAGTGGGCGAAGTAGACGTAGCAGGGCGAAGGTTGAAGCACCCCCTCCCCCGACAGGGCACCTCTCTAATGCCACCCCTGATTGGGAAAGACAGTCCTATAAATATTATTATATTTTAGTCACATTGTGACTACTTTTCTATGACAACCCTCTAAAATATCCATTCGCAGTTTACAGGAAACTTTATGCGTGGGCAGAATTGTAAAACCAGTGGTCTTTAAGGCAGAGACGAGGGCGCCTTTCTTTTCTCAGCTCATCTTTGTCCATCTGTCGCCGGTTACCCCTTTCTGGATCTACAGGAACCCCCTCCTGCGGCAGCACAGCACCTGCCTGCCCCCACCACCACTACACGCAGCCAAGTTTAACCCCCACTCTCCTTCTACCACTACCAAACACAACCACACCTGTGCAACAGTAACACAATTCCCGGAGCCAGGTCTGAGGCGACGAGGGACAGCAGGACACTGCACCCCCAGTGGACACGGGTGGATCCGAGAGGGTGTGTGTCACTGGTGTACAGGTACTCCACACTTGACAAGCATTCCTTTGCAAGTGAGCCCTACACACAGAACCCACGGGTAGGTCCATGTACTTACTCCCTGCCACATAAAATCTTACTACAAAGAGGCAAATTTCACTCTCGCACGTTTGGTTGTGAACTCGCCCCTCTTTGGTCTTTTCATAGGTTGCCATGGGTGCCCCGGACTGGGTCCCTCCTCCCAAAACAATACACTACTCCGAACTCTCCAAAAACCGCAAATGATGCAGGGTGGGGTGCTGAAGGGTTACCGGGCAAACTACTTCCCAGCGCAAACAATCCCACCGGTGACCCGGTGCTACCATCTCTGCAAATAAGGTTAAAAAAAAACCGAGGACTACAATATCCAACTTTGCAAAAGTTTTCGCTTTTTTGCTGTTGTTTACTGTCAAGTTTGGGTGACCACGTTGTTCACAGTACCAGCATTTAAAATGGATAAAAATAAAAAAATTAAAAAAAGCATGCAAACCAAAAGAAAGTGGAACCGTGCACCCTCTCGAGCCCCGGGTTCCCACTTACCAGTGTCCCGGCAGAGCGCCTCCCCGGGCGGCAGCAGCGGCGGCAGCTCCTCGTCGGACGCCAGGTGCTGGGGCTTGGCTTGCTTTCGCCGAGACATGCTGCTGGCAAGTGCGAGCCGGGGCTGCTTTTTTTGCAGAGACATCAGCACCGGCGGCGGCGGTAGCAGCAGCATCAGAGGGCGAGCGAATAAAAAAAAAATAATAACGTGTCTCCCACCGCCCCCCCACCTCTCCGCCCCCACCGCGCTCTCTCGACAAATAGTCGAGTTGCAAAAGCAGAAAAAAATATGACGGAAATTAGCTGGTGTCGGTGCGGCTGGTGCTGCGCATGTCGGTGTATAATTCGGGCTGTGAATAATGCATGGCGATTAATGGGTGTGGGTGTGTGTGCGTGAGTGTGAGGGGGCTGGCCCTGCTCCAGAGCAGAGACACGCACACTGCCCTGGCCGCCTCCTCTTCCCCCTCCCCCTGCCCCGGGCCGCCTCCTGCGCGCGCCTCGCTCTGTCTCTGCAATTAGCAGCTGCCCGGGCTCGCGGGCTGGGGGGTGGGAGCACCGCGCGCGCAGCCGCCGCCGGCCCAAAACAAAAACACTCGGCCGCCGCTGCGCTGCTTCTCCCCGCTGGGTGGGACCGGGACGACGCCTTCTTCGCCCCCCTCTCGTCCTTTTCACGGAAGCTTGTTTGTGTTTTCTTGCCTACCTGCCCCCTCGGCTGGCTGGCTCCACTTCACCTCAGCGGCTTCCTCTTTTCCAGGGCAGCGCGAGAGCGGGGTCAGCTTTTAGTTTCTTTTTGAAGCGCTCGCCTCCGCTTTTGCCACAAGCAATGCACGCCCTCGCATTTAAAGTTGCTTTTGCGTGTTTACATTGCGCCGGGGTTGCAGAGCAGCCTTCCTTCCCCGTGAGGTGCCTGCTTACCGTCTCGCTGTTTATTTTTGCTGGCTCCTGTGTCTTTTTTTTTCTGCCTGGTTCTGTTTCTCTACGAGGGGTGTTTCCCCCCCAGTCCTCCTCATCTCGAGAGGCCCTCACCTCTGACAGACAGCCGACTTGCTGGCTTCACGCCTGTCCCTGCAGCTCGGCGCCCTGTCATGTTTCTTTCGCCCCTTGTTTGCTTTGCAAGCCTGCGCCATGCCTCCCAGGACCGCCGCCGCGCTCTCTGTTTCCAACACCAGATGGGAGCCTGCCCTCGTGAAGCCCGGTCGAATCCCTCGCCTCGGTGTGTGTTCTTGCGCCTCCTGCTTGCTGCCTTCTCAGGCTGCTAGTGCTGCGATCACCTCTCTGCTCGCTGCTGTGTATCCGAGACCCTCTCTCGCGCTCCTGTACCCAGACAAACAACTGTAACTTTCACACTGGTGCCGCCATCCGACGCCCAGTCACTAAAGTTTTCTACAGATGAATGCCCTGTTACCTTATTTTAGAAGTTTGTGTATTTCTTTGCTTTCTAACACTTGCACACAGTCTCCCATACAAGCGCTCCCGCCTCCCTGCATGCATTCGGGGATCTCGCTTCACAGGTCAGCCCTTATAAACCCTGTTTTGCCCACTTCCCTGATTGTGTTTACCTTGCGTTCCTGCGCGCACAGCTATCCGCCTGTATGGTTATTCTTTCCACACTGGCGCTTTCTCGCTACTGTTACTCATCTAGTGTAAAGTTAGTTTTCCATTTGTGATTTTTTTTGCTAAGTACTGTACATACCAGACTTACAATCTCGCTGTCTGATTGTGGGCATGGCTTGATGCCCCCACCGCCTCGCAGCTCAGAAGAATGCCTACCCTCTGTGCGTTTATTTCTCACCCTTTAATCACCGGGAAGACGGTTTTATTTGTGGGGTTGGCAGTTTGTATTTTCTTTGTGTGGCCCAGAACTATGTAAGAGGCACACATTGCAAGTCTCACATCCGCCTTAACAGTGAAATACATTACATGTTCGGATGCAAGCTTTCCCACGCCGCCACGGTGTGTGATATTTGGGAGATGTGATGCGGTAACTTGTTTTTATGTATCATGCCCTCAACTTTGAAGGTGTAATGTTATTTCAAAGGGTGGGAGGTGAAAAGGTCGCTGGTTTGTTGTTTTGTTGCCAGATGGCTCCTGCTTTTCAGCAAGTAAGGCGTGATAGATTTTTTTGTCGAGGGGGGCGTGTTTCCCCGACTGGTTTCAGGAGTCTGAGCGTGAGACGCGGGTACCGCCTCAGAGAGGAGCCCGGTGCGCAGGCACCTGGGGCCGCGGATCCCGCCCCCAAGTGTGGCAGGCAGCCTCCGGCAGGAGTCCCCGCCCCCGCTCCCCCTCTGAGCCCTCACAGTGCGCCTCCGAATACACACACCGGCTCTGCCCTTCTGTCTGCGGGCGGAGGGAGGGGGCGCTCTGCGTGGGTGGTTCAGCAGGGCGCCCCCGCCCTATCGTTACAAGTTTCAGTATCTCAACCAGCGCCTGCCTCCTCCCGCGCGTGAGGTGGAAGCAAAGGCACGCACTGCCTCCTGAGAAGGACAGCTTCCTGGATGGACTGTGCAGGCACTCGTGCGTGTTTACTTCAGAATGTGCACTAACACTTGGACCCGGCATCAAGGAGCTGAGTTTGTCTGGGGGTCACACAGAGTGCGCGCACTGACCCGGTGCCCTGGGGCGCTCCCACGGCGGGGACTGCACTGGGGATGTACCAAGGGCGTGCCAATCCACTGCGCCTCTCTCACTTATTCAGTGGTCACAGCTGCACGCACACGGCTTTGGAATTTCCCCGGTGCGGTAGATGGGTTCAAAATCAGCTGTAGCGCAATCGGGTCTGTAAATTAACAGACATACTGTCCAGCCGTGTGGCGCGAATACAGTGTCCACAAAAAGTAATTGCAGGCGCTTCGTGCTTTCAGACAGCGCCTGCTCAGGAGACACACCCTATCTCCATTTAGCAGGGTAGACACCCTTCTGTCGGCCACTGGCTTCAGAGCTTAATCTAAAAGAGCGTGAAGTTCGTGTGCGTTTCATTACACGCGTTTCTTATTCAGGTACTTGGTAACGGTAGCACTGCAATATGGCATTTCCAGTCAATCCTGGGCCATCAACACTCTTGACAGTGGGTTCATACTGTGCACTAGTCACCCCCACCCCCTGCTGCGCTTTTTATTTGTGGGTGTCTATTTCTGTTTATTTATACGAGCACCAGTTACAGTAAACCCCGGAAGCCCCGGTCGGCACTCCTGACTTTTGTTTCATTTTGAGGGTGGTACTTAGTGGAATGTTTAAACCTGCGATAATATGGGGTGCATTGTAAATTCTGAGGGGCTCTGTCGGGGGTTAGTGGTGGGTGCGAGACATGGGCGGTAGGCGAGCAGCCCTGCGCCGGCACAAAAGGCAACACGGGCCCAGCTCCCAGCGGTCGATCGGCAAAGGGGACGACGCTCACGCCCCGTTTAGTGTTTAAATGGCCATCCGTCTTTTGCACGCAATGGGCTCGTCTGTCAGAATGCTTTTTAAAGGGGAAGGGTGGCATGCTTGGTGGCTAAGGCGCCAGCGCACCCCCTCCCCACAGCACACCACGCTCCTCAACCTTCAGCGAGTTTGCCACAAGTCCCGCACACATCCTAATTACTGTTACCTTCCTCTCACCATCTCCGTGTTTCACCGCATTCCCCACTGTTACGACACCCACCACTCTCCTTGCTTAGCACGTCTGCGGCATGCATCTCATTTACCAAAACCATCGCGCTCTAAACGTTCAGAGTATTTATTAAATCAATGTCCCATATTTCCACGCCAACCACATAGACCCAGATATTCACTGCACCCAGCACTAACTGCACACTCATCAGGTACCCCCGGAAATAGTTAAAGGGTATTAGCTCCGACAGATTTCCTCAGCCACACCACCGCCATTCCAAAACTTGAATATGGAGTTAATGTCGCACTTGCCTATTGCTACTTACCACGCCGCCCGCTGATTTTTGCTTCCTTCCAGTTCCGGCTCAATTTAGTAAACTGCCTTCTATGCCGGATACACTAACCAACATTTTTAGCTTTTTTTTTCCTTTGACGGTAAATAAAAATGAGAAAGGGCAAGGTCATATCAGAAAGGAGTACATTGACTAAAAAGGCAATTTAGTTTATTTTTAAAACAAAAGACCAGGCGAAACAAACTATGTCAATGAGAAAGTATGCTCTATTTGCTCATGTATTTAATATAAGAAACGTCGCCAAAAATGGGGAATCTGCCCTCCCTGAAGTGCAGCGGACGGCATTTACATATTCACTTGTTACAAATACTGAGACATTCGTAATCTTCAGACACACAAGTCAGCGTTTCATTTCTAGTGATTTTACATGCTGTGTTGTATTCTTTAGAGTCGCAGATACGCTTAGGACGTGGGCTACTTTAAACTGCAGTTAGAACAAAGTTTTTCTCTGCGCGCATAGAAACAAAAAATAGCGCCATGCACGTTAAGCGCGAGGGCGCGCAAAGCATGCCGTTTTTCTCCGTTCCCCTATATGTAAGGGTTTTTTTTTTACAAAGAAGAATTCAATTGTCCAATCAATGCAATGCGGCTTTAATTTACTTATTTCTTAGTAGTGTGCAGCGCGAACACTTCTAGGAGGAATCCTCGCTACCACAATTTCCGATATATATATAATTGGATTCTTACATTTGCGCGCACATAGATGGGTATTATGTTGCTCTGTATGTTATTTTGACCACTCACATATGTGTATATTTAAGTATTGTATTATCCGTATATTAATATATGATTCGGTGAAATTCGTATTGCCAGTTTAAGCAGCAATGCAAATTCATAAAGTTGAAAATTACATGTTCGGATACATATTTATCAATATAAACATGTAGCATACATGTTCATAGTCGTGTCGCAAACGAACATGTCACGAATATTTTTTATTTGTGCTCCAAAAACGTATTTACAGTATTTCCCGCAGGTAAATTGTTTTACGAAATAATTTAAAAATGTCTTTACAGTGGGCACATATTGTTTATGGGTGAAAAGTAGTTGCATGGCACAACACTGGGGAAGTTAGCCCTTCCGTCCCTGTTTAATATTACATAATTCACAATTACCGCTGGCTTTTTACGTGACTTAAACGTATAATTACGTTGCCCCGTGCATTTGCATCACGCTTGGCAGAGCGGTTGATCTGGTCTGAGCCTGGAGAAAAAAAGCGGAAAAGCCGCTGCAGTTGTAAATTAACTATTCGGAAATGCCAGGCAACCCTGATTTGCAATGTCTTGGCTGCTGAGTTGCAACATCTGATTCCCGATGCTTGCTGTTCCTTCCTCCAGCATCAATGTAAGAAGTTCCTGGTTTTTCTCCTTTACAACCCCAATTTCGGTTTCGTGTGTATGTTTTGTGCGCTGTGCGACATTAAAAAACACATCCGGTTGTTTGTTTTTAATGTCATAGCAAGCAGGCTCCAAGTCTATCCACAAAACAAGGTCATTAGCATAGTAAAATTATTGTTGGTGGGGGTCATTGATAGCGCCACCTGCCACTTTGTGACCATCAGGATGATAAATGCTTCCTTCAAAGGGGCTCTGCGCGGTCTTTCGCAGCCCCAGCCCCTTGCAGCCCGTCAAGTGTCAATTACAAAGATGTTTGCGTTCTTTTATTATTTTCCGAAGCAGGTAGCCATGCTTCGGGTTTATAGTGCAGGTGACAGAAACTTGTCTGCCATTTCAGTACATACAAAGTACATTGCGTGTGAGATTTGTACATTTATGTCTATTTACACGCACATGCTTTATGTGTGTATACAATATGCATTTATGTGCGTGTATAGAGTCTGCCATGATAAAAACCGTTTTTTTTTTAAACGTCTTTTTAAATTGGGTTACAGCAGGTTCATTTGACGACTCGGTTCTGTGTTGAAACCATGACGTGGTGACTGTACGGATCTCGGCTTGGTGTGTAAGTCTCCCACTGGAAGGCTTCGCCTTTTCGGAGTCTAGGTATTTGCTGATTTATTCTGCTCTCATTTCCGGAGGGTTCGCGTGGGCCTGTGGGACGGTTGGCTCCACTAGCATGGTGTCCGAGGCCGCCAATCACCGCCCCTCGCCTCAACACAACACGGCTAAGCGTTAGAACCGTCACATCCGGCCCCAGTTGAATCAGTGACACCGTGTCCTCACAGCTGGGCTCGAGCCCATGGCACTCCTCGGTGTCACGACCCCGTAGGCAACAGCATTTGCTGAAACGCGTCCTCCACCCTGGCTCACACCCATGAGCCTTGGCAATGGAAGGAAAGGCTCACTCACCCACCTTGCTCATGGGTGAGGAAATGCATTTTGTTTCTTTGTGCAGGAATGCCCTTGGAAGCAAAGACTTTTGAATTCAACGAAACCTCACAACACGTTTTATTTCACAGGTTAATTCGCTTTGCAGTGACACAGAATGTGGCATAAGGAACAGAGCTGCCGACTTTGGAGCTGGGCGACCGGGTTGGAGTCTCAGCGTGGGCTCAACATCCTGTGATTCTGGGAAAATCACTTAATCCCCACGTGCCTACCAGGCCCGGACTGGCCGTTGCGGGCACCGGGCAATCCCCCGGTGAACCGCAAGGGTGGGGGCCAATTTTGGGCCCCTGGGGGCCGTTTTTGTTGCAGGGCCGTTTTTGCAGTATAGCTGCAAAATCGGCCCTGTAACAAAATTGCCCGAAAACCGGCCCCGGCAAAGAGCTCTGCGGCACCCCCAACCCCCCGGGGGCCGGCTGAGCACTTTGCCAGGGCCGGTTTTGGTTCCCAGTCCGGCCCTGGTGCCTACCTAAAATGATTGCCTCCTTGTGTAATGTAACTGGTGCTCATGTAAAATACTGCAATACCTTCAGGTCGAGTCCACACTGTATAAAACTGAAGAAAAACCCCAATAGGAACAACCCACCACACAAAGATTTGCACACAGAGCTACATAGAAGAGATTATTCATATATTGTTTACAAAGAACAGCAAATGCTTCCAAACTCTTAAAAAGATAAACGTGGATACTGATATAAACACATTGAGAAAAAAGCACATTTATAAAATCGTACTTCCAACAGAGCCACACAGCCTCAACATACCATTAGGCATGTTGACTCTCATATAACCACAAAAACCCATGTGCCTAGAATCATATACAACAAATACACATATCACTACACTCACAACTATCCGCAGGTTCATATACATAAACATCTTAGTACCTCACAAAAGAACATGCATTGAGTATTGAAACAGAACCTGATAACCCAGTGCTCTGTCACACGCAAACATTGCATGCACAAACTTGACACAAGAAAATGCAGACAAGTCTACTTTCATCAAGTGATACTACACATGTACTCAGTCTCACACCCAATAATTTTAACTAATAAACATAAACAAATAAGACAACACAGCCACAAAAACAATAACACTTACAAATTCACTACATATTCCAGGCATTACAAAGTTTGTGACCGTTATGGTGCAGACAAGTTGACTGCTCCGTGTTTGGAAGGAATAAACAGTTCAACCTCATATGGGAGTAAGTGTTGTTACACTCACTACCATACCAATCCATCCCAGTACAATTTACTACTTCCCCTTTCTAATCCATTCCCATCATTCTATCCCTATTTCAAAACACTACTAAATAAACAAGAACTCAAGAGCACAAACTTAACACAACTAACCTACAAGGAGGAAACAAAACTGCACCTATTATCAATCTACTAACTCTAAATTTGGGTTCTGGAGTAGTGTGCTACTTGTCGCAAAGCACCTCATCAAGGGTAGTAAGCGCTATATAAATACAATTTGCAATTTACAACTCATTTGTAGTCTCTACTTTTTTCTCTATCGTGCACACACAAACAAACTGAAACAATTCTGAATTGATACAACCAAAAACCACAAAAATGTGAAATACAAGCAGACATAAACACTCTCCCAGAAGTAAAAAATCATACTTACTGGCCCACATCCATCCATACACTCGCAAACACACTTGTGTAGCCACACATGACAACACTCACAAGAAATAAGCCCCGGGCAGTTGCCTAAAACATCATACCCAGAATCCAATGAGCACCAAAGATGCACTCAACATCTCTCTCATTCTCACACAAAGCATTCAGTTACACACAATGACAATGGTGTACCAGTTCACAATTTCTAACTTAAGTGTAAAATATATCAGCTTACAACCATGTCCACTCACAAACACAATTACACACACTGTAAATACAATCAGACATAAACATTCTCACTGCCACAAAAAGACAAATACATACAACCACAGTCTCACAAGCAATCATAAAAAACTAATGGACGTGCATAAACACAAATAGCACACAATCTAAACAATACATTCACACATAGAAACTCATTCTCCCTTTCTTACACACTTTAAACCATATTTAAAAAGAGAAAATCAGGACCCACCCACGCTTAACAACAGAAACAAAATCACAGACATGAAGATACTTGCAGACTTAAGGACTGACAGCTACAAAAAAGACACCCATACACTTTCACACAATCAGAAATAATAACACAAATACAGTCACACACAACCACACTCAAAGTAAATAAAAAACACACACATTTGCACATAAAAACACATGAACAAAACCCTGTAAGACTTAATCAAATGTCTGTATCTTTCTTTCTCTCTTACACTCTGTCTCTCTCTCTCACACACACACACTGAAAACAGTGCATGGATTCATTGGATCGTATAATTGTGATCAATACATCATTGTGTACAACCCTATATCACACAGACACAACTGTTCCTCCTCAAAATACAATCAGACATAAGCATTCTCACACCAGTAAAACACAAATGCACACCGCCACATGCAATAACTTGAAACTTATTTGATACACAGTTCACTACAATCACACACAATAACAAAATAAATTGAAAAACAATTTACAAACAACCACACACCCATAAAAAAAATCTCTGTGTAAACAATTCCAAACACACACTCAGTCTCACGCACACAAACAAAACCAGCCATCATCAACATGCAATTATATAGATATATATTATCACCGCACAAAGTGATGTATGCATAGAGGCTGCCATTCGGCCATCGTGAAAAGGGATATAATACGAAGACAAAACTACACAGCCACAAAATACAATTACACATAAGCAACCAATGCACAAACCTACTCATGCACGGTACATCCACCTCTCTCTCTGTTTCTTTCTCTATCTCACACACAGGCACACCTATATCTACATCTTACCACATAATAACAAAAACAAAACTATATACATACAAAAACAAGGAGCATAACAGAACTAGGCCAAAATGGCACTTTAGCCACAAATCACTCATTCACACAAACCAGACACGAATCATAGAAACTCACTGCACACATCTCTCAAATACACACTACTCGCATAGACTTTGAAGTGCACGTGTAATCATCGAGCACCTTCATGTGGGTTGTATTCATCTTATACTGGGGCGCCATATATATTTTAGAAAAACCCACAGTGGAGTAAGTCACACAGATTGTGTGCTTGAATTGCAGCTACAGCCACGTAGCAATGCCCTGCAGTGCTCTTTTGTCTAGTGCAACACTGTACAAGCGCCACCATTGTTTAATAATTGCAAAAACCCAGCATTAATCTGTGACTCCATTTAAAGGATGTACACTACAACGTACTTTCGTGCGTGTCCATTTATGTGCGTGTTCACACACATGCATACATACATGCACACATACACACACAAGGGCACACATTCAAGCTGCTTTAAACAATCAAAGGTTTCCTCACAGCGGCTGCAGATATTCCCAGAGATTATTATTAGCTTGCATTAATAGATGCAGGCCTCAAAAGACGGAATCAGCTATTGATAATTGCAAGAAGTATACAGCAGCTACTGTATCGATCGGCTTGTCCCTTATTCCCCTGGCGCGGCAGAGATAAGAAGACACACACTCTTTAGTGCAATATAATTTCTTTTGACCTATCTGCTTGCTACAGACTTATGATGAATAGCCCTCGCGGTTAAAGCCCTTTATCACGAAAGTTACCCCTTGATATAATATCGATTCTTTATAACTACCTCCGAACACCAAAAATCAAACTGTCCACTCGGCCTTCATCATCATCAATATCATCACAAAGGCTGAGGAAGAAAAGATCAGAGGCCGGGCGGCGCGCGCCCCCTCCCACAATCTGCCCGCCTCATCTGTATGTGCTGATGAGGGGACAGGGAGGGGGGCGCTGGGAGGGGGAGGGGGGCCCTTCAACGACAACAAACACATCAGGAGGAGGAAGGGGGCAAGGTAGCAGCGTTAAATAAAACACCGCTGCGCGAGCGCGGATCAATGCTGAGGTACACAAATACAGAAGCGTTCTGCGCGGGAGGGGGGCCGTGTGTGAGGGAGCCGGGAGCACGTGAAGAGAGGGCCCTGTACATGACTTTCACTAGCATCCCCGCCCCAGACAAAAGGCGGTTGGGAGAAACCCCTGCACCTGTGGGCTGCACCAATAAAAGGAAGGGAGGGGGACACGCCCCCAGGCACACACCCAGCCCTTGCCATGTCTCCCCAAACGCCGCAGCTGGCTGGTTTTGTAAGGTTGTTATTTTGAACTTCTACACTTTAAAAAAAAGGCACCCCCACTCAATATTCTTATCGCAAAAGTAAGCATAACTGGATCACCTGCTGCGTAAATCTAAATGTAAAAGCACATGTGTCCGTGCTGTACATGGAGAATAATTTAAAATATGAAAGGCAGGAATTGCTATCCCTCATATAGTACACCAATCACGTCTCGCAGGTTCCAGACCCTATCCAGCGTTTGCATGCATTGCAACGACCTGTTTGCAGCTTCTATAACCGAGATAATTTATGTAAAATAAACGTTTACCCTTGCACCCCACATAGCAACAATACCCCAACGTAATGAATAATTTCCTCACTTACCTTGACCCCACACTCGTTTTCGGCGCACTGGAAATCTAAACGAGTACAGTTCCAGAAATATAAGGACAGCACCTTTTAATTAACAGCTACAACACCCTGTTTATTCCATTTGAGTAATCGAATTCCTGGCAGGTGTCAGCCTCACAAACCACGCATCGACGAGAAAGTAACCACGAGCTGTAATCCAGCAAGTGAGGACTACCAGATGCCCATTGGCTGTCAGAGTCACTCGGGCCTGGTGAATCACAGCAGGGGAGGAACCAGAGTGCATCGTGGGTGGTGATGCGAGGTTGGTTTTTAGTTGACATCACAAACAACAACCTTCCTGACCGCTGGAGAGGAGGGGGCTGCAGTAGGGCGATTTGTGAGAACGGGCCACCCAATCAACCACTCTTAACTCCGTGAACCTCTGCCAGTTTCTTAATGTGGTTTCGGGGTTATTAGCAGGCGAGTACCCGGTGTGTGGTGGCAGTTAGGCCCTCTCAGAGCTGGACTGAGTAGGAGGGTTGAGGAAGAAGTGACCTCTGGAAGTTCCCTCAGGGCCTCCAATGCCACTGGGACACCTTCCCACCCAGTTAAAAAAACAGCAAACTCAGGCAAAATAAGAACGTACATCAAAACATGGAACTACATTGAATAGATGCCATTGGGGCTGTCTGGTGGAAGGGTCTGCAGCTACTGAATATAAACACCAACAATATGGTGTCATACGATTTTCGTGGACAGAACATTGAGAGACAAAATATCGAAAGGTTAGTGCATATACTGAAGTATAGATTTACTATTCCTTTGTAACTCCACATCTGCATACCGTGAAGATGTATTTACCACATAGGTAGATATGTGTGGAGTTAGGTGTGGAAAATGTAGACTTACCTGTCAATATTTGTTTTTGAGTATTCTGTCCCATCAGTATTGTTGATTCGATAGTCGGGGGACACACTTATTATTCTGTGTGCTCCAACATTCACCGTGTTCACATGCGCTGATGTGGTTTCATCTGTAAACCTTTTCATTGTTGCAACGTGTCTGTGCTCTCATGCACTTTAGCTATGATTTACACTCTAGTGGCACACAGTGCTTTTACATTCTAAACTACTGCCAGCTGATATTCTCTTCTCCAAGCCAATCAAATCAATACACCACCATCCAGGAATTCGCAGTGGGCTTGGGCTTGCAAATTTGGAGTATGGCTCTGAAATCAGGCTTCCAATGTTTTCATTTATTTAAGGACTGAGTTTAATAATTTGTGGAGTTTACACTGGTGGATCCATCCGTCCGTCTGTCTGTCTAGCCATCCATCAAATGCTCTGGCTATCCCATGTGCTAAAACACACTTTACTAGCACAAAACTGCACAAAACGGCTACCACAGTGCAGGCTAGGTCCCTATGTCAACATGTTCATGTTATGCAAATGAGGTATACATGTACAGGTAATTAATCAAAATACAAATCACTTCCCTAGTGATTTTTCAGAAAATCCGCCACGGATAAGGACTGTCTGGTGCTATGTCACACACCCCTAGTGACCTTCATCAGTCTAGGTTCATATTAAAATATAAAACAGAAACTGAAATTGTCTTCCTGAGGGAGAACATCCCACCCAATGCTGATGTCAACACCCTCCTCACCAATCTGATTCTTGTTGGCTTGTCAGTGGGCTTTGGCAGTGTCCCTCTTCACCTTTAGTAAGTTAAATTGAAAGGCCCCTTGGGCCACCATTGAGTGGTTCCTTTTATTCCTGTGAGTAGTGGGCAACAGACACTATGACCCTGGAAACCACTTCAGAGCCTCGAGGGGTCCCCTAGTCTCACTCTCTTCCTGCTCAGGCGCGCAACACCCATTGGGCTGAACGGGCTTCAGCCCCCCCCGTCGTCATCTTCCGCCCGGGCTGCCAAGGTTCAGATGACAGCCCGACACACTTTCCTGATTTACAATTATGTAAAAATAATGAAAGCATGAAAACCGTTTCTCCAGTTTCATTTGTATTGAAGGCTCCACTTTTATTCTCGGATGCTTTAGTATCCGAGATTGTGATTTAATGACCCCTTCTAAGAGGCCCAGAACCAGCCCGAGCCAGCCGCCTCTGATGGTTTCAGTGACCCTCCCTGCCCCCTACCTTTTGTTTTCTGTAAGAGGGGTGCCACCGAGGTGATTTCCTTGCCTGAAGCAGGGATTTCACCTAAGCACGTTTGATGTGCGTTGCAGCATGGTGTGAAGATGTGCACAGCAGGGAGATATGACGCCAGCAGGAATTCCTTTACAAAGGAAAAGCGTCACCTGCACTGGCCATCCCTTTCCCCCTGCTGTGCACATCTTCGCACTCTCTGCTCCAAGAGTCCTGCTGTGTGAGCTTGTGTTTCATGCCTCACCTCTCAAGTGATGCCCCGCCTGCCCTGCGCATTTTGGACACAGCTTTTCGAGGAACACCTCAACTGATTTTTTTTTCAGGAGCTGTCCTCACTTGTATCCAGTCTGTACTTGGAGCATTGCTCAACCCGCAGATCTGCTCGAGGAGAGGACACACTGCAATGGTAAATGTTAGAGGGCGGTGTTAAGAGCACCACACTTGCGTCCTGTGGGTCCTGTACAGGCATTCTTCATGTGACCCGGCGCTGTACGCGCAGTACATCCCGGGTTTACACGCATCAGTTTCCCGACTGAACACAGTGAATAGGGGCGCACGATAGTGCTGCTCATTGCGTCCTATGGCCCCTTCATTGGTTGGAAGTGATTGTTGAGGTGGAGAGGAGCTGTGAATGTGCGTAAGCACGGATATAGCACCTAGTGGGTTTTGGCACTGGTGACAGTGCTTGTGCTGGCTATGAAAGCGGCACATTGAGGTAGGGTGCATGGAAGCACCTACAGTTGGTACCTGGGGTTGCGCTGTCGCCAGATGCTGGCAACAGTGGCCCAACTTCTAATAGGAAGGCGCTACCAGCTGAGCAGAAAGCAACTCTAATTTAATGCTTGACTGGTCCGTTCTATAATCAATCCAATTTTATTATTTTTAACAAATCTTGCCACTGGAGGGCGTTACTTGGTTGGAAATAATATGTTGGGCCCTGGTACCCCACAATGTTTGTGCATCGATGGATGCAGGTGCTTGGATTCGGTTTTTGCACTCCTGTGTGGGCTGTAGGGTCACATGGTGAAGTGAGAGCAGAGATCCTGCGTTGAGAATGATGGCTGTGAAGTTTTGCGACACCTGGTGTGTCCTCACCTTACACCAAAAGTGTAATGAAGGTGGTGGTCAGGATCGCGTGCTAGGCCTCAGTTCAGCTGTGTGGGCTTGGGGCAGTGATGCCTCAGATACCTGCCCCCATGTCTGCTGAGTGGGCTGGACAGTGGTACTATGGAAGGGTGGTACTTGCAAGTGATGCTGTTGCAAAGCAGATCGTAGCCTCATTTTCAGCAAGTGGCCTTGAGGCGGTGGAGCCCCTGGCATGTCCTTGCAAGAGATGAGATGCCGATGTGAAGCAGAACAAGCCCCCTTATCTGCTGAGTGGCCCGACCAGTGGTGCCAAAGGGGGGGGGGTCCCTGGGATGTTGTTTGAAGCATATGGGACCCATTTCTAATACATCAAGTCAAGGGGTAGGGGCCTTTCTAAAGTAGTCCGCAGTACTGTAACAACAGATGATGGCCAAATATATCTACCATGTCCTTGGTTTGGATTGGTGGTATGTGTATTGTAATCAGGTTTGTAAGTTTATTTGTGGATTTTTTGTATATTTTCAAGTTTTTCTTCGATTCACCCTCTATCTCAATAAAGACCGATAATACCTGCAAATCTTAAACATTCACTGTGCAGTAATTCAATTGTTACATCATCATAATACACAATTTAAGAACATAAAAATAAATAAAACAAATTTTTTGCGCACTGCATTGCATTTGGCGATGCAGTGCACGCAACGAAATTCGTTTTATTTATTTTTATGTTTACTTACCTGTATTTGGCTGTATTCCATAGTTTACTACCCCCCACCCTGCCCCTTTCCACCCCACGTCACCGCCCGGCAGCACTCCCACCACTGACCGCTACTGGTTCTTTGTAAAAATTTCCTCCATCTGAAGCCAGGCCCAATTTGTTAAGCTGATATATAATACCAGGCTTGTTCCCAGCCCATAAGTCTAGACTAGGACAATTACTTTTTCTTAGTTTCATTTCATAATTTGTTTACTAGACAATTTGGCTTGTGTGTGGTCTCATTTTGTTATTTTCTTCATTCTTCAGTATTATTTGGCCATTTGTTAAACATGTACGCCTGGAGCCTCTTGGTGCTATAGATATGAAACTGATAACAGATTCAGCTTGGTGGAAGGAATTATAGAGTGAAAATACAGGTTTTTTGCTTTTTCCTTTATTTCAGGCGGGATAGTGGTCTGTAATGGTACAGAATAATCTAACACCTTACACAAACACACAAGTACAACACCATTTGAAAGACTTAGTTTATTAAATGCAATTTTATTCTATATAGATTCCCTTCCTTATGCATTTAGATACCTTTCATGTACTTGCGTATCTTTATATTGATTACTTTGCACTACCCTAGATCTCACCATATATCTCTCGCAATATATTCCCTACCTCCACTCTGACTCATCTCAAACCTCTCTCAACTACTCTCTCCAATGCACTGCCCTATTTCTAACCCTATACCTCTATCAGTATATTCTCTACCTACACTCTTTCATTCATCCTAAACCCAATACTCTTCTCTCCTCTACCCCTCCTTCCATCATCTCATACCTCTTTTACTATTCAGATCTCCCAAACAAGCCTTTCTAAACCCTTCCCTCTGACTCTTCCACCTCCATCCCAAATCCCTTCCTACTGCTATGAACTCCCCAAAAAAACACATTCTAGACCCTTCCTTTTTCTATCCGTCCAATATTCCTTTTCAATACAAAATAAAGACTAAGATTTCCACCACTCAGATTAATTTCATATTTCCCTATATCAGTCCCCACTAATTCTGTTTGAGTTCCAGAGTAGCGTGCTACCCACCAAAAAGCGCTTCAACACCTCACATGGGGTAGTAAGTGCAATATAAATGCAAACCTTTTCCCTCTTCTATCCCTGCGCTATGCTTCTCAATCCAAATAACAGACTAACATGTCCAGTGCTCAAATTACTTTCATATTTCATTATACTAATTCACCACTGATCCTCTATGGGTCCCAGAGTAGCGTGCTACTCACCGAAAAAGCTCTTAATCGCCTCATCAGGGTTTGTGAGCGCTATATAAATGCAATTATAATAGGAGCTGCACCAGCCGAAGGGGTGAGGACTGGAACTTTGTGACAGGGATGCAATTACCAAGTTCTGTGTTTTTGCAGTATCAACAGCCTGGCAATTGACCTGTCTTTTGAAGAACAGCAAATGTAACATGATATTATCAAAATGTAAATGCTTTATTATTTCTCATGCACCCTCTGAATTCCAGCATGGTGATGATGGGGGTGCTGCTGCACAGCATCCCACCCGCCACTACTTCCACTGCCTATACATTAAAGCACCATGCTTTAATGTCTGTGCTGCCAATAAATTAATGTTTGTTGGTGCTATAGTTTGTAACAACACTTCAAATGGACACATTGCAAAATCTCAAATTCCTTCTCTGTCTTTGCGGGGTGGACAGAGTCCCCTTTTTTGTGTGAATTATATCTGTGAGAGAGTAGCATGTTGTTCTGGGCTCTTTTGACCCAGTTTCATGGGCATTCCATTAGAAAAAAGGTTGTAATTTTAACCATCTACATAATATCGTTGTGAGACAATTTAATGTATTTGAGTGACACTTTATTAAAAGATGAACACATCCCTTGTCTGTTATATAAATGGTTCACATTACCTTCTGTTCTCCAATTGAATTCTCATAAAACTGATTGTTGTCTAGTTTCGAATGCAGAATTTGCCATTTCTTTTTCTTAGCTTGGCCTGAGCATTACCCGATCCTGATTGTCTGCCATTTTAGCCCCGCCCCCATTGATTAACATGTTAACCACGCCCCTTTGTATGTCATGTTAGCCCCCCCGAACTTAAGACCTAGTTGCGCCCCTGTTCCTGCTCCTCATCAATGTCTAGATAATCCCTCTCATGTCCAGTTCTTCATTTGTAAGAATCACAAATGAGAGTGCTCAAATGTGTTCATTTTCACTGAATGTCAGGGTTGTCTAATACAGACGATTTCTGCACCTCATGCCTCTCTCTTCCACCAACCTAGATTTCCTGTCTTTTTACTTCACTCTTGCAGGCTCTTCGTATCCATGATTTCTCCCTTTGTTGCTGCATTTCTATCTTTGGCTCTTCTTCTTTATCCATTTTCCCCCTTTCTTCTAAAGGCTCTAGGTAAAGGCAGAAGATGAAAATTAAGTCCTATCCCCAAAATATGTGTGGCAGCACCTACTACCTACAAACCACAGCACAAATTAAGCTCTGCCCATGAGCCTATTCAAATTCCACCACCTGTCGTTTGACTCCTGTGCTGACAATACTTAAATCTCCCTCAAAGTTACCATAATCCCATCCCCCTGATATACATCCGTAAAAAATTGTTGTCCAGAGATTTTCATTTTTGATTTGTGTTTTTGGATCATTAGAGAAGTCATTTAGCTTGGGTAGACATTGCTGATCCAGGGCCAAAGTTTTTTGGATGACATTTTTAAAAACGGCGGATGTGTTGCAGTGATGATGTAATATTTCAGGAACCATAAGACCTACATGCTTCCTTTTTATGTCAAACATAGGTTTAAGGAGTCAAGTAGTCTCCTAGAGTCAGAAAATAATCCCTCAGAGCAGCCCTTCGGCCATTTTTGAAAATAGTGGCTATAATAGAGGAAAACGAGACATAGAAATGAAACAAATATTATTGTTTTAAAATTGTTTTATGTATACACCAAACAATGTTTATGATCTGAATAGTAAAAAATATATTTATCACTCCTGTTTTAGACACATTTCATAATTCACTGTATTTATTTGTTTCGGCAAACACATGTGGTATATTTTCAGAATGTTGAACAATTAAGAAGAGCATATTGACAAGGACATCTTTTTGTAGCACAGGCTTTGCAAGTACATGTACGCGTAAATTCTTTGGGTAGAGGCTTTAGAAATTTCATAAGTTTAAGCCCCCCATCCAATATCTTCCCAATCAAATTCAGACAGATCTTTCTCTACATTTGCATGATCTAAAATATTTACACATCTTCTGATCAAGTAGAACCCTTTTTTAACGTGTTCATGAAGAGAATATGAAGTTGGTGGATGGTCACTTAGCGGGACTGATCTCTTGAACTCATTGTACTGAAGATTGTCAAAGGTGTGGCAGTCAGAACTCATTTTCCACACTCGCACAATGTATCTTTCTACCTCTTTAAAGTCACATTCTTCTTCTGTCTCACAAAATCCTTTTTAGAAACTTCACAGGTTCAGCAGTTAAAGCTCCAAGCTACGTTCCAATTTTCCTCATAGTGTCATCATCTGTAAGAATATGTGCCTTGATAAAAACACTGGGCATCTCTGGGTCAAGTTTCTTTACAGAATATGAAGCAGGATTAAGTGTCTTTTCTCACCTGTTCCATAACAATCCTTGACTTATTAACATTGCAACAAATCTAAGTAGCAGAATATTAACATCTGTGCCATTTTACAGTACAATGACTCGATTGGAACCTTTCGAACAGCCCACTCAACATGAGGCACAACACGAAAATCAGCTTCCTCAAATTTGCTGTTAAGTTCTTGAAACAATATGGCCTGTACCGTTTGAATATATCTCTGCAGGCACCAACTCCTCATTGACAATCATTCCACTTGCAATAATTGGAAATTCAGGGTTCACTGAAACATCAGCAATGTTTTTGAGAGTTAACATTTCCAAGTTCATCTTGTTCGATGTTGATGACCAGAATTTATCAAGGTGCACAGGTGTAGGTGTTGAATTTTGACACAGACAAGGTCAATTGTTCCACTTGTAGACATTCGTTTGATTCTCACATTTTTTGACCGATAGTTCAAGATAACTGTCAAAGACAATGTGCAGCTCTTGCAAGGTGCATACTGACATTGATATCTGTAGAACAGTCTCAATGACCTCTCCGAAGTTTTGCATGGATGAAATCTTAGTCATTTGCAAATGTGACATATATTCCACAACAACAGCAGTTTTCATTGAGGACACCTTTTCGAATTGAAATTCTTCCTGTGAAAGTTTTTTTTTCTCTTGCACAAGCTTGTGCTTCACTAGTTTGGTTGCAAAATCTCCATCAAATAAAGCGTATGTTGGAAGAAGATCATGCAACTGAAAGTCCTTGATAAATTCACCCCTTTCTTTTGCTACATCCACCTCTCTTTGTGCTTGTGAATTCATATTTTTGTAACCTGTTTTGTAGTGGCTGGTTGAATGAAATTCTTACTATGGCAATTAAAGAGTGGGAGTTTAGCTTTAATGATTATGTCAAACAAGTCAAGTCAAGTCGATCTTTATTACGGCCAACATGGCCCAGTAAGTGCAAAAATAAATAACAGCAATGTTAAAATGACATGTTAAAAACCGCAATGATAAAAGTAATGATAAAAATCCTGTACAATAGTTAAAAGTTCATATAAAGTAAGTTCCATCTTACATCGTCAATTAAATGCCATATTTTCCTCGATCACAAGCAATTTCATTCTCCCCATTTTTCTTATCAGTAGTAAGCCATAGGATCTCATTGAAAAAGAATAAAATGCATAATGCATTAACCAGCCTATCTTTAGACTCCTACAACAATCCTTTCTACTTTTCCCACCCATAATTATGATGTACATGTTGGAGCAGCTTGGAATGCGGTACATCATAACTTTTAAACACATGGGGGAATCTTATGTCGCGTACATTTGTGTAAGTTAACGGCCAAACAGCTTTTTCTCTTTCAATACAAATATCTTCTGTTTCAGTTTTGTGTATAGTTTCGATACATGTTCCAGCACATCTAGTAGACATGTCTTTATATCGTTATCCACATATTGTTTGGTCACGAAGTTGTATAATCACACAGGCTCAGTCATTTCAAAGGGGGTTCCTTGCTGCTGCATGAAATGAAGAAGGTTGTCAACTGGTTTATTAAAACCTTTCCCTTTCTTTCCAATAAGTTCATGGTGAGGATCCTTTTCACAATGTTTCATTTTTTTAAAATTTGTCATCTCTCTGAAAATATTGAAAAAAAATAGGAAGTCATGGTAAACTGCCATTGAGCAACACATTCACTTTTACATGTCTGACTAACAATTCCCTTGAAGCTTTTCTGTGATCTCTGGATCATCTGTTTCAGTTTCGTAGCTGGAGCCACAGTATTGAATTTTTCCTTGCTGTCTTTCACCAGAAAATGTCTTAAGATGAATTTTCTATGTAGGTATGGTTTTCTCCACATCTAGCTTCAGTGTTTCCAAATACCAGAACCCATATCTCAGGTACTTTATGCAATCAAATTCACGAAACACAGTAATCAGTGACTCCACAGTCTTCATGTGCAGCTCCCAATCATCTTCAAGATCAGCATGTACCAAGTTTTCCACTGGAGCTATCATGTGTAAAACATATCTCCAGTACCTAAAAAGTTCTGATTATTCCTCACATTCTTTGACAAACTACAAACTTGGTTTTATGATTTTGATCAGAGTTTATTGAACATTGCCTGCCTTTGAATTATGTCTTTTTAATGAAGTTCACCCTATGCTTTGTTCACTTCTGAGATAAGATATGCAAAACCTAATTTGTCCTTCTTGTTCCAGAAAACATTCCAACACAATTTTTCTAAAGCCTCAGATATCATGAGCATACCTTATAACGAACAAACATAATGATTTCCCCTTAATACTGACCAGACAGTTTTGCTTCCAAAGATTTCAGTCTCAATAAGTGCATCGTCTATTCCACATCAACTGAGATAAATTCCTGCACAGCACAACACAACTTTTGCCATGTGTAAAATGCCCATCATCGGATAAAGATCATCAAATTCTACTGGATTGCTCATAAAAACGTCAGCTACAATACCGAAAACACCTTTATCGCAGAAAATTTGCAGGATAGACTGGTCTTCAAGCTGAGCACGCACATTTTGGAATTGTGTTTAGAGCTATCTATACTGTTGCATACTTTTGCGAGTGTAGATGATATTACTGGAAAAATCCAACTTTCAGTGGGACAGTATTCTGGTAGAACAGAGAATAAATTCTAGCCCACAGAGGGACTGGCTTTTCTTCATCCTCCAGTTTGCACCTTATAAGTGATATGATAAATTCAGTTAAATCAGCTTTGCAGACCGCTACATCAGGTAGAAGAAGATCCAGGTCCCCAGCCACTCTGAAACTTTCTGGTAGACTGGGACTTGTTGATGACTTGTAGTGATTTTGCACACGTTGGCAAGGCTGTTGGCTTATAAGTTTGCAGCTTCATTTGTTTATGCCCAGAACTGACACAGCTTGTTTTCCAGCAGCTATTTCATTGGTACAGTCTTGAAAAGCAACAAGGCGGTATCATTTAAAAAAAAATAAAATCTTTATTACGATTGTGTAGTCAATCAGGATCTCAAAACCAATGCAATTACAACAGAATCACAGTACATTGGTATCATTCGATGTCACAGTACAGCATGAACCGATCAAACTGCACACTTACAAATAAATTCGGGAAAAAGAAAAATCGTAAGAACCAAGACAGTCCTGTCAAAGAGGAATACAGTAATATAAACAATCTGCATTAGAACACTTAGTACTGCAACCAGCTTCGAACAAATGGTGCACAAAAAACAAAACTTAAGCATTAAATTCCTAATTTAACCCCCCCACCCTCCCGCTTCTGCCATGTATCAGTTATCTAGGACTATGTTTATCAGGTGTTCTACACTGTTCTAGGGCTGTCCTTCCGTCTATCCCCCCGTCAGATCCGTCTTTGTCAGGCAAGATTCCCCCAACCTTTGTGTGGTGGGGGCCCCCCCCTTAGGGATCTCCGAGACATTAGGTGCCATGCCCTCGCATCGTCCTCCAATTGTTCGTTCCTGCTGACTCGTTTCATTTGGATTAGCTCCGTTGTCACCGATTCCCTTAAGTCTTTGGCCCAATATTCCACCTTGGGGGGCTTCGGAGCCATCCAACTGGTTGCGATCTGCCTTTTTGCTAGCACCAACCCTAACTGGAGAGATCTGCGTGTAAGCTTTTTCCCTTTGGGGTGAGGAAGGAAACCCAAGAGTATTGTTCTCATGGACTGGGGAAGCGTCCACCCCGTTAATAGTCGTAGGCGCTCCAGTATCGACCTCCCAAAAAGTTTTATCTCCGAACAGTCCCATATCATATGTAAGAATTGAGCCTCATTGGAACCACACCTGGGGCAATGTGCGGAGCGATCGGGGTACATTTTGTGAAGCACCCGTGGGGTCAGGTAGGTCTGAATTTAGTGTTGGTACTAATCTGCTTAACTCCTGCATGTACCTTTTTCCAGTCAGAGTCCTTTAGGGGTTCCACCAGTTCTATGTCTGAAGGACTGGGTTCTTTAAGACCCAGCGGTGCCAGGGCACAACACCTGAAACCTTCGTGGGTAACCTGCTCCGGCGTACGAATGACAGAGACACGGGACACTTCCTTCGGCGTCAAAGATTCAAGGTTTATTTGCTGCAGGGAACACAGATATCACAGGAAGTACATCGAGTGTAGTTCGGGGAGACTGCTTCAAATTGGTTCTGTGGATCGCTCCTTTTATACAGTTTTTACCCATAGAGTTACATTGAACACAAAAGTTTACAACCCGGTTCCCACCATTATCCCCCAGAGGGGTCGCTTTGGTCACTTTGAAACACATTAGGTCCGGAACATAAGTGCGGAAACATTTGGTGGTTCCCAACTGTAAAAACCCATCTTCCCAACATTAGCGAATTCCAATCGGCAGTAAAACAGATCGAAATAGGAACAAAGACAGGTGCAGAGGAAGACGGAGACAGTGGGGAGATCGGAAAGGGTGAAAAAAAGGGGAGGTATCGGGAAACACGAGATACAGGCATCAAAGGGACGTGCCTAATGAGATGCACGGCTGAGACAATAAGTCCGTGCGGCAAGATGAGCCTCAAGCGGCGCCATCTGCCTTACAGTAGCATCCCCCTCGTCATAAAGACACTTACAAAGAACATGTGTCTTCCGCAAATATCTTGGGAGTCCCAGGGTCGCGAAGCGGACAGCGTCCGTTCGCTGGCTACTTGAGGGCAAGAGACAAAATGGATGCCGTATCTAAAATGGAACCCGTGGGTACAGATGAAAAACCCACCTAACAAACGAACGGTTTAAGTTAGCACAGCTACTGCGCACACTTACTAAACTCGTCATTTGCGGTTCATAGATACCAGACTCGACCATACTCGTGCGAGTTAAAAACACCACTTACAATTGTCACGGAACCTCAGACGCTCCTTTTGCCCTCATGTAGGCAAGCACTAGTCGGAATCATATTCAATATTCATCAGACCGTCGAGATGTTGCTGTAGCATAGCTCTGTCCAACCGAGTCCCCTTGGTAACAGGTGGTTGTCTCATACACGTTGTAGCACAGAGGCCACATAAGGCAGGACCACACTGCACACAAAGGCAACACGTGAACAGGAACACTACAACGACTCCGATGATCATCAGAATCTTCCAACCCCAAGTCGACATCAGGCCCCAAAACCATCCAAGTAGCGTCCAATCCCCTACATCCACGTGTATGGATTCGGAGATCTTATGCAACCTCGAGATGGCTTGATAGACAGTTGGAGCGTTATCTGGAATGAAAATGCAGCAGCTCGAATGGATCACCTTACATACCCCACCTCGATCTGCTAAGATGACATCTAAAACCATACGGTTTTGTAACGTCATAAGTCTATCCGCCTGAAGTTCAGTGGTGATATTACCAAGGGCACTGGCAGTAATATTAGCTGTCGATTCTACCACTCGAGTCAACTGTCTCAGGTTCCTACTATTGACCATAGGTCCCCAAAACGGGAGGAAACCCTTGAAAAAGTCTCCTGCCTCTTGACCGGCAGTATCCTCTTCGCTAATTACGCCTCGCACAACTCTAGTCTTATGATAATCGGCATCTACAGTAAACGTCGGAGGCAACAAATTTGCAATGAAACATGAGCCCATGAAGTCAGCGGGCAACCATGCATATGCACGATCATAACAGATAAAGTATGTACCCTTGGCAGCCAGAAACACAGGGGACGAGACCATCGGCAGAATGTAATTTTCAGTGCAGGCACTCGCTCCAAGTCGGGCTTGCGATCTTCGGCCACGACCCATGAGACAAAAATTACCAGTGTGGGGTACAACCCATATCGGAGGCGAGCTTTTAAGCTGCTTTTCGCTAGTGAACGCACTATATTCACCTCTACTTAGGACTATATAGGCCTGTACCTCTTCTTCGGGAATAAGCGAGGGATCATAGATATCACTATCTAAATCCTCTATTGCTATCGACAAAGGTTTTTGATACGAGGTAGGACCAGAGTAGGGGGAACGTGGTTCTCGAATGGGGTGGAAACCCAGTGCGCTTCGAAACATTGTTTGAAATGCTCGAGCTGAACCTTGGGAACTATATGGTAACACCAGATATGGAATTCCCTTATCCGTAGTATGTGGCATCAACCCACACACCCAACAATTAGTAGTGTTAACCACTAACTGATGCTGATGAAGGAGCTGAATAAAGGAATTGTTGCGGAATTCTACACGTCTAGCCTGTTCGTGTTCCGGTAACATATGAAAGGAATGAGGAGAAACAGTGGAGGTAAGTTTAGGGTCAGGAGTAGGAGTAGGTGTAGCAGAAGGTAAAAAGTAAGACATCGTGTAATACACCCCACCCGCCAATAATGCAGAAACAGTCAAAAACAATACAAACAGTTGGAATATAAAACATTTGGTACGACTGAGTTGCTGCAGCTTGAATCGGTGAACCTGAGCTCCTTCCAAATCATTTAGCTTCGAGAATGCCATTCCCTATGACCGTCCGCAACGTTTCTTGACGCACTTCGTTCTGTGTAGCAATAGTCAATCCCTAGGAGTTCCCAGGAACCGACGGTCTTTAACCTAGCGTCAAGACCTACTATCCAGAAGGAAGTACGCGCGCGGCCCTACGGCCTTCAATGCACAATATGTATGTATGCAAAAACAAAGTCTCTCAGCTGTGGAAGCAAAAGGTACAAGGAATGAAGCTCAATATATATACAGGAATAATTACAGCAATACGAAGGTTCAAAACTGATCACGGAAAACGGGATAATGCAGTTGTCAATACAGCAAAGCAGGATCTTTTATTTGTCTTTAGTGCGAGATCGCAAAAAGTATCGGGTTTTCCCAGGACGTGTCTGCTCGTCAAACAAAGGACCCGTTGAAAAGACAGCGTCCTGCTGATCAGTTGAGTGTTCTGGTCTTGAGTCTTTTGATGCTAATTGTTCAACAGTGTCTTTCTGCTGCGCTGAGGATTCTCCAACAGGCTGTGCGTCGCTAAAAGGCACAAACGCCGGCAATGTTTCTGTTTCAGATGATGCAATGCCTCTCCTTACCCACGGGTCTGTCGGCAAAGGAATGGGGACTCTTTTGGTATGGGTGGCATGCACCCAATTCTTACGTCCCTCGAGACGAACGGCAGTCCTCGTGGCCAGGAGCACTTGATAGGGTCCGGTAAACCTCGGGTCCAGGTTATTCTTGCGTGAAAAATTTCTCGTCACCACCCAGTCTCCGGGCTGGAGCTGGTGGCCTGGACCCTCCGTCTGCGTCGGCAATGCGTCGTAAACCTGTTGGTGAATTAACCTCAGTTTAGCAGTCAAGTCATGTAGATAATCGATCAACATTGGGTACTCAAGATCACGAAAAATACCTGGCCTAGGAACCCCCCATACATTCGCAGGACGGCCGAACACTATTTCATAGGGACTAAGCCCTACTCGGGAGTGTACAGTCGCCCTAGTTGACAGTAATGCCAAAGGTAAAGCGTCAGGCCACGAAAGACCAGTCGTAGCCTGAATCTTCGCTAACTTTAGTTTAAGGGTGCCGTTGTACCCTTCAACCAATCCAGCTGACTGGGGATGATTGGCGCTGTGGAATTTCTGATTAATTCCAAGGCCCTTACACACACTCTTCATCACACTACCCACAAACTCACTTCCGTTATCTGACCACACGACTCTAGGCATTCCATACCGAGGAAAATATTCCTTCAACAGGATTTTCGCAGTAGACAAAGCAGTATTGTCTTTGAGAGGATAGGCCTCGATCCATCGGGAGAATGCGCAAACCACAACTAAAACGTATTTCAGGTTATTGCATCGCTCCATATGGATGAAGTCCAATTGAATCACCTCAAAGGGGCATGAAGGGGGAGCAAAACTGCCAGGAGGAGTTGGGGTTCCTTTGCCAGGATTGTACATCATGCACACCATACAATTCTTCACCAGACGTTCAGCACATTTCGTAATGCCATCATTCTTCCACACCGGAGACAACAATTTACAAATACCTTTCACGCTAATATGTGCTAACCCATGCGCCATTGTCACAACGGCCAGCGCATACGCATCCGGTAACATCCATCTTTTCTGATCAGACAAATCAATCCAACAACCATTCGAATCCAACTTTCCCGTACTTTCTTTCCACTTCATCTTTTCAGCCTCGGTGGCCTCATTCTGAATTTCTTTCACACTTTCGATAGTGTCTTCACACATACTCGATTCTGTAGGCCACCTAACTGGACTCGTCACATACATTCGAGTGCTAAGGTTCCGGGCAGTCTCCTTAGCAGTCTCATCCGCAAACGCATTACCACGACCAACATCATCCGTCACCTTACGATGCGCACTACATTTAACAATCGCAACTTGCTTAGGCAGCGTCAGTGCATCCAGAAGATCATTCACAAGCTGGCCATGCTGAATCTTGGTACCATGCGACGTCAAGAAACCTCTCTCTCTCCACAATCGTCCAAAGCTGTGAGCGACGCCAAATGCGTATTGGCTGTCGGTAAACACATTCACACGTTTCCCTTTCGCTAACACACATGCTCTAGTGAGAGCAATCAATTCTGCAGCTTGGGCAGAATTCTGATTTAACCTTGCAGTCTCAACAACAGTATGCAACGTTACAACAGCATAAGCAGTAGTCACATCGCCATTCGGCAACCTAAAACATGACCCATCCACATACAATGTACCATCCGGATCTTCCAATGGGGTGTTTTAAAGGTCCACTCGACCTTTTGTTTCCTCTTCAGTCCTCAAATAGCAATCATGTTCTGCTACTTCATCTGACTCTGTGCTAATTGGTAACAAAGTTGCCGGGTTCAGAACATTACAACGTTTTATTTGAATATGGCTTGCCAACAGCGTCAACTCGTACCCAGACAACCTCGCACTCGTCAAGTGCTGAGTTTTCGTTCGATTCAAAAGAGTATCGACTGCATGCGGAACCATCACCGTAAGCATATTATCCATGACCAATCCTGCTGATTGTCAGATGGAGACCGCAGCTGCCGCTGTTGCTCGTAAACAACTCGGCAATGCTCTAGCTACTGGGTCCAAGGTCGAGGAAAAATATGCACATGGACGTTGCTTACCACCAAAAGGTTGCGTTAAGACACTCAAAGCACAACCTTCCCTCTCGTGAACATATAACGTAAACGGCTTACTGTAGTCAGGAGTACCTAACACAGGAGCCGGACACAATGAATCACGCAGTTCAGAAAAACTTTTCTGACATTCTTCCGTCCATGGTAAAGGAGTTGAAACATCCTTGCACGTAAGAGCCACCAACGGTTTCGCTAGCAATGAAAAATTAGGAATCCATTGCCTGCAGTACGACGTGATACCTAGAAAGGCACGCACATCTCTTTGGGTTGTTGGCACAGCCATTCGCGCAATTGCTGCAATTCTCTCTGGGGTCAACCTCCTTCCCTCCTTTGACAATAAGTGACCTAGATAGGTTACTTCTTGACAACAATATTGGAGTTTAGAAGGGGACACCTTATGATTCAACTCACAGAGATGTTGGAGCAACGATACTGTAGCAATTTTGCAAATGTCCTGAGTATCAGCAGCCACCAATAAGTCGTCGACGTATTGGATCAAGGCCGCACCAACCGGCAACCTAAATGCATCCAGTTGACCCTTCAAGGCTTGGCTGTAAATAGATGGACTTTCACAGTAGCCCTGAGGAGCGCGTTTGAACCGGAAGCTGCGTCCACCAAGAGAGAAACCGAAAAGGTCCCTGCTCTCCTCGGCAATCGGGATGCTGAAAAACGCATTTTTCAAGTCAATCACCGAAAACCATGATGCAGAAGCTGGAATCAGAGTCAGGAGCGCCGTAATGTCAGGCACAACGGGAAATTGAGGAACCACAATTTTATTCACCTCCCGTAAATCGATAACAAAGCGATAAACAGGCGGTTTCGAAGGATCAGTACGTTTGAGAATGGGCAGCACAGGGCTGTTGCACACGTTTCCCCGAGTCTCTTCAATAACATCTTTCTCGATCAAATCATAAATGATCGCTAACAGTGCTCGTTCACCATCAAGGGAGATACGATATTGGGGAATACGTGGCAATCGCACATTAGATTTCAACTGAACAACATATGGGGAGATATCAAGTAGGCCCACATCGTTTGGACCCGTTGCCCACAAAGACGCAGGAAGAGAACTCAATTCCGGTGGGAGCTTATCAAGGGACAAGTACATGGGAGAGACAATCCTCTCTCCTAACGTAAGCTTTACACCCGCAGGAGAACAATACAAAGTTGCGTACAAACGTTTAAGCAAATCCAGGCCCAAAAGATTTTCGCCACAACCCGTAGTCAAAATCAACGGAGCTTCTAGCTCACGTGGCCCAATTTTAAGGGGCAAAGGGCGTGAAACTGGATTGCTAACAGGGGCGCCAGAGAATCCAACGGAAACATTTGTTAAGCCAGACAAAGGTGCGCCAGGGAGTTTCGAATGCATGATAGAACTTTTCGCTGCACCAGTGTCCAACAGAAAAGGCTCAACGACGCCCGATGTAGCAACCGCGACGTAAGGCCCTCTCTGATCAACCGGAACTGATACCACTCCCTCTCCTTGTCTATGGCTGTCCTAGTAATTACAGTCGTCAGTTCCCTGATCGACGTAATAATCATCTACATTATACTGCGCAGATCGTCCTTGGGATGATCCACGTTGATCGAAACAATTATTAGAATTGGATAAGTTATCTGAGCGATCATTCTGAGCACCACGACCTCTACCACGTGATGCCTGCTGCGAACCACCACGACCTCCTCTAGATGAGTTACCATTATTACGTTCATTCAAAACAGGGCAATTGAATTTAATGTGTCCCTCCTGTCTACAATAAGCACATTGATTGTACCCTAACGAGGATCTTTGGGAGGAGGAGTCATTACGAGTTTGGGATCTGTTCGATTGCGGCTGCGATCTATTCTGTTGCGAATTATTCTGATTCGAACGTGGAGGATACGCTTGCTGAAGCAACACTTTAGTTTTCAGTTCCTTCGTCTTTTTGTCAGCACGGTCGTTCTCTTCTTTCTCCCTATTCTCATAATATTGCGCCGTAGCCAATATCTGAGCCGAAGTAGAAACGGCCCATGCACTTTCCGAATTCTTTAACTTATTGCTCAAATCGGGCAATAAATTCGAAACAAATTTGTCCACAAACAATCTCTGACCACCCTCGATACCCATATCCTGTCCACTATGATCAATGAATGCTTCCTCGAACCTCGTAAAGAAGTCGGAAACACTCTCATCTTTCTTCTGCTTACAGGCTGACAATTTGTCCCAGTTTACCCTCATAGCTGGCATAAGAGTTTTCATTAATGTTATAATTCGTTGAGGAAGAGCAGTAATCAACTGGTCGGGTTTAGTAGCAGCCACTTGTCCGGCATCTGCCGCTACAATGGCAGCCCAATCACCACCTAAGTCATTCGGATGATTTTCATGGCGAATTTTAGCCCATACCGGTTGCGGTACGACATTGCCGAACAACATATTGATATCGGCAAGATTCATTACCGTAGCATCTACGAGCTGCGATAATTCTTTGTAATACCCTGTAGGATTTTTGCGTGGATCAGGCAAAGATTGCTTCACCTGTAACACTTCCGATCGTTTCCATGGGAGATGTATCCACACTCTCTGGAAATGTGCCACTGTCGCAGGGTTAGCAGTAGGATCAGCTGGTATCCAAACCGGCGGAACTTCACGCATAGGATATTGGCCAGCCTCGTCTGGTTGTTTTTCAATATCCTCAATGAACAATGCATGAGGGATTGGAGCGGGACGAAAGGATAGCAATCGCTCAACAGCACGTCGAACGTTGGTATCCACTATCAGCCCATTTGCGAACTGAAGCTGAAGATCAGACAGAGCGGTGAGCACCTCGTCAGGCGCATCGGCCGCTATCTGATCATAAAGGAACTTACACATTTCGTTGAACACATATCTCTGGGTTGGTATATTGAATTGACAAAATGTATCGAGTACGACACGGGGTGGACTTCTAAGAGGATTTACCATCCAACCCATCGCCATATTATATAGCGCAACGCGTTCTCTGTTTCCAGGAAGCTGACTACGTCTCTGAGGACCATCGGAACCAGCGGACCCATGAACAGGTCCAAGCGAATGAAAGAAGCTAGCCGCAAGAGGAGAATTGCGACTACGAATAGAGGGGGAGGAATAAGACACAGGACTAACAAGAGAAGGAGTAGAAACAGTAGCAACAGCAGGAGTTAGCAAAACAGGAGCAGTAGCAGGAGCAGTAGCGGGAGCAGGAGTATGTGGAAGCGGAGGAGCAGTAGGGATAGCAACAGGCAAAGGAGCAGGAACAGTCGGAAGGGCAGGTGCAGGTTGAGGAACAGGCGGAGGAAGAATAGGCGGAAGAATAGGTACGGCAGGAACCACAGGAGCTGCGGTACCCTGTACGTACGGAGGTGGCGACTTCATAAGATAAGACATTAAAGGATCCTCAACTGGCTCTTCCTTCTTTCCCGACTCCGTAGGCAAAACGGGATAACATTTATCTATGGTCATACGCTGTAGTCTGTCAAACACTTCCTTATCCTTAACCTCCTTATCTCGCTGAAATTGCTCTGCTTTCTTCACTATGGTAGCAACATTGTCTCGCTGACTACGTTTAGTCTGTCTGATTTCTTTCTGTCGGGCTTCTTTACGCCACAACCGAAAGGCATCAAACATGGCCGGCCTTGACTTTCTTTCGAACAATTTAATCTCTAGATTATATAAGATCGGGGCCTCGAAGCTACCATGTGGTGGCCAGCGAAGGTCACCATCTTTCTTTGTATATTTGATCCAGTAATCATTAAAAGTAATCGGGCCTAGCCCATGTTTACTATAGAGCTCATACGTGGGAGTTCCAACCGGAGGTATCGGACACGAGTCCTCCAGTCGGGAATCCGTACCACAAGGCCTGAAACAACTAAATAAAGTACTGCGACCAGGCATCTTGCACACTAGCCGAGTTTCACAAACTTCAAGGGTTACGGGATTTACCAAGTCCCAGCAAAGAACAAAACCCTCGGTTTTTGGCGGCTGCAGTCGTCAAACAACACAACAAAGTACGCTAGCAAAGTGTCACCGACAAAAACACTCACACAGCGTTAACAACAAAAACACTCGCTAAAGTGTCAACAACCAAGAACTCTGGGAGCGACCCACAAATACTTAACTCAAAGATCGATGGCGTCACCAGGAAGGCCCGTCAATCGTCTCGCTATACCAAGGTCTACGCCAGGCACCAAACCAGGTCTACAGTCAGGGCAGCAGTCGCACGCAGCCGTCAGGAGGCGGGAATCTTCGCGGGAAAAGTCTTCGGGCCACTTATTTCGACAACAGGATCGATGAAGCGGAGTGCACCTTCCCTCGGAGATTTCACACGAAGTTCCTCACGATCGTCGGGCTTGGACCGGTACCACTGATGCAGCCCCATGTTGGGCGCCAACTGAAGGACTGGGTTCTTTAAGACCCAGCGGTGCCAGGGCACAACACCTGAAACCTTCGTGGGTAACCTGCTCCGGCGTACGAATGACAGAGACACGGGACACTTCCTTCGGCGTCAAAGATTCAAGGTTTATTTGCTGCAGGGAACACAGATATCACAGGAAGTACATCGAGTGTAGTTCGGGGAGACTGCTTCAAATTGGTTCTGTGGATTGCTCCTTTTATACAGTTTTTACCCATAGAGTTACATTGAACACAAAAGTTTACAACCCGGTTCCCACCATTATCCCCCAGAGGGGTCGCTTTGGTCACTTTGAAACACATTAGGTCCGGAACATAAGTGCGGAAACATTTGGTGGTTCCCAACTGTAAAAACCCATCTTCCCAACATTAGCGAATTCCAATCGGCAGTAAAACAGATCGAAATAGGAACAAAGACAGGTGCAGAGGAAGACGGAGACAGTGGGGAGATCGGAAAGGGTGAAAAAAAGGGGAGGTATCGGGAAACACGAGATACAGGCATCAAAGGGACGTGCCTAATGAGATGCACGGCTGAGACAATAAGTCCGTGCGGCAAGATGAGCCTCAAGCGGCGCCATCTGCCTTACAGTAGCATCCCCCTCGTCATAAAGACACTTACAAAGAACATGTGTCTTCCGCAAATATCTTGGGAGTCCCAGGGTCGCGAAGCGGACAGCGTCCGTTCGCTGGCTACTTGAGGGCAAGAGACAAAATGGATGCCGTATCTAAAATGGAACCCGTGGGTACAGATGAAAAACCCACCTAACAAACGAACGGTTTAAGTTAGCACAGCAAAACTGCGCACACTTACTAAACTCGTCATTTGCGGTTCATAGATACCAGACTCGACCATACTCGTGCGAGTTAAAAACACCACTTACAATTGTCACGGAACCTCATGTCCCATTTGGCCTTGATCGGAAGTGGGTGCATGTCTAGATTGTGCCCTGTAAATGTGAGACACCAGCCTGTGACCCCCCCCAACAAAGTTATTAGGGCCTGAAGGGTGGCAGTAGTCGGTGGCTCCTCCGGGAACGCCGGCCACAACTCCAGTGCCTCCGTCAACCTCTTAGCGTATTGAAGGTATTGACCCCTACCTAGTTCGAACGTTGACTCTGCATCCTCTCTAGTAAGGAATCGTTGAGCTGAGGAGATGTTCCTCCATTGTCCAACAACCACCCTCAATCCATCTAATGGTGGACATAGCTTGGCTTATTTGTTTGAACGGTACCACAGCCCACAGCGGGCCTCAGGAGCATAGGGTGCATGGCGCACCAGGTTTCTGATTGCAGATTCCTAGGCTAAGGCCACATGTCTGATAATAAATGGAAATCGTTTGGGTACCCGTGATTCCATAATGAGAAGGTCAGGGAGTGCGACCCCCCAATGACTGTCCAGCAATAGCCTCTTCTCCCAGTTATCATTCTGGTCAAGCCACTGCACTGTATGTTGCAGCGGTGTCGCCATATAATAAAAGTTCAGTCGAGGGACCTCAATTCCTCCCCGCTCCATGTCCTCTGTAGTGTGTCCAATTTTACCCTTTTCCTTTTGGTCCCCCATAGTAACTCGATCAGTTGAAGATCCGACTGGCGGAAATATGTCCATGGTATGTGGTAGAGGAAACCTTGCATAACATATAGGCAACGCAGCAGGACCACCATTTTTATCAGGGCTACCCGCCCCATCAGAGATAAGGGCAGATCTCGCCAGAACTTGACTAACTTACGGATGCCCTCCACACATTTTTGCCATATTCCGCTCCAAATAGGCCCCCAACTTGTGTGCCAGCCTAATCACCAGGCAACGCACCGTATCTTTAATCCAGGCCATCCCCACAGTGGGTTACTCACCCTCCTCGGCTTGTCTCAGACCGCCAATGAGGAAGAGTTTAGACTTTCCCGGATTAAGGCAAAGTCCCGATATCTCGCCAAAGCCAGTCAGCTCCTCGAGGAGGACCGAAATCCCCTCTCCCGGATGGAGAAGGTACACTAAAGTAGCATTGGCATACATCGACACCACATGTACCATTGGACCCAGCTGAATAACCCACCGTCTCATCTTACCCCTGAGTGTAATTGCCAGGGGTTCCATCTCAAGAGAGAAAAGGAGCGGTGACAGGGGGCAGCCCTGCCGAGTACCTCTCTGAAGCTCCAAACTATCCGATACCGGGTTGCTCAGGTGGACTCTGGCAGTTGCTTTAACGTAGAGCAGTTTCAACTAGCTCAGATATTTTTCTCCCAGTCCCATGCACTCAAGTACCGCCCAGATGTAATCCCATTCAACAGAGTTGAAGGCTTGTCGTATCATATGTCTAAGAAACATAGGGCCCATTCCGCCTCCTGTAATTCCGGTGCATGCCATACGTGTGCTGCTTCTGCCGTGTGGGCTGTCTGCGCTCCTCACAGAGGATTGCGAGAAAGGCGTCCCGGAAGAAACTCGGGGAAGGCACTAAGAGTCTCCCATCTGGGGCTCTGGCATCCAACCAGTCTCATGCTTCCTCTGCAGAGAAAAAAAACAAGGTTCAGCCTTCACTCTCCACCCAGAGTTTTGCCGGGAACATAAGGCTATATTTTAGGCTCAAGTCCCTGAGCCGTCGTTTTACTGCGATTAAAGACTTCTTCTGTTCCTGGACCCTTTGCGTGTAATCCGGGTACACTGTGATGGAGTGTCCCTCAAAAAGAACCGTTGTCCGCTGCGAGAGAGCTGGAGCAAAAGATCCCTGTCCCTCAAGTTAAATAACTTTGCGATGATGGCTCGTGGGGGCGCCCCAAGTCTCGGAGGTGGGGGGGGCAGCGAACTCTCTGTGCGCTCGTTCAACACTGAAGAACTTCGATAACTGTTTAGGAACCATTTCCCGCTTATCGCCGATTGCCAAGGAAGATGAAAGCAGACTCTGCGACTTTATACATTCGGACGTATGCAGTATAAAGAACGGCGTTATAAACCCGACTAAAAGAAAGGAATACTCTCCATTTCCGTCCCAAGAACGGCGTTATAAACCCGACTAAAGAAAATAATACTCTCCATTTCCGTCCCAGGAATAAGATACTGCAGTTGTTGAGACCTTCTTTTATCTACCTGTGTTGCACCGTTGAGGGCATCATCAACCATTAAAAGCTAATTCGACTTCCTGGAGAATAGACAACTACCTCTGAACAGATTGGAGTAATTGCACCCTGTCTTGTAACGCAAACTGGTGCCCCTTAACATGTATCCTGTCCTAAAATCTCTCAACTGACAGGAAAAGAGTACCAAAGAAATATAAACCTGCTTGTGTTTTTTACCGTCCCCTGATATCTTTGATCCAAAAAAGAAAAAAGGTCCTGAGGAAGGTGGTTTACCCACCGAAACGCGCGTCGACCGATCATGTGCGGGGGTCTCGAATCTCTTCTGAGACCCTAGTATTTGACAATTTGTGAACCTGTCAATTAATACCTAGTTTCTCCCTTTTTCCCTTTTTGGTAGTGTGGGTTGTTTGTGGTATGTATGTGTGTATGTCAGTGAATTGAGTTGAGTATTTAATATCAGGTGGTTTTCTTAAAAATCAATTGTGTACTATAACTTTGTATAATTTTTCAATCACTGGTGTGTTAATAATTGTGTTTGTTCTTAAAAGCAAAAAATATTCGTTTGAAAAATGTATTTATGATGAATTATGTCTTTTTTATATAAAAAAGTGAAATGAAAAACTGCATTAAATGAAAATAAAAACTATGATAAAGTAAACATTGTTATATAATTCTGTCACCCTTCTTAAATAATTCGATGTATATTGTTAAGTGATATCTATGACCATTGAAGGAACAACTTTCTAGAACGAATTTTTCCTTTCCCCTCTGTTCCTTGGTCACAACTTATTCCTCGAGGGGGTCCCATCTTTCATGCTGTGCCATTTCCCGGGTGATCCAGTCCTCCAGAAACAGATCCACAGCAGAGCCTTCTGCTTTTTCTTGAAATCTGAGGCTCCCTCTCTGCGACTGACCTTCTGAATCCCTCGCTCGATCGTCAAGTTTAATCACCTGTTGTTTCAGCTCCACCACCAAGGCAGAAAGGTTCCTGACTTGTTCTTTCAGCACTGTGGTAGCTTCTTCTGTGGCCGTCACTCTGTCCAAGACCTTCCTGAGATCAATATATAACATATAGAGAGGCAACAAAATAAAGTTTAAAGCATCAATGCACATGTAGTAAAAAGAACCGAATTTCTTCTCCGTTTCTTAAACACAATTCTTTTAATCTTGTCTTGTCGTCATACAGAGTGCCAAGAGATGTTACAAGCCCAGCAAAGAAAACAGCCAACGCGTTTTGCCCCACAGGGGGCTACGTCAGGGCTGCAAATACAATGTATCAGTTGATCATTTATGAAAACATTGCAATTATTAATTCATGTATGTTACATACATAACATAGTGATGTTAATACTTAAAACATCTCAAGATTTTAATTGCCACCACAAAACGTTAGGTTCCAAGGATGCCAATATGTTTATCCAGAAACAAAAAATGAAGAAAAAAACCCATAGACGCACAAGTTTAAAGCAAGAAAGAGAGAAAAAGGAAAAAGAAAGCCACTGAAATCGTGCATATTAGTTATTACCACAAACAGCTAAGGCCCAGTCTTAGAGTATAAATGTAGCCCAGGTCTTATCTTGATAAGTGGCATGTTAAACATGCCAAAATAAGATGAGAAAGTAATGGAAAGTCAGCCAATAGCATTAACTTCAGCCAGAAAAACGAACATACTAAAAACCCCACATGTGTGACCTTTAAAGAAGTAATAAGATACATATTAAAACACAGGTCCTTACCAGACTTAACAAAGTTCCAACTCAAAGGGTAAGATATTTCAGATCCTCCTTAGATATTTCTATTAACTCTGCAACAGAATACCTAAGGCTCAGGAAATTCACAGAGAACTAATAGTTCTTACAGCTTAATTGATAGCAAAATGTTCAGCAAGTCGCCACTATATGGTTATAGATACCTCCACACTTCACACCATGTAGTCAAGGCTTCAATGACAGCTAAATTGTTCTTGGTTCTTGTATTGTGCTTCCTGTTTTCAAATATTCTACAATAAATATAAGAAAAATAGAAAAGACTATGAACACACTGCTGTTCCCAAAAATAATGTTTGAGGAAGAGGCCCGTAAAGGTGAGAAAAACATCCATTTTGCCTTCCCATATAATTGGTTGACGTACACAAATGGACGTGAGTGCTTCAATGATTCATAGTAAGATGCCCAGTCAATACGATGGTTGACTCCCTAAAAGTAATTTTGACGAAACGTCATATATTCGAACAGATTTGCCGTATAAAATCACATTCAATAAGCACCCGAGCTCTGAACACACCCCATGCATCTAGTTTTAAGATTACACGAACAAAGGGGGTGTCTATTGAAGATTGCTGGCAAATGGACCATCATTTTGTTTAAGGAAAGAGATATACCAATGCATTCGCTGCTCTGCATTAATTCCGGCAACTTCCAATCGTATAAGATCGAAACAAAAAAAACGGCATAAAGACAAACGAGTGACATACTTAGAGCATGTCCAACATCAGCATGCTTACATCCTCAAAAATAGTCTAACTAGCACACTCCCCCCGTATAGACCGATAAGAATGCAAATTTAATTCCCTGCACTTATTTTAACGTAACCCACAACCTTCATGGTGTAAGGTGGGCATGGGACCTGAGAGGATAACAGTTCTTGCATTTCACATGCACTTCCTATGTTGTCATTGTTCGTGTCTTGTAATCCGCTTCTATCGAAACGGCGAGATTACGACATATCAACTATACGGAAAGAGACAGTCATTCATGTAGTCTTTCTGTTTCCCCTCAAGATAAAAGTACGAGTACTTACAAACAAAGTGCTGCGGTTGGTGCACCGTCTCCGTATTCCCTCACGTCCACACCGGTATGAAGACGCCAACTCAGTCCTGCGCGCGTCTTCATATCCGAAAGGGGGGCGGGTGAAAGGTCCTGAGAATCGAGAACGTCACCGCTCATGTGGTCAATCCTTTACCAATACTAGGTTTCTTAACATAAGAGCAGCACCACCATGTATGCTTCCAAAGCCTCACATTGAGCGAATCGGCATGATTGGTCGTTATTCAGCCAATCCGTCTTGTGAGGTACGTCTTGTTTTGAGAAAGTAAACAAAATAAAGACAAAACTTTATTGAAACTGATCACGGACACTTACCACACGGGAAATATATGCAACAGCAAATTTAAAGGGACGCAATGATGACACACACGTATTAAGATTACAGTCATCTGTCTCTATATTGCTGCAAAGTTTACTTTAATGAACCACACTAGTTTTTGCAGGTCACAACACCCGATAGTAATATGTGATATATGCAGCCATTTCATCACCGCAAACTCGTATACTTTACAATAGAACATCACAATGAGAAGTTACCCAATAGATATTTAAGAGCATGCAGAAAAATCAGAATCAAAGGATAGACCATGTAGCCATAAGTTAAAATAAAAATAGAAGTGAGTGAAATGAACAATAGATACAGTTTGTGTTCTGTGTGTCAAACTATTTTCGTCATATGTTCATTATATTCATGTCTTCATGCCAATAAATGATCTAACCTGTATATTCATGACTCGTACATAAAATAATATTAATATGATAACACGTTTGGGGTTTCCCACACCAACCATGTAAGTTGAGTAGAGAAAAAATCAGAAACATTCTTTTCATAAGGGAAATAGGACAGATATATGGAATGATTATTTCTTTTAAAACACCGCATACATATACAGTACATTTTAGAAAAATATATCGAGGAAAGAAAAAGAGAACAAGCGGAATAAGGAGAGAGACACATTGAGAGGATGCAACAACACCACTCTCTTTTACAATTATACAGCTCATCTCATAAAAACGTGATTTAAACCAGATTTAATCTCACACAGCACATAATCATTGTACTCCAAGAGAGTATATTGGTATACTCAAAAGGAGATTAATCGATTTATGGATACTCATAACAGGTAATGCATCTCGCTGTCTGAATTCAGACCATACAGTACGCTCTCAATTTGCAAATCCAGATCGCCTCAAGCTGCCTCAGGCGCAATTCCCTGTTGCCACCATCGGATCTCAGCAAGTTGACATCTACGGCCACCGCAACAATCTTTCTAACCATCTCATCCCTTGTCAACTGTACAGCGTGAATTACATCAGACAGCGTCGTGGGAACCTCCACCGCTCCCTAAGGAATGTCCTTGTCCCTTCCCTGGCCTTCATTTCTGTTCAGGCCATGGGGTAGCCATTGGGCATAGTTTGATATCTTGTTTGATTGTGATTTCGTCGGTTAGCCTTTCCCCATATTGCCCAGTTAACTGCAACAGTGTGTCCTGTTTACCCCCGCTTCATCAGGAGAATACCAGAAGTGACTCTCCCCAGCTGCTGCAAGTCCGGTAGAAGGGCAGTCTCAACTAGCGTGCGGAGATCTACTTCACAGGCCAGATATGCGTGGGACTTCAAATCTCACCTAGGGCTGCATGCATCTTGGGCCAGGTCTATCACGTTCCGCAAAGCTCCAACTCTTAATCAGTCAGTGTCAACATCCATCTTTAATCCCCAGGGAGTTAATCTTGCCCCTACCTCCAAGCGCAGACGCGGGCCCTAGATTCCCTTTCTTTTCAGGGTCTGTTCCTCTCATCTGTATCTGCCAGGCCGGATGAGCACAACCACGCCAATTAGGTCCGGGTCTCTGTAGCTGCTCCCACCCCCGCCAAGGTAGTCACTCTGCAGACAGCAGGAGACCTGCCCTTCCTCCCAGCAATACTGGTCAACCTTTCGCCAGTCTCGGCCGGTCCGGGGTCCACAGGTAACGACCAGCTACCTCAACAGTACAGCGTAGGTCCGGCAAGGCCCCCAGTCCCCCAGCTCACCTCAACAGATTTACATATCACGGTGCCCTCCACATGTAGCGCGAGTCCATCTGGCAGCGCAGCTCGCCGCCCTGGGCCTTCTCCACGGATGCCGGGTTGCAATTGGCGATTTCTCTGTGCGGCCGGGAACTGAAAGCTCCCCAGGCCAAGCGCCCGCAAGATCAGAGGTAAGATGGGGCAGGGGGTGTCTCCCGATGTGAAACTCTGGTTTTGCCGTCGTTGGGGCCCGTGCCTCACCCGTGCTAGTATTGCAGTGGGGAGGATCACGGGTCCGGTGAGGTCGTTTGATGTGAATTCAGGAGCCAGGATACCACAGGATCGTGATTGAGTTTGGGCCGTCAGACTGAGCTCTTTCAGAGCACATCCACTCGGCCATATTTCCAAGCCACGCCCCCAACATGGCTGTATCATATGTGCAGGAGGTTCCAGACAAAAAAGAGCGGCCTTCAAAATCAAAATTATCATGAGCAGCAGATGTAAATCCTTTCCTGGTAAAGTGACTAGGAAGTGGTGTGCTGTTGGATTCACAAGATTTTACAGCATGAACTGCTAACTGTTTCCTGCTCTGTACTATGACATTGTAACTTATTGATACACCACTTTTATTCATTCAAGTGATTAGCTCTCTACTTTTGTACTCGTCATAGATTGCGTGGAAAGTCATTATATGTAGCATAGTTTTCTTTATGCTGTGATGTAATCATAAAATATGATTTGGAAAAGACAGTACATTTGCACAACTTAAGCCTGTTGGTTCATGGGATTGTCTTCCACTTGTTTGTTTTGCTGATATTAAACAATGATGTAAAAAAAATTAAGACATCTTCAGGCATTCTTGATAATTCCCAATATTTGTGGGGCTCTGGGGCATCAAAAAAGTTGTCATTAAGTCCAAAATCTAAATCTTTCAGGATGTTTTTTAAAATGGTTTCTGCTGATTTTACTGCATCCTGTGATTTTATTTTGGCAGCAAGAACTTCTGAGTCAAATGAGCTTAGAACACCAGAAGTGGCTCATTCTTTTTTAGTTATACTGACAAAAATGAATTCTGTCATTGTACGTTCTCACCAGAAAAATCTTAATTTTATTATTATGGATCAATACAGTTTCATCAATGTTGACCATTAATTCTCTGATCTCACTGAGTGTAACCCCGCAGCCAGCACTCAAGAGTGGCTTTAAAACTTCATTGCTTTTTCAAAGAGTGCAAACTCAACTGAAGGCTGGTGGTTATGTTGCTGCTTGTACATTCATATCTTCTAATGTATGCACGCATGCAGTTCGAGTGGGCATACAGATCTGCTGCAATACATTCACATCACTGTTTAGTTCAGTTACTTGGCTGAAAACTTAATCTTGGAAGAAAATAGCTGCAGATAAAAATATGTTTGCCCTTTGAGACTCACACACTCTGTCCTTTTTTCTTTCATCATTCCCTTTGGCCTTTGTTCTGGCTAAACCATAGATAACATATTGAAGATCTTGTAGGTGGGCGGGTGGTAGCCATCGATCTTCTAAGTGGATTGGCATTGGGTTTGGTTGTCGTCACTTTCTCAAAAGACTCAGGTTCTTTTTGTGTTTCACTGGTTTCTGCTCTTTTTTGACGTGACACATTGTTTCCAGGCTTTTCTCCATTGTATGCCTCCTGTAGCACTTGTTACAATGATAAAATATTTGATCCTCTACACCTACCAATTTCAATCTTTTGTGAACTTCGTCTTGCTGTATTTCTGCAGCATCTCAACCTCTCTTCTCTCCAGCCCCAGTTGATGTTAGGGTTTCTTTCAGATTAGTTTGCCACATGATACATTTTTCTTCATTGAAGGATCCTTCAGATTTTGTAGTTAGCAACACTATGTCAGGTGGTAAAGATCTTCTGCTACCAGTTGCTTATCTCATGTTTACGAATTTGAGAGAACAGAAAACCTGAAACAAAAACATTATTAAAATAAATTACCAATATGATAGCTAAAACACATCATTATAGAGCTGCTATTTTGGAAAATGGCAGAAGGGTTGCTCTGAGGAGTTATTTTCTATCTCTATAAGACTACTTGACCCCTAAACCTATGTTTTGAAACCAAAATGAAGTATATAGTCTCACGGTTCCTGAAATATTACATCATCACTGCATTACATTTGCCATTTTTAAAAATGTCATCCAGAACAATTAACACCGGATAGGCAATGTCTACCCAAGCTAAATTACCTCTGTAATGATAAGAAAACACAAATCAAAAATGAAAATCTCTGGACAACAATTTGTTTATGAAGGTATATCAAGGGGTCAGGACTAAGCAGCAGCTATGACTCCTTTACCACCCCATCGCAAGCTGTATTGATAGAAGTGAGTACAACTTAATGGAGCACAATCCTCAACTTTAGACCCAAACACTTGTCCCTCTCTTCTTCGCAGTGCTCAAAACCCACCTTCATGGTCATCCCTTCACCTGACCACCCAAGAAGAATTCTTCATTGTCAGGCAGCCCAGAAAGCTGCTTGGCTTTCATCCTCTTTTCTTCTCACACCCACAGTTAGCATCCTCTTTCACATCGCACTTTAAATATTTTTTTTGTGAATACCATATTTTCTTGCTTACCTAAATACTAGACCAGGTGCCGACAGGAGGCCCAAAAATCACACCCAAGCTACAAGCAGGATGAAAGAAAAGAGTGCAAACATCCCCCATTTCTACAGGGTCTCTGACTCCACAGCCCCTCCCTCAGCCTCCAGCTAAATCCTTGCTCCCTCTTATTCTCAACTCCACCGACTCTCCTCTATCCGGTTCCCCTTCCAATCCAGTCTGTCTCCCTTCTCCAGACTGACCAGTCTTTTTCCTTTCCACCCTAGTGCTTCTAAATTCCCAACTTTTCCTGGCTCTCCACATTAGTTTAAATCAGCCTAACCTCTTCTTCTCTGAGGTTTCCTACCTTTCTAACCAGCTTCTCATCTTCTCCTGACTCCAAAGTCAGCCTTTTTTCTCTAACCCTCTTATGCACTAATTGTTGTAGCTTCACTGACACACATTGTCCTTGGTATCTCCCTTTCACCCCAGGCTCTTCGTTTTCCTAAGACTCCCCAGCCTAATTCTGTTTCCTTGATTTAGTCCCTTTACCATACCTATTTCTGCTTCTTCTAACACCTCAGAATCTTCACCATCCCTGATTTTCCACCTTCCTCACTGCCTCTCACCCTTGTACTGTGCTAGACAGGTTTACTAATCTTACTCTCCATCCATTGGCAATCTGGACTCAAACATCTGCTAGCCCACTTTGCAAATTGTCAATTTATGCGTAACATATATGCTCAGCAGTGTGCGCGTTTGCGTGCTTTTCATACGAGCACTAAAAGAAGGTACACTACAGTTGCAGTTTTTCTCTTGTAAACTTCACAGAATTCTTGCAAATTCTAATATTTATATCCCAACTATGCTAACATTTCTGCTTGTGATTTTCATGTTCTTTCTGGAACTTTTGTGCCTTTTTCAAGATATTTTGTGAAAAGAAAATTATTGCCAATAGTAACCATTTCTAAAGTTGTGAGGAAACCAGCTTTAACATTAACTTGTGAGAAAAAGGCACATCTATTTTTAAAGCCAACTTGCATTAGTGAGGAAATGTTGTCTTTTTGCAGTAAAACAGCTGTGGAAATGAGTAGATATAGGTAAAACAGAAATCTTCATGATAGGCCAAAAATCGAGACCCCTAACTGGCACAATGTGATAGAGTTAGAAAGTTTAAACCTTTCCACAGAGTAAAATTCCACGCTTGGTAACACTGCACTGATTACATCAATTTTGTGTGGTAATGAGTCCTCAAGACGTTGGAGCCTTAGTGCTATTTACAAGGGTAAACATGCTCTTAACCAGTATACAGTCTCTAATGCCTGCTCTCTGTGCCCTAAAACTAAACTAACTGTTGCCCAGCAATAGGTCCTGGGCTCACTGTGTGCAGGGTATGCCCAGGTGTGAGTTCCGGGCTCACTGTGCCAGTGGATACAAGCTATCCTGGCTGATGAGGGGTGATACCCCGAAACTGGTCCCCGGATTGATGTTTCTGGTCCAGGGAGGACCTGGCTTGTCAGTTCGGTTTGGAGTGTTCCCACGAGGAGCAGGGTCAAGGCGAATTACATATGGCTAGGTCTAAACTGGGGTGGTGAGCAAAAGAACAATCGATTTAACCCTGGTCTCTTGACTGGGGTTCAAATGTTTGATTTGTTTTGCATTACGTCCATCATTTGTGCTTCTTTTGCTTTCTCGCCCTAGTTGCCAGGACGTTGGTTCCGGGCTCACTGTGCCACTGGATTCAAAGTAGCCTGGCTGATAAGGGGTGAGACCCCAACACTTGTCCCAGGGGGCTTGTGTCTGGTCCAGGTAGGACCTGGCTTAACAGGTTGGGCTGGGCTGTTCCCATGAGGAGCAGGGTCAAGCATATGGCTGGGTCTAAACTGGGGTGGCATGGTGAGCAAAATAATAATGATGGATTTAACCCAGATCTCTTAACTGGGGATGCATATTTAATTTGTTCTGCATTCCGTCCATCATTTTTGTGTCTTTTGCTCAGCAATATCCATCCGATTAATACCCTCTATCAGTCACACACTTCGCTCCATACTTCCCTTCAAATAATCCATCCTCCCCTGAGGGTTTTGAGCAGTGGCTTCTTTCACTTTAGTGCCCTACCCCCACTCCAAAACTCCTCCTCCAAATTCTGATGAAGGATCACACAGTGAAAATTGTTTTAAGGGTAGCAGATATGTGGCAGCAGATATGTGGCTGTCCTTGACTTACAGTTGCTAATCTCTGATACCTACTAATTAGGGTGGGGGTTTTAAACTGCTGACCTGTTGTGCTGAATGTATGATTATCCATGTTGATCAGTGGTCCAGTAACTATGGTGCTTTCCAGGAACCATGGACGTCAGTTGTGGGTAGCCAGGAGTAGCAAGTTGCTACCTATGGCTTGGCCTTTTTTTACCCCTGGCAGTGTCCTGGTTGCTCATGGTCCCAAGGGTCATGAAGGCCGATACAGCAACATAAAGTAAGCAGGGCTCTAATAGCCACATTTACCTTCTACAGTTTCCAGTCCCTTTTACCTCAGTGGTAAATAGGAAACGTTTGTGGGGCTAAATCAGGGACAAGGGACAGCAGGGACAACCAGATAAAGTTATCAGGTTCAAACCGTGCGTGATGTCACAGTGCCACCACAACATAGTTCTGAAAGGGGAGTTTTACCTGCCTTTGTTTCCTTCTGCATCCATCTTGTCTGCTCCTTTTTCCTGGCAAGTCCAAGACAGACAAATCTGGGCTGCATATCTTCATCTGTCATATCCCTATATTGTGGTATCAATTTCTGCTGTTATTCACGCCATATGTCCCTGGTTACTATATGGCTTCATGCCACCTTATGTCAACTGCTGCAGTTTAGCTAATAGCAGTTTACAAGCTGGGACTTGCAGCTTCACTTTTCCTCTTACATGCCTCGGTTTATGAGGCCTACTGTGTAGTATCATGGTGGCTTAACAGCCCAGAATGGCTGAAGGGTGTCACACATAACCAGGGCCGGACTGGAAACCAAAATCAGCGGCTAAAACATTCAAACCAGCACACTGCATGACCCTTCGAGTGGACTGGCCCCATGGGGTCCTGCAGCCCATCCTGTTCTAAAAGCAGCAGCAGTTAGGTGGCAAAGTGCCAGCGTGGCAGACTGTCCAGTCTGGCCCTGCACATGACATGGGGCAGTTGACAGTTGCAAGTTTAGTCTGCCGTGGTCCTGTGCAGACCTGTTCAGTTTGCATGGAGCTGGGGGGCTCCAGGTCTTTTAATAATTCATGATCTGGATTGATCAGTGGCCTGAACGCTCCTGTCCCTGCTGGTGTCCCTCCACTCCCCTTCCGTGTGACTGTCCCCAGAGACCATGGCTCTCAGCAGTGCTCATCGATGTTTCTTACAGATATTGCTAGAAGATCAAATCAATCAGACAGTCAATCACTCACTGAAGCAAAGCACATGCAGTTATTTGCTGCCTCCTTTCCCCTGCTATCTTTTAGGGACTTCTTTGGCCAACGGGTGCCTTTTGGGATCAGAGCCTATTGTACATGGAGTGGGGTGGTACGATCAAACGCTGAGCAAATAACTAGGGGCAGATTTATGTCGGATTTGCAGCACTTTTGCGCCGTCGTTGCGTCACTTCTGTGACGCAGCGGCGGCGTAAACCCTGCGCCACGTTACGACATACTTACATCGTGACGCATCTATGGAGATGCGTCACGGTGTAAGGCCCTGCGCCACATGAAACCTGCCTCAGGTTTCATGTGGGCGTTTATACGCAGGGGGGCGTTCCGTCGCAGGAACGCCCCTGAAAAGTGACTCACTGAAATCTACAAGATTTTACTGAGTCACTTTCCCAACGCTGATGCGTCAAAACCCTGCGCCTGCTTGAAGCAGGCGTAAGGCTTAACGCACCACGTTAGAGATAGGGCAAGTTGGAATAGTGCTGGAAATGCGTGTCGCACGCAACACAACTTCAGCACTGCGCCAACTTCACCCCCTAGATGCGACACGCATCTGTTCATTCCTGTGCATGGTGCATCGCATTGTAAATGCGGCGCATCATGGGTGGCGCAAGGATAAACTTGCCTGCCGTATCTTTCCTGGCGCATCTCTGCCGATTTGCAGAGATGCGCCAGGCAACATAAATCTGCCCCCTAATGTGCACTATTACAACCAACCACCCACCCATCATGAGCCCGATTTTTTTTGTTGCTTTAGTATTATGTTTCACTTGTAGATATTTGCACCAGTTCTTCTTTAGTAATGAATGAAATGGAGCAAAAGTGCGTTGCTACTTTTCCCCGTTGCAGAGAGAAAGTACAACCCGCTGCCTCTCTTCGCTCTCTGTACATCGTCTATTCAACCCACTCTAATTTGGAGACCACTGCTAATGAAGCAATGTTATTCATTTAAAACGCCCACCCAAAGACCCGAAACTCAGCTCTAATCTGTATCCTTCTCCTTACGCCTCCTTTTCTGCCAGACTTATTAAATCAAAACCACAGCAAAAACAGTGATCGGACCAGATTCATGAAACTATCACACAAAGGAAAGTGGGCGACTGACAGCTCAAGGTTTGTCCCCACTTTCCCTTGTGAAAATCAGAAATTAACCTCCGTATTTCAGTTCTTTGTCCAAAATCAGCAGTACATCTAGATATTCTTCTAAAAGCTGCAAAATCAAAGTGTGTTACCAAACTCCACTGAGTTTCTCTGTACTGACCGTAGGCCATTTGTGTTCAAAATGTTTAAATGCCGCCCCCTTCTTTGTGTAAAAAACAAATAATCTCATAAAATTTCACTGGGCCCCCCAGAAACACAAACATATGTTTTCAAACTTATTCTTTAAAATTGGAAACTCTAAACCTATTGAACAATTCAAACAGTGCATGTATGTTCAGTTATCACTTAAAAAAACTATTGCTGTCAATTACTCGATAACCATCAGGGGATGGACAGCGTAGTTGCCCTAAAGAGTAAAGGTATCCAAATTGCTATTCCTTATCACAAATGGAGTGTGGGGGTGGGGGGTGGGGGGGGGGGAGGGGCTGTGGGGACTAGATCTATTAAGAGTCTACTCCCACCCTGGACATGAGCGACAATATACGTTACTTGTGGCCCATACGAGAGTGGCTGTTAGACCTATAGTCCTTAGGGTGGTTTTTCCCCAAACTTTTTTGCCTCCTCTTTTTGCTGTTTCTTTTTGTTGGCCTTAGAACTCTGAACACTTTACCACTGCTAACCAGTGTAAAGTGCATGTACTTCTCCCCTAAACATGGTGACATTCTTGCATACACGATTGGCATACATAGTTTACTTATAAGTCCTTTGTAAAGTGGTAGGCCATAGTCTCAGGACCTGTAATCAAAATGCTGCTTGTGGGCCTGCATCACTGATTGTGCCACCCACACAAGTGGCCTTTCAAACCTGTCTCAGACCTGCCATTACAAGGCCAGTGTGTGCAGTTTACTGCCACTTCAATGTGGCATTTAAAATCACTTGCCAGGCCTTAAAATCCCCTTTTAGTACACATACGTCACCCCTACGGTAGGCCCTAAATAACCCAAAAGGCAGGGTGCTGTGTAACTAAAAGGCAGGGCATGTGTTTTTAAGATTTACATGTCCTGGTAGTGACAAATAGGTAAGTTTGTTTTCCACTACTGTGAGGCCTACTCCTCTCATAGGCTAGCTTTGGGAATTCCTTAAAACTGTTTTAAGCTGTAATTCCTGATTATAAAGGAGTAGTGTTGGAAATGGCTCTTTTTGCGGGGTTACTCCAAACTTCTTACCTTCGTCCTCCTCGTTTTTTTACATAGTTTTTGCTGGCTTTAGGACCAGTGGTAAAGTGCATGTGCTCGGTTTCTGAAATGTAATAGCGTTTGGTTTCTCCATGGTTGGCATATCTGATTTACTGGTAAGTCCCTAGTACAATGCACTACATGTGCCCAGGGCCAGTAAATCACATGCTATTAGTGGGCCTGCAGCACTTATAGTGCCTCCCACATGAGTAGCCCTTCAAACATGTCTGCCACTGCAAAGCCTGTGTGTGCAGTTGTAAACTTCCATTTTGACCTGGCAAGTTCACCTACTTGCCAGGCACAAACCTTCCCTTTTATGACATATGTCACCCCTAGGGTAGGCCCTAGGTAGCACCATGGGCAGGGTGCAGTGCATTTAAAAGGTAGGACATGCACTTTGGTGTTTTACATGTCCTGGTAGTGGAAAACTGCTAAATTCGTTTTTCACTACAGTAAGGCCTATCTCTCCCATAGGTTAGCATTAGAGCTGCCTTGTAAGTTGTAACGCTTTACAAGTGTAACATCTAATTGGGAAAAGATAGGGAGAATATGTTTGGTGTCTCTAGACTCACAGTTAAATAATACGTCTTTAGTGAAGTTGGTTTTTAAATTGGAAGTTTGAACATACCACTTTTAGAAAGTTGGCATTTTCTTACTCTAACCATTTTGTGCCTCTGTCTGTCTCTGGAATGCACGTCTGAGTTGGGTGACAGGTGGTCTTTGTGCATTCCCTCTAGACGGTCACAGATAAAGGGAGCTATGGTGTGCCTTGTAAATCCTGATGTGCCCTCACCAGGTTGATGGGTCTTCCTGAGCTAGAGTGAGAGGGAGGAGCTGACACTTGCACCTGAATGGGGCTGTTCCTGTCCCCACACAAAGAGTTGCATACCCCCGTAGTGTGCCTGGAGCCAGGACAGGAAAAGACAGGGTCTTGTGCACTATAAAGAACTTTCTTTGAAGTCCCTCTACTTCAAAGGCTAAAATGGTTATAAGTTCTGGAACTCTGACACCATATACTCAAAACACTTCTGGAACTGAGTACATTTTACCAGTGAGAAGAGCTGTTGTGCTATCAGGACGGACTGCCAAGGTGGTGCTTGCTTTGCTGTGTTGGCCTTCTGCTTCATGCCTGGGAGTGAGAGGACTGTGCTTGACTCTTTACATCCTGTATCTCTAAAGGTTCTTTAAGGGCATCTTAGGCTTGCCTTGTGCTTCTGAAGTCTCGGGGATATCAAATACTTTACCTGCATCTTGCTAATAGCACCTGGGCTCCTCTGCTGTGAGTCCTGCTCTGCCAAGAGGTGCCAAATCCAGTCCTGGGACCTTTGAAGTGAGTGTGTGTTGCTGCAACCCAAGAAACCAACGCATCGACACAGAAGCGTCAATCGGAACTGGCGCATTTCTCTGTGATATTGCAGTATCTCTGCTGCTTGCACCAAAGCATTTGACATCACTTACTTGCTGTGCGACACAACAACCTCGACTTACAATGCAGCCCCGACTTTGCCAATGCAACGCCTCTAATTACCACTTTTGTGGGAGTCCAGAACAATGTATCACCGATGTCTGTGATGCACCGTCAAGAACTCTGACGCTTTCCCAGCACTGCACGGCTTCACGCCAATGCATTGCCACAACCCAGCAATTCGACATCAACACTTCGCACCAACTCACAGCGCTCTTGACATCAATTCATCAACGACTTTGCTGACTTTGGAAATGACGCATCGCCTTCGACAGTTACACGTCGCCTCCATTTTCAATGCATCCTCTGTAAGCTTCGACGCATCTAAGGTATTGCCAGTGGGTCTGCCTGAATTCTGCATCTGGCCCGCACTCCATCGCAGTCTGACTGAACTTTTGGATTTGTTTCGGTTAAGCGCAACCAGATAGCCCCAGTTGGAGCTGTTGACTTCTAAACACTGCATTTTGATCTAATCTTACAAAATTAATACCTCGACTTGTGTATGTTGGATTGTTATCATTCTGGTCTTATTTTACTCATATAAATATTGGCTATTTTTCTAAACTGGTGTGGCTGTGGAGTACTTTTATGCTGTTTTCACTGTGTTACTGTGTGTGCGTGTGCACAAATACTGTACACAATGCCTCTTTAGTGACTATTCTGTGCCAAGCTACCAGACGGTGAGCACAGGTAAACCTTTAGAGTGTACTACACTTACGCTGACTAGGATTGTGGATCCTGTGGTTCTCTGCTCGCCCAGTCCCTTTTGCATTGGCACAGTGGGGTTCTCATTGTCTCATTCACACCTTGACGCGCATGCTCACGCTTTTCCCAACTTTGTTCACGCTTCCTACTCATATTGCTCACCCTCCCTCTCTTGTACTTACCAGTCTTATGCACCCAGTCATGAGCCCACAAGCTTTAAGGTGATAATTTGCTTCATTTACTTGACGTCAGGTTCTTAGCAGAGTATCTCTTAGCCACTTTCCATTTTCCCACCGATTAAAGTCAAATCTACATTAGGCTTTAAAACACATATACAATTGTTAGCTGCTCACTGGTGACGTTTGATGACAGGCATTGGCAAACACAATAGGGTGGACCTTGGCAACCCGGTATGATGGTTACTGTTAGAAATGGCCCTTTTTGCAGGGTTACCCAAAACATTTTGCCTTCCTCCTTCTCTTTTTGCTGAATTTCCTTTTCTTGTTTTTAGGACTCTGAGCAATATACCACTGCTAACCAGTGCTAAAGTGCATGTGCTTCTCCCCTAAAGCATGGTGAAATTGGTATATACCCGATTGGCATATTTAGTTTACCTGTAAATCCCTTGTAAAGTGGTATACCATATACCCAGGGCCTGTAATCTAAAGGCTACTAGTGGGCCTGCAGCACTAACTGTGCCACCCACAAAAGTAGGCTTTCAAACCTGTCTCAGGCCTGCCATTGCAAGGCCTGCTTGTTCAGTTTACTGCCACTTCAACTTGACATTTAAAACCACTTGCCAAGCCTTAAACTCCCCTTTTATTACACATGGGCAACCCCTCTGGTGGACCATAAGGGCAGGGCGCAGTGTAACTAAAAAGCAAGGCATGTGCTTTTAAGATTTGCTTGCCCTGGTAGTGACAAACAGCTATATTTGTTGTTCACTACTGTCAGGCCTACTCCTCTCATAGGCTAGCATTGGGAATTCCTTATAATACTTTAAATATGTTATTCCTGATTAGCAAGGAGTAGTCACATCATGTTTTATATCTTTGCAATGGTAATGATGGATTTGACACAATTTTAGAAATGCCACTTTTAGAAAGTGGACATTTCTCTGCTCTAACTCTTGCTCTTTGTGCCTGTAGCCTGTCTCCAACACACATCTGGGCTGAGTGACAGCTATACTTTGTGCATTCTCTTTAGACAGCCACAAACACAGGCTGGGCTAGGTGTGACAGAGGATCCATCTGCATTCTGGTAGCATTCCTTGGCAGGAAGGAGGAGAAGTGGTTCACACTTAAATATGAATGGGCTGTGTCTGACAGACAGGACTGGTTGAAAGGGATCCTTGTGCACTTCAGAGAACTCTTTTGAAGTCACTCCCTACATCAAAGGCACTTTTGGATATAATTGACAGGGCTCTGACCCTACCAAATCAGTACACTACTGGACCTGGCAAGAACTCTGCTGGAGTAAAGACTGCTTTGCTGTAAGGATTGCTGTGACTGACTGCTCTGCAGGACTTCTTCTCTGCTTTGCTGAGCTGTCCTGCTGCCTGCTGTTCTCTGCCCTGCTGAGGACAAGGACTGGACACATCTCACTTGAACCTAGAGTGACTCCAAGGGCTCGCCAGCTTGCCTCCTGTTTTCTGAAGTCTCAGGGACACATCTTGCAATTTGGCTGGTGCTGCTGGACTCTGTTATTCGTGAGTCCTACCCTTGCCTGAGGTGCCCCCTCCAGTCCTGGGGCCTCAGAAGTGGGCTCTGACACAGAGGCTGCTGGACGCCGACAGAACCACAGCCCACAGGGTTCAACTGTGACAGTCTGCTCAGCTGGACGACTACTCATTGAATTCACTCCAGCAGAGCTCGACAATGACGCAGGACCCCCCCTTTGTGCAGCTGACGATGACTCAGTAGACTCTCGACATTGACAAAACTCCATCCAAGTTATTTCTTCAGCATGACCTGTCTGGGTCCTGTAGCTAGCCTGCCCTCCATCAGCTTAAACTTTGAATTTGCACCGGTCCGTCATGACCTCAAGTACATTTTTGACCGCTAAGCACTGTTTTCACATTTAATCTTTTAAAATTCATATCTGGACTTCTACATTATTGGATTTTTGCCTTTTAGGTCTTGTTTTACTTAGATATATATTATCTATTTTTCTAAACCTGCGTGGAGTCTTTTTGTGGTCATTTCATTATATTAAGTTACTGTAATTTAAGTGTTGCAAAAATACTTTACACCTCTTAAGTTAAGCCTGACTGCTCTGTGCCAAGTTACCAGAGGGTGAGCACACTAGGTGGTGGTCCCTACTCAGATAGGGTGCAAAAACGTCTGCTACCTAGAGACCCCATTTCTAACAGTTACATTTTTACAATTTTTGATTGCAAGCATATGGAACAAAATAAAAAGAAGGATAAAAAGATGCACCACTAGAATGTGGTGACCATATGCTTTGAATTAAAAAAACGTACCAGTTACATATACTTCTATTAGAATAGTATGTATGCATCTTAACACATTTAAATAGAATAGGAAAATACACTTTTTGTATTTAATGCCCATTAAAGGAACATATGATACTTATTGGCACAGAGAAAAGGTGCTATTGGTTTTGGATTACTGTTACCCAAAGGCATAATTTAACCACATAATGATGACAACATATTAAAAAGAATTATTAAGGAAGGAAAGAAAAAACATTGGAGGAATAAAATATACCCCACCAGCACTGAAATGTGCTTCTTTTGAAAAGAATGTGCATATGGGATCAGGCAAAATGCCTATAAGAGACCCAATAGCTGAAGTAAACTGACACGTTGTTTGGTGAGTGGAGGCAAAATGTGAATGACAGTTGAATAGACCAGTGGATGGAGAAGGCTTGACCCAAAGTCCCTTACTGTATTTATATTTGTATGCATTTCTTATTTATGATTTTTTTTAATACCTGAGGTTGGTGGAAGAAATAAAGCTGTCTATAGGCCAGGCATAAAAAATGTAATTGTAATCGTATTTATATAGCGTTTACTACCCCTGACGAGGTGTCAGAGCCTTTTTTCGGCGAGTAGCACACTACTCGGAAACCCATAAAGGACTAGTGTTGAATTAGTATATTGAAATGTGAAAGTGATTTAAGTGGTGGATAGGTAAGTCCATTATTTCGATTCAGAAGGATTGCAGAAGGATAGAAGAGAGAAAAAAAGTTTTTTATTTATATACCGTTTGTTACCCCTGAAAGGGTGTTGATTTTTAATTTTTTTTGGGTGAGTAGCACGCTACTCCAGAACCCATAAAGGATTAGTGTTGAAAATTAGTATAGTGAAATATGAAAGAAAGTGGTGGATATTAGTCAGTTATTTGGAATGAGAAGGATAGAGGAGGGATAGAAGAGGGAAGAAAAGGTTTGCATTTATATAGCGCTTGATGCCCCTGATGAGGTTTTGAAGCACATTTTTGGCGAGGAGTACGCTACTCTGGAACCCATAAGGATTAGTGTTGAATTAGTATAGTGAAATATGAAGGTCATTTGAGTGGTGGATATGTTAGTCAGTTATTTGAATTGAGTAGGGTTGGGGAGGCATAGAAAAGGGAAAAAGGTTTGCATTTATATAGCGCTTGTTACCCCTGATGGGGTGTTGAAGCGCTTTATTGGCGAGTAGCACGCTCATCCCGAACCCATAAAGGATTAGTGTTGAAAATTAGTATAGTGAAATATGAAAGTAATTTGAGTGGTGGATATGTTAGTCAGTTATTTGAATTGAGAAGGGTTGGGTAGGGATGGAAAAGGGAAAAAGATTTGCATTTATATAGTGCTTTCTACCTCTGATGAGGTGTTGAAGAACTTTTTTGTCGAGTAGCATGCTACTCTGGAACCCATAAAGGATTAGTGGTGAATTGGTTTAGTGAAATATGAAATTTCAGAAGTGAACATGTTAGTCTGGTATTTTGATTGAAAAGGATAGTTGAGGGATAGAAGAGTGAAGGATTTAGACTATTTTTTTGGGAGTTCATAGCAGTAGGAAGAGGGTTTGCGATGAATAAAAAGGTATGTGGAGAGGAAGAGTCAGAGGGAAGAATTTAGTAAGACTTGTTTTGGGGGATCGGTATATTAAAAGAGGTGTCAGATGATGCAAGGAAGGATAAAGTATGGGAGAGTCTAGAAAGGGTTATTTGGGGATCATAGTAGTGGTATGGGATTTGGGATACATGAGAGAGTGGGTGTAGAGGATATATTGATAGCGGTAGAGGGTGAGAAATAGGGCAGTGCATTGGAAAGAGTAGTAGAAAGAAGGTTGAGATAAATCAGAAAGTTGGGGTAGAAGATATATTGAGAGAAGTATAGGGTGAGAAATAGGATAGTGCATTCGATATGCTGAAATGGAAGAAAGTGATAAATATATAGATCAATAAGTTTATGGAAAGTATATAGATGCATAAAGGAGGTAGGTATATGTGGATTAAAGATATTGATAGAGGTATAGGATAAGACATAGGTTAGCGCTTTGGATATGCTTTTTTAGGATAAAAGTTATAAATATATAGATCCAAGTACATGGGAGGTATATAGATATATAAAGGAAGTAAAAAGATGCATTAGATAAACTCTGGTTTTCAAGTGTTATTGTACTTTAAAAATGTATTTGTATTTATTTTTTTACCAACATAATTATTCTACATGTTTTTGTAATGCAATACACACAGATAGGTACATATCTATAATAAAATATATGCTTATATACAGAGGGATATGCTGTAAATTTCTGATTGCCTATGGTGCTTATATGGGGAAGAGACAATTCTTGAGTAGTTTTCTGAAGATAAGGTGGTTGTCCATGATCTTTTGTTGGAGGGTAAAGAGTTCCATGGTTTGGCTGCTTGAACAGAGAGGTGGATGTGCCACCCATGTTTTTTTCTTGTATCATGGGATTTTGAGGCAAGGTGCCACTTTAGAGCGGAGATTCCTTTGTTAAATGTGTTTGGTGATTTTATTCCTGATGAAGAGCGGTCCCATTCCATGTATTGCTTTGTGGGTGATATAAAGCAGCTTGAACTTGGATCTTCTGGCAACAGGTAACTGATGCAGGGCTTTCAAGGCAGGTGAGATGTGGTCTCGCGGTTTGATATGCAAGAGTAGTCTGGCAGCCGAGTTTCTGAATCCATTGTAGTCTTTTCAGGGTTGTTAAAGGTGATCCATGGTAGAGACTATTGGTGTAATCGAGGTTGGACAGAACAAGGGAGATGGTGGCTTGAACCTTGTGTGGAAATCCCAAATGGAGGAAAATTCATTGCAACATTTTTATAGTGACAAAGCTTGATCGTGCTAGTTTGTCCACTTGGACATTCATCGATAGCTTGAAGTTCATGGTCATTCTGAGGTTTATTACTTCCTTCGATATCTTAGGTGGTGATTCCAGTTCATCAGGCCAGGCAGCAAGCGGGTCATAAGGTTTCCAATCACCGCACATAAGTATTTCCGTTTTGGAAGCATTCAGTTTGAGATGGCTCCAGGTCATCCACTGATCCACGGCTCTGAGACAACTGAAAGTTGAAGAGTTTCCAATGTCTTTGGGGCATTCCAGTTGAAGGAGTTTTTGTGTGTCACCTGCATAGTTATAGCACATGAGGTGAATTTGATTGATCGGTACTGGTAATGACTTCATGTAGATGTTGAAAAGCATGGGTGAGATGATAAAGCCTTGAGGGCCACTTGCTTTTGTGGAGTATGGTTTGGACGAGAAAGGTGGTGTATGGATGACATTAGTTCTGTTCCGAAGGTAGGATGCGATCCAGTCTAGAGCAGTTCCCTCTATGCCGGCTCCATAGAGTCTTTGTTTCAGAGTGTCATGATCAACCATGTCAAAGGCAGCCGAGAGGTCCAAGAGGAGTAGCGCAGCAACCCCGTTGCAGTCTACTGTGTTCTTCAGGTCATCCCAGATGGTAAGGAGGGCAGGTTCTGTGACTCTTCCCGGACCGAATCCTGTTTGGAAGTCTGAAAGTATGGCATTCTCTTCAATGAATTGTGACATCTGGGTGATCGCTGCTCTTTCTATCAGCTTGCCCAGTAAAGGTCCATTTGTAATGGGTCTGTAGTTGTCAGGGTTCAGCAGGTCCAAGTTTGTTTTCTTCAGTAAAGGGCGCATGTATGACTTTTTTTAGTTCTTCTAGAAACATTCTGGTAGTTAAGGAATTGTTGATAACTCTTCTTACTGGGGTGGTAGCAGAGGTTTTTAAAAGAATTGTCTTGAAATTTTGTGGTGGACACGGGTCATAAGGGCTCCCGGCAGGCCTGCTTGCTTTGACCAGGTTCATAAATTCATTGTGTGAGTTGAGTTGGAAGGAACGAAGAGGCTGGGTTATAGTATTCTTGGATTATTGTTTTGTAAAAGGGGTTAGTGCTGGTGCTTCGTCTCTGTTTTGAGTACGAGTCCAACGTGTCTGCTTTGTCATTGTAATGATTTGCCAGTTTGTCTGTGAAATCTTGAGTAACAGGATGAGCTTTTTCTAGGCAATTTGGTTTATGAAATTCATTAAGTATTTTATAGAATTCTTTATTTGCACATTTAGCATTTTGAATTCTGTCTGAATAGTACCTTTCTTAGCTTTTTTAATAGCTGACTTGTAGAATCTATTAGTTTTCTGTAGGTGAAGTTTGTCTTGTTTGGTGTTTGTTTTGAGCCAGGTACATTGCATCTTTCTAATTAATTTTTTTAATGTCTTTTATCTCTATACTTCTCCAAGGCGCTTTTTTCTTTTGTTCTGTTGTGTGGTTTTGAGTGGTATCAGGATGTCAAAAGCTTCCTGTAGCCACTCATATAGTTTTTGAACAGAATTTAATGTTTCCAGATCTGTACTGGATTTGAGTTTGTTCCATGGTCGATAGGTGAATGCATGTAAGGCAGTTTTAGGTGAGTCTATTACTGTTGCTTTATGTTGGAAAGCAAGTAAATGGTGGTCTGACCATGTGACTGGATTTAGAATTGGAAATGTAACTAGTTCCGGATTAGCAAAAATTACATCTAGGACATCTCCAGCGATGTGTGTGGGTTTGTGGACAATCTGATCCAGGTTCAGTTTACGTAGGCCAGTGATTATTGTTTTTGGATGGGTTATTTTGGGTTTGTCAAACCAACTGTTGAGGTCACCCAGAACGCATAGGTTGGAGTGTATTGTTATCAGGTTTGAAACAGTGCGTCTGGGCATGTTGCCTTGCTAGGTTGAGGTCTGTAAAGAAGCAGGAAGTTATAGGTGTAAGACGGTGTAGGATTGCATCTGGTGAGAAGAGCATCACAATTGTTTATTGAGATGTTGTCAACTTTAGTGATTTATAATGTTTGCCTGAACACAACAGCTAGACCACCTACTTTTTTGCCAATACCATTTTGGGTGATTGTTTGATAGCCCAGAGGAATGGCTTCATGCAGGACTGGAGCCATATTATCTCACTACCATGATTCAGTTATGAATAGTGTGTCTGGTTTTGCTTCGGTGAGAAGGTCGTAGATGTGATGTTTGTTATTAGAGAGCGATCGTCCATTTATTAGTAGACAGTTTAGAGAATGTGCTTTGGTGATAGTGACTTTGTTTTGTAGAAGAGTGATAAGTATTGTGTGGGTTTGTAGCAGGTGTGTTTTAGTGCTGGTATTAGCTGTATCAGGATAGCAATTGTGTAGATGTTCTGTAATGTGTTCCTCGTTCAGCAGGCTAAGAAGGCATTTTGATGGGTGTGTGTGAGTAGGTAGTGGAGACAGTGTTTGAATGTGAGTCGGTAATCTATGTTGCTTTCGTCGTGTAACATTGTTGTGCAGTAGACATGGAAAAAAGAAGTTGTGAGGTGTGGTACATTTCTTATATTGTTTACATGTGTTTAGGGCTTAAGGTGAATGAGTCAGGGGTGGTGGTGCAGCATGTGGGTCATATAGTAAGGTTCTAAATTGTCCAATGAATGAGAGGCGGTTGGAAGAGAGCTATTGTGTTGCTGTATGTGTGTTAGATGTAGTGGAAGTGAGAAAGTTTTGCATTGGAGTTAGTTCCTTTGTGTAGTCTGAAAGGTGGGTGCATGTTTGTATTTTGTGACAGTAAGTATTATGAGGTGTTGTGCTTGAGAGATTTTGTTGTGTTGGTGTTCCTGATATGTTTTGTTTTTGAAGAGTAGTGAAAAGAGGTGCTGGTGTATGTGTTTCATGAGATGAATTTGTTTGTATAGTATTGTTTGCGAGTGGAAGTCGTAAGGTAGAGGGGGTGGTGATGTGTTTATGAGTAGAGTGTATGTTGTGTGTAGGAGGGAATGTAGTAGAGGTAAGAGTGTTTGTCTTAGACTGGTTTGTTGCAAGAGTTAAAATGTGTGGTGCCGTGCAGTGTATGGGTTGTGTGTTTGTGTTATTATGGTGGAAGGAAGAGGAGGGTGCTGGTTGGACAAATGATGGAAGGCGGAGCATGGGTTTGTTAGTGTTAAAAGGGGGTCTGTTAGGGGTAATTAGAGCAGGGAAGGTGTGTCTCGATGGGATGTAGTTAAGTATGGTATGGAATGGGGTTGTGTTAGTGATGAGTGGATTGGTTTGTGGTATCGGATAGCGTTGTGTATTATTTGCAGGTGGTGGTGAAACAGTGTGGTAGCTGGGATAGAAGGGTGTTGAGATGTGGTGTGTGTGGTTTAGAGGTGTATGCTGCTACATTGATTTGTGTATAGGGTTTGTTTGTAGTAAGTGTGTGGTGTACATTTAGTGTGAGTTTATTATTCTGTTTGTGGATGTGGATGGTGAAGGGTGGGTATTACTGATTGGAAAAATGGGCAGCATTTTTGGCCCTAGTCCTGCACAGTGTTGAACAGGCTCAAACAGGCAACTGCCCTTGTCCTCTCTGCTCTTAGACTCGACGCCTGGGCTGAGATGCCCTAAGCCTTGGCCTTTTATAGCCCTAGTAGTCAGATGACCCCTTCAGCCAATCGGAACCCTAGCCCTAACACTATACAATCACAACACTAGCTCTAAAATCTAGAACCAATAGGACCTTAAAGCCCATTTTAGCCCTAGTGCAAGCACCCAATCAGCTTCAAAGGCCTCAATTCTATGTCCAATAGAGGCCCTAGCCCTTGCAGTAGTCCCAACCCAAGTCACAGCAAACAATGACACAGGAAACCCTACTCCCTACTTCCAATAAATAGCCTAACCCTAGTCTTAGTCTCACACCCAGTCCAGCAACCAATCACTCAAGAAGCCCTAATCATTTCTTCAAATAGAAAGCCTAAACCTAGCACTAGTCCCAACCCTAGTCCCAGCAACCAATCACACAGGAAGCCCTAGTCCCTACTTCCAATAGAAAGCCTAACCATAGCCCTAATTCCAACCCTACATTGATTGAATCTCAGACCCAGAAACTAATCAGTACCCTAAAATACCCAACCAATGAGAACACTAATCCTAGTCCAATAGAAACACCAGATACAACCACCAATCAGTGCAAACAAATACTATCCAATAGCAGACTATATAAGGTCCCAGCAACCTCAAACAAGATTTGCTGGTCAGGGAGCTGGGAGCTGCTCCTCTATTCAGAATCTCCTAGAAGACAGACTGGTTCAATTTGCACTTTGAACTTCTGCAGGTAAGGGCCTAACAAACTTTGTTCTCTAACAATACTGTTTGTATAAAACATTAATCACTCTTCTAGCTAAAAACGAAGTGCACAATCCCTACAAAACACAGCTGCAACAGCTCACAGCAGATTACTGCTGTCTCAGAGCACCTTCTGATGTAGAATATCACTCTTTTTATTGGGGGCGGGGGTTGGTTTAACACAAAATGGGAGCTGGGGGTGGAGTGCTTAACATACAGGCCTTAGCACAGAGCAAGGTAGAAATTTGAAAGGAAAAACTGTTAGTCACTGGGAATGAGAGGGAAAAACTACAGGGTACGGACTGCAAATCCCACAATTTTACAGGTTAAATGGAAGCAGTCACAGGCAAGTAAAAACCACAAGTTTAAACACAAAACAGGTGATAAATCATGCAATCACAGGCAGGTTAAAACTACAATTTCTAAACTGTAACAACCACAAGCAAAGACAGTTAAATAAAAAAATTAAGAAAAGGATGCAATCACGGGCAGGGAAAAATTGCTTTTTTAAATTTTATGAAAGAGACAGCACTAGTCTCCCTCCTTACCACCTCCAGGTCCTTGCTTCACTGCAATTTGGGGCACAGGTAAACTGCTTCATTCTCTGTCATGAAAACTGAAGACTGACCTTCATATTGGGTTGTTTTCAGATGTAATTATATTTTTCATGCTGTTGTTTGTACTTTGCCCAGTGATTTTAACTTGCACGGTCTCCCGTTTTTTGAGGCAGGGAGAACGTGTTTTAATGAAGAATTTAGAATTGAGATTATACCCTTTTCATCTCATCGCCAATGTATAGCAGGGAATGCGAGCGGACACAGAGACGGTCCTGGCAAAAGATACTCACATTTGCTAGGACTTATAAACCTTCATGGTGGTGGAAGTATAGACATACAACGATGGCGAAAACATGCCACGATTGTAAATGTTCTATGATCAATCACTTGCACTTTGGTTGTAAAAGTAAAATCTTTCAGTGGGCTTGTCCTCAAACTTGGGGAATGGCAGACCATAGATAGTAGTGGCAAAGAAGTTATAAAAGAGAGGGCCAGGGAAGATAATGTAAACCATAGAACATACAAATGTCCAGTCTTGGCATAAATTCCTCACCACACAGTGCTTAAAATGAAGGAGAACGGCAAGGATTCAAGACAATTAGACCCAAGAAGGAAAACACTTACTTGTTAAACTACTAACTGAAGACTATTCCAGGAGAGGAGAGAGAATATTTAGACTAAGGGGGATGTTTTGGTATGGTCGAAAAAGAGGTGCAGGGGATGGAATCCATCCCGTCATACATGATCCTGAACAGGGTCAGAAAGTTGGAACATGAACTCAAATCACCAAATGCCTGCTTCCCTGCCATCTTTACCCATGTCAGGCTACTTACCGCACCATGTTCTCTGGACAAACTCTCTTTTCAGACAACTGCCATAACAGTAGGCATCAAGCTGATCGATTAGTGTTTGCCATATGCCACATGCTGTGTTATCTCATCAGTTATATGCAACCAGTACATCACTATGCCATTGTTCATGCTAGAAATGCAATGTTTGCCACCGCAGGTTTATCCCGTAGCACAAGATCCATTTGTGTTGAGTGCACTAGACTGCGGAAATATTGCAAAGCAACTACCCCGCATCTATTTAATGTCTATATATCAATCACCGCAACTGGCCCTCTGCCAATATCAAAGCCATCTTTGAGGCAAGGGACATTTCAGACATGCATATATACTTATTTCTAAGGTCCAACATGTGTCAGCTGCATAGTCCAGTGTTTGACAGCTTACGTGGAGGTGTGTGATTTCTTGGTGAGTAATGGGATGTCCATTTTTTTAAACTCTTTATATGGTATTTACTCAACACAAGAGGAACAAGATAAGAAACAAACACTTAAAGCATTTTTGTGCACATAATAGTTCACCCAATCCCACATTTAGGGGGTCATTAGGATGGAGGATTTTCCGCATCCTCCGGGCCGGCGGAAGCCACCGCCGGCCCGGAGGATGCGGAAAATCCTCTGCGGACCCACCAGGACCCACCGCCACATTAGGATGGCTGGTGGGTCATGGTTTAGGTCCGCAGCTTTTCCGCCGCGGCTGGCTTACAACCGCGGCGGAAAAGCACTAAAATGGTGAAGGTGTCTCTTAGACACCTTCAGCCAGATTAGGATGTGCATGGAAACATGCTTTTCCGCGGCGGCTTTTCCGCCGTGGAAAAGCATGTGTAACTGCACTGCAGGGGCCCATTGCGGGCCCCCTAGGTGTAGTGGGGGGTGGGGGGTGCACATGGGGGGTACCTATGGTACCCCCCTGCATTTGCGTGCACAATGCAGCAGGCACCGCGCGGTGCCTGCCGCTTTGTGCACGCAAATGCTGTGCATGCATTTTTAACATTGCTGCGGGTGCAGCTTGAAGCTCCACCCGCAGCAATGTTAAAAATAGAGGATGTGACCGCCACCCTGGCGGTCACATCCTAATCTGCACAGAGGGAACGCCGCAGCCCATGCGGACGTTCCCTCATGCTCTGGGGTCGCGGACGGACTCAAGTCCGTCCGCGATCCTAATGACCCCCATAGTGTTACAGCCTGAAATGCATTTGGCGTAGTCTGCCTTCATCCCCGAAACCCATGTAATACGTTTATTGTTAAACTGTACTGACATGGAGTAACATAAGTTCAATCAACATTCAGGGAGGCCTACTATTGGGTCGGTCTGTCAACTTTGCCAGCATAGTGGTCCAAGTCCTCTGTCAGCTTATCATCTCTTCTTGATGTTTTCTTATGTTGTTTATCAGCTATAGTCCATTCCAGCATGTATCGTTTCCATTGTTCAAATTTTGGAGCAGTCGGGCTGATCTAATGTACAGTTATTCACCTTTTCACCAGAGATGTAGAAGTTAACTGTACAAAATCCAATCTGTGACAACCTCATACCAATGCATGTGTTATACACATGAGTGAGCTGTAACTACTGTATCTGTTTCTGTCTCCTAACTTCTTTTTCCAAGTCAGCGTTCACTTCCTCAAGAAAAGCACAACAGAGCACAAATATAACCTGTTCCATCAGTAGGTGGTCATTTAGACTCTTGAATGAATTTAATAGGTGCTTGGAGGGTGACTATGAAAAACATGGTCCGAGGGAAGGTACCGGGGACAGATGGCCTACAAGTAAAGTTATATGCCAAATTTGTGGATGATCTAGCACCCAGATTGGTTGAGGTCTATGCATCAGCACGGGAATCTGGCCAACTACCTATAACTACGGGATGAGGCGTTGGTGGTCCCCATCCTGGGGCCAGGGCCACAGCCCAAGGACATGAGGGCTTACCATCCGCAATCCATGCTTAACGTAGACTATAAGATATTGAGTGGAATACTGGCCTCCCGCCTCCTTCCCCACATGCCCACACTTATACATCCTGATGAAACTGGATGTATTCCAGGGAGGAACACAGCGATAAATATATGCAAACTGTTTTCAATCCAACAGTCAAAAAGGTTTAGAGTCCCTGTCTTGAACGTAGCAGATTAGGATTGCTGAATCGTTATTCATAGACGGGGTCTAGCTTAAGTAGGATAATTCTCTATATCACATATACAATACAAGTTAGAAACACACGCAAGGCAGAGTGAACAACTGAACCAAAAAAATAAATTAAATTGGAACCACTAGTAAATTATACCAGGCAAACGGCTTTTGTCATATAAAAAATGATCATAAATTTATTCTTTACCTCCCAACTGGGTTACAATCTAAAACATAATAAAAAACAAGTTTAAAAAACCACCAACAGTGATAATACAATGGATATCTAGTACAGTCAAAGTTAAAACAGTCGACGCAGCGTTTCGGTGCTTTTTCAATCTTGACACCTTCTTCAGGACATTTACAACATTTGACTCCGTATCTGTATTTCAAATGGATGCGTTTCAATTGCTTTCCAATATGTTATGAGCTTCACAGGTATTTCATATTTCCTTGAGCTTGAGTGTCAGAACTAAAATCTTTTGTGCGCACGGAGGGGCCACCGTTGGTACGAAGGAATAGCTTCTTTGGGTCTTTAGACCTGCTTTGATATCAGGTGAGTCTTATAGTGTGTAGGATTCATGGTATTTATCCAATTCTTGGTATTAATCCAATTCTTCTCTTTATGGGTGGAAGAAGATATCTTGTGCTAAAAATACGGCCTCCCTGCTCCTCCGTGCTTTCGTCTTCATGGGAATTCAAATTCCCATGAAGACGAAAGCACGGAGGAGCAGGGAGGCCGTATTTTTAGCACAAGATATCTTCTTCCACCCATAAAGAGAGAACCTTGGTGCAGTACTCATTAGAATTACCCTTGCAGACCTTAGAATAATTTAACAAAACCAAGGCGTTGCGCGGAGTGTCAGAGTAGGAAGGGATGGGCTTCACCAGGGTAGCCAACCTCTATAGGGATGGCAAACTCCTTTCCTTTGAAGTTTTTAGGATGGCTTATGAGATTCTCCTGGGACAGTCTACTACACCGCGCACTATCTATCAGCATATGAAATCACTGGAAGAAGGGGACAGTGAAGCCCCTGACAGCCAAACATTGTATGGAAGGACACATGGCATCACACTCTATAGGGATTTAACCAGAGATATAAACACGATGTTGGATTAGCTACGTCAAAAATCGGAAGACGACATTGTAGAACCGATCCGTAAACCACACTGGTCCAAGATCCTCACTAACATATACATGGTCTCCTGTAACGCCAGATTTAAACTTATTAACTATTACTTCTTGCATAGGGCGTATCTTACACCGGGGAAAATTATGCAACATTTTGGGGCAGAAGAAACAAGAAGCCCTAGATGTGGTGAACAAAGAGCTGAGATGCTCCATCTGACCTGGGCATTTCTGGAACTGCAGGAATTCTGGGAAGGTATAATGCATTAATGACATCACAGGCAGGACCCTCCCATGCACCCCTTTGTTTTGCCTGCTGGGGGGGATTCCCCCAGCCAACTAAACATAAAATCCATAATAGATTTGTGGATTTAGCACTTGTGCTAGCAAAAGAAGCATTTACTATGAAATGGATGTGAGGTTCCGTGACGATTTGAACCCGTGTTTTCAACATTGTCGTAAACTCATAATTTTGGTAGCAGTGAACCGCAAATGATCCATATAGTATATCCTGGTGTTTTCGCTATGCTACGAGCAAGAGCACTCCTGTTATAACCACATTTCCAATACACCCATGGTGTCCATTTTAGATTATGGCATCCATCTTGTATTCTTGCCCTCACATAGTCAATGGACACACAGTGACCTCTGATCAATTCATTTCACTTAAGGACACGTAGGCTTTAGCCGGCGATTCACCTTGCTAGTGACACGTGCACCTTAGGACAGAAACGCTGTGGCCGCATGACTCGGCAAAGGCTGCCTCCTCTGCCTGAGGCCAGTCCTGCTATACTGGTTCTCGTGTTCATTGGCCTGATCATGATTAGGCGGCCGAAGTTGGTAGCCTTGCCCATTTACGACCCACAAACATCTCTTATCCTGTTTTTCTATCTTCCGCACCTGGCTCTGCTCCTTTCCTTCTGGGCCTTTATTAGGGGGAGGTAACGAAATTTACGATGAGGCGGTCCGGCTCTTGAATGAAAAGATGACATGGGATTATGATGGAACAGTGGGTTCGTAATGTTTTGACATCAGATATTGTTGACGATTCCTGTGTAACGCCAAATATTTATTGTTTAGGACCTAAAGGTTAAGCAATGTACTAGTATGTGGAGAATGTTGCCCCCAGCTAAATAATTTGTATTTAAGGAGCAACCCACTTTGTGCAAATTGAACAGGCTCCTAGAATCTGCCCGTGTGTAGTTTCTGTGACTTCTGTGTCCCTGCAGTAATAAACCTTTGGTCTTTGACGCCACCATCAAGAAGCCCGTGTTTCTGTTTATTTGTGCACCAAGACAGGTAGAACTCAGGGGTCTTCGGGTGTTGTCCCTGACACCTCTGGACCTTAATAAAAAAGTCCAGAACTCCAATTGGCGCCCAACGTGGGGCGACGTCATTCGGTACCGGTCCAAAAGCCTGAAGAGTTCGAGAAGCTTCGTGTGAAGATTCCAGAGGGAGGCGCCCCACTTCATCGATCCCGGCATAACGCAAAAGTGGCCCGACGTTCTCTTCCACGAGGGTTCCCGTTCGGACGGCTGCAGTGGTCCGCTGCCTTGACTGTCGCCCTGTCTTGGACCCGAGGTGCAGACCTTAGTACGGTGAGACGAGACGGGTTTCTCCTTGGTGACGTCTTCAGTGCCTCAGTTAAGTATTAAGTGGTTGCTAGTTGTTTGGTTACTTCTTAAGGGTTTACTCCTGTTTGGATAAATCCTTTTAGTTCTTTGGTTTGGTTTGGTCTCGTAAGATTATCACTGGTTGTTCTAGTTACGATAATCCTTTGGTTTAGTTTGGGTATCGATACATTTGTTCTTAGTTCGAGTGCGCACCTTTGTTTGTGTTTGTTCTGTGTTCCGGTTTATAAAATGGTAAGTCGGAAAAACTGTATGTTGTCATGTTTTGGTTGCAACAGGGATTCCCGGTTGGAGGACTCATGTTTGGTTCCTCCGATTGGAACTCCTCTTTAAGATCTTTATTGCAAGTACGGTGTGGGTCCTATATCTTATAATGAGGTATGGATCCGTTACACAGAGAAAGATGGTGTCCTTAGTTGGCCACTACATGGTAGTTTTGAACCTGAAATTCTCGATAATTTAGAAATGAAGTTGTTTAAGAAGAAAGCCCGGCCGGCAATGTTTGATTCTTTCCGTTGCTGGCGAAAAGAATCCAAACAGAGAGAGACTAAAAAGTTAAAGAAAGAGCAAAAAGAGCAAGAGTTGACTTTAGAACAGTCTGCCAAGCAGCTGCAACTCAAAGAATCTGAGAAAGCGATAGAGGTAGCCAATAGAGAGCGTAACTTAGCGATAGATAAGTGCTACCCTGCCTTGCCATCGAGTACAACTAAGACAGTAGAGGACCCTGAGAAGGAGCCCCTGTTGTCTTACTTACTGAGGTCACCTCCACCGTATGCACAGGGTGCTACAGCTCCACCTTTGCCGAATGTTTTGTTACCGGTTGCTGGACAGCCTGGTATACCTGCTCCTGCTCCCCTGAATCAAGCTCCTGTACTCCCTGTAGTTAACAATATTCCTCCGGCACCCCCTCTTCCAGGGTTGCCAGCTCCTCTGCCTGTGCCTGTACCACTGATACCTGTTGTTTCACAAGCTACTTTGCCTGCTACCCCTACTATTGCTGTTTCTTCTGTTCCGACTACTACTCTACTTCAAACTTCTGCAAGCTATGTGACTCCGCTTTCTGTTCGTCGGAGAATCACTGAATCTGTCTCTAATATTCTATCTCCCTTTTACAAAAGTCTGACTAGGAGTCCTGCCTCTGAATCTGTTCAGAGACGTAGTCAGCTTCCTAGTGTTGAAGAACGGGGAATATTAGATTCTACAGCCCTTAGGTGGATTTCGAAAGTTGGAAGGTATAATGTACGAGATGTATTAGATGCATTTATGCAATGGAATGAACCGACACAGCGTTATGTGTTTGATGTCATGTGTTCCCTTTTACGTGAGGAGTGGGAGGGAAACGATTCTGAACAAGTTCCGGATGAATTAATTCATGTCCAGCAGAAATTTGCTGCGGGTATGATAGTTGGTCAGGAGATAAAAGAAGCAATGGAACTGATTTTAGATTTGATCCTTCCCTCCGTTCACCAAGAGATTTAGAGAAACGTAGCACAAAACAAGGTCGCCAGTATCCTATGAGAGAAGTTCCGCCAATATGGCGCGAAGCTATACAAGCTGATGCGGTTCATGGTATTGCAGCCGCTCCGGCTCAGTTCCAGAGAGTGTGGATACACATTCCGTGGAAACGAGCCGAAGTGCTAGCAGTAAAACAGGCCTTGCCAGATCCGCGCAAAAATCCCGCTGGATATTACAAAGAGCTGGCCCAGACGGTTGAAGCTTGCGTAATGAATTTAGCGGACATTGACATGCTATTTGGCAATGTAGTACCGCAACCAATTTGGGCTAAAATTCGTAAAGAAAATCATCCAGTTGCCCTAGGTGGTGATTGGGCAGCTATAATAGCGGCAGATGGCCAACAAATTGGTGGTTCTAAACCCGAACCTCTAATTGCTAATTTGCCCGGTAGAATAATAGAATTAATGAAAACTCTGATGCCAGCATTGCGCGTTAACTGGGACAAGTTGTCCGCATGCAGGCAGAAGAAAGACGAAAGCGTCTCCGACTTTTTCACAAGATTTGAAGAAACTTTTGTAGATCACAGTGGTCAGGATATGAGCACGGAAGGAGGCCAGAGATTATTTGTTGATAAATTTGTGCACAATCTGTTACCAGAGCTCAGTAATAAATTAAAAGATTCTGAAAGTGCGTGGGCTGTCTCTACGACTGCGCAAATACTTGCAACTGCCCAGTACTATGAAAATAGGGATAAAGAAGAGAAAGAAAAGTCAGATAAGAAAACAAAAGATTTAAAAACTAAAGTCCTTTTGCAGCAGGCATATCCGCCTCGCACGAATCAGACAAACACACAACAAGGGCCATACCAGAGGACCGACTATGGTTCTCAGAGACCGCAATACCAATGGAATCAGTGTGCTTACTGCAAAAAGGAAGGTCATTATAAGAATGAGTGTCCAGTACTAGCACAAAATAATGCTGCTGCAGCTCAGAGAGGTTGTGGTGGTTCTACTCAAAATTCTAGAGGTCGAGGACGAGGTGCTATGCCTCCACAGACGAATGATCGCCCCTCTAATTATTTTGATCAGCGAAATGGACAATCTGCACAACCAACTAGATCTCAACAGTATCACGTTGAGGATTACTGTGAAGTTAGTGAGGAATTTCCACAAAATGAATACTAGGACAGCCATGGACAAAGAGAGGGAGTAGTATCAGTTCCAGTAGATCAGAGTGGGCCTTATGTCGCAGTAGCCACATCAGGTGTAGTCGAACCGTTTCTGTTGGATACTGGTGCAGCAAAAAGTTCTATCATACATGCGAAACTCCCTGGCGCACCTTTGTCTGGCTTAACGAATGTTTCAGTAGGTTTTTCAGGCGCCCCTGTTCACAACCCCGTTTCTGGTCCTTTGTCTATTTCTGTTGGACCTTGTCAATTGAAAGCACCCCTGATTTTGACGACTGGTTGTAATGAAAATCTGCTTGGTTTAGACTTGTTAAAACGCCTATACGCGACTTTGTACTGTTCTCCGTCAGGAGTACAGCTTACATTGGGTAAAAGAATCATCTCCCCGATGTACTTGTCAATGGATGCGCTCCCACCGGAGCTGCGTTCTCTCCCTGATACTCTTTGGGCGACTGGTCCTAACGATGTAGGTCTTTTGGAAATTCCACCCTATGTAGTAACCTTGAAAGCAAATGTCAAATTTCCACGAATCCCACAATACAAGATCTCTAGTGAAGGTGAACGTGCACTCTTATTGATAGTGCAAGATTTGATCAAGAAAAACGTAATAGAGGAAACTAGAGGAAATGTCTGTAACAGCCCTGTACTGCCAATTCTAAAACGCACTGATCCTTCAAAGCCTCCAGTCTATAGATTTGTAATCGACCTTAGAGAGGTTAACAAAATTGTGATCCCACAGTTTCCTGTGGTTCCAGACATTACTGCATTGTTAACGTTGATTCCTGCTACAGCCACATGGTTTTCAGTTATCGACTTGAAGAATGCCTTTTTCAGCATTCCGATAGCCGAAGAAAGCAGAGATATTTTCGGCTTCTCTCTAGGAGGCCGAAGCTTCAGGTTTAAACGTGCTCCACAAGGATATTGTGAAAGCCCATCTATTTACAGTCAGGCATTAAAAAGTCAGTTAGATTCTTTTGTACTTCCTCCTGGTTCTGCTTTAATGCAATATGTCGATGATCTTCTAGTGGCTGCCGATGACAAGGAAACTTGCAAAGCAGCTACAATTTCCTTATTGCATCATTTGTCTGACTTAAATCACAAGGTGTCACCTTCCAAAATGCAATATTGTTGTCAAGAAGTGACCTACCTAGGTCACCTCTTGTCAAAGGAGGGAAGAAGGTTGACCCCAGAAAGAATAAAAGCAATTACGCAGATGAATGTTCCTAGCACACAGAGAGAAGTGCGTGCGTTTTTAGGTATTACCTCATACTGCAGGCAATGGATCCCAAATTTTTCTCTTTTGGCAAAACCATTGGTGGCCTTGACTGGAAAAGGTGTTCCGAGTCCGGTGCCATGGTCTGCCGAATGTCAGCAAAGTTTCTCTGAGTTACGCAATGCACTGTGTTCAGCTCCTGTGTTGGGTACACCCGACTACAGTAAGCCATTTACACTCTATGTTCACGAGAGAGAAGGTTGCGCGTTGAGTGTACTGACGCAACAATTTGGTGATAAACAACGTCCTTGTGCGTATTTTTCATCAACATTAGACCCGGTAGCCAGAGCGTTGCCTAGTTGTTTGAGAGCTACGGCAGCAGCCGCAGCGTCCATTCGACAATCTGCTGGTTTGGTCATGAACAACATGCTAGTGGTCATGGTTCCACATGCCGTGGATACACTCATGAACCGAACAAAGACACAGCACCTTACCAGTGCTAGATTATCCGGCTATGAGCTGACACTGCTAGCAAGTCATATTCAGATTAAAAGATGCAATGTATTGAATCCAGCAACATTGTTGCCGACTAGTCAGGAATCGAGTGATTCTGAACCACATGACTGTTGTTTCAGAACCGAGGGGGAAACAAAAGGACGGATTGATCTTAAAGACACTCCATTATCAGATCCAGATGGCACGTTGTATGTCGATGGGTCTTGTTTTAAATTGGAGAATGGTGATGTAACGGCTGCCTATGTAGTAACGACTTTGAGTACGATTGTGGAGACTGCAAGAGTGAGTCAGAATTCTGCCCAAGCTGCAGAATTAATTGCATTGACTAGAGCGTGTGTTTTAGCTAAGGGAAAGAGAGTGAATGTGTTCACAGATAGTCAGTACGCGTTCGGTGTAGCGCATAGTTTTGGCCGATTGTGGAAGGAAAGAGGTTTTATTACGTCCCATGGGACTAAGATCCAGCATGGTCAGCTAGTCAATGACTTGTTGGAATCTCTAACCTTACCAATGGAAGTTGCGATTGTGAAGTGCAGTGCTCATCGAGCAATCACAGATGATGTTGGTCGCGGAAATGCCTTTGCTGATGAGACAGCTAAACAGACAGCTAGGAATACGATGAGTGGGATGTATGTTGCAACGTCTGCAAGATGGGTTGCTGAATCAGGAATGTGTGAGGATACAGTGGAAAGTGCGAAAGCAATTCAGGAAGAAGCAACTGATGAGGAAAAGCTTGCATGGAAAGAGAAAACGGGTAAATTAGACTCAAGTGGATGTTGGATTGATTTGTCGGAACAGCAGCGTTGGATGTTGCCTGATGCGTATGTGCTTGTGGTGGTAACGATGGCGCATGGAGCAGCGCATATCAGTTCTGAAGGGATTTGTAAGATGTTGGCTCCAGTCTGGAAGAATGATGGAATTAGTAAGTGTGCAGAAAGAGTGGTGAAAAATTGCATGATATGCCTGATGCATAATCCTGGCAAGGGAATCCCCACACCCGCTGGTCACTTCGCTCCTCCTTCTTGCCCCTTCGAAGTGATTCAGTTGGATTTCATTCACATGGATCGATGTAACAACCTTAAATACGTCCTAGTGGTAGTCTGTGCTTTTTCAAGGTGGGTCGAAGCCTATCCACTAAAAGATAATACTGCCTTGTCCACTGCCAAAATCCTTCTAAAAGAATACTTCCCCAGGTATGGTATGCCACGGATTGTATGGTCAGATAATGGGAGTGAATTCGTAGGGAAAGTTATGCAGAGTGTGTGTGCAGGCTTGGGAATCAAACAAAAGTTTCACAGTGCGAACCACCCCCAGTCAGCAGGTTTAGTTGAAGGGTACAACGGCACCCTCAAGCTGAAACTGGCCAAGATACAAGCTTCCACGGGCTTGTCCTGGCCTGACGCACTACCTTTGGCCCTGTTATCCACAAGAGCGACTGTGCACTCCCGAGTAGGGCTTAGCCCCTATGAGATTGTGTTCGGTCGCCCTGCTAATGTTTGGGGGATACCTAGACCTAGGGAGTTCAAACAACTGGAATACCCAATGCTAATTGATTACCTTTTTGACTTGACTGCTAAATTGAGTCTCATTCACCAACAGGTTTTCGATGCATTGCCAAAGCCTCCGGAAAGTCCAGGTCATCAGCTGAAACCCGGAGACTACATTGTCATCAGGAACTTTGGACGGACCAGAAATCTTCAACCCAAGTTCGTCGGCCCGTTCCAAGTTCTATTGGCAACAAGGACTGCTGTACGTGTGGCTGGAAGGAAAAACTGGGTCCACGCGACACATACTAAGCGTGTACCCCTTCCACTCCCTTACGATAATTGGGTGAGACAAGGAATTGGTGCATCTGACACAGAACCGGTTCCTAGATATGTCCCTTTCAGTGATGCAGAACTGATAACTGATTCGCCGAACTCTGACTCCCCTTCTGAAGCTGCTCCTTTGATCACTGAACAGAACACTGCATCAAATGAACATTTGTCCTCTGCGAACTCGAACATTGTAACTCCTGCTGAAAATAGACTATTTCCGGATCAAACTACTCCAGGAAAATTGAGATACAACCTACGTTCTCATTCTAAGGACTAATAAAGCAGGAAACTGCCTATTTTTCATATTTTGATCTGATACATTGCCTCCAGCCAGGAAGCTTGCTGAATATTGTGTATTTCTGTTGTTCTTATTACCTTGCCGTCTGGGTAGCCGTAGGGTCGTGGCTTTGTGCCTAGTTGAATCTGCGGGGGCCAGACACAAGGTCGGTCTTTCTGTTAGTTCTGGGAACTCCCAGGGCTGATAGAGGCATTTTCAACTACGTACATATCATCAGTGGTCGCGAGCGGTTGTAGAAGATGGAGCTTCCTGGGCTGCACCGAGAGAATGTAATTTATGTTCGCAGAAATAGACTCTACAAGATTCTTCATAACAAATGTTTTCTGATGCAATGTGCAATTACGTTTTTGATTGTTTTAATAACGTTGGTGGGTGGAATCGTCTTTGGTATCCATTTAATTTTTTCACCGATAACAACTACAGTACCTCCCCTTGATCTTGTTTCTTCTACTGCTGCTTCTTTTCATTCCTTTCATCCGTTCCCTGAACATGAGCAAGCTCGACGCTCAGAATTCATAAATAACACTTTTGTACAGCTCTTGCATCAACACCAACTGGTAGTTAACACAACAAACTGCTGGGTTTGTGGCTTGATACCACACACTATGGATAAAGGCATCCCCTACCTGGTCTTGCCTTTTAGCTATAATGGATCATGTCGGGTCTTCCAGACTGTATTTGTCTATGCTCTCGAGACCTATCCCCCGCGTCCTCCACGTTCCGCTAAGTATAGTTCCGTTAATAAAGCCTTGATAAAGGGAATAACTGACATGATTAAAGATGTCAATAACTCCCCATTTGTCCCTAGAGATGAGCTTCGAGTTTATCTGAGTTGGAATTCTACGGAGTATAGCATTAGTTTGGGTGAAAGCAAGCGTAAGAGCTCCACTCCAGTCTGGGTCGTACCTCACCGAGGTCAATTCTGCTTGCAGGGTAATGGGAGAAATCCAAGAGCTCGGCTAGGGAAGAGTGACTGTGTTGAGACTTATGTGTATCCGTCAAACTCTTCCCCTGCCTTCCTAACTGCTAAGGGTACCTACTTCATCTGTCAGGACAGGGCATATACATGGTTGTCTGCTGACTTTTCAGGTTCATGCTATATTGCTCGACTGTTGCCTCCGACATACACTGCTTCCTCAGATTATCACAAGACCAGAGTAGCAAGAGGTGTTTTCAGCAAAGAAGATACCGCTGGTCAGGAAGCCGGAGACTTTTTCAAAGGTTTCCTTCCGTTCTGGGGGCCTATGGCCAATAGTAGAAATCTACGTCAACTAACACGGGTAGTTGAGTCTACTATTACAGAAACTGCTGGTGCCCTTAGTAATTTAACAGCGGAGCTCCAGGCGGATCGTCTCATGACGTTACAAAATCGTATGGTTCTTGACGTAATACTTGCAGATCGAGGTGGGGTATGCAGAATGATCCAATCGAGCTGCTGTGTTTTTATCCCAAATAATGCTCCGACCGTATACGAAGCAATCTCTAAGCTACACAAGATTTCCGACTCTATTCACGTAGACAAGGGAAATTGGTCCTTAATGGAATGGCTTTGGAATTTACTATCAGCGTGGGGATGGAAGGTTCTGATGGTCGTTGGTGTTATCTTAGTACTCCTATTCTCGTGCTGCCTTATTATCCAATGTGGTCCCGCTTTATGTAGCCTCTGTGCTGCAACCTGTTTTAGAAAACCGCCTGTGTTTGGAGACAAGGTGCAAGAAAGTATGATGCTGCAACAACATATCACTGACCTAATGAACATCGAGATAGACTCTGACATAGACTGAGTAATTGCCTTTGTAAGGGCAAAAGGAGGGTCTGAGGTTCCGTGACGATTTGAACCCGTGTTTTCAACATTGTCGTAAACTCATAATTTTGGTACCAGTGAACCGCAAATGATCCATATAGTATATCCTGGTGTTTTCGCTATGCTACGAGCAAGAGCACTCCTGTTATAACCACATTTCCGATACACCCATGGTGTCCATTTTAGATTATGGCATCCATCTTGTATTCTTGCCCTCACATAGTCAATGGACACACAGTGACCTCTGATCAATTCATTTCACTTAAGTACACGTAGGCTTTAGCCGGCGATTCACCTTGCTAGTGACACGTGCACCTTAGGACAGAAACGCTGTGGCCGCATGACTCGGCAAAGGCTGCCTCCTCTGCCTGAGGCCAGTCCTGCTATACTGGTTCTCGTGTTCGTTGGCCTGATCATGATTAGGCGGCCGAAGTTGGTAGCCTTGCCCATTTACGACCCACAAACATCTCTTATCCTGTTTTTCTATCTTCCGCACCTGGCTCTGCTCCTTTCCTTCTGGGCCTTTATTAGGGGGAGGTAACGAAATTTACGATGAGGCGGTCCGGCTCTTGAATGAAAAGATGACATGGGATTATGATGGAACAGTGGGAACCTCTCGTTCGTAATGTTTTGACATCAGATATTGTTGACGATTCCTGTGTAACGCCAAATATTTATTGTTTAGGACCTAAAGGTTAAGAAACGTACTAGTATGTGGAGAATGTTGCCCCCAGCTAAATAATTTGTATTTAAGGAGCAACCCACTTTGTGCAAATTGAACAGGCTCCTAGAATCTGCCCGTGTGTAGTTTCTGTGACTTCTGTGTCCCTGCAGTAATAAACCTTTGGTCTTTGACGCCACCATCGAGAAGCCTGTGTTTCTGTTTATTTGTGCACCAAGACAGGTAGAACTCAGGGGTCTTCGGGTGTTGTCCCTGACACCTCTGGACCTTAATAAAAAAGTCCAGAACTCCAGATGGCCTCTACCAGCCCCCAGATACCCAAGTAGAGGGGGCCTTGCTGAAGTGGGCAGGCTATGAGAAAGCAGTATTGTTCCAAGCGGTAAGGAAAGGTTTTTGTTCTGTGGATAAGGCTAGAGCCTAGGTTGTCCTTATGGAATGCTTGAAAAACCCTGACAATGACATCCCTGAACATTCTGACTCACACCTACATGATGACTGAAACCAGATAGGAGGGACATACAGACAGGAACTTGGGCTGGGGCACCGTGATATATGGACTGACTGCAAAGTTGTAGGATCCAGGAGGAACAACACGTCCCCTTGAGAACCTAAACTGTGTTTTTAGGAGAGGTGTGGGAAGGAAAGGGAGGGTGGATAAGCCAACTTAAAAATGTGAGCCAAATTGACCTACGACCGAGACTAATTGTTATGGAGCGGGTAACCATGATAGGACATATAGACGTTGTAAAGACTCAGAATATATGTGTTACTGTAACTAACTGTAAAGCGGCTTACCTGGATTCTGTAATGTATGCAATCTGTTTAGAAATAAGAATAAAATCTGTTTTAAAAAACAAATATTAGGTGCTTGAAACACACTGGCAGTGTGTTCTGTACTGTCCAGAAGCAGTATACACTATTATCTTGGCTTGTTGTGTTGTACAATATTGCATTACGTCAAACCAGAAACATTTTCTTTGGAGTCCCACCACACTAGGGACCTGAACTTTCCACTTTTATTAATGTCCTTTGACATCTGGAAACTGTGAGCCATTGAGACTAAAATGTAAGTACCACTCACACTCCAAACCCATCTCATAACTCCTGTGCTAGCGTGCAACCACACCCCACTACACATTCACATGACATGATCCGTCTTCTGTGAGCTACATATCGCAGGATAACAAGTGTTCCAGAATATTTCATAGACCCTATACAACTCAAAATAATGAAGGTAGCCTCCACTCTTTCACCTACCCACAAAGCCATCATTCACAGTGTCAAAATATAAGGAATGAAGACACAGATGATAAGTATCTATACATGATGTATGGCACCCGAGGCTAGTTGTAAACTAAACATCACTTGGCAAAGGAGGATTTTTAAGGTCTTAATAACGTTTAGAAAGAAGAACTACATGTCCCAGAATGAGCAGTGCAGCAACCCGCTTCACTCTATGGTATTTTCCGCGTGAGTGAGGTGCCGCCACAGAATCTGCTTCACAACAAAATCATGTTACGAGCCAGACTGAAGAACCCATCCTAAAGAAAGAACCCACCAAACTGCATCTACCTCCTTCTCCTATATAAATTCTTATCCTCATCAGTGTCTTGCCCTCAGCTGGAGTGGTGATGGTATCTTCAACATAAAGCCAAGATGTCCTTGGCTTAACAACACCTGTAACTTATAAGTGACCGGCATTTACCATAAGTATGTTCAAATGAGTTTGTAGATGCAGATTTTTCACAGTGGAACTTTCACAGAGAGTGTTACCATGCAAAATATTGTGCACATATTTCCACGCGAATATCTTTTAGTGGTGCCCACTTCACATTGGTGCGATTATTTATTGAGTTGCTTTTCCCAACAGGGTAGATTACATGCGTACAGTTCCTGACACAGGAATTTCTGTATAGAAATTTCAGCTAGAAAACGTGTGCGTGCGTTTGTGTGTGTGTGTGTGAATGTGTGTGTGTGTAAGAACTGGCCTGTACACACAACAGATTGTGCAGGGTCAGCTCCTCAGCTAAGGCGGAGGAAGGTCGCCCCACGGCTTTAAGGCAGTGCAGAGGAAAAACAAAACAATAATTACGGAACGTTATTATAATTTTCTTTTCCCATTCCTAGGTGCGGGGCTAGCCAGAGCAGGGGCCAGGGGAGAAGTGGTTTGCCCACTTAAAGTGTGCATGAATGTTTGACCGACCATCTTGGGCTGGCCAAACATTCATGTGCACTTTGCATGTTCGCCACCAGGCTGCATTACACAGCCTGGTGGGGAACATGCACAGTCTCACTGCCCCTATCTGAGCCTCGAACTACTGCGCTCAGACCAATCACATTGCTGCAATGCAGCACTTTGATTGGCTATGGGGAATTTAGGGGAACCAATCCCTACGCTGCAACGTTGTCATTGGCTTAGTGAGCCTGGGAGCTTCCCCGAAGGAGAGGCGGCAAAAAGACATCGGCTGGATGTGCAACCAGCAGGTAAGTTTCTTACATTTTATTTTACCCCCCACCTTTCTCTGCTCCCTTGCCACAATTCCTGACCAGCCACCACTGAGATTGTGTGTGGTTAATCCGGGGTAAATCATCAGAATTATGTGCTTGTTTACATTTCCTCAATGATTGGAGAATCCTTAAATTTAAAACATGTTAACAGTGGCTTAGGCTTACATTTTCAAATGTGTAAAGTTACACTTAAACATTTTTCGTTTGTGGACCGCACCCTTTATTTCCATGTGCCTCAGTTCTCTAGTATTTCTGAAGAATATTAGGTTGCTACACGATTGCGACCTCGACTGAGAACTGTTGAGTTGAGTCAAATCTGAAATGCCCAGACAGGGAGTCCGATTGTGGTAGTTTGATATACATTTGGTGCCATTCTGATAAAACAAATTAGGTAGCACTGTCTGAGTTGGTTATTCTGAAAGTACCATCATTTTTCAAACAAGCTCAAATGATACAATCGTGTGCAAAACTCGAAAAAATGTGGCACGGTGGGAATAATTACTAGGAAAAGATTTACATTTCTGGAACTAATTTCTATTCGCCTATGGCAAACACCTTTTGAGTTCAGTTGTGCATTGGAGTAAATATAAGGCTATTTGTCATTCAGAAACATTTACCTTAAGTAGGCTTGGAAACCTATGATTTGCAAGGTTTCACAAAAGATGCATTGATGTGGAGTAAAGAATAGTAAATCTATACTTGCTTATAAACACTTACATTCACAATATTTTGGTTGTCGATATTTACCCCATGATATTTTAACACTACAACATTTAATTAAGTGGTATATTATTTAACTACCTAAGACCAGTTTCCTACAAAAATAAGTATATCTACATACAGAGTTTCACATTACACATCTGTGAATTTTATTCATTTTTTGAATTCACAAAACGTTGCTAAGTTATGTGTGGAAACATGCAATAGTCATAGCTTTCTTGCGTACTCAAATTTTTTTGTGAATTATAATTTGCCTAAGAATATTTACACTAGGGCACAACTAAACTGAAAAGTGTTTATATATGTCAAACACTTTTTTCAGTTTAATTGTGCCCTCGTGTAAATATTCTTAAGTAAATTGTAACTCACCCCACAAATTTTGGAATACGCAACAAAGCTAAGACTATATATATATATACATATATAAATAAATATATATATATTTTTTTTTTTTCCACCCACTGTGGGTTGCACCACCAGAGATCAATAATACAAATGTAAATGAAATCAATAAAGAATGTCCATGAATTGTTGTTTCATTTTTTTTTGTTGTCTCTTCTTTATTCAATTTTCATTAGGCAGCCAACGCGTTTCGTTCAAAAGAACTTCATCACGGCGTGCAAACTTTGCAAACTTACAAACGGATACTTTCTTTCGGAAGAGCATGCTACTTTTCTCGGCACAGCAGCCGCTTACTTTTATCTGGACGCAGAACGCAGAAGAATAAGATGTGATGTCTGTGCACATTGGACACAGCCATCACACCCTGATGAAGTTCTTTTGAACGAAACGCGTTGGCTGCCTAATGAAAATATATATACACACACACACACACGCATACACACCCACACACACAGTCAAGGCACATAGGTGTGGGGTAAGCAATAGTAAATCTATGCTTACCTGTGCACTCTTTCCTTTAAGATATTTTAGTTCTGGATATTGTGCTGCTGGGCCCATTTGACATCCTCACACTCATTCCAGTTTTAGCATTTAGGAAATAATTGCTTTTCATTTTTTACAGTATTATCTTTATCTTTTTTTCTATACTTGCATTTTACTTCTGCCACTTTGGCTATTTTTTCAGATGTTTACCATATGCAGTATTTATTATTTTTAATCAAACTTCTCAACAAGATGTTTCAGATATCATTTATCTTGAAGTTGTTAATTAATTAGATTAAGGATACTTCTATCTAGTGATAATGCTTTTGGCACTTTAACTTCAAGCGTCCCACAGGTTTTATGAAACTTGGAAGAGAAATACTATCAGTCAGCAGACTTGATATTCAATAAGACTTTATTGTAATTTTTTGAAAGTCATCACAATCAAGGCATCAGATAGAGATATATGATTAAATAAAATTGATTATCCCATGAATTTAGTCTCAGACAATGAAATGTCTCCCGTTCAGGCCTCTAAATACTGAAATCAGAAGAAACTACTCACAATAAAGGTGAAACACTTTAAAGTGTAAGACAGGATGCCTTATTTAAATTGCACTCTCTCTACTGGGGAGAGCAACTCCAGGGATCTCAAAGTATGATAGACCCTGTTCAACTGATCACTTGTCCCTTAGTTGTTTTAGCATAAAATCCATTCATTTTTTAACATGCCCCAAAATTCTTGAGTCAGACCCTGCAATATAAAGTGAACAGAAATGTTTGAATAGAATGCAGAGGAAACACTGACATCAACCAGAATATGTGCTATTGCACAGTTGGGTGCACAGGCAAGCTAAGGCCCATGTTTACGAAAGTTTCCACAGGCGTTTGTGCAACATGACACATTTTTAGCCCTATAGTATTTACGATGATAAGTAAATGAACATTACCCTTTGTGTCACATCGTATTAGTGAGTGCTTTTGCACAACCTTTGTGAATGTGTGTATAACTATATTATCATTTCCTATGAACTGCAGTAAAAGTTGACAATGCCCCATTCCTACTTCATTTCATAGCTAGGTGGCTCTCTACCAGGGTCAGTAGGAATGTTAAATGAAGGAACAGTAATCTAGAGTATTTACTCATAGCCTTCCTGTGATAAACAAGTTTCGGTGCCTTCCATTTAACTGTCCTTAATCTCACTATAGTACGCTTATCTATGATTAAAGTTAGTCTTGTCAATTTCATTGACAATACCTGGAACACCCTACCCATCCACCTGCGACAGACCCAGGACCTGCTGACCTTCAGGAGACTTCTCAAGACCTGGCTGTTCGAACAATAGCAGCTCCCATCCCCTTAGCGCCTTGAGACCCTTGCGGGTGAGTAGAGCGCTCTATAAATGAGTGATTGATTGATTGATTGTGGAACAGCCTGCTGTTGTGCCCTTGCGCTTGAATTGAAGATGTTATGTTTGTGCTTTCTGGTCCTGTCTCCTTACAGGCCAACATATCACCAAGGCAAGTAGATGTGGGTTTACGAATAGGCAAGCCATACTTCCCTGTGCGTGTTTATCGCCATGATAAGTTGGTAGTCGATATTCTGTAGTCATTACAAATGTAGGTCAATATTAATGACCTTGATATTTTAACAATGCACCCGATACTCAAAGTATGTTTACCTGTGCTTTGTAGTTGGTCTACTGTCATACTACCCCTTATCCTTCCCAGTTTGTGCTTTATTTGAGCTATGAGCTGCCCCACGAAGTTACTTGCAGATACTAATTTTCTTACAGGTGATGAGAAATTCAACCATTATTTTATTGCCACGCTTTTTTGACTTTAGATCGATGCAAATTTAAGGTCAGACCTGCTTGGCCTGAAATGTGCAACTCTGTGAAACAGGTGCTTTAAGCTACTGGAGCAGGAAAGCACAGAACATGGCCTACCAAATGGACAATGCAGTTTAATGAAAGGATAACAAAATACCACAATGATGGGAACCACTTTACGTTTATTTTAAAAAAAATATGGACACCTCAAGCATTTTGAGTGTTAATAAACAGTTATTTACAACAAGAAAAATCACTGTTAATTTAGAAGGATGCCTAAGTGCTTGGACAATTAATAGATGGCTTTTTGTTCCAGAGCTGGAGTTTGAATGTGACATCCATGTGGTTAGGCTGTGTTTCTCATTGTGCTCCACACCACATTGCTTCCTGAATCCATGGACCCACAAGGTGATTTTAACTTCAAAATCACCTTGTTTCAAAAAAGTAAACACTTAACACACACTACTCTCTTAAAAGATAAGTGTGCAGATTGTTTAAATCACAGGGGTTGCAAAGCAGTCCCTCCATCTCACTCCAAGCCAGTATGGAAACTCTCTCTGGTCTTAAACGTTTCACATACAAATTATTGGTTTCAAGAATGTTAGTCAATTGAAGCAAAACAAGACTACAACTCCCAGAATGCAAGAGGCGTTCACACAGCTGTAACAACATCCATAATGAGCCAGTGGGAAGTGGTTCCCTGAGCTACCAGGAATATGCAGGCACAAACTGTTGCCCTTTGTACCCCAAAGCGAATAGGTTTGAAGCGTGAGTTACCTGCGATAGATGTCAAGAAGAAGAAACTCATAATAAACCTACATGGAAGGCCAGGACCGGACTTGCCGTACCAGGCATCGGGCATTTTACGGAAGGCTGGAAGGGTGGATGCAGGTTTTGCAGAGGTGGGGGCCGGTTTTGTTACAGGGGGCCGGTTTGGCAGTGCTGCTGCAATATCAGCCCCCAGTAACAAAAGCAGCAAGCAAAGATTTACCAGCCTCCTGAAGCCAGGCAGTGCTTCCCCAGGGGCTGGTCCGAGAAAATTACCAGGGTTGCCTTTGGGTTCCCAGTCCGTCCCTGTGTAAGGCCTAAGCAATCTTAATTCATCAGGGCAAAAGCCTGAACATTTTTATGTGCAAAAACAGCCCTAAATGCATCGCGGAGTCAACAGTGACTCGGTAAAAAATAATCTGCTAGCTTCCAGCTGAAGACTTGAAACATTATGCAGTATCTTTTAAAAAATGACGCCCGAAACATTTCAGATGAAGCTCGCGCGCTGACCGAAACATAAAGCTTCAGACTTTGAACTAAACGCACAGCCCCACAGAAGGCGCGTGCAGCTTAAGGTGGGTAGGAGCAAAGCGTCGCGCGAGCTTCTGCAGGCTGACAAGATGGCTGGCTGCTGCATCTTGAACTGCTGCTGTACCTATAATTGGTGGATTAGGTCAGCGCCGTCATCTAATGTCCCTGACTTGTATTAATTCATTCCCAAACTAATACCAGCATGGATTATTATCTGCAGCCATCTGCTGCTAGTAACGCTCGAAGGCTGCATAGTAACTATAATTAAAAAATAGCCATCGCGTGTTTAACCTATGGTAATAGTGGAAAGATAATTTCATTTGCCGAGCCCTGGGTTTACACAAGATGCTGGTCCACGGAATAACTCTTGATGCTTTCTTAATTCGTGACCCTGCGTTGGAGGTCATCAAACAAGACCAGCTGAGTGCCTTCTACCTTTTTTGGAAGGTAATACCAGCGAATCTGATATTTTGTGATATTTTTGATTGCTAATAAAAAAGATATTAGTAAAAATACGACGCAAAGCAAGAGCAATATAATTAACAATTCTAGTCAGGAGGGTCATTGGGTCGAAGGGGTAATGCATACATTGAGGCAGGAGTCTTGCGTCATTCTGAAGTAGTCTTGTGTGGTAAAAGCTATTCGTAGGGGTATAGTTGTATGAATCTACGCGGATTTCTATCAGTCTTTGTTCTAACATCCCCTGTGCTGACTCATATTCCTTGTCAGCACATGACAGTTGAACCCTCCGTTTAGCAAAGGTCCTTCAACAAGATCATTTCAATTATTGTCACTTGGAATAATCACTGTTCTGTTCTCATTGGCTCAGTAATCATCGAATTATTACCTAATTAGAAAAATCCGGTTAATCATTAAACTGCTCGTTGATGGGGCAATGCAAGTTCCAGATTGTGAAGACGTGTGTGGTTGGTCTGCATCTTGTCTTCTTGGATTTATTTTTTATATTGGTTTTATCACTTGTTATACATAGAATGCCATGCACACTTCCATATCATCATTGTTATCTTTTGAATATAGTAATATTCCACATTTATGCGTCATTGATTAAGGGCCAGATGTAGGTAGGCTTTTACCGGTCGGTAACGGCCGAAATCTGCAGTTATCGACCGGTAAAAGCCTTTTCCTATGTAGGAGGCTATTTTACCGATTCGGTAAATAACGAATCGGTATTTACAGATTCGGTATTTACGAATCATCATTTACCGATTCAGTATTTACAGAATCATCATTTACCGATTTGGTATTTACCGAATCGGTAAATGAGATGTAGGAAGCACTGTAAACAGTGCTTCTGGGCTTTAACCCCTCCCCTGCTGGTGACGGAACCACTCCGTTATCAGCCGCGGTCGCGCTGTGCTGATGACGGAGCGGTTCCGTCACGGCCCACTCGAAACGCCTGCGCGGCGCAGAGCGGTTCCATCACCAGCATGCGCCCGCCGCGCGGCTGCCCCGCCCCCTTAGCACTGCTTATTATAATAGAAAATGGCCAGCAAGGGGTTTTGTTCTGTAATTTTTCAGCACTGTTCGGACTTGTTTTGAAACAATCAAAGTACCTGAACCTGAGCTTAATCAATGGCTGTTCTATTTAGTCCAAAATGAAGAAAGAACACAAGATGTTACCACACTAACATCATATGTACAATAAACGATTAATGAACCACAAGAAACCAGGGTTTTTTAGTTGTCTGAAAATTATTATTTAAATTCAAGGCAAAAAAAATGTATATTTCTGTACAAAAAGGTGAGCATTCACATAGGGTAGGGTACATACATAGATATAATCAGGATATTCAAGGTGTTGGTTACTATTCCTTTGACATATCCTAAAAATAAGTCCAGACTGCCGCGTCACAGTAATTAATTGATTTCAACTAAAAATCAGAAGAAAATCAAAAGATGACATGAAACACAATATGCAGAATTGGACTAGATAAGTCGACGTTTTGGTCTTTTTTGAAGTTTTCTTAAGACCATCATCAGGACAATATTAGTGGTATATACAATTGATGACCCTCTGTAAAGGAAACAACAATATATTATAATATGTACATTTACATTTCAGTACCTGGTTTCATAGCTATTTACATGATTTTACTATTTATAATACAAGTCTAGACATATTTACATTTTTAATGTTCATCAAAATTATTTAAAATAGTCGGTGTGGCGACTAGGGCAGTTTAAATTAAGAAAAACAATGGTCCATGAGGTCCCAGTTAAACAGTATCTGTGGTGTATCCTAGTTGCTGATAAACTAGTGGTATCATACTGTCACTTTTGAAATCAAGAGCACGTCAGTTTGAAATTCTAGACGGCAACAGCACCTTCCGATATGGCGTAGAAATCAGGCCAAGAAATCAATCAATTATGTGTAGGGTGCACTGTAAGAAATAAAAGTGGTTGTTTGTAATTATCTTGTCACTACAATGTGGGAAGTGAATATTCACGTCCTTACAGGGTCAACGAGGTTTAGAAGAATTTACCTTTTAGTGAATACAGTGATGTAGTCAACAGTTACTGGCGAATAGTCCAATTAAATCGCTTTTCAAATCGCTCGAAAATGTCTGCATGAGAAAGAATTATACGAATATTTTATTGAAGGGGATATTATTATGTGACTCTGGTTTTAGATTATTGCGTTTTGTCATTTTTATCACAAAAACGTTGTTTGAACCAAACCTATTGTAGTTGTTAGGCGGTTAAAAACCAATGGGGTTTACTTTGAATGAAAGCATAAGGTATGACTGAAAATGTCATGATAGTTAGTTGCATTAATGACAAAAAACTTCGAAACGGTGGTGGTAAGAACCAAGTTTGGCCAGGTTAAAAAGACTTTGTCAGATAGGCGGCTTTCATATCTGACTAAGTCTTTTTAACCTGGCCAAACTTGGTTCTTACCACCACCGTTTCAAAGTTTTTTGTGCTTTCATTCAAAGTAAACCCCATTAGTTTTTAACCGCCTAACAACTACAATAGGTTTGGTTCAAACAAAGTTTTTGTGATAAAAATGACAAAACGCAATAATTCGCCAGTAACTGTTGACTACATCACTGTATTCACTAAAAGGTAAATTCTTTTAAACCTCGTTGACCCTGTAAGGACGTGAATATTCACTTCCCACATTGTAGTGACAAGATAATTACAAACAACCACTTTTATTTCTTACAGTGCACCCTACACATAATTGATTTATTTCTTGGCCTGATTTCTACGCCATATCGGAAGGTGCTGTTGCCGTCTAGAATTTCAAACTGACGTGCTCTTGATTTCAAAAGTGAATGTATGATACCACTAGTTTATCAGCAACTAGGATACACCACAGATACTGTTTAACTGGGACCTCATGGACCATTGTTTTTCTTAATTTAAACTGCCCTAGTCGCCACACCGACTATTTTAAATAATTTTGATGAACATTAAAAATATAAATATGTCTAGACTTGTATTATAAATAGTAAAATCATGTAAATAGCTATGAAACCAGGTACTGAAATGTAAATGTACATATTATAATATATTGTTGTTTCCTTTACAGAGGGTCATCAATTGTATATACCACTAATATTGTCCTGATGATGGTCTTAAGAAAACTTCAAAAAAGACCGAAACGTCGACTTATCTAGTCCAATTCTGCATATTGTGTTTCATGTCATCTTTTGATTTTCTTCTGATTTTTAGTTGAAATCAATTAATTACTGTGACGCGGCAGTCTGGACTTATTTTTAGGATATGTCAAAGGAATAGTAACCAACACCTTGAATATCCTGATTATATCTATGTATGTACCCTACCCTATGTGAATGCTCACCTTTTTGTACAGAAATATACATTTTTTTTGCCTTGAATTTAAATAATAATTTTCAGACAACTAAAAAACCCTGGTTTCTTGTGGTTCATTAATCGTTTATTGTACATATGATGTTAGTGTGGTAACATCTTGTGTTCTTTCTTCATTTTGGACTAAATAGAACAGCCATTGATTAAGCTCAGGTTCAGGTACTTTGATTGTTTCAAAACAAGTCCGAACAGTGCTGAAAAATTACAGAACAAAACCCCTTGCTGGCCATTTTCTATTATAATAAACTCTGCCCAAGCCCGCAAGGGTATATTGGGTTGCTCACCTTTCTATACACCCTTAGCACTGCGGCGGAATAACCGCCGCAGTGAAGGGGTTAAGAATTCGTTATTTACCACCAACTATTAGTTGGTGGTAAATAAGGAATTCCTATGTAAATGCATAAATGGGCATTTACACCTGTGCCATGTGACAGACATACATGCCCTTAGGGCATGTATGTATGCCACATGTGCACACCAGCACTAATCAGGGGTGCAACAGGGTGTCAAAGTGACACCCTGCCACCCTTGACTTTTTCCAAATTTTACCAAATCGGTAATTGACATTCATTCCTTTGGGCCTCCAGGCCCATAGGAATGAATGGCAAATACCAAATCGGTAAATACCTATTCGGTAAATACCGAATCTTACCGGTTCGGTATTTTTTACTGGATAATTACCCACATTGCATTTACCGATTCGAAAATACCGAATCGGTAAAATTCGGTATTTTCGAATCAGTAAATCTAAATTACCTACATCTAGCCCATAGTTGTATTGTATTTGAATTGTAATTGCATTTATATAGCGCTTAATACCCCTGACGAGGCGTCAAATCGCTTTTTCGGCGGGTAGCACGCTACTCCGGGACCCATAGAGGATTAGTGTTGAATTAGTATAGTGAAACATGCAAGTCCATTTTAAGTGGTGGATAGGTTAGTCAGTTATTTGGATTTGGAATGATAGCAAAAGGATAGAGGAGGACAAAGGTTTGTATTTATTTATCGCTTGTTGAAATTCAGGAATCCTATAAAGGATTAGTGGTGAATTAATATGGTGAAATATGAGGTAATTTCAGTGGTGGATATTAGTCTGTTACTTGGAGTGAGAAGGATAGCGGAGGGATAAAAGGGGAAGAAAGATTTGCATTCATATATCACTTGTTACCCCTGATGGGTGTTGAAGCGCTTTTCTGGTGAGTAGCACGCCACTTCGGAACCCATAAAGGATTAGTGTTGAAAATTAGTCTGTTAATTTTGATTGAAAATGATAGTGGAGGGATAAAAGAGTGAAGAATTTTCTTTTTTTATTTAGGGCTTAGCAGTAGGAAGAGGCTTTTGGATGAGTAAAAAGGAGTTTTGGAGGGAAGGAGTCAGAGGGGAGAGTTTAGAAAGGTTTGTTTTAGGGGATCAGTGTAGTGAAAAGAGGTGTATGATGATGCACGGAGGGGTAGAGCAGGAGAGAGTCTAGAAAGGGGTATTTTGGAGAACATAGTAGTGGTTTGGGATAAATGAGAGAGTGGATGTACAGGATATATTGATAGATGTATAGGATGAGAGATAGGGTAGTGCATTAGAAGGAGTAGTAGAAAGAAGTTTGAGATGAGTCAGAAGGTTGGGCTAGAAGATATATTGAGCGAAATATAGGCTAAGAAATAGGCTAATGCATTGGAAATGCTAAATTAGAAGAAAGTGATAAATATATAGATCCATAAGTACATTGAAAGTATATAGATACAGAAAGGAAGTAAGTATATATAGATTAAATATATTGATAGAGGCACAGGATGAGAAATAGGGCAGTGCATTAGATATGCTTTTTCAGGAGAAAATGAACAGACACACAGATCCAAGTACATGGAAGGTACAAAGATGCACAATGGAAGTATGTACATGTAGACCGAAAGATGATTTTTATTTATTGATTAATATTATTATTATTATTTTTTTTTATTTTTTTTTATTTTCTCTTAACAACTTAATTATTTTACATGTTTTATAAAGTAATACACAAAGATAGGTACACATCTATAGTGAAAACAAATGCTTATATACAGAGGGATATGCTGTAAATTTTTGTTTCCGTATGGTGCTTATGTAGGGAAGAGCCAGATCTTGAGTAGTTTTCTGAAGAGAAGGTGGTTGTCGGTGGATCTTATGTTGGGGGTAAAGAGTTCCATAGTTTGGCTGCTTGAACAGAGAAGGATGTGCCACCCATGGTTTTCTTCTTGTATGGTGGGATTTTGAGGCGAGATGCTCCTTTAGAGCGGAGGTTCCTTTGTTGAATTTGTTTGGTGATGTTATTCCTGATGAAGAGTGGTCCTATTCCATGTATTGCTTTGTGGGTAATACAAAGCAGCTTGAACGTGGATCTTCTGGCAACCGGTAACCAATGCAGGGTTTTCAAGGCAGGGGAGATGTGGTCTCGTGGTTTGATATGCAAGAGTAGTCTGGCAGCCGAGTTCTGAATCCGTTGTAGTCTTTTCATGGTCGTTAAAGGTGATCCGTGGTAGAGGCTATCGGCGTAATCGAGTTTGGATAGAACAAGGGAGATGGTAGCTTGAACCTTGTGTGGAAATCCCAAATGAGCGAAAATTTGTCGCAACGTTTTTATAGTAGCAAAGCTTGATCTTGCTAGTTTATCCACTTGGACATTCATCAACAGCTTGGAGTCTATGGTCATTCCGAGGTTTCTTACTTCCTTCGATACTTAGGCAGTGATCCCAGTTCATCAGGCCATGCGGCAAGTGGGTTGTAATTTTTCCAATTGCCACACATGAGTTTTTCAGTTTTTGAAGCATTCAATTTGAGATGGCTCCAAGTCATTCACTGATCCACGGCTCTGAGACAGCTCAAAGTTGGTGATTTTTCAATGTCTTTGGGGCACTCCAGTTGAAGGAGTATTTGCGTGTCATCTGCATAGTTGTCGCATGTGAGGGGAAATTTATTAATCAGTACTGGTAAAGACTTCATGTAGATGTTGAAAAGCATGGGCGAGATCAGAGAACCTTGAGTGACCCCTGCTTTTGTGGAGTACGGTTTGGACGAGAAAGGTGGGGTGTGGATGACATTAGTTCTGTTTCGAAGGTAGGACGCAATCCAGTCTAGAGCAGTTCCCTCTATGCCGGCTTCATAAAGTCTTTGTTTCAGAGTGTCATGGTCAACCGTGTCAAAGGCAGCTGAGAGGTCCAAGAGGAGTAGCGCAGCAACCCCGTTGCGGTCAACTGTATTCTTCAGGTCATCCCAGATGGCAAGGAGGGCAGATTCAGTGCCTCTTCCTGGACGGAATCTTGTTTGGAAATCTGAAACTATGTCATTCTCTTCAATGAATTGTGACATCTGGGCGAACGCTGCTCTTTCTATCAGTTTGCCCAGAAAGGTCCATTTGTAATGGGTCTGTAGTTGTCAAGGTTCAGCGGGTCCAAGTTTGTTTTCTTCAGTAAAGGGCGTATGTATGACTTTTTGAATGCCTCTGGAAATATTCCAGTAGTTAAGGAATCGTTGATGATTCTTCTTACTGGAATGGCAGCAGAGGTTGTTACAAGAATTGTCTTGAAAGTTTGTGGTGGACAGGGGTCAAAAGGGCTGCTGGCAGGCCTGCTTGCTTGACCAAGTCCATAAATTCATCGTGTGAGATGTGTTGGAAGGAACGGAGAGGCTTGATTAGAGCATTCTTGGATAGTTGTTTTGTACAAGGGTTAGTGCTGGTGCTTTGTTTCTGTTTTAAGTACGAATCCAACGTGTCTGCTTTGTCCGTGTAATGATTTGCCAGTTTGTCTGGGAAATCTTGAGTAACAGGATGAGTTCCTTCTAGGCAGAGTATTTTATAGAATTCTTTCTTTGCACATTTAGCGTTTTGAATTCGGTCTGAATAGTACCTTTTCTTAGCTTTTTTGATAGCCGACTTTTATAATCTGTTAATTTTTTGTAGGTGAAGTTTGTCTTGTTTGGCGTTTGTTTTGAGCCAGGTACGTTTCAGCTTTCTAATTTGTTGCTTTATGTCTTTTATTTCTATGTTTCTCCAAGGAGCTTTTTTTCTTTTGTTCAGTTGTGTGGTTTTGAGTGGTATCAGGATGTCAAACGCATCCTGTAGCCACTCATTTAGATTCTGAACAGAATTTATGGTTTCCAGATTTATACTGGATGTTAGTTGTGTTTCCAAGAGTTCCAAATTCAGTTTGTTCCACGGCCGATAGGTGGATGGATGTAAGGTAGTTTTAGGTGAGTCGTTTAGTGTTGTTTTATGTTGGAAAGCAAGCAAGTGGTGGTCTGACCATTCGACTGGAGTTATAGTTTGAAAGGTAACTAGTTCTGTATTAGCAAAAATGACATCTAGGATATGTCCAGCGGTGTGTGTCGGATTGGGGACAATCTGATGCAGGTTCAATGCGTCTAGGCCGGTGATTATTGTTTTTGGATGGGTCATATTGGTTTTATCAAACCAAATGTTAAGGTCACCCAGAACACATAGGTTGGAGTGTATTGTTATCCGGTTTGAAACTGTGTCTGGAATGCGTCTGAGAATGTTGCCTTTCTAGTTGGAGGTCTGTAAAGGAACAGGAAGTTACAGGTGGAAGACGGTGTAGGATTGCATCTTGTTAGAAGAGCCTCCCAATTCTTTATGGAGATGTTGTCAACTTTAGTGATATGTATTGTTTGCCTGAATACAACAGCTAGACCACTTCCTTTTTTGGCTATACGATTTTGGGTAATTATTTGATAGTCTAGAGGAATGGCTTCATGCAGGACTGGAGCCATATCCTCTCTCAACCATGATTCGGTTATGAATAGTATGTCCAAGGCTTTCGACTGAGTAAATTGGTCCATTCTAAAGGCCCTTTTGGGTCATCTTAATTTAGGGACATGCTTTACCAATTCTCTATTATCCTTATACCATTCACCCACCTCTAAGGTATTGATTAACAGAATATTAACTCACTCTATCAAGGTGATGCGCGGGACACGGCAGGGGTGCCCCTTGTCTCCCCTATTGTTCGATCTGTATATAGAACCCCTTGCTTCAGGTTATGAGATAAATGAAGATAAGACCGAGATCATGTCCTGGAATCTAGATACAGAAGGGGTAATATGTAAAGCTGAGATGAGATACTTGGGGGTAAGGATTACACATAACATTGGAGAGCTTACAAAAAATAATTTTTCAAACAAAAAAAAACAGAAATAGTTGCTACTTTGCGAGGATGGGTACATTTACCACTCACCTTGTATGGCCGTACAAATCTGGCAAAGATGGTGATTTTGCCAAAATTGACTTTTTTGTTTGAAACAATTCCCCTGGCATTTAAAAAAGATTGGTTTAAGAGGTTACAGAGCGAGATCAGCTCTTTTTTATGGGCCTCGAAAGGATCCCGTTTGTCCTGGAAAAATTTAAGAAGAAAGCTTGTTAAGGGGGGACTGGCGGCCCCTGACTTTCAGATATATTCGTGGGCCTTTCAGTTAAAAAAGTTTAGAATGTTGTTGGACACTCCGACTGATTCATCTATTGGAAAAATGTTTGCTGCAATGCTTAAGAGCTGCAATTACAGTGAGCACTTTTTTTTGTTTAAGTTTGCTGATCCAAGGTTTTTTAAGAAGTTTAGGCTCAAGACTTTGCGTGAAGCGGTGGAGCTCTGGTTTAATATCAGGAGGGTATTAAAAATTCCCTACTATGGCCATATGGCCCCAATATGGGATGCCCCAGGGTCACCTCTCTGGTCTAAGGACGCATTGGCTGCTCCTCTGAGAGCGGCGGGTCTCGAGCGCTGGGGTGATTTATTTCCAGATGGAAAGCTGATTGCCTGGGAACAAGGCGAAGTGATGTGGGGTCGGAGTTTTTCAAAATTTAAATATCTACAAATTTACAGTTGGGCAAGTAAAGTGGATAATGTCGTTGGAGTCCAGAATGAGCTTGAAGAAAAACTCTTTTCAACTCACTCTTATAAAAAAGAAGTTGCCCTTTGGTACTGGTCGATACTCGAGATGGAAGACGGCCCATTTCTACGTCCTGAGGTCCTGTGGGGTGATTGCTTGCCGGACATCGCTACGGAGATCAATGGCAAGTAACTATGGCTAGGTCATACAAAATAGTTAAATCTGCAAACTTAAGGCGGAACCATTTGTTTACAATTCACAGGGCATACTGGTCTCCTCGCAGACTTTCAAAATTTAAGGCTGGCGGAGTGGTAGAATGCCCCAAATGTAAAAGCCCCAACGAGGACGACCTGCATATGTTTGTGGACTGTCTGAATATCAGAGAGTTCTGGGAGGCCGTAAGTAACTTCTTGTCATAAGTCTGAGACCAGAGGATCGAGGTAAACCCTGAGTTAATTATAACTCGAAGATATGATTTGCAAAGTAAGGGCACTGATGATGAAGTTAAACTTGTTTTTTATGGTGCTTTGCTGGCCCGGAGGGAGATCTGCAAATTATGGGTTTCTCCATTATCTCCTACTATCTTGTATTGGTTACGAGCTATGAGATACATTGCTAAGCTGGATACCTTGGATCAGACAAAGAAAATGTGTAGATTTTGGTCACCTTTTTTGTTACATTTTGGGTGAGGGAGTTAAAACTAGGCTGGGATTAGGTTAATTAAATAATAATAATCCAATGATTTGGGCCTTGGCCTATCTCACCGGCGGTTTTCCTCTTACTTAGGAAACAAGCAGATAAGGTAGCGGTGCTCTAAGAGGTAGGCTCTTTAATTTCTGTCGGTCCATATAAGAGTCCCTTCACTCTTAGCAGCATTGCACAAGCCTTTGTCTCTAGAGCTGGTATATGAGATAAAAAGCCCATGGGCGGCATCGTTTATAGAAAAGGGTGGCGAAAAGGCTAATGAGGATAAAAAAAGAATAAATGAATAGTATGTCTAGTTTTGCATCGGTGAGAAGGTCGTAGATGTGATGCTTGTTTTTAGAGAGGGATCGAGCATTTATTAGTAGACAGTGTAGAGAGTGGCTTTGGTGATAGTGGGACTTTGTTTTGTAGAAGAGTGATCAGTAGTATGTGGGTGTGTAGCAGGTGTGTTTTTAGTGCTGGTATTAGCTGTATTAGGTTAGCGATAGTGTAGCTGTTCTTTATCGTGTTCCTCATCCAGCATGCTAAGAAGACATTTTGATGGGTCTGCATGTGTATGTGTTGGAGATGGTGTTTGAGAGTGAGTTGGAGTTCTGTGTTGCTTTTGTGGTGTAACATTGTTGTGAGGTAGACTTGGGGAAGCAAAAGTTGTGAGGTGTGGCATGTTGCTTATATTTTTTGCGTGTGTTTAAGGCGCAAGGTGTATCAGTCAGGGGAGGTGGTGCAGGATGTGGGTCATGTCGTAATGTTCTAAATTGTACAATGGATGAGAGGCGGTTAGAAGAGAGGTGCTGTATTGCTGTATCTGTGTTAGGTGTGGTGGAAGTCTGAAAGCTTGGCATTGGAGTTTGTTCCTTTGTGTGCTTTGAAAGGTGGGTATATGTATGTATTTTTTGATGGTAAGTATTATGAGGTGTTGCGCTCTGAAGATCTTGTTGTGCTGTTGTGTGTGATATGTTTTGCTTTTGAGGTGTAATGAAAAGGGGTGCTGATGTATATGTTTCATAAACTGGATTTGGTTGTGTAGTATTGTTTGTGAGAGGAGGTTGTGACTTAGAGGGGGTGGTGATGTGTTTATGGGTAGAGTGTATGTTGTGTGTAGGAGGGAATGAAGTAGAGGTGAGAGTGTTGATCTTAGACTGGTTTGTTTCAATAGTTACAAAGTGTGGTGCTGTGCAGTGTGTGTGTTAGTGTTATTATGGTAGAAGGGAGAGGAGGGTGTTTGTTGGACAACTTATGGAAGGATCATTATATGTTTGTTAGTGATAAAATGTGGACTGTTAGGTGTAATTACAGCAGGGAGAGTGTGTCTGAGTGGGATGTAGTTATGTATGGTGTTGATTGGCGTTTGTGTTAGTGATGAGTGTATTGGTTGGTGGTATAGGATAGAGTTGTGTACTGTTTGTGGGTGATGGTGGATATGTGTGGTAGTTGGGATAGTAGGGTGTGTAGATGTGGTTTGGACTTCTAGTGTAATATAGTATCTCCGTGGGCTGAACTCAAAGCTAGGTCTACAAATCTGTTACCAGTCTTCTTCATTATCTGTTGAGTATACAAAATGAGCAGGTAGATTTCTGCGGTGGTCATATCCTCCCTATGTAGGGTTCTCTCCAAGTCGGGGTGTGACCTTTGTACAGTGCTTTAAATAGACTGGTACTGTCCGGTACGAGTACCAGCATTTTTTTATTTTGAGAGGAAGAGTACTTGCACTTTGCAAGAGAAACGTAATACTTTTAATTTGGAGAGTACCATCACTTCTCAGAATTGAGCACTTACTCTAGTGCAGAGTACCCTCACTTCTATTATTCCATTTCAAGCACTGCCTGTGTCCACTTTTTTGCCTGGTATTTGATGCAACATTGTCTGATTGTACTGGGTTCCTGCTAACCAGGACCCAAATACCAGTGTCCTTTCCCTAACAATTTTCAATTGTTTTCCCAAATTGGCAAATCCTTTAGCACCCTCTGCTAGTCCTTAGTAAATGGTACCCCTGGTACCTAGGGCCTGAGTTACTAAAGAGGGTCCCTACAGGTAGCAGCACAAATTGTGCCACCCTAGGGAGCCCCCCACCAAGCGCATGCAAGGATGCCATTGCAGGCTGTGTTTCGTGGTGCAGACAAAAGTGAAAACACAACATGTCACACATCCCTGTGTGCCATGTCCCCTAACACTGAATGTACTATTTGCAAGTCACCCCTACAGCAAGCCTGACAATTTTAAGGCAGGGTGGATGCTGAATATTTCATTTTATGTTATGTTAGTAAACACTTGTAGAGCGCGCATATACCCTTAGGTTTCATGGTGCTAAAACTTAAGACTGTTGCGGTCGAGTTACTAGATATAAGCTTGCCCAAATAACCATGTTTTTAAAGCCTTCGTGAAACTGAGAAGGTTTTCGCAACTTCTGAGTGCCAAGGGAAGGGAATTCCAGAGTTTGGGGGCCAAGTGAGGGAAAGAACAACCTCCCTGTCATTTCCGTCTGAAAGATGAAGTAGTTAGCAGGAAGAGGTGGGCTGAATGGAGACTGCGCAGAGGAGTATACTTGGTTATCATACTGCTGATGAATCTGGGGCTTTTGCCTTGCAAAGCCTCAAAGGCTAAGCAACCAGTCTTGAAGGCTACTCGTTGGGCTATCGGGAGCCAGTGGAGTTTTACCAGACCAGGTCTGGCTGACAGCCATTTGGGTTGTTTATGAATCAGTCTTGCTGCCTGATTCTGGACCATTTGAAGTCTTTTTTGTAGACCAACAGGCAGACCGAGATAAATGGAATTTGAGAAGTCGAGCTGTGAGAGTATGAGGGCTAGCACCACCTGTGCTAAAGCTGAATAAGTCAGCTGGAGTGTGATTTTCCTAATTTTCCGTAGTTGGTGGACACTTGAGGAGATCACAGCACCCACCTGTCCACGAAGCAAGAGGTTGGCGTCGATGATGACCCCTAGGCTTTTCACAGAGGAAGAAGGGGTGGGGGAGGCCCGAGTTCTGCCAGCCAGAAATGTGTGCCCCAGCTACTCTTGCTATTCCACGGCAGAACCAGCTCTGTATTGCCCGGTTTGAGTTTCAGGTGGTTCACATCCATCCAGAGCTGGATGTGAAGCACAGTTGATTGGAACTCGCTTGCGGCATTAGTGGAGCCGAGTAGGAATATAATTTGAAGATTGTCAGCATAGTTGAAGATAGTGATGTTTCTGTTTTTTAATGAATGAATCAGTGGTCTTAAATATAAATTGAAGAGTAGCGCGGACAGAGAGGAACCCTGTGGGACCCCACAGGTGGAGGTGAGCTTGGGGGCAGTGAAATTCCCAAGCCTTACAGCTTGAGTGCGGTCGACAAGGAAGGATTCAATCCAACCAAGTGCAGGTCCACGCAGGCCCGCTTGCTCGACACGGTTCAACAGGATGGTGTGGTCGACCGCGTCGAACGCGGCCGACAAATCCAGGAGCACCAGTGCTTGATGGTCGCCCCTATCTGCGTTTGCTCTGAGAGTGTCCAAGACTGCAAGGATCATTGCCTCCGTTGAATGTGCTGGGCGGAAACCAGCTTGGTTTAGCTCTAGATAATCCAAGCATTCAATGAAGCTAGACACACACCTGGCTACATGGGCCTCTAGTATTTTTGCCAGGAAAGGGAGGAGAGAAATAGGGTGGTAGTTGACAGGGTTGCTAGGGTCAGCCCCTGATTTTTTTATAAGGGGGAGTACCGTCATATGCTTAAAGGCGCTGGGAACCTTGCCTTGGGCAAGTGATTCATTGTGAAAAGAAAGCCCGCTCTGAGGCAAAATGGTAAATATCTCTTTTGAGACGTGCGGGGGACAGCAGTCATCGGGTGATCCTGATTTGACACGGGTCATAAGTTCTAATAGTTTTTTAGGACAAATGGGTTGAAGGGTGTCTAATATGCATTGATTACTAGAAATATCGTTCGCTCGTTCGTTCGATAACTTTATTTCGGCCACCAAGGAACATAAAAGTTCATAGAAATGCATAAGACAAAATTTAAGATAATAAATAAGAACAGCATTTAAAATACATTACAGAAACAGATTTACAAATACATACAGTACTATACGCAGAATAAACAGAGATTAAACTTAGAATTCATTATCGAACATCATATTGGATTAAAACAGGAAGCTCGTGCTATACGCTGGGTTCAGTAATCAATTTCCTACGTATATTCCACATTGCATTCAAAAAGCGAGAAACAGCAAAAATAGTGGGGGGGGGTGCGTATCATATTTTAACACCCTGAGTGCATGTACACACTGGCGGAACCCTAAGTTTCTACAGATTGCAATAAGCCAGTGATTACGTGGACCCTGGTACGCTGGGCAAAAAAAGAAAACATGAATTTCATTTTCCAGGTGAAAACCGGAGGCAGGGCACTCCTTGCTCATAGTTCTGTCCCATTTACTGGAGAACACTCTGAGCGGGAGAGGGCCTAGTCTAAGTTGCATATACAATGTTTGTGCTACTGCAGGGAATATTAAGTCTAAAAATTCCTCTCTTTTATAATCTACTTTAATCTGGAGGAACTCAGTAGTTAATCTGCCCCCCTTGGAACTCGCATGCAGGGATGCTAAATTATGGTTCTTATAGTGGCGGCTCAAGTCGGCTTTTGATATCTCCGGGCAGGCGACTTCCGGAGCTTCCCAAAGCTCCGATAGGCCTAGCCTGTGACTAGTTGACTTTATGTGGGCCAGCCACCTGATATTCTTGCTTCTCAGTGCATTCCAAATTTCCCTAAATTAGTTTCTATAGCAGACGAGTTCAGGTACGGACCACAATCTTTTCCAATATAATAGCGGGCGTAGAGATATAACCTCCTCAATAGGGAGTAGCCCTAGGTCCATGCGCAATGGTACAAGTGGGGTGCTTACAGGAAGACCCAATATATTCCTCACAAATGCGTGTTCCACCTTGGCTAAGTTTTGCGATTTTTTATGGCCCCAAAGTTCGGCCCCATATAGATCTGGCCTGAAGATTATAGATTTCAATTACTGGATCCGCAGGCTTGAATTCGGACTCTCTATGTAGCTTCTGGATCCCCACCACCACCTTTGTTAGCTTAAGGGCAGCTTTGGCCAACTGCGAGTCCCCAATCCAGTGGTTCCCAATTGATGGTGTTCGGAAGACTAGCTTTAATGGAAAAGATTTTGTCCATGAAAAAAGTCATTCAGGGAATTACAGAGTTCTTGAGTGGGGGTCTGAGTAGGCAAGGTTCTGGTGTCTTTACATAAGTTGTTCACTATTTTGAAGATTTCTTTGGATTTGTTGTGGGCATTGAGTAATTTTGTAGAGAAATAAGCCATTTTAGTGGTCAAGATGGCTTCTTTATACTCTCTACGGGAGGTGGCAAATTGTTCCCTGTCTTCAATTGAGTATCTTAATCTCCATTTTCTCTCGATTTGGCCCAACTCAAGTTTTTACTTTTTGAGGTCAGTGGTAAACCATTTGTGGGCGTCTGAGGGGCGAGCACGGGGGAATTTGATGATTGGGGCGTGAGTATTGCTAGCTGATAGTAGCCACTCTGTGACTTTTCCCTCCATGGAGTTGACGTCCCGACAAAAGATGGGTACAGAGTTCTCCAAGGTATTGATGAAATCCAATTTATTTAAGGATTTCCAATTCCTGGTTGCTCCCCCGCCGAGGGGGTGGACTTTTTATGGCTACTGGAACTAATTGTGAATTGTATCAGGGGATGATCTGACCAGATGCATGGGGAGATTGGCGGAATGGAGATTGAGATATTGTGGGCCCAAATGTGATCCAGAATATGTCCCTTTTCATGAGTAGGGCTGTGTAGATGCTGGACTAGGTTCAGATTAGATAAAAGTTCAGATAGTTCAGCTGCATGTGGTCCCCCAGAGACATCATTGAACCAGTAGTTCAGGTCCCCGACCAGGAGCACCTTTGCATAGTTTATCACTAGAGTGGCCATTTGCTCGCTTAGGGACATAGGGAAGGTAGGCATTGCCTGAGGGGGACGGTAAATGAGAACCAGCACCAAGGAACTTGTGTCCATGTCCAGTTTTATGACCATATTCTCTACCTCTGGGAGAATGAGGGAGATCATGGTGATGAATTTAAAGTTTTTGTTAATTATGGCAGCAACACCTCCTCCCGCCTTCCCAGGCGCCCGATTAACTGACAAGATGTAATAGTCAGAAGAGAGGGCTGCTAGGATGTCGGGTAAAGAATCCTGGGTTAACCAGGTTTCGGTGATGAGAAGGACATCCGGTTTCTCCGAGGTAAGCAACAGGAAAATGTCAAGTTGGTGTTTTGCCAGGGAGCGCGTGTTGAGGTAGAGGAGGCGGAGAACAGTTTGCTTGGTTGCTGTGGTCTTAGTAGCTACAGGAGGGTGTGAGATAGGGGCAGTGGGAAAGGTGTGATATGTATGGGATAGTGAGATACCATTAGTCAGGATGCGACCATGGGTAGTGGGGTCTAAAGGAGGACATCATTTCACCAACGGTCTTAGTGATCTTAGCTTCCCAGGGGTATAGCTTATGATTTGGCCATAGTTCACAGCACGGACGGGCACGGACGGGCGCAGACGGGCTTACCTTTGGCGCGCCCGCTGCGCGCGTCCGCTGCACGTTCTTGACATGGGCCAATTTTATGCCCGGCAAGGCAAAGGGGGGCGTGTCTCGCTCTACCGGTCCGCCCTCCACTCAAACAGCAATCAGCTGCGGTGGACCGGGGTCGGAGCGGGAGGCATGCGGTGCAGTGGTGATCAAGACAACTTCCTTCAGCAAGTGCCAGGTATTTAAAATACCTTCACAAAATGAAAATAAAGATTTTTAAAGGTCGAGAAAGCAACACACAGCGCAGGGCACAGCGGGCAGTAACGTGACTAACAAGGCTTCAGTCGCGCGTCCCTGGGGCTGAATCCCTTATGTGCAGTTTTTGTCAGGAGGGTGTGTCTTGCTTTAGCGGTCCGCCCTCCACTTAAACAGCAATCCATTGCGGTGGACCGGGGTCGGAGCAGGAGGCATGCAGAGCTTATGATTTGGCCACAGTCCATGGCCCCTGGGCCCGACTGGGCGCGGACGGGCGCAGACGTGCTTGCCTTTCGGCGCGCCTTAGGCGTGCCCGCTGCACACGTCCTCTGCATGTTCTTGACATGGCCCCTGGGCCCACCGGGCCGATCCTACTCCGTTGTGGAAATAAAAACAAAACAAAAGGCTGCGCCATTTTGTAGGTGTGTCCATGCTTGGTACCCGCCCCTACAAAATGATGTGACCCGCCGAGTCATAGCCTTTTTTTTTTACTCATTTAGCCATGCTCAACAGCATGGCTAAAAACCATTGTAAAAGGCAAGACCTATTGGTTTTGAAAATGCTTATTTTGATATGCAGTCTGTAAAGCTAGTGTCTCACGTTCTGAAAATCAAATGGTAACTTTGAGGGGTCTAAGTGGTGCTTGATCTGCCTAAACAGTGGACTACTCAGCACTCGTGTTGTAAATTAATCTAGACAAGTAAACGTTTGTCTCTCCTGGTAAAAAACATTTTTTTTCTGTTGCACGACTAGAGGTGCACATTGATTGAGTGCTTAGAAATAAAGACAAAGTTATACTGATTTACTCAACATTAACTGTACTATGAAACCAGGCCGTAAATACCTGAGCATTGCATTAAAAGTATTTCATTTCTACTTAAGTAATTGTTTTTTTATTGACCTACAGTGTTGCTGTCACTCACATTATGTTTATGAGACAGGCCTCGCAGGGAAGAGAGGCCAACCTTAGCATGTAGACATTTCTTAATGGACATCAGGAAACAGATCAAATAGAGAGATTTGATCTGTTATTGTGTTTTGCTCTGATCTGTAACACTATAATTTGCGTTTTGTTGAGTTGAGTAAATATTGTCAAAAGACCCTCTGAGGTGTACTGGGTTTTCCAACTTTTGAATAAGACCTGGTGACCCCGGGAGGATGGGTGTGGTCACTAACTGCACCCACTGTTGGTGAGCCGTCCTCAGTGCTTAATTTGAAAAAGAAAAGTGATGATGCCTGAATCTCTGCTTACAAGCCTGCAGCCAGGACTATTAAATGTGAGTGCAGTGAATTCCAAGGCTGTGTTATTCTGACTACATCTCTTGCCTCCTATTCAAATACTAGACCCTCCTTGTCCCTTTATGTAACTCTTGCAGCTTCCTACTTTCTCCCTTTATGATGTTTTTCCTTGTTTAACTTTCTACTTCTTTCCCCTTTGTTTGTTTTCTTCTCGCTTGCTCTCTGGAAATGTCAGATGTGGAAAAATAAGTGCTAGTTCCCAAAGAGTGTGGGTGCCCCAAAACCAGCAACCACCGGCTCAAATTAATGACTGGCCATCCCATGAGGGTGAATGCAAGTCTTCCTGTTGCAGAGCCCAGCTACATTGACTGGATAACTGCTGTGCACGCTATAACCTAACCTGAATTAGGGATTAGGGCCATGTGCCAGAACCACAGGAGTTCCTACCTTTATGTAAATATTTAACACACCCTCTGGATAAGCCTAACTGCTTGCCCACAGTACCACAAAGAGAGCTGTTAGTACTTACCTACTTTAGCCTCTTCTATACTTCTGAGGACTCCCTGGACTCTGTGCTAACTATACCTTACATTGGTATATTAATACAGAGCCAGCTTCCTACAACTGGACATAAACATGAGGAACCGTTAGGGAGAAAGGGCAATCCATTTCCTAACAGTGCCTTGTATATGGTCTGGATCATTCAGTGCTTTTCTGTGGAGCTTTTCTTTAGAGATTTGATTAATATACACTTACATTATCTGCCTTAGCTACCAATGTTCATACCCTTACAACTTACCTAAGGGCCCTACACCTAATAACCAGCAGCTGTGTGGTTGATGAATTCGAAAGTTCAGCTAAGATTCCTGTTTAAACAAACCATAACTAAATTCTTATTTTAACATGACAGCAGTGAATAGCATTCCATGTCAGATGGACATGTCATACTGCCATAAATATCAACTGTATGTAGGGTTGCCTGGCAACTAAATATTTACAATATAGGGATATCTGATCCATCAGAAGTGCTTGCTTTTCTAGAAGTATTTTAAAGGAAAAATGGTTCACTGGGATATACATCTTTATGACAAAGTGAAAGAAAAGTCTGTAATATGAAGACAGCAAACAGAACCAACTTATTTTTTACCAAGGCACATAATCAACAGGCCAAACAGAATAAAATTCTCCTACAATTGAAATATTCATTGCAACATATAAACTATATATTTATCACCAAAGAAAGAGATCAGGCTCATGCAGTAAGTGAGAAGGAAGGTGCAGTGCAGGGTGCTAGATGAAACAAAACAGAGTGCATCACTGCTAAAAAAGACCTATTGTATTGTAATCGCATTCATATAGCACTTACTACCCCTAACGAGGCGTCAAAGCGCTTTACATGACTCCTATCTATACAAATATTTCACTGTTATTAGAGTCTATAAGCGTCTAGTATTCTAGGTTTTCTAAAAGGGCCTACAAAATCATTTCCATGGGACCTATTTGCAAAGAACGGTACATATGATACGCCTACATTGCTGGCATATGCCTTTCCACCCCAAGCCAATGTCAATGGAGTTTTCACATTGCAGATTTTTTTTTGAAAATTATGGTAGTGACCCTATTCTTCTTCCGCTTTTCGTTTCCCTTTTCCTGAACTTCAAAATCAATTTCCAGTGGAATAGCTTTCTTCCTACAAACACACTGTCACAATAGCTAATACAGGTACATTTTCCCTTCCCATCACATCTGATCTACTTACACCTGGACAACTCAGTGTAAGTTTAAAAGTGCAGATACATTTGACATTGTATTTACCTGACCATTCCCGAGACGTCCTTTAGAATGATTGTTTCTGCAAATCAAGATGAAACCTGTGAATAAAGACCTTATACATGCATGATCAGTGCAATGTTTGTGTTCACCTCTGGTTTTCAGAACCGGAAGAGTTTTTGCTTGATATCTGTGCCATCCTGGCCAGCCTGATTTATATTACATAAGTAGCATCATCTCCACTCGAGAATTGTATGGTACTAAACCTCGGAGTGTGGGAGCTATGCCAGTCGCTCTTCTGAATCCTGGTGATAAAGATGGACTGGTCAAAAGGTTGGCTCTGAAAAAGCAGGAAGTAACAATTAGAGTAATAAACACTCCTAGTTTTCCAGACCTCAGTTTCTAACTGGAGTCCTGAAAGAGGGAGAGGGAGTAACTTACGATCCTGAAAGAACTTATCAGCATTAATATGGTGGAGAATGAGGTATAATTCTGAGAGGATGACAGTGGTCAATAATTTTGTATTATTTCTTTTACCAGGTGGATGTAGCAAGAGAATACATGGGAGAACTGTAAGTGAAATCCTGGGACAGCTGGGCACCTATCTGAACCGTGAAATAACCAATAAGATCACCGATACATGACTTTTGTGGTAAGCAGGATGTCACACAGCCTTTAGTTGGTGGAGATTGCCAGAAGCCTGGAATTTTTTTTGCTGTCTAGCCAAATCCTTTCTTTGAATCCTCACCCACCATGAACTTCGCCCTTTCTTTTAAGAAAGAAATAGGCCAATCTTGTAAAAAAAATGCATTTGCTTTAGAAAAAATTATAATATTGAGACAGAATATCTGCAATTGAGAAAAGGCAAGAAAGAAGAGTCATGTGATGCATTTTAAGAGTGTAACAATTCTGGTATTATTTTACAAACCTTTTGACGGTCTTGATGTTATGACACTGTGTTATACTGTATTCTCAACTTCACATGTGACATGGCTATGAATGTTTTATTTTTAACAAGGGCTCCAATGGTATCACAAAACATTTAAAAACTTGCTGCTAGTAGCTTCAGAACTGGATTATAACAGTGGCTCCTGTTTTATGGTATCTCTTTTTTGACATTTTTGTCTAATTTTTCCATATTTATTTTCTTACCTTATTGGTACTTATCTATATGTATTTCTGGTGATGGAAAAAAAGAGGGTTGAACTGGCCTATTTCCGCATTTAATAAACTGATATGTATAGTGCCGCTTTGATGTCTGTGGGATTTTAATGCATTAAGGACCTCATTCTGAGTGCCCTGTTAATCCCAATGAGGCCGTTAATAGGAGTTATTGCATGCTACAGGATTGCAAATTTCCAAGTTTCATCTGGGGACTGCAACTGATAAAAGGAACTGAAATGCGTGGATGAAACTCTTGAGGAAAATAGGTGAGAATTGGTGTAGAAACACAGATAGCTGCCTATGATTCTCCAGAAACATGTTAAGCGCTATATATATGCAAATACAATACAATACAATACAATACAATACAATACAATACAATACTGGGAAGTATTTCCGATCCCGAGTTACCTTGTCATCTGCAACTCCGGAAGTGGAACGGAGCGAAGGAGAACATCCGGCCGAATTCTGCTCGACTTGCAATCCTGTCCTAACTAGCCCATGCCAATAGAACAGTGCAGTATCCTGGAAACATTTGCATTATAATGCCAGCACATTTTCAGCTATTTAACATTCATAATGAAATTTCGTCCTTCTTTTATCTCTATGATTGTAGTAAGCACACCTATTAGGCTGGCAATTATGGATGACTGGAAGAAAGGAAACTCAAATGAAGGTCTCATTCCTTCTCTTTCATAAAACATGGGTAATGTTTCTGTGGCTAAGTATGTACATCAAAAGCTAGAGCACCAGCGTTTAATAATACAACTGCTTCCAATGTCACATGTTTTAAGAAACGGGACTTTAAATGCCTTTCACAGTAGTTATAACAAGTGTTGCTTAAAGTTGCATTATAAGCCTCACCCATGAACTACATTTATAAATATTTCATTTATCCACAATAATGGTTTATGCAGATATATAAACATGTCTGTGTTGCTACTAAAGACGTGTGTTTTGAACTTTTCCAGCTATGCATTTGTTAATGCAGATTTTAGTAAATGTGTTACTATGCTCTTTGTGCAGACCTATCCACCAATGTAAAGTAGAAGGTGCCCACTTTTCTGCTTTTGAAGTTTCTAAGCTTTAAAAGGGACCTGTATATATTGGGTATGTATTGCTACACACCTCTGCTTAATTTAAACAAGATCAAAACACTTGTAACATATTGCTTCACTCCTGGTACATATGGATTTGTTTCCAGCCCATATGTTGCAAGTTTTTTCCTGAAAATTGTTCTTGCTTGAGTCAATTCTTGACCCAGCATGGGTAATATTAATAAACATGCTTAGGATGTGGTCAGGACCAGACAACTGAACAGGCATTTTTGTGTGCTGCTGGGGGGTTATAGACATTTGCTGCTACTAAAATGAGAACACCCTTTCTATGTTTTGCCCTGATCTGTAATAGTTATGTTTCTAACAAAGGCTTAGAAGGATCTGGAAAGCCGTATTCTGTAAGTGTGCTTTCTGGTTTTTGGTATAAATCGATAATGCCTCATGATTAGCAGTTAAAATGTATATTGACATTTCAGGTTAAATCTGCAAAACATCTTCCCCGCATCAGTCTCTAACCATTCCATTAATTGACCAATAGCACCATTAATGCATTGTCTTAATCCTCCGACATACACACAAGTCGCCGCAAAGGCTGAGGTAAAGGTATCTTTGTTATTGAAAAGATTAAATGAATACAAAATGAGCAACACCTTCCAAAACCTTCATACATACTGCCACTTTCCAACATACTTACAGCTAGCATTCTCTTACACACCCACACTCCAGCACCATCTACCCTCCATTCTCTAGGTTCCACTTTCTTCCCACACAGCACATTAAACCACTACCACCACTCACCACCCACCCTTCACACGCACACAAACGATAAACACCCTCTATCCTAAAATAAATTAATCTAGTTGGCTTGCTACTCTTCACACCCTTGTACTTTATGTGACAACTTGCTCGGACACAGAACTATGAGATCTGGGAACAGGAACTCCTCTCTGTAAATCAAAGTTATCAGTACTTTGGACAATAGGAACATCACCCCATGAGTTATCCACATAAGTGAGCGTAGCTTCATATTCTCGATCATTGGTCTCTTTATTAAATGGCATCATTTAAGAATCTCAAGTATGCACACAATCTCAAATCACCCGGGGGCTTTAAGTACATTTCCATTGGTGTCAACCATTCCAAACTTCCTAATGGCTCTCTTATGCCTTTTTACATGAATTATTTGGAATTTATTTTAGTTTAATACTAAATTCAAGGATGTATTCCACATACATAAGTTGGCTAAATGGTACATTTTCCATCTCAATAGAGACATCTAGCCACACATTCCTTACCTTTGAATTTCCCAGTCGTCAGACTGGATCTGCAAGATTTTTGCGTGAGAAGTACCCCTGCTTGCCGGTAACTGGCCTCGATCGGCTCTGCATGGCCTTGTCGTGAGTGTTGGAAGTGATGTCCACGTCACCTATATAGGCACCACGTTGGTGCGCTGAAGTCAGTTCTTTTCTTTCTGCTCCAGCTAGTGCTGATCCGGAGAACGAGCTACCCATTTGTCAGTTTTTGACAGACGTTTTGTTGAGTCACTTTTGAGGAAATACTTCCTCCTGGTGTGTTGAGGGAGGTCTTCGAAGAACACAGGTTTTAAACTGTGTGACACCTGTCATCACGCCATGTCGGTTACGGATCCCCACCTTGTGTGTCTGTGGTGTCTCAAGCACGACCGTGGCTCCAAATTGTGCTCAGACTGCTGGGAAATGGCACTGAAGGCTTTGAGCGAGTGGTCCCTGAAGCTGCTAGTGGTCCAGCAGGTGACACAGCGTCATGCGACTCCACGGAGATCCGAGTCCTAATTGAGAGGGAGGTAGCAGGACCGCTCAAGGGGCCCCAAGTAGGCTTCTTCCCATTCCCGGTCCTCGGGCCAGTCAGGGAAGAAGAACAAAAAGCACAAGAAATCAAATTCCCCTTGTCTGTTGGTCAACACAATGAAGGAGCATCGACATTCGAGGCATGGTTCTTCGGAATCATTGCCTGGGCCGACCCTAAAACCTCCCATTCTTTCTAGGACCCGGAGCGAACCGCACTTAGATTAAAGAATTTTACGAGCCCATGCACTGAGTATTTGAGCAGCCCGACCCCTCCGGTGCGCCTTCGAGCCTGCTGTGTCAGAGGTGACCCCTTTGGGTTCTGCGCCGACAGCTCTGGCCTCGGTTCTGACGGGCCCCCATGAATCCAGTCAGGGACCTGGACCGGTGCCGGTTGTGCGATCGTAACCTTCCCCGGTGCCAGCCCATAAGTTGATGCTCCCGAAGCCAGCAGTGCCAACTCCATTTTGATACCCGATGACAAGTAGCTGGAGCTGCGTTGACCGATGCCGATTGCGGTGCCGATAAGTCCCCCGCATCCTAAGTCGGATGGCCAGGATGCGGATGGTTTAAAGGGCCAGGCATTGGAGAAGAGGGGGAGGGGTCACTGGACCCTTCAGAATACCAGTGGGCAGGTGATATGGGCTGGTATGAGGAACTCGGAGTTGCCACTGGTCTGAACACCTTCCCAGACTCTGGTATGCTTTCTCCCCCTTCTGTGGCTATGAATGAGGAAGCATTGTATTCCATGGTGGTGAAGAGGGAAGCTGAGGTCCTGTATCTCGAGATGCCCTTCGTGGCAGTCACAATTAACATCTAGACAAAAGTGCTGCCTCCTGGAGCTTCCTCTTCAGAACCTTTGCTCCCATTTAATGAAGCACTGATGTATGTCCTACTGGGAACCTGTTCAAACCCAGTACAGGGGCTCATGTAAACAAGAGAATTGCCTGCCACCACTGCAACGCATCTAAGGGCACGAGTTTCCTAACTCAGCACCTCACTGCTGGGAGCTTGGTAGTCCAAACCTCTACAACCCATGGCACATTCCCTGCTGCACTCACGTCAGGGAATCCAAGAGGCTGGACAGCTTGGTGAAGAAGATGTTTTCTTCCACCATCATTGCGCTGCGGTCGGTAAATACTACATGCTTATTGGGCCACTACTCCCACACTCTTTGGGACTCTGTTGCGCAAGTGCTGCCACAGGTCCCAGAGGAGGCCCGGGTAGTGCTCCCCAAGCAGTAAAACATGAAAGAGATGCAGCAAACTTTACCATTAGGTGTGGTTTGGATTCAACTGACTCACTGGGCAGAGTGGTTTCAACAACGGTGGCGCTTCAACGGCACACTTGGCTGAGAGCATCTGGTTTTTCGGGGGATGTGCAGGCTTCCCACATGTACATGCCCTTTGATGCCAACTATCTCTTCGGAGACAAGGTGTAGTAATGTGCTTTATTTCCCTGTATCCTTGTGGGCATACTCACTGTGTATTCTTTTGAGTAGCACCATGTTGATGGAACCTGGTGCTCTTAGATTGGTGTGTGAGTGAGATCAGTTGAGCTTACACAGCGGGCTGGTTGGATGGGACATTTGTACTTGGATAAACTTACTTCTCCTACTCTGGATCTTCCATTATTCATGATAACTTGATTGTATACTGGCAACGAGCGAAGGAGACCAACCCCAGTGCATCTACATGGATTTGAACATTTAACTATTTTAAGAGAGAAGAAGTGTGATTGGTCCCAACATCTTCAAGATTTCCTTCAAGATCTCTTTCAAGGACCCTCACCTCTATTCTAGTGGTTCTCAAGTGCCACGTGAGTTGTTTTTTTTGTAACTTCTTTGTTTTTTTTTCTTTGGGGCTATTAATTCCCACTGTGGATTGGGAGTGTTCGGTGCGCATCTCTCCCTCATTTAAGCCTGGTTGGGTTGAGAGATTTTGGTGCAAGCTCATCCACATGCTCTGTTCTCCTGGATGCTCATTTTGGCAAGGCCTGTCCTGTTGTGTTTTGGGAACATTCACCGCACTTCTCACCCATGAGGCTTTTGGGTTGGGAGGTTTCGGTGTGGGCTCATTCACATGTTGGACAGTGCATCTCCTTGAGTCTTTGACACCCTCTTCTTTGCTACTTTGGAGAAGCAGTAGTCTAAACTCAGCACAGAAATACTCATTCTTGTTGCTCTGTTTGGAGCACACTCCACCTAAGTGGGCCGAAATTAACTGTTTCATACATTAATTGGCTACTGGAAAATCTCTTTACCCGAGTGGCGTCTTCCTAACTATTTTTGTAATTCATCTGGGAGTCTTAACACGCACCGCTGTCGAGCCACTACCCTTTCAAAGGTCAACAACAAGCGCTTCTCTGCGAGCCACTGCATTTTAAAAGATAACATCACACGCTGCTTTATCCCACCTTCATTCACTGCCACGCATTCCCTCACCTTTGTTCCCTAGCATTACGCTTCCAACGTAATTCACGCAGACAGAGGCATTCACCAGGCCCTGGTACTGCTTGACCTCTCGGCCGCATTTGACGCTTTCGACCACAACATACTAGCGGCCTGTGTCAGCGAGGCAGGTTTCCAGGGTCCAGCCCTTAGATGGATTAACTCCTTCCTACAAAGCCGCACCTAAGCAGTCTGCATCGGCCAATTCACTGCCCCCAAGTTAAAAACAACTTCTGGGGACCCACAGGGCTCCTTGATCTCACCACATCTCTTCAACCTCTAGCTACGTCCACTTATAAGATCTTTAAAAGACAGGAAAGTGACCACCTTTAATTATGCAGATGACCTCCAACTCATGTTCTCAATCGACAACTCCCCTGAATCTATAACTGACTTTCAATCTACCATGATGTTCATCCAGCAAAGGATGAACCTCAACCATTTAAAACTCAACTCCAGCAAAACAGAACTAATCTTGACAGGCCGAGGTCGCAATCAGTGGGGCCCACAATATTGGCCTAGCAACTTGGGAGACCCCCCTCGCCCCCTCCACCTCAGTAAAAAGCCTAGGGATCACCATAGGTAATGACTTGTGTCTAAAAACAAAAGTAGGTACAGTGGTATCCACCTGCTTCCTTCAGTTGCGCAAAATCAGAAAAATAAGAAGGCTACTGTCCCAAGCTGCACTGGTCCAGGTGGTGATAGCGTTGGACCTGTCTCGGCTAGACTATGCAAACGCTACTTACCTGGGACTTCCACTCGGCCTCACCAAGCGACTTCAGCTGGTACAAAACCAAGCGACTCGACTAATACACAAACAGCCCAGATGGCAACACGCTTCCCCCTCCTCGGAAAACTGCACTTGCTTCCTTTCCCCAGTGCTGCTTCTTTAAAGTCGGCTTCCTGGTGTCCAAGTCCCTAAACAGGCGCAGCCCCAAATTCATCAACAATCTAATCTCCCGCTATACCCCCACTCAGAATTTTCTTTCAGCCCAATTCCACCTTCTGAAGGTACCCACCTAAAAACTGAAACATCAAGGGGGTTGCAGGTTTGCAACCCTAGCTCCATGATTGTGGAACTCTATCCCCCTGGAAATCAGACTCCGCACCAACCTGCTCAATTTTCAGAAAATCCCTCAAAACCTGGTTATTCACACAGGACTATGAATAATCTGTTCTGATCTGGCAACCCCGAGTTCTCTCAAAGCCATGAAACCAACTGGTGTACAAGCGCTCTACAAAATACCGATAAGATAAGATAATAGATAAGTTGTTTCTTCTCATCGGCGTCCCACACTCTCAAGGAATTCTGAGGTACTCAAAGCGTGTGTGACTGCGCACACTTCTCTCTCTTCGCTTACATTCAACCTGACATCACAACGCTATGCTCTACACGTTTCGCCTGTAACGTGGCAGCCATTTTTGTGTAACAGGAACTCGGGCAAGAGCCTTCGAATTTTCTTTCGAGTGTGCATTTCATCCTGACAGTGAACTGGTTTCCCTCTACAGTGTACAAGTGACTTCTAATTGATTTTTCTCGGCTGTTTTCGAATTATCGCCAATTGGTAACTAACTTGAAGATGCTTTAATTTCTTATTTCCTTGTATACTTTGCTGCATTTAACTCAATGTCGGCACTTTGACATATGTCAGCCCTCGCTAAAGGAAGCACTGTCCCTAATTGCTGCCTGATCCTTCTGCAACGCCTCGCGGCCCCCGCTCCGCGGGAGCCGCTCGCAGGCGAGTCTCACTTGTGTGGAAATATCCCTTTGAAGCCACTGCTCGTGCTTTGTGCACCAACGCGCCCTGTGGACCCAAACAGCCAGCTGACAGGGTAGAGGCGGGACTGCGAGGACCAGCGTTCCGAGCGGTGGAGATCGGCCGCAGCTGGTCCTCTTCCCGCCCCCTCCTCCTCTCTTTAAAACCTCTGGGGAGTGAGTCTTGCCCTGTGAGCCCTCGCTAAAGGAAGCACTGTCCCTAATTGCTGCCTGATCCTTCTGCAACGCCTCGCGGCCCCCGCTCCGCGGGTGCCGCTCGCAGGCGAGTCTCACTTGTGTGGAAATATCCCTTTGAAGCCACTGCTCGTGCTTTGTGCACCAACGCGCCCTGTGGACCCAAACAGCCAGCTGACAGGGTAGAGGCGGGACTGCGAGGACCAGCGTTCCGAGCGGCGGAGATCGGCCGCAGCTGGTCCTTTTCCCGCCCCCTCCTCCTCTCTTTAAAACCTCTGGGGAGTGAGTCTTGCCCTGTGAGCCCTCGCTAAAGGAAGCACTGTCCCTAATTGCTGCCTGATCCTTCTGCAACGCCTCGCGGCCCCCGCTCCGCGGGTGCCGCTCGCAGGCGAGTCTCACTTGTATGGAAATATCCCTTTGAAGCCACTGCTCGTGCTTTGTGCACCAACGCGCCCTGTGGACCCAAACAGCCAGCTGACAGGGTAGAGGCGGGACTGCGAGGACCAGCGTTCCGAGCGGCGGAGATCGGCCGCAGCTGGTCCTCTTCCCGCCCCCTTCTCCTGCCTAGTCCTTATAATTGGCGTGGGTAACGCGCACGCGGGACGCGCGCGGGGCGACTACCGGGGCGAAGACCGGGCAAAGAGCGGGCCGTTTAAGGCCGTTCAAGGACGGCAGAGGACGGCCCTGGCCCAGAACTCCTGTGTCTTCACCCCTGAAAACCAATACCCAAGATGTCGACCATACGCAACAGAACTCGAAGTTGCGCGAAAAAAGCTACGGCGGTAGCTCAGGTGACTGGTCCTATTGATCTCTTTATTTCACGCGTACATGAAACTATTGACCAAAGTATTGTTTTATTGGAAAAAAGAGTCTCTATGGACCTCGCTAACGCTAGGCGTTCATCCCTGGGCCCTTTGGCAAAGGCTAAATCTCCTGTTCCGCAGAATGTGAATAATTGTTCATTACCTATAACTTTGCCCACTAATCATGTTTCGACTGTACCGAATACTGTAGATCTATCGGTTGCCCCATCAGACTCGGACCCGTCTTTTGAAGACCTGGAGGTTACACCAGATCTCGAAATCTGTCAGTCACCTGACAAAGTGGAGCCGAGTCTGAGTGGGCATAAGGATGCGGAAACAGTTTCTGTACCCATTGCTCCACGGGGAAGGGCTCCTAACCCCCATAAGGCCATATTGAAGGGCAAAAGTAAAGCAAAAGCCCCAGCTAGGAATCATAATTTGATCTCCCCTACCCCACAATTGACATCAGGTATCCCGTGCTGGGTGCAAAACATGGTAATAGACTTAAAACTAGACCTAGAAGCCACTTTAGCAGCACAAATTAAGCCTTTAATTTCTAAAGTGGATAGGCTTACTTCTCTAATACACTCCAAATGGCCACAAAAAAAGCAGGTACAAGTGTCTGTCCAGTCTCAAGGGACCATAGAATCAACCCCTGAATGTCCAATGAGCACTCAGGCCCCCAAAGGTGTATTAAATAAGGCTCAAGGTACTGCAGTCCATGGGAACCCAGTTATACTCCCTAAGCCGCAAACAGGGAATATTCCCGCTCAACCAATAACTGTTCAGATTACAAAGGGGAATACTCCTGTCCAGGCGACCCAACATTCTGTTGTTGATAATACTGCTACCCCCACTATCCAAGTTAAAGAAGTAGCAGGGAAACCTAACTCAACTTCTGCACCTCCCATTATAAACAAACCTGAAGGGGCCAAACCAAAGCAGACACGTTTTAGGTCCATAAACCTACCACCAGAGGTTTCCCCTTTTGTAGTCGTGTTGACGGCGGTTCCCCCATTGAAGGAGGGAGTAAAAGAATCGTTTACCGAGCTTAGGAACAAATGTGCTCAATGGCTCCATTTACATAAACCCCTACCTAACAACATGAACGGTGAAATCCTTACCGTGCGTAGAGGGGATTGGGTGGGCAGAAGCAAGAAATCAATAGTAGGGGACGCAATAACTGTTAATTTTAGGGATGTAGGGGCAGCAAGCTACGTGTGTAATGCACCCAATAGTGGTCCTGCGACCCAAATTAATCCACTTCCCCTGTCTTATTTTCTATCAAAGCCCGTACGACCTAACACTCCCTGTCCCACTTTTCAAAGCAACAGTGGACCTGGCTATTTTCCACAGCAACCTGCTAAATCTTGGTTGCAACCACCTTATCCGCCCCCTTTTTTTCCACATCATGTTAATTTACAGCAGCAGCCCCCAATTGCCCCACTTTTTCCTATGCATCAAGCAAAAGCCCACTGGCAACACCCTTTTCATTTTCCGCCACCTTTACCCCAGTCAGTTTATCAATGGCCGCAATCTTTTCAGCCACCTCAATTGGATAAATATTCTTGGCAACAAACGTGGCAGGACCCGCCCCACTCTCAAGACCCCATGTCCTCACAATTCGCCCACCCAAATAGATATGCCGTGCTAGATGAGGTAGACTGACTCAGCTCACTAGAAGCATTGGATCTAAACAACCCTAATTCTGAGATGGAGTATTCTTCTTTTTCCTCTGCCAAGCCCCCAGTCGTACCCCACGAATTTATTGATTTGTCATCATTAAGACCTTCCCAGCACATAGGCAATCAGGGTAGCCTGGATATATGTACAACTACTGCTAGCCCTAGCCTAAGTTCGGTTACCATCTTTCGGGAAGAGGGTCCTGCTTTATTATCACCAGTAAACCAGCAGGAGTTACCTGTTGCTGGTAATGCTGGGAAACCAGCAGGAATCTCTCTTATTTCTTGGAATATTGCTGGTCTTACTAGCAAATTGGGTACACCCTTTTGGACCAGCTTTTTGGACGAGGGTTTTGATTTAATTTTATTACAGGAAACTTGGTGCCCAGACCCTATTAACATTGAAGGGTATGCATCTTTTTGTCTCAGAGCAACCAAATCCAGCTCGGGCAGGGCTAAGGGAGGCCTTTTATTGCTAGTGTCAACTAAGCTGTGTGACTGTACGGTCAATTATAGTACAACCGTGGGGACACACAGCCAAGTTATAAGGGTGGAATGCAGAAAGAACATTGACTTAGTTATTGTTAACTTCTATAACAACAATTTTGACGCCACCAGGGGGGATATTTTACTGCCTTTAGAAAAGGAAATCACTAAAGCTTTAGATATCTCGAAAAGAAAGGCTGAGGTGGTATGGGCTGGGGATTTTAATTTGCAGCCTTGCCATCTATCTAACGGGAATATCTGTGGCTTTGATGTAGCATTAAATAGCCATTGGAGAGATCAGGGGGGGAAGGAGGATTCCCCTCATTTCCAACACTGCAGTTATGGTTCCACTCTAAATAATATGCTAGCCATGCTAGATATGACCCTGTTAAACTGCAATGTTAACAACCGGGCAATAACATGCCCTACATTCACGGGTAGAGATGCATGTTCATTTATTGATCATATCTTGTTGTCTAGCAGTGGAGACTACACTGATTTATATGTGAATGAAGAAAGTCTCAGTGACCATAATAGCCTACGTGTTACCCTCTTGGGGCATGGCACCTCAACAGATTCAGGTGGTAAATGTACAACCGATATAGTGCCTATTAGACCAAAGGGCCTTAGGGTTAAATGGACCGGTGTAAATTCCAAAGTTAAGCAGAAGGAAGTTGTCACCCAATGCAAGAATCAAATTAGTTATTGTTTGGATGATGACAGTGATTCTGGCTGTTTAATAGAATGTTTTGTATCTTTGAACATCATTATTGAGGGTATCTTCACTAAGACCCCGTCAGCCAACAGTGGTCAAAAGCAGGGGTGGTTTGATAAGACATGTATTGTCGCCCTCCGCAACTTAAAGAATGCGCTAGGCACCAAACCACGTGTTAAGACTGTGATACAACACCTCAGGGCTAGTTATAAATTAGCCATCAATAAAAGGAAAAGGGTATTACAGTCTGAGGCGTGGGACAAGCTGAGGGAGGCTGCTGAGACTAAAAACAGTAAACTCTATTGGGAAACGATTAATAGTTCGTTTCTCAGTAGAGAAAATGTTCCAGAACTGACCTCATATGTGGCATGTAGCGACTGGGTTAATCATTTTTCTAAAATATTTAACCCTGAAGGGCCAACTTCTGAGTTACCACCACCAGATATAAACCCATGGTTGCCCCTTTCGTTGGCTATAACATTGGAAGAATGTCAGGAAGCAATTTCTTTAAGTAAAGGAGGCAAGGCACCTGGCCCCGATGGGGTCCCGCTGGATTTATATAAAGATGAAACAGCGTTATGGGCTCCCATTTTGACAAGGATTTTTAATTGTGCGGCTGAAAATGAATTCCCTTCTACCTGGGGTCAATCGATCATCATCCCTTTACATAAGAAGGGCGATAAGTCAGAGGCCTCTAATTATCGCCCAATTTCATTACTGGATGCCTCTGTAAAGGTGATGAGCAGGATTTTACTGAAGAGGCTAGAAGACTGGGCAACTGATTTTAACATCTTAACTAAAGTCCAATACGGTTTCCGCAAAGGCCTGGGTACACTGGACCAATGCGTAAATCTGGACCTTTTAATCAGTAAATATACTGTGGCTAAAAGTGGCAACCTCTTTTTATGTTTTGCTGATTTGAGCAGCGCTTTTGATTTGGTTAACCATAGTATTCTTTGGGAGGTTCTGCTTGATGCAGGGGCACCAAGGGAAATAGTGTATTTTTTAGCCAGACTATACGAAAAACTTTCATGTAAAGTCCGCTATGGCACCCTTGGCGAATGTACCCCGTTCTTTAAAGTGTCTCGGGGCATTCGTCAGGGTTGTGTTTTAGCCCCGCTTTTATTTTCCCTTTTTATTAATGGTGTAGACCGATCCTTGACCAACATTTTAGCAGATGCCCCCCTGATTGGTGGTAAACCTGTTCCGCTGTTACTTTATGCGGATGACGCTGTTCTTTTATCTCGAACACAGTTGGGCCTACAGCGCCTTATTGATAATTTCACACAGTTTATACAAGCTAGGCAGCTTCGTGTGAATAAAACTAAGACATACGTAATGTCATGTGGTCAGGCAGCCAAGCAGGTAAAACATACTTTCTTTCTAGATAAGGAAAAGCTGACCTCTGTTAAATCTTTTTGTTATTTGGGAATTACATATAGTAACAGTGGGTCCTGGAATGCGGAATTTGATGCTGTAAAAATAAAAATGTTACGGTCCACTAGTAGCATTTTTCGTTTTGCCTCTAAACTTGGCTCACGAAGTATCTATGATATGACGAACATATATAATGTATGCTGTGTTTCCTCTGCTCTGTATGGGGCAGGGGTGTGGGGTCACTGTGAGGGTATTCTCTTGCAGAAGGAGGAAAATAAGTTCTTAAGGAGACTATTATGTGTTCCCCCTTCCGCCTCCATACAGTTGATCCATGACGAAGTTGGGATCGAGTACATCTCTGACTTAGCAGCAGTTCGGCCACTTTTATTGTGGCGATCTATTTGGGCTAAGCCGGAGACCCGATTCACTCAGGATATTATCCTTGACTGTATAGGTTTGGATCACTCCTCACGGGTATTATGGTTAAGATACATCCATCATTGGTATCTACTTTTGTTTAACATTAATGTGTTCCGTGAGCCGGAAAAGGTTGTATCCATTTCAAAAAAAGAAATTAAGATAGCGTTCCTTAATTTTCGTAAGGCTGAGCGAGACAAAGCTGTTGGAAATCTTGCTACTTTGAAATTTTACAAAGATCTAAATTTAGCTTCTGGACTGCAATCCTATCTTGTATTTGTGACCCGCCCTTCCCACCAGTATGTTTTAACACGGGTCAGATTGGGTATTGTACACCACTTGGTTGCTTTTCCAAACACAAAGACTAGTTCAAACACACCTTGTCCGTGTGACGGTACTTCTCGTCAGAGTAGTTGCCATTTTTTACTTTTTTGTAAATTTTATCAGTATTTTAGGCTTAAATACCTTAAACCAATTTTTATCAAATATAACATCTGTACCACACAAACAGCATTGATATTTTTATCCTTACTAGTGAACGAGGAGATTTGTTTCTTCTTGGCTACTTTTATTTTAAAATGTACAGCTGCCAGGAAAAGTATTGTACTTTAATGTTGTTTACTGACCTGTCTGTACTTGTGCTATACAGCTGCCAGGGTTTATTCATGATGAAATTAATGTTATTATCCCTGTCTGTATACATATGTTTTATTTTTCTTTGATTTTTATATCAATGTCTGTATTAAGGTATTTATGCAGTGCCCCACAGTATTGAATGATTATTTAACAATTTTAATATACAGTTCCCAGTTAAGGCCTAGTAAGTAATTTCTAACTGATTCCCAGTTAGTCCATGTAAGAACGTCGTGTATTTTATAAGAATATGTTTGACCTATAGAGGCATGAATACCTTCCACTTGCTGCACTTTAGCTTTTTCCCTTTTTTAGGAAAGATTATTTTGTGATTTTAATATTTCAATTGTGTTTTTGCTTGTATGATTTGTATGTACAAATCGAATAAAAGCTTTTGAACATGAACATGAACATGACATATGTCAGCAGCATTTTTTACATTTTTTTATGACACAATGTTTTATATTGTGATGTTCCTATTTAATGGGTGTTTTAACACTTTTGACCTAATATTTTCATTATTAGATGTGTTAGCCTTTTGAAGAGCAACTTTTTATTGAAACACACTAAGCTGTCTCTTTTCTAGTTTTCCAATATTATACTTGCAGCACCCTTTTGTGTAGCTTATGTTTTATACATCTTTACTGATTGGATTTTATTGTGTGTAACCATGCAAAATGTTAAAACTCCACCATTGTTTAACATCCCTTGGTGACCCACCTATTAGATGGCAAAAATGGAAAAAGGTGTTTGAAAGATATGCCAAGATATGTGGAACCAATCTTAGCGCAGAGAGAAGGACTGCACTTCTCTTACATTGCCTTGGTTCGGAAGAACAAGAAGTGTTTGATCACTTACCTGAAATAGATGATCCAAATTTAAATGAATATGAAATTTGCATGCTGAAAGTAGACAGGCATTATTTACCCAAAGTAAGCACAATCCTGGAATGCTATTATTTTGATCGCAGTACGTAGAATGAGGGCGAGTATGTGGAGAATTACATTACTGCTCTAAGGAAGTTGGGGTCATCGTGTAAGTTTAGAGCATCATTGGAAGAAAGAATAAGGGATCAGTTCATGTTGGGTTGCAATGTAGAGAAGGTCCGAGTTGATTTATGGCAGAAAGATGATCCATCTTTAGATGAAGTTCTCACTATTGCTAAACAAATAGGACATTCACAATGGTGTGTGGAAATTATATGGTAAAAGGTTCTTCCAAGGAGAAATATGTGAAGAAAGGGTATAATGTTAAACCTGAAATGAAAACTGCTGAAATGAGAAATTCTCACACTTTCCAAACCTTCTTGCTAATGAAAAGAGGTGCCCTGCACTAAAAACGAGTTGCTAAAATTGTAAAAAAAGTTAGACGCTTTACTGCTGTGTGTAAGGCTAAGAAAAACAAAGGGAAGTTCAACACTATCTCACATGACAGCAAAAGTGATAGTGATGACTGCTCCGGGTTTGACTGTGGTCAAATTGTATCACAGGTGACAGAAAATTGCAAGAAAGGTCATTTAGACTAAGTGTTTGTTGAAGGACGATGTTCTAAAGTACTTTTAGATTTAGGGGTGATATTGGATCCAAATAATGACCCCCCTATCATTTTAAAGGAAAATGTTCCCATAAGTGAAGTCAGCACACAAGACAGTAGCATCGAGTACACGTAATTTTTTTTTTTAAACAAATTTTATTCATCTGCACCAACAAAGCTGCACAGTCCCGAGCACCGGAGTCTGATGCACACATCAACAAGACGAATATAGCATAGACAGACAATTTGGTCTTTTATAGAACATGAAGGAAACACCTCCCCCCACCCCAACCCCCCACCCCCCCATGGCTGAGCTGCTGCCATACTCCAGACCACTTTAATGCAGTAATATGTTCATTGATTGCACACCAGATCCATCTGGGCGCCCACGACACACTCCGACCACCCCCTACAGTGAAAGTGCTGGAGGGAGATCGCTCTCCGGAGGAGGGTCCAAGTCCAGCCCCCTATAGTCAGCCCATCGTTTCCAGATTTGAAAATGCTTGCAGGGGCACCCCCTGGCCAGGAAGATGGGCCGCTCCAGGCCCATATTAAAGTCCATGCCGTTCTTCCAAGCAGCCAGGGGCGAGGCCAAGGGAGCCTTCCAGGCCCGAGCGATATCACGCTTGGCCTGGGTGAGGCCAAGCAGCAAAAAGGTAAGTTCGCAGCGATTCTCCCCTACTCCTTCCATAACATGCAGTAGTGCCAATCTCGGATCCCTGGGCAGCTCCCACGCCAACACCTCTAAGAGACAGCGGAAGACCCCAGTTCAGAACCTATGCAAACCGGAACAACCCCACGTGGTATGTAAAAGTTTGCCCACCTCAGACCCGCAGCTCAGGCAGTCCGGAGAACTTATCATACCCGCCCTCCATAGACGCTCCCTAGTGAAATATGTGCGGTGTAGGTATTTGAATTGTATGAGTCTCAGTCGTGTGGAAATTGCCGCCCCCCTAGGACTCGCCAGGGCCTCCATCCAGTCCTCCTCCTCTAGCTCCCCCACATCCCCCACCCACGCCGCCTGCAGCCTCTGCAGATCAGGGAAGCAGTGTCTCACCAGGGACTGGCATACACGAGACAGTTTTTTGTCTGGGAGTTCCCCCATGAACAGTTGGGCCTCAAGTGGCTAATGTCCGGGAGCGAGCCTACGTCCGTCAAGTATGGCGCCAAAGCATGTTGGAATAGGAGGAATCGATAGAATTGAGAATGGGGCATACCGAATTCGGTCTGTAGGTCCTGAAAGGACTTCAGTGTATCACCTGACATGACATCTCCCAAGGAGGAGATACCGATAGCATCCCAACCACCAAACCCTTCAAGGGTCTCCAAGTGGGGGAAGCGGCCGTTGCGGCAAAGCGGGGTCTACCGGGTGAGGACATTCCACCATTTCATCCTGCGTAGCGCCTGCCGCCAAATAGAGAAGACCACCTGCGTGGTGGAGGGAAGGCTCCGCCGCAGCGGCGCTGAGTAAAGATACGTGTGGGCAGATGACGAACCCATCAGGTGACGATCCACTGCATAGGCTGGATTGCCCCTGTCGCCGTACCACCAATCGTTAAGGACTAAGAGGTGCGCAGCCTGGAAGTATGACAGCATATCGGATGTGGCAAGACCACCTGCATACGTGGACAAGAAGCACGTCCGGAGTGCCACCCTCACGGTCCCCCCGCCCACAGAAACCCACCCAGTGCCGAGTTAACCTGCTGAAACCAGCGGGATATGGATGATTCTGCAGCTGGTATATAAGCCGCGGGAGTGCCACCATTTTAAATATGGTCAATCTCCCATAAATAGACAAGGGCATATGAGACCACACCTTCAGATCCGCCTGTGTGCGATCCCAGACCGGGGCAAGGTTGCGAGCTCGGGAGACTCCCGCATTTTCAGACAGATAGACTCCCAGGTACTTAATCCCTCCGGTGGCCAATTGTAGGTCCGCCGCCCACACGCCAGCTCTCTGTCCGTCATCCAGCACCCATAGGGTGGACTTACCAAGGTTCACATACAGACCAGAGGATTCCCCGAAAATCTGCAGTGTACGCAGCAGCCGTGGCCCAGACCGATCCAGGTCCGTGAGGAAGAACAGCACATCATCTGCGTATAACGCTATCTTATCAGTCAGGCTGGGGAACCTCCGAAAGCCCCTGAGCTGGGCGTCAATACGCACCCACGCGGCCAAGGGCTCCATAGCCAGCGCAAACAGATACAGGGAGAAGGGACACCCCTGTCGTGTTCCCCTCAGAACCAGAAAGCGCCGGGAAGTTGCCCCCCTGACACGCACTGACGCAGTGGGACTAGTGTATAACATTTAAGAGTCAGGGATTACATCGTAGACTGTTTGGGATTGATGTGATAGATTTGGTTGAGTCTGGCCAAATCTTGCACTGGGCACTCGATTCCCCATGTGCACTTTGAAGGTTCCCAAATGATGTAGGGCGGTACAGGGTGGAAGTCTGATGGGATCTTTTGAGCACTTTGAGAGACCCAACAATAGATTTCGCTATTCATTTGATTATAGCACACATCATCACTGGATAAGGCACACACCTACTTCCCTGACCTCTTGCTACTATTAAGTTGGTATTCAAGTAATTGTGAGGGCTGTAGCATTGTAGGTCGTAAAATATTCCCTCGGACCCTCTCTCTTTGTTATAACTAGTGTATAACAGCCATACATAGGTCAGAAAGTGAGGACCCAAGTTAAGGCACTGTAACAAGGCAAATAAATATGTCCAACTCAAGGAGTCGAAGGCTCGGTCCATATCCGCTAACAATAGTGCGGCCGGCTCACCTAAGCTCCTCCAGGCAGAGATCGCCACCTGGGCCCGCCTGATATTGTGTCGGGTCGCCCTCCGGGGCATGAAGCCCGCCTGGTCCGGGTGTACCAAGTCCGCAATGCAAGGCTTCAGCCGGTTAGCCAAGGCCATGGCCAATACCTTGGCTCCGTATTAAGTAGCGATATGGGGCAGTAGGACGCGTGACTCTCCGGGGGTCGGCCCGGCTTCAGGAAGACTACCACCTCTGCATACCGCCAGTCCGGTGGGAGCACCCCACTTTCTTGCGCCTCCTCAATTACCGGGCGCAGCCAGGGGCCCAGGTGCACGTGGAATCTCTTTAAGAATTCACAGGGGAAACCGTTCGGGCCCGGCGCCTTCCCAGGTTGAGTTCACCCAAGGCCGTGCCCAACTCTTCATCGGTGAGCGGCTTGTCCAATAAGGCCCGCCCCTCATCAGGGACCGACCTCGGGGGGAGGTCATCTATGAACCTCTGAACCCCATCGGCCGACAGGCATTCCAGAGGAGCATACAGCCCCTCGTAATATGTAGCAAAACTCTCCGCGATAGCCGACGGCTCAGAAATCGGTGCTCCCGCTGAGTCCAACAATTGGTGTGAGTAATAAAGGGGTGGGCCCTTAGAACTCGAGGACCTGGGTCCAAAGATCAGTACAAGATGGTGGTGGTCCAAGTTACAAAACAATTAATTAACAAGATTTCTTCTGTATTGCATCATACAGACAAACACCACATGTTCATTTCAATAAATTTAAATAAACAATTCTGTGGAAGAGATATACAGTGTTCAAGTTTAAATTGCATTTATTTATGCACTCATTTACTTCTGTTCTTTGTTCAACATATTGTGTATCATATATTCAACAACGTTATTTCAATGTAATTGTGAAGTCATTACATTTAAAGTGCTCTAAGTGGGAAAGGGAAGGGAAGTGCAAAAGTTGTAAGGGACTGGGTAAAGGTGGTGTGACATTAAGAACATCGCGTTAAAATTAGAAACGCCTTTACAATCAAGCTAGTATGGAAGTTCCCAAATTACATCACACATAGGTTAAATGTATTTTTTTCTTTAGATCCTATGGTGTGTTTAGGTTGGCGTAGTCTACGTTTCGACCCCCGTGTGCTTAAGGGTTATTCCTGCCTCATGTTGGGGTCTTCATCAGGAACGTAGATAGAGAGCCTACGGGATAATGTGAACGCTAGAATTAGATTGTGTGTGGTGATATGTCTCAAAAAATGAGAAAGGCAGTGCAGGGGTTACCTACATCAATAGACGGTCGACATCTGTACCGTCGTATGGTGGGCCTTGGCGTGCTCCTTGAAGTTCTACAATACACAAATTAAAGGAAAGGTCTCAAAGGACTGTTGTTGGCTGTGGAGCCAAGGTCAACATAAATGAGTAAACCAGGGTGGACTTACTTGGACAATATTCCTCATAGAAAAGTCAGCAACACCATGTCAGGTGTGGTATCCGTGATCATTCTTTGTGTTCAGTGCGGAGCGAGCACCGTTCTGGGAAGTTAAAAGGGGGGGCCAGTCGATCAGAAAGCTCGCAAACAAAACATCTTAAGACTAAACCGGTTAGGCCGGATTTGAATGTTAGACAAATCGGATGTACCGATAAGGCGAGATGGCTGGGCTCTCGTGGGGTTCATACCTGTTCTGCGTGTAGCCGCCGCCGTCAGCACACGTCGATACCTCGATGCATCTGTGCAGTGGCGTCACTAGGGTTGGTGTCACCCGGTGCGGGAATCTCATGGTGTCACCCCCTCACGACTTACCGCATGGACTGAGTCCACTCCGAGTCCGCCAGTGGACACAGTTGGCAAATAACGGGACCATACAGAATCCTTAGTAACGTTTGTAAATTTAGGTCCATGATAAACCATTTGCAATACTCCTCCATTGACACTACTCTTGACGTTTTTATGATTTCAAATTTCACTCTGCTTTATAGGTATTTATGACGAATAGAATTTACCAACCCAGCATAGTTAATCTTTTCCTATTTTAAGATCACAGAACGTAGATAGTAGTGCAAGATGAAATACAGAGCTGGAACTACTACTATAAGTCTACAACAACTCTTCCCAATGGCCTTTTAACTTGATTTTACAAGGCCCAGTCCAAAAGGAGAGTGAATCAATACATTTATCCCAGTTCCTATGGAGTATGGCATCTATAGGTTTGACTTGCGTTGTTATTGGTGACATTGCCATAGGATCACCCAAGAAAATGTGTGTGGAAATATCCAAGTGTACATTAATTCTTTATAATTTGATGAAGAGGTAAAATGAAAAAAACTGAGACCTTAAGAAAAACATGTGCAATATATTCAAGATCATTCTTGTGCCTCATTGTTAGCTTCACCTTTCACAACTCAAACACTTAACACCATTTTTCTTGGTGACAGGTCTTTTTTTGTGTTTACACAATTATTACGGCTCCTCTACAGAACAGTGGACTGAATTTTTATGAATACATCAGTGCCTGAATGTGCTTAAAAATGTAGGCCCTCTCCCTTATTGGCTTGAAGACAGACACTTTTTGACAATAAATTGTTCGAGAACCCAAAGCCACCCACAAGCACCCATTAGTGAGATAGTAATTGGCAACTGGTCCAAGTCCTTTTCAATGTATGGCCTTAGACCCATCTTTTTCCACCCTGTGGGCTGTAGATGAAGGACTTTGTGGAGAATAATGCAAGCCGCAGACGCATTTTCCACTGAGTAAGCAAATTGTGAGACTGAAGCTACACCCATCCGTTTTTCCAGTGGCGCAGGCACCTTAATTGCTTCATGTCAAGATCAGATCTGCCAAACAGCCAAAAGGTGCACAATTTTGCTTTGCACATTGTGTAAAGAAATTGCAATCTATGCACGGGACAAGGGTACCTTGAGTGTGGTCCATGATTGATAATGGTCCCTTTCCTCTGGAAGACAGACAGCTTTAGGAATTCGTATAAAACGTTCACACTGGCCTCTTGCCTTCTAAATAATATTTAGAACACATGGAAGTGCAGAACGGAGGATCGGCAAAGGTAAGATGCTATGGATTTTGAGTTACGTGTAATCGTGCTTCCGCTACTGTGATACATCTGTTTAATTGTATGTCTTGTTTATTATTTTTCAGTGAATGGTTTCGCTGGCAGTTTTCACTTTATACTGGAGGACGCTGATGCTTTTACACATCACCCTCCAGGATTTACCATAACAAAATCTAAGCAACCGAGCTTCACAATAGTTGTATTTTTTCTAGTCTACAGGCAGTAGGAAGACCCCAGAGTGACGGTTTACTGCATGTGCTGTGCCTTTTCCGATCGACAAAAAGTTTATTATTCTTTATATTGAGGCGAATCAGCTGTCTTGCTGCTAACCTTGGCGCGAGTTCCTCACATTCCACTCCCAGGGCCTTCCCGCCTCACGCAGGCACTCCGCACCCACCTGAGAACATCTGCAAATACTCTCGCACAGGTGGGCCGCGAGACTCTGATCACAGGAACAGGGCCTCGTCAAGCAGTAAGCAGGTGACAATTAAGTTTCCCTCTTCCTCCTCTGTTGAGTCTCCGGCCTCACCGTGTTTACCTGCTCAGGCCAATCCTGACAGTTTGATTGGCGCAGCTCTATTGTACCTTAATACCTCAAATTGTGGCATGCTAATTATGGAGTGAAAGACCAGCTCTATGGTGTTGCCTTGGCATACCCAGGACAGCTTACATTATGCATCAGCAGAGAACAAAACCATTCAGAATACTTAGCTAAATTATTCAGCAAAGAAAGGCAAAGAATGGGTCAGTGATGCAGCATCTTTTTCCCTTTAAAATAGTTCTGCAGAAGAGTATAGAACATTTCAGATTTATTATGAATGTGTTTCACTAGAAGTAGTTTAGGATTCAAGGCTTGGGACCATAAAAACATATGAAACATACGTGCAATTCTTTCAAAGTCTGAGTGTCAGGTTGAAATAACTGCAGCTTTGAGATAAGTGCCTGTAATATAAACATAAATTTGTGGTTGCAGTAAACAAAAGGAATCATGATGAAAAAGTAATCATTTTATCCACCGAATAAAAATTGTGTTTATGTAATGATATTTTTCCTGAATCCCTGCTGCAGACACGGTAGTCTTCCACTCTATCAAATGGGGACATTCACACTATCTGGACACTATTGTCGCTTTCTTCAGTGGTCACTGACTGCAGCAGTCATCACCTGAGGTGACCAATTAACTTTCAGAAAGTGTCTGTCAGAATCGCATCCGTGTGCTACCATCATCACATCACCTCTATAGTAGGTGGTGCGTTCGTGGCGACGTGCACTCACTGCAGTATTTTGTAAGCAGCCAGCAGGTGCGCTTGCACTGTAATAAAGCAGAGCGCAGACTAGAGGTGAGGCTCAGGCTGCAGAGCTGTGTTTGTGTTACAGAGCGAGCTAACCAGATTGGTGTCACCCCCTGATGGGGTGACACCCGGTGCGGTCCGCACCCCCGCACCCCCCTAGTGACGCCACTGCATCTGAGGATGCTCGCGGTGCCGCCGCTGGATGCTAAGTATACAAGGGCTCGTCTATTCCGGACCAATCACCGGTGAGTAGCAAACAACGCCCTGTCAGCGCGGGACGCGCGGGTGGGGGAGCGTCTAGAAAGAGGCCAGGATGGGCTCAATGGTCTGTAACTGTAAGGGGTTCAGTAAAAATAACCTAGAGAGGGAGGTGGAGTCCTATTGGAAAATACCTGAACTTGTATTTAGTAGTAATTTAGCTTGACAGTAAGCAATAATCCACATATATACACAGAACTGAGTCTTATATATATAACAAGGAAGTTTTCAGATTGTGAGGGATATACACCAGTGTTTTTCATATATAACAACAAATCAAGAAAGTCCAGGTTATGAAGGATATACACTTCTAGCATGGATCCTGGTAGGTGTGAATAGAATGATTACGATAATAGTCTAACAGTCTGTTTATAAGTATCGATATCAAGCAATGTAAACACACTTCACACCAAATGAGGTTGAGTACAACATGACAATAGGACTAATGTGGACACAATTCACAACGAATGAGGTTAAATACAACATGACACCTGTATGGTACATGAGCTGGCATAACCCCTGTATTATGGCTCGGGAAGTAATGGGATGGAACCCCCCGGAGTGCTTGCGCACACTGGATCTCCAGTGCTGTGTAGAATCGTGTCTACTGGGCAGAATGCTTACTCTGGGTCTAAACCTACCATTTGGGCAAAATTGGAATCTAGTTCATTGAGCCCTCTGTTGATAGTCTTGAATTTGTGCATCCGTTTGCACTCCCTGATGTTAAGGATAGAGTTCAAGTTGCCACCTCGTGGGCCCAGGGTGATCTTTTCAAGTACAACCCATCTCATGGATTCTGGAGTGTGGTTCTTATCCCTGACATGATGGACAAGTGGTGCCCCTGCTGTCGTGCAGCGAATCCTGCTGCAGTGTTGGAATATTCAGTTTTTCACCTTCTGTTTGGTTTGTCCGACGTACATTAGGTCGCATGGGCATAGAATAGCATAAATCACTCCACTGGTGTTACAGTTAGTGAAAGACTTGAGGTCTATAGTAAGGTTGTTGTGGGTTACCTGCTTCGTTTCCCAACATGTTGGACAAGCTTTACACTTTGTGCATCTGAAATGGCCTATCACCTCTGGTAGGTTCCATAATCCTTGAATAGTTGGTGCCTGCGGTGTATCCAGCAGTGATCGGACAACGTGGTCCCTTATGTTTTTAGCCTTTTTAAAGGCATGCATAGGTGGTTCAGGGCTGTCTAGGATGTGCGCAACCAAATCCCAATGTTTGTTGACAATTTTTCTTATTTCATTGCTCTTGGTGCAGTATGTTGTTACACAGATCATGCGATCATGGGATGTAGGGCGTGCCTTTGGCATCAGTAGTGTTGATCTGTCTTGGAACCAGGCTCTTTATCTGGATCTTATCATCAACCGCTTCGGATAGCCCCTGTCTATCAAACGATTGATGAGGTCTGCTGATTCTTTGAAATAGTCCTCTTTTAGAGTCACCTTTTTTAGGAGATACCCAGTGGAGACCACCGAGAGGGAGAGGCAGAGGAGGTCCATGGAACAACCGCTCCAATCGGGGGCAGAAGCAGCAGAACTGGGACGGAGGGAGGCAACAGGGCCAGAATACCAAAGAGGTCCGATTCCAACCAGAGGATCACGGGGAGAGGAGCACCAGGAGGAAGACTTACAGATGGTAGCCAGGGGGACCCCCAGGACTATGCCAAGATCGAGCCCTATAATAAATCTATCAAGCCACACATTAACATCCGATGAAACCATAGAACCATAGAATCCAAACAAAAAATACATTTAACCTATGTGTGATTTAATTTGGGAACTTCAATACTAGCTTGATTGTAAAGGCGTTTCTAATTTTAACGCGATGTTCTTAATGTCACACCACCTTTACCCAATCCCTCACAACTTTTGCACTTCCCTTCCCTTCCCCACTGAGAGCACTTTAAATGTAATGACTTCACAATTACATTGAAATAACGTTGTTGAATATATGATACACAATATGTTGAACAAAGAAAAGAAGTAAATGAGTGCATAAATAAATGCAATTTAAACTTGAACACTGTATATCTCTTCCACAGAATTGTTTATTTAAATTTATTGAAATAAACATGTGGTGTTTGTCTGTATGATGCAATACAGAATAAATCTTGTAAATTAATTGTTTTGTAACTCGGACCACCTCCTTCTTGTACTGAGTCCAACAATTGGGGCAACGGTTGGGCATGAAATACACCCTGACACAGGTGGTGGAGCATCTTACAGGATTTGTCCCCCCAATGGTACACCCGACTACGGGTAGCCAACCAGGCCTGCTTCGCCTCGTCAAGTAGAACCGCCGCATACTGCTGCTGAGCCAGGACTAAATGCCGTCCTATAGACCTACCACCTTCCTCCCTGCTCCGACGTTCCAGGACTACCAACTCCGCCTCCTGCCGCACCAGCTCCCGCCGCTTCTCTGCCCGGGCCGCCGCACACCAGGAAATGTCCGCCCCCGTAAGATAGGTTTCTTGGCTTCCCAAGGGGTCGTTGGGGAGTCAACTGAGTCGCAGTTAGCCATTAAGTACAGATCTATTTCCCGCGTCATAAGTTCTCTGTAGTCGTTCTGTAACAGGTGCCAGCAAAACATGCGCCATTGGAAAGGGTGTGTAAATCAAAGGAGAGAGTAAGGGAGATTACACAGGCTATGTGTAGTGGGAACTCCTGGTCCCCTGGTAAAGAGTTTAACAACAATGGAGGAGTACCCCCTAGATGCAAGATATACAGTTCAGGGATTTCCTCTGTATCTAGAGCATAAGGCTTAGGTTAGCAATAAGTGCCCCAACCTTGAACCGGACAATAGTTGTCTTTTTGAGAAGACCCCTCACTCACCAACCTGGTTGGTGACATGCTTCATCATTGGGGTCCCACCCCATAAGCCGAGTGCCTATGGGGTGTGCTGCGACACCTGGTTACAGTGGAGCGGGTTCTTTTGTTTTTTTATATGTGAGAAAATAATAGTGAAAAGTGTATTAAAAAGGGACAAAACTGCTCACTGCAAGACTTTATTCTTGAGTGCTTTGTCCCTATTAAAAATTATCGTGTGGCACCTGTGCCTATTTAGGAAGGCTGTGGTGTCTCAAAACGTGTGGTATATCTAAAAATAGCGTAGTGTGCTATGTGTGGTTTAAAATTTAGGTCTACATGTTTCAACCATATCAAAAAGATTCTATTGGTTTTCTTCAGGACTGTGTTTATGAACGGGGTGGTCCGCACACGCTAAGGCGCGTCCAGCCCTCGTCCAAATTGAAGACCATAAATTATGGTCTTGTGTAAAAAGTGGTGTTTTATCCTGGATCAGGAAAAAACCTGTAAGAAAAAACATATAAAGGGTTGGGTTGTACGTACTGGGTAAGACAATACAAAGGTACACACTTAGTGGATAGGTGAACTAGGTGGATTCACCAGAGCTGTAGTGGTAAAAAAACCTAAGATTCAGGTCGTACCAGTGGTCTGTCTCTGATAGAAGACAGTCGTGCCCAGGCAGTATTTACCGCATTTGTGACGTGTTGGGCTAAACTGGTTTGTTCATCAACTGGTTCTGTGGTAAACGATCTATATCGTATGCTAGTGGTAAATATACTGTGGGGGAGGGGAGGTAGGGAAAGAGGGATCACAACCATTCACGCGGCAGACACACAACATGCCGAGGCATACCTACAGGTGAACGTTCAATATACGGCAGTGCCTTGGAGGTGCCGCATGCGTTTGTATAAAATGCACTATGCAAAAAGTGCTAGCGTTGCTTACACGTGAAGCGGTAGATTTGCGCTTCATGGGCAGCTGGAGTTCCAAGACGGCAAGTATCCGTCACCTGGAACAATGCAGTAAATTGAAAACATACACTCCATTAGGATCGTGCCTCGTGTTAGAAGCGTTTCGGTCAGAAAAGTACGACCGCGTCGTGCTTAGTTTCATACACCACTTACTTGCGGCTTCTGCTCGTCTGTCTTTAAAACCTACTTGGTTTCCTCTCTGTCCATTGGAATGGGTGCCTAGACGGGCCTACACAAAAGGTAAGAGCCACTGGTGAATGATCGGACAGGGCCCTCAGCAGGATGTCTGAGGACACTATTCTCTGGACCAGCCCTCTGGGAACAAATAGATAGTCCAACTGAGAAAACGAGCCATGTACCGAGGCAAAATAAGTATACTCTTGGCGCGCGCCATGCCCTTACCTCCAGGCGCCCACCCAGTCCAGGCCCGTGGCAAGGGCTCGGAGCTTGGTGGGGGGTCCCTCCAAGTCTACGCCAATGTCAGTTGCCCCCCTCCGCCACCGGTCCACATGGATGTCCATTACATTGTTCCAATCCCCCCCAACTATAGCAAGGGTATCCGGCATCTCATTCCAAAGGGACATGACCTTTTCAGCCACGGACCACAGCAGGGCCAGCGGGGCATATATGCTACCAAGTGTCACCCTGTCACTCCCAACCCAACCCTGAACACAGATGTACCTACCCTGTGGATCGGACCAACTCCGTTCATATACAAAGGCTACTCTGCGGTGAATGAGGACTGCAACCCCCCGGGAGCCCCTCGTGAACCCTGCGTGGTAAGCATGTGTGTACCCAAATCTTTGTAAGCACAGCGCCTTTGTACCCAATAGGTGGGTCTCATGAAGCAGCAGAGCATCAACCCCGGCCCGATTGGCATAGCGAAGAACTGCCCCCGCTTGACTTTGTCTAACACCCCCCTCACATTCCAACTCAAGAGGCGCAATGAGCCCGGAGCTATCCGCCCCCCATTCTGAGCAGTCGACATTGTAAAAAGGCAGTGTATAGGCCGCAGCAGCCCCGACGGTCCAGCATACAAACCTCCCAGTGTGAGGACCACAGCAACATGAGCGCAACCAAGACCACCCCCATCCCAACTCTACCCCCAACAGCCCCCCGCCACCCCCCACCCCACACCTCCCAACGTGGAAGAATCTGTTGCGGCCGGATCGCGGCCCGGCCCCCAACGGGGAACCGCAAGCCACCCCCTCCAATGGATCCCCTGAACATGCCCCATAACTAGTGAGTCGCTACTCCTACCCACCCACTCGTGGAGATCAGGTGACCAGCCCCAAGCTGTTAACTCCCAACCACTCGCCCACCACAAAAGGAGCCTCCCGCCCATTCCTAAACCACCCCCCCACCCCAGCAAACCCTGATTCACCTACTGAATACCTAAACATTACAGCAATGCGTCGCACCCATTCTATCGGGGGGCCTATGGTACCCAGGGGCATGACACACTATCACCGAGGGCGGTTACAATACGCCAATCATATGTCACACAGAGCCTTCAAGTGCCCTTTTTCTGAGTCCCAGTGTTCTCCTTCTCTGAGGCATCACCCAATGCAGATCGCCGTCTGGGCCTGGACCTCCAGTTGTCTTTCGGCCGCGCCCCCCAGGAAGATCGCGCTTGTGTCTCACCGCCAAGGGGGTCAGAGTCCAGCCCCGGAGGTGTATGTACTCTCACCGGCACCATTTTGTCTGTCCATTTGAACACCTCTTCAGGGGAGTCAAAGGAGTGGGCGCGGGATTGGAACATGACCCGAAGACGGGCTGGATACAGCAGAGCATAAGGTAGTTTCAGGTCATGTAGCCGAGCCTTTGCCGCTGTGAAGGACTGCCATTGCTGTTGTACCATGCAAGTATAGTCCGGGAAAAATCATAATTCGATGATTTTCGTACCGCAATGGCTCCTTCGCCCAAGCCTTCTGTAGGATGATGTCCCTGTCGTGGTAATTCAACAACTTGGCGATCACATGCCGCGGCCGCGCCCCCACCGCCGGTTGTTGCTTCAGGGCCCGATGTGCCAGCTCAATGACAAAGCATCTACACAACGTGTCAGGGGGGAGCCAGCTCTTGAACCACTGCGCCAGGAAGCCCTTCATATTTCCTTTTTCGCAGCCCTCCGACAGGCCGACAAAGTGGAGGTTGTTGTGCCTGGCGCGCCCTTCCGCATCTTCCACACGGAGTGCCAGGCCCTTCTGGACTGCTTCCATACTAGCCAATTTACGCTTGAGGGTCGCTATATCATCTTAGGCACCGGAGATACGTGTCTCGGCCTCAGTGATGCGGGATACAGCGTTCCGCAAATCCTGGCGCAGCAGCGTAACATCGGATCCCACTGCCCGATCTTTGCCTCCAACATGTCCTGTGACTGGGTGATGGCCGCCATAAGCGCCGCATTGTCCGGCCCAGCATCATGTTGTCCGCTCGAGGCCCCCGCTCCTCCACTGGGACCTGTAAATTTATCGATTGGGCCGGGTTTGGGGTCCCCCGCCACCTGCACCACGTGTCATGACGAGCTGGGCGCCGCCTCACAGAGTCTCTCCAACTATACCACCCGGAGCGTTGCCGTCTGCACCCCCCAAGGTCTCACCACAGCCCGGCCCGGCTGCCGAGGCGCCCCTCGTATGTCTCCTCCGCAGTCTCAGTGCCCAATAGGACCTCCCAGTCTCTCTGCCTATTGGCCTTTGCGCCTGGCGGGTCACGCTACTTCAGCCCTTGCACATCGGGGCTGGGGGCCGCCAATTCGTCTACTGCTGCAACCCCAGATCACCGGCCACTGGGTCCAATGCGCCCTCCTATCGGGCTCCAGTAGACCCCTTCCTGCCAAGTCGGCCCGGCCAGATCACCGAATCCACCATTAATCACCCCGCCAAGCGTACTGATCCACCGGGCCCCCCCAGTGCACTCCCAGGAGAGCACCGCACACCTCCTCACCGTCCGCCCCGCCGGGCCAGCTGCTGCCAATGCAAATCCTCGGAGAAGCTCAGCGTCCGATTGCGCTCCCCAGGGAACACTCCAGGATTCAGTCCCTGGCGTCACCGCTCAGACCAGGCCACACCTCTTCTCCCATGCACCGGGCCAGGTCGTCAGGCAGTTCTCCTCCGGGCTTACTTAACGCCCAGCACCGCAGCAGGTCCGGCCCGTGCCACCGGACCCCAGCCCCCACTGCGCTCCACCAGGCTAGTACCTCTCGCCTCTCGCCGCCGGTACCTTCACAGCAGCCGCCGCCGGGACCCAGGTAGCTCGAGGTCCTCGGCCTAGCCCGATGGAACAGGCCCCACCATGGGCCATGACCTCCAGCGCCCGGACCCCTGCCTCTGTCGGGAGCGCGCTCAGGGCTCCGTTTCAATGTTGGGTGGAGGATTCTCCCCTCTGCAGCTCACCAGGGCGAAAGAAAGGCCGGATAGTCAACTGGGCCAGTGTTGCCGCTTTGCCGTGCCCCTCCAGCGCACCCCTCGGAGAGCGCTGCACTCTCCTACTGCCCCGGTCGGACCAGCTGCTACCGACCGAGGCGCATGGTGGAGCCCGACGTCTGGATCAGCGCCCCGGGGAGCACTCCGAAATGTAGCCCCAGGCTTCACGACCCGGACTGGGCCACGCCTCTTCCCACATGCATTTGGCTGGGCTGTCGGGCTGTCCTGCATACGTATCCCCAGCACCCAGCACCTCCGCAAGGCCAGTCTACACCGTCGGGCCCCCGCTGCTGTGGCACCGCTCCAGGTGCCAGGACCCCACACCCCTCTCTGCCGGTTCTCCAACTGCAGTTGTCGCCAGGACCCACGAAACTCGAGGTCCCTGGCTTCACCGGACGGCGCATGAATCACTGCCCCGGCCACAAGCTCAGGCCCCCGGACTCCTATCTCCGCCAGGATTTCGGTCAGGGCACATCCCCATGGTCCGATGCAGGATTCCAACTTCCAGTGCTCACCAGGGTAGGGGAGGACAGGATAATTCAGCGGATAAGTGTCTGGCGGAACGGAGCTCTGCTAAGCTGCGACCGCCATGATGACCCTCTTGGCCACCGAGTACACGTCAATTTTACGAAGGGAATTCCCCAGTGTATTTAGAAACGAGTTGGGTTGTCTGCGCGATTATGTGGATAAAATACGACTGATTTCTGGGGCTGTGCCTGTTGCAGGCAAAGTGCGTGGTGTGCCTTCTGCGGTGAGAGATGAAATGAAATCTGAATTAGAAAAACTCACGGCTGAAGGGATTGTTGAGGAAGTGGACGGTATCCAATGGTTAGCACCAGTGGTAGCCGCCAGGAAGACCAGTGGAAATCTGCACTTATGCATTGACTTGAGGGAGCTCAATAAACAGGTCATAGTGGACAAATATCCCCTTCCCAAAATCTCAGACATGCTGTTACAGGGGTTAAAGTCTTTTCCATCGTGGATCTTAAATCTGTGTATTAGCAAATAATGTTGGATGAAGAGTCCAAAGAACTCACTGCCTTCATAACACCTTTTGGAATGTACTGATTCATAAGGTTGCCCTTTGGATTGATGTCAGCAGCCTCAGTATTCCAAAGAGCTTTAGAAAAAGTTTAGAGAGGACAGTTAGGGGTCAAGATCTACAGGATGATGATCTGGTTTGTGGGAGAGATGAGCAAGAATATGACATGAGACTTAGACAAGTACTAGATGTAGGAAGGTGGACACCTGACTATGGTTACCCCAGATTTTTCGCCTTGTGTTAGCTGTTTTTTGACTTAGTTGGCCTGGTTCCCTGCTAATCAGGGCCCCAGGCTATCTGCTCTCTCCTTAAAATGGACTCCATGCACCCTAGGTGCATAACCAAATTGGTACTGGACACCTTGTCAGCCCCTATACAGTGTACCATAGGTGCCAAGGGCACAGGTGCATCCAAGGCCTACCAGGGGCTGCAGCATAGCTTTTGCCACCCCTGGCTGGTTCTTAAATTGACACAACTGGCTGATCACTCAGCTGGGACAAGTTGGTGGTGTAATCACCCCTTGCTTAGATATAGTATACCTATATCTAAACCTATATCTGGACACATATAAATCTATAAGTCACTCCTATGGCAGGCCTTATCAATCCTGGAGGCAGAGTACTTGGTTTAACGTGAGATGGTGCTCGAGCATGAACTGAGCCTGTCTGCAGCTGTCGGGAACAACTCCCTTAGCTGTTCCGGGATAATGCCATACCATATACTCTTAAGTGCATTATAAACCATCGCGGTTATGTGCTAACTTTGGTTTGGCTTCATCAAAACATGTCGTGTAAGGTGTCATACGATTTGGAATACTATCCCCTCAACAGTCCTGTCGACGGGGATAGCATTACACCCTTCTAGAGGGAGAAGACATGATACTTTACTAAAACGCGGTTAATCCTAACCAGAGCCTCAGCATCACAAAATGGATGCTGCTGCCACCGACACGTCTGACCTCCTGCTGCTGACCGAAACTTGGTAGAGGAGGCCTGGACAAAGGGTTTCCTGTCGCGGGGAGGTGCTACACCACCCCAGACAGGAGATAGTGTATTGGGGCACGGAGGGCTGAAAGAAACTAGACAGTGCCTGGGGCGCACAAGGCTTCCCCTTGCATAATCCGGTCAAACCGGTTCTGGGGCACACCAGCCCCAGTCCCAGCGCGACCCTGGACAAAGGGAATGGAGTGTAACCACCCCCTTCCTGGGTCCCACCCATAGGAGGGACCTAGCAGGTAATCCAGCCTCCAAGGTTGGTATAAGAATGGGAGCAGTGCCAACGCACTCAGATTATCCTGACTGAAACTTATGAAACGAAACTCTGGACCCTTTGACATTCTACTCGACATAAAAGACTGAAGAATCTCCCTTGTGATCAAGGAGTGACCACCCTGTGCAAACAGGCACCATCCAGCACCTCGACGTTTGCTTTGTTGCAGTTTCCGCTGGAACTCGAGCGACAGAGATCGACAAGACCCAGCATGCCTGCCTTCTAACAGCCCGATCCACAGTCCCTGCAGAGGTGAGACCCATGGAGGCGACCTGAAGCGTGGGGCCCGCCATCTTGGAAAGACCACGAGGCGCTGACTGTGCAGCATCCGAGGCCCCCTCGAAGCTGTGCATTGGGGTTTGAGAAGCCCCAGCCCTGAGCCACTCTTGCACCGAAGCTCACCCCTCTACACTCACCGAGTGCTGCGTGGGGCCCTTCTGCATCTTTTGGCTTAACACGTTGGTCCGGTCGCTTGCCCGTTGGCTAGCGGCCCCTTACCGACGAACTTTGAAAACTAAATTGTGAGTCTGGTTGCTCCAGACTTGCCTTCGCTTCCCTGAAAAGGAGCCCCCGCTCTGACCCTCCTGGTCCGAGTATTAAGCGATCTTTAAATCCTGCATGGGTTGCGCTTGCAAAGGGTTGTTTGCTCCAATACGGAAGTCGACACCGCCGACTGCAAGAGCCTTTGTGGGACAGCTCGTGATCCACTCCTGGACATCCTCGGTGCCACAGAGTCCACGTGGCAGCGGAGACAAGCTTCACGACATCAACCTGAAAGCGCCCGACATTGTCTGGTTCCTTCCTGGTTCCACCCTGGTCACTGTTGAGTGACCCAGACTCTGTCCCCTCTGCTTTCAGATCATCTTTATCTTCGATCCACCCTTGGATCACACCGGACACTTCTCTTCACGACGCCTGCAGCATCTTCATCTTCAGGCACCAGCAACCTGCGTGACGAAACCCAACAACACTACTTTGCACCCGTGCACCCGCTTCCTGTGGGTGAGGTAACTCAGTAACACCGGTGCTCTTGTACTGGTACACACCTCTAGTATAGGTGTCTAAAGTTTCGTCCTTCTAGGTTAAGCGGAAGTCTCCTTTTACAGTAACTTTATAACTTTTACGCACCATTGACTTTACATTGGTGCATGTGTGTGCTTTAAGCGCTGCACCCGAATCCCACTGGCTTTTCCTGACTTCAGCATTGCTAGTCCCGACTGCTCCCAGCGATTCCCCAAGCCCTAGGCCTGACCACTGTTCGAGTAGTGATACGTATACCACTTTTTTAATATATGGTTTGCGTGGCCCCCGGCCTCATCCATAATTGTGCAACTTCTATATGTTTAACTGTGCTTTTGTTTAAACGCTTGTGCTTCTAGACTCATAAAGAGTATAGAGGATTATTCTAGTAAGGAATACATATATTTTCATAATATATAACTTGTGTGGTGTCCTTTCATTTGATATTACAGGATTGTGATTGGTAAAACAGCTTGCTTAACACGACCTCTTGAGTTAAGCCTTTAAGGCTGCTTAGTCCATGCTACCCTTAGGATAGCTTGTCTATAAGGTTGACTTACAACCATCACCATAAGGGATTGTTTGGACTGATACAAGGCGCCCCCAGAATTGGAGACATCATATATCAGGCCAACTTCTCACATTGGAGGCAGCGGTGGGATTTGAGCTTGCTGTTGTTTTACCATTGCAATCTTTTATCAAATTGAAAGATCACATCAAGTACCTTAGGTACATATAAACAAAGCTTAGCATATTTAAGTTCTACTGAACTTAGTAGTTGTGGATCAAAGGGCTTAGCACACTCTGCCTACAACTCACTAGCAAGGTACAGTAGGAAAACACTTAGTGTAGGTAAGTGCACCACTTACACCTCACTAGCAGTCATGGCTGGCACAGAGGGAGCTTCAGGCTCTTCACCTGTGTTGGTTGACCTTACCAAGGCACCTTCCAGCTATGACAACCTCAGCCACAAGGACTTGAGTGCCCTGTGCACTTCAAGGGGGCTGAGAAAGGGTCACAACCCTACCATTCCCATCCTGATAGCCATCCTGGAGAAGGATGATTTAGATAAGGCGAGTGCAGCTCCCTTAGAAGCAGGAGATGGAGTGAAACCCCCAGAGAATGAGAACACTTCCCCAGACTTAGAAGATGAGGAGGTGGACAATGAATCAAAAGAGGAAGAGTCAGATCAGGATCAGAGGGGTAACCAGGTACATGTGGGGAGGCTTAGCCAAACCAACTTGGACCTACTTGGAAATGGAGAGGGCCAGCACCTCCCCAGAGTATAAAGCAGAAAAGTTCCAGGCAATAGAAGATTGAGATTTCCCTCCACAGTCCCTGCAGAGCTGAGACCCGTGGAGGCGACCTGAAGCGTGGGCCCGCCATCTTGGAAAGACCACAAGGCGCTGACCGTGCAGCATCCGAGGCCCCCTCGAAGCTGTGCATTGGGGTTTGAGAAGCCCCAGCCCTGAGCCACTCTTGCACCGAAGCTCATCCCTCTACATTCACCGAGTGCTGCGTGGGGCACTTCTGCATCTTTTGGCTTAACACGTTGGTCCGGTTGCTTGCCCGTTGGCTAGCGGCCCCTGTACTGACGAACTTTGAAAACTAACTTGTGAGTCTGGTTGCTCCAGACTTGCTCTCGCTCCCCTGAAAAGGAGCACCCGCTCTGACCCTCCTGGTCCGAGTATTAAGCGATCTTTGAATCCTGAGTGGGTTGCGCTTGCCAAGGGTTGTTTGCTCCAATCTGGAAGCCGACACCGCCGACAGCAAGAGCCTTCGTGGGACAGCTCGTGATCCACTCCTGGAAATCCTCGGTGCCCCAGAGTCTACGTGGCAGCGGAGACAAGCTTCACAACATCGACCTGAAAGCGCTCGACATTGCCTGGTTCCTTCCTGGTTCCACCCTGGTCACTACTGAGTGACCCAGACTCTGTCCCATCTGCTTTCAGATCATCGTTATCTTTGATCCACCCTTGGATCACACCGGACAATTCTCTTCACGATGCCTGCAGCATCTTCATCTTCAGGCACCAGCAACCTGCGTGACGAAACCCGACACTACTTTGCACCCATGCACCCGCTTCCAGTGGGTGAGGTAACTCAGCAACGCCGGTGCTCCTTTACTGGTACACACCTCTAGTATATGTGTCTAAAGTTTCGTCCTTCTAGGTTAAGCGGAAGTCTCCTTTTACAGTAACTTTATAACTTTTACGCACCATTGACTTTACATTGGTGCATGTGTGTGCTTTAAGCACTTCACCCGAATCCCGCGGGCTTTTCCCGACTTCAGCATTGCTAGTCCCGACAGCTCCCAGCGATTCCCCAGGCCTGACCACTGTTCGATTAGTGATACTTATACCACTTTTTTAATATATGGTTTGCGTGGCCCCCGGCCTCATCCATAATTGTGCAACTTCTATATGTTTAACTGTGCTTTTGTTTAAACGCTTGAGCTTCTAGACTCATAAAGAGTATAGAGGATTATTCTAGTAATAAATACGTATATTTTTATAATATATAACTTGTGTGGTGTCCTTTCATTTGATATTACAGGATTGTGATTGGTAAAACAGCTTGCTTAACACGACCTCTTGAGTTAAGCCTTTAAGGCTGCTTAGTCCATGCTACCCTTAGGATAGCTTGTCTATAAGGTTGACCTACAACCATCTCCATAAGGGATTGTTTGGACTGATACAAGGTGCCCCCAAAATTGGAGACATCATATATCAGGCCAACTTCTCACACTAGAGAAGTTTCATCAACACAACCTCACAGTAGATTAGACAAGTGCAAGTTCAAGAAACCTGCAATTGATTACCTAGGCCACACCATATCTGGTCAGGGTGTAGAACTTTAGAGTGATTTGGTTGATGCCATACAAAAGTTAGCATCTCCCACAAACAAAGAGGAACTCATGAAGTTTCTCGGCATGGCCGAATACTACAGCAGATTCGTGAAGGGCTTTGCCGAAAAGTGGGTCAACATGCAAATGCGTTTGTGTAAGGGTGTGGATTTTGTGTGGTCTGATAAGTGTGAGGCTGAATTTAAGGAAATCAAAGAAATGCTTAAAAGGACCCCTAAATTGAGGAGTTTGGACCCCTACAAGAAATCAGTCCTAATCACTGATGCTAGCATGATGTGCTTGGGCACCATTCTGCAGCAAGAAGATAGTGATACTGAAAATGTCAATCTGTTCCTCTTGCGGAGTGTCCGAGGGTCTGAATTACGTTATTTGGTCATAGAGAGGGAGGCCCTTGCAATGCACTGGGCCATTAAGAAACTTAAAAACCTCCTGTGGGGTACAAAGTTTGTTCAACGCACGGACCACAAACCTTTATGTGAGGTCTTCAAGAAAAAAGGCATTGATGTCATTTCAGGAAGAATATTCAAGTGGGAGGTTGTGTTTCAGAGATATGATTTTGAAGTGAAATACCTACCTGGAGCCCGTAATAAAATAGCAGGTACCCTTTCAAGACTTGTATCACATAACGAAGATAATTTGAGTCGTGAGGAGGACAAACTAAACGAATGGGTGTGCAGTGTTGAGAGTGACGGCGAGGAAGAAAGCAGGTGGCGTCAAGAGTGCGCCTAATACAAAGAATTTCAAAAGCTGTCTTCGTTACTCATGGAAGGGTGGAACAACAAGATCAAAGGCGTTTGCGAAAAGTTCTGGAATGTGAGGCATGACCTTTCTGAGTGCGAGAGACTTATGTTTAGAGGGACCAGGCTGGTTCCTCCTGTATTGTTTCATCAAGAGTTTATTGGAATTGGCCCATCAAGGACATCAAGGGATGTCTAAAACAAAGGAAAGGCTTAGCTACTGGTGGCCTGGAATGGATCTGCAGGTCGATCGCCTTGTGAGAGAATGTGTACCTTGTGCCTTGAGTGAAAAGTGTCTTAAGCCCAGAGTACAACATATGGTCGTTCTAGAGCATCCTAAAGGACCATGGGAAGAGATAGCACTTGATATTTTGGGCCCTATACAAGACAATGGATGTGATAGTTATGTGTTTGTGCTCTTTGACATGTATTCCAGGTGGCCAGACATTGAACTCACCAAAGGGATTGACACGAGACATGTCATCTCATTTATTTAAGAGGTTTTTGGAAGAGAGGGACTACCTGGGGTCTTGCCAACAGATAATGGAGTCCAATTGGTCTCCAATGACGTGGAAGGGTTTTTGCAAAGTTGTTCCATCAAACACAAAAAATGTTCCTTATATCATCCCGAGACGAATGGTATGGTGGAACGCTTTAACCGAGTCTTAAAATAAACCATTGCCATGGCCAAACAGAATAAGTTAAATTGGACAGAAGAAATAAACAAAAAAGTGGACATTTATAGAGTTTTGCCTTATGCCACCACTGGGCAAACTCCCTTTAAGTTGCTTAAGGGAAGATACCCTGACACTTTGACTGCACCTCATTGGGTCAACGAAGCTGAATCTAAAAAAGGTCTAACAGTTTCTGATGGTCAGTGGAAGCTCAAGGAGGCTGAAAGAATTGATGCACCAAAATTAACTTTTGCCTCTATGAAAGCTGTCAAGGTTACTCCTGTGAAAGTTGGTGAATGGGTTTTGATCAGAGCTCCTTTTGGTAGAAAGACGTCCAGTTTGTTTCAGAGACCACATAAAGTAATTAAACTGTTAACCAAGGCCATAAAAACTGAAGATTCACGCATATGGAATCTCAATAGAGTGCTTGTTATTAAGAACAATATGTTAGTACATAATAAGTGTAATGGTCAATCCTCGGACTCAACCTCATCACGTCCAGCAATTTCAGCTCCATGCAAAGGAAGCAAAAATGTGACACCAGAAAGAGAAAAAAGGTTGACAAGACTACCCACAAGATCAAAGACTTTGTCATAGATCAATCGTGGAGATGAGACCCCATCTTTATTAAATTATTTAACTTTATTTTCATGTTTTTGTATTTTGTACTTTCAGTATAAAGAGGGAAGGTATGTAGTAATGTGCCTTATTTCCCTGTATCCTTGTGGGCATGACACACTGTGTATTCCTTTGAGTAGCACCATGGTGATGGAACCTGGTGCTCTACGATTGGTGTGTGAGGGAGATCAGTTGAGCTTACACAGCCTGCTGGAAGGATGGGTCCTTTGTACTTGGAATACACCTACTTCTTCTCCTACTCTGGATCTTCCTTTATTCATGATAACTTGATTTTACACAAGGCAGATTCGGCGCTGAAGCTCTTTAGAAACTGACGGGCTACGGCCAAGTCCTTGGACCTCTCAGTTGCCCCACGTCAACCCCAGTCTGCCTATTGCCCCTTTCGTGGCTATAGAGGGGGTTTTCAACCACAGCAAACCCTACTCCAGCAAGACCCCCTTGTCTGTGTGGGGGTAAAGTAGCGGTTCATACCAACACAGTGGATCGGGTTGTCAGAGGCCTGCAACAACCACCATATCACGATCGTCTGATGGAGGATCATTTGTCCTTACTCTGCAAGGAAGTCATCGCTCTCTTGGCCAAAAGATTCATAGAGTGGGTTCCGGTGTCAGAAGTAGGCAGTGATTGTATTTGCAATTCCTGAGCCCAAAAAAAAACAAAGAACTTTGCCCTATCTTATATCTGAGAACCCTCAATCTCTTCCTCAAAAAGAAGAAGTTCAAGATGCTCACCTTGTCTCAGGTACTGGCTGCCCTGGACCCAGGAGCCTTGATGGTGTTATTGGATTTGCAGGACGCTTACTTTTATATTCCCATCCTGCCTGCCCATCGACGTTACCTGCGGATTATGGTAGGCCATGAGCACTTTCAGTTCATTGTGCTCTCCTTTGACATTACCAGCTCGCCATGGGTGTTCACCGAGATGATGGTGGTGGTTGGAGCTCATCTGCACAGATCAGGGGTACCAGTCTTTCCTTATGTACTTGACATGCTTCTGAAGGTGGGCTCACCCCTGGCTGTCATCTCCCACCTCCCGACAATGGCGGACCTCGTGCAGTCGCTGGTGTTCACTGTTAGCTTGTTGAAGTCATACTGACTCCTTCTCAGATGCTCCCTTTCATCTGAGCTGTTCTGGACACAGTGCAGTTTCAGGTTTATCTTCCCGAGAAGCGAGTCCAGGATATTCAGGCTATGATACTGATGTTTCAGCCTCTATCCTGGATTTTGGTGAGAATGCCTCTGAGGCTGCTGTGCCATAAGGCCTCCTGCATCGTACTTGTAACACATGCCAGATGACATATGCCAGCTCTGCAGTGGGACCTGAAGTTCCAGTGGGCGCAGCATCAGGGGAATCTTTTCAACATGGTCCAGATCCCAGAGGGAACTGTGCACCATCTGCAGTGATGCATGATTAACTTCAATTGGGCCAGAGGCAGACCAACCAGATCTCACAGTAGTTACAGATGCATCACTTCTGGGATGGGGTGCCAATCTGGCAGAGGTGGAGATCAGAGGACTTTGGTCTTCGACAGAATCAGCACTCCACATGAACATGCTGGAGCTCCGAGAAATCCGACTAGCATTGAAAGCCTTTCTACCCTTCATCAAGGGAAGGCTGGTACAAGTGTTCACATACAAAACCACCGCCATGTGGTACTGCAAAAAAGAGGGCCGAGTAGTGTTGTGGACTTATTGCAAAAAGGCCTGCTTCTCTAGAAATGACCGGGATAGCAGGGCATATCCCTGGTGGTTCAAAATCTGGCAGGTTCCCCGAATGCAAGAGTGGACAAACTCAGCCATCAATGCATAGCAGATCATGAATGGCATCTCCTTCTGGAGGTGGCAGAAGGTCTCTTTTTTCAGTCTGGAGAGTCATGGTTAGATCTGTTTGCCTCTGCCGCGAATGTGCAATGTAAGCAGTTTTGCACGCTGGAGTTACCAAGGCGTCTCTCACTCGGAGACTCTTTTCATCTCAAGTGGAGTTCAGGCTTCATGAACGCCTTTCTGCCCATACCACTTCTGCCTAGAGTTCTCAAGAAGATCAGGAAAGACGGGGCCCAAGTTATCGCTGTAGCTCTGGATTGGGCATGGACAGTCTGGTATCCCGAGTTTCTCAGAATGAGCATTGATATTCCAATCAGGTTGGAGGATCTTCAGTCGCTGCATCAGGGAAGGGTCTCCACCTGAACCCGTCAACTTTACTCCTTATTGCGTTGAGATTGAGCAGTGATAGTTGACAGTGTTTGACCTTCCTCTCAAAAAATGCCATTTTATCTTGGCAGCCACGCAAGATGGTGTATGCCTGCCGGTGGAAGACATTTTTAATATATTGTACATAACGGTCTCTGGACCCTTTTCTGCTTCCGTTTCGGATATTTTACTTTTTAATCTGACCCTTGCCCAGCAGGGCTATGCTCTGGGCACTCTGAAAGGGTTTATTTTTGCCTTGTCTGCTTCTTGCAGATGCCGGACCTGGATCACTGACAGATTATCGAGCTGCCACAATATTGCTGACAAAAAATTGACTGCCAAAATATCGAATTCCTATCTACAAATAGATAAGTACAAAAATATCGAATCCTAAATTTCGTTGTAAATAATATAGTTTGCTAAAATATTGACTTTTTTAAATCTCCTAAAAGTAATGAAAATGTAATTTAATAATAACTATAATTAAGTAAAACATACTTAAAAATATTTAATAACCTTAAAATTAATAAATAATAAATGTAAGTAAAAAAATAAATAAACATGCAGTTTTTTATTACATATATATTAACTTAATAATATTAAAAAAGTAATTAATATTTTTAATAATTAAATGATAAAACATAATTTTGAGTATAATTACATAAATCTATAAAAAACTATAATATAAATATAAAAATAAATTATATATAATGAGTTAAAACATTAAAATTAATTAAAAAATGTTTTTTATATTTTACACCACATTAAATATAACAATACTAAAAAATTGCATAGTGTAAAGGATAACATTTCTATTTCCACTCCAAGAAGTGGTACAGTAGGGCAAATGTTGGATAGAGGGTAAATAAAAATTACTATTTCGACTCCAGTGAGTCGAACAGTAGGGAAAGCGTTGGGTAGCGGGAGGGTAAACATTACTATTCCAACTTCAGTGAGTGCAACAGTAGGGATAGTGTTGGATAGCAGAAGAGTAAAAATTACTATTCCCACTCCAGGGAGTGCAACAGTAAGGAAAGTGTTTGATAGCGTAGGGGAATAATTTAATATACCCACTCCTGATATATAATTAATAATAATTAACAATTAATTATTTAATGAATTACAATTAACAATATAATTAATTAACATACTTACAAATTAATTGTTAATAAATAATATCTAATCAATGAAAAATATTACACAATTCACATAATTACCAATTATTTATTATTAATCAATTTATAAGTATTAATCAATTAATTAACTTAATTAACAATATAATATACATTATTAAATATTACATTATTAAGTAATAAATGTTAAATCCATTTATTTCAATTAAATTATTTCCCACCCTATTCCCCTATAAACCTACAACCCACTACAGAATTAAATTACACAATTTATTTTAACATATAATTAATTCATTCCAAATTATGCTAAAAATATATATTATTTTTAATTACTTCCCACCCCATTCCCTTGTAAACCCACAACATGCTACGGAATTAAATTACACAAAAATTAATTAACACAAAATTCATTACTCTTACAAAATTTAAACATACATTACAAAAAAATTACATAGTTTTTACACATATACTAACACTTAAAACACACAAAAAACTTGATATTACTAACTTTCATATTGTGGAATTCGATTTTTCTTATCTGCATTTCGATATTCTGCGCCACTATATTTTTGCATTTCGATATTCTGTCCATTCGATATCAAAAACTCGATATTCTGTCCAGTCGATTTTTTTTCTCGATATTGTGACTAGTTACCGCCCGACCTATCCTGTTTATTTATATCCTCCATTGTAAATAGATTTCTGAAAGATCCCATCTTCCCCTTTCATTATGCATCAAGTTCAAGTTTTTATTTTATGATTTGGAATTCGTGAGAGGTCCACATAAAAGGTACAACTACAAAACAGTACAAGTATATAAAATCATGCAGTTGTTACAAGGTAAAAGATAACCAACCTGAAATTAATATAAATTCAAAAAGCATTTAAAAAAGTTAAATATTCTAGAACAGAACATTTCATTAGGGGGGCTTAGCATCTCTTCAGAAAATGCATTGACAGATAAGATACCAAGTTTCAAACAAATTGGTCTTATCCACTTACGCCGCGAATATAACAGAGCTGGGCAAATAAACAGAACATGAGAGAGGTCTCGAATCGAATTGTTACACAAGGTACATATGTTGGAAGAACCACACCATTTGGATAGAAGATTATTCAAGGGTAACATATCTTGTCTTAACAAGTACCAAAAGAGCTGAATGCCGTGTGGAAGATTCCAAGATGCATAACATTGCAGAGTTTTAAAAACATAGGAATTAATCACCGGCAGACTACTTTTCCTTGATACAATAGAGTCTCTATCCAGCATAAAACTTAACCTCCATGATGCTGTTTTTAAGAATGCCTTTAATTGGTAGGAAGAGAGTGAAAACAAAGTAGATTCTTCCAGTCGCAACAAAGAGACCACCTTTCTAAAGTTTTTTACGATTGGAGAAAGTTCTTTTAAAGGGCCCAATAATTGTTTTTTGAATGAAATGTCTTAGCGTGGAGGGTTCGCATTTAGCTAGATAGAAGACCCATCTAACTATCCCAGCTAGTCCTTGGACCCAGCTACTTCTTAAGCCAAACTCAAGCCTAAGAGAGGCCACAGAACAAGCGGAATTAACGGAGGATAATTGTCGCAAGAGTCTACCTTCAATAAAGTGGAGAAAACCCCAGTTACTTACATCAATGAGTTCAGTTCCGTACAATAATGAGGCGGGGATTTTTGCTCGGAAAGCTTCTAACAGGAAGGGAAAATGACGTTTTCCTGTGGCTTTATGAAGAGCGTTTAGACCCTTGCCCTGTATCAGAGCTTTACGCATATTATTCTCAATATGGGCCTTATCACTCATATTACCGCAAATTATTTTCCCCAAAAATAGGTATGAATTTACGATTTCCAGCTTTTGGCCACCTAATGTCCATATGAAACTCCCATGAGCGGGTTTTCTCTTACCCGACATGCACATAACTTTACTTTTGGAGATGTTTATCTGAAGAATGTGCGCCTCTGCGAAAATATGTAATGCCTGTAGACGCTTGTTCAATCCTTTGGGTGTCAAATCTAACAATAATATGTCATCGGCAAACATTAAACACACAATAGCATTATCCCCCAATACAGGAGCAATTCCGCCACTCAAAGTTACAGCTTGAGGAAGATCATGAACATAAAGAGAGAACAATAATGGTGCCAGCAAACAGCCCTGTTTAAGTCCATTGGCCGAGGGAATAGGATCTGACAAACCTCTTTCTCCTCCCAACAATATTCTGGACCAGGTATCCGTATGGAGATCCCGAATTAAATCTAACAGTAAATGGGGGATACCTAAAAATAATAGTTTCCTCCACAGCAGGTGGCGGTCAACCTTATCAAAGGCTGTGGAAAAATCTATAAAGGCAGCATATACCTTTCCACCCCGGACTCTGATGTATTTGTCCATAATCACTTGTAAAGCTGTTAGATTATCCATAGTTCCATGTCCTTTACGGAAACCCGTTTGTTCAAAGGGGAGAATATTATTCTGATCTACCCATTCAGATAATAATTTCAAAAGGCATTTGGCAAAGACCTTGCCGACGGCATCCAGGAGGGCAATCTGGCGATAATTTTGAGGCAGAAGTCGATCACCATTCTTGAAGAGAAGAACCAAAATACTCCCCTTCCAAGATGGGAGAACAGCCCTATTCAAAAAGCAACGAGGAAATACAGGGAATAAGATTTTACTCCACTTTGTGCTACTCTGCTTTAAGACAGAAATAGGCAACTCATCTGGGCCCATGGCCCCAGATGTACGCATTTCACGGATGGCCCACACAATGGATTTTTCCGAAGGAGGTTCCACAGGAGCCAAATGCACCACGTTGTAACTTCCCTGAAGTGAGTAATCCCCATTGCTTGCATATAGATTTTTAATATGCTCAACCCAGATTCGTTCCTCTATTGGAATTGGAGAGGGACTCAACCTTGCCCCGCAGCCCTTACCAATTATTATATTATGCATCAGTAGAACCTCAATCTGGTTCTCACATTCCTGATATGCGTTCCCTTCGAGCCTTTACATAATTACCCAATCAGGCTGCTTACCATCAAAACAGCCTTTCTCTTGGGGATAACACCTGCCAGGAGGGTGAGTGAGTTGCAGGCTCTGTCATCCAAGCCAGTATTCCTCTCTGTTTTTCCAGACAAACTGGTGCTTCACACTAGGGCTTCTTTCCTACTGAAAGTGGTCACACCATTCTATGTGGGCCAATCCGTCTACTTGCCCACTTTCTACATTTCCCCATATCCCTCAAAAGAAGAGGAGTGACTCCATCTTCTGGACCCAAAAATATTGTTGTCGTACTATCTTGACAGCACATGAGATTTCCGGGTGGACAACCAACTCTTCGTGGGGTAAGTTGTAGTGAAGAAGCGTGGGGAGGTACAAAAAATAAACCATTTCACTGTGGGTCGTCTTTGTATTAAAATATGCTATGCACTGATCAAGAAACTGCCTTTTGAGGGCTTAAGGGCTTATTCCACCAGAGCTACAACAACGACCACTGCCTGAGCATGTGGAGTCCTTGTCCTGGACATCTGCCAGGCTGCAAAGTGGGCATCCCTTCACACGCTCACCAAACATTACTGCCTGGACAATCAAGTACTCAAGGACAGGTATTTTGCCTGTTTTGTCCTGCAGGACTTTATAATTTGTACGCAGCCCACCACTGGGGGGGGGGGGCATTGCTTGGGTATCTAATATAAGGTAAGGAATCTGTGGCTAGATGTCTCTATCAGATGAACAAATTACTTACCTTTGGGAAAGCATTATTTGGTAGAGATAATATCTACCCGCAGATTCCTTACTGACCCACTCATCCTCCCTGCTCTGCGGACAAGTTTCTAGAGTCAGGGCTGATCCCTTTTAGGGCCCAAGCTTGGACACACCATGTCTGTACACTTCATGGCTCTGTGCTTCTGGTGTGGAAAGTCATGAAAAGTAACTGAGGTCAGTGCCCCAAGGTGGCACCTATACAAGCGACTCGGTCATCACTTCCAGTGTGGACGAAGCCATGTGGAGTTGATCGACCAGTGTACAGGGGTACTGCTCATGCAAAAATCTTCTGGATCTAGTCTGACACCTGGTAAATTCAATGGTAAGGAATCTTGATGAGGCCACCCCAAAATCGTCTCACCATTCAGAGCCTTCACATTTACACATTTACATATTTAGTGCCAAAAAACACATCCTTCTCATTTTTATGCCCTTAATATCCTCCCAGGCATATATTTTCGGCCATAAATTCCAAAATAAATTCCAAAATAAATCTATTCTTTTGATGCATACCGAGCATATGACCATTGTGCACCTTACACAGTTGCCATCCATCATTAAATCACATCTTGGTAAACCCTTATTACTCTTGCCCTTGCATGTACTATCACTCTTACATAACACAACCTCATCCCCACTAACAACACTTTCCCCTCCTTCAGTGACACAGTTAATTCACTTCTCAAGACTTTAGCACATATAACTAAAATTCCTCTTCCTCTTACTATTATTGCACAATTTCTTGGTGGTTTGGTAGTTCTTGGCATATGTTATTTTATGTTATCCAGGTATTTGTAAAGCGCGCGGCTACTCTGTGGAGTGTCCCGGCGCTGCGAAAAGACCAAGAACATAGAACCAGAGAACACCAGAAACTAAGACATGCCAGGCTAAAGTTGAAAAAGCCATGTTTTTAGTTTCTTTCTGAAGGAGAGGAGATCCTGTACCAGTCTGAAAGAGAGGGGCAGGCTATTTCAAAGACGCGAGGCCAGCATCTGCCTCCCGCCCGGGAGTGCAGAAACATGTTGTACGGAAGACCTCAAGGTCCGTTGTGGAACATAGTGCTGGAACCTTTCTCCAAGATATGGGGCCCCTATCTTATAGAAGGCCTTAAAAAAAGAAGTCATTCGTGTCCTGGACCCTGCCGAAAAAATGGCTCTGGCTACCGCATTCTTGACCACTTGTAGGCTGCCGAATAAGTAGTCTGGAAGACCCAGATACAGGGCATTCGCATAGTCCAGTCCTGATACCACCAGGGCCTGGACTACTGCCCTCCTGTGTGAGACCGGAAGGAGAAGGAGAAAGTTTCTCAACAATTTTAATAATCCAAAGCAGGTTCTGGATACAGATTGGATCTGAGTCTTCATAAACAGTGTGCATTCAATTTGACCCCAAGATTTTTTACTGTACTGACTGTGGATGCAGGAGGGGACATGTCTTGCAGCCACTATTGATGCGAATTCACACAGGAATGGGAGCCGAAAAAAATAATCTCCAACTTCTCGGGATTACATTTCAGTTGGTTTTGCCTGAGCCACCGAAATACTTCTGATAGGCAGGTGTTAATCATACTGCTGTTGAAAATGGAACCCCTCTGACAGGAACACAACAGCTGTGTGTCGTCCGCATACGCCACTATTTTAGCACTGTATTTCTCAGCGAGGAGCGCAGTAGGGGCCATATACAGATTAATACAGATTAAGCAAAATCGGGCTCAAAATTGAGCCCTGAGGGCCCCCCATATTCATAGGAGGAATAGGGGCTGAAAAAGAAGGGGACCAGATGGTTTGTAGGCGGTCACTTAAAAAGGAGTTGAACCATATAAGTACCGAGCCTCCAATACCCCCTCCTGGAGTCTGCGCAGGAGTCTATTGTGGGGCACGGTATCAAAGGCCGCGGTGAGGCCCAACAACTCCAGTGCTGCATTGCCCCATTCATCTAGGGTGGCTTTAATGGTTTCAGAGACTTTAAATAGAGCAGTTTCGGTGCTGAAGTTTACTCTAAAAGTTTGCTCTAAAACCCAACTGACTCAGGTGCAGAAGATGGTTGGCCTCCACAAATTCCGTATTGAGCCTATTGACATATTTTTCCAAAACCTCAAAAAGAAAGGGCAGCAATGATATAGGCCTATAATTACCGGCAACCTGTGGGTCAGCCGCAGGTTTCTTTAAAAGCTGAAGAATTTTAGCATGTTTCCAGCTTTGGGGCATCAGCCCCACCTCCAAGGAGGTGTTCAGAACTGAATTGACAGCCAGGTTAATCACCTCTGCAATAGATGCCAGTGTTTTCGCTGGGCAGGCATCAGAGAGAGACCCAGACGTAAGAGCATTCATCAATTCAAGGGATTTCTCCAATGAGATGGTGGGGAACTGCATAAGGGTAGAGCCAGTGCTAGAGCTAGCATGGGGGCACAGGTCCATGACTGCCTCCAGTACTGGTGGCTGAGCTTCAAAGGAGTCTTGGATAATTTTAATTTTGTCATGTAAAAAACAGGCCAGATGAATAATCCAATCACTGGTAGGGGCAAATGGGCTGCTGATAGCCTTGGGAAATGCAAAGTCCTTAACAATGTTAAAAATTTCCCTGCTTTTATTACCCGCCTGTTCAATTTTGGTTGTCAAGAAAAATTTCTTTTTTTCACTGACCTTTTTATAGTGGGCTTTCAGGGCCTGTTTGAAAATAGTTTTTTCCGTGGGGTTATAGTTAATCAGCCACTCTCTTTCAAGCTGTTTGCACTCACTTTTGCTCTTCTAAAGGGTCTCAGTGAACCAAGGGGCCGAGGCCCTATTGGTTTTGGCTACTCGGATGATAGGAGGGGCAAGCTCTAAGAAACGGAGATGAAGCCAGTTCTTAAAGGAGAAGACATCACTCTCAAGGTCTACACTGTAGGGGATAGGATGAGAGCTAAGAGCGCTATGCAATGCCTCTGGGGTAAGCTGATGAAAAGGCCTGAAACTACTAGTCCTTAGTTTACCAAGTGGTAGGGAACTGCCTAACTCCCGGCGGACTCTAAAACCTAGCAGAAAATGGTCTGACCATGCGATAGGGAGAGGCGCATCCATTTTAATCCGCTTCGATAAGAAGATCTGGTCCAGCGTATGACCCTTTTCATGGGTAGGAAGGCATACATAAGGAGTCAGGTTGATTAGGTCAAGAGATTTGCGCAGCCCCATAGACTCAGGTTCCATAGGGGAGATAGCCGGTCTAATATACTCCAGGAATTTTCCCGCAAACCCCGGTCGGTCGGTAGATTACTACCCCTGCAATAGATTGGTGGGTGGAGACTGTTAAAAGAAAGCCAAGGCTCTCAGACCCCTCTAACTCCACAGTCTGGAGTGACAGGCAACTGAAAGAACTGCTAAAGATTAAGGCCACACCCGCCCCTCCCCTCAGGTTGATCCTTTCTTAGGATCTAATAACCAGGTGGGATCGCATTGGCAAGAGCGGGGTTGGAGGCTTCCGTTAACCAAGTTTCTGTTAAAGACATCATGTCAGGAGTTAAATCTACTAACAGGGCATGGAGCTGAAGCTCATGTTTTTTCACTGAACGGGTGTTAAGTAAAAAAGTCTTTAAGTAATTTCCCCCCCCCCGTGCAGCTGGTCAACGAGGGCACCACTGTTAAGTTTCTCATATGCCTGATGACTTATACCTCTGCATCTGTTGCAATTGAATTCTTTTTCTTTTCCTGGCAAACACCACCATCCTTAATTTAATTTCTGCTTACTCTGTCTTTCTCCTTGCATCAATTGATACTGCTGCCAGAGTTGCGTCGCTGTCTTACATCAAACTCTCCTGTATTTCTTTTACAAAGTTTTCATTAAAACCTGATCATGCAACACTTGGCCATAAGTAATATGCTCAAAATAGCACGTGGCAGCCAAAGTCCTCAATGCATGTGCACAGTGATCTATATGTTCCCCCTCTTTTTTGACTTCTTAAATAAAATGCATAACTTCCAATACAATGTCCACTTTTTTTCCATACCTTTCATTCGTTTCAAGGCAATTTGACATACATTTATATTTTCCAATGGTGCTAAATTTTAATATTTCTTGAACCCAAACAATCTTTTAGTGATGACATTTATCTCCGCGGGATATATAATCTCCTTTTCAACGACATCCGTATATGCTTCGAGTATTACCAGCCAGGTTTCCCATTTAATGGGAGACTCACCCGGTTCTGCAAAAAAAGATGGAGGTGGCTAGATACTTGACATACTGGAATGGAAGCAGCAAAAGCAACACAAATAAATAAAGTAACTATTGATGTCCAATAATGCGACAGGGATCATATCTTCATTGTATCTCAGTGCATAAATATTCCCTGATATATTTGCTCCCTGATTTGTAAAAATAGTACAACACCCACACCATCCTGTGTTAATCACAGAACACACCATACTAAGATTAAGGAGAAAATATTTTTCTTGTGGAGTACAGAAAGCAAAAAACTAAAGAAGTGTCCATTCACATAGGGGGTCTTGTAACACCTCAATTATTGATGTACAGTGTAAATAGGATCATGTTCACAATGTCCCATGACCTTCCAAGACTATGCATGGATATCGTCAGCATGGAATTGCTTTGAATGTGTGTTCCTGAGTACGTTTGTGAATTCCAGAAAATTGTAACTCTACCCTTTCATGTACAGGAAAACTTGTAAGTTCAGATTTATGACTTTTGTTGTGCATCAGTACTTCAGTTGATTGTAATTTGGAGTGACATAAAAATATATATAAACAGTGACAATCACTGATTTTCAGAATTTGTGTAATCACTGGAAAATACTCACTGTAATGTATAAGAAATATATATAAATTGAAAGAAGGAAATTGTACCCATAATATAGTAGAAGGAGTTTACAATATATCCAATTATAAATGGAATGGTGCACCTGGAAATATTGTAATCCACAAATCCCAAGTTGTGTTTCAAGATGTTTTTATTCGTCCTATAATTCATATCCATTAAAGCATTTTTCCATACATAAGGACATCCAGCCAACACGTTTCGTTCAAACAGGTTTTGATATTCATCAGGGCTCAGCTGTAATTACATTTTTATACTCCCAGAGCAGAGATTTTTTAAAATCAGTCCAAGAAATCAATAAAGTGTTGTACTCCGATGAACCTCATGATCATGAGTAGTGTACATCAAAGGGCATATTCGTCCTGCCCAATAATATACTGGGAAATAGCGTCTCCCGGATGATACTGTGGTCTTTATCAAACTCCGATTGCCATGCTCATCACCGATATATAGAATTTAGTTGCAAAGGAATGTAACATTCCTGGCACGCACCAATGACTTACTACTATCTAAATAGTTGGACTTAGGGCTTTTCTGACTATGTTTTTAACATGCACACATTATAACTATTAGCTGAAGGAAAGTTGTGGGATGTTCAGGAAGTCAAACAAATACTTATATTGGCACTTAAAATGTTCCAACATGTTTCAATAACTCATATTCAAATGGTGTGGGTAAGTTGGCATCTGGACTAAGAAAACATCATACCTTCATGGGACCAAGGCCTTGCCTGAATATGTTCCTCACTTAAAAGCTAATGTGTAATGTGCTGAAAAAGGGTGCAGGTATTCAACTTTTGGCTATATATAAAACTTGCCGGAAATATACCTGGGATTCTGTGTTAGTCACAGGATTCCAGCTGTGCTCCAGGGAAATGTCTGTAGCTTTCTTTCCATGCCTTGGAGGCATCACCTGCACAGTTTAATGTGTCGTTGGACAATTATGAATATTAAAATACCGTCACTAGTACCTTTTATAAAAATAAAAAAAATAAAAAACAATCTCCATGGGTAATGTATTTTCCGTGTGAAATTTCTACTATGCCCAACCAATATGGAGAGCGTACCCTTTGCCATCCCCAGTCTGCATCAAATGTTACTACTGGCCTCGGTAGGAGTTAATTTCCAACTATTTCTCAGATGGGAAGGGACCAGAGAGCAGAATTTGGGTGTTCGTAGGGAAACGCCACTCCAAACTGCCCATTTCTACACGTTGTTTTGGATTTTCATCACACATGGTACTCCATAGTTGAGGGTAATAGTACTCATGAGTAAATGGATTTACAAGTGCAAGGAGTCCTTTTCTCAGTCTTTATTCCTTTGTGAATACCTTGTGCTCATATATTTAAGCATCTGTGAATGAACCTGCAATGTAATTGTATAATTCAAATTGTATGAATGCCCATTCGATGTACAGGATATTGTATCATGTCATATTGGAGCATACGGCAGGAGATAATTATATGAAGGTAATCCTGACAACCTCCCTTCCACTAGACCCTAAAGTCATCCTCTTGGAAATCTCAAGCGACATTGACGTTCCCCGACCCCAACTACTCCTTAGCGTACTGAGCTAGGTTGTGGCTAAGAGGGATATTGCGCAATATTGTGGTGAGCAGAAAATTCCCACATTACAGTAATGGAAAAGGGGTATGGATCTCTACATGGCAGCAGAAATGGTGACTTATGAAAGTAGAGGGTGCCCCAAAAAATTTACAAAAATCTGGGGCAGCTGGATGAGATACTATGGCCTAACCCTGAGTAATGGAGACCCACAAATTGCTGCAGTTGCGTCACTGGACTAAAAGGAACATCTTCATTTTAGGAGACATGGAGGGGGGAGCGAGCCAGGGTTATAGTCCAATTCTAACCTACATTGGGGATATGGATGCAATGTTACTTTTATTATGTACCATGTCGATTATACGGTCACCAGAAATGAAAAAATTCAGCAAACATGTACGGGCTGGATGGAAATTGTTGTTAATGTTATGTAAATGGTTTATGACTTTGCAGCTATAGAAAATAAAAATATATTAAATATATATATATATATAAAAATATATTGTATTACGTCACAACAGTCAGTAATGTGCAGTGCCCCGATGCTTCCCAGGTAGAGATGCACTATGTAAATACAAATATGTACATACGACTTCAAGTGGAAAAACCATGGGGATCCTTCAGATTTACTCTTGAATTGACATCAGACCTCTTCTTCCTTAAGTACACAAATTCAGCCTGTGGCAGGGTTTAGCCCACTAGACCACGTGAAGCCAATCACTGTGACCTGAAACTCCCAAAATCCATATATGTACTAATAGATTGTGGTGTAGAAATGAGCTCGGTGAACACAGTGGAATTTGTATAGAGCACTTACTCACACCAATAAATATCAGGGTTCCATGCATGCTCATGACAACCAACACAAAAAATCTCCCAGTCTCCCAGACTACCGTAAGGGACTCTTCAGTGCTGGGCTCTCATTTTCAAGAAGCAGCACCTTGGGCAGCAGGAAAAAAAAAATCCAGCAAGGTATTGGATACTGAGGCTATAAAAGCCACGCCCTCCTGAATCCTTGTGCTTTGCATTGAGGAACCACCAAGGGGAGGCCATGATTCACGGATGCTTTCTCAAGTCAGAGCCTTGCTGAGTCTCGCCAAGGACCTCACATTTGCTCTGTAAAACAAAGATGCTGCATCACCCAAAGGAATGAGTGATCAGCGGTTGAATAACTCTTAGTTTACTGAAATCCAATATGTAAACAATCTTGTTGAGTATTGAAGTCATAGTGAACCATAGTCTGATTTCTACAGGGTTTGTCAGGCATATTACCCAGGTATAGTTGAATGAATGAATGAAAAAAATATTTAATAAAGCGCACTGTGGCCAAGCGGCTTCCTGGCGCTGGGGACTAGAGCCACCAGTTAGGGACAATAGATGCCTAGAACCCCTTTATGTTTGCTGCTTAATCCTGTTAAATTCCAGTTTGGTCACTCACTCTTGAATGTGTTCAAATCAAGAACTTAGACTTAGGCACAGCTGTGCCCGCTTCCCCAACTTAGGGTATAGGAATCCCAGAAAACTCTTCGACGTGGTTTGTGATTGGGAAAACGCACAGACCACAGTTCCTGGAATCACTGAACTGGAGCGCACAAGCAAAACCACAAAGAGAAAGGCTCTGTTAGGCAGCAGAGCTGTGGGTCTCTCTTCCAAGGGTCTCTGATTTCCAGAAGAAATAACCAGTGCTCGAGTATAGGCTAAAGAAGATAGATTGGCTCCTTCTGATGAAGCCTATTCCAGGCCTTACAGTATGCGCTTTGTAGAGAGCTGCATTTTTGGCTGGTATTTGATGCAACTTTGACTGAGGTGTACAGGGTTCCTGCCCGCCGGGTACCCAGTACCAGTGTTCTTTCCCTAACATTTTTCAATTGATTTCCTCAATTGGCAAAACCTTTAGCACCCTCTGCAAGTCCATAGTAAATGGTACCCCTGGTACCTAGAGCCTGAGGTACTAAAGAGGGAACCTATGTGTAGTAGCACGAAAGGTGTCACCCTAAGGGACTCCTCACCAAGCACATGCAAGGATGTCGCAGACTGAGTGTCGTGGTGCAGGTAAAAGGGAAAACACGACATGTCACACATCCCTGTGGGCCATGTCCTCTAACACTTTATGCACTATTTGTAAGTAACCCCTACAGCAGGACTGACAGCTCTAAGGCAGGGTGGGTGCTAAATATTACATGTGAGGGCATACCTGCATGAGCAGATATGCCCCTGTGCTGGTCAGTCCTATTACTGCCAGTACAAGTGACCAGGGAAGCCATTTTAAAACATTTACTGGACACTGGTGAAAATGAGTTATCCAGCTACATGTTGGCTTCACTGAAGGTAGGGATTTTTGGTATTACACATCTCGTATTGTGAAACCCACACCGATTCCAGTGATGGATTTATCAATACATGCACCCAGAGGGCACCTTAAAGGAGGTGCCCCCTGAAAACCTACCAGCCTCTAGTGTGCTCCCTGACTGGTTTCCTCCAGCCTGCCACCAGAGACCTCATACTGACCTCCTAGGGTGAGAGCCTCTGCTCTCTGAAGGCCCAGAACAAAAGCCTGTCCGGGAAGAGGGTGTAATACCCCATTCCATGGACATGATTTTTCAGAAGTGGCCATCTTTGTGATGGCATACTTAGGAATTCTGGGACAGGGTTATGTCCACTTCCCACAGGAAGTAGTTGTTTGGGGGCATAGTGACCCCAAGGGTCATTAGCCTATTGACTACTACCTTACCCTTCCCTAATGCCCCTTAATTCAGTATTTAGGGGAGTCCCCAGCACCAGAGAAGCAGATCCTGATGACCCAAGAAGAGAGAGGACACCACAGAGCCGCAAAAGCAGTGAAGAGAGAAGAAGCAGATGACCTAGTACCAACTCTGCCTGCCTGTCTGCGTTCCTCATCGAAAACTGCTCCAAAGTTGCTTCATCCTGCAGCTGATGACTCCAGAAACCTGGGAGGACTGCCTGCCTTCGATAAAGACCCAAGACCTCCAGTGAACAGTGGACCTCAATTCCTGCACCTTGCAGGAACTCTGAAGCAAAGACTCTGAAGCCTCTGTACCCACCACCTGAAGCAACAACTGCACCCATCGCCCCACGCCTAACTTTAATTGGGCCAATGGTATCAACAGGGTCTCCTAACCCTCCAGAACTTGCGTCCGTCTTGGTTTCAACCCTCATAGACTCCTCAACTGCGCCTGAAGCCTCTGCACGCAGGCCCCCTCGACAGCGACTGCTCCTGGTAAGAAAACCCGAAGCCTAATGTTACCTCTGCCTCTGTCGCCCGAGGCCATGGAGAAAAGGACCCCAGGTGTTTCTATGTCCCCAAGCATCGCAAGTCTTGAACCCCCCTGATGGTTCAACCAGACTGGCATTCCAGCCATAGCCTGAAGCCTCTTTTCACAGTGATGATCTCCATAGAAACCTACTGAGCTCCAGACACTGTTTTGCACCCTGCACCTGCCTGCCCCCGTGCCGCTGGTAGTGTACTGCTGGTGGTGTACTAGCGGTGCTGCCTTGGACCTTGCTGACCACTCACCTTAACTCCTTGTGATTGGTCCCAGAAGTCGCTGTACTGTAACGGTTTGCAGAACGTGTTCTTCCTTCTACAGGATAACATGGTAGAACTCAAAAATTCTACTGTGTTCACTTTTTGAGGTGAAAAGAATTTAAATGTAAAATCGTACTTATGTGAACGATATTTTCTCTGATACTTAAATATATATAAAGATATTTGCTATTTTTATAAATTGGTGTAGATCCTTTTTGAGTCGTGGGTGTCATTTATTGATCAATGTGTGTTTTTGCAGATGTCTAGAACTCCTCTGTGTTAAGCCTAAGGCTTCTCGACTACACTATACCCTAACAGAGCACTTTAGGGTGACATAGCAAGCCCATGCCAACCCATAATTGAACCCCTGGACTCTTTACAAGGTATATCAGTTTTTATGATATCACATGAACAGTCAGCTTCCTACACCCTTCCAAATAGACCTTTTAGGGGAATCTCTATTAAGTTTTGAGAAATTGGTGGGGGGTGATATTATGTGGCAGTCTCACTAAATATTTTCACTTTGCCTTACAGGGAGATGTGTACCGAATCTTTATTATTTTAGTTTATTGTGTGTTCCTGTCCCCCCTTGTCTTGGATCCCATTCTCTCATCACCAAGTGATTCTCTAATCGTTAGTGACGGTTGTATGGGCAATAGATCCCATTCTGCCTCCACAAGTCAAAAGTTGACGTAAAAAAGTCCTACGAAGAAGCAGCGTGACAACCCGTCAGGCAGAGACAATAGATATCATTGTACCCAAATGAGAAAATAATTGAAAGAAGTCTGTGTATTGAAAAAAAGGGTACAGTGGGAGTTGGGGGTTACGGACACAAATCACCAGACGTGCAATGAGCCGAATAGGACGTAAGGGAAGAGGCTGGGGAGAGAGGACAAAATACTAGGAAGCTTGGTGATCCCTGCACTGTGGTGGGCAATGGATGGCTTCCTTTGGAGAATAACGCCCGGCCACTACACTAGGAAGAAAACAGAAACAATAATTGAATTTCTAAGTTTAACCAATGGAGTACCCAGCTTTTCAAGATGGCGAAGCGACTACTTGCATAAAGGCGATCAATTTGCCACCATGGAACCCCACAGCACATGTAGCGTTATTATGGCAGTGATGGGTTCTGCTACTTCGTGTTTTGTTGTTTATTTCTTGAATAATAGCACACCGAAGTTTTTTCCATAGAAGTGTTAACATCGCCAAAACGTAACAAAAAAAAGGAAGCCAATGAACGAATTCCACATGACGCCATTTTTGAGGTAATAGAAATTTTCAGGTAGCTAATGTGTCCCCCACTCGCACCCTATCCATGCACCCATGTTCCTTGTATGTTGTGTAACTTCTGTTCTGTACATGCTAGACAGACGCAAATACATTTGCGTCCATCCTTAACATGTTAGCTATCCAGTCATGCAAAGAAAAACCGTTAATTAGACTTCTAGGCATACGGTGCCAACGTCTTTACATGGTGCACTTCTGAATTTCGTACACGTTTTTCTCTATGTTTCCTGGCCCAGTCGAGCAAGGCCCTTAAACGAGGCCTCTTTGCCTCATCTCTCCTGTCTCCGAAAGCTGTGCGCATCCCTGACCCTTGCCTTACTTCCTGCCAGCGCAGCGGTGCCCGGCTCGGCCTGGACTACCTGCCAGATTCATGTTTTGCCTACAGTTATCTGCTCAGCCTCCTCGAAAACACATTCCAGTCTAGTGAAATAGGTAAACATATTCCCGGGTGCAGAGCAAAGGGCCCGGCCTTCCTGTCCTCCTTGCAAGTGATTTACTGAATCCGTTACCATGGTAGGCCCTTGGCTCCGCACGTTGCACCAAGACACGTATGCACGCACCAGCATTCAGTATTGTACGGCCTCTGCCCGAGAGACCTTTTACTTCAGACACTACATTCTCCAGACATGAGATACCAGATATGCTATAGGTACAGGTTGCCCTGACACTCCAGACACCAGTCTCCTCCACTAGTGCTAAAGTCAAAGCCCCCAGTTGCACGTCATGCTAGTTGCGCGCGCATACAGGTCAGAGGTTTCTGCTGATCCTGCAACTTTCTCTATGCATCCACCCACATGCGACGTTTCTTGTTACGTTTCTCTGACATGTACAGTGCACGCCCATGTGTACGCCTTTTTACACGCCTCCTATTACGCACATGTGTTCTTATCTCTCTCTTTTCACCTGTTACGCCTACTGTATTGGATTCAATTGTGCTACTTTACTATATATAATGTGTAATGCTAATAAACGTTGAATGTCCCTTCCCGAACCTTAGTGGTGACGGAACATGATATCCATCCTCGAGGATCATTGTCCATTAAAGCCCGTATGACTCAGATACCACGGACTCTGTCTCTCATTTGAATGAGCTGTCTTGTATTGATAATTATACGGAAAAATGCATAGGTAAATTTATTTACCACATAATTTGGCGCCTGAATAGGGACCCCCCCCTTCCCCACTCGCCGGTGAAGTCACGCGGCCTTTGACCCCTTCTACTGCCCCGACGGAAACCGTGCACGTTTGCGGGTTTTCCTGCTATTCTTCCCTCGGGCCCACGAGGGAGACGGAGACTGCGGTCCGGCGTCCAGACGAGGCGGTGAGGAATGCGGAGGATCCCGACCAGAGCCCTAGTCGAGAGAGCAAGGTCCGAGGTGTCCGGAGGCCCACCTGTTCCGAAGCGCATGCGTGGTAGCGTGATGCGTGCCAGTCAGATGTCGTAGCAGTCCAGTCCAGTCCAGTCCAGTTTCCGAGGCCTTCAGTTTCTTGCTTCCCGGTGAGTACCGTTGTTGGGAACGCATCTAGACGGGTTCATTAATTTGTGCCCGGTAAAGACAGATTTGGGTACACAGATCTCGTCCTGACGTGTTCACTTAGGTGGATGCGGTCCGACGTGTCTCTTTATGAGACCAGTCTGTACTGTTTTAGCAGTGCATCTAGTAATTCAGTTTTATCCCGAGAGTTTTTTTCAGAATATGTGTTTTCTGTGTTCCAGGTAATTTCAGTCCGACATGTTTTAATGTGTTTCAATGTTGTGGGGTGAATGATTGTTTACTGTTTATTACTGTGTTTATTGTGTTCACGTCCGAATCACTCTAGTCATGCCGCTGTTTTCAAAATTACGTCAGATAGGTACTAGAAAAGGAATACTCGAAGAAGCAGTTCCTGTCCCGCCTAGGGACACTCCAGGATATTTTATGTACCACAAACATGGCTTAGATGCCGTGCTGTATTTAGACTTATGGGTGGATTACACCAAGAATCTGGAAGAGAAGTTTAGATGGCCTGTCTCAGGGACATGGGATGCAGAATGCATCATGAGAGTAGAAGAAGCGTTATGGAAAAAGAAAGCCAGACAATCTCAGAAAGATGCCATAGAATTGTGGCGTAAAGAATCGCATAGAAGAACAGCAAAAGCAATCAGAAAAGCAGAGAAGAGTAGAGAAGAATCCAAAAAAGCCAGAGAAAAAGAGTTACTAGGAGAAGGAGAACAGGTCAGATTAGAACAATTAGACCGCCAAAGAAATGCACTAATTACAGGCATGTATCCAGTTCTTGCCGAGGGCCTGCCCAAAGCGACCCCGGAAGTACCCCGTAACTTGCCACCACCATTGGTTCCGACTAAACTCCGTCACAAACAGACCGCAGCAGACATTTTTCTTTCTTCCTATTTAGATGACGTAGCTCCAGCATATACCAATGTACCCGTAGCACCCGTTAATAATGTACCGCAGCATGTTCTGGCTGATCAAGCCACAACCCCTCCACGCCAAGACTCGCTTCCCGCACCTGTTGTCACTTCCCCTACTACTGCCCCTATTATTGGTCCTCACAATCCTTTTGCGTCAGATACAACCCAGAGTCAGTCCCCGTTACATGTACCTTTCCCACACGCCATGACGTCAGGTCATGCCCACGCTTCTGTTTCAGGAGGTGCTGTAGGAGGTCACCTTCACACCCCGCCCCAGTTACAACGAGTGACAATGAGAGAATTAGCAACACAGCGTACTCCGAAAGCAATGACATATGAAAAGCTTAGACAGTATCTTACAGATTGTAGATATGATCCAGTACCTGCGGGACCTGGTCGATGTACTTCTGACAGCTGCGGTAAAAACTATCCTGGGTAACTGGAAGGACACCAGCAAAGCCACCTTCAAACGCTGGTTCAACTGGGTCACGTTCCTCCGGGGGGCTGACAATATCACTGCCAAACACAAGGAGGCGAATCACACCGCTAAAGATAACATGTGGGAAGCTCTCGACGCATATCTAGAACAGTGACCAACATCCCCCCCCCCCTTCTTCTTTCTCCTCCTCTCCTCTTTTTCTTTCTCTCTAATGGCCCCACCAGGCCGCAAGTATTACGAATGTTTTGCCTTTGTTTTGTATACAAAAATGTACTCTCAATAAAGAATATTTTGAAATAAAAAAAAAGAAAGGATCCAGTTGTTGCGTGTTTATTCCAAATAACGCGCCATCCGTGTATAAGGCCATAACTCGGCTTCATGAAATAGCTCACCTGATACACCAGCATCCAGGCTCCTGGACTTGGTCCGGTTGGTTCTGGAGTGTGATTTCTGCCTGGGGATGGAAGTTGTTGTCATTCCTAGGAATAGTATTGGTCATAGTATTCAGTTGTTGTCTCTGTCTGCAATGTGGGCCAGCGATTTGCGGCTTGTGCGCCACAGCTTGTATTCCCCGTCCAAGTACACGTTCCCGTTCCCGCATAAAGAAAGATGAACATATGATGCTTTATGAACAGATAGATGGTCTCATGAATATAGATATATCCTAAAGGGTGTAGTAGGGTCCAAGGAGGGAATGAGGTAATAGAAATTTTCAGGTAGCTAATGTGTCCCCCACTCGCACCCTATCCATGCACCCATGTTCCTTGTATGTCGTGTAACTTCTGTTCTGTACATGCTAGACAAACGCAAATACATTTGCGTCCATCCTTAACATGTTAGCTATCCAGTCATGCAAAGAAAAACCGTTAATTAGACTTCTAGGCATACGGTGCCAACGTCTTTACATGGTGCACTTCTGAATTTCGTACACGTTTTTCTCCATGTTTCCTGGCCCAGTCGAGCAAGGCCCTTAAACGAGGCCTCTTTGCCTCATCTCTCCTGTCTCCGAAAGCTGTGCGCATCCCTGACCCTTGCCTTACTTCCTGCCAGCGCAGCGGTGCCCGGCTCGGCCTGGACTACCTGCCAGATTCATGTTTTGCCTACAGTTATCTGCTCAGCCTCCTCGAAAACACATTCCAGTCTAGTGAAATAGGTAAACATATTCCCGGCTGCAGAGCAAAGGGCCCGGCCTTCCTGTCCTCCTTGCAAGTGATTTACTGAATCCGTTACAATGGTAGGCCCTTGGCTCCGCACGTTGCACCAAGACACGTATGCACGCACCAGCATTCAGTATTGTACGGCCTCTGCCCGAGAGACCTTTTACTTCAGACACTACATTCTCCAAACATGAGATACCAGATATGCTATAGGTACAGGTTGCCCTGACACTCCAGACACCAGTCTCCTCCACTAGTGCTAAAGTCAAAGCCCCCAGTTGCACGTCATGCTAGTTGCGCGCGCATACAGGTCAGAGGTTTCTGCTGATCCTGCAACTTTCTCTATGCATCCACCCACATGCGACGTTTCTTGTTACGTTTCTCTGACATGTACAGTGCACGCCCATGTGTACGCCTTTTTACACGCCTCCTATTATGCACATGTGTTCTTATCTCTCTCTTTTCACCTGTTACGCCTACTGTATTGGATTCAATTGTGCTACTTTACTATATATAATGTGTAATGCTAATAAATGTTGAATGTCCCTTCCCGAACCTTAGTGGTGACGGAACATGATATCCATCCTCGAGGATCATTGTCCATTAAAGCCCGTATGACTCAGATACCACGGACTCTGCCTCTCATTTGAATGAGCTGTCTTGTATTGATAATTATACAGAAAAATGCATAGGTAAATTTATTTACCACAACATGTGACCCCAAAGAAGAGCTCCATTATCACAGCAATGCACGAGAGTCAGCATAGCAAGTAACACATCACGATTCAGAAAACACGTATCACATACGGGGAAGAAAGGAAGCAGGTGGCCCTTTATGAACAAACACAAGATTCTTGGGACTGAGTATAAGAGAAGTTCCCTGTGGAAACACAGAATGACAAAAACATTGACACCCACACCTCTCTTACGTACACTTACATGCCTTTGTAGATTGACCCCAAAACATCTGAAATGGGAATACAATTGGAATGTTTCAGGAATATACATATACAGATAGAACAGGAAGTGCCATTTTTGCACTTTTACTATTAAGGAGATCGGTTTCTTGAGGACCATTACCAAAGGCATGTATGAATAGGTGCATTTCCCCAAGATAACAGCTTGACTATTTGCAGGGTAAATAGAGTAGGATTTAATATATTATTCTATATATGCCTTTAAGTTTTAGACGAAAATAGGTAAAGAATGTGCCAACGTGACTGAAAAAAGTCAAAATAATTTCAAAATGTAGATTGCTGCGCCATAATCAGTATGCCAATTGTAGCAAATAAAGTTCCATTAGCAGGTTTCTTTTTTTCCTTCCAGTTTACTGTCCTTTTACCCATTGCGGTAAACGTTAATTGGTCGTTTTATCATCCACTGAACAGGCTCCGTTTGTGCAAATGAAATGCGGATATATAAGCTGGGGCCTCGTCACAGGAAGTTGCCACTTAGTGAGGTTTCACACACATATCTTCATTATTTATGCATGCTGTGCTTTATTGCAGACACCAGGTGTGAGCTGGGAACACTCAAATACTCCCAGGCAGCTAAAGAGGTCAAATGTCACTGTCAAAGTAATAACAATAAAAAACTCAACAACTGAGGTGCGCTTTTCAAGCGTCTACCCAGGCTCAGTGGTTCATAAACTGAATGCAACAATAGACGTGCTTTGGGGTAATGATTTAAGTGACCAATTCACCTTGTTATTACCAGGGAAACACCGCCAGGCTTCCTATGAACGCCAGCGCAACATTTCTGACCTCCTGGTTTGCTAGTTTTTATGCATTTTGTTTAGGAATATAAATCATGCTGTTCTCCAAATTAGGTTCACCTGAATTTTACAGGCCCCCCTATTGCACAGATGGCGTGTCGTGCAGGGACATTTCCGTCTTCATTCCTTCACATTTTCACAGCACATTTTTACACGTAGGGATCAACAATTTCTTGAAAAAAGTTCTGCATTTTAATTTGATTTTCTGCTTCTTTAGATTTATCGTATTTTTTCTGTTCGTTGTTTTGCTGTTCCCTTTTTTATATGTATCTATCTCATTAACTATGACGAAAGACAAAATGTTTTGAATTCAAAGTTTGGGCCTCATTCATGAGTAATTGGCGTAGGGCAGCACTGCAAGACTTTTTGCTGAGCTGGCCTACGCCAATGTGAAAGTTCAGAAATGCACCGTATTTATGGAAACAGATACACGCCTGTCCTTTACTCCTGCGCTAGCGCACAATTTGCAGCCTAGTGCCATAGCACGCACCCTTGCACCAGGCGCAGGGGGTGCCTCGCACAAAAACAATCTTGAGAGAACTACAAATATTTCTCCTCGTTACGCCTGCTCTGGGGAGGTATAAAGTTTTGGTGCTGCACCAGGTTTATGTGCTTAATTAAATTGACCAACTTGGTCTCGTATCTTGTTAAAAACTCTTTTTTCACAACGGATGTTAGTGAATAGTGAGAGATATGGACACTCTTTTGATTTGCCTACTGCAAAGACTTTGACATTTGAAAAACGCAAAAAGGATTCCCTCCCCGAGTTCACAACTAAAGTTCTACTGATACTGAGACCAATTACTGTTTGTCTATTGTTGTTTGCTTGTTTGTGTGAATGGTTTCTGGATGAATGAAATGGCCAAGAATGCCTGAAGTGTGTAAATGCCATTTTCTATTGTGTTAATAGCTGTTGTATATATTTTGTACATTTAAAAAAAACTGTTTGTATTTCCATGCACGAAAAAATTGTGTTTAAAAAGTGGAGAAACCAAAAAAGAAATATTAAAAACTCATATGTTGCAATTCTTTAAGCAAGTTGTTTTTGCTATATTCAAAACAACTATTTATTTCAGTTTGTCAGCTTTCAATTGAAGCTCTCAGCACTGGCGTTTGTTTCGTTAAATCTTTCTAGGTTGGCTCAGCCTTGCTGAGTTGTGAGTCAAGGCCCTTGTGTGTTTTTTAATTAAATCTGGAGCAGCGTCAAAATCCATGGGTGTTGGGTGTGAATACCCACCACAACACACATGGAACCCCTCCTTGGCGCAGAGTAAGGCAAAGCAGCGACTTGCACTGCTTTTTCTTACTCCATATCAATGAGGACATGCAAAGCCATGCGGAGTGGCTTTGCATAGCCCCATATATATGATTGAGAGGCTTGTGCTACAGGAGCGTCAAAAAAAGTGATGCTTTGGTGGCGCAATCCACTCATAAATAAGGCCCTGGAGGGCTCATTTATGAGCCCCTGCGTCACTTTTGCGCCACCGGTGCGTCACTTTTTGTGACGCACAAGAGGCGTAAAACATGCACCATGTTGCGCCATATTTACAAAGTGACGCATCTAGGTAGATGTGTCACTTCGTAAACCCCTGCACTACATTATACCTGCGCCAGGTATAATGTATGGAGGGTGGGCGTACCCTCGCAAGAAAGGGTCATAGGAGTGGCGCAGCTAAATTTATGAGATTTTGCTGCGCCATTTCAAGGACACCAATGCGTCAAAACCTTATGCCTGCCTCATGGCAGGCGTAAGGGTGACTCAGGCCCTTTCACATGGGGCTTGCCCCATGCGAAAAAGGGACATTGCTGGAGTTGCGTCAGGCTTCAGACACAACTCCAGGAATGCGCCACTTTTTGCAATGACAGATACATCAGTTATACTGACATATCTGTCCTTCCTTGCGACATGATGCGTCATAATGTAAATATGACGCATCATTGGTGTTGCAAGGAGGGTGCACTAAGTAGTGGCCCAACGCTGCTTTCACGCAGCGACACGCCACTTCTCGAAAATGAGGCCCTTAGTTTCTAACTTCTCATTTAATGCAGTGGTAGAGAGAAAAGCAACACCAAAGACCTGCTTCACAAAAATTTACATCTCAGCCTGAACATACTTTTCCAATGCATTTCTTCCAATTCACACACATTAAGAGATGTTGCCTAAAAACCTGCACCAATCGCAGGTTACTAGCAGTACTACTGTTAATGTCATGTGATATCTTCCGCAGAGTTCTCTTCGCCATGTGCAGCACGCTATGTAGCGTAGATTTAAGCTCAGGTGAATGGAGCCCGCTGTGCAAATGGACATTTTTTCATTTTATTTTTCTGTTGGGAAACCATATTTTCCTTTCTTTTTTTATTATGGAGATCCAGGTATAACAGTATCTTACATATGACTTAAACTGATCTTTCCACATAAGAAATAAATAAAAAAAAAATTCCATGCACATATAATAGCATTCTATAAATACAATAAATATGATAAACAAAGTTAATACTCATCCCATCACCTCTCGTAAACCAAACTATCATTGAAAATGCAGCTGCCTTAAAATCCGATAAAAGGCACAGCTATATATATATATGTTTTTTTTAATATATATACATATATATATATATATATATATATATATATATATATATATATATATATATATATATATATATATATATATATATATATATATATATATATATATATATATATATATATATATATATATATATATATATATATATATATATATATATATATATACCTACTGGCTATCGCCAGTAGGTATATATAGTTAGGATTAATTACCTATGGGATTTCTGAAAATTCTATGTCTAATAACTTTGGCGTTTGTGGACGGAATCGGCTGAAATTTTCAGGAAAATGGCACATTTTGTTTCTGAGCAGCCCCTGTAAATTTGGTGGGGTTTCGTCAAGGGGGGGCTGAGAAAAAAGGGGGGTCCCAAAACGCGTTTTTTACATTGAGTTTTCCATAGGGCGGTTGGCCTCACTTTTAGCTCGAACGGCTGAATGGATTTGCAGGAAACTTGGCAAAATTGTAGGGACTGGTAGCCCGATGTGCCTTTGCTAGGTCTCAATATATGTGCTTCAGTGGATTTTGAGAAATTAACGTTTAAATCAAGATATATATCTGTAACAGCGCTCGGGGCAGCGATCCGGTCCGCTTACTTTTCGCGTTTCAGAACTTTGCGCGCAGAAAGCTGATTGGCTCTCCGGTGTCTGTCAACATTCTAAACAGTCCGGAGCGGCCGCCATCTTGTCTCTCGGTAGGATCGAGAGAGAAGAAGAGGTGAAAAACGAAAGGGGAATTTAATGAAAGGGGGCAAGGTATCCCCCTCTTGACCCCCTAGGAATGTTGTTGGGGTTATTAAAGGGTCCCGTGGGGAAAAGGAAAAAAAAATGATTTTTCACGGTAGAAGCGCTTCACGGGCCGCGAACTGGGCCGCAAACTGGTAGCGAAACGGGAATTCGCCATTTTGTGTTTCGTTAATTAAATTACTAGGTATAAGGGGGTGCGGGAGACGTATCCTAATCCCCTATGTTTCCTGAGGGTGGCTGAGGAGGCTGATATATGTTGATACATCTCTTCCAGCGGCTGTGCGTGAGCTTTTTTTTATTTTGCTGCGTGACAGTCCGGAGCGGCCGCCATCTTGTCTCTCGGTAGGATCGAGAGAGAAGAAGAGGTGAAAAACTAAGGGGGAATTTAATGAAAGGGGGCAAGGTATCCCCCTCTTGACCCCCTAGGAATGTTGTTGGGGTTATTAAAGGGTCCCGTGGGGAAAAGAAAAAAAAAATGATTTTTCACGGTAGAAGTGCTTCACGGGCCGCAAACTGGGCCGCAAACTGGTAGCGAAACGGGAATTCGCCATTTTGTGCTTCGTTAATTAAATTACTAGGTATAAGGGGGTGCGGGAGACGTATCCTAATCCCCTATGTTTCCTGAGGGTGGCTGAGGAGGCTGATGTATGTTGATACATCTCTTCCAGCGGCTGCGCCATCTTGCCTTTTTTCCAATGCCACAATTTTGTCGTGCACGGCAGCCATTTTAGATGCCAGGCTGGTCCCAGGCTATCACCTACCCCTGCGGATGTAGTTTATGGCCCCAGCTGTAGAGAATTCAGACATGCCAACCCTCCTGATTCAGGCGTGTGACTACTGATTTCAGTGCTAGTCTCTCGCCTCCCGATTTCTGCAAGCAAAAACCCGGGGGCATATTACGAACAACTAGCGATAATTTTTGTCTCTAACTTGTTTAGAGACAAAAATTATCGCCGCACATCGGCGATTTTTATCGCAGATAAACCTTGCTATTATCGCAGAAAAGTCAGCGATATTCATGTATTATCGAGCAAATGCTCTTAGCCATGTTATCCACCTCCCATTGGATAACATGGCTAAGAACTGCTCAGGGCAGGTGTTAGATTTTGGAGATATTCGCGCTTAGCGCGAATATCTCCAAAAGTTGGTAATAGAAGATAGCGATGTTAGGGACTGTTTCCAGTCGCTAACATCTTGGTACGCCACTTTGCATGTCATTAGTGATAAGTATCACTGACATGCAAAGCGGGGCCCAAGATGGTCGCTATCTCCTTTTAGCTGTCACTAACTGGTGTTAGCGACAGCTTGGTAATAGGGAGATAATTTTATCTCCGCTTTCATGGCTTTTAAAGCCAAAAAAGCGGAGATAAACCCCCTTGATAATATGCCCCACGATTCCTTGGGGGTTTCAGCTGACAGGGCTTGGTATTGTGTTACATGGTAATTTTTCCAGGAAACGTCAGAGGGTCGATGCAGGGGTTCTAGAAGAGGTGATAAACCATTTAAGCCTCATGAACAAGCGAATGGTCTTTTAAAGATTTGTGAAGTACTCGGGGCGGCGGTGTGTGTGTGCCCTCTTTTAGGAGCGGGCGGGGGGGCACTGCCAGCAACTTGCCAGGTCAGGTAGTGTTCAACACGTGCATCACCCTTTCTCTGCCTGCTATTGTGCTCCATGCTTCGGAAAGGTAAGAAAAAGAACGTGCATTTGAGTTTGAAATGTCCGATCCTGCAGCAGCACACTTCCAAAGCCCACACATGACAATAACCCGATTCAAGGCCCCATTCACCCGTTTTTAAAAAAATAGATAACACTCCAACAAAGTAAGATTATAAAACTTTATTAACTATTAACTATAACGAACGGAACAAAAACTAAAAACATTTAAACATTTTTCAACACAAAAAGCAACAATGGTTAGAAGCTGTCTTTTGTGCGAATAGTCCCAAGGCAGCACAACGTGCAGAGTTCTGGACGGCACCCAGGTGATGTCGCCTGGGTGCCGCACTGGTTTTGGGATCCTACAATGCAGCACAGAAAAACAGCGTGGGGCGTCCCGGGTGGTGCGGGGGGAGGCCTCGTCAGTAGCGGTCTGTTGTGCGAATAGTCCCAAGGCAGCAGAACGCGTTGAGATGTTGATGGGACTGTGTCCAGTGTCACATGGCTGACACAACATGTACGACAGGCACCCAGGTGATGTCCAGTAAACTGCCGCACTGGTTTTGGTATCCTACAATGCTGCTCCGAAAATTGGCGTGCGGCGGCCCGGGGGTGGGGGAGGCGGCGTGAACGGGCCTCCCCAGGTGGCGGCCATCTAGCTGAGTTGCGCCCGCTCTTGCGGCTACAGCGTCTCGCTCACCATGTTGTTGAGTTGCTCCCACTCTTGCAGTGCAGCGATAGGCGGCTGCCACATGGCTCTTAAAATGGCGGACGGCTCCTCGGTTTTGGGCCTGGTCCACTGAAATGGCCCTGGGACACCTTGGAACTCGGACGCTTGCCTGCTAGGGCTTGGGCTCCATTCTCGAAAAGCGTCCCCTCAGCCGTGAAGATTCTACAAAAGTCTTGGGGGCCCCCGACTCCCGCAGGCTTCCGGTGGGGAGCGGCTGCCATGATTGCTCGCGGAATGACCAAGACGGAGCCACGAGATGGTGGTGCTCTCATGCTGACGCCAGCTTCAGTCTGAATGATTCAGAAACAAGGTGGGGCTTTCATCGTTTGGGAAAAAAAATGTTCTAAACCAATGAAAAGTGTTATTTTTAGGTCATATGACCAAGCCTTCCATCTTTAAGGAAACCAAAAGTAAAATGAACCAATGAAAAGTTTTATAAACAAGTCACATGACCTGTTATGCGGCATAGGGCTACAAAAAGCGTAGAAAATCCGTTGGCACGTGAGGCGGCGTCAGTAGCGGACCGATGTGCGAATAGGCCGAAGGCAGCACAACGCGCCGAGATTCGGATGGCACCGAGGTGGTGTCCAGCAAATTGCCGCACTGGTGTGGCCATCCTACAATGCTGCGCCGAAAGACGGCGTGTCCAGCTGAGTTGTGGTCACTGTTGCGGTACAGTGACTCGAACGCGCCGAGATCCGGATGGCACCGAGGTGGTGTCCAGCAAATTGCCGCACTGGTGTGGCCATCCTACAATGCTGCGCCGAAAGACGGCGTGTCCAGCTGAGTTGCGGTCACTGTTGCGGTACAGTGACTCGAACGCGCCGAGATCCGGATGGCACCGAGGTGGTGTCCAGCAAATTGCCGCACTGGTGTGGCCATCCTACAATGCTGCGCCGAAAGATGGCGTGTCCAGCTGAGTTGCGGTCACTCTTGCGGTACAGTGAGTCGAACGCGCCGAGATCTGGATGGCCCCGATGTTGTGTCCAGCAAGTTGCCGCACTGGTGTGGCCATCCTACAATGCTGCGCCGAAAGTCGGCGTGGGGTGCCCCGTTGGCTTATGAGGTGATGTCAGTAGTGGACTGATGTGTGAATAGGTCGGAACCAGCACAAGGCGCCAAGATCCGAATGGCAAGTCCTGGATGTTGAGTGCCTCAGTTGAGAGTTCTGAGCAGTGCTTGTAAGACTGTCTGAAGCTTATTTGCACCTACTGCAGCTTCACTATTGCCCTGTTGTGGCCAAAGGTGGCACATGACATAGGCGGCCGGCTCCCGAGGTGCGGCGGAACTTTTTTCCTTTTCCTTTCTGCTTCTTTTCCTACAATCCGTTTCATCTGAAGACACGACCAGGTCCCTGAATGTGTGCAGCGGGACGCTATTGATTGAATGAAAATGGCGGCTTGACACAAAGCTGACTCAAGCGTTACTGTTGATGCTATACAGACAAAAATTGGTTTTCAGTTTGTACATTCTTCAGGTTTTTTTTTTCCATCCAAGTCTGATTGAGAGTTTGTAGAAAAATGGCTTCAGATTTTCCACATACTACTCTTCAACATTCTTCCTAAATGTAACAATGTGAAACTCACTAGGAGAATGGCTGTTTCTGTTTCCTTTCAAAATGCTGCCAACACTATTTTCTGAATGGAAGACACCATCTTGTAGCATAAAGGGCCGAAAGGGGTTCTGGTCTGGCCGATGGTTGGTGGAGACATTTTGACTATATCTTGGACCTGCCCGGCCTTGCCCAAAATGGCGCCGGTATAAATGGGACTCGTAACTCCTTGCCCGCAAATGTATATCTAGAAAATGTTATTGTAAGTGGCCGTGTCGTATTTTAATTACAAAATGTACGTTCACCGATTCCGCAACTGTTAGACACCTTTGTTCTTGCAACCTAATGGCCCGCTCGTTACGTTCTTCTACAGTGTAAATGTCTCCTCATCATATACGATTTCAGTTTGCTCCGTGGCCGGCCCACGTGGTTATAGGCCCGTATTTGTATACTGACATTTTCACAATAAAGGTTTTTAAAACAAAACACGGTAGTAGTATTTACATTGGTAAAGTTTTTACTTTTAGTCACTGTTTTCGAATCAGTAAAGGCAAGTGAAATAAAGCAGTCCAATTACATGACGGATAAAAGGTATAATATGTAGGAACGCAGTAAAGATAAATGCTTAAGGGCAGTTGTGTTTTTCATGTCTGCAATATAAAGTGATCGATAAGAATCTGATAATCAGGCGTATCGGCGACTAAGATAGCAGGCCGAATCTCTTTTACTCAACGGCTCCGTTATGGAAGGAAGAAACGCCCTTTTTCTCGAAAAAGGAATATATTTTACTTACAAGACAGTTGTAAATTTTCCGGGAAAGTACATTAGCCTGGAATATTATAACATATGTTTGAAAAAAAAAATATTGTTCGAAAACAATAAAAAGCGTAATTTTTAGGTCATATGACCAAGCTTTTCATCATTAAATTAACAAAAGTAAAATGAACCAATGAAAAGTTTTATTAACAAGTCACATGTCCTGTTATGCTTACGTTACGCGCTGCGCGCCGCGCCTCGGATCACTTCCGGGTGCGGTAACGCGGCGTGTCATATAACGCATTACGCGACAACGTAGGTCAAGAATATAGTCAAAATGTCTCCACCAACCAGCGTTCGGAACACAACTCCTTTCAGCAGTCCAAAAAGTTCTGTTAAATGACAACAGAGGGGACAGGCAACAAGAACCATCAGTCAAAGAGGGGAGGGCAAGTTCTTCTCTTCCGGGTCATGTTGGGGCGCTACCGGAACTGATCGAATTGGTAGTCTACAGTGTTTCTGGATGTTTCAGACTAAAGCTGGCGTCAGCATGAGACCACTACCATCTCGTAGCTCCGTCGTGGCCATTCCACGAGCAATCATGGCAGCCGCTCCCCACCAGAAGCCTGCGGGAGTCGGAGGCCCCCAAGACTTTTGTAGAATCTTCACGGCTGAGGGGACGCTTTTCGAGAATGGGACCCAAGCCCTATCAGGGAAGCGTCCGAGTTCAAAGGTGTCCCAGGGCCATTTCAGTGGACCAGGCCCAAAACCGAAGAGCCGGCCGCCATTTTGAGAGTCCTGTGGCAGCCGCCTATCGCTGCACCGCAAGAGTGGGCGCAATTCAGCTGGATGGTGGGCAAGACGCTGTAGCCGCAAGAGTGGGCGCAACTCAGCTGGATGGGACAAGGTTCAGAATTGAAGAGTCATCAAAAGGCAAAAAGTTCCGCCGGATCCTGGGAGCCGGCCGCCTATGTCGGGGGCAATCTCAGGCTACACCAGTGCTATAAGACTTGGGGAGGGTGTCGGAGCCAAGCGTCTTCTCCGAGTCCATGGCCATCACACCGCCCCTCAGGGGCCTCCGTCAAGCTGTTTAGGAAGGTAATATATCACATTGTTTTCTAATGCAGTCAGGTCCACAAACGACACTCACTTACTTTGAGAATAGTGAAGCTGCAGTAGGTGGAAATAAGCTTCAGACAGTGTTACAAGCGCTGCTCAGAACTCTTAACTATGGCACCCAACATCCAGAACTTAAGCTATTTGAGAATGGCAGTGACATCGAAGCATCTCAGGGACCAAAACCATTAACGTACTTTCACGTATGAAAATCTTACTTGGGGAGGGGGCAGGAGCGAAGCGCCCCCTCCCAGTCAGCGCCACCACACCGTATGTTGAAAATTTGAAGCCATCGTTCTACAAAGTCAACCAAACTTGGATTAAAAATCTAGAAAAATGTACAAACTGAAAACCAGTTTTGGTCTGCATAGCATCAGTAGCAACGCTTGAGTCAGCTTTGTGTCAAGCCGCAAATTTGATTCAACAAAGCACAGACATTCAAAAAGGCTCAAATTCAGAACTCTAAACTATGGCACCCAACATCCAGGAGCTTGCCATCCGGATCTTGGAGCCTTGTGCTGCTTTCGATCTATTCACACATCGGTCCACTACTGACATCATCTTATAAACCAACGTTATGTAAATAGTTTTTTAATAAAATGTTTTACCCTGTTTCTTTGCTGGTGTGTTGTCTATATTTTTAATATTTGCATACGGTTTGTCGTTATTTTGTGCGGGATGGGTGATGGAGCCGAGCTGTCTTGCAGCCCTCATGGTGTGGAGCTCAGTTCATCTCACTATTTTCGTATTTCTCATGAAGGGTTGTTCCTAATATTTCTATTTTAGCGAGGTCAAAAAGAGATCCAATTAGTGGCCTACTGATTTTGCTCGATTACTTTTATTTTTTTTACATGATTTTTCACTATCTGCAAAGACTAAACAGAGTATTGCGACTTTGTGCTTGTTTGTAAATAGAGAATGATCCAAAGAGAACCAATTCTAAAACAGTAAATGCTTGGACAACAATCAATCAAATGGAGAGACAAGCAGCCACGACGGATTACAACGGGGGTAAAGGCCTGCGTTAACTACCCTTCAGTATCTGCAAAGAGAGAGTACTACTAAGACAAAAGAGGGGAGGGGGGGGGGTGCAGCGTTCAAAGCACATCAGCGTGCATAAATACGAAAATGTTTTTATTTATCACGTACTTGACATTTTAAAGCTTTTCATATTTGCTATTAAAAAACCAATGAAATTCACAGAAAAAACCATAGGTTATAGTGGATATATAGTTAGGAATTTGCATTTACAAAACCTTGAAAATTCAATGAAAAAACCATTGGTTTTAGGCCATATATAGTTAGGGATTTGCATTTACAAAACCTTATTTTACTCGCATAAAACCATTGAAATTCCATATATAGTTTTAAGCGCTAACTATATATCGCGCACCCGCAATCCACTGCTGATGATGTCACATATTACATCATTCATGACATGGTTAGTGACATCACTGATGACATCACTAATGACATCTCAAATGACATCACTGATGACATCACTGAAAACATCTCATTTGACATGACTGATAACATCACTGATGATATCATTCATGTGATAATACGATGAACCTCTTCAGACTCTAATATAACCTTAGATACAATCAGTGTAAACAGACACTCACAGACTGTCACTCATCCATGGAGTTACTCACACACCTAGTCAGTCATGCAAAGAATCAATCACACCTCCATTTCCTCAAATATACAGTTATACAAACTTTACTTATTCAAACATATACTAACACATATTTACTCTCTTATACAATCCCTGATACAAGTTCACAATGATCCATACAGCCACTCACACATTCACTGGCTCTTATGCACAGTTATTTATATATGTCAACTCTCACATGTACTGTGTTTTACATATGTACTTACTTTGACATGTAGCACTGAGATATCCATTCACTCACCAATACACTCATGCACACAGTCAACCGCCCATACAGCTGTTTCCACATGCACTTTTGAACCCACCCATCTAGTGAATCAACTGCTCACACATCTATGCACAGAGTCACACACCTCCCAGCTACCCACACACACACTCAGTATCCCATACAAATACTTGGGCAACCAATCAATAACCCATATAGTTACTCATATAGCTACTTATCAACACATGGAACAGTTTACAGAACAACAGACATAATGATGCACAAATTAAGACAGTTTAGTCATTAACCCATGCACTCAGTGAGACACATTTAATCACTCACTCATATAGTCAGTCATGCACCTACTAAATCCTTCATCCAGACACTTATATATCCACTCATTCTTCAATATGTAAGAGATATTTTAACTTTACAGAAACATACAGTCACTGGATGATGTCATTTGAGATGTCATCAGTGATGTCATCAGTGATGTCACTAACCATGTCATGAATGATGTAATATGTGACATCATCAGCAGTGGATTGCGGGTGCACGATATATAGTTAGCGCTTATAACTATATATGGAATTTCAATGGTTTTATGCGAGTAAAATAAGGTTTTGTAAATGCAAATCCCTAACTATATATGGCCTAAAACCAATGGTTTTTTCATTGAATATATATATATATATATATATATATATATATATATATATATATATATATATATATATATATATATAAAAAAAACACCCAAGTAGAGCAAGCGGACATCACAATTCTTTTAATCCATTTTCAAACTGCACCAGTTTCTTCCGGTTGGAAATGTTCTCCCCAGAGCATCTCGAATTTCCTTACTCCCCCAGTTCGAATTGCATATTGTTGCTCGCTTACTCTAACTCGCCTCATCTTTTGTAGCCAATCCTTCCATGAGCGACTTATCTGGTTTCACCAATTTTGGAGTAGAAGGGATCGGGCGACCACTGTTGCGATATATACTATTTTTACCTATTTATCAGAGAGGCCCAATCCAGGGTCAAACCCCAGGGCTGTCAACCAGATAGTTGGACCCATATTAACTTTGCCGACATTAACCAGATACTGGCATACTTCGGTCCAAAATCCCTGTATTAATGAGCACTGGCTAATCATATGAGTCCAGTTTGCCGGGGAGTGTCTTAGGCAGTGGGGGCAAATACCTGGGACAGTGGGATTGATTTGCACTAAGAAGGCTAGGGTTTTATATAAAAGCCATTTAGAAAAGAAAAAAACACGAAAGGGTCTTGACTCCTAACTCAGGGTGGCTGAGCCGAACTATAGTTCAAAAACAAAACAAGGGCCACAACTGAAAGCTCCTTTGAACCAACGTACAATTATTGTGAAAGGATGGTTGAACCAATCAAACACAACCAATAGAACTTATCACAACCTATTAGTTTAATTTTTCTTTTTTCATATGTTTAAAGCACTATGTTTTAGTGCATGGACATACATGTAATTAAATATACAGTATATACAAATTAGCATAAACAACAAGCATAGAAGGCAAAAATAGATTCACAGACTTAACATACACTTGGCCAATCAGTCATACAACGCATTCATACAAACAACAAAAACAACAGTGGGTCCACGTATCTGTCATAAATGGATGAGCAACAACCTTTTTTGTAGTTTCACAATTATTTACAGTTTTTAAGAATTTCAAAAAATTGTGTCCAATCTTTAGTTGATGGTGACGAAATCTTTTAGTAAACAAAGAGTAACAGCCAGATACGGGACAGACGTGGTCGACGCGTTTCGAACCCTAACAAGTAAAAGGGTTCTCCTCAGGACCAAACTGGTTCTGTAACAACAAATACAAAATAAAAAATACTTAGGAAGCTGTTCTAAAAGCGACAAGAGACCTATGTGACAACAACAGTAACCCCTACCTTATGTCAAATAAGAGCGCGATTCAAACGTGGGTAATAAATATCCAGGTGTACAGATCGGCGTGTTTTCCAAAAATCAAGAGCACCCAGGGGATGCAGAGGGGACAGAAATGGAAGCGCGCTGGATTTAGTTAGACAAACAGGCACAAGATCAATCATTCACTCCACGTAACCTGAAACGCGGGAGGCTTACCTACTCTGGCGCTCGATTCTAACTTGCTGCACGATTCGGCATAGTTCTTTCAGTAATTCGTTTCTCCGCTGGAAGGAGAACGGAAACGACGTTAAACCATTAGTGGGCGCACACGAGTGTGACAATACTGGGGCTCGGGAGGCTTCCCTAAAGCACGTACCGTAGGTCGGAGGGCAGAAGTCCTAACTCAGGCAAACGCAGGTGATTCACCGTAGCTCTCTGTGGAACTTCCTGGTGTGAGGCGGCCCCCATGTGGTTCTGGGATATGTAGTGAAGGGCGGAGTAACCGGTGGCTGTTGGTATTTCCAGAGGGTTCTGGGACTAGTAGTTAGCAGGCAACAGTTGTTAACCTATGACAGATGTAAAATCATGAATTGAGTTTATAAATTTCAGAAATTTCGTTTAAGCCTCGTATTGCCGTGTTAAATTTCATTATCAACAACGCTTCGCGTTGTGCCAATTTTAAATCCAGATCACCACCCCTAGGATCTTTTTCGATTTTGGAGAGCACAGTCCATTTTAATTCCGCTTGTTCATGTTTCGCACGTGTCCAATGGTTGACCAATGGTGCATTGTCTACTCCTCTCCTTATATAAAAGCCATTTAGAAAAGAAAAGCATCAGTCGGCAATTGTCCCCTCTTAAAAAAGAGAAATTCAATATTTTGACCTCTTTCCTGATTTTTTCTGTCATATCGAGACTTCGTCTTTCTTCCATTTTTTAACCACCTTTTGTGTGGACTACGGGCCCTTACAATTAGAGAGGATTCTTGTCCATTCCCCAGGCTGTTTCAAAGCCACGCTACTACTTAGTGCTAATACCACCTCCTTAGTAATAAGGATTAATCCTAGGTCTAGATCCTGTAAAACTTTCTTAAGCCGGCTAAAAGACCCAGCGAATAGGATATTATCTTGTGTACACTGTCTTATTTCGCAAAGAGTTTGCCATCTTTCTCCCCTCAGGAAATTCCCCACTGTCCGATAACCCACTCGCCCCCACCTTCGAACTATTTCTGAAGATGGCCTTATCTCTAAACCTGTATCCATCGCTTCCAGAGACGTTGCTGCTTGTACCTGAGGGATGGAGTATTTACTGTAAAAATCCCACCGTTTCTTGAAGAGTCCCTTCAGGCTCTTGTACCATACTTATTTAGGCAATTTGGTTATTTTTAACACATCCAAGATTTTGAATTCCTTAAAAATCAACTGCATGAAATTATTTACGAAAAGACCTCCAAGAACATTTCATTTAAATCTAGATACATATTTTGCAAAATAGGCATTATAATAATCTGTAAGATTAGGAAGGGCCAATCCTCCGTTCTCACAAGTATCATATAAAGTGCTTAGTGTTATTCTAGATGCTTTTTTTACCAGATAAAAGATTAAAACATCGACTCAACCTTTTTAAAAAAGGAGGTTGCTAATACACATGGAATGGCAGAAAATAGGAAATTAAATAGAGGGAGCATTGAAATTTGGATTAGGGAGACTCTCCCTAGAATAGTCAAAGGGAGGGAGATCCATCTGCAAAATAACCGCTGAACCTTCGTGAGAAGGGGATCAAAATTGAGATCAAACAAATCCTCAATACTCGAAGAGAACTTTACACCTAAATATCTCTTTGGGAGGGAATCAGCACACCGACCAAATCTGGCAATAAGGCCTCTGGATTGCATCCACAGAGTATAACTTCTGTCTTCCTCCGATTGATTTTATATCCTCCAAGTGTCTCGTATTGAGCAAAAATCTCAAAAAGCTTTTTTTGCAACACCAGCTGACTATCTATGATCATCATCACTGGGAGCCAGGTGCCCAGTGCCAGGACCCCTGGCTCCCGCAGACACCAGCCCACCCGCCGGACCTACAGCGCCACCGAACTCAACGCACTCAACGTCGGTCGAATCCCCGGTTGCTACCGAGCCACCCTGAGACGCACCCACGGTCCCTTCTGCTGCAACTCCTGCAAGTTCACCTGCATCCGGACCTGCACCACTCTAGCAGTGCCCAAGACCTCGACGAGCAACAGCAGCAGCCACCTGAAGTGCATCCTGCTCAACACCCGCTCCGTCCACAGACACGCCGCTCTGGAACCTGCTCGACAACACAGCCCCAGACGTCGCCTTCATCACGGAAACCTGGATGAACGCCTCCTCAGCGCCCTACATCGCCATCGCCATCCCGGACGGCTACAAGATCATCCGGAGGGACCGCGTCAACCAGACAGGAGGAGGCATCGCCATCGACAACACCCTCGCACCCGCCGAGCACCTGCACTTCCAGATCCACATCAACCCCAAGACCACCCTCAGAGGCACCCTCATCTACAGACCCCCGGGACCACGCACACAATTCAGCGAGGACATCGCCGACTTCGTCAGCCCGCATGCCCTCCCCTCCGCTGACTACATCCTCCTCGGGGACCTCAACTTCCACCTGGAGAACAACAACGACCGCAACACCACCACCCTGCTGGACAACCTCGCTAACCTCGGACTCAAGCAACTGGTGACCACCCCCACCCACTACGCCGGACACACACTCGACCCTGTCTTCTCATCCAGCAAGGACATCGCCTTCAGCCACGCCACCGGACTCCACTGGACGGACCACAGCTGCGTCCACTTCAGCTTTAAAAGGACCACGATCCACCACCGACAGCAACAGGTTGCACGCAGAAGCTGGAACAAGATCACAGCCAATCAGCTCGCGATTTCCCTGAGCAAGAACCCACCCACCAGCGCAACGAACCCCAGCCAAGCGGCCACCAACCTCACGAAGTGGATCAGCGACTGCGCAGATGACCTCGCCCCTCTGAGGACCCCGCCTAGCAGACCCGGCAGCAAGAAAGCCCCATGGTTCACCGACGAACTCAAGAGCTCCAAGAAGGACTGCAGAGCCCTGGAGAAAGCCTGGCGCAGAGACCCAACACCGGACAACATGACTGCCCTCAAGATCGCCACCCGAAAACACCACCAACTGATCCACACCACCAAGAAAACTGCATTCAAGGAACGACTGGACAACAACGCACACAACAGCAAGGAACTCTTCAACATCGTTAAAGAGCTCTCCAACCCCAACGCCGGAAACAACGACATCACCCCTTCGCAAGACCTCTGCAACTCCCTCGCCTCCTACTTCCACAACAAGATCGCGGACATACACAACAGCTTCAGCACTCAACCAACGCACGCCACGAGCGAACCACCGCCCCACACCACCACCCTCTGCGCATCGACCCCGATCAGCACCGAAGACACCATCCGCAGGATGAACTCCATCCACTCTGGATCTCCGACCGACCCTTGCCCTCACCACGTCTTCAACAAGGCCGACGCTGTCATCGCACCCCACCTGCGGGACATCATCGACACCTCCTTCAACACCGCTACCTTCCCGGAGAGCTGGAAGCACGCCGAACTCAGCGCCCTACTAAAGAAGCCATCAGCCGACCCCACCGACCTCAAGAACTTCCGACCCATCTCGCTGCTCCCGTTTCCCGCAAAAGTCATCGAGAAGATTGTCAACAAGCAGCTGGCCGCCTTCCTCGAGACGAACGGATCCCTCGACCTCTCGCAGTCTGGCTTCCGGGCCAACCATAGCACCGAGACCGCCCTGATCGCAGCAACCGATGACATCCGAGCCCTGCTCGACAACGGAGAAACAGCGGCCCTCATCCTCCTAGACCTCTCCGCGGCCTTCGACACTGTCTGCCACCGTACCCTAGTACAGCGCCTCAGCAACGTCGGAATCCAGGAGAAGGCACTGGAGTGGATCACCTCCTTCCTCGCCGGAAGGACACAGAGAGTCCGCCTTCCCCCGTTCAGATCAGGAGCCACCGAAGTCATCTGCGGCGTTCCTCAAGGCTCCTCGCTCAGCCCAACCCTCTTCAATGTCTACATGAGTCCCCTCGCAGCCATTGCACGCCAGCACAACCTCAACATCATCTCCTACGCCGACGACACCCAGCTGATCCTCTCCCTCACCAACGACCCCGCCACCGCCAGAGCCAACCTACACGAAGGGATGAAAGAGGTAGCCAAATGGATGAAGAACAGCCGCCTGAAACTGAACTCGGACAAGACGGAAGTCCTCATCCTGGGATCCTCACCCTCCGCCTGGGACGACTCCTGGTGGCCCCCCGCCCTAGGCAGCGCACCCAAACCAACAGACCACGCACGCAACCTGGGCTTCATCCTGGACTCCTCCCCCTCCATGACCAGACAAGTCAACGCCGTCTCCTCGTCGTGCTTCAACATCCTACGCATGCTACGCAAGATCTTCCGGTGGATCCCTACCGAGACCAGGAAGACGGTCACCCAGGCCCTCGTCACCAGCCGACTGGACTACGGCAACTCCCTCTACGCCGGAACCACCGCCAAACTCCAGAAGAGACTCCAGCGGATCCAGAACGCCTCAGCACGACTCATCCTGGACATCCCCCGTCGCAACCACATCTCCGGACACCTGAGAGACCTGCACTGGCTCCAGGTCAACAAGAGAATCACCTTCCGTCTCCTCACCCACGCACACAAAGCCCTGCACAACCAAGGCTCAGGATACCTCAACAGCCGCCTCAACTTCTACGCTCCCAAACGCCAGATTCGATCGACCGGCCACGCCCTCGCCGCCGTCCCCCGCATCCGAAGAGCCACCACAGAGGGAAGGTCCTTCTCCTACCTCGCCGCCAAGACTTGGAACTCCCTCCTGACCCACCTCCGCCTGACCCAGGACCACCTCGCCTTCAGGAAGCCGCTCAAGACCTGGCTGTTCGAGCAGTAGCAGACCCCCCCAGCGCCTTGAGACCCTCCGGGTGAGTAGTGCGCTATACAAATGCTTTGATTGATTGATTGATTGATTGATTGATTGATCATAATGTCAGCCGCATATAATTTTATCTTATCCATTTGAGGAATTGGGGGTTGAATTAACTTGTTTACTCGGATTGTTCTCGCTAAGGGCTCAATGAAAAAGGCATAAAGAATCGGGGAGAGTGGGCACCCCTGCCTTGTACCTCGGAGTACCTTTATTTGGCATACTTCGACCGAATTAATGAGAATACCTGTTTCAGCCTTACAATACAAATGTTGTATAAACCCCGTGATCTGGGATGGAACGCCAAAGCTAGACAAAATGTAGAATAATGTTTCCCAGACCATGAGGTCAAAGACCTTTTCTGCGTCTAATAAAAACACTAAGGCTCGTATATTATTCGCCTTGAAATAATTTGGCGCTATTGAATTAAATCTCTTTGCAAGCAGTTTAGATATTATTTTATAATCAGAATTTAATAAAGTTATAGGTCAGTATGAATTAGGGTCTTTGGCATCCTTATCTTTTTGCAGAAAACTCACTATGTTCCCTTTAAAAAAAGAAGGTGGTATGTCATCGCCCTGCAGCATTTCATTAGCTAACAATAAGAGGTGGTCAGTTAAAACATCAGAGAAGGCTTTAAAAAATACCCCCTGTAGGCCGTCCGGGCCACAAGCCTTCCCGTTGGGAAGATTCTTGATAACCTCCATCAATTCCTCTCTGGAAAAAGGTGGGCTTAAATTAGCTCCCTCTTCTATGGATAAAACCAGAATAACACAATCCGATAAAAAAAATTCTAGAAGGGCTTTATCTATTTTCTGACTCTTTGAGTAGATCTTCGCATAATGGTATAGCATAATTTCTCCTAATTTCACAGAGTTCTGCCTTACTACCCCCGTAGTCGGGCATTTCAGGGCATCTATAGGGTTCTTGGTCACTTGTTCCCATGCCTTCCACCCTAAAAATTTGCCTGTAAAATTGCTTTCTTCATATACTCGCTGAGAGTACGTCTGGCTTATAGAGGCACATTTAGCATAAAGTAGATCGCTCAGAGCTTGTCTGGCTGTGTTGAATACTTTTTTATTGATCCTAGTTGAGTTCCTCAGGAATTTATCTTAGCTCTGATGTACTTTTTTGCTCTAACACCTGCTTTTCTTTTGTAGCTTGAAGGCCATGGCCAGCATCTTTACTTATAATCCTCCCTCTGACAAATGCCTTCATGGCAACCCAGACCATGCATTCGGATGCAGACTCCATATTCATTGAAAAAAATTCCCTTATCTCTTCTTTTAGCATCTGAATCCACCCTTAATCATGTATATATTGTTTGTTCAATACTCATTGTTTAGGACCTGGGGGAGGTGTGTTGACTTTCAACTGGAGCCTGAACATTGCATGATCAGAGAACCCATTCGCAACCATACTTTGTGCTTTATATTGCAGGGTTTGGGAGATTTAAAAAAAGTCTATGCGGGAGGATGAACGAAAACTCTCAGAGAGGCAAGTATATTTCACCTCCGTGGGGGGGGTGCAGTCCTACAAGGGTCGATAAAGGCTAGGATGTCCTTAAAGTTCTTATTAACTGCTCAGAAAATTTGGGTTTACCTGTTTTTTTTACCATTAACCGAAGAATCCAGTCTTGGATCTTGTAATACATTAAAATCACCCCCGATAATCAGACCTCCAAGGTTCTGCATAAGGGATTAAAACAGATTAGCATAGGGGGTGGTGTAGTCTTCAACTGGTGCATAGAACCTGGCAAAAGTATAGGGCTTTGCCCTATTTGACAGCAAACCCAGCACCAGCGACCCTCTTTATCGCTCGCTCTATTAGCCACTTTTCCACTTAGCCATTTTGCTAAAAAGATAGCTGTGCCTAGATGCACCGCCTATGAGGACGAAAATCCTCTATAGCTGGCCCATTTTTTTAGCATTCTAAATCCTGACAGTTTTGCCATATGAGTCTCCTGAATCAAAGCAACTGCTGGTTTCTCAGCCAGAAACCAGCTTTCACTTTCCCGGAGTCTCTTAACATTGTTAAGTCCATTTACATTGAAAGAAAAAACTTTCCTGCTCAAAGTTGTTACATCGGAATGTAGTCTTTTACTTCAAAAACCGGGCGGCGACCCATTTCTTGTGCTTATTAACCAAAAAAAGGAGTTAAGCAAGAGGGTGAACCCATGTAGTTGGTTGAGCCCTTCCCCTAGCATGATTAACGTTCTGAATTACCTATTTCTGGACCAAAACTAGATAACTGAAAACCTGAATCCTTTTTTTCTTTTTAACACCCACCACTGCCCCCCAACAACCCAGGCCCCTCCTCCCCAAAGCAGTGGCATGTGGTACACCCTCACACACACACACACCTGATATGCTTCACCCCAAGTGTCGGGCACCCTGATGCTGTGCCTAGATGATCACCCTGCCCTCTCCCCCCCTCTACCTCACCAGAATTAACAAATAAAAAGAAGAAAAGAAACCCTGCTGGGAGTGTACTCCTTTCCCTCCCTTCTTTCCCTTCTCTCCCCATTTAAACAGATAGTAAGACAGTAGCAACAGCGAAGAGACCTGTGCAGGAAGAGGATAGGGACACACCCTGATAATACTTTTGGCTCTACAATAACTCATTTTTTCTTGAATTAAGGATTGTTCCAGGTGATCGCCGAGACAGTTCCCGAGCAAATAAAATCTAAATATATGAATCGTATAACAAGCAGCAAAACAAAGATTAGGAACAGAGAAAGAAAGAAAAAAAAGGGGGGTAAGGGAAAAATACTTTAAACAGATACAAGAACGCCAATTAAATCATTTGTCTCAACAGCCACTTATTTTCCTGATTGAAAATTGTCCTGACCAAGAAGGAAAGAGGAAAAAGACGAGAAAAAAAGGGAAAAGGAAGAAAAGACTAACCCCACAAGGGATACATTCTTTGTCCCCACCACCTTTCAATTGTCACTGCGACCATTTATTTTTCCTGATTTACGGATTGTCCCGATATTCGCTGTAACAGTTCCTGAGCCTCAGAGACTTCACAGAAGACATGGAACCATCCCTTGACTAATACCTTCAGTTTGGACTGTTGTGCAATCAATGCTTGCGTGCCTTACAAATTCCTTTCTCCTCCTCGCTGCTACAGCAGACATGTCGGGGAATATGCAACAAAGAAGTATCTCAGGGGTGCTGAACCGTTTCTCTTTGATGGCCTTTGCTAAGACTTGCTCTTTCACCCTGTAATCTAGGAAATTCACCAAAAATTGTGCAGGGGTACTTTAAATTCGGGGGTAGATATGCAGGCTCTCTATGCACTCTTGTGTTGGTGAGATCACCCGAGTGCTCCGGGAGGACATGATTTTTAATAAAGGTGTCTACCCTGTGTAGGGTTTGATGTCCCTCCAGCCCCTCCGGAACCCCAACCAGACGTAGATTGGATCGCCTTGAGTGATTTTCTATCTCCTCCAGCTTATTCTCCAATGAGGACTTTTGTTTTTGTATTATGGATACTTTCTCTTGTAGGGACTCTATTTGATCTTCTAACTGGGAGATCCTCCCTTCTGCCTCCCTTAATTGCTTGGGAATCTGCGCCCCTATCTCCTCAATCTTTGTGAGGCGTGCATGTAGGGCGGAAATCTCCCTAATCTGTGAGGCCTTCAGATCACAGATTTCGTCTAAGATGAGGGTCAGCATAGTTTTGGCATCCCATTGCACCGAAGCTGGAAAAAACGTGCTGTGCTGACTCTTTGTCTGGCGCTTTATCTGGAAGAAATGACTGGTTCTGTTGTGAATACCCCCTCCTGGGCCCTCCTGTGCCGACGCCCATGCAGGTTGGGCTGAAACTAGATCGCAAATCGCTGCTACTGGGGGTGAAGACGTAGTATTATCTCCAGAGACGGAAGCCGGCACCAGCAGATGGCCCTAAGGTTGCGGTGAAATCAGTGATAATAAAGAATGAGAAGGTACTATTGCCTCAACCTGGTCGCCCCCGAGACTGCACTCTGTTCTGCACTTTTGCACTTAACCCTGAGCATTGCTTCGCCTTAGAGATAAGGGATATTTTGTCATTTCTTTTAAGTGGATAGCCAGAGGTTCCATACTACAGTTTCTTTGCTCTGGGCTTGCGATGGGAATATCCGTGCCTTCCTCCGGGGGAGGGGGGGGGGGCAGTGCGGGAGGTCTACAGTGATATTACTGCCTTCTTCACTGTCCTCTAGATCACTAGCAGGGTTAGGACTTTTCCCCCTCGCTGATGCAGCACAAGTTGCTTTGGCTGAGGCTTGTCCTACTTTCCTCTTAGCATGTTGATTCAAGGCAGAAATTTCAAAAAGTGTTGCACCACTTGCAGCACTAGAGGTCTTTGAAGTCTTGGGGTGGCTTCGCATGGGTATGCACCTGTTACAACGCATTTTTTACTCCGCACTACCATTACAATGCGACTTTTACAACGCATACCATTACAACGCATTGCGCTGGGGGGCGCTCTAGGATAGGGAATAAGTATAATTTACTATCCAACACCTTCCCTAGGGTCCACGGGGACTGGAGTTAGAATAGTAAATTATACTTACCACTATCCAGCACCCCAAAGCGCTATGCGTTGTAATGGTATGCGTTGTAATGGTCGCGTTGTAATGGTAGGTAGTTGTAACGGTATGCGGAGTAACGTCATACATCCCTTCGCATGATTTACTACAAAGAGCCCTCTACACAAATTCTAAAAAATGTAAGCGCAACACAAAAAAGAAGAAAATTCCCTCAACACAATCTAGTATCCAGTAGCTTCCGGCCCTCCCCAGCGACCTTCACCGGATAGTGCAGCGTAACCAAAAAAAAAAAAAAGTTAAATGCACTTCCCCCCGGTGAGAAACCTGGAGGCCGTCCTTAATGCCAAAAGTTGAGTCCTCAGGCTCGTGACCACCAAGGCAGCCGACTGCTGTTTCTGTCAGTCCTACCGAGTCTCTGGGGCACACCTGCCTGCCTGCCTGCAAGTTTTGCGATTTTCGGAGTAATTTTCGGAGCCTGCTGAACTTTTACAGAGTGTTAAGTGGATTCCTTTTTCGCTGTACAGAAATTGAACAAAAAGGAAAACTCTGCTCCTCCAAAGGCCGGAGAGTTATTCTCTTAAAGCTGCGGTATCACAGCATTGCGGTGAGTAGGGAATTACGGACTGCACCTTCATGCTGGCGTCTGGCATCAGACGTGGCATGGGGGCGGGAGTTTGGCACTTCAACCGATCATCCCAACTGCCCAATCTCAGGTAGTTTACTCCATATCATGAAGGTACAAAATTGTATCGTTTCTGTAGCCCAGCCTATATGGAAATGGGGGCATCAGACTGTTCAGAACCTAATATGATATTCCACCTGGTCACTTTATAACCTATAGCTTACTGTTCAGAGCCACAAGACTGAAATGGGGGAATGTGAAGTTGGAGCCTAATGCTCATACAGGATTATAGATAATGTGCACATTGGGACAAGGGAAGAATTATGTGTCCATATTACTTATCATCTTCTTAGATATGTCTAAACAGTAGAGGCTGCTACTGGACCGGGAAGGGTTGGGGGGGGGGGAAGGGTGGAAGGGTGAATAAAAAAAAATCTAAACAACCCACTTACCTGAAATGGCAGCCGCATCTTCTTCGACCTCTGTCCCTCCGACATCTTACTGCACCTCCGGCCAGCAGCAGGAAGCACCAACCCTCTCAGCTTACTATAGCCATTCACAATGCTGCAGTGCAGTGTTGTGATTGGTCTGAGCACCGTGAATTGGCGCTCAGACCCATATACTAATGAGCAGAAATAGCAGTGATGGAAGTCTTAAAATACCTTACAACTTCACAGGGTGTCAGTGCATAAAGCTTAAGCCTTGCATCTATCATGCAGAGACTGCATTTTCAACAATAAGAGGGTACATATGGACCTAGCAATCCAATAAATATCAGAAAACTAAATATGGATTGCACTGATGGCCCCAGTGCTGGACCAAGTACGTTTACAGTAAAGTAGAATGAGCGGGAACATGCACCTCTATGGGTTAGTACAGATGAGCTAAAACACATAACCATTTCCAGAAGTTGTGCGTAGGGAAATATAAATAGTGCAAGAACTTCAAGGCAGATACTACTGGATGCAATCACAGCTTTTGAGTATATACAGTACCCTCTCACTGGCAGCAAAAACTCGAGTTTGAAGATCTTGGCCTCTGGTGTAAGGAGTGCTAAAAAAAGGAGCTACTCGGCAGACTAGTACACAAGGCTAACTATGAATGTGACTCTGATTGGTGTTCTGCATCACTTAAAATATGAATATTAATGAAGTCACCTACAGGAGTGATGCTTGATAGAAAAAGAAAAGTGCAACAGGAGGTGGCATTTGCTCTATGAGACACAATGAGGCCCTTCTCACTGAGAGCTGCTACTGGGCAAAACCGGATTTGTAAAGTATGGGTTTTTAATAGTGTGGGAAAGATATCGCAGGGACACCAAACTGTATTGGGGGAAGCGGCTTTGGGGACTGCACTTACTCCTCAAAATACTTGATAAAGCACGGTATAATATTATAATATCCCATTATTTGGGAAATCTTTTTTTTTAATTGAAAACCAAAAATAGAGGCTTCGCATATCATGTGACAATAACATAGTGACGTTGCGACACTTGCACAGTATGCCTCGGTATCTTTCAAACAGTCCCTCTGGAATGTCTGGACATAGTGGTTCAGCGCTTTTACGGCCAATCAGATCAGCACACACATCACACCCTTTTCCACTCTTCAGCACAAAATCCCTCCCACAGATTCCAGTAAAATTATTCGGGAAATCTAAGCATCTACTAGCTTCCTCTCCTCAGTGCTCCTTCCTTCTCATTAGTGAATAAACTGTGCACACCCTTTCTGTCATGGGACAAACCAGCGCACTTCCCCTTCTCTCTCTGTAGCAGAACAGAGTACATTATTTTCTTTTACTTAATAAACAGTGCGGGAACAGTGGGCAATAAGGGTCAGATTTACTAACATTTTACACAATGCATGCGCAGCAGCCAAAGTGTTTGCACTGGGTTGCATGAAAAAGAGACAACAGGACTGTGCCATATTTACCAAGATATGGTGCTGTTTTAATCTCTCCCTGCATTGGCGTACTTTAGACTGTTACGCAACATTATATACTACCTCAAATAATCGCGCAATAGTGTGTGTGGTCTATAAAGCATAGGTTTTTGTATTAGAAGGGAAGGCTTCCAGTACGAAAACTATTCTTTAACACATGCCATTTTTTTTTGTGCTGTACAGTGCAGCACATATGCAAAGTTGGAAAAATGTGGAGACTTTTAAAACTTGCTCCTCAGTTACGAAGCGTGGTGTTTGGTGAAAATCTCTACCTACCAATGTTAGTAGACCGGTTTGTGTGGGAAACCACCCATGGTACGCCCAATTTGAGTTGTAAAGCAAATACCACAACAACACTTTTCGCAGGGTTTGCATTACAAAAGTAATGCAAAACTGGTGGTAAGTGTTAGTAAATCTGGGACTGAGGGGCATATTACCAAGGGTGGCGATATTGAATTATCAGCCGTTTTCGGCCGCTAAGCGACTATAATTCCTTCGCCCTATTAACAAGCTGTCGCTAACGGCAGTTAGCGAAAGCTTGTAGGCGATAGCGAGCGGTTTGGGGCCCGCTTTGCATGTCAGCGATATTTATCGCTAATGACATGCAAAGTGGGCGTGCCCAAACCGTTAGTGACTGACAGCAGTCGCTAACATCGCTATCGCCTATTACCAAGAAAGGCGAAGCGATGGAAATATTTGCGCTAAGCGCGAATATCGCCAAACGCTAACGCCTCCAAATACCAGTTCTTAGCCATGTTATCCAATGGGAGGTGGATAACATGGCTAACAGCATTTGCACGCTAATGCGTGAACACCGCGGGTTTTCCAGCGATATTCACGCTAACGCTTGCAATATTATCGCTTTTGGAGTAAACGTTGGTAATAGGATGTTATCTCAGCGATAATATTGGGCGAAGCGCGTCGTTAAAAAAACTAACGCTAAGCTCAGTTAGCGATAAATATTGCTAACTGTTGGTAATATGCCCCTGAATTCCTTCACTGAAGAAAAGCAGTGCACACTGTCTGTATGTCATAGGGGCCACTCAATTCCTATCTCTTCCTATCTCTTTTAGAAACACAGTGCAGAGTACTTTCTCTCACTGAATAAACATACGTCCGTTACGAAACAGTACATACTGATTCCCTTTACTGGAGCAAAACGGTGCAGTGTCTTTTAATTGCTAAAGAAAACAGTGTACACTCCTTTCTATCATGCATCCAAAACATCGCAATTACTAAATAAAAGACTGCTATATTTTCTATCGCACATCCAAAACAGTGCAGAAGTGCATAAACAAGAGAAAAGCATATGAAATTAATCAGCATGTAAATCATTACATGACCCACAATTTGGGGTGACAGCAGAGTTAAATTGATCTAAAATAGATGGAGTAATCATGAGTCTGTTATGTAAAAAGAAAAGTATTTGAGTTGCACTTGCTGATCTTGAGGTCTTACAATTTTTTATCCACAATTTATTCCATAACGAAGTAGGTCACGAGGTATGAAAGTCTTACTCCCATTGTAATTAAAGATTCAAGATGACTGAAGTCAACAAATACATAGTAAAATTGTTAAAAAACAATTATTATATTTCAGCATTAAAATAACAACATTAATATTTAAATATGTATACAAATTGTAACAGACGAATTCTTAGAACGGCGATTCACAAAACTTGATGAAACTTTGTGCAGAGAAGATATTATATATGAAATAAATGGGCTTTATATTCCAGCCCCAAGCCACTACCAAGGTCGAATCTTGCACTCCTCCATTACATAAATCACAGGTCCCTGTAGTACTTGCGCAATTATTCCATTTAGAAGTATAAGCCTTTAACGGAAGAATCCCCAAGCGCAATAAGATGGGCTTATGATCTTTTACATGCTGATCTAGGATATTTAAGGTATATTTTAAAATTAGAGACTTTTAGAAATGAGTCCTCGCAACATACTATTAACAAGAATCTTTGTACCACACTTAGCCTGTCCTGTTGCACGATAGCACTTTTGAAATCTTGGACTCCAGCACATTTGAAGGTCTTCTTAAAAAACTTGACCCCAAGAAAACATTGCGACCTGAATGTAGAACACTGTTCCCAATAAAAATATTTTGCACACTTAGTAGCCAGTTTAAGAATGTAAAATCACGCAATGATATATATGCTTCTCACTAGAGCATAGGGTCTGGCGCACCATAATCTTATTGCGATTGGGGATTCTTCCGTTAAAGGCTTATACTTCAAAATGGAATAATTGCGAAAGTACTACAGGGACCTGTGATTTATGTAATGGAGCCCGTTTACGATCTCGCGCGGAAGGGCTATGGACTGCATCCGTCAAGAGCACGTTTTTTCGCAAAAAGAGAACAAGTCACAGAGCTTTCTCAAGCTCTGCCCCAAAGATCTGGAACTCTCTCCCACCAGAAGTCCGCAGAATCTCCTCCACGGTTGCTTTCACAATGGAAGTAAAAATAATCCTAATGTACAAGTTCTTGCCTTAATTGGTCATGGATTGTCTGTGATCTCCTTTGATACCCCCTTTTTCATTGTTCTTGCTTGCATACCTAATTATTACCTATCTTTCCCTTTAGTATTTCCTACCCTCCAAATGTGAAGCGCTCTGATACCCATCTGGGTCATGTTCGCGCTATATAAAACTTTATAAATAAATAAGATAAATAAACATGAAGCACACAACTTGGGCACAAAGTGTAATTATCCACTGCATTCCCACAGTAAATGCCGAAATAAGTTGCAGACAACCAGGATTATTGGCTGTTACAGCTATCTCGCCATTTCCTTCCCCTGACACTGCCTTGCTTGATATTGCCGGCCTCAGGGATCATCAAGGCAGTAGCTAGCTGGATCAGAAATTTATTAAAACTAGTCCTAAAAGTGTTGCTTTCTTTCTTTAGTTCATACTCCTAGCATTTTGGTTAAAAGGAGGTTATGGGGCTAACTGTCTGTTGACATTAGTAGTCAAAGCGTGTGCAATGTCACCTTGTTACATTTTAGTGGTCTAACACCGACTTCTTGAGGGACTTCTCAGTAATAGCATAAAAAAAGACTTCCCGACAGTCTAGCATTTGACAGGAGTGATGAAGTTAAATGAGAACACTTGGAAAAGGTTTAGGATAAACCGTAGCAATCATAGTTTGGGAAAAAGATAGAGTTGGCCAGCATTGGCTCATCAGAGCAAGAAGCAATTACATTGAACAGTAAATACCAGCACTTAGGGGTTGATTACGATTGCGGAAGGACCGCCACCGTCAGCCATGCAGTGGTGGCCCTTTCGTATGCCGACCTCGAGTTTCCTCCGCCAAATTAGGATGGCGGGGTGAATCTCACTGCGACCGTGTCGGTCGCAGAGACCTTTCACCACGGAACCGCCACAGGCAATCCTCCGGATTGCCTGGCAGAGTGGACTTCACCGGTAAAATGGCGGCGGTGCCTAGCAGGCACCGTCCACCAAATTACGATGAAGCCTGGCGGGGATTAAGTTTGGGGGCCCGATGCCGGGGTTTGTGCCCCTTCCTCTCAGGAGTCATTCATCACACTTGCTTTTCATTTTAACTGCAACATAGACTGGGATTGTTGTCCTGCCTAAAGCAAGTCTATTGGGATTCAGGATGATAGCGGCCTACTTTTTATGGCAATGTCTATACATATATGATTTTTTTAAAATATATTAAATATTAATATTAATTTTAACAAAATAAATTACATTCAATATGCAGTTTTACAAAATATTATAAATAAAGATAATTTAAAAAAAATAAACACACAAACATAAGAAATTAAACATACATACTTACTTTAAAATAACAAATAAACTATTATCTTTAATTTATTTTAAAACTTTAAAATGATATAAAAATAATATATATATCTATACAATTTCAAATAAAAAGCATTCTAAAATAAATTAAAACATTAAACTATGAAAAAATATTTATTTTAACCCCTTCGCTGCGGCGACAATCCCGCCGCAGCGCTAGGGGGGGGCGAGCGGCGCTCGCATGCTCGTGACGGAGCCGCTCCATCACGAGCCGCGGTTGAGCTGTGCTCGTGACGGAGCGGTTCCGTCATGGCCCCGCCCGCTCAATGGAACGCGCCACACAGGCGCGAAATCAGCGCCGCGCAGGCGCGGCGGCAGGGCCATGACGGAACCCCTCCGTCATGAGCACAGCTCAGCCGATGCTCATGACGGAGCGGCTCCGTCATGAGCATGGGGGGGGTTAAATTGCCCAAAACAATAAGTGCAACAGTAGGAAAAGTTTTGGGTCCCAAAATAATTACATTTACTATTCCAACTCCAGTGAGTACAACAGTAGGGAAAGTGTTGGATAGCGGAGGGGTAAAAAGTACTATTCCCACTCCAGCGAGAACAACAGTAGGGAAAGTGTTGGATAACGGAGGGGAAAAAATTACTATTCCCACTCCAGTGAGTGCAACAGTAGGGAAAGTGTTGGATAGAGGAGGGGTAAAAATTACTATTCCCACTCAAGTAAGAGCAACAGTAGGGAAAGTGTTGGATAGGGAAGGGGTAAAAATTACTATTCACACTCCAGTGAGTGCAACAGTAGGAAAAGTGTTGGATAGCGGAGGTGTAAAAATGACTATTCCCACTCCACTGACATCAACAGTAGGGTAGATGTGTTCGATAGTGGAGGGGCAGAAAATACTATTCCCACTCCAAAGAGTGCAACAGTAGGAAAAAAAATTAAATAGCGGAGGGATAAAAATTAGTATTCCTACTCCACTGAATGCAACAGTAGGTTAAGTGTTGGATAACAAAGGGGTAAAAAAAATGTATTCCCACTCCAGTGAGTGCAACTGTAGGGAAAGTGTTGGACTGCGGAGGGGTAAAAATGACTATTCCCACTCCAGCGAGTGCAACAGCAGGGAGAGTGTTGGATAGCTGAGAGGTAAAATGTACTATTCCTACTCCAGTGAGAGCAACAGTAGGGAAAGTGCAGGATAGCGGAGGGGTAAAAATTACTATTCCAGCTCCAGTGAGTGCAAAAGTTGGGAAAGTGTTGGATAGTGGAGGGGTAAAAATTACTATTCCGACTCCACTGAATGGAACAGTAGGATAAGTTTTGGATAACGAAGGGATAAAACAATGTATTCCCACTCCAGTGAGTGCAACAGTAGGGAAAGTGTTGGACAGAGGAAGGGTACAAATTACTATTCCCACTCCAGTGAGTGCAACAGTAAGGAAATTGTTGGATAGCAGAGGGGTAAGAAATTACTATTCCCACTCTTGTGAGTGCACAAGTACGGAAAGTGATGGATAGGGGAGAGGTAAAAATTACAATTCCAACTCCAGTAAGAGCAACAGTAGGGAAAGTGTTGGATAGTGGAGGGGTACACATTAGTATTCCCACTCCACTGAATGTAACAGTAGGATAAGTGTTGGATAATGGAAGGTAAAAAGAATTGTTCCAACTCCAGTGAGTGCAACAGTAGGGAAGTGTTGGACAGCGGAGGGTGTAAAAATTACTATTCCGATTCCAGTGATTGCAACAGTGAGTAAATTATTGGATAGCTGAGGGGTAAAAACTACTATTCCCACTCCAGTGAGTGCAACAGTAGGGAGAGTACTGGATAGTGGAGGGGTAAACATTACTATTCCCACTCCAGTGAGAGCAACAGTAGGGAAAGTGTTGGATAGCGGAGGGGAAAAATTACTATTCCCACTCCAGCGAATGCAACAGTAGAATAAGTGTTGGATAGCGGAGAGGTAAAAATTACAATTCTCACTCCAGTGAGAGCAACAGTAGGAAAAGTGTTGGATAGCGGAGGGATAAAAATTACTATTCCCACTCCACTGAGCGTAACATTAGGATAAGTGTTAAATAGCCGAGAGGAAAAAATGTCTACTCCCACTCCAGTGGGAGCAACAGTAGGGAAAATGTTGGATAGTGGAGGGTTGCAAATTACTATTCCCACTCCACTGAATGCAACAGTAGGAGAAGTGTTGGATAATGGAGAGGCAAAATAATATGTATTCCTACTCCAGTGAGTGCAACAATAGGGAACGTTTTGGACAGCGGAGGGATAAAAATTACTATTCCCACTCCAGTGAGTGCAACAGTTAGGAAAATATTTGATAGTGGAGGCGTAAAATTACTATTCTCACTCCTGTGAGAGCTACAGTAGGGAGAGTGTTGGATGGCTGAGGGGTACAAATAACTATTCCCACTCCACTGATTGCAACAGTAAGATAAATGTTGGATAGCGGAGAGGTAAAAATTACTACTCACAATTCAGTGAGAGCAATAGTAGGGAAAGTGTTGGATAGCGGAGGGGCAAAAATTGCTATTTCCACTCCAAAGAGTCCAACAGTAGGAAAAATGTTGAATAGCAGAGGAGTAGTAATTTGTATTCCCACTTCACTGAATGCAACAGTAGGATAAGAGTTGGATAACGGAGGTGTAAAAAAATGTATTCCCACTCCAGTGAGTGCAACAGTAGGGAAAGTGATGGACAGCGGAGGGGTAAAAATTAGCATTCCAACTCCAGTGAACGCAACAGTAGGGAAAGTATTGGATAGCATAGGGGTAAAATGTACTATTCCCACTCCAGTGAGAGCAACAGTAGGGAAAGAGCTGGATACCGGAGGGACAAAAATTACTATTCCCACTCCAAAGAGTGCAACAGTAAGGAAAATATTGGATAGCGGAGACGTAAAAATTAGTATTCCCACTCCACTGAATGCAACAGTAGGATAAGTGTTGGATAGCAGAGGGGTAAAAAAATGTGTTCCCACTCCAGTGAGTGCAACTGTAGGTAAAGTGTTGGATAGAGGAGTGGTAAAAATTACTAATCCCACTCCAGTGAGAGTACCAGTAGGGAAAGTGCATGACAGATGAGGGGTAAACATTACTATTCCAACTCCAGTGAGTGAAACAGTAGGATAAGTGTTGGATAGCTGAGAGGTAAAAATTATTACTTCCACTTCAGTGAGAGCAACGTAGGGAAAGTATTGGATAGCGGAGGGGCAAAAATTACTATTCCCACTCCAAGGAGTGTAATAGTTGGGAAAATGTTGAATATCAGAGGGGTAAAAGTTACTATTTCAACTCCAGTGAGTGCAAGAGTAAGAAAATGATTGGATGGCGGAGGAGAAAAATTACTATTCCCACTCCAGTGAGTGCAACAGTAGGATAAGATTTGGATAACGGAGGGGTAAAAAAATGTATTCCCACTACAGGGAGTGCAACAGTAGGGAAAGTGTTGGACAGTGGAAGGGTAAACATTACTATTCCCACTCCAGTGAGTGCAACAGTAAGGAAATTATTGTATAGCAGAGAGGTAAAAAATTACTATTCCCCACTCCAGTGAGTGTAACAGTAGGGAAAGTGATGGATAGCGGAGAGGTAAAAATTACTATTCCAACTCCAGTAAGTGCAACAGTAGGGAAAGTGTTGGATAGAAGAGCGGTAAAAATTACTATTCCCATTCCAATGAGTGCAATAGTAGGATAAGTGTTAGATAGCAGAGATGTAAAAGTTACTATTCCCACTCCAGGGAGTACAACAGTAGGGAAAGTGCTGCATAGCGGAGGGGTAAACATTTCTATTCCAGCTTTAGTAAGTGCAACAGTAGGGAAAGGTTTGGATAGCAGAGGGGTAATATTTACTATTGCCACTCCAATGAGAGCAACAGTAGGGAAAGTGTTGGTCAGCAGAGGGGCACAAATTACTTTCCCCACTCCAAAGAGTGCAACAGTAGGGAATATATTGGAAAGAGGAGGGGTAAAAATTGGTATTCCTACTCCGATGAGGGGTAGAAAAATGTGTTCCCACTCCAGTGAGGGCAACAGTAGGGAAAGTGTTGGATAGCAAAGGGGTAAAAATTACTATTCCCACTACAGAGAGTTCAACAGTAGGGAAAGTGTTGGATAGCAGAGAGGTAGCAATTACTATTCCAACTCCAGTGAGAGCAATAGTAGGGAACGTGCAGGATAGCGGAGGGGTAAACATTACTATCCCAACTCCAGTGAGTGCAACAGTAGGGAAAGTGCTGGGTAGCGAAGGGGGAAACATTACTATTCACACTCCAGTGAATGCAACTTCTGGGAAAGTGTTGGATAGCGGAGAAAAAAATGACTATTCACACTCAAACACTTAGAAAATATGATATATATATATATTAGAAATTAAAACAAATAACAATTATTAAACAAAATTTAAAAATAAATAAATATATTAAACATAAAAAAGAACACATATTATAATACTAGTTAAATATCATAAAAACATACACATGTTATATAAAATAAAATATTAAATAAATTCACAAAAAAGTATTCTTTTCAACTAGACAATATTTACAAAAATGTATTTAAACATAAATGTATTTATTTTATTTCCTACCCTATAACACCACACCAATAACAAAACACTTCAACATTTTACATTTATTTTATTTACATAATTAACATACTTAATAATGAATGAAAAAATATTATCAATAAAAAACGAATTAACATTAATTGACTACACACTCTTTAACAGTATAATATCCACAATACACACCTAAACTAAACTATAAAATAATAAAACACAATTAAAACTTATTTTAAAATTAAAAACTATTACTATTAACAACTAATAATTAAGTAATGTAAATGTATTTAATACCCACCCTTTATATCTTTAAATTAAAAATAACACACAAAAACAATTACCCAAAATAAATATCAAATAATTAACATTAATGAACAACTATATATAATTAATTAAACAGAAATTACTTCCCACTCTTTACTCCCATAAACACCACAACACACACCTATCATCAATTACACAATTACCATAATTAATCACCAGTAAATTTATTAAAATGAACAGCCAAATATTAATTTATCAATTAAAAATAAATTACTTCCCACCCTTTACACCTATAAAAACCACAACACACCTAAAATTAATTACACGATTACCAAAATTAATTACAAATGAATTAATTAAAATTAGGTAACAACCAATTATTAATTCATAAATTAAAAATAAATTACTTCCTACCCTTTACATCTATAAACACCACAACACACACCGAAAGTTAATTACAAAATTATGAAAAGTAATAACCAATTAATGAATTACAATGCTTAATTCATAATTAAGAATAGATTACTTCCTACTCTTTACACCTATAAACACCACAACACACACATGCATAAAATTAATTACGTAATTACTATAATTATTACCAATTAATAAAAAATAATTAACACCCAATTAATAATCAATTAATAATAAATTACTATAAACATTTAACACTATAACATCTCAATTAAACAAATATTAATAAATAAATAAAAATGAATCAATAAATGTAATATAATTAAATTACTTCCCACCCTATTCCCCTATAAAGCCGCAACCTACCATGGAATAAAAAAATGCAAAATGCAAATTAAAAAAATGAAAACATTTAATATAATTAAATTACTTCTCACCCTATTCCTCTATTAACCTACAACCCACTATGGAACTAAAAGCGCAACCTTCAGTTAAAAAAAATTAAAAACGACAAAAAATGTAACACATATATTAAACATTTCGATATTTTTAAAATCGATATTACTTACCTTAAGTCGATATTCTTGACCACGATTTTCTTGCTGTCGATATTACTGACCCACAATATTAACAACTCGATATTTGTGCAACTCGATATTTTGTACTCGATATTCTGTCGCTGCACCATCTGAGTCAATATGTGTTGGACCTGGCCCTTTTTTCAGGGTCACCCCAAACCATTTGCCTTCTTCTTCCCCTTTGTTTGCTGAGTTGTTGATGTCTTTAGGATTCTGGGCACTTTAGCACTGCTAACCAGCGCAAAAAGTGCATGTGCTCTCTACTTAAAGCATGGTACCATTGGCTTATCCACAATTGGCCTAATAGTTCCTAGTAAAGTGCAGTACATGTGCCCAGGGCCTGTAACTTAAATGCTACTAGTGGGCATGCAGCACTGGTTGTGCCACCCACTTCAGTAGCCTTTTCAACATGTATCTGGCATGCCATTGCAGAGCCTGTGTGTGCAGTTTTAAACTACCAGGCTGTGCATAATAACCCTAGATCAGCGGAGGAAATCCGCAGACTTAGGAAAGATTATAAAGAGGCAATTAAAGCTAGGAAAAACACTCTGAAAGCTGAAGCTTGGGAAGCTCTCCATACAGCCTCTATAACTAACGACAGTGTGAATTTCTGGAAAATTGTGAGAACTCCTTTCCTCACCGAAGAGACTGGTCCGAAAATAGATATTGCTATTTGCAACTCAGACTGGGTCAAACACTTCGAAAGAGTTTACGAAGGAGAGGAATATAAAGAAAGCCAAGTGGAGTCATTGATCTCCCTAGACAATTGTCCTTTTAACAGCAATTTGTATTTTACATTGGAGAAGGTGGAAAAGGCGCTGAGTAAAAGCAAGGGCGCAAAAGCGCCTGGGCCAGATGGGGTCCCCATAGACCTTTTTAAGAGTATCCCAGCTATGTGGGCCCCCCTTCTGGTTCAGGTTCTTAATGCTAGCTGTGTTGCCGAATTCTTGCCCACTTGGGTGGAATCCGTAATTGTCCCGATCTATAAAAAGGGAAATAGACAGGATCCTGCCTGTTATAGGCCTATTTCCCTGCTGGATTCCTTTACTAAAATAGCGGGCAGAATTATTCTAGACCGACTTCTGGAATGGGCTGAGGAAAACTCCGTCCTATCCGATCTCCAGTATGGCTTTCGCTTAGGTCTGGGGACAGTAGAGCAGGGTTTGAATTTGCTCTTGTTGATCGGGAAATACACGAGGGCAAAACAGGGCAACTTGTTTTTGACCTTCGTGGATCTCTCGTCTGCTTTTGATTGAGTGGTACATTCCAAGCTGTGGTCTATACTGGAACATCTCAGGGTTGAATCTAATAATATTTATTATCTTAAACGTTTTTATAGCAATGCGACGGCCCGCGTACGCTTTGGTCTAAACGGAGAACGCACTGACACAATACCCATCAGGAGCGGGGTCAGGCAGGGTTGTGTCCTGGCCCCCTTCCTTTTTAACTTATACATTAACGGGTTGGAAGGTGTCTTGTGCAAAGACAGTTCGGATCCCCCCTTCGTAGGCGGCCACCCAATACCAGCACTTTTGTACGCTGACGACGCTGTACTTATGTCACGTACTCAGGTGGGCCTATAGCGTGTGGTCGACAGCTTTTGCCGCTTTATGAAGGACTTTGACCTGACAGTCAATACATCAAAAACTTTTACTATGTATTGTGGTAAGCAAAACAAATCCAAGAGACCTATTTTTATTGCAGGGCATAAATTGGAATCCGCTAAACATTTTTCCTATCTGGGGATACATTTTGCTCAAAATGAGACGTGGTCCCAAGCTATTTCTGTTAAAAAGCTTGAGCACTCAAGATCTACTGCTGCTCTCAAAATCTTTTCTAGCAAGCTAGGAACAAGACCCCCTGTGGATTGATTAAAATCTATAAAGCCAAATGTGTAACTGGCACCATCTATGGCAGTGGGGTCTGGGGTCTTGCAAACCCCGCACCCATCCAGGTGCCTGAAAATTCTTTTTTAAAATACATATTGGCACTTCCTAAAAGCTCATCCAATTTCAATTGTCACTCAGAACTTGGCCTATCTTATATTACTGACCTTATCAAAATAGAGCCAGTTCTACTATGGCATAGAGTCTGGACCCAAGAAGCGACACATTTAAACAGAGAAGTCCTGACAGACATTTTGAAATTGGATGGTGCTATAAAAATCCCATGGGTGAAGTATGTTCATAACTTTCTTAAAGATATCGGGAGAGAAGAATATTTACAGAATCCCTCTGATATCTCAGCAATTTCTCGAAAAGATCTGAAGAAAGAGTGTTTAGCCCTTCTGGATTCCAAAAGGATTGCTGCGGAGGTCCTAAAATCCTCTATACAGCAGCACCAACTGGTTTTAGTAACTTTTAAGATTCAGCCCTATTTAATTTATGTAACAAGCATCTATGAGCGGTTTCTGCTCACACGTTTCAGATTTAACATCTTCCACAGACTGGTTAGTTTTCCCACGATCAACAATTGGACACATGAGCTACCTCTCTGTCCCTGTGATAACACCTCCCCCCAGAGTACGATACATGTATTTCTCTTTTGTAAATTTTATGATGAAACGAGGAAAATTGTTTTATTACCTTTATTAAGAGAGTTAGGACTTCGTCATTGTCGTACGGCGATGATTAGCATTCAAGCTCTAGATAATCATGTATCTGTATCAAGAACAACTTTGTTCCTAAAAAATGTCATAACTATCAGGAAACGTAGGGACACTTAATCTGTACTTTACATATGAAATTGTTTTTAGTTTTTTAATTAATTGGTTTTAAATGATTATAATGAAATACTGTATTTTATGTAACAATGTATTTATGATATTTTATCTGTACTTTTATGATTGCACCAAACAATCGAATAAAGATATTTTGAATTGAATTGAACTACCATTTCAACCTGGCAGGTTCATGCTCTTGTCTGACCCAAAATGTCCTTTATAATTTACATATAAGTCACAACTAAGGTAGGCCCTGGACAGCCCCAAGGGCAGGGTGCAGTATATTTAAAATGTTGGACATGTACCTTTAAGTTTTTTCACTATTGCATGGCCTATCTCTCCCATGAGTAAACATTGGGACTACCTTATTGCATTTTATAAGTGTAATATACAATTGGGAAAAGATAGACATTCCAAGTTTGGTGTCTCTTGACTCACAATGTAAAACCAAATGTAAAGTTGTATTTTAAGTTGTAAGTCTGAAAATGCCACTTGTAGAAAGTTTGCATTTTCTTACTTTAACTATTTTGTGCCTCTGCCTATCTCTGAATTCATGTCTGGGGTGTGTGTCAGCTGGGAATTGTGCATTCCCTCTAGACAGCCACACAGGGAGCTTAGGTGTGCCTGAAGGGCCATCACCAGGCTGCTGGGCCATCCTGGATAGTATTGGACGGAGTAGCTGACACTTATACCTGAATAGGGCTATAGCTCTCCCTGCACAAAGAACTGCATACCCCATGTAGTGAATCTAGAGCTAGGACAGGAAGAGCAGGGCTCTTGTGCATTTCAAAGGCCTCTCTTTGAAGTCTCTATCACTTCAAAGGCACAACTGTGTATAAGTGCCGGACTCTTGGCACCATCAACTCAGTACACTTCTAGCCACAAGGACATTCTGCCAGAAAGAAGGAGTGTTGTGCTGCTGAAAGGACTGTCACTCTGCTGGACTCTGCTATACTTTGCTGGGCTCCTGCTTTGCTGTACCTGCCCTGCTGTCTGCTGCCTGGGAGTGAGAGGGACTGGACCTGCATCTTTACCTCCTCAGAACCAAAGTGACTTCAAGGGCTTGCTGGCTTGCCTCCTGGTCTGAAGTCTCAGGAACATACATCAAAGACTCCCAGCAAACCTGCTACAGCCTCTGGACCCTGCCAACTGTGAGTCCTGCCCTGCCAACTGGTGCTAATCCAGTTCTGGACCCTTTGAAGTAGGTTTTCTGGCTGTTTTCCTTGCAGTCCATGCATCACCTTTGTTGCGCCTGTCAGAACCAATGTATCTCTCATCGATGCTGATGCATCACCGCTGAGGACAAAGACATTGCATCGCCTGCTGCGCTGCTCAATGAAGACGCATCATTTACACATCACTTAGAAGCCACTGACGTCGCAACTCGGATTGCACAACTCAGAAATGATGAATCGCCTACATCTAGCGAGATCGTCAATTACGCATCTCCTCCTTCAAGAAGGTGGAACCAGGTTGGTCCTTGTATCCAACCTGCGCTCCATCATGGTTGGCCTGAACGTTTGGATTTTCCGCAGTCAAGCGCGACCAGATGTCCCCACTTGGCGCTTTATGCTTTTAAGCACCCTACCTCAAATCCTCAATTTAATCCTTAGAAATTCACAACTCCCGTTTTTCTTATTACATTTTTTTTATTTTGGTCTTGTTTTATTCATTGAACCAGCAGCCCGTCCCAACGTTGTCCAGGTATGAATTGCTGCCGGCCAGTAGTATATTGTTTTTTTGGGATTTCGTTTTAATAGCATTTCTTATCTGTGACAGGCCTGTGAAACGCTCCGATTCACAGTGCACTGCTGATGCACTTAAGAGTGCTTGTTCAGTAGTGTGTGAACTCGAGTTTCCCTACTTTATTTTTCCTTGCAATAGTATATAGCGCGAATTCTACATCATGGCATGAGCACAATTTACATTACAGAAGAACACATTCATTTGGTGTAGGCACGGGGAGACAAAGCGATTTGCCTGGAATCACAGGATGTTGAGCTGATGCCGAGATTCGAACGTAGCTCCCCAGCTCTAAAGTTCTCAATTCTAGAACTTGTGGCGGGAGGTGTGTCTAAAAGTGTATGTCAATGCTGGCCATCAATGAGAGAGACTTGTGCATTTTTAAAATGGGTGGTGAAAAAATATGAGTATGTTGCTGGGGATGTGGGCCGCCGTGCCACCAATGTACCTACCGGGGGAGGGTAAACACCCATTATTCCTCAACTTTCTTTCCGCATACCATCACACCGCATACTTTCATTACGAAAGTACCATGACTCCGCAATGCCATTATAACGCATGGCATTACATTTTATATGCTTTTACCACGCATACATTTACAGCGAAATTCGTTGTAAATGCATAAATGGTAAAAGCATGTTTTTTTAATGTTTGGATAAAGTAAGTATGGGTATAGGGGTATATGTTTTGGGGTACTGAGGTATATGTTTTTGGGGTTTGGGGTATTTTAAGGGTTCAGATATAGTTTTGGGTTATGGGGTACAGGGGTAGTTTTAGGGTTCAGGGCTAGGTTTGGGTTTTGGGGTATAGGGGTATTTTTAGGGTTCAAGGGTAGGTTTGGGTTTTGGGGTAAAGGGGTATTTTAAGGGTTCAGGGCTAGGGTTGGGTTTTGGGGTACAGGGGTATTTTTAGGGTTCAGGGCTAGGTTTGGGTTCTGGGGTAGAGGGGTATTTTAGGGTTCAGGGGTAGGTTTGGGTTTTGGGGTACAGGGTTATTTTTAGGGTTCAGGGCTTGGTTTGGGTTTTGGTTTTGGGGTATTTTTAGGGTTCAGGGGTAGGTTTGGGTTTTAGGGTACAGGGGTATTTTAAGGGTTCAGGGCTAGGTTTGGGTTTTGGGGAACAGGGGTATTTTAGGGTTCAGGGGTAGGTTTGGGTTTTGGGGTACAGGGGTATTTTTAGGGTTCAGGGCTAGGTATGAGTTTTGGGGTACAGGGGTATTTTTAGGGTTCAGGGGTAGGTTTGGATTTTGAGGTACAGGGATATTTATAGGGTTCAGGGATAGGTTTAGGTTTTGGGTTACAGGGGTATTTTTAGGGTTTAGGGATTGGTTTGGGTTTTGGGGTACAGGGTATATTTATGGGGTTAGGAAGGGTTCGTGTTGAAGGGTGTTGGGGTATTTTAAGGAGTAAGGGTGGGTTATGATTATGGGGTGCAGGGGTATTTAAAGGGAGCAGGGTGGGATTCGTTTTTAGGGTGTAAAGGGTAATAAAATAAAATAATAAATAAAAATAATATAACTAATGCAATTTAAAAGAATAAGGGCAATATGTATCAAGGGGTTTTACCCATTCTGTGTCTATGGGAAAAAGTGTTCATACATATGGCCCTAAATGTTTTAATTAAATAAAAAAAAATTGTGTATATCTATATATATATATATATATATATATATATATATATATATATATATATATATATATATATATATAAATACGCATATAAACAAACATATATTTGATGTTTTAATAATGTACTTTTACAATGTACATGACTTCTCCACACATGCATTTGCGTTATAATGGCATGCTTGATAAAGTCATATGCATTGTAAAAGTTTTAGAAATGATGTCTTTGCGGAGTAATAGTCCAGCGTTATAAAAAAATTGCGGAGTGATGGTATGCGGGATGTTAGTTTGCGGAATATCATCACATATTCCCAGGGGAGGGATAGTCCCTTTCTTGCTATTTCCTTGGAGGGGGGCCTTGTGTCCGGATGTGCGTGGCGCGAGGCCTGTGCGCATCAGAAGTGGAAAATCTCCAGTGTGCGCTTCAAGTGTCATCGGAAGTTAAGGCAATATTACATTTCTTGCACAATGGCCCCTGTTTGCGCTCCTTCCGATTGGCTGAGGCCGATGGGAGGGGAACAGCTAAGGGCAGAGAACCCTTCGAGACAAGCAACGCTATTCGGGTGAATATATTTTTAAAAACAGTGGTGTTTTAAAACAAAAGGTCAAATTTTAAAAGGCAACACAAAATAGAAATGGTCTGCGCAGCAGAAGCAACAAGCATTCAATTGCTCGCCCCCAGCGCTACACTCCCATTTAATGCCTGGCCCCACCTCCAAGCTCCACTCCGTGCCGGCCGATTGGCTGAGGCCACTGAGAGGGGAACAGCTAAGGGCAGAGAACCCTTCGAGTCAAGCAACGCGATTCGGGTGAATATATTTTTAAAACCAGTGGTGTTTTAAAACAAAAGGTAACATTTTAACAGGCAACACAAAATAGAAATGGTCTGCGCAGCAGAAGCAACAAGCATTCAATGCAATGGTAGAAAGGTTTGGAGAGTATCAAACCTAAAACAAAATGAGCCATCCGCCCTTTGTCTCCTACCAGTGTGAAAGTGAGAGGAAACCTGCACTGTCACAGAACCTATATTCTGTACCATTTGGAGACACTCTGGCTGAGACGGTGACTGGAATATTCTGAAAAAGATTCAGAGGTTTGGAGGTAATTCCCACCTCTGGACGCACTAGATGAAGAAATGGAACCAGAGATAGATTAGCCCTCAGAGAATGAGCAGAAGATGATACGAGTAGGGCAACCATAGAAATAACTCGGTATCCATGGACGTCGATTCAATAAAATGCCAGGGGTAGCGGAAGTGGCATTTCACGCCATTTGACCTTTACTTTGACTCACACAGACATGCTTACACATAGTAACAATTGTCACCCACCATCAGAACAATTCTTAGCTCCATATCATATGAGTGCACACTCCAGCTCATGGGAATACTTGGCTACCAGGAAAGTGTACCCTTGAGTTGCTAAAGGACCATTACAATGGATTGCACTGACTAACAGGGATGGGGTTGTTCCTCTAGTTCTGTACTGTTTGCTTAGGCACCTAACCATATTTTCCTTTCCACGTGCTTGCTTTTAAATTTTATTTCAGATATAGGAAACTATTTATGCTATGGGTACTGTGATTATGTCTAAGTTGTGCACAGTTCACATTTTCCTTTCATAGACCTTATTCCTGTCAGTCCTTATTCCTGTCAGTGAGACCACTTTAAGGTTTATCAAAGTCACCAACCTAATTACCTACTAAGCTGAGAACCCATCACAAACCCCCTCGGAGATACTTTTTTGTTACCAACTTAATGCTGAAGTACATATATGTCCAAAATCTCACCTGGACCAGCCACCCTGGTGAGTGAGGGTTGTTATGACAGACTCTCCCGTATGGAGTAATGAAGTAAACAAATAGCCTTACATGCACAAATGTATTGCTGTAAGCCTGCCTGGTAAACAGGTGTTTTGTCCGTCAGACAGCATAGGGTTATTTGTGTCTTACAGTTGTACCAAACAGGTCTCCAGATTGTACAGGTCATATCCCATGCAGTCATCTACAATTATATAATCTACTTACTGCTTACATGCATTCCTTCACAAGTGCTGGCGTAATCATCGCGAGGGTCCATTAAAAAGGTTTGTCAGAGCTCTCCCTAAACCAACACCCCCAAACAGTAGCAGCCCATCCCCTGCCAACGTGGTGGGGCAGGCCGTAGGAGGGAGGTGGGCTTCGGAGGACAATAAAATAAAAAATAAATAAAAATAAATGCACCTGAATAATGCCACCTGCTGCCCAACGCTCTTCCGCTCTTCCTCTGAGCACAGTGTCCCAGAATGCAGTGTGGCCAATCCTGAATCTGTATGAAATCAGCATCAGAATTGGCCTGAACGCCAGCACCTTGCACACCCAGCCAGACTGGGAGCCTGTTCCTGCTCTCTTCAGGTCCAGCAACGCAGCTGTGGCTGAAGAGAGCTTCACTGTGCATGAGGGTTTGGCTGGTCTGAGATGGCCGGCCAAAACCTCATGCGCAGGAAAGGAGTGCCCACCACTCCCCCACCAGCAGTGTCATTGTATGGACCCGCACCTAAGGCTCGTCAGAGTCCTGGGTCGGGTCCAGGGTAATACATTAAAATAAAATAATCAAACAGGGTTAAAACCAGTATTATTATTGTTTTATTTGCTGGTGGTGGAGGGGCAGCGGCGCTCCTCCACTCTAATTGAGCAGCTGCCGCTGCACCCATAACACATGCCATATGCTCCATTAAATCATGTATCTAATACAGGAGTTAACTGTAGACCCAAATGGAGCGGGTATGAGTTATGTACGAACTCCCTCGCAGAGTTCAGTAGAGGCCTCAAGACCTGGGCTGTTCGAATAGTCTCTTCTTATGCAGCGCCTGGATACCCCCCGGGGTGATTAGCATGCTATACAAGTGCTGATTGATTGATTGAATGTCCATAAAGGTATCACTGTAAATAAAACACATTTTCAACTTCAACAATACCAAACTGTATAATGTAAAGTAAATAAACTGCAGGGGCGGCTCCTCTGCAATGGCGGAGGAGCGTCACCCCACTGGCAGAGTCAGCTGCTAAAAAATAAAATGATATTTATTTCTTTTTATTTATTTATTTTGAAAGTTTTATATAGCGCGAACAAGATCTTTGCAGATATCAGAGCGCTTTACAAGGACGAGGGGTGATAGCATAAAAGTGGGCAATAGTTGAGGTAGATAGGTGCAAGGTGCAGAGTTACATAGGTAGGTCAAATACAAAAAGAAGGTAATAGTTGAGGTAGTGTAGGTACAAGGTGCATAGTCAAACAAGTACGTCAATAATATCAAAGTACAGAGAGAGGGAGCATATACTTGCTTAAGCGTGCTTAAAATGCTTTTGGAGATAGCATAATGGTAGGCATAGTTGAGGTAGGTGGTTACAAGGTGCATAGTCACACAGGTGCATCAGTAATACAAAACTAGGTAATAGTTGAGGTAGTGTAGGTACAGGGTGCAAAGTCAGACAGGTACGTCAATAATATAAAAATACACAAAGAGGGAACGTATACAATCAAGTAAGTCGATAATACAAGTAATACAAATAGGCCAAGGGGTCAGGCAGGTAGTACAGAGTGGAGTCCTGAGAAATACAGAGGGATAAATCATGTGTATTTAGCCATGAAGATAGCTTTTACTTTTTTCTTTAAAAGTTTGTTAGAGGAGATGAGCCTGGTTTCAGGAGGGAGTGAGTTCCAGATCCTGGGCGCCATTCCTGAGAAGGAGCGTTTATAAGTTTTTTCCTTCCGAAATCTTCGAAGCTTCAGCAGAAGATTATTTGTGCTTCTAGTAGTTCTAGAACCGCCAGAAATTGTTAGCTTTTGAGTGAGGTAGCCGGGTGAGTTCATGTGTAAAGCCTTGTGTGTCATTCAGGCGATTTTCAGATGTATTCTGGCTTCAAAAGGTAGCCAGTTCAGGGTTTTAAAGTCAGGGGAAATATGCGAGTGTTTTTTTGAACCGGTGATGAGTCTCGCTGCAGCGTTAAGGGACGCTCTTAGGGGTGCAGTTGTAGTTAGAGGGAGCCCGCAAAGAGCGATGCTGCCGTATTCTATGTGCGGGATGACTATGGATTGTACTGCCGTTTGGAAGTCTTTGGCTGGAAGGAAGGGTTTAAGTTTTCTCAAGGTATTGATTTGGAAGTTCGCTCCTTTGGTTGCATTGCTGATGTGCTGCTGCATGTTGAGATTGGCGTCAAGTGTTATGCCTAAAGATTTTGCTGAGTCTACGATGGTAGGTTGTACATTGAGAGCAGTTAGGTGCTTAAGCCACGTTTGAGCGGTAGAGATTTTTGCGGGTGGTGAGATCAGGAGGAACTCAGTCTTCAGCGCATTGAGTTTGAGGTGATTCTCGGCAAGCCAGGATTGGGTGTTTCTGATCGTCGAGTTCAGGAGCATGATGTCCTTGGGGGATTGTATTTTGAGATAAAGTTGGGTGTCGTCGGCGTACATGTGAAAGTGAACATTGGATGCTTGTAACAAAGTGGTGGGAGGTTCCATGACTAGGTTGAACAGTGTTGGGGAGAGGGAGGATCCTTGAGGGACGCCTAACGATACAGGTACCGGAGTAGGTTCTCATGTTTAACTGTGTCGAATGCTGATGAGAGGTCAAGTAGGATGAGGAGGCAGGTATCGTTTTGGTCTAGGATTTGGAGGGCGTCGTCAACTATGTGAGTCATGGCAGTTTCTGTACTGTGCCCTTCTCGGAAGCCTGATTGATGAGGGTTGAGGAGATCAAACTTATCTATGTGTTTAGTCAGTTGTAGCTGTACGCATTTTTCCAACAGTTTAGCGAGAGTCAGAATATTTGTAATAGGACAGTAATTGTTTAGATCAGTGGGGTCTGCTGTTGTTTTTTTTAGTAGCGGTGTGACTTGTCCGACTTTGAGGGAGTTAGGGATGGTTCCTTGTTGAAGAGAGCTATTGATAATCTTAGTTCAGAGTGGGAGGAGCAGAGGGGTAAAGTATTTTACAGCGTTAGCAGGAAGGGGGTCAGTGAGGTGATTGGATGGTTTCAGGGTGCTGAGTAGTCTGCCAATTTCTTCCTCGGAATAGGTGCCAAAGGATGACCATGTAGCATTGTTCTTTGGTTCAGAGGATGCTGTGTGGTGGGGATTAGAGTAAAGGATTGCGTCATTGAGGAGATCGCTCATTATGTTGTCGGTTTTTTGGTTAAAGAAAGCAGAGAAGTCTTCATAGGTAGGTGTAACGCCCATGGTGCTGAGTGTCTGGGGTTGTTCTTTGGATTGTGTTCTGATTAGCTCAAACAGTTTTCTTGAGCGGTTTTTTGCTTGGGAGAGCTGGAGGCTGAAGAAATCTCTTTTTGAGCGTTTTATTTTCCTGAAGTAGGCGTTTCTCTGTTTCTTCAACGCTTTTAGGTGCAGTGCAGAGGGAGCTGATCTCCATGCGCGCTCTGCCATTCGCATGGCCCGTCTATCTTCATTGAGGCTCCCGTCATACCATGGGTTGGAGATCTTGGACGAGACTCTTTTCAGTTGCATGGGTGCAGTCTCATTGAGTATTGTGGTCATAGCATTGAGATAGTGGTCAGTCAAGAGTTGAACGTCCGAATCGCCGGGAGGGGGATGTTTTATTTTAAAACAGCTGGCTCAGCCAGCGTGTGCAGAGAGGGCCGGGCTGGGGCATGGGAGGGGGTAGGAGGAGTCGTATGTGCACTCTCTAAGTGCGCATATTTTTTTGGTGGCCATCTCAGGCTGACCAAAGCACACATGCACACTTAGGTTTCTCCAGCCCGGCTGCATTGAGCAGCCGGGCTGGGGAAAAGCCAAAGACTCTCTGACCTGAGAAGTGTCTTTCAGCCTGTTCAGGCCAATCCCCGCGCTGCAGAGGGGATTGGACAGGGAGTGTGATGCAGCCGTAGTGCCTGCTAGTACACAGAAGAGGAAGCCCCTGGCGGGATGGGGGCATCAACTTAAGGTACGTTTTTCTGTTTTTGTATTCTTCCCCCTCTGCTCTCCCCTCCCGCAAGCCCTCCTCCCCGCCCCACTACCTTTTGTATTTGGTGGCCACCACTGATAAACTGTACGAAAACCATGACTAATTTCAAAATATTTTAAAAATCAGCATGAGGGATATCAAGTTTTGATGTGCTCAGTCTATATGGTGAACACATACGGTGCTAAAAATTGAGAGAATTGGTGTGAAGTGGTGATCACAGTTAAGGAATAGGCGAAAAAACTAAGAAGATTTCCTAGCAGAGAGAAGTGCTGCTAAAGTCAATAAAGTTATTTGAAATGGGACACAAAGTGTAATTCTCTTACATTAGTTAGTCAGATTTATTCCAAATCTGGATTGGAGAAGGAAATTACATTGCTCTTAGTCAACTAATTAAAAAATGAAGGGCGACCCTAAGAAATTGGTCCAAGTAAGTCAATGTATTCCCAAATCACTTTCATATGTTGGATTGTTCTCATATAACTCCACTTTAATTCATGACTGCCATTTCGCGGGCCACTCTTATTTAATTTCGGCACTCATTTTCTCTCTGTGGGACTTGACCCATATGCTTCCCCAAAATTGTGCACATCTGGCACTCCCTGTCAACTGTGGATCGTGTCCACGGTTAGAAACTCCTGCTTCCTGGCTTTTGTTTTCTCTTTGAGTTCCCGGCCTCTATCCACCAGCCACTGGTGTGGATTTCCAAACCCCTTGGATACTAACATAAGGTCTATTCTTCCTTCGATCAACTCGCCTCTTTACATGGGATACTAAAGCATCTATTTTATTTGTGGTCATTAATATCACCTCTGGTCCTGATGATGACCCGTCACATTATTTAGGGGTCAAAATTTTGTCTAGAGCAACACAGCAGAAAACCAGAAAACTGGACAATTTTGATTGACTCATAAGAGAGAATTACAGTTTGTGCTATATAACTTTATTTGTTTGTTAAACTGTTATTACCACTTCGCATCAATTGTTCACTTTTCAGCACTGTGTATTCAGCATATACAGAGAGCACTTCCAAACCTGATATTTCTCACACTGATCTTTTTATATGTTTTGATAAAGAATTCTATATGTTTAACTAATAGTTTGGAATTGATACAGTTGTACATTAATTTTGTTTACAGTAATTCCTTTACAGACAATGTTGTTTATAGACAAGCTCTAATAAAGATTTCTGTGCATTGCAACGGACCATGCATCTAACCTTTGATTTCAGAGATGTACATGTTCCATAAAGTCTGTGTTAAATCACATGGCACAAACAACTTCTGTTTGCAAAGCTAGGATTCTCTTAGCACTGTCCATGACGCACGACCCCATTTGTCATTGGCTGATTTTTTTGAACTAATTTGACTTTTTCTCATTCTATTTTCTATACATTAGTAAATGGACATAAACATCACATAAGATGCTGTTTCAGAGCAACACATGTAACATGCAGCATTTAGTGGATCTACCATTGCAGACCTCCATAAATTGATGGCCTCCTTTACAAGTTTTTTGAGCAGGACAGCACAGTAAGTCACTTTGCTGTGCTGCCCTGCATCAAAAGGGAAGGGTATGAATGCGTTGTATATATGGCGGCTTCCTGTACTTTCCCACTACGCTGGTACCGTTTTGGCTGCCTTGTGCCAACGCATGTAACCTTGTACCATGATGCAAGGGTGTCTGCATTGTAGGAATGATTGTTTCTTGTACAGGAAGGGACACCTTCCTGCACAAAAACAATCAATAGAGGAGTTTTTCTCTTTAGATGTGTGCTGCAGAAATGAAAACCTTTCTCCTTGTTATGCCTGCTCTGGGGAAGCGTAAGGTTTTGGTGCTGCCCCAGTTTAACATGATTTTGACAATTTGGGGCAGTGTAAAAAACCATGGGTGTTGCGTAGGAACACCCATGGCAATGCTAATGAAACACTTCCTTGATGCAGAGTAAGGCAAGGCAGCGCTTTGCACTGCCTTGCCTTACTCCATATCTATGAGGCCATGCAAAGCCACGTAGGGTGGCTTTGCGTCGCCGCACAGTCGTGACTAAGATGCCTGCACCACCCAATCATCAAAAAAAGTGATGCTCTATTGGCACAGGCCTCTTGTAAATGAGTCCCTAAGTGTAATAACCAGCACAGGCTGCTGTAATGTGCATTTCATGCTTTGTTGTTCTGTGAGTGTTAGCATCCACTATTGTGGTACCAGAATCTCATAGTCACAAACCCTCCTTCTATAATTATTATTTCCTAAATATACTCTCACAAATATCACCCCATTGAAGTTAATAAAAGAAAATCTACAATCCAATAACAAAACACACCCTTTTAAAAAAGAAATCTTATTAGAATCCTAAATAAAGAGTACTTATCTTGTGAGCAGCAGCAACAAAAGAAGGAAGAGAGCTGCGTGTTCCTAGACTTTACAGACTGTTCAAATATTTCAAATATCTAAATTCTTTGTTTTGTTGCTGCTGTGAGTGAAGCAATAAAAGAGGTAGTGTATAATGTAAGCCTCCGTGGCTTGACAGAAAATCTACACCCAATCAGACAATGTTTTTGCAAATTATATTTAGGACACAATGTTAATGTCAGCCAAAGTTTCTGTGTATCCTTAGGGTTTAGGAGCTGATAAAGATGAAGGGAGATAAGGGGTTATTAGGGTTCAGGAGCCGTATAGTTAGAGGGAGGTAAGTGGCTTTTAGGGTTCAAGGGAAGGAAGAGGTAAAGTAACAGGGGTTTGTTTAAATTATATATTATCTACTGGCGGTCGCCAGTAAGTAGTTATAGTTAGGACTTTTTTTTCCATAGGAAAGGCGTTTTTTCTTTTGACAACATCTTTGGCGCTGTTAGATGAGTCTTGGCACTCCGGTCAGCTCCTGTCCTGAAAATTTCTGGGGAATTCGTCAAGCGGGGGCCAAGAAAAAAGGAGGGGTCCCAAAATGCTTTTTCTCCATGTTAATTTCCGTTGGGAACTTTAGGCCATGCTACAGTCCGTACTGCTGAACGGAATTACGCCAAATTTGGCAAAAAGGCAGCTCTTGATTCAGAAAGTGTGCTTTTTTTTTCAAATGGTGTACATCCGTACAGTTTTTCCTGAAATATTCATATTTAAAAATCCTTCCATATCTGGTGACCGTAGTGGATCCCCAAACCCTCCTGAGAATGAGCTTGATTCTGATTGGCTGTCAACACTCTAAACCAAAAAGTTTTGGCAGCCATCTTGTGACTCAGTTGAACCGAGTCACAAGAAAAAAGGTCCTAAAATAAGAAAAGGGGGCATGGTAGAAACACCCTGACCCAGAGGCCTTGTCAGGGGGTCCAATAGGGACCCCAAGGGCCAACAAAAGCATTAAAAAAAATATTAGTTGGGATTTGCGTAGGGTAGTGATTTGCGTAGGGTCTGTGAATCTGTGAAATTTAAAAAAAAAACAAAGCGAGGTCTAACACGCTTTGTTTTCTTGGGCCCGTGGGACCCCGCAGCCCCGGGATCTTCACCTCCCCGTGGCATCACTTTAATTATGTGCGGGGCCTCGTGGGCCCCCCCAAGCCCTAGGGACTGCCACCTCCCTGGGGCTTCAATTGAAATAAAAGAAATGAGGGGAGCTCCTGCCCCCACACTGCCCCAGGGACAACCACCTCCCCGGGGCATTGAGTAAATTAAATATAGGGGTCCGTAGTGGACCCCGGGGACCACCACCTCCCCGGGGCTTTAAATCTATTGGAGGGGGCTGCGTGGCCCCCATTGTGGTGCCCTTCTGGGCTCTGGGGACCGCCACCCTCAGGGCCAGCTCCAGCCCTGGGACTTTGCAGTTTGCTATGACAGAGCGGGTGCATGGCTCCCGCCCTGTCATTGCAAACACTGCTTTGCTTCATGGAAGCGAGAGCAGGAAACCTGCTCTCGCTGCCATAAAGTAAAGCAGATTGCTTTTGGGGAAAGGGAGATGCATGTCAGCAGCTCCATTTGTCCAAAAGCAATGCCGGCTTCCACAGCAGGTGGTTAGCTGGCAGGGACTGCAGGGGCATTGGGCCTTTCCCCCACAATTCTCAACAGTGAGGCATTGCCTTAGGGGGCCCCCTCGCTTTTTAATTTGTTCTTTTGTTTATCATACGTAAGGCCGGCCCCAGGGGATGGGGTCCCCGGGCCATAATTGGCCTCAGGAGGTGCCAACACAGCCCCCCTCCAAACTTAAAAAAAAGAAAGGCTGGCTAGGCCCTGGGGGATGGGGTCCCCAGGGCCAAGAGAGGCCCAGGGTAGAAGGGCCACGTTGCCCCCCTAGCCCCAATATTTCTTCTAGGCCCCTTGGAATGGGGACCCCAGGGCCAGAATCAGCCTGGGGAGGGGGCCCCATGGCAGTATTCAGCCTCAGGAGGGGGGCCTCATGCCCACCTCCGTTTCAATAAAAAAATGGCTCAGGTCCCGGGGGCCCAAAAGGCTCAAGAAAAGGAGGGGCCAACCAGTCACCCTTCTTAAAATATTTTTATTTTAAAAGGCAACTCACTGGAGCCCCCGCCCCCTCCCTACATGACTCTACAAATTCACCACCTGGTGCGCTCTGCATTGGGGATTAGGTCCACGTCGCTACTGAGGGCCACCAGGGACCTCAAGTAAACCCCACATAGTGGAATTGCTGAGAGGTAGGACGAGGCCACGCCCCTTTTACACCACTCTGCAAACACGCCACTTGGAGCACTGCTGGTGGGGTGAAGAGGAGGCGCGTTTGCAGAGTGGTGGAGAAAGGGGGTGTGGCCTGTGTCCACCTCTCAGCAATCCCGCTGTGTGAAGCTTAGTGGAGGTAACAGGTAGGCTAGTTGCCCCCTAAGGACCCCCAGCCGTAAAGGGGACTTCAATTCCCATTCAAGAGCGCATTTGCAGAGTGGTGGGCAAAGGGGGCATGGCCTGCTATGAGAATTTAGCAATCCTAATGTGTGGGGCTTAGTGGAGGTAATAGGAGGGGTAGTTGCCCCCAAGGATGTCCTTGGGAGCCAACTATCCCTCCTGCTACCTCCAGTAAGCCCCATACAGTGGGATTGATAAGAAGTCTTTGAAGGCCACGCCCCCTTTCTCCACCACTCTGTAAACGCGCCTCCTGGCACACTACTGGTTGGGGGAAGAAGTCCACTTCACACCTGAGGCCAAGAAGCCTTCCTGGTACCTCCTGTAAGTCCTACGCAGTGGAATTCCTGAGCACTGGTCGGAAGCCCAGCCCAATTTTTCCACCACTCTGCAAATGTGACTACTAGTTAAAGAAGCATTTGCAATGTATTAGGTCTAGCATTTGCGAAAGTTACGGCTATTGGCGTTGTAAATGTAAAAGTTTTTTACTAATGTTTAATGGAGTGGATGTATGTTGTGTGTGGTGGAATTATGCAGTATGTTGTGCAGTGAAATTATGTGGATAGAAAGTATGTGGTTTTAGTGTATTAGTGTATAGGAATTATGTAGAGTGAGAATATGTATTATGGAGATTAATGATATGGCATGGTAGTCTATGTTGTGGAGTGGTAACTTCAGGTTTAGTGTTCCTCGTTTCCATAGAAGCTAAACTTTAAACTCAACAAGACAAAAAAAAGAAGGAACCACTTAGGAGCACTTCTGGAACTAGTAGGCGGTTTGAGCCGGGCCACTGGAATTATGCGATTGTTCGGCTGCACTGATTTTCGCATAATTAGACATTTTCCGCATTTGCCACATAATGCATTATCTGCTACCTAATCTGCAGATTTGAACAAAAAAAACCTTATATCTAGTCAAACAGCTCAAACGTTACCTCAAATGCAGCGACAAGTGTTAGAGCGTGGTGGAAGGCCCTTTCCAAAACTGGAATGGTCACCTGTTACTTATTGTTAAATGTGTGTGTTAAATTGGTACTAATGGTGCGCAAATCAGTCTTGGGTCTTTCTGTGCCTCTCTTGCCTCGCTCGGCATTTCTCTTGATTCTTTGTGTACCTTTCTTCCTTTTTCTGCACTTTTCTTGTCTCTTTCTGTACTCTCTTCTGCTTTCAGTCCCTCCCTTCTTTCTGTACCTCTCTTGCTTCTTTCTGCACCTCTCTTCCTTCTTTCTTCTGCACCTCTGTTGCCTCTTTGTGCACCTCTCTTGCTTCTTTCTGCACTTCTCTTGCCTCTTTCTGTAACCCTCTTGCCTCTTTCTGAACCTCTGTTGCTTCTTTCTGCACTTCTCTTGCTTCTTTCAACACATCTCTTGCTTCTTTCTGTGCCCCTTTTGCCTCTTTCTGTACCATCTTCCATCTTCCTGTACCTCTCTTGCCTCTTTCTGCGTCCCTGTTTCTTCTTTCTGCAGTTCCTGTGCCTCTTTCTGTACCTCTGTTGCTTCTTTCTGCACTTCTCTTGCCTCTTTCTGTACTCCTCTTGCCTCTTTCTGTACATCTGTTGGTTCTTTCTGCACTCCTCTAGCTTCTTTTGTCACCTCACTTGCAAATTTCTGCACTCCTCTTGCATCTTTCTGCACCCCTCTTCCCTATTTCTGTACCTCTCTTGCCTCTGTCTACATCTCTGTTCCATCTTTCTGCACCTTGTTTGCCTGTTTGTGCAACTTTCTTGCCTCTTTCTGCAGCTCTCTTGCCTCCTTCTGCACCTCTGTTGCTTCTTTGTGCACTTCTCTTGCCTCTTTCTGCACCCTTCTTGTCTCTTTTTGCACCCATTTTGCTTCTTTCTGAACTTTTCGTACGTCTTTCTGTACCTCTATTGCTTCTCTCTGCTCCCCCTTGCCTCTGTCTGTACCCCTCCTCCCTCTTGCTGCTCCCCTCTTCCCTCTTTCTCCACATCTCTTGCCTCTTTCTGCACTTTTATTGCCTCTTTCGCACTACTGTTTTTTTTACACTTCTCTTGCTTTTTTCTGCACCCCTCTTGCGTCTTTCTGTACCCCTATTGCCTCTTTCTGCACTCGTCTTCCCTCTTTCTGCACATCTCTCACCTCTTTGTGCACCTCTCTTGTCTCTTTGTGTACCTCTCTTGCCTTTTTCCTCACTTCTGTTGTCTCTTTCTGCACCTCTGTTGCCCTTTTCTGTACCCCTCTTGCCTCTTTCTGCACCTCTATTGCTTCTGTATGCACCTCTATTGCTTCTGTCTGCATTTCTCTGGCTTCTTTCTATACCTCTCTTGCTTCTTTCTGCACCCCTCTTGCCTCTTTCTGCATCACTCTTCCCTCTTTCTGTACCTCTCTTGCCTCTTTCTGTAGTTCTTTTGCCTCTTTCTGCACCTCTGTTGCTTCTTTCTGCACTTTCTGCAGTCCGCTGTCACCCGATTCCACAAACAATCGGGTGACAGCGGACTGCGCCGGTAACCAGGGGGCACTACACGCTTCGTTGGTTCGAATAGGACATGTGAAAGAGATCGTTAAAAACTGGTGCATGATGATGACAGAAGCTTGGAGAGAACACTGATGAGACTACCCTGAGTTTGGGACTGTTTAGTAATAGATTGCAGAGAGAGCAAGAAAAGAAGTGGGAAACTGCGTTGCAGAAGTACGTTAGAATCACCTGATTGCTGGAAGACATTATTTCAAGATTCTAAAAAAGGGCCACGAAGAGCCACTTAAAGTGTTATTGGAGAAATAAACTCCCACAAGAACAAATGTTGCCCTGAAGAAGTCCCATCAGAAATTGAAGGGGCGAAACGCGTAGGCTGTTGCGCATTTGCTGTTGCACATTTTGGAATTGTCCACCTATAATGCTATGAAATTAAAAATTAAAAGAAGATGAAAAAGAATATGCTTTACAGATTGACTTTTGTGATCTATGGTGTCTTCTACTGTTGTTTGACTTAAATATTAGAAGTTGTAAATTATAAGAGGAATTCTTCAAATGATGTGAAAATCTTTTTGTGCACCTCAAACCTTTGTTTTTATGTCTAAAGCTTGGGTTTTTTCGGTTGACCCAAAGAGATGAGCACATTTTGTAATAATAGGGATAACCTGTGTGCAGCCGAAGTCTAGGCCAAAACTGGAGTGTTTGTATTGCAGGAAACAGCATTGCTTCCACATGTAGGGAACAGCCACAATGGCTGCTCCCTACATGTGGGGGCAATCCTTTCATCTGCTTTACTGCCCGCTTGACAGTGGGCAGGAAAACAGATGGACAGTCCGCTCCCAGCAAGTGGGAGCTTTTTCCTCTTCCCACCCTCTGAGAGCAGAATTACAGTTTGGTCTTGCTTGGTGGGAGCTGTCAAAGAGCCTGCGAACAAATGCAAACAGCTATCTCATGAGGGTGGTCACTGCTGGAGTTAGGGAGTCAGCCCTGGGGGTGGTGGTCCCTGGGGCCATTAATGGCTCCAGGAGGGGGGCTGTGCTGCCCCCCAACTTTCATTTGAAATGGCCTGCCCCAGAGAGGTGGTGGTCCCAGGGCCAAGAATAACCCAGCAGGGGGGCCAAAATACACCTCTCCTTCTAATACCCAAGAAAGCTCTGGGGAGGTGGTGGTCTTGAGGCTGTGCATGGCCTGGGAGGAAGGCTTGCAGTCAGCACAGGCACAGGAACTACGTGACCCACAATACCTTGCCTGATGCCGGCTATTGTGGTGGGGCTGTTTAATCAAATAAAGATGTTCCACACATAATGCTGCCTCCGTTTACTCTGTGCAAGCCAGTGAACAAAGGCTACGGCTTGAAACACGTCTGGCGATTGGAATTGGAATTTGCAATTGGGAGCTCAAGTCTCCGCTTGAGTTGCTGCTGCCATTGGTGTTTGTGCTGCTAACCCCCCAGGAGCGACATCTCTATTGGGGACAACTCTTCTTTCTTTATGTATGGTGACTGGTCCCGCCGCAAAGAGGTCCCGCCGCATCATCTGTGGATCGCAGTGCTCGCAACCGTGCGCACTTTCGGAGTGGAAAGGGCCTCACCTGTGGATGTTATTGGTGAGCAACCAGCGCTTTCTTTGCAACTTTCACCCATTTGGGATAAGAATTTTAACAAACAACCCCACTTGGACTGTATCTAATAATGGGGGTAACTAATCCACTGGGGTTTAATGGAACTTACAGTCAGCACAGGCACAGGAAATACCCACAATACCTTGCCTGATGACGCCTATTGCAGCAGGACTGTTTAATCAAATAAAGATGTTCCAAAGATAATGCTGCCTCCGTTTACTCTGTGCAAACCAGTGAACAAGGGCTACGGCTTGAAACGCGTCTGGCTTTATTTGCAATTGGGAGTTCAAGTCTCCACTTGAGTTGCTGCTGCCATTGGTGTTTGTGCTGCTAACCCCCCAGGAGCGACCTCTCTATTGGGGACAACTCTTCTTTCTTTATGTATATATATATATATATATATATATATATATATATATATATATATATATATATATATATATTACCTACTGGCGGTCGCCAGTAGGTAGTTATAGTTAGGATAATTTTCAATGTTAAATCTCAACATTCTATTTTGAATAACTTTGGCGCCGGTTGACGAATCTGCCTGAAATTTTCAGGAAAATGGTCTCATGGCGGTCCGGTCCTTCCCTGAAAGTTTGGGGGGGATTCGTCAAGCGGGGGCCGAGATAAAAGGGGGGTCCCAAAACGCGTTTTCCCCATGTTAATTTCCATAGGGCGGTCGATTTCACTTTTAGCCCGAACGGCTGAATGGATTTCCACCAAACTTGGCAAAATTGTAGGGACTGGTAGCCCGATGTGCCTTTGCTATGTCTCAAGATATGTGCTCCAGTGGATTTTGAGTAATTTAGGTTCAAAAAAATATATATATCTATAGGCGCTCTCCCGTGCGCGCACCCGAGTGCGCTCCAGGCGCGACACGCGACTTGCGCGCAGGAAGCTGATTGGATCTCAGTTGTCTGTAAACATTCTAAACAGTGCGGAGCGGCCGCCATCTTGTGTCTCGGTAAAATCGAGACACAAGGGGTTTGAAAAAAAAAGGGGCAAATGACCATAAGGGGGAAGAGTAGACCCCCTCTGACCCCCTAGGTTTGATGTAGGGACTAAAATAGGGTCCTGCAGGGCATTAAAAATTTTTTTTCGTTTTGCGCGGGGGAAGCGCATGGTACGCGCACCGGAGAAGCACGGGGAAAATCCAGGACCATATTTATGAAGGCCTTGCGCTGTTAGTTTTGCGCTTCCTGTGCGTCAATTTTTGTGACGCACCAGCGGTGTAAAAAAATGCGCATTGTTATGCAATATTTAAAAAGTGACGCATCTATCTAGATGCGTCACTTTTTAAATATAGTGCAACGAGGTACATTTTATTACACTGCTGGTGTTATGCGTCACTTTTCTGTGCGCACTCCTTATGACATTCCAGATGTGTCATATTTAATGTATGACGAATCATGTTGCAGATACAATATGGCGCAGAGTTTTAAAAAGTGACCCATGTACCTAGATGCGTCACTTTTTAAAAAATAGTGTCAGGTATAATGCATGCAGAGGGGGTGTTCCTTGCAAAAAGCTTGGTAATAATGACGCAGTGCGTCACTTTTAGGATGCAGTTGCGCAAAAATCTTGCGCCTGCTTCACAGCAAACCTTTCACATGGTGCTTTTTCCATGTGAAAGGACACATTACTGGAGTTGCGTCACTTTTGTGACGCACTCCTGCAATGCGTTACTTTTGTGTTTACAGATATGTCAGAAATACTCCAGTTTATTCACTGTGTCATAACTTTCTTTTCTAACACTCACCTTCTTTCATTCCTCCTACTTCACTTCCTTTCACCTCTCATACCTTTCTGTTCTTTCTTACTCATTCTCCTTTCAATTATCAATGCACTATATTTCACTTACTCTTCATTTTTTAAGATTATAGCTCTTTGATGAGAATTGGAGGTAGTTCTGAAAAGAACTTTTGGTTTTCTTCTTTTAACTGAAGAGGAACAAAAACAGGAAATAGAAACTGCTCAACAGGAGCAAAAAGAAAAGAAAAAAATTAGGGGTGGGAAGGGCAGTGATGGTTCTCCAATGCCCGAACCATGAGCAGGACACTTTGCTCCCCATAGGTGAGGAGTTGATTGCAGTATCTGCATCTGACGACCCCATGGTTGAATGCAGGTTGAATGTTTGCTACCTGCCCCTGAGATTGTTCTCTTCCAGAAGAAGTTGCTCCTCCTGTTGATGTAGAGGCCCCATCTCTGGGAACCTCCTGTGCCAGAGCCCTGACACTTTCCCGGGCAAAATTCTGGGGGTGCCTCCTCTCCACATGGCGAATCATGGTGTAGTTGCCAAAAGAGTATTTTTTTTGGGGGTTACCCCGTGACAGGACCTGTTTGCAGATCCTGCACTCTACTTTTGGTGCATTCACCTTCTTCTGGCCTTCTGGAAACTTAAAAAATTTCCAGATGAAATGTTCCTTCACCTTTGGGGTAGGAGGCTCTTCATCAATGAAGTCATCTTCACTGCTGGATGGTCTGGCAGCCATGATGAATCCAGGAATATGGAGCAGCAAAAAAGGCAGGTCTTTCAGTCACAAAAGTGAAAGAAGAAGTGAAGGAAATGGGTGGGGATTTCATTCATTGTAAAAAAAAACTGTTAGCAACCAATGAAAAGTGTTATTTTAGGGTCACATGACCCGACGCGTTTACGCTGCGCGCTCCGGAGCACTTCCGGGTGCGTTTACGCAGCGCGATCGTAGGCGCTTCCGGGGCGCAAACGTGGCGCGATCGTAGGCGCTTTTCCGTGCGTTTATGCGCCGCGCACGTATGCGCTTCCGAGGGCACTTACGTTGCGCGCCGAAGTGACGTCATCAATCTTTTATAGAAATGCATAATCATTTTCCATATTAAAAAAAACAAATTTTATTTGTATGGTACGAAATGTTTTGCATTATTATTAACTTTTCATTCATATTTTTTTTTCACGAACGACAGTTGCGCTCTGGGTGCGCTTTCAGATGAGCTCACGGAGAAGCTTACAGGAGAGCTTAGCTGAAAGCTTCCCGGAGCGCGCACCCAGAGCGCAAAAGAAAAAAATTATAAGAAAAAATGAATACTTAAAAAAAAACAGCAAATTGTAAAAAAAAAAAAGGTTAGAAACTCGATATACAAAGGAATTAGCATTTAAAAAACCTATGAAATTCACTGAAAAAACCATAGGTTTCACACCAGTTATAGTTAGGAATTAGCATTTAAAAAACCTATGAAATTCACTGAAAAAACCATAGGTTTCACACCAGTTATAGTTAGGAATTAGCATTTAAAAAACCTATTAAATTCACTGAAAAAACCATAGGTTTCACACCAGTTATAGTTAGCTGGAAATTTTACTGATATAAAACCATTGAAATTCCCACGTTATAGTTAGATGGACTCACTATAACTTGCGCGTGCAATGCACTGCTGATGACATCACATATTACATCACTCATGACATGGTCAGTGACATCACTCATGACATCACTGATGACACCATCCAGTGAATGTGTGTCTTTCTGAAAAATAAATATATTTTATATATGTATGTGTAAAAGTTGATGGAAGAATAAATGTTTAAATAAGTGTCTAAATGGATGGTTTTTAAAAATTGATTGGTTAACTGGCTTAATAAGACATCATCAGCAGTGCATTGCACGCGCAAGTTATAGTGAGTCCATCTAACTATAACGTGGGAATTTCAATGGTTTTATATCAGTAAAATTTCCAGCTAACTATAACTGGTGTGAAACCTATGGTTTTTTCAGTGAATATATATATATATAGAAGAAAAGGTTGCCACCTAGGTGGGAATGCACTTACAGGTAGCATTGCTTCAGGTTTTACACCTGTGCATAATCACTGGGGGTATTTACTGGTGCCTGCAGCTGCCGTCATGTCACATGTGCTGCCACTGAAGAGGGCGTTGGCCCGAAACGCGTCTGGCAGGAAAGGGACTCTGTTCGCAGCTCGCGCCCTTGCGCTGGCATTAATTCCTACCTGTAAGTGCATTCCCACCTAGGTGGCAACCTTTTCTTCCATTTGTTAGCGGCCGGCCACGGTCGCGGGTTTGCACATCTGCGGACAAACTGCGGGTCCACGGCTGCCTCATTTGGGCAGCTTTTTGTGGTACAGGAGGTGCCTTTACTTGTGGGGTGCTTGCGGGGACATTGGCAATCCCTTTAAAAAATGTTTTTGCATGTGAATGGCGGCGGCGACCCACTTGGGTTTTATCGAACCACCAGTCCCAGAAAGCATTGCTTCAGGTTTTACACCTGTGCATAATCACTGAGGGTATTTACTGGTGCCTGCAGCTGCCGTCATGTCACATGTGCTGCCACTGAAGAGGGCGTTGGCCCGAAACGCGTCTGGCAGGAAAGGGACTCTGTTCGCAGCTCGCGCCCTTGCGCTGGCATTAATTCCTACCTGTAAGTGCATTCCCACCTAGGTGGCAACCTTTTCTTCCATTTGTTAGCGGCCGGCCACGGTCGCGGGTTTGCACATCCGCGGACAAACTGCGGGTCCACGGCTGCCTCATTTGGGCAGCTTTTTGTGGTACAGGAGGTGCCTTTACTTGTGGGGTGCTTGCGGGGACATTGGCAATCCCTTTAAAAAAAATGTTTGCATGCGAATGGCGGCGGCGACCCACTTGGGTTTTATCGAACCACCAGTCCCAGAAAGCATTGCTTCAGGTTTCACACCTGTGCATAATCACTGAGGGTATTTACTGGTGCCTGCAGCTGCCGTCATGTCACATGTGCTGCCACTGAAGAGGGCGTTGGCCCGAAACGCGTCTGGCAGGAAAGGGACTCTGTTCGCAGCTCGCGCCCTTGCGCTGGCATTAATTCCTACCTGTAAGTGCATTCCCACCTAGGTGGCAACCTTTTCTTCCATTTGTTAGCGGCCGGCCACGGTCGCGGGTTTGCACATCCGCGGACAAACTGCGGGTCCACGGCTGCCTCATTTGGGCAGCTTTTTGTGGTACAGGAGGTGCCTTTACTTGCGGGGTGCTTGCGGGGACATTGACAATCCCTTTAAAACTTTTTTTGCATGCGAATGGCGGCGGCGACCCACTTGGGTTTTATCGAACCACCAGTCCCAGAAAGCATTGCTTCAGGTTTCACACCTGTGCATAATCACTGAGGGTATTTACTGGTGCCTGCAGCTGCCGTCATGTCACATGTGCTGCCACTGAAGAGGGCGTTGGCCCGAAACGCGTCTGGCAGGAAAGGGACTCTGTTCGCAGCTCGCGCCCTTGCGCTGGCATTAATTCCTACCTGTAAGTGCATTCCCACCTAGGTGGCAACCTTTTCTTCCATATATATATATATATATATATATATATATATATATATATATATTACCTACTGGCGGTCGCCAGTAGGTAGTTATAGTTAGGATTTTTTTCAATGTTAAATCTCAAAATTCTATTTGGAATAACTTTGGCACAGGTTGACGAATCTGCTTGAAAATTTCCTCAAAATGGCCTCGTCAAGCTCCGGTCCTTCCCTGAAAGTTTGGGGGGGATTCGTCAAGCGGGGGCCGAGATAAAAGGGGGGTCCCAAAACGCGTTTTCCCCATGTTAATTTTCATAGGGCGGTCGATTTCACTTTTAGCCCGAACGGCTGAATGTATTTCCACCAAATTTGGCAAAATTGTAGGGACTGGTAGCCCGATGTGCCTTTGCTATGTCTCAAGATATGTGCTCCAGTGGATTTTGAGTAATTTAGGTTCAAAAAAATATATATATCTAGAGCCGCGCCCCGGTACGCGCGCAGGGGAGCGCTCAAAGCGCGCCACGCGACTTGCGTACGGAAAGCTGATTGGCTCTCGGGTGTCTGTAAACATTCGAAACAGTCCGCAGCGGCCGCCATCTTGTACCTCGGTAGGATTGAGGTGGTAAAAATCAAAGGGGGAAATGAGCAAAAGGGGGCAGGGTACACCCCCCCTGACCCCCTAGGTTTGATGTGGGGGTCATAAAAAAGCCGTACGGGGCCCCCCAAAATTTTTTTTTTAATTTGCGCCGAGGGAGCGCCTGGTACGCGCACCGGTGAGCGTACGATTGAGAAAAAGAATGGCACTTTTAAAAAAAAAAAAATAGCATTTTTTTATAAATTGGAGGTAGTTCTGAAAAGAACTTTTTTTTTGTTTTTGTTGTTTTATATTTTTTTTATACTTTTTGAAACGATTTTATATATTTTTTGGTTTTTTTTCAGGGGAAAAACAAAAACAGGGATTCAGAAAATGCTCAACAGGAGCAAAAAAATGAGAAAATTTAGGGACGGGGAGAGCATTGGTGTTCCTGTTTCTTTATTGCAATGAGTTCAACGCTCTGCTCCCCGTAACAGAGTAGTTCGTCACAGTCCTTGCATAAAAATTTTATTCCTGCAAATACCGGCTGGATGTTAGGGACCATTCTTGCACGTGTTGAACCTGAAGGTGTTGCTCCACCAGTGGAGGTGCTGCTGCCATCTCTTCGTGCCTTCTCTGCCAGCTCCCTGACACTCTCCCTGGAGTAATTGTTGGGGTGTCTTCTTTTGACATGCCTAATTAAATTGGCATTTCCAAAGCTGTATTTTTTAGAGGATTGCCTCTGGATAAAATACTTCCACATATTTTACAAGTTACTTTACTTGCATTAACTTTTTTTTGTCCTTCAGGGATGTCATAAAATTTCCAGATGAAGTGGTTCTTTGTTTTCTGGTGAGGAGGGTCCTCTTGCACAAATCCATCTGAATCACTGCTGGAGGACTCCCTTGCAGTCATTGTTGTAGATCAGGAAAGTATGAGTTCAAAATTCACAAAACACCTCTTGCTTTCTCCAAGTGCAAATCAATAGTGAGAGAAATGGGTGGGTTTCTCTAAATTTAGAAAAAAATAATTATTGAACCAATGAAAAGTGTTATTTACAGGTCACATGACCATGGGCTTCATCATTATGAAACCAAAACTGTTATGAACCAATGAAAAGTGTTATTTTCTGGTCACATGACCCGACGCGCTTACGCGACGCGCCGCGGGGCGCGGCCAGAGGCGCGCCGCGTAAGCGTGTCAGACGCCTACGTTGCACGATCGTATTCGCGCGAGTACTTCCGGGTGCGCTTACGCCGTGCGTATCACGCGGTCGCGGCTACGCGAACGTCACGATCATGTTTTCGTTTGCGATATTGGCGCTCACGGGACGCTCCCCGGAGCGCGCCAGGGGGCGCTTTTCAGAAATACGCTTTTCGGGGCGCACTTCGGGGCGCGCTCTGGGAGCGCTCCCCCCAAAAATTAAAAAAAAAAAATGGGATAATTGTAGGGACAGGTAGCCCTATTCTGAAGTGGTTTGTAAAAAAATTAACTTTATAAAAATATGTATTGTGCTACATTGGGCTTAATATATGTTAGAGCCAAAATGTAGCCCAAATGTAGCCCAAAGTAGCCCAATGTAGCCCAAAGATGGCCACCAGAGACCAAAAATTGTAAATGTAGCCCAAATTTCAACTAGATGTAGCCCAACTGTAGCCCAATGACAGAATGTACCAGAGTGTTAAAAAGAACAACTAGAGTGCTAACAGTCTTATTTATAAAGTGAAACTTATAGTTAGGAATTAGCATTAACAAAACCTATGAAATTCACTGAAAAAAACATAGGTTTCACACCAGTTATAGTTAGGAATTAGCATTTAAAAAACCTATGAAATTCACTGAAAAAACCATAGGTTTCACACCGGTTATAGTTAGGAATTAGCATTTAAAAAACCTATTAAATTCACTGAAAAAACCATAGGTTTCACACCAGTTATAGTTAGCTGGAAATTTTACTGACATAAAACCATTGAAATTCCCACGTTATAGTTAGTCGGACTCACTATAACTTGCGCGTGCAATGCACTGCTGATGACATCACATATTACATCACTCATGACATGGTGAGTGACATCACTCATGACATCACTGATGACACCATCCTTGTGACACAGTGACAGACCTCCTCTCAGTGTAAAGTAACCCTTGAGACACATATTCAAAAATAGAAACTGAAATTTTTTAAAAATGGACATACCTATATCAGTTACAACAAGCAATTCTGTACTTCCACTATCTATATACACATCCACTCATTCACCAACAGTTCTATATAGTCACTCATACATATACTCACTCATCATATGAAGAGATACACCTATACATCCTGTTACACACCGACATTCATCCAAAAGTTACTCACACACATATTCACACGTGCAAATAAACTATTGAACAACAATTTATTTGAATATAGAGTTATACACACACTTCCACCTTACTTCTATTGAAAATTACACATATTTATTCTCTTAAACAATCACTTATAGAAACACATACTTATTTAAACAGGAACTCTTACAATCTCTTACTCTCACATATACTCACTTATATACATCAATATTCACATATACTAGATTAAAACATATGTAGTTACTGATAGACACTAGTGAGACAGTCATTCACTCACTAACAAACACATATAGACACTCATCCACCCATACAGTCCTGTACATATGCTGTCTTCAAAACACATACAAACAAAGAGTCAGTCACTCATGCATCTATGTGCTAAGTAATACCCCCACCAAACCATATAGACACTCAAACTGATACTAATAAAAATATCAAATAACCCATATACATACGCATGTAGCTACTTATCAACACATGTAGCCACTTATACACAAAGTGAAACACTAATATATGTATTTAAATATTTAAACATAACTCACTAATATTTATTTTTCAGAAAGACACATATTCACTGGATGGTGTCATCAGTGATGTCATGAGTGATGTCACTCACCATGTCATGAGTGATGTAATATGTGATGTCATCAGCAGTGCATTGCACGCGCAAGTTATAGTGAGTCCGACTAACTATAACGTGGGAATTTCAATGGTTTTATGTCAGTAAAATTTCCAGCTAACTATAACTGGTGTGAAACCTATGGTTTTTTCAGTGAATATATATATATATATATATATATATATATATATATATATATATATATATATATATATATATATGTGTGATCAAGGTCACCGTGGAGTGACCGAAACGCGTCATGCTGGCGAAATCGTGTGAATAAACTTGAGAAAATTTCATCTTTGCGCTGTGGAGTGGTTTGTACCTGTGTCATCCGGTGTGGCAGATAGGATCTTGGTCCTGATTTGAGGCAGCGGAACAGGACGTTGAATTGCATATATATATATATATATATATATTACCTACTGGCGGTCGCCAGTAGGTATATATAGTTAGGACCTAGTTACCGTTACCATAGGAAATTCCGAACATTCTATTGGGAATAACTTTATCGCTGATTGAGGGATCTGCCTGTAATTTTCCTTACATTTGCCTCGCTGCGCTGCGCTCCTTCCCTGAAAGTTTCGGGGGGATTCGTCAAGCGGGGGCCGAGAAAAAAAGGGGTCCCAAAACGTGTTTTCCCCATGTTAATTTCCATAGGGACATTCTGACGAGGCTACAGCTCGAACGGCTGAACGGAATTACACCAGATTTGGCAAAATGGTAGGGACTGGTATGCAGCAGTGCCTTTTGTATGTTTGGTGTAAATTCCTCCAGTAGTTTTTGAGAAAATTGAATTTGAAATTTTCCAAATGGCATTTTCTATGGGACCTTTAGACACGGCTACAGCCCGAACGGCTGAACGGAATTACACCAAACTTGGTAAACTGGTAGGGACAGGTATGCAGTAGTGCCTTTTCTTTATTTGGTGAAAATCTCTCCAGTAGTTGTTGAGAAAATTGAATTTGAGCAAATTATATATCTATATGCGCTCAACATTCTATTGGGAATAACTTTGGCGCCGATTGAGGAATCTGCGTGTAATTTTCCAGAATTTTGGTCAGCTCCGCTCCGCTCCTTCCCTGAAAGTTTTGGGGGGATTCGTGAAGCGGGGGCCAAAAGGGGGGTCCCAAAACGTGTTTTCATATGTTAATTTCCATAGGGACCTTTAGACACGGCTACAGCCCGAACGGCTGAATGGAATTACACCAAACTTGGCAAAATGGTAGGGCCTGGTATGCACATGTGCCTTTGCTATGTTTGGTGAAAATCCCTCCAGTAGTTCTTGGTAAAATTGAATTTGAAATTTTTCAAATGGCATTTTCTATGGGACCTTTAGACACGGCTACAGCCCGAACGGAATTACACCAAACTTGGCAAAATGGTAGGGACAGGTATGCAGTAGTGCCTTTTCTATATTTGGTGAAAATCCCTCCAGTAGTTGCTGAGAAAATTGAATTTGAGCAAATTATATATCTATATGCGCTCACCGTACGCGTACCGTACGCGTACGTGCGCGTACCCTTACGTGCGCAAGCGAGTTTCTGATTGGCTGGCAGTCGACTGTCAACATTCCAAACTATACAAACCAGAAAGTGTTTGCCACCATCTTGTTTTTCAGGAGAACTGAGGCACAAGAGAGCCCAAAACCAGAGTGGAAAACATGAAAAGGGGGCAGGGTAGAGACCCCCCCCAACCCTCTAGACCTTCTCAGGGGGTCCCAGAAGGACCCCCAAGAGCAAAAAAAAAAAAAAAAAATCAAGGGGTACGCACACCACACCGTACCGGGCGCGTACCCCGTGATTAAAAAAAAAATAATACATTTTGTTTTCACTTGCTGGTCCTTCTGGGACCCCCTGAGAAGGGCTAGGGGGTCAGGGGGTCTCTACCCTTCCCCCTTTTCGCGTTTTCCACTCTTGTTTTGTGCTCTCTTGTGCCTCACTTCTCCTGAGAAATAAGATGGCTGCTCAGGTGGTCCCAGAAGGATAATAACATATATAAACGTTATACGCTAATAGAATTAGCATTTACAAAACCTTTGAAATTTATTGAAAAAAAATATAGGTTTCACGCCTGATATAGTTAGGAATTAGCATTTAAAAAACCTTGCAAATTCATTGAAAAAACCATAGGTTTCAGGCCTTATATAGTTAGGAATTAGCATTTAAAAAACCTTGCAAATTCACTTAAAAAAACCATAGGTTTCAGGCCTTATATAGTATTATAGTTAGGAATTAGCATTTAAAAAACCTTGCAAATTCACTTAAAAAACCATAGGTTTCAGGCCTTATATAGTTAGGAATTCGCATTTTAAAAACCTTGCAAATTCACTTAAAAAACCATAGGTTTCAGGCCTTATATAGTTAGGAATTAGCATTTAAAAAACCATTGAAATTGCTCCTATATAGTTAGTTGTACTAACTATATTTTGGGCACCCGCAATCCACTGCTGATGATGTCACATATTACATCATTCATGACATGGTCAGTGACATCACTGATGACATCTCAAATGACATCACTGATGACATCACGGATGACATCTCATTTGACATCACTGATCACTTCACTGATGATATCATTCATGTGATAATACGATGCACCTCCTCACACTCTAATATAACCTTTGATACACCCAGTGTTAAATACAGACTACCATTCTTGAAATCATTGACACACCAATACCAGTTACTACATACGCACTCACTGATTCCTAGGTATACACAGACATTCACTCATTCACCCATAGAATCACTCATACATACAGTCACTCATCAATACAACACTATCATATGCACTCATACACCTATACAGACACTCACACACTGCCACTCATCCATGGAGTTACTCACACACCTAGTCAATGCATGCAAAGAATCAATCACACTTCCATTTCCTCAACTATACAGTTATACACACAACACCTTACTTATTCAAACATATACTAACACATACTTACTCTCTTATACAATCACTGATACAAGTACACAATGATCCATACAGCCACTCGCACATTCACTGGCTCTCATGTATAGTCATTTATATATGCCAACTCTCACATGCACTGTGTTTTACATATGTACTTACTTGGACATGTAGCACTGAGATATCCATTCACTCACCAACACACCCATGCACACAGTCAACCACCCATATAGCTGTTTCCACATGCACTCTTATACTCATACACCTAGTGAATCAACTGCTCACACATCTATGCACAGAGTCACACACCTCCCAGCCACCCACACACACACTCAGTCTCCCATTCAAATACTTGGGCAACCAATCAATAACGCATATAGCCACTCATATAGCTACTGATCAACACATGCAGCAGCTTACACAACAACAGACATACTGATGCACACATTCAGACAGTTTAGTCACTAACCCATGCATTTAGTAAGACACATTTAATCACTCGCTCATACAGTCAGTCACGCACCTACTAAATCCTTCATCCAGACACTTATACATCCACTCATTCTTCAATATGTGAAAAATATTTAAACTTTACAGAAACATGCAGTCACTGGATGATGTCATCAGTGATGTCATCAGTGATGTCAAATGAGATGTCATCAGTGATGTCATTTGAGATGTCATCAGTGATGTCATCAGTGATGTCACTGACCATGTCATGAATGATGTAATATGTGACATCATCAGCAGTGGATTGCGGGTGCGCGAAATATAGTTCAATGGTTTTTTAAATGCTAATTCCTAACTATATAAGGCCTGAAACCTATGGTTTTTTAAGTGAATATTTATATATATATATATATATATATATATATATATATATATATATATATATAACAATGTCCTCAGAATATGTATTTTTTGTGTGTATAATAATTTTAAATGGATTCTAAATATTGTTTTTAGATCTTTGTTACACATTGCGCATTGATGCAGGAATTGTAAATAGTCACAGTGACAGTTCAACAAACCTGTAGATATATATATTTTTGAGATAGTCTGTTTTCCATTGCGATGCGAGTCACGTGACTCACTGGGAAACAGAATGGTGGGCGGAGCACTTTAAGCACTTTATAAGCACTATCATTGCACTTTTGCCTTGCATGTGAACAAGGGCTGTTTAGCTCGAAACGCGTCATGTCTGGTTACTCACAGAATAATCTGGAACAATAAATCTTTTTCCTGAAAGCTGTGGTCTGTCTCCTGCTTCGCCGTTCCTGCTGGTTCGGAGGTGGTTCTTCAGGAGTGACTGTCGATAATTACAGAAGTTTGGTTTTGCTTCTGATCACAGACCCCCTCTCCGAGTGAGGCATCCATCGTTCAAAGCCAGCGGTACGTTTTTCCGGGATCGGAACTTGGTACGGATGCTCCCTATCTGCAGTACGGTGTAAGGAAGTCGGTGTTCCAGTGCGATACAGTCCCGGGCTGGGTCGGCTGACTCTGCCTTCCGGATTGGTGCACGAAAACTGACTCTAACCACACGGCATTTGATAGGTGGAGAGGTGCTTCGGTAAACTCAGCTGCACTGTTCAAACGCGAACCAACAGCCGCGTCTGCAGTAATCTCGGCAAGCGGCGTGTTTTAGTGCGGACCGGATGATTACACTATTCTGTAAATAGTAACCAGGATGTCAGCGGAGGCTTTCCGTGCCAGAGAAGCAGAAGCGGCACAATTATTTGAAAACATATCCATCACGAGTGTCACCACTAGCAAGGTCCCGGCTCGGGCGGAAAATAGTGGCGAAGGTAACATTAAGACGCTGTACAGAAATTTGGAAAAAGAACGACGCTTGGAGATCACTAAGTGGTGGGAACATTACTCATTGACCAAATATGCGGATGCTGGTCGTGTTCCGAGGGGACTCCGCATCATGCTGGCTCCGAGTTTCGATCGCCCTAACCCCATGATGCTCAAGGAGTGGGGGCAGAGTAATTTGGCAGCCTCAATGAACTTAGTGCATATTTTAATTAAATATGCTGCCATCGACAGGGACCAAATACTGTTGAACATAAACAAAATTACTGAGGAAATCAGCAAATGTAAGGAGTCCGAGGAAATTGTAAAAAGCCTGGAAACTTCCATGACTGACCGACTCAAAAAACATGAGGACAAGATCAAGGCTAGAAAAGTCAGCAAGTTTGCCCGCGACCAAGCAGACTATGCTAATGGTCAGATTTTTACTTTTGCCCGGAAATATAGCGCCGCTAAACGCCAGCAATATAGTTGCAACGTCAAACAACAACCGGTTCCCACTGATGCCTGCAACTATCCTGAACATGAGGAGGGGCTGCCGAATGATGAAACCGGCAGTAACATCTCATCAAGTGTCTCCAGCGAAGATCTTAGTAGGGATCAACAACAAGCGCCTATTTTGGATGTGGGTGAAGAACTTGATTTTTTAGTGGCAGAGACACTGAGAACATTGCGCCCTCGCTTGGACAGTCAAGGGCAAGTCATAAAACAAAGAACCAAAAAAGACGAGAACGAAGGAAACACGCAAGAAAACAAAGGACCGCAACAAAAAAAGAAAGCCAAGGGGCCATGGCTGCGAAAGAAGTGAGTGGCAGCAACGCAGTCATTAATCTCTCGAATGTAGTTCTGGAGAAAGCAGAAGAACAACTTCTATCTTTAGGACTCAACTTCTGCCCGGCCCAGCCTTTTGACTATGCAGCGACGCGTATAGATGTGTATCGCTTTATACGCAAAATGAAATTGCGCAAATACTTTGCCACACAAACTTTGAAGTCTAATACCGTGATCCCGGTTCCAACTGATGTCAACACCCCGGACGGGGGGGTTGGAGGTAAGAGCCGCTGATGTATCCACCTACTTAGATCTTAATGACCTTTGTCAAGCCACTGATTCTCAACCATTTATCTCTGAGTCAGAAAGTAACACTCAAACCAGACTGGCCACTATCAACATCCACCAGAAGGGTGCAGGCATCACTCCCTTTAAAAACAAATCTAAGTTTGTACCTTTAATGGCCAAAGATGGTATCGACACGTTCCATGAATGTATAACCAACGATATCAAGTCATTATACATAAAGTCTTGCAAAAGGAATAAAGGTAGATATTACCAACAACAGGCCAAGTACATAGCACTTATGAAAAAACTATCCAGTAACCCAAATATCGTTGTGAAAACAGCGGATAAAGGAGGCAATTTGGTAATCTGGGATAAAAAGGACTATGTAACTGAAGCGTTGCGGCAATTGAATACTATCACTTGCTATTGCAAAGCAACTAAGAAAGATTATCTCAACGCCAAAACCATGTTGGAAAAAATGCTCAACAGATTTCGGCGAGAGGGATTGATTTCAGGTGAGGAGTACAAATTTATGCACAAAGAGTTCCCCGTCCTCCCTGTTTTCTATCTAATCCCGAAAATACATAAAAACGTCTCGCCGACCCCTGGAAGACCTATCATCTCGGCGATCAGCAGTGCAGGGGAAAATGTTAGCCGCTATGTTGAACACTTTTTGCAGGATCTAGTCAAGAAATTACCCAGCTATGTGCGTGACACTGGCGATTTCTTGATGAAAATTCAAGACTTGGAATGGCAGGAGGACATGCTGCTTATCACTTTGGATGTGGAATCCCTCTACACGAGCATTGGCCATGTAGAGGGACTTAGAGCTGCTAAACATTTCTTAGACACTCGTTCTGCGGACTTCTATGAACATAATAAAGTCATTATGGAACTTAAACACTGGTTTCTCAATAACAACTTTTTCACCTTTGGGAAAGATATATGGAGGCAATTGCGAGGCGTGGCCATGGGTTCCTGTTTCTCCCCCAGCTACGCGTGCTTGCACGTGGGCTGGTGGGAGGAACAGGTCCTGGGCACTACACACGCAATTTGGGTGAGAGAGAAGATCATCAAATATTTGAGATACATAGATGATATCTTCATTCTTTGGCAAGGAAGTGAACAGGAAGCTTTGTTGTTTATTACTGAGATCAATGACAATGTGTTAAACCTCCACTTTACTTCACATATTAGTGCTTGCCAAATAGAATTCCTTGATGTTCAGGTCTATGTGGAACAAAACAAACTCTTTTCCACATTGCATCGCAAACCGACATCAGGTAACACCTTGCTACACGCCTCTAGTCTCCATCCGAACCACACTATTTACAGTATCCCTCTTGGCGAAATCTTGAGAGTTAAAAGAATTTGCAGCTCTACACTAGAATTTGATAAGTGTATCACTGATCTCAGAAGCAGATTTTTGGAACGTGGTTACTCCAATCACATTTTCAACCAAGCTTTGGCTAAAGCAAGGCTGAGAAGTAGAGAGAGTCTATTCTCAACATCCAATTCTGATAATGCTAATATTTCCGTGATGTCTGACTCCACTACCCACACTTGTCCCAGGTTTATCACCGCGTACAGTAGTGATCAACAGGCCATTAAAAAAATAATTCAAAAAAATTGGCCTGTTATCCTGACTGACCATATTCTAAGCCCTACTTTACCTGTTAGACCTGTGGTGACTTTCCGTAGAGCAAGGAACATGGGTAGTTGTCTTGACATCTCCAGTCCTGAATAAAAACAGAAGGAAATATGGTTGAAGGCCACACCAGGATTTCGGAAATGTTCACACTGTAGAGCATGTAAATTTGGGGAGAACAAAACTCACTATCGTATTCCATTTTGCTCTAATGACATCCCTATCAAAGGCAGGTATGACTGCAAAACAGATTTTGCAGTCTATGTTCTGACGTGCACCTGTGGACTACATTACATCGGTAGTACCACTGCCCAGGTGCACGTCAGGATTCTCCAGCATTTAAGGGCCATACTACATACAGATACAGCATATCCTGTAGCACGCCATTTCGCGGCTAAGCACAACAAAGATCTCAATTGTTTGAGATACTTTGTAATAGGATCTGTACTGCCCTTACGCAGGGGAGGGAACAGAGAGCTGTTATTACGACAGCTCGAAACTCGCTTTATACTCGAGTTCGATAGTAAGTGGCCTAATGGCCTTAATAACACTGAGGATTTTTACAACTTTCTCTAGAAGTATTACGAACTCCAGCTACATGTTTTGCTTCCCGTGCCCATCCCTGTGATACCTGTTGATTGGAAATGAGCTGTTCGGTTCTCTCCAGTACGGATTATCTGCCCTGTGTCCACGAGTAGTCAGGTTCCCTGTTGCTCAGTACAACTCAATATATAACACAGGACGGATGTTTAGAGTATGAGTCTCTCTTTGATCCTAGTTAATGTTGAAAGACAGTCAGGTTCCCTGTTGTCTTTCATGGTTTATATGACACTCATCTGTTCATAGCACTTTATATGTATAATAGGATTATTTATTTGCATATTTATGTGTTGTGTATTTTGAATTTTCTTATATTGTGCCATCCCCAATTTTATATCTGGGGTTGATATATCTTCTCTTCACGTTTTTTACACTTTTAACACTATTTAATGTTTGTATTATAGTCTGTTATGTTCTTTTTGGATGCGGTTTTTATGAATTTCATGGTTTTAAGATTGCACTTTTTAGACAGAAAAACATAATATAGTTCCTGATTTTATCATGGGTAATAATAATGTTTTTTCATATTTCAGTGCTTTATGTACATAATACCATGAACTTGATATGCTTAATCTAGTTGAACAGACAGTATGCACTTTATTCTTAGCCTCCTTTGCACACTAGGCATGGTTTGTCCTAGCATGTTTGTGGTTGTTAGTTATATGGCTCTGCCATGCCAATACTTCTCTGTCAAAGGTTGATTCCTTTGTAATGATTAGGTATATATTGGCCACCCTAAGATTTTTTACTATCTCTTTACGATCAATTTGACTGCTCTATTCTGCAGCTGTGAATACTTGCTATCTGGATTCATCCAGTTATAACTCCTTCCTTTGGACAAATGTCCTCAGAATATGTATTTTTTGTGTGTATAATAATTTTAAATGGATTCTAAATATTGTTTTTAGATCTTTGTTACACATTGCGCATTGATGCAGGAATTGTAAATATTCACAGTGACAGTTCAACAAACCTGTAGATATATATGTTTTTGAGATAGTCTGTTTTCCATTGCGATGCGAGTCACGTGACTCACTGGGAAACAGAATGGTGGGCGGAGCACTTTAAGCACTTTATAAGCACTATCATTGCACTTTTGCCTTGCATGTGAACAAGGGCTGTTTAGCTCGAAACGCGTCATGTCTGGTTACTCACAGAATAATCTGGAACAATAAATCTTTTTCCTGAAAGCTGTGGTCTGTCTCCTGCTTCGCCGTTCCTGCTGGTTCGGAGGTGGTTCTTCAGGAGTGACTGTCGATATATATATATATATATATATATATATATATATATATATATATATATATATATATATATATATATATATATATGCCACAAGTCTCGCACCACGCACAGTTGCTTTAGAACCACGAAAAGACGAGCGTAGACCCAGGTTTGGTGCTAATTTGTTTTATTCGGAAACACCACCAGCCGCCATCACAACGCGTTTCGGCAGATCCCTGCCTTGATCACATGACAACATTGATGTGTACCACCTCCAGTGACAGTGCATTCACAGACATTGAAAAACATACTAGGGATGTGTGTATATATATATATGTTATCTTTGTATACATTATGTGTAGCACATTGCACTTTTTACACCGTTTACATTGTTAGCAATTTGCACAAATTGGATTTATCCAGTTATCTTTGTTTACATTACGTGTATTTATATGAATTACATTATGCACTTTACTGATACATTTGTCACCGGAGCAACAGGTGATCAGCCAGGGATTATCCCGAGATGTGGTTGTAAATATAAAGTCTGTTGTCAGTATCCATTGTTAGGTGCAACATGTGACCACAGACTTACCAATTGGAATGTATCCCCACTTAACACTAGCACTTTAAATATTGCCTTTTCCCAGCGTGCGTCATGTGATCAAGGCCTCTGTGTAGGCCGAAACGTCATGCTGTGTGCCGCTTCCTCGAGGGTACAATAAAGGTGAAAACTGCTCACTGCACCTGAGGTCTCCGTCTTCTTTCCTGCGCAGCGGTTTCCTGCATTGGGCTCCGGGCGAGAGGTTGCTGAGGATTGTTCTATATTGCCAAACCGGCAGTGTGCTTCGCCGGTACTTGGATGACCCCTCTCCTCGTTTGGGCGGAACTGCTGGAAGCTGAGACTTCTGTTGACCCGGAAGTCATTTTGTCTCTCCCGGTAGGGAGTAACTGTTCCTGCCCTCGGTTGCTGTTTACACGGCGCTGCCAGCGAACCCGACGCGGAGCCTGCCGAGCGTTCTGCTTGGGCCAAGTTTCTACGTGTGGGATCAGCGTAGCAGTGCAGAAAAGAAAACACCGGTGAGGAGAGAGTGTGCTCTGCTGTACGGAGGCTTGTATTTCACAGCAATCTCCAACGCAGCTGTGAGTGCGCATCACGCGCTATTATTAACTAAGAGGAAGCGGCATGTCAGCGGACGCATTGAAAGCGAGGGAACAGGCAGCGCTTAATGCGTTTGATGACTCCCCGGCTGGGGGGTCAGTGGAACCATCCAGCTCTAGTGCACCAGCGACGGAGATTGTAAGCGTGCGTGAACACTTTAAAAAACTTGAGAAATTGATGAAGAGAGAACTCTCTAAGTGGTGGGAGCACCGCTCACTCAGTCGTTATCTAGAAGTGAATAGGATACCTCGTGGCTTGCGGGTAATGCTGGCCCCGAGCTATGAAGATCCGGATCCGGAAATGCTCCGTGAATGGGCAGACTGTAATCTAGAATCGTCACGAAAATTAGTACAAATACTGGTTCGCTATGCAGAGAGTGACCGGTTGAAAACGCAAGCAAAGATTGAAGAGCTCAACCTGGTCATTGAAGCAGCCAGTACCGACTGCCCTGATGAATGTAACAAACTTAGAGGGGACATGATGGCAAGGATTCAGAAGGAGGAGGAATCCATCAGCAAAAGGAAAGCTTGGAAGTTTCAACGCGACAAGGCGGACTATGCTGAAGGTCGCATTTTCACCTTTGCGAAAAAGTATGATGCCATCAAAGCCTCACGTGGCCAGAAACTGGCCAGTTCCACGGATCATTCCAACAGGGCCCAGGGATCTACAGTACAAGATGACTCATCTGAGTCCAACTTGAGTTCAAGCGTCAACAGCGATTCCGACTCCAATTCTGCCCAATCAGGAAGGCAATTGGGGTTTACAAAGCTCACGCCAGCGGAGGAGCTGGACTGTGTGAGGAAAGACTGGCGAGGAACCCTACGCCCGAGAACGCAGTCACGCCCAGGGACAACAAAAAGCGCAACGCAAAACGCTACAAACGTCGCAAGGCCAGATCCAGAGCAAGAGCAAAATCAGCAGAAGAGGAAAAAGAAAAGTGCAAAAAGATGGAACAGGAAGTGAACTTACTATCTGGAGCAAAGGACGTTGCCCCCTCTGTTGTTAACTTGACCGACATGGTCCTATCGGATTCTGAGATTCACATCCTGTCCAAGGGTCTTACTTTCTGTCCGCCATGCGATCTAAATTATGCGGACACAAGAATTGATCTTTACAGATTTGTTCGCAAAATCAAGCTATTAAAGCATTTTGCTGGGAGTAAGACTCGTAACAACGTTACAAGGGCTGTGGCTGCAGAAGATGGATTGCAGGCACGTGATTTACCAGGCCTGGAAGCCCTTGAATCACTCAGAACGGAGCAGTCATCTTCACAAGTTACTTCTGGAGGTGAGCCTAGTGGGGGGGGGGTTTAACGTCCTTTAAACCGCGCTCAACGTTCACACCTGTTATGATATATGACAATCTTGACATTTTTCATGATGCAGTGGTTAAAGACATAAAGTCATTACATTCCAAAGTGCTCAACTCCAAACGAAAGATATATTCACAAAATGATCAATACATGCGCCTTATCCAAAAAATCCAAGCCAACGAAAATGTCATTGTCAGACAGGCTGACAAGGGAGGGAATATAGTTTTGTGGCCGCGAAAATTATATCTTGAAGAAGCTCTCTCCCAATTGAATGATCCTAACTGCTATAGACATAGTGACATTTCATTGGTCAAAAAAGCCCAGGAGGACTTCCATTCCTTACTCATGGGGTGGAGATCTTTTGGCCTTCTGAGTATGGATGAGTTGAAATATCTTAAAAATAATCATCCTGTCATGCCAGTCCTTTATCTAATCCCGAAAATCCACAAAAATCCTAACAAGCCCCCGGGAAGACCAATAATTGCAGCATGTGGGGGCTTGTTAGAGAAGACTACTATTTATGTGGACTCTTTCTTACAGGAATTTGTGCAGGAGCTACCATCGTATGTACAAGATTCCAATGATTTTGTAAGAAAGATACAGGGAATAGAGTGGGGTAGGGACATGTGGCTCATAACTCTAGACGTTACGTCTTTATATACCAGCATTAATCACCAAGACGGACTCAGAGCCATAGATTTCTACCTAGGACAGAGATCTATCATCATGGCTGACCACAACCGCATGTTATTATCTATGATTTCATTTTGTTTACACCACAACTTTTTCTTGTTTAACAATAGATATTACCAACAGGTCAGGGGCGTAGCTATGGGGGCCTGCTTCTCTCCCAGTTATGCCTGTCTTCACATGGGCTACTGGGAGAGGCAGGTTCTCCATGGCACGCACGCTGACATTTCCAGACAATCTATTGTTAGGTGGTATCGTTATATTGACGACGTGTTCCTTGTCTGGAAGGGCACTCGTCAGGAGGCTGAACACTTTGTTGAGATTTTAAATGACAATGACTATAATCTGCATTTCACCTCTAACATCAGCAGGGATCAGGTGCACTTTTTGGACATGACGGTAACACCAGGAGCAACTAGTCTTGAAACTAGGCTATATCGTAAGGAGACGGCAGGAAATACGATCCTCCATGCCAGTAGTCATCATCCGGCTCATCTTATACGAAGCATACCATATGGAGAAATGCTTCGTATAAGGCGATTAAGTAGCACAGAAGTCCAGTGCCAACGGGCACAGCAAGCTAGCAGGTCCAGATTCCTGGCAAGGGGATATCAGGCAGCAATGGTGGATAAAGCCATAGCTAGAGCAAATTCTATCCCACGTTGCCAGGCCCTGCAGCCTAAAGTCCATACTAAACAAACCACCACCAACGACCAGCCAGTTAGATTGATTTGGGCCTTCAATAGGCAACAGGCCGCGCTGGGGAAGATTATTTCCAAACACTGGAGCCTAGTAAAATGTGATCCAGTGATAGGTGACAAAATACCCAGTACCCCTTCCATCACATATAGGCGAGCGTACTCTATGCAGAATGCCCTGGTCAAGTCAAGCCCTGAAATCTTAACCAGTAAAAATTGGCTTGGCAAAAGTAGGGGCTTCAGGAAATGTTCATCCTGCAAGGCTTGCCAGCACGGTGTGAACAAAACAGAGTACACTATTCCATTCACTCCTGAGGCACGCAAGATTAAACAACAACTTACTTGTAAGAGCGAATATGTGGTGTATGTGCTGGAGTGTCCGTGTGCCCTGCGTTATGTTGGTAGTACCAAACTGCAGGTGCACAAGAGGATACTCCAGCACATTAGGGCGATCAATACCAGTGACCCGGCATATCCCGTGGCCCGTCACTTCAAGGAACATCATAATAATGACAGTTCCCTTTTGCGCTACTATGCGATCGACTGTGTAGGTCCCAATAGGAGAGGTGGTGACAGGGACGGTGCCCTTAGAAAACTGGAAACCAGGTACATCCTGGATATGGACTGTCGAGCTCCGGGGGGTCTGAACTCTACAGAAGATTTTTACACATGTTTATGACAATTCCACACTGTCATATACTTCTTCTGTTTCTCCTGTTGAGCAGTAATTACTTCTGTAATTGCTTCTGTGCTGTGGTTTACTTGTCTGTCCTCCAAGTGAGATTAGTGTCGTTAATACTGTATAAATTAGAGGGTTGGATGGTTCCAAATAGTGGGGTGCAGCCTAGGCTTAGGTTGCACTAAGATGTACCAAGAACTTTGCTCACTTGTTTAAGAACTTTTCAGCTCAATCTATATGAATAAGAGAAAACAATGTCACAAAGTCACTAAAAAACTAGTTGAAAAAAACTTCACATAAAAATAGTGCACTTGGTTATCTTTTTGGTATTCACTATTCACTGTGGTACATCCAATTCTGAGCTGTGGTTGGTCTAGGTAATTAAAGAGCATAGTGGATGGGAGCAGGGCAGAGGCTGCGATGGTTTTCCCCTCTCTCTTTCGGGAGGGGACAACTTCTCCTCTGCCCGTCCTCTATCCAGCTCGTGGCACGTGTAGACATTGTTGTGCATTTATTTTATAGGATGCTGCGATCTGAGTATTAAAACTCCTGGTTGTTTAATTAATCTTGCACACTATAGATCTCATCCTAATGAAACGATGTTGTGCTCATTTGCATATTTATTATATTTGTATCATAAGGTCATGGTTTTAACATATTTATATATATTTATATATTTATGATATATTTTGGTATTTATTAACTTATTGAGATACTGTTCATGACCTTGTGTAAAGTATGTATATTGTATATAGTACACTACTGTGAAGTCGTATCTTCATGTAGCACATTGCACTTTTTACATCGTTTACATCGTTTGCCATTTGCACAATTGGATTTATCCAGTTATCTTTGTATACATTATGTGTAGCACATTGCACTTTTTACACCGTTTACATTGTTAGCAATTTGCACAAATTGGATTTATCCAGTTATCTTTGTTTACATTACGTGTATTTATATGAATTACATTATGCACTTTACTGATACATTTGTCACCGGAGCAACAGGTGATCAGCCAGGGATTATCCCGAGATGTGGTTGTAAATATAAAGTCTGTTGTCAGTATCCATTGTTAGGTGCAACATGTGACCACAGACTTACCAATTGGAATGTATCCCCACTTAACACTAGCACTTTAAATATTGCCTTTTCCCAGCGTGCGTCATGTGATCAAGGCCTCTGTGTAGGCCGAAACGTCATGCTGTGTGCCGCTTCCTCGAGGGTACAATAAAGGTGAAAACTGCTCACTGCACCTGAGGTCTCCGTCTTCTTTCCTGCGCAGCGGTTTCCTGCATTGGGCTCCGGGCGAGAGGTTGCTGAGGATTGTTATATATATATATATATATATATATATATATATATATATATATATATATATATATATATATATATATATATATATATATATATATACATACATATATATATATATATTGATAAAGCCTGCTGTGTAGGCGAAACGCGTCTCTCTTTCTTTGCGAGGGTCGTGGGAGACCTGAATTTAATAAAAAAAAGCCTTATTATTTCCTACCTCGTGTACGTGCCTCTCCCTTGTGGAGTTGGATGGACATTTGGATATATATATATATGACACCCGATGACACCCAACTGCTGATCTCCCTGTCTCAAGCACCTCCAACTGCGGCATCCAACTTTAAGGCCTGCATGCAGGCCTTGGCCTCATGGATGAACTCGCACTGTTTGAAGTTAAATGGCGCCAAGACCGAGGTGCTGGTGGTTGGTGGGGTTAACCTCAGCTGGACAGTGGATTGGTGGCCACCATGCTTGGGTCCCACTCCCACTCCCTGTAAGGAGGCAAAGAATCTGGGGATATGGGTTGATCCCACACTATGCTACGAGGGCCACATTCGTCGCCTAGTGGTAAAGTGCTTTGGGGTGCTCAAAACACTTAATCACACCTTAGATCTACTTCCTCTTGAAGCTAGACGCACCATGACCCAGGCACTTGTGATGTCCCGTATGGATTACGAGAATGTCCTGTTTTTAGGTGCTACAAAAAAAAGTCTGGGACGCTCGACTAGTCCTGAGACTCCCAAAAAGAGCAACCTCTAAGCTTGCTCTTGCGGCTTTACACTGGTTACCAGTCAAGAAGAGGATCATGTATAAATTTCTCCTAATATGCCATCAGATATTATGGCATAAAGCTCCATCCTAACTCCAAGACCTGATACATAGGTATGAGCCGAGTAGAGCTTTACGCTCAGAAGGGACGGGCCAGCTGACGATTCCCCGTGTAAAAAGAGCTAAAATGGGAGGTCGATCTTTTGGAGTCGTAGCGGCTCTAAGCTGGAACAGACTCCCGATGTGCCTCAGACTAGAAAGATCGGAGGCCAAGTTCAGAAGTCTTCTCAAAACTCTCCTGTACAACTTATAAAGCTAAGGTGTGGGCGGGGGAGGTGTTATTGCTGCCTGCGGTTTCTCTCTACAGCGCGGGGACACGCCGGGATGGCGTACCCAGGCGCTTTATAAGCTACTTTATTATATATATATATATATATATATATACATATATATATATATATATATATATATATATATATATATATTACCTACTGGCGGTCGCCAGTAGGTAGTTATAGTTAGGATAATTTTCAATGTTAAATCTCAACATTCTATTTTGAATAACTTTGGCGCCGGTTGACGAATCTGCCTGAAATTTTCAGGAAAATGGTCTCATGGCGGTCCGGTCCTTCCCTGAAAGTTTGGGGGGGATTCATCAAGCGGGGGCCGAGATAAAAGGGGGGTCCCAAAACGCGTTTTCCCCATGTTAATTTCCATAGGGCGGTCGATTTCACTTTTAGCCCGAACGGCTGAATGGATTTCCACCAAACTTGGCAAAATTGTAGGGACTGGTAGCCCGATGTGCCTTTGCTATGTCTCAAGATATGTGCTTCAGTGGATTTTGAGAAATTAACGTCCAAAAAAATATATATATCTGTAGCCGCGCTCCGGTACGCGCACCAGTGAGCGCTCCAGGCGCGACACGCGACTTGCGCGCAGAAAGCTGATTGGCTCTCAGTTGTCTGTAAACATTCTAAACAGTCCGGAGCGGCCGCCATCTTGTCTATCGGTAAAATCTAGTCATAAGAGGTGGCAAAAACAAAGGGTGGAATTGACCATAAGGGGGCAGGGTAGACCCCCCCTGACCCCCTAGGTTTGATATGGGGGCCATTAAAGGGCCCCGCGGGGCCTCAAAAAATTTTTTTTTTTTTTCGATTTTCGCGGGGGAAGCGCCTGGTGCGCGCACCGGGGAGCGTATCGGGGAGGGTACTATGGAAAAATAATCACTTCAAAAATTGTATGTTTATGAATTGTTTTTTTTTTTATTTTTTTATTTTATGTAAGTACCTACATGTAGGTACTAATGAAGAGACTTAAATTTAATGTTCACCATCTTCTTTGTAGACATCTTGCATGTTGTTATTGTATTTTTTGTGGTATATGGAATTCATAATATAGTCTGTCTGGAAAGGAGAAACAGATCTTTTAAGCACTCCCTGAGAATTTCTAGGGGATCATGAGTAGTCTGTCCTGTTCACTTATGAAAATGAGGTGTAAAATATTCATATGAGATAATATAGTGGGAGAAAGGTAGTAACTATGAGTAAACTTACTATGTAACAGAAAAATAGTTGAACAGTATACTATAAGTCTCACTTTATATTTTAAACATTTTTGGTAATACTTCATGAATTACATATAAAAAAGAATATTGTCTGAAACAATTGAAATTATTAAAGATAAATTTATTCCTCTGATTCTTTTTCATAATTTAATAAAATTTCTAACATAATATTGTCCGGAATTTCCTCATAATTATATGTACATGATTCAATTTCTTCCAAACATTCTATAAACTGTTCATCCAAAGAGTCATCCATGAAATCAACTTCTTTTTTTTCATCTTCTGGTTTTTCCACCTTTACTTTGATAGAAGTATCATTTGCCTTATTTTCTCCTTCCATTTTCTTTCTGAAAATTGCATACAAATTAACTATATTAGTAGAGCTAGTATACCAGAGAAGCCTAACTCAATCCATAACTATTACAGAGAAGTCTATCTCTATCTCTAACTATTAAAGAGGGATAGCATATCACTAACAGAATATTTTTTAAGAAATAAACTTAACGTGTACAATATACTTCCATAATTAGAAGTTACCTTAGAGAAATTAGTTGAAGTTGTCAGTGAAATTTGTTTTCAAGTGTACTTCAGGAAGCAGTAGTCAAAATGGCTGTGTTTCCCTCTCTTCTTTTATATATATTGTTGTACTTAACCAATCAAACGTCAGGAAATAATCGTAGAAAATGAGAGATACTTTTTAATTGGTTGTAAATTCTAACATTACAAGTGTGTTTTTGTCATGTAATTTACCTCAGGATATTTAGACAGGCCTGTAGCCTAAATGTCTCAATGGAATTTCACCAAATTTGGGCAAATGGTAGGGACTGCTATGTAGTAGGGCGTATTCTATATTTGATGAAAGTGTCTCCATTGGGTTTTCCGTAAATTACTTTCCCACCTTTTTTTAACGAGCGCTTACTGGTGCGCGCTCCTGTACGCGCACTGGCAGCGTTACGGGAGTCCTCCATTTTGTGTTTCGGAACAATCGAGACACAAGATGGAGGGTAAACAATGTTCGGAATGGATAGAAGGGGGAACTGTAGAGACTTCTTGACCCTCTAGGTTTTCTGAGGGGGGCTTAGGAGGCTCATAAACGTGAAAAAAAAAAAAATTCTTTAATTTTTCGCGGGGGTAGCGCCTGGTGCGCGCACCTGTAAGCGTACCGGAAAGCGTACTTTGGTGAAAAATAGTGAAAAAAGTTAGAAAAAAATAAACGCTTTGAATGATCAGAGTTAGGGTAGCTCTGAAAAGAGCTTTTGGGTTCTGTGGTTGATTTAGGTACCTACAAGTAGGTTCCAATACACATTCTTAAATTCAGGAGGAATATTCTATTCCCCTCATCTGAGAAGTGCACTCCATCTCCTCTGTAGATGTCTTGCATGTTGTAACGCAAGTTATTATTGTATAATGAACCCATTCCATAGTCTCTCATGTAAGCAGAAACAGATTTATTTACATGTTTCCGTGCTTTCTCAAATTGTGGACCAAATTGGTTGGACCAGTTCCATTTCTGTCTTTGGCATATATTGGAATATACCAAGGCAGTGTGGGGAAAAAGTATCATCAATTGATGAAAGGTGTCCTTTAATAGCATTTCCAGACCTACCCCAGTTAATGTGCCTAGATCGTTTCCACCACAGTGCACAATTATAAGGTCAGGTTCTGGCAGATGCAAAAAGGTTTTCACCAATGGTATCAATTGGTGACATTTTAATCCTCTGTGGCCAATCCACTTGATTTCCACATTTGATAAATCAAGGTTATGAAAATTTCTGCTAGCTGCATACCTTTGAGCCCAGTGGATGTAGCTATGTCCAATAACCCAAACAGAGTACATGATGTGAAAAGGTTCTGGTCCAGTCAGATGAAGTGTGGGAATGAAATGGCAGTTGGAACAGTAGGAGTTCACAAAAAAATAATTGTGGAGTTTCTGTGCTCTTGAATCACTAGCAATGATTGGTGGATTCAGATAGTTGAAAACTGAAAGTTAGGGTGTATGGTTATGTTGTGTGAAAGAAGCAATTTGAATGGTTTAAAAAAAGTCACCAAAAGCAAAAATACCCTGTATAGGCTGCTGTATTGACAGGTCAAACATCCTTGCTGAGTTAATTTGCAACATTGTAAGATAAACTTTTGAACCTTACAGTTCAGTTAGGAGGGAGTTGCTATGGTAACAGATAGAAAGGTTTGAGAGGGGGATGGGTGTTGGTTTGAAAATAGTGAGGGAAGAGTTTTCATTGGTTGAATTAAGGCATATGTGTACAAAGATAGAGATTTTCTATGCCAGTCTTGGTTTCAGTGTATTGAGAGCACACCTTCTCCTCTGCTAAAGAAAAATTGGTGTGTGTGTCTGACACTGTTTTCAATCTCCAAAAGCATTTCTAAAGGTAAGTAATGATTCATTTAATTTAGATAGAGATTTATTTTCTCTATGGAGAATATTTGGAAGCAGATAGTTATGTTTTAGAAGTGAAATTGTATGTTAGTATATAAGTCCTGCGCAGTGTTTTTTACATGTTATTTAAAAATCGATTTTGGGTGCAAATGAATGGTATTTTTATTTGGCCTTTTTTATGATTGCCATGTGCAGTTGATGCATGACTTTAAACATGGGTAATAAGTGATGCACTGGTGGCGCCAGGCTTTTATAAATGAGGCCCTGACTTTGTTTGATGATATTGAGTGGTTGTAGTTAGGTTCTGTGCAGTGTTTCTTACATGTTATTGAAAAATCGATTTTTGGGTGCAATTGATTGGTATATGTATTTGGCCCTTATTTATGAATGCCATGTGCAGCTGATGCATGACTTTAAACATGGGTAATAAGTGACGCACTGGTGGTGCAAGGCTTTCATAAATAAGGCCCTGACTTTGTTTGATGATATTGAGTGGTTGTACTTAGGTTCTGTGCAGTGTTCCTTACATGTTATTCAAAAATCGATTTTTGGGTGCAATTGATTGGTATATGTATTTGGCCCTTATTTATGAATGCCATGTGCAGCTGATGCATGACTTTAAACATGGGTAATAAGTGACGCACTGGTGGCGCAAGGCTTTCATAAATAAGGCCCTGACTTTGTTTGATGATATTGAGTGGTTGTACTTAGGTTCTGTGCAGTGTTCCTTACATGTTATTCAAAAATCGATTTTTGGGTGCAATTGATTAGTATATGTATTTGGCCCTTATTTATGATTGCCATGTGAAACTGATGCATGATTTTAAACATGGGTAATAAGTGACGCACTGGTGGCGCAAGGCTTTCATAAATAAGGCCCTGACTTTGTTTGATGATATTGATTGGTTGTACTTAGGTTCTGCGCCGTGTTTCTTACATGTTATTGAAAAATCGAATTTTGGGTGCAATTGATTAGTATATGTATTTTGCCCTAATTTATGATTGCCATGTGCAACTGATGCATGACTTTAAACATGGGTAATAAGTGACGCACTGGTGGCGCAAGGCTTTCATAAATAAGGCCTGACTTTGTTTGATGATATTGAGTGGTTGTACTTAGGTTCTGTGCAGTGTTCCTTACATGTTATTCAAAAATCGATTTTTGGGTGCAATTGATTGGTATATGTATTTGGCCCTTATTTATGATTGCCATGTGCAGCTGATGCATGACTTTAAACATGGGTAATAAGTGACGCACTGGTGGCGCAAGGCTTTCATAAATAAGGCTCTGACTTTGTTTGATGATATTGATTGGTTGTACATAGGTTCTGTGCAGTGTTCCTTACATGTTATTCAAAAATCGATTTTTGGGTGCAATTGATTGGTATATGTATTTGGCCCTTATTTATGATTGCCATGTGCAACTGATGCATGACTTTAAACATGGGTAATAAGTGACGCACTGGTGGCGCAAGGCTTTCATAAATAAGGCCTGACTTTGTTTGATGATATTGAGTGGTTGTACTTAGGTTCTGTGCAGTGTTCCTTACATGTTATTCAAAAATCGATTTTTGGGTGCAATTGATTGGTATATGTATTTGGCCCTTATTTATGATTGCCATGTGAAACTGATGCATGATTTTAAACATGGGTAATAAGTGACGCACTGGTGGCGCAAGGCTTTCATAAATAAGGCCCTGACTTTGTTTGATGATATTGAGTGGTTGTACTTAGGTTTTGCGCAGTGTTTCTTACATGTTATTCAAAAATCGATTTTTGGGTGCAATTGATTGGTATATGTATTTGGCCCTTATTTATGATTGCCATGTGCAACTGATGCATGACTTTAAACATGGGTAATAAGTGACGCACTGGTGGCGCAAGGCTTTCATAAATAAGGCCTGACTTTGTTTGATGATATTGAGTGGTTGTACTTAGGTTCTGTGCAGTGTTCCTTACATGTTATTCAAAAATCGATTTTTGGGTGCAATTGATTGGTATATGTATTTTGCCCTAATTTATGATTGCCATGTGCAGCTGATGTATGACTTTAAACATGGGTAATACGTGACGCACTGGTGGCGCAAGGCTTTCATAAATAAGGCCTGACTTTGTTTGATGATATTGAGTGGTTGTACTTAGGTTCTGTGCAGTGTTCCTTACATGTTATTCAAAAATCGATTTTTGGGTGCAATTGATTGGTATATGTATTTGGCCCTTATTTATGATTGCCATGTGCAACTGATGCATGACTTTAAACATGGGTAATAAGTGACGCACTGGTGGCGCAAGGCTTTCATAAATAAGGCCTGACTTTGTTTGATGATATTGAGTGGTTGTACTTAGGTTCTGTGCAGTGTTCCTTACATGTTATTCAAAAATCGATTTTTGGGTGCAATTGATTGGTATATGTATTTGGCCCTTATTTATGATTGCCATGTGAAACTGATGCATGATTTTAAACATGGGTAATAAGTGACGCACTGGTGGCGCAAGGCTTTCATAAATAAGGCCCTGACTTTGTTTGATGATATTGATTGGTTGTACTTAGGTTCTGCGCAGTGTTTCTTACATGTTATTCAAAAATCGATTTTTGGGTGCAATTGATTGGTATATGTATTTGGCCCTTATTTATGATTGCCATGTGAAACTGATGCATGATTTTAAACATGGGTAATAAGTGACGCACTGGTGGCGCAAGGCTTTCATAAATAAGGCCCTGACTTTGTTTGATGATATTGATTGGTTGTACTTAGGTTCTGCGCAGTGTTTCTTACATGTTATTCAAAAATCGATTTTTGGGTGCAATTGATTGGTATATGTATTTGGCCCTTATTTATGATTGCCATGTGCAGCTGATGCATGACTTTAAACATGGGTAATAAGTGACGCACTGGTGGCGCAAGGCTTTCATAAATAAGGCTCTGACTTTGTTTGATGATATTGATTGGTTGTACATAGGTTCTGCACAGTGTTTCTTACATGTTATTCAAAAATCGATTTTTGGGTGCAATTGATTGGTATATGTATTTGGCCCTTATTTATGATTGCCATGTGCAGCTGATGCATGACTTTAAACATGGGTAATAAGTGACGCACTGGTGGCGCAAGGCTTTCATAAATAAGGCCTGACTTTGTTTGATGATATTGAGTGGTTGTACTTAGGTTCTGTGCAGTGTTCCTTACATGTTATTCAAAAATCGATTTTTGGGTGCAATTGATTGGTATATGTATTTGGCCCTTATTTATGATTGCCATGTGAAACTGATGCATGATTTTAAACATGGGTAATAAGTGACGCACTGGTGGCGCAAGGCTTTCATAAATAAGGCCCTGACTTTGTTTGATGATATTGATTGGTTGTACTTAGGTTCTGCGCCGTGTTTCTTACATGTTATTGAAAAATCGATTTTTGGGTGCAATTGATTGGTATATGTATTTTGCCCTAATTTATGATTGCCATGTGCAACTGATGCATGACTTTAAACATGGGTAATAAGTGACGCACTGGTGGCGCAAGGCTTTCATAAATAAGGCCCTGACTTTGTTTGATGATATTGAGTGGTTGTACTTAGGTTCTGCGCCGTGTTTCTTACATGTTATTGAAAAATCGATTTTTGGGTGCAATTGATTGGTATATGTATTTGGCCCTTATTTATGATTGCCATGTGCAGCTGATGCATGACTTTAAACATGGGTAATAAGTGACGCACTGGTGGCGCAAGGCTTTCATAAATAAGGCCCTGACTTTGTTTGATGATATTGATTGGTTGTACATAGGTTCTGCGCAGTGTTTCTTACATGTTATTCAAAAATCGATTTTTGGGTGCAATTGATTGGTATATGTATTTTGCCCTTATTTATGATTGCCATGTGCAACTGATGCATGACTCTAAACATGGGTAATAATTGACGCACTGGTGGCGCAAGGCTTTCATAAATAAGGCCCTGACTTTGTTTGATGATATTGAGTGGTTGTACTTAGGTTCAGCGCCGTGTTTCTTACATGTTATTGAAAAATCGATTTTTGGGTGCAATTGATTGGTATATGTATTTGGCCCTTATTTATGATTGCCATGTGCAACTGATGCATGATTTTAAACATGGGTAATAAGTGACCCACTGGTGGCGCAAGGCTTTCATAAATAAGGCCCTGACTTTGTTTGATGATATTGAGTGGTTGTACTTAGGTTCTGCGCCGTGTTTCTTACATGTTATTGAAAAATCGATTTTTGGGTGCAATTGATTGGTATATGTATTTGGCCCTTATTTATGATTGCCATGTGCAGCTGATGCATGACTTTAAACATGGGTAATAAGTGACGCACTGGTGGCGCAAGGCTTTCATAAATAAGGCCCTGACTTTGTTTGATGATATTGATTGGTTGTACATAGGTTCTGCGCCGTGTTTCTTACATGTTATTGAAAAATCGATTTTTGGGTGCAATTGATTGGTATATGTATTTGGCCCTTATTTATGATTGCCATGTGCAACTGATGCATGACTTTAAACATGGGTAATAAGTGACACACTGGTGGCGCAAGGCTTTCATAAATAAGGCCCTGACTTTGTTTGATGATATTGATTGGTTGTACATAGGTTCTGCACAGTGTTTCTTACATGTTATTCAAAAATCGATTTTTGGGTGCAATTGATTGGTATATGTATTTGGCCCTTATTTATGATTGCCATGTGCAGCCGATGCAAAACTTTAAACATGGGTAATAAGTGACGCACTGGTGGCGCAAGGCCTTTATAAATCAGACCCTGACTTTGTTTGATGATATTGAGTGGTTGTACTTAGGTTTTGCGCAGTGTTTCTTACATGTTATTGAAAAATCGATTTTTGGGTGCAATTGATTGGTATTTGCATTTGGCCCTTATTTATGAATGCCATGTGCAGCTGATGCTTGACTTTAAACATGGGTAATAAGTGACGCACTGGTGGCGCAAGGCCTTTAAAAATAAAGCCATGAGTTGCTATTGTATAAACTTAAATATGTTGCAATTTATTGTTTATATTGTTTGCTTTTTAACATTACTTTGTTGTTTGCTAATAGTGGTCTTTCATGTGTTTTTTTAACAGAACAACAGATTCAAATCAACTTCTGAAAAGGAAGCAAAAATGCCTTCAAGGCAAAGAAATATCAAAAATACCATACGGAAAAGGAGAACATCAACAACAGAGTTTATGGAATCCTCTTCAACAACTACTTCAAAAAACACCAGAAAAGCTTCTGGTAAGCCAATTAAGTCTTTTCTTCGCAACATATGTCGTAGGAAAAAAAATGAAATTGCTAATGTGAATATACAGAAAAAGTCAACAAATCTAAAAAGGAAAGAGAAGCCCACAAAAAATGTTTCCATTGGACCAGGAGAGAAGAGAATGGTTAGCAATAGAAGGGTAAATGTTTTTAGGGACATTCGTAGGCGAATGTTTCGCAATAGGGTAGTTTTAAATTTGCTAAAAAATGAAAAGAAAAGTAAACTAAAAGCTGCTTTTTACAAGAAAAAGAAAAGTGTAGAAAAGATTGTTGATCAGGCTTTTGAAGTTAAGAAAAAATTATTTATTTTAATAATCAATAGAATTAGGATACTTAATAAGGCAATGGATGTTTTCAAATCGAACAGTAGATGGAAAAGAATTATTAATCGGAGTAATTTTTGTGAAGTATTTTCTGGTGAATGGATGCATAGTTCAAGTTCTGAGCCTTTTTTTAATGAGGAGAGTTACTTTCAGGAAAATGATTTGGTGCATGCAGTTGACACCAGTGGTCGTGCATATGAGGTGAAAGATAGTTGTGTGATGGAAAAAGAGAAACTTGTATCTAGAGATGCAGAAGAGGTCTTAGCTGATGAAGTTTTAGGGAGACGTACTAAGGGTCCAGTGTACACATGGAAATGCAGTAGTATTTGTAGTGTGCGACAGGAATCAATTGATTTGCTTCGAAATTTCTTACGTACATATAGTAAAAAAAGTCTCAAACAAAAAATGAAGATCCTGCAAGAGTTAGATCCTTGCAGAGTGAGAGAAAGCACAGGTTTGCAAGGGCATTCACTAGCATGTCTTTCTAGAAAAGTTTGTCGGAGTGTTTTTCATCATTTTAGGATGTTAGCAGTGCATCATAATAACGTAAGGAAATTAGTGAGGAAGTTGTATTATGCAAAAAGTCCTGCACTTAAGCTTAAACAGTTAAATAGTGCTCTTTTGCATGGATCTGAAGTGGATGTGAAGACTATTTGTGAAGAAATTGAGTTTTGTTATTTTGGGAACAAAGAGGACAGTGTAGAAATAGATATAGTAATGGATGGTAATGCAGAAGATAATGGACAAATTTCAAGTATTGAAAAGTTTGATGAGGAAATTATCAAGTTTAAGGTGAAATCAAGTGAGAGGCCTAATGTAACTTGTGTGTGTTGTCGACGGACTCATTATAAAATTCAGACTAGGTTAGTTGATTTATATGCAAAAAGTGAATTGGAAAATAATAGTGAATGGGAGGATTTTGTAAGTTATTTGTTGGTGGAGAATTCTTTTGATTTGAGTTTGGATCAGCGTATTTGCACTTATTGTTTGAAAAAATTAAATGAAAATAGAATGCCTGCAAGAGCAGTTTATAATAATCTTCAGTTGATAGATATTCCTTCTGAATTGATGGATCTAAATACTTATGAATCTATTTTGATTCAATGTGTCCATCCTTTTCAGGCTATTGTTCGCATGGAGCCTAAGACAGGGAAATTGCCTCCATCAGATTTACTGAGAGGATTAAAGGGAAGAGTTGTTTATTTGCCTCTAGATGTAAAGAAAAATATTAATACAATTGGTGTAGAAAGAGTAGAAGAAGATCCTTTAGTTATTCTAGTTAATGGGGTTCCAACAAAGAGTAAGAAAATTTGGCAAGATTTAGTGGATGTTAAAAAAGTCAAGAAGGCAACGTTGTATTTAGTTAAAAACAATGAGTACTACAAACATGTAAGTGTTGGAGTAGAGGAAACAGCTACAGAAGAAGATAGTGATTCTTCAGTTGGTCAAATTGAAAAAGTTGATGTGTCTAGAACTGAAGAAATATATGAACATTATACTGTTCATCCTTTGCATTCCAAAGAAGTAATGGGAAATGCAATTGACTTGTTTCAAATGAAGGCAGCAAAAGGAAGTCCCATTAGTGTATGGGAAGAAAGTTTGGAAGCTCGTTGTTTTCCACAATTATTTCCAACAGGTTGTGGTGGACGATATGATGATCGACCAGTTCAAATTCCTGCAGCTGAATACCGGACTCTAAGATTATATGCAGAAGATCCAAGGTTTCGTCAATGCATTCCATATTTATTTCATCTACTGTTTGAAAGTGATTTGTCTGGGCTTTCTTATGCAGTTAATCATATATTAAAAAGTGGACCTCATTTGCAAAATGTATGTGCAAGGGACTTTATGGAGAAAGTTAATCTGCAAGACAGTATTTTGGAATCTCAGCTAATCAATCTCATGGCATGTCAACGTGGAACCAACGAGTATTGGTTTCGTCGTCATGGAGAATTGAAATGTATGCTAAGAAACTTAGGAACTCCTACATGGTTCCTCACTCTTAGCTGTGCTGAGTATGCCTGGGACGATTTACTTCAATTTCTACGAGAGGCAAATGAAAACATACCAAATATAGAATTGAAAACACCAGGAGAACTGTGTTCTTTAGATCCAGTGAATGTTTGCAGATATTTTAATCATAGATTTGAAGCTATGATGTCTTTTATTACCAACAAAAAAAATCCTCCCCTTGGAGAGGTTTTGGATTTCTTTTGGAGGAAGGAATATCAAGCGAGAGGTGCTCCTCATATACATATGTTGTTGTGGATTAAAGATGCACCCAAATTTGGATCAGATTCAGATGAAACAGTGATGAGTTTCATTGAAGAGTATTCAACATGTGCTGTTCCAAAATCTACTGAAGAAAACAATTTAAGGCAACAAGTTTTACGTTTTCAATCTCATCGTTGTGGAAAGTACTGTCGTCGAAAATTTAAAAACAAGGAAAAGTACTACACGAAATGTCGTTTTGCATTTCCTCGACCAGTGATTTCTAAAGGAAGAGTAAATAATTTGATGTCATCTCTACGACATACTGTGACGAGAAAATCTCCCAAAAACACATATAATTTGAAAAGAAATGAAGAATCTAAGTACATCAACGATTACAACCCAGTGATTTTGTCCATGTGGAATGCTAACATGGATATTCAGTTCGTTGCTGACAACTCTATTGCTGTGGCTCGATATGTGACATCTTACATCACCAAAAAAGAAAAGACAGAACTGAAGGAAATGTGGGAGGACATTTCACATGAAAAGAGTCTAAGCAAGAAATTATACAGTTTCAGTCTGAAGATGTTGTCGCATCGAGAAATTGGAGCATATGAATGTTCTGATCGGTTATCATCAGCAAGTCTCTATGCCAAATCAAGAACAATCATTTGGGTGAGTCTTGGTCTTGCTGCAACACGAAACCGAGTTTTGAAATCTGTACAAGAAATTGAATATTTGGCGGAAAAAGAACCAAACAGTACAGATATTTTGAAGACAAATATGTTGGATACATACTATCCAAATAGAAGTACTCACCTTGAGAACACATGTTTGTATGAAGTTCTTCAAAACTACAGTTATAAGAGGAACATCACAGAAGATATCAATAATGGAAAATATGCACTCATTGGCTATGAAGGATGTCTAGTGAAGCAGAAAAAAGGCCATTTGATTAATCATCGAAAATTGAGTTGTGAAGTTCCAGACAAAAGAGAATTTTACTATTTAGCTCTTTTGCAACTCTTTAAGCCATGGCGTACAGAAGAGGAACTACTTGGAGATTTTCTCTGTTATGAAGACTCTTTTAATGCAACTAAGGATACCATAGAATGTCCTATTTTTCTAAATTATCTGCAAATGTTGAATGAAGAAATGGAGCAAGAAACCACAATTGCTGAAGAGATAGCTAGAAACAGTTCTCAAGATAGTCAGAGTTCTACTTCATTGAGCCAGGATCCACTAGGAGGACCAATTATCCAAAATGAAGCTGCCACTGCCATGGATGAGGTGGAAAGAGCTATGGAACAAGCTCAAGAGGATGGAGTTAACTTAGAAGATTTGGTAACGCAACTAAACATTGAGCAGAAAAAGATATATGATGAAGTCACAGAGCAGATTGAACATGGATTCAGACATGAGAAAAAAGAGTGCTCATGTATATTATTTGACCCTGTCCGACTGTATGTAAGTGGAGAAGCGGGGACAGGAAAAAGTTTTCTAATTAAAGCCGTTGCAAGTTATCTGCAGAAAAGGACTGATTCACCACTGTCTTGTGTTGTAACTGCTCCAACTGGTCTGGCAGCACATAACATTAAAGGGATTACTCTACATCGTTTATTGATGCTGCCAGTTGAACATGATAATAAATTGCATTACAACAAGCTATCTGGAGATGCGTGTTCTGAAGTTTCAAGAGTCTTGAAGAAAATGAAACTTCTTATCATAGATGAAGTAAGCATGGTCTCAAATCTAATGCTTGCTTTTGTGCATTTGAGAATGCAAGAAATTCTTAAAACAGACTATGATGTGTTATTTGGAGGAAAACACATTATTGTTTTTGGAGATCTATTGCAGTTGACTCCAGTAAAAGGACAACCAGTGTTTAAAATGCTCACGCATGAAGATACCAGGAAGTCCCTTGGAAGCATTGGAAATGTTAATATATGGCTAAATTTTAAATATGCTGAACTGCTTCAAAATATGCGACAGGCCAAGGATGAAGATTATAAAAATATTCTACAAGATGTAAGAATTGGAAAAATGACTGAGAAAGGGAAAAAAGCTTTGCATAGTCGATTAATTTCAAATTTGTATGCAAATGAAAACATTCTTCCAGAGAATATTTTTAAAAAAATGACTGAGAAGAAATCTGGGATATGTTTGATGCCAACTCTGCAAGAATGTTCCATCTTCAATCAAAAAATGTTAGACTTAGAAAATGAAGAGATTGTGAAACTGGAAGCAATAGATAAAATAGAGCATATGGGTGCAACAATTGTTTTGTCAGAAAATTTGAAAACTAAATTGCATTCATTGGAGAAAAGTATTTCAAAAACAGCTGGTTTTGAAAAGACTCTGAATGTGTGTTTAAATTGTCGTATCATTTTGAGAAGGAATTTAAATGTTGAAAGCGGTCTGGTAAATGGAGCAATGGGTTATGTTGTTGATTTTGTGAATTACAGAAATAGAGATGGAATTGAATTTTTAAAAATAAAATTTGATGGCATTGAACAAGTACAACAAATAAGTCGTTGTTCTGCTAGATTTTTACTTGTAAAAGACTTATATGTTCGCCGAAAACAGTTTCCTGTTTGTTTGGCGTATGCAGTGACAATTCATAAATCTCAAGGTTTAAGTGTAGATAGTGCATTGGTGAACATTGGAAGATCTGTGTTTAAAGAGGGTATGGCATATGTGGCATTATCTCGAGTCAGAACTTTATCAGGATTGTACTTGATTGCGTGTGATGAGACAAAGATTTCTGCCGATCTAGATTGTGTTAAAGAATACAATAGGTTAAGAAGAGAGTATGCTCCACATTTGCCTCAATATCCTCTGTTTGAAAAACGTGTGGTAGGCCGAAAAAGAAGAAATGAGGATAATTGTAGTGAGGTAGTTGCAAAAAGACAAAAAGTAGAGAAAACTGTAATTGAAAACAGGAAGAAAAAGAATTGTGGAGAAAATGTTGTTGGATTTCAGTTTGAAAACAGTTCTGGTGTCAACTGCTATGCTAATGTAGTGGTTAATGTTGTTTTTTTTCTTAAAAGTTTACAAGAACAGATTGTTGAAAATCGGGATCAAAGATTGTGTGGTTTATTGAATTCTGTGTTTCAGAAATGTAGCAGTGTTACAGCACAAATAGAAAGTGTAACAGAAATTCGAAATATTTTAGATTTGTGTTCTGGTCAAGATAAATTTTCACAGAACATTCAGCAGGATTGTCAGGAATTTTTAATGTATATGTTTGGTGTTTTGGAAGATGAAGGTGTAGATGTAGATAATCTTTTCAGTCTTTCTTATCAATGGCAGCATGACTGCCACAATTGTAGTTTATCAAGTACTACTACAATAGACACTGAAAGATTTATATATTTGACTTTACCAGACTGTAAATCAGTGTCTTTTAAAAATCTAGTTAAAGCAGCAGATCATAATATGGTGTGTACCCAATGTAACTGTACAATGCTGTCCACATTATTTATACAAAGGTATGGGCAGTATATTATTTTAGTTTTCCAACGATGTAGACCTGATGGAACTAAATTGACAACTTCTATCAAAAATTTTGTGGCTTCTCAGTTATCAATTTCTGGAAGGACCTTTACAACTGAAGCTATTATTTATCATGATGGATCTTCGACCACCTCAGGACATTATACATGCTACTTAAAATCTGAAAATGGATGGAGTTACTGCAATGATTCTCATTTAACTTATAAACAACGTTTGCCTTATGACTCTACAAATTCTTATCTAGTGTTTTTAAAACCAAAGTTTTAGTAAAGGGAATTGGCCTTTGAAGACGGGAATAGTTAATAAAAGTTAGTTAGTTAGTTAGTTAATCTAATATTTGAAATTATTTATCTCATGTAGATACTTTAAGTGGATCTCAAAGTAAAAAATACTGATATATCTGACACAAATTGGCCGTGAGGAAAATGTAAGATATGATGTTGTTAGAAGTTGATGAAATCGAAGTTATAGAGCACAGCAGACTTTTTTTCACCAAAAGGACCTTCACTATCTGCAATCTCATGTAGATACTTTAAGTGGATCTCAAAGTAAAAAATACTGATATATCTGACACAAATTGGCCGTGAGGAAAGTGTAACATATGATGTTGTTAGATCTTTTTTCATAGGAAGTCGATGAAATGGAAGTTATAGAGCACAGCAGACTTTTTTCCACCAAAAGGACCTTCACTATCTGCAATTTGGTCTCACGGAAAAGTAAGTGAATCAAAGATTAGTGTACTTATATGAGATGTATGTTTGAATGGGTTTTTTTAAACACAATCTTTTAGATTGTGTTTTTTTTTTCCCGCTGTTATATGATGAAGACTTTGATCTCACTAATTTAAGTGAAATTCAATATATTCTGAGAACAGCAAAAATAAATAATGTAACATATTGTAGAAGTTATTGTGTAGTTTGCATTGTTTAATTTATATTGTGTTCACATTGTCTTACACTCATTTTCTTTTTCACCCTTATTTACCTCTCTTTACTAATTTACACTCTTTTTTCATCGCTGTTTCTTTAGTGCACTTCATTCACAACTTCTCAATCTAATAGGAACTGTCTGCATTTCCTCTGTTCCTTCCACCACTTTTTATCTTTTTCATATTCTCACAGTACCACTGCTTTAGTTTCCTAACCCTCTCTTTCTTTTTCTCCATTTTTTTTCTTTCGCATTCATTGTACTGTAGTTCACTTAGTTCTTCCTTTTGTCTTTCTGTGTACTTACTCTCTCACTCCTGTTTTATCCATCGTTCTATACTAACTTCATTCCTTTCATCCCTTCACTCTGTTACTTTACTTCACTCACTCTCAATCATCTTCTATTCCTCTTTTTTATTTATAGTTTCTCAATCAGACTTCTCTCCTTTTCACTCATTTTTCTTTTATTTTCTTATCTTTACTGATTTTGATTTGATATCTTACATTCTTTTAGTATCTTATTTACCTTTAGGAATTTGTTCTCTTTCTATTTCTTTTTCCTTTTTTTTTCTCTTTCTACATTACTTTCTTTCTGTTTTTGTATCCTTCACTATTGCATCATTTCTTAGTAAACTTTTGTAGATTTTTAAACCTCATGAACTGTTGCTTCTATTTTCCATAGGTTTCACACCAGTTATAGTTAGGAATTAGCATTTAAAAAACCTATTAAATTCACTGAAAAAAACATAGGTTTCACACCAGTTATAGTTAGCTGGAAATTTTACTGATATAAAACCATTGAAATTCCCACGTTATAGTTAGTCGGACTCACTATAACTTGCGCGTGCAATGCACTGCTGATGACATCACATATTACATCACTCATGACATGGTCAGTGACATCACTCATGACACCATCCTTGTGACATAGTGACAGACCTCCTTTCACTATAATGTAACCCTTGAGACACATATTCAAAAATAGAAACTGAAATTTTTAATAAAATGGAGATACCTATATCAGTTACAACAAGCAATTCAGTAATTCCACTATCTATATACACATCCACTCATTCACCAACAGTTCTATATAGTCACTCATACATATACTCACTCATCATATGAAGTGATACACCTATACATCCTGTTACACACCGACATTCATCCAAAAGTTACTCACACACATATTCACACGTGCAAATAAACTATTGAACATCCATAGTTATAGTTAGGATAATTTTCAATGTTAAATCTCAACATTCTATTTTGAATAACTTTGGCGCCGGTTGACGAATCTGCCTGAAATTTTCAGGAAAATGGTCTCATGGCGGTCCGGTCCTTCCCTGAAAGTTTGGGGGGGATTCGTCAAGCGGGGGCCGAGATAAAAGGGGGGTCCCAAAACGCGTTTTCCCCATGTTAATTTCCATAGGGCGGTCGATTTCACTTTTAGCCCGAACGGCTGAATGGATTTACACCAAACTTGGCAAAATTGTAGGGACTGGTAGCCCGATGTGCCTTTGCTATGTCTCAAGATATGTGCTCCAGTGGATTTTGAGTAATTTAGGTCCAAAAAAATATATATATCTATAGCAGCGCACAGGTGCGCGCACCGGAGTGCGCTCCAGGCGCGACACGCGAGGTGCGCATGGAAAGCTGATTGGCTCTCGGGTGTCTGTAAACATTCCAAACAGTCCAGAGCGGTCGCCATCTTGTGTCTCGGTAAAATCGAGACATAAGAGGTGGCTAAAACAAAGTGGGAACTGACCATAAGGCGTCAGGGATAGACCCCTTTGACCCCCTAGGTTTGATGTGGGGGCTATAAAAGGGCCCCGCGGGGCATTTAAAATATTTTTTTTTTTTTCTTTTTGCGCGGGGGAAGCGCTCGGTGCGCGCACCAGGTAGCGCACCGGGGAGCGTAAAATGAGGGAAAAAGATGACAGAGTTTTAAAAAAATGAAGTTTTCATTTAGAAATTGGAGGTAGTTCTTAAAAGAACTTTTTTTTTTCTTCTTTTTGTTGTTTTATATTTTTTTTGTGTTTTTGGAACTTTTTAAACTTTTTTTGGCTTTTCAAAACAGTTTTATATTTTTTTTGTATTTTTTAGGGGGAGAAACAAAAAAAGGGAATTGAAACTGGCTCAACTGGAGCAAAAAAACAAAAAACCCAAAAAATTATTTCTTTTTGGGGCACTTGTGATTATCACCTGCAAGGACGATGAGCTTAACACTTTGTTCCCCATAGGAGATAAGCTTGCCACAAGCCTTACAAGTAATTTTAAAATCAGCAAATCTTGGCTGAATGGAAGGCATCACCTCAGATGTTTCTGGTTGCGAGGAAGAGGGTTGTTTTCTTTGGGAGGGGGTCCTTGATGACTGGGGGAGGTTACTGGCCAGTTCCCGGAACTCTGCGCGAGAGTAGTTGTTTGGATGCTTTCTTGTCATGTGCCGAATCATGGTATAGTTACCAAAAGAATATTTCTTATTTGGGTTGCCCCGTGAAAGTTCATCATTGCAGATGAGGCAAGTGACTTTGGGCGCATTCACCTTTTTTTGCCCCTCTGGGATTGAAAAAAACTGCCAAATGAAGTGTGGTTTGGGTTTATAAGGTGTGTTTTCTTCAGGCAGCCATCTTCTTCTCCCCTCCTCCTCTTCCTCTTCCTCCTCCTCCTGTTCTTGACCACCAATATAATTTGGAGCTGGTCCTCTTGGTGGTGGTGGTGGTGGTGGTGGCTGAGATGCACCTGCTGCTGCTGCTACTGAAGCCATTTTAAAGTACAAAAAGGTACAGAGAGTTCCAAACAGATCTTCCTCAGTCAAAGGACAAAGTCAGAATAAGGAAAAAAGGTGGGGGCTTTCATCATTTGGAAAACAAAACTGTCCTGAACCAATGAGAAGTGTTATTTTCAGGTCACAAGACCAGGGGCTTCATCATTATGAAACTAAAACTGTTATGAACCAATGAAAAGTGTTATTTTCTGCTCACATGACCCGACGCGCTTACGCTACGCGCACGGGGGCGCGCAGCGTAAGCGCGTCGGAAGTTTACGTTTTGCGATCGTATTCGTTCGAGTACTTCCGGGTGCGCTTACGCCGTGCGTATCACGCGGTCGCGGCTACGCGATACGTCACGATCATGTTTTCGTTTGCGATATTGGCGCTCACGAGACGCTCCCCGGAGCGCGCCCGGGGGCGCTTTTCAGAAATACGCTTTTCGGGGCGCACTCCGGGGCGCGCTCTGGGAGCGCTCCCCCCAAAAATTAAAAAAAAAAAATGGGTTAATTGTAGAGACAGGTAGCCCTATTTTGAAGTGGTTTGTAAAAAAATTAACTTTATAAAAATATGTATTGTGCTACATTGGGCTTAATATATGTTAGAGCCAAAATGTAGCCCAAATGTAGCCCAAAGTAGCCCAATGAAGCCCAAAGATGGCCACCAGAGATCAAAAATTGTAAATGTAGCCCAAAATTCAACTAGATGTAGCACAACTGTAGCCCAATGACAGAATGTACCAGAGTGTTAAAAAGAACAACTAGAGTGCTAACAGTCTTATTTATAAAGTGAAACTTATAGTAAGGAATTAGCATTTAAAAAACCTATGAAATTCACTGAAAAAAACCATAGGTTTCACACCAGTTATAGTTAGGAATTAGCATTTAAAAAACCTATTAAATTCACTGAAAAAAACATAGGTTTCACACCAGTTATAGTTAGCTGGAAATTTTACTGATATAAAACCATTGAAATTCCCACGTTATAGTTAGTCGGACTCACTATAACTTGCGCGTGCAATGCACTGCTGATGACATCACATATTACATCACTCATGACATGGTCAGTGACATCACTCATGACATCACTGATGACACCATCCTTGTGACACAGTGACAGACCTCCTTTCAGTGTAATGTAACCCATGAAACACATATTCAAAAATAGAAACTAATATTTTCAAAAAAGTGGATATACCCATACCAGTTACAACAACCAATTCAGTAATACCACCATCTAATACACATCCACTCATGTGTATGTATATGGGTTATTAGATATTTTTATTAGTATCAGTATGAGTGTCTATATGGTTTGGTGGGGGTATTACTTAGCACATAGATGCATGAGTGACTGACTCTTTGTTTGTATGTGTTTTGAAGACAGCATATGTACAGGACTGTATGGGTGGATGAGTGTCTATATGTGTTTGTTAGTGAGTGAATGACTGTCTCACTAGTGTCTTTATCAGTAACTACATATGTTTTAATCTAGTATATATGAATATTGATGTATATAAGTGAGTATATGTGAGAGTAAGAGATTGTAAGAGTTCCTGTTTAAATAAGTATGTGTTTCTATAAGTGATTGTTTAAGAGAATAAATATGTGTAATTTTAAATAGAAGTAAGGTGGAAGTGTGTGTATAACTCTATATTCAAATAAATGGATGTTCAATAGTTTATTTGCACGTGTGAATATGTGTGTGAGTAACTTTTGGATGAATGTCGGTGTGTAACAGGATGTATAGGTGTATCACTTCATATGATGAGTGAGTATATGTATGAGTGACTATATAGAACTGTTGGTGAATGAGTGGATGTGTATATAGATAGTGGAATTACTGAATTGCTTGTTGTAACTGATATAGGTATCTCCATTTTATTAAAAATTTCAGTTTCTATTTTTGAATATGTGTCTCAAGGGTTACATTATAGTGAAAGGAGGTCTGTCACTATGTCACAAGGATGGTGTCATGAGTGATGTCACTGACCATGTCATGAGTGATGTAATATGTGATGTCATCAGCAGTGCATTGCACGCGCAAGTTATAGTGAGTCCGACTAACTATAACGTGGGAATTTCAATGGTTTTATATCAGTAAAATTTCCAGCTAACTATAACTGGTGTGAAACCTATGTTTTTTTCAGTGAATTTAATAGGTTTTTTAAATGCTAATTCCTAACTATAACTGGTGTGAAACCTATGGTTTTTTTCAGTGAATATATATATATATATATATATATATATATATATATATATATATATATATATATATTCATTGAAAAAACGTATTTTAATTTAAGACTCTGAACACTGCACCCAGTTCCGAAGTTCCGAAGTACCTACGTCACTAGTCGAGTCGAGTCCAGTCCGGTCCAGTCCAGTGTCGAGTTTCCAAGACCTTCCGTTCCGTGCTTCCCGGTGAGTACCGTTGCTGGGGACGCATCTAGACGGGTGCATTAATTTGTGTCCGGTCAAGACAGGTTTGGGTACACAGACCCGGTCTGCACTGTTTAGCAGTGTATCTGTACTGTTTAGCAGTATATCCAGTATTCAGCTATTAAGTTATTGTTCGTTGTTCGAAATGTTTCAATGTGTTTTAAATGTCGTGGTATGAGTGATTGTTTGATTTTCATTACTGTGTTTATTGTAGTAGTGGTGTCCAAATCTGAGTAAGTATCAAGTATCAAGTAACACGGCTCAAAATGCCGCTGTTTTCTAAACTGAAACAGATAGGAACTAGGAAAGGGATACTCGAGGAAGCTGTTCCCATCCTACCCAGGGACACTCCCGGATATTTTATGTACCACAAGCACGGCTTAGATGCCGTATTATATCTCGACTTGTGGGTGGACTACACCAAAGATTTAGCAGAGAATAAGAGATGGCCCGTTACAGGGACATGGGATGCCGAGTGCATCATGAGAGTAGAAGAAGCATTATGGAAAAAGAAAGCCAGACAGTCACAGAAAGATGCCATTGAATTATGGCGTAAAGAATCGCATAGACGCACAGAGAAAGCACTCAGAAAAGCAGAGAGAAGTAAAGAGGATTCCGAAAAAGCCAAAGAGAAAGAACTACTAGAAGAAGGAGAACGAGTTAGAATAGAACAACACGATAGATGTAGTAATGCTATTATGACAGGATTGTATCCAGTCCTGGCCGAGGGCCTGCCCAAGGCAACCCCGGAAGTACAGAAAGATCTGCCCCCTCCATTGGTTCCGACTAAATTACGTCACAAGACCGCAGCAGAGATTTTCCTTTCTTCTTATTTAGACGATGTAGCACCCGCATACACCGATGTTCCACCTGCACCTATACCACCCACTAATAACCTTCCCCAACGACAGACCACTCCTCCACCACTTCCTGCACCCCCCATTAACCCTATTAATCTGCTTAATCCTTTCGGGCCCGACACGGCCATACAGACAGATCATGCTCAAGCCTCCGCCTCAGGAGGTGCATCAGGGGGTTACCATACCCCGCCACCAGCACACCGATTAACTATTAGAGAACTAGCAATGGAACGTACTCCGAAACCAGCCACAATGGAAAAGCTCAAAGAGCTTCTTACAGATTGTAGATATGACCCAGTACCAGGCAAAGACGGTTGTATGATATTAGCCTCGATACGCATAAGACGTGCTGCAAACTTTTTGGTTTTATTTCCAGGAATGCAAGATTACCTAGACAGGATATATCATTTTGTTCAGACAGGGGAAGGTCAGGAATGTATTCACGAGGCTATGGCACATCAGAAAGTAGACCTTCAAAGTGTGCTATTAAGATTCCTCATAAACTGTTTCATAAGAGAACGAGACCGGCCTGGTGTAAATAAAGAAGAGATGGAGGTACTAACTACGTGGGGTCAGAATATTTCAGAGGGAAAACATGATAAAAAGGCATGTATAGAGGCCATGTACAGGAAAATCTGTAAAGAAATAGTAGTATTTCATGCAAAAGAGAAAGCTGAAAGGGAAGCAGAATCAGACACGAATAAATCCTCAGGGGAGGAAGAGCCAGAAGATAGAGGAACGATAGCATATGTAGGAAAGGGTAGATCCTTTAATAAACCGATACGTCCAGAAAGCAAGAGACTTTTTCACTCCGCTATGTCAAACACGAGGACTCCTGAACATCTATTTCAGGCGACCGATAAAATACTTCAAGAACGAATGGGGTACCATGTACTCGATTCCATGGATGAACAAGAATTAGCCAGGTCAGCAGTACAATGGGCTGACAATTCTGATAAATATAGTGATGACGCATTAGCGCAGACCTTTTTGAATCTTTCCCCAGACGAACAACGACTAGCTGGTATGTACATGATACAGCACCTCCTTATATTGTATAGGAGCCAACATTCTGATCCAGGTCCCTTACCTGAGGTACTAATAGAGTTACTTATGAATAAATGGAGAGGCCTGGGTACTGATTTAATTAAACTAATTCTAGAACATCGCCACAGATATAGTGCTTTTCTGAATCCACAGTTTGTTTCAGCTCCACCCCCGGAAAGAAAAATGTTTTACATAGACAGACAAAATCCCTTGCGAGAAGTGCATCCAGTCAGGAATGCTGATAATACCTTTAGACGTGTGTTTGTGTACACGCCCATAACTAAAATGGAATTATTGGAAATGAAGAAACTAGTGCCCAGTCACGATAAAGACCCTGCAGGTTTCCACCGTGAAATAAAAGACATGTTACTCATGGGTGATTATACCTATCCCGACATCATGAAAATATTGAAAGTATTACTGCCTGCCGGTATTTACGAGAAACTCAAAGAAAAAGAATGGGAGGTGGGAGAGCAAAAGATTGATTGGGCTGCATTAGAGAACGAAGAAAATACTCGAACCCCAGGCCTAGGGCTTGGGGATAAAACGAAAGCATTACCAGGATTGTTAGTACAAGTATTGCCACGTTTATTAGCAACGAAAAAGGAGGACTGGGATGCAATCTCAGCCTGTAAACAGAAACCTGATGAAGACACTAGTGATTTTTATTCCCGATTTGAGAAATGTTTCATTATTAATAGTGGCCTGAAAGCAAGTAGCGAGTCATATCCACACCTTTTTGTATCCAAGTTAGTCGAGAATTCCCTGCCCCAAGTTAAGAATCGTGTACTGAAAGTCGAGAGCACCTGGCAAGCAAACACGCCTTCCCAAATGTTACAAATGTTACAGTACCACCAGAACAGAATTAGAGAAGAACATGATCACGAACAAAGACGTATGAAAGACACGAAAATGAAAATGTTAGTAGCCCAGTCAGTTCCAGCTGACGGTCAGAAAAAGGGCATGACACAGTCGAATAATTCAGCAGTTCCTGTTAAAGGGACATGCAACTATTGTAAACAGCCAGGTCACTATATAAACGAATGTGCAGTTTTGAAACACAATATAGCTACAGGTAAAACTAAAGAGAGACCGCGTCAACCTAGATAAGATCAGGTCCAACAACAAGTACCACAGAATGCACAGCCTATGCAGACTTCACAACAGACAGTACAGACCGTAGCGGTACCACAGCCACAACCGATTGCCGCAACACAACATGCAACTCAGCAGATGTACCAGTATGCCCAAACTGATTATCCCGATTATCAGCGATACACATGAAACAGCCTAGAGAGGGAAGTTGGCTTGCCTCTTATTGAGGTTCCTGTAGATCAAGAGGGTCCCTACGTTCATAGTCAAGTATTAGGTAAAGATAGAAAGTTTTTGATTGACACAGGGGCAAGCAGAACAACAATAAGTCACGACGAGGTTCCAGGGGCACCCCTCTCAGGCTCCCAGAATGTTTCCCTTGGATTTTCAGGCAAGCCTATTGTAAATGAAGTATCGAAACCAGTACCCCTTTTAGTTGGCCCGTTGTCTCGCACTACAGATTTGTTATTAACAAAATCATGTCCAGAAAACTTGTTAGGTATCAAGACACTGAAAGCTCTAGGAGCTGTGATTTGCCGTTCTCCGGAAGGAGTAAGACTGTTTTTGCGTGACTTTAAGGGTCACTATGTGTTGAGAGATATTGATCCCAGATTACAGAATGTTCCTGCACATTTATGGGCACAAGGCCCCACTGATGTAGGTTGTATGCACATTACACCATATCGAGTCACACTCAAGCCAGGAGTGGTATTACCACGAATCCGACAATACAAGTTACCCCCAGATGCTGTAGTGGCTTTGCTGAAAATCATTGACGAGCTCATTGCCCAAGGAGTGGTTGTAGAAACCGACTCAAATCTATGTAATTCCCCTATCATTCCAATTCTTAAACGCACTGATCCAAATGCACCTCCAGTTTATCGATTAGTTATTGATTTACGCGAATTGAATAAATGCATTGTACCACAGTACCCTGTGGTTCCAGATATCTCCTCTCTATTGACAGCTATTGATTCCGAAGCAGTGTTCTTTACTGTAATTGATCTGAAGAACGCCTTCTTTAGTGTCCCCATTGATCCGGAAAGCCAATATCTCTTCGGATTCTGTTTAAATGGCCGAAGCTTCAAATTTGCACGCGCACCTCAAGGATTCACAGAAAGCCCCAGCATCTATAGCCAAGCACTGAAAAGACAACTTGACAGTATTCACATGCCTGATAACACTGCCCTACTTCAGTATGTCGATGATCTATTGATCACCGCCCAAAGTGAACCTGAATGTGAACAAGCATCACTGACTGTTTTGCATTTTTTGGCTGACAAGGGACACAAGGTGTCTCCTTCGAAGCTGCAATTTTGTGTTCAGCAAGTGGTTTACCTTGGGCACTTGCTGTCCAAAGGGGGAAGACAGCTAACACCTGACCGCATCCAGTTAATTGTAAACATGTCACAACCCAAGACACAAAAGGAGGTACGGGCTTTTATAGGCCTCACTTCTTACTGTAGACAATGGATTCCTCAGTATGCATTTCTAGCCAAGCCACTCATACAGTTGACAACCCAGGAGGCAGCGACATCGACTGCCCTCCCTTGGACTCAGGAACATACACAAGCTTTTGACGACTTAAAGAAAGCCTTATGTCAAGCACCAGTTTTAGCGACACCATGTTACAGCAAGCCTTTTACACTTTTTGTCACAGAACGTGAAGGTACTGCATTGTCAGTACTCACCCAAGATCAAGCAGGTTCACACAAACCGTGTGCCTATTTTTCTAGTACATTGGATCCAGTAGCCCAGGCTTTGCCTGCGTGCTTGAAATCAGTAGCAGCGACAGCTCTAGCAATCAGACAAAGTGATTCCATAGTGTTAGGACATCAATTGACAGTACAAGTTCCACATTCCGTGGAAGTTCTTTTAAACCGAACACAGACCCAACACTTGACTATAGCACGACTGACAGGTTATGAATTGACATTGTTTCAGCCACACATAGAAATCAGACGTTGTAATACATTGAACCCTGCTACACTTTTGCCGTTAAGTGAGACAGACCCATTGGCATATGATTGTATTGAAGTCATTACCATCACGACGAAACCCAGACAAGACTTGACAGACACCGCATTACCAGATCCAGACCTGACACTTTATGTGGATGGTTCATGTATGAGAACAAGTACAGGAGAGTTAGTGGCCGCATATGCAGTCACGACAGAAACTGAAGTCATTGAAATGAACTGTATTGACATCCTGTCAGCTCAAGCAGCAGAGCTCATTGCTCTGACTCAAGCCTGTATTCGAGCAAAGAACAAGAGAGTTAACATATACACAGATTCACGTTATGCATTCGGAGTCGTACACGACTTCGGAGTACTCTGGCGAGAGAGAGGTTTTTTGACTTCCCACGGTGCCAAGATCCAGCACGGTCCCCTCATTCAAGCTCTGTTAGACGCAATACATTTGCCTATAGCCATATCCATTATGAAGTGCAAGGCACATACGAAAGTCACAGATATCATTTCCCAGGGTAACGACCTGGCAGACCGAACAGCCAAGCAGACAGCTCAGACTCAGGCTCACACAACTGACCTGACAAAGACAATAGTCCAGACACCGACACATTGCATGACAGTTAAGGATCCCGCCCTAGATGTAATTGACATACAGACACATGCTACACCAGACGAAATCAAGAAATGGACTGAACTAGGAGGGATCCAGACAGAACAGGGATGGATGACAAAGGGAAAATCTACATGGTTTCTCCCCGACTCTATGGTTCAAGTTATCATTAACACAGTACACAGTCCAGCACATTTAGGAGAAAAAGCCATGTTAGACAGTTTACAGAACCTCTGGTTCAACAAACCTTTACGAGCAGCAGCAAAACAGAAAGTGCGTACTTGCATGATCTGTTGTCAGTTCAACCCAGGTAAAGGCATTCCCGTAGAGCAAGGTGGATTTCATCCTCCCGATCACCATTTTGAAGTCCTCCAGATGGATTATATCCAGATGGAACGTTGTCGAGGATTCAAATGTGTCCTCGTAGTTGTATGTGCACTTTCCCGTTGGACAGAAGCATATCCAGTCCCAGATTACACTGCTCCGACCACTGCCAAGCAGCTGGTACGTGAATTTTTCCCCAGGTATGGTTTGCCACGTGTCGTATACTCAGATAATGGTCAGCCATTCTCGTCCGAGCTTATGAAGCAGGTATCGCTCCTGCAAGGCTATCAATGGAAATTCCACTGTGTCCGACATCCCGAAGCAGCAGGTCTCGTGGAACGTCATAATCAGACCCTGAAAATCCGTCTTGCCAAGATTTGTAGAGAGAAAGGCGTCGACTGGATAGTAGCCTTACCAGTTGCTCTCTTTTACATGAGAATGATCGCACACTCTCGAACAGGGCTATCCCCGTACGAGGTGGTCTTTGGCAGGCCACCGAATATGTGGGGGACGCCTCTGCCGAGAAAAATTACTGATGTTGACTGTAACATGCTGACAGATTACCTTGCTTCCTTGATGTCTGCACTACAATCATGTCGTTCACAGGTTGCTGCAGACTTTCCCGACAACACCGAGGTGAAGCCACACGAGATTGTCCCGGGGGACCTGGTGTTCATGAGGAACTTCGACAGGAGAAGTCCGCTGGAACCCCGTTGGCAGGCGCCGAAGCTAGTACTATTGACTACAAGGACTGCGATTAAAGTGGAGGGCCGTAAGGGCTGGCTTCACTCGAGTCATGTTAAAAAATGCCATGGACTGCCGCCAGACTTAGACTCCCAGCCCTGCCCTCCTCCAGAAACTGACTCAAAACTCCCCCTGGTAGAGAAAACTTCTTCTCAGGAGTATAAATTAAAGTTGAGGTCTAGCAAGTCAGACAGTTTAATTGTTTAAGTCCTCCCCTAGGTGAATCGGTTAGACAAGTTTCTGACATGTATCCCCTAGACCCCAATAGAGAGAGAGATAGACAGAAACAGCTCAAGAAACGTGAATATTGTAAATCACTTCGTAGTCACTGCATAGTGACATTATTAATTATGTTTTTTCTGAGTCTTATGATTATTGCTGCAAGTATACTGTTACACCTATATTTTCCTATTTTCAAACGTGCACATTCTTCTTCAAATGACACTGTCGAGCACACTTTCAGTGAACTGCCCCCGCATGAGTTGTCTTACCGACTTGCGCTGCGCAACAATACATTCATTAGTATGTTATACCATTCCCATCAGACCAGCAATGCTACTAATTGTTGGATATGTGGCCGACTCCCTCCCTATCAGAAGTACAAGGGAGTTCTACCCCTCTTTCCGTACCCGTTCACACACAATGGTTCCTGTGGTGCATGGTTTAGTTTGATTAATTCCTTAAATTCTGATTCCGTAGTTTACCAGGGCAACTGGGTATGGGGAAACCTGAACACAGTTTTGCATAAAGTATGTTTTCCTGACAAGGAGGGTCTTCCCCAAAGGACAGGGACTGATCTAGAAAATGAAGTATATGGATTAGGTAACTTTACACTTAACCTCATGATTCTGAATGTCCAGTCCGAAGCCGAATCAGTCTTGCCCGCTAAGTCAGTATTACCAGTCAAAGGTGAATTATGTGTCAGAAAGAATGGTTCAGTACACCTAGGTCATATTACATGTACTACTGTGATCGAATTCAGTGATAAAGGCAAGTCTACATTCAAGGCTTCCCGTCATTCCTATTTCGTTTGTGGTCATACAGCGTATATACGTTTACCTCTAGATTGGGATGGTACTTGTTACATTGCCTTCCTTCTGCCACCTGTTTTCCTAGCCCCTCCTGATTATCATAGGGACTCCCATCTAGTACACAATAGACCACAGAGCGATCTCCCGATTGTCGACTATACTGAAACAGCATGGGAGCAATACACAGACTTTAATAAAGGTTTCTTTCCCTACTTAGGTACTGTCTTTAATAGTAAACTGATACGTAAATTAACCAGAACACTTGAAGCAGTAGTGAATGAAACTACTTCCGCCCTAGGCAACTTAACTGAGGAACAGTCTGCTATGAGACTTGTCGTTCTTCAAAATCGTCTTGTCCTTGACGTCATCCTGGCCGATAGGGGCGGAGCTTGTAGAGTCATCGGATCGAGCTGCTGTGTTTTCATTCCAGAAAACGCGCCATCAGTATGTAGAGCCATAACCCGTCTTCACAAGATTGCAAGTCAGATACACCAGAATCCAGGCACCTGGACTTGGTCCGGTTGGTTCTGGAGCGTGTTATCAGCCTGGGGATGGAAAGTCCTATCCTTCCTAGGAATAGCCCTTCTCATAGTATTCAGTTGTTGTTTATGTCTGCAATGTGGGCCAGCGATTTGCGGCTTGTGTGCCACATCATGTATTCCTCATTCAAGTCCACGTTCAAAACACCGTCAGAAGAAAGAAGAGCAAATGATGTTACATGAACAGATTGATAGATTAATGAGGATTGATATATCATGAAGGGTCCGTAGGGGACAAGGAGGGAATGAGGTAATATGAATTTTTATGGTCAATTTTGTCCCCTAACGTAGACCCCAACGGCTCCATGTACGTGCTTCAAGTACATGTACGTTCCCTCCACTTCCAGCTATGAAGACGCAAATACATTTGCGTCCAACGTTAGCATGTCCTCTTTCAGATCCACCATGAATGGGTCGAATATTCAGTTCCTATGTATGCCTTGCCACCGTCTTTACATGGTGCACTTTTCACGTTTTCCTGGCTCTGGCGAATTAGGCCCTGATTTCTGCCATCGAGCTTTTTCTGCCTTCTGCCTCTGGAAGCTGCAGCCTGGACCTGCATCTGTATCCCTGAACTTTGTCTTACTCCCTGCGCGGCTAGCGGTGCTTGGCTCGGCCTGCTTGCCTGCCAAAACAGTATTCAGCCTTCAAGTTATCTGCTCCGCTCCTCGAAAATACATTCCTGTCTAGTAGTTTAGGTAAACATCCTTCCCATCTGCAGAGCAAAGGGCCCGGCCTTTCTGTCTCCATGCAAGTAATTCATAGCTCCCGTTACCATGGTAGGCCCATGGCCCCCTTGCTTTACACGTAGACACGTAGTCGCATATGCACGCACTAGCAGTCAGTATAGCATAGCCTCTGCCCGAGAGACCTTTTCTTCTAGATAATACAGTTCCTCAAACACAAGATATCAGATATGATTTGGGTTTAGGTTGTTCTGACAAGCCAGACTTCTGTCTCCCCGTATAGCGCAAATGTCAAGTCCCCTTCACCCTCCAGTTCCACGTCAATCACACGTCATGCTGCTGCGCGCGCATCTCTGCCACATATTTCTGCTGACTCTGCAGGATTCTTCTATGGATCCACCCACTTGTGACACTTTTCTATGACGTTTCTAGCACACACCTCCGTGTACGCCCTTGTGCACGCCTTCTGTTACGCACATGTGTTCTTATCTCGTTTCTCTCAGCTGTTACGCCTTCTGCATTCATCACCACTATATGCATTGACTATATATATGATATTCTGTTAATAAAACGTTGTACATGTCCATGTCCATGTCTATCCCTTCCTGAACCCTCGTGGTGATGGAACATGATACCTGGTTCGAACCAATTCCTTTTTAAGGAATAAAACCCTTATAAACTCAGATGCCACGGACTCTGCCTCTCATTCATTTGACTGAGTTATTCTTATTGAACTTTACCGCATAGAAATTAAGTATAGGTAATTTTATTTACCACAGTTTTTTAAATGCTAATTTTTAATTATAACGTGGCTGCAACCTATGGTTTTTTCAGTGAATTTCAAAGGTCTGTAAATGATAATTTTTAAATGTATTAATTGTTATTTTTTTATACTAATTTACTACATTGTTTTACAGTATTTATTTTTAGATATTTTATTTTTTAAATGACATTACATATTTTTTAATATAAATTGAAAATATTTTTTTTTAAATATTGAAATTGTAATATTTTTTTTATTTAATATATTTTGAATTTTTATATATTATATATAGCAGGCAATGATATCCTACGGAAGGAAATTCAAGTTACTGGTAAGTACAGTTAAGTTTACTTTTCAGGAATAGTAGTGAGCTGAAAGATGCAGCACTGGGGTATCTCCTGATAACAGGTGAGTAAATTGGAATTCGTAGTTCAACTGATTTTTGAGGAAATTGTTAAATTTCCAAAACTCCACACTTAGAAAAATTTCCAAGTGAAACCAGTCAATGTTAGCCTATGGAAGGAAATTCAAGTTACTGTAACTACGATTAGAATTACTTTTCAGGATCAGTAGTGGGCTGAAAGACCCAGCACTGATGTCTCTCCTGATACCAGTTGAGTAAATCGGAATTCGTAGTTCGACTGATTTTGGAGGAATTTTTAAAGTTCCAAAACTCCACACTAAAAAGAATTTCCAAGTGAAACCAGTCAATGTTAGCCTATGAAAGGAAATTCAAGTTACTGTAAGTATGGTTAGAATTACTTTTCAGGATAAGTAGTGGGCTGAAAGATGCAGCACTGAGGTCTCTCCTGATAACAGGTGAGTAAATCGGAATTCGTAGTTCGGCTGATTTTAGAGGAATATTTGTACGTTTCAAAATTAGACACTTCAAAACTTTTCTGGTGAAAACCACACAATAGATTCCTATGGAAGGAAATACAAGTTACTGGTAAGTACGCTTAGATTTACTTTTCAGGGTCCGTACTGGGCTCAAAGATGCAGCACTGATGTCTCTTGTGATAACAGGTGAGTAAATCGGAATTCGTAGTTCCGCTGATTTTAGAGGAATATTGTGCTCAATAGTGAAGGAAGGGGGTGGGGCCTGAGGTGATGTGTGCGCAAACACGCCCTGTGGCGCGTTTTAGATTTGGGAATTAATTCCTCTTCAATCCTGAGGTCCCCTGTGAGCCAACTAGCCAACTGGTACCTCCAGTATGCACAAGGGAGCTGTGTTACAGAGAGGTGTTCAAAGGGCACGCCCCCTTTTTACAACACGCGGTAACGCAGCTCCGTGGTGCTTAATAGAGGTACCTGTTGGACTAGTTGGCCCCTAGGGAACCTCTGGATTGAAGAGGAATTAATTCCCCAACTTAAGATGCGCCACAGTGCATGTTTGCACACATATCACCTCAAGCCCCGCCCCCTACCTTCACCACTGTGCAAATGCACCCCGTAGCACTTTCTAAGTTGGGGGATTAAGTCTCCTTGCATACTGGGGGTCCCTGGAGGCCAACTAGCCCACCAGGAACCTCCAGTATGTGCCAGGGGCTGGGTTGCAGAGAGGTGTAAAAAGGGCCGTGGCCTCATTACACCTCTCTGCAACGCAGCCCCCTGGCGCGTTTGCAGAGGGAGAACTAATTCCCCTTGCATACTGGGGGTCCCTGGGGGCCAACTAGCCCACCAGGAACCTCCAGTATGCACCAGGGGGCTGCGTTCTACAGAGGTGTAATGAGGCCCTGCACCTTTTTACACCTCTCTGCAACGCAGCCCCCTGGCGTGTTTATAGAGGGGGAACAAATTCCCCTTGCATATTGGGGGTACCTGGGGGACAACTAGCCCACCAGGAACCTCCAGTATGCGCCAGGGAGCTGCATTGCAGAGACGTGTAATGAGGCCACGCCCCTTTTTATAACACTCTGCAAAGCAGCTCCATGGCACTTACTGAAGGTACCTGGTGAGCTAGTTGGGACCCCCAGTATTCAAGGGAAATTACTTCCCCCTCTGCAAACACGTCAGAGGAGGAAGTAATAGTACCCAGTAGGTAATATATATATACTACCTATATATATATATATATATATATATATATATATATATATATATATATATATATATATATATATATTACCTACTGGCGGTCGCCAGTAGGTATATATAGTTAGGATTTTTTCTCTATGGGATTTTTGAAAATTCTATGTCTAATAACTTTGGCGTTTGTGGACGGAATTGGCTGAAATTTTCAGGAAAATGGAACATTTTGTTTCTGAGCAGCCCCTGACAATTTGGGGGGGTTTCATCAAAGGGGGGCCGAGAAAAAAGGGGGGTCCCAAAACGCATTTTTCCCATGTTAATTTCCATAGGGCGGTTGGCCTCACTTTTAGCTCGAACGGCTGAATGGATTTGCACGAAACTTGGCAAAATTGTAGGGACTGTTAGCCAGATGTGCCTTTGCTAGGTCTCAATATATGTGCTCCAGTGGATTTTGAGTAATTTAGGTTCAAAAAAAGATATATATCTGGGCGGAGCCTAACCACACATCTGATCTGATTGGCTGTCAGCACTTCATCCAAGAAGTGTTGGCAGCCATCTTGGGACCAATATACATGATAGCACCTCATTAAAAAGCATTGTAGTTAATAGAGGGTTTTAGGACTTTAGTTACATTATAAATCATTTGTTGATGGTACCATACTCGTTTTAGGAATTGTGGTGGGTTCTAAGGTGATTTTACCATGTGAAAAAACCTTCTGCTGTGATATCATGAATATTGTTTGAAAGAAAACTAATATCTCATGATTTTCCCACAGTGGTTTGGAAGGGGATCTATAAGCTAAACTGAAAGCATATTTTCTGTAAATTCACATTATCTTTCTCAGTCATGTGAAAATGAAGTCTGACATTCTCAGTAAAACATGTACATCCAACAAGGACAGAGACTGTCAGTTGATTCCTTTGTGTTCTACTGCAGCCTCCTAGAGTGTTCTAAAGAACACTTAGAGCGCTAACAGTCCTACTTATTACAAAGGTATGGCACACCTGAAGCCATCTTGATTGGAATAAAGTGGTAACTCTTAAAACATTTAATTTAAAAAGAAACAACATGAGGGGGTATATTTTGCCATAGAAAGTATGATTAGTGCTGCAGAATGAAAAATTAGGGCACATTTTGAGTGACTTCTCAAATCCTTTTCTATTTCATTAAAACATTCTGACATGCAGTCTCCCAAAATGGCCACCAGAGACAAAAAAACCCAAATGTAGCCCAAATATCACCCAGATGTAGCCCAAGTATAGCCCAATGACAGAATGTCCCAGAGTGTTCTAAAGAACAACTAGAGCGCTAACAGTCCTACTTATTAAAAAGGTATAGCACACCTGCAGCCATCGTGATGGGAATAAAGTGGTAACTCTTAAAACATTTAATTTAAAAAGGAACAAAATGAGGGGGTATATTTTGCCATAGAAAGTATGATTAGTGCTGCAGAATGAAAAATTAGGGCACATTTTGAGTGACTTCTCAAATCCTTTTCTATTTCATTAAAACATTCTGACATGCAGTCTCCCAAAATGGCCACCAGAGACAAAAAAACCCAAATGTAGCCCAAATATCACCCAGATGTAGCCCAAGTATAGCCCAATGACAGAATGTCCCAGAGTGTTCTAAAGAACAACTAGAGCGCTAACAGTCCTACTTATTACAAAGGTATGGCACACCTGAAGCCATCTTGATTGGAATAAAGTGGTAACTCTTAAAACATTTAATTTAAAAAGGAACAAAATGAGGGGGTATATTTTGCCATATGAATTATGATTAGTGCTGCAGAAAGAAAAATTAGGGCACATTTTGAGTGACTTCTCAAACCCTCTTCAATTTCATTAAAAAAAATCTGACATACAGTCTCCCAAGATGGCCACCAGAGACAAAAGAGCCTAAATGTAGCCCAAATATCACCCAGATGTACCCCAAGTATAGCCCAATGACAGAATGTCCCAGAGTGTTCTAAAGAACAACTAGAGCGCTAACAGTCTTACTTATGACAAAAGTATGGCACACCAGAAGCCATCTTGATTGGAATGAAGTGGTAAGTCTGAAAACACTCAATTTAAAAAGGAACAACATGAGGGGGTTAATTTTGCCATAGAAAGTATGATTAGTGCTTCAGAAAGAAAAATTAGGGATCATTTTGAGTGACTTCTCAAATCCTCTTCTATTTCATTAAAAAAATTCTGACATGCAGACTGAAACATGCACTTTGAATACCAGCAGCAGACGTCCCTGGTGAGCAGTAGCTTTACTACAGTGATCTAATGTGAAACTAGAGTGCTAACATCAGAATTTATGGCAAATGTGTGACACATCTGAATGCCTTCTTGATGGAACCAAAGTAAACAAGCATTGAAAATGCAATAGACCTCGCCCTCGTTTAAGTTAAAGCCATTCTGTTTGTAATGAGGTGGCTTTTTAGCTTTGCTTTTATTAGTGTTTTTTCAACTTTCATGTAAATAACATGCATCTGTATGCATATAAGTATATGTATGCATGCATTTATGTTTGTATTTATATAGATATACAGATGATATATGTTTATATATGTATGTATATATATATATATATATTCACTGAAAAAACCATAGGCTATAGACCATATATAGTTAGGAATTAGCATTTACAAAACCTTGAAAATTCACTGAAAAAAACATAGGTTATAGACCATATATAGTTAGGAATTCGCATTTACAAAACCTTATTTTACTCACACAAAACCATTGAAATTCCATATATAGTTAGTTGCACTAACTATATATCACGCACCCGCAATCCACTGCTGATGATGTCACATATTACATCATTCATGACATGGTCAGTGACATCACTGATGACATCACTGATGACATCTGAAATGACATCACTGATGACATCTCTAATGACATCACTGATGACATCACTGATGACATCTCATTTGGCATTACTGATCACATCACTGATGATATCATTCATGTGATAATACGATGAACCTCTTCAGACTCTAATATAACCTTAGATACAATCAGTGTAAACAGACACTCACAGACTGTCACTCATCCATGGAGTTACTCACACACCTAGTCAGTCATGCAAAGAATCAATCACACCTCCATTTCCTCAACTATACAGTTATACAAACTTTACTTATTCAAACATATACTAACACATATTTACTCTCTTATGCAATCCCTGATACAAGTTCACAATGATCCATACAGCCACTCACACATTCACTGGTTCTTATGCACAGTTATTTATATATGTCAACTCTCACATGTACTGTGTTTTACATATGTACTTACTTTGACATGTAGCACTGAGATATCCATTCACTCACCAATACACTCATGCACACAGTCAACCGCCCATACAGCTGTTTCCACATGCACTTTTGAAACCATACATCTAGTGAATCAACTGCTCACACATCTATGCACAGAGTCATACACCTCCCAGCCACCCACACACACACTCAGTCTCCCATACAAATACTTGGGCAACCAATCAATAACCCATATAGTTACTCATATAGCTACTTATCAGCACATGCAACAGTTTACAGAACAACAGACATAATGGGAGACTGAGTGTGTGTGTGTGGGTGGCTGGGAGGTGTATGACTCCGTGCATAGATGTGTGAGCAGTTGATTCACTAGATGTATGGGTACAAAATTACATGTGGAAACAGCTGTATGGGCGGTTCATTGTGTGCATGAGTGTATTGGTGAGTGAATGGATATCTCAGTGCTAAATGTCAAAAAAGTACATATGTAAACCACAGTACATGTGAGAGTTGACATATATAAATAACTGTGCATAAGAGCCAGTGAATTTGTGAGTGGCTGTATGGATCATTGTGAACTTGTATCAGGGATTGTATACAAGAGTAAATATGTGTTAGTATATGTTTGAATTAGTAAGGTGTGTATAACTGTATAGTTGAGGAAATGGAAGTGTGATTGATTCTTTGCATGACTGACTAGGTGTGTGAGTAACTCCATGGATGAGTGACAGTCTGTGAGTGTCTATTTACTCTGAGTGTATGTAAGATTATATTAGAGTCTGAAGAGGTTCACCGTATTATCACATGAATGATGTCATCAGTGATGTGATCAGTAATGTCAAATGAGATGTCATCAGTGATGTCATTTGAGATGTCATCAGTGATGTCATCAGTGATGACATCAGTGATGTCACTGACCATGTCATGAATGATGTAATATGTGACATGATCAGCAGTGGATTGCGGGTGCGCGATATATAGTTAGTGCAACTAACTATATATGAAATTTCAATGGTTTTGTGTGAGTAAAATAAGGTTTTGTAAATGCTAATCCTTAACTATATATGGTCTATAACCCATGGTTTTTTCAGTGAATATATATATATATATATATATATATATATACTACCTCCATTAGTTTTTGGGATATTCTGGTTAGTATCAAGGAAGGCAAAATAGAAACTAGCCTCTTCCAGAAACCCACGGCAGGTAATACTCTGCTCCATGCAAGCAGCTTTCACCCCACCACACTATAGCTAGCCTACCTTATGGTGAGTTTCTCAGGGTGAATAGGGCGTGCAGTACAGAAATGGCACACATGGAAGCTCAGGAAAGGACTAAGAAAAGGCTATTAGATAGGGGTTACAAGGAGAAAACCCTGAATAGTGCATTACACAAAGCTAACCTAATTGATAGAGGTACCCTCCTACAAAAGAAACAAACTGAAGTTCATGGAGTGGGACAACCTCAAGGCAGTACTGGCCAGAGAGATAGCATGGAGAGAACATGCAGGTTCATTTCTACTTACAGTAGACAATCTCAGTTCATCAAAAAGATTTTAAACAAAGAATGGCCGATAGTTATGACTGACACTACTAAATACAGTGTATCCACATAAACCCAACTTTACATTTCGTAAAGCCTACTCAATGAAGTCAGACCTGGTGAAAACCAGTCCAGAGATGTATATAAAGAGCAACTGGCCCTCCTCTAGAAACGGGTTTTTCAAGTGCAGCTCCTGCCGAGCCTGTAAATTTGGAATTAACATCTCGTCATACACAACTGCATTTTCAGATGTCCCTATAAAAATCAAGGGACACTACACGTGCAAGACTGAATTCGCCGTGTACGTGCTGCAATGCAGTTGTGGGCTCAAGTATGTTGGCAGCACGAAATTACCAGTGCAAGCGAGAATATTGCAACATTTGCGAGCCACAGTCAACTCTGACCCTACATATCCAGTGGCCAGGCATGTAAAAACAGAACATGGTAACAACTTAAATGTGTTGTAATATTACGTTATTGACAGCGTCCCTATGAGTAAGAGGGGTGGAGATCGTGAAAAACAATTACGTAGACTGGACACCAAATACATAGTAGAGCAGGAAACGAAAAGCCCACGTGGTCTAAATATTTGTGAAGATCTGTACCATTATTTATAAAATATTGGACCTATTTGATTGATTTGAGATGTGTAGATATATGAATTTGAAAATTGCTTTGATTTTAAATATTCATAATATTTACTCTCTTAGTCACAGTATGATTTTAGATGTATTTATTTCAAAATGCTGCTCAGTCAATGTGGCTTGTAGTTGGGTTGAAATGGATGGGTTTATAACCAGCATTGACATAAGTCTAGAAGGGCCTGTGAGAGTCACTATATGGAAGTATCTAGAGTGATTTATATTAATGGTGGCTATGGGAATTGTGCAATATTCAAAGTTTGGAATGTTGTAGGTTCACTTAAAAATAATTGTGCATTTGTACAGGTATGAAAAGTATTTGATGATCATATTCTTCTGCCCAAGTACCCCTGTCCCCCTGATTAAGAGTTTTGTTTTTAACAACACTCAAGAATATTTTGAAACTCCCAGCTGGGAGTTTCTATATAATGTTTTGCACAAATGCACTTTATTTAGGCACAATTAGATGTTACAATCAGTGTAAACAGACACTCACAGACTGTCACTCATCCATGGAGTTACTCACACACCTAGTCAGTCATGCAAAGAATCAATCACACCTCCATTTCCTCAACTATACAGTTATACAAACTTTACTTATTCAAACATATACTAACACATATTTACTCTCTTATGCAATCCCTGATACAAGTTCACAATGATCCATACAGCCACTCACACATTCACTGGTTCTTATGCACAGTTATTTATATATGTCAACTCTCACATGTACTGTGTTTTACATATGTACTTACTTTGACATGTAGCACTGAGATATCCATTCACTCACCAATACACTCATGCACACAGTCAACCGCCCATACAGCTGTTTCCACATGCACTTTTGAAACCATACATCTAGTGAATCAACTGCTCACACATCTATGCACAGAGTCATACACCTCCCAGCCACCCACACACACACTCAGTCTCCCATACAAATACTTGGGCAACCAATCAATAACCCATATAGTTACTCATATAGCTACTTATCAGCACATGCAACAGTTTACAGAACAACAGACATAATGATGCACAAATTAAGACAGTTTAGTCACTAACCCATGCACTCAGTGAGACACATTTAATCACTCACTCATACAGTCAGTCATGCACCTACTAAATCCTTCATCCAGACACTTATACATCCACTCATTCTTCAATATGTAAGACATATTTTAACTTTACAGAAACATACAGTCACTGGATGTTGTCATCAGTGATGTCATCAGTGATGTCATTTGAGATGTCATCAGTGATGTCATCAGTGATGTCACTGACCATGTCATGAATGATGTAATATGTGACATCATCAGCAGTGGATTGCGGGTGCGCGATATATAGTTAGTGCAACTAACTATATATGGAATTTCAATGGTTTTGTGTGAGTAAAATAAGGTTTTGTAAATGCGAATTCCTAACTATATATGGTCTATAACCTATGGTTTTTTCAGTGAATATATATATATATATATATATTTTGAATAGAGATTTCTGAAAATTCTATGTTGAATAACTTTGGCGTTGATGGACGGAATTGGCTGAAATGTTCAGGAAAATGGCACATTTTGTTTCTGAGCATCCCCTGAAAGTTTGGGGGGGGTTTCGTCAAGTGGGGGCCGAGAAAAAAGGGGGGTCCCAAAACGTGTTTTTAACATTGAGTTTTCCATAGGGCAGTTGGACTCACTTTTAGCTCGAACGGCTGAATGGATTTCCACAAAACTTGGCAAAGTTGTAGGGACTGGTAGCCCGATGTGCCTTTGCTATGTCTCAAGATATATGTTCCAGTGGGTTAGTGACTAAACTGTCTTAATTTGTGCATCATTATATCTGTTGTTCTGTAAACTGCTGTATGTGTTGATCAGTAGCTTTATGATTAAGTATATGGGTTATTGATTGGTTGCCCAAGTATTTGTATGGGAGACTGAGTGTGTGTGTGTGGGTGGCTGGGAGGTGTATGACTCCGTGCATAGATGTGTGAGCAGTTGATTCACTAGATGTATGGGTACAAAATTACATGTGGAAACAGCTGTATGGGCGGTTCATTGTGTGCATGAGTGTATTGGTGAGTGAATGGATATCTCAGTGCTAAATGTCAAAAAAGTACATATGTAAACCACAGTACATGTGAGAGTTGACATATATAAATAACTGTGCATAAGAGCCAGTGAATTTGTGAGTGGCTGTATGGATCATTGTGAACTTGTATCAGGGATTGTATACAAGAGTAAATATGTGTTAGTATATGTTTGAATTAGTAAGGTGTGTATAACTGTATAGTTGAGGAAATGGAAGTGTGATTGATTCTTTGCATGACTGACTAGGTGTGTGAGTAACTCCATGGATGAGTGACAGTCTGTGAGTGTCTATTTACTCTGAGTGTATGTAAGATTATATTAGAGTCTGAAGAGGTTCACCGTATTATCACATGAATGATGTCATCAGTGATGTGATCAGTAATGTCAAATGAGATGTCATCAGTGATGTCATTTGAGATGTCATCAGTGATGTCATCAGTGATGACATCAGTGATGTCACTGACCATGTCATGAATGATGTAATATGTGACATGATCAGCAGTGGATTGCGGGTGCGCGATATATAGTTAGTGCAACTAACTATATATGAAATTTCAATGGTTTTGTGTGAGTAAAATAAGGTTTTGTAAATGCTAATCCTTAACTATATATGGTCTATAACCCATGGTTTTTTCAGTGAATATATATATATATATATATATATATATATATATATATATACTACCTCCATTAGTTTTTGGGATATTCTGGTTAGTATCAAGGAAGGCAAAATAGAAACTAGCCTCTTCCAGAAACCCACGGCAGGTAATACTCTGCTCCATGCAAGCAGCTTTCACCCCACCACACTATAGCTAGCCTACCTTATGGTGAGTTTCTCAGGGTGAATAGGGCGTGCAGTACAGAAATGGCACACATGGAAGCTCAGGAAAGGACTAAGAAAAGGCTATTAGATAGGGGTTACAAGGAGAAAACCCTGAATAGTGCATTACACAAAGCTAACCTAATTGATAGAGGTACCCTCCTACAAAAGAAACAAACTGAAGTTCATGGAGTGGGACAACCTCAAGGCAGTACTGGCCAGAGAGATAGCATGGAGAGAACATGCAGGTTCATTTCTACTTACAGTAGACAATCTCAGTTCATCAAAAAGATTTTAAACAAAGAATGGCCGATAGTTATGACTGACACTACTAAATACAGTGTATCCACATAAACCCAACTTTACATTTCGTAAAGCCTACTCAATGAAGTCAGACCTGGTGAAAACCAGTCCAGAGATGTATATAAAGAGCAACTGGCCCTCCTCTAGAAACGGGTTTTTCAAGTGCAGCTCCTGCCGAGCCTGTAAATTTGGAATTAACATCTCGTCATACACAACTGCATTTTCAGATGTCCCTATAAAAATCAAGGGACACTACACGTGCAAGACTGAATTCGCCGTGTACGTGCTGCAATGCAGTTGTGGGCTCAAGTATGTTGGCAGCACGAAATTACCAGTGCAAGCGAGAATATTGCAACATTTGCGAGCCACAGTCAACTCTGACCCTACATATCCAGTGGCCAGGCATGTAAAAACAGAACATGGTAACAACTTAAATGTGTTGTAATATTACGTTATTGACAGCGTCCCTATGAGTAAGAGGGGTGGAGATCGTGAAAAACAATTACATAGACTGGACACCAAATACATAGTAGAGCAGGAAACGAAAAGCCCACGTGGTCTAAATATTTGTGAAGATCTGTACCATTATTTATAAAATATTGGACCTATTTGATTGATTTGAGATGTGTAGATATATGAATTTGAAAATTGCTTTGATTTTAAATATTCATAATATTTACTCTCTTAGTCACAGTATGATTTTAGATGTATTTATTTCAAAATGCTGCTCAGTCAATGTGGCTTGTAGTTGGGTTGAAATGGATGGGTTTATAACCAGCATTGACATAAGTCTAGAAGGGCCTGTGAGAGTCACTATATGGAAGTATCTAGAGTGATTTATATTAATGGTGGCTATGGGAATTGTGCAATATTCAAAGTTTGGAATGTTGTAGGTTCACTTAAAAATAATTGTGCATTTGTACAGGTATGAAAAGTATTTGATGATCATATTCTTCTGCCCAAGTACCCCTGTCCCCCTGATTAAGAGTTTTGTTTTTAACAACACTCAAGAATATTTTGAAACTCCCAGCTGGGAGTTTCTATATAATGTTTTGCACAAATGCACTTTATTTAGGCACAATTAGATGTTACAATCAGTGTAAACAGACACTCACAGACTGTCACTCATCCATGGAGTTACTCACACACCTAGTCAGTCATGCAAAGAATCAATCACACCTCCATTTCCTCAACTATACAGTTATACAAACTTTACTTATTCAAACATATACTAACACATATTTACTCTCTTATGCAATCCCTGATACAAGTTCACAATGATCCATACAGCCACTCACACATTCACTGGTTCTTATGCACAGTTATTTATATATGTCAACTCTCACATGTACTGTGTTTTACATATGTACTTACTTTGACATGTAGCACTGAGATATCCATTCACTCACCAATACACTCATGCACACAGTCAACCGCCCATACAGCTGTTTCCACATGCACTTTTGAAACCATACATCTAGTGAATCAACTGCTCACACATCTATGCACAGAGTCATACACCTCCCAGCCACCCACACACACACTCAGTCTCCCATACAAATACTTGGGCAACCAATCAATAACCCATATAGTTACTCATATAGCTACTTATCAGCACATGCAACAGTTTACAGAACAACAGACATAATGATGCACAAATTAAGACAGTTTAGTCACTAACCCATGCACTCAGTGAGACACATTTAATCACTCACTCATACAGTCAGTCATGCACCTACTAAATCCTTCATCCAGACACTTATACATCCACTCATTCTTCAATATGTAAGACATATTTTAACTTTACAGAAACATACAGTCACTGGATGTTGTCATCAGTGATGTCATCAGTGATGTCATTTGAGATGTCATCAGTGATGTCATCAGTGATGTCACTGACCATGTCATGAATGATGTAATATGTGACATCATCAGCAGTGGATTGCGGGTGCGCGATATATAGTTAGTGCAACTAACTATATATGGAATTTCAATGGTTTTGTGTGAGTAAAATAAGGTTTTGTAAATGCGAATTCCTAACTATATATGGTCTATAACCTATGGTTTTTTCAGTGAATATATATATATATATATATTTTGAATAGAGATTTCTGAAAATTCTATGTTGAATAACTTTGGCGTTGATGGACGGAATTGGCTGAAATGTTCAGGAAAATGGCACATTTTGTTTCTGAGCATCCCCTGAAAGTTTGGGGGGGTTTCGTCAAGTGGGGGCCGAGAAAAAAGGGGGGTCCCAAAACGTGTTTTTAACATTGAGTTTTCCATAGGGCAGTTGGACTCACTTTTAGCTCGAACGGCTGAATGGATTTCCACAAAACTTGGCAAAGTTGTAGGGACTGGTAGCCCGATGTGCCTTTGCTATGTCTCAAGATATATGTTCCAGTGGGTTAGTGACTAAACTGTCTTAATTTGTGCATCATTATATCTGTTGTTCTGTAAACTGCTGTATGTGTTGATCAGTAGCTTTATGATTAAGTATATGGGTTATTGATTGGTTGCCCAAGTATTTGTATGGGAGACTGAGTGTGTGTGTGTGGGTGGCTGGGAGGTGTATGACTCCGTGCATAGATGTGTGAGCAGTTGATTCACTAGATGTATGGGTACAAAATTACATGTGGAAACAGCTGTATGGGCGGTTCATTGTGTGCATGAGTGTATTGGTGAGTGAATGGATATCTCAGTGCTAAATGTCAAAAAAGTACATATGTAAACCACAGTACATGTGAGAGTTGACATATATAAATAATTGTGCATAAGAGCCAGTGAATTTGTGAGTGGCTGTATGGATCATTGTGAACTTGTATCAGGGATTGTATACAAGAGTAAATATGTGTTAGTATATGTTTGAATTAGTAAGGTGTGTATAACTGTATAGTTGAGGAAATGGAAGTGTGATTGATTCTTTGCATGACTGACTAGGTGTGTGAGTAACTCCATGGATGAGTGACAGTCTGTGAGTGTCTATTTACTCTGAGTGTATGTAAGATTATATTAGAGTCTGAAGAGGTTCACCGTATTATCACATGAATGATGTCATCAGTGATGTGATCAGTAATGTCAAATGAGATGTCATCAGTGATGTCATTTGAGATGTCATCAGTGATGTCATCAGTGATGACATCAGTGATGTCACTGACCATGTCATGAATGATGTAATATGTGACATGATCAGCAGTGGATTGCGGGTGCGCGATATATAGTTAGTGCAACTAACTATATATGAAATTTCAATGGTTTTGTGTGAGTAAAATAAGGTTTTGTAAATGCTAATCCTTAACTATATATGGTCTATAACCCATGGTTTTTTCAGTGAATATATATATATATATATATATATATATATATATATATATATATATATATATATATACTACCTCCATTAGTTTTTGGGATATTCTGGTTAGTATCAAGGAAGGCAAAATAGAAACTAGCCTCTTCCAGAAACCCACGGCAGGTAATACTCTGCTCCATGCAAGCAGCTTTCACCCCACCACACTATAGCTAGCCTACCTTATGGTGAGTTTCTCAGGGTGAATAGGGCGTGCAGTACAGAAATGGCACACATGGAAGCTCAGGAAAGGACTAAGAAAAGGCTATTAGATAGGGGTTACAAGGAGAAAACCCTGAATAGTGCATTACACAAAGCTAACCTAATTGATAGAGGTACCCTCCTACAAAAGAAACAAACTGAAGTTCATGGAGTGGGACAACCTCAAGGCAGTACTGGCCAGAGAGATAGCATGGAGAGAACATGCAGGTTCATTTCTACTTACAGTAGACAATCTCAGTTCATCAAAAAGATTTTAAACAAAGAATGGCCGATAGTTATGACTGACACTACTAAATACAGTGTATCCACATAAACCCAACTTTACATTTCGTAAAGCCTACTCAATGAAGTCAGACCTGGTGAAAACCAGTCCAGAGATGTATATAAAGAGCAACTGGCCCTCCTCTAGAAACGGGTTTTTCAAGTGCAGCTCCTGCCGAGCCTGTAAATTTGGAATTAACATCTCGTCATACACAACTGCATTTTCAGATGTCCCTATAAAAATCAAGGGACACTACACGTGCAAGACTGAATTCGCCGTGTACGTGCTGCAATGCAGTTGTGGGCTCAAGTATGTTGGCAGCACGAAATTACCAGTGCAAGCGAGAATATTGCAACTTTTGCGAGCCACAGTCAACTCTGACCCTACATATCCAGTGGCCAGGCATGTAAAAACAGAACATGGTAACAACTTAAATGTGTTGTAATATTACGTTATTGACAGCGTCCCTATGAGTAAGAGGGGTGGAGATCGTGAAAAACAATTACGTAGACTGGACACCAAATACATAGTAGAGCAGGAAACGAAAAGCCCACGTGGTCTAAATATTTGTGAAGATCTGTACCATTATTTATAAAATATTGGACCTATTTGATTGATTTGAGATGTGTAGATATATGAATTTGAAAATTGCTTTGATTTTAAATATTCATAATATTTACTCTCTTAGTCACAGTATGATTTTAGATGTATTTATTTCAAAATGCTGCTCAGTCAATGTGGCTTGTAGTTGGGTTGAAATGGATGGGTTTATAACCAGCATTGACATAAGTCTAGAAGGGCCTGTGAGAGTCACTATATGGAAGTATCTAGAGTGATTTATATTAATGGTGGCTATGGGAATTGTGCAATATTCAAAGTTTGGAATGTTGTAGGTTCACTTAAAAATAATTGTGCATTTGTACAGGTATGAAAAGTATTTGATGATCATATTCTTCTGCCCAAGTACCCCTGTCCCCCTGATTAAGAGTTTTGTTTTTAACAACACTCAAGAATATTTTGAAACTCCCAGCTGGGAGTTTCTATATAATGTTTTGCACAAATGCACTTTATTTAGGCACAATTAGATGTTTTTTTGCACATGAATAGGGCAACCAACCACTAAATAGTAAATAAGCAGCGAGCGGTGCTCTTTTATAAATACACAGTGTCATTGCCAATGTCGATTTTGCATGATGGAGTTGAAGGCATAAAGAAGCATTAGTAATATCAATTTTAAAAGGCATTTGATATTGTTATTTCACTTAAAGCACTAATATATATGTATTTATATTTTATTATGTATATACGTATTTTATAAGATGTCTTTTTCCTAATTACGACAGTATAATATGGGATTTCCTTTATGGCAGGTTGTAAATAAGGGAGTCTATCTTCTATACTATGTACTCCAAGTGCCTATACCAACTGTAGTCTGTTGACAAAGTTTACTAAATTGATGGCTGCCGGGGATTGGTTATACTAAGTTTAAAACATAGAGGGGGTGTGAGCAATAACTGACCAGCGAGCAAGGCGACCGGGATCGCCGAAACGCGTTTGGTGGATGGCACAGCAATGCACTTAAAAGAATTAAAAAATAAATAAAACTACAGCGGCTGCTGTTATATTCAAGAGTCCGTCTCTCTCGTCTTCTTTGGCGTGGAAACATAGCACGTAGAGAGTGGTTATCGGATGTATATATATATATATATATATATATATATATATATATATATGTGTGTGTGTGTGTGTGAGCCTTCGCCATTGCAATCCTTCAGTTTGATGGATGAAGCAGACCCGATTTCAGTGCAAGTTTGTTTATTGTAAACCCGTTTTCTCCGCCATGACGCGATTCAGCCTCCAAGAGGCCATGATCACATATATATATATATATCACACGATTCCTGACAATGATACCAAGAAAAAACGGCCAGCACACAGATGATGTGATCTTTTTTCTTTATTCTGTTTCCGAACCCCCCTACACCCCCGACAGACGCGTTTCGCTCAAGGCTTCGTCAGTGTCGTCAGTGAACAAACATTTTCGCCATTTTAAACAGTCCGCCCTTTCTGGTTAGTAAACATAGAAGATGGTACACAAAACTATTTTGTGGCGGCCATTTCTCAGTATGCAAATACATAGTTTCTATTCCTGTTCAAAGATGGTGACAGATAAAGTGCTCAGTGCAATTATGTGAAAAAAAGTTCGACATGTGACTAGATAATTATTCAGACTATCACATATTTACAATTTTTACATTAGTGATACCAAACGATACTATTTACATCTTTTACAGGCGTTTAGAACGTTGTGTAGGGGTGTATCCCCGATTTGATATACATCAATGTTGTGTGCAAATCCAATATATACAGGTGATGAAATTATTTAACTCAATGCCCGCTATCTACAAATCTACAGTATATAACATATATGTATATATATTATCAATTCTTCGGGCAGATACTTACTAGACTAAGCTAGTTGGTTAGCTGTTCCGCCCTGTATGGGCTATTGATTTACCACACCTTGCCATCTAGCTTTTTTGGTATCATCATGGTTATTACAAAATCATTCAACATGGTAACAGAATAGGCATTTGCCAATTCAATGTGCTGCGTTCAGTTTCAATTCATATATGACCTAGGAGTATTACTTTTGATATTTGAATATGTCTGGTGGAATATTAGATCAGGCTTATTCTCATAGGTGTACCCACATCTCAGCATCGTTATTAAGGCCCCAAGGTGTCATCGTTTTGAGGTCCAGAATATACTTCGATTCCATTATTCGGAGGGCTTTCTCCCTGTTCCCCCCTCTTTCTAATTTAGGAACCTGATCTATACAATAGTACATGAGTAGATCTCTGTTGCTATGATGTTGTTCAGCGAAATGATGGGCTATCAGATAAGTTTTGTCATTATTCCCGATAGCCCTCATATGTTCCAGGATTCTAATTTTTGCTGGTTTTATGGTACTTCCTATGTATCGTTTGTTACATGGGCAGACCAAGCAGTAGACAGTGTATTCCGAATTACAGTTCAGATGTTTTAGAATCTTTCTGCTGGGTCTGTCATCACCTGATCTGCAAGGATACTCCTTGACCTTTTTACTGAATTTGCATGCCTTGCAACGCAAACAGGGAAAGAAGCCAACTATTTGATTAGAGGACTTATTGGTTTTCTCAGGGGAATAGTGGCTGTGGACGAGATAGTCCGAAAAAACAAAAAAAAAAATATATATATATATATATATATATATATGTACCAAAAAATGCCCAGCATTTGAGGCCGCACAACACTGCGATGAAGGAAACATCCTTATTTAAAAGAAACAGGCAGCTTCCGATTCCGTGATACATCCTGTGGCCTGACGCGTTTCGATGGACTTTCACCATCTCTTCAGAGGCCTCGTGAGCAGGAAAAAGTGAAGTGCATGACTCGCCGCCCATTTCATTGATTGGCTTCCGGTATGCCGAGTTTGTTGCATTTTGGGCAGCGTAGTCCATTTAAGCACTATTTATCCCCTCCAGTGGGTATCTTGCCCACGATTGTTTGCAGGATAAATGTTTTTCAAGCCCTCCATTAGGCTTCCCGAATCGGACTTTGCCTGTTAAATTACAAATCACAGTACCATTTACGGAATCGGAAGCTGCCTGTTTCTTTTAAATAAGGATGTTTCCTTCATCGCAGTGTTGTGCGGCCTCAAATGCTGGGCATTTTTTGGTACATATATATATATATATATATATATATATATATATATATATATATATATATATATATATATATATATATATATATATATATATATATATATATATATATATGAAAGAACTCCGTTCCCCACACGCTGCCGCTTCCCCAGACGTGGGGCAAGAACAGACACGGACCACAAAGTAGTACATGCAGGATTTATTCGAGTGCTGTTGCCATAACGTTTCTGCTCACAGCGAGCCTTGATCACATGACAACGCGAGGATAGTGCAAGTTCTCTTTTAAAGTGCTAGTGCCGGTGGGCGTGGCCAAGATGGCGGGCTGAGAGGACGTGCCGTCCGTGAGCTCCCGTAATCCAGGGCCCTCGGACCGTTGAAATACGCTGATCTCCCCCCCAAATGCATAGGGATCGGCGCCGGCAGCAAGGGGCACACTGCGGCTCGGCTCGGAGCACCGAGTGACCCGGTGGATGCAGCTGCGAGGCTCTGGAGGGGGCCAGAGAGGTGAGCCGATCGAGGGCTAAGGAGGCCGGAGTCGTGACCGACGGAGCTGGTGGGAGCGGATGTAGAGCCACACGGGCCACCTGGGTGTGGAAGGCGAGCCCTGCCCGGCCCCCACCGTACCCCCGGGGGGGCGGGCGACGCTCCTGGGACCCGGAACTGGCTCCGCTGCGGAGGGATCACCATGGAGTCGCCGAGCCCAGCTGGGGATCGGGCCTGCCAGCGGACCTGCAATTACGCGATCTCGGAGACCGGCGCGGAAGAGGGAGGTGAGCGGACGGCCGCCCGGAATATCTCCGCATGGCACAGACTAGCCGGGAGCGGCTGCCGGACACTGCTCAGGGCTGTACCGGGGCCCGCGCCGGCTGGGGGTCCAGGAGCTGCGGTGGTGGGTCGGCGTAGGATCACTACGCGAGCCCCGGGCTGCAACCAGAAATAGGCTTCTGATCGCACGGCCTCCCTGCGTCCAGCAGACGCACGGCGCCGGGGGTGAAGGTGCCCTCGATGTTCCACCGGCGGGTTGGGAGGAGAGCTTGGGGAGGGGAGCAGACGGGTGAGGAGTTGATGAAACTGGTTGCTTACTTGAAGGGCAAGTTGGGGAGGAGAGGACTGGGGGGTGGGAGGAGGCAGGGATGGGCTGTTGGAGGGCAGTTCAAGGGGATTGGGGGGGGAGGGACAGGAACCTTACTGTATTGTTGTTGCATTTGCTCTGACCTCACATCACATATACACACTAGTGACACTGGCGCCGCCCTTCCAGGGCCGTGACATGCTGCTTGAGCTGCGCTCTTACCCACAACGCTGATGGCCCTTAAGGTTGTTACCCTTAATGTGAAAGGGCTGAATAACCCTATAAAACGGAGAGCAGTGCTGTCCCTACTAGAAAACACACAGGCGGATATTTGTCTCTTGCAGGAGACACACCTCCTGGCCAGAGACTGCCACAGGACAGGATGCGGTCCCCGAAATTTCCGACACAGTTCTTCTCCTCTAGCGCTACCAAGACGGCTGGGGTCGCAATCCTGGTGTCTAGAACGTTTAAGGGGGAGACCTTACATAAAGTGGCAGAACAGAAGGGGAGGCTCCTAGCTTATAGGGTCAAGACCGGGGGTTTGGTGTTTACAGTAGGCTCGATATATAGTCCCAATGACCACCAGGAGCGGTTTCTTCACACGGCCCTGGTGGACTTCACGGCCACCCCAGATAGACACATAGTTATTGGTGGAGACCTGAATATGGTCTTTGATTCGTCCTTGGACAGATCGGTGCAGCGATACCCTCAAACGGGGGAGATCTCGCAGTTGGGCAAATCCCACATGGGTGACCTCGATCTGCACGATCTGTGGCGTCGTTTCCACCCCACCACCCGAGCCTACTCCTACTATTCGCATGCTCACAAGACTTACGCGAGACTGGATCATCTTCTGGCCACGGGTCCGGTCCACGACCTAGCCACGGCCTCGGAGATAGGGGTTCTTTCGCTGTCGGATCACGCCCCAGTCGCGGGTACTTTCCGGCTGCCGCCGGTGTCTGCTTCGCAAGGGGTGTGGTGCCTTAGGGACACTCTTTTACATAAAAAGACAGTAGTGAAACATATACAGGAAGCAGTTCACGAATATCTGCGGCATAATGATAATGACGACACCACTCGGGCGACACAGTGGGCCGCATTGAAGGCGGTGCTCCGAGGCGAGTTTATTGCCGTCCCCTCGGCCGAGAATAGAGAGCGACAACACAAGAGAGACAAGCTTACCTGTAAGGTGCGTGAGCTGGAACAGGTGCATCAGAGAACTTGGGCCCCCAGAGTCTGGAAGCAACTTAAAGCTGCTCGGAAGCTCCTGTCTGCATTAGACATGGATAGGGCGGAATACGCGGCGTTGCGCTTGAAACATGCGTATTACACTGGCGGCGACAGGTGTGGCCGGCTCCTGGCGAAAAAGCTTCAAGTAGCGCACCAAAAACACCTGGTGAAGGAGCTATCGGTTTCCGCTGGAGTGACGTCACGGAGGATAGTCAGATAGCAGACGGTTTCCGCCGATACTACGCCGATTTATATGCAGGCACGCCCCCTTCAGCGCAGGCGGAGGCAGACTATCTGGGCTCGGTGGACCACCCCTCCCTTACTCCGGAGCAGGCGGAACATTTAGAACGGGACATTCGGGTTGAGGAGATGATCACGGCTATCTCTCGGCTCAAACACGGGAAGGCCCCGGGACCTGACTGGTACACCCCCCTTTTCTATAAGACGTTTTGCCATGAGTTGGCGCCGCTCCTAACGCGTCTATTTAACTCGTTCTCTGAGCCGGGAGCTATCCCTCCGGACATACTCCAAGCTACGGTGTCGGTTATCTCCAAACCGGGAAAGGACCGGACTCAGTGCGGCTCCTACCGGCCGATTTCCCTTTTGAATGTGGACCTAAAGCTGTACACCGGGATCCAAGCGGCCCACCTAGCACCTCACCTGCCGGGACTGGTGACCCGGACCAGGCGGGGTTCGTCCCCGGGAGACAAACGGTGAACAACACCAAGAGGGTGGTCCATATCCTGGAGAAGGCCTCCCGAATCCCCGGGGAGAGGATGCTGCTGTTGGTCGACGCGGAGAAAGCCTTCGACCGGGTGCATTGGCCCTACCTGGAGAAGGTTCTGTCAAAGGTGGGCATAGGGGAGAAATTTCGCACCCTGGTATTCAACTGTTATAGATTTCCGTCCGCGGTGGTGCGGGTGAATGGCTGTAGCTCCCAAAAATTTGCGATAGAGCGGGCACCAGACAAGGGTGCCCGTTGTCACCACTGCTCTTTGCTCTCTATATGGAGCCGTTTGCCCAAAGGATACGCCAGAACACGAATGCAACTGGCGTACGGATGGGGAGGTATACCCATACCATCAACCTCTACGCGGATGATGTGATACTGACACTCGAAGAACCGAGAAGGGCACTCCCTGCTTGTATCGCCGAACTAGAGGGCTTCGCCACTGTGGCAGGCTTTAAGATGAATATGGAGAAATCGGCGGCCCTTGACATCTCGCTAACCACCGCCATGAGAACCGAACTGCAGGGCCTCTTCCCCATGCACTGGTCCAGGGACCTGGTGCCCTACCTGGGCATTCTGTTGGCGCCCTCTTTGTCTGCCATGGTGACCGCCAACTACGCGGCCTTAGGCAGGAAAATTAAGGAGGAGTTGACCCGCTGGAACAGGGGGACGCTATCTTGGCTGGGCAGAATAGCAGCAGTGAAGATGACTCTCTTGCCGCAGGTACTATACCTATTTCGAGCCCTACCACTTCAACCCCGAAAGGGTGGATCCGGCAGGCTCAAGCAGATATTGCGCGCTTCGTCTGGCAGGGCCGCAAACCCAGACTCAAAAGAGCCTTATCCACACTGGCCCCTGTATCCGGGGGACTGGGCATACCGGATCTTCACAAATACTTCCAGGCGGCGCAAATACGGTATCTTGTGGAGTGGAGCAGGTGGGAATCTGATAAACATTGGCTGTTCCAGGACCAGGCGGTGGCAGGTAGGACCCTGCAAGATGTGCCCTTCCTGCGCAGACCTCACCGGCCCCCCAACCTATACGCGTCCTTTATCACAAGGGTTCCGATGCGAGTCTGGGACGCCACGAATACTACCTTCCCTTCACCGTTTACGCCGTTGGCAGAGAATCCGGATTTTCATCCTGGGATGGAGGCCGGGGCCTTCGCGCATTGGCCGTCGGCTAGATGCAGTGCGCTGTTCCACATGTACGGCCCAGACGGTGTCGTCTCGTTTCAGGATCCTAGGCGAGAGTACCACCTGCCTGAGACCGAACGGATGCGGTATATGCAGGTGCGTCATTGGGCGCTTCAACCGCAGGTACGTGATTTGGCAGACCGGAAGCTCACGCCTTACGAGATGTGGCTCATCACGCGCACCTCGGACTCCAAGCTCATCTCGGATCTCTATAAGCTCCTGCAGCCTTCCTCTTTCCACATCTATAATCCTGGGCGGGAACGCTGGGAACGGGAATTGGGGAGAACTTTGAGTCACGCGGACTGGGACCACATTTCCTACCGGGTGAGACACTCCGCGTACCATACCGGACTCACCGAAACATTCACTAAGGTAACCACATACTGGTACTATACACCGGAGAGACTACATGAAATGAACCACAACATTGTGAACACCTGTTGGCGAGATTGTGGACAGATAGGCACACTAACACATGTTCTGTGGGATTGCCCTCTTCTGAGCCCTTATTGGAAGGAGGTTTTGGACGAGATTGACCTGCGCTTTGGCGTAGAGCTGCCTCGCTTCCCCGCATATGTCCTGCTGGGTCTACCCAACGGGCTGATGTACCCTCTGAGGTCTCGCAGGGGTAGACAGATTGCGATTGCCTTGGGCTCTGCTGTCCAGAACATACTCATCCACTGGCGCACCACCACGCCCCCCACCATTACCGGTTGGCTGCATAGGTTGTGGCATGTCCTGGGAATGGAGAAGCTGTCCCTTATGGTGGTAGGAGAGGTGGATAAGTTTGAAGAGCTGTGGCTACCGTTCCACTCCTTATTAGTGACGGAATTCAAAGAACTTACTTGTCCTCGATATCTCCGATTGTTACGACTAACATCCCCGGAGTCCCCAGCTAGCTAAGGTGTCTGGGAGGATTGACAGGTAGGAGGGGTGGGCACATCGCAGGAGTGGCAAGGGAGGGCGACTTTGGCACAGTACGGGAGGAGGGAGGGAGGGGATTGGGAGGGTGGGAATGGAGGGGGGAGTTGGGAATGGGGTTGTTGGTTTTTGAAGTTGTCATTGACGCATACGCAACCGGCACTGAGCTCTGATGGACATAACGATAGCAGAGCCTCGCACGTTGGTTGCACTCCTGTATAGCGGAAGCTTTGCACTACCTTTTTCGGGACGACTGTGTTCATTTGTTTGTATTGTTTTCAATAATGCAAAAAAATACTTTAAACCTAAAGTGCTAGTGCCACATTCTAATTACATCACATGGGTTGGACATAGAAGAAAGACTAGTAAAGTACATAGTATATCGTCGTAGAAAAGAGATACATACTTTAAAAAATGACGATTAAATAATGGCTTGTTACGGGGATATAAATATATGTTAAAATCAATTAAAACATACATTAATATCTACAATGTCAATTTCCTACAAGTTGCAAAAATATATGTGCAATGTGAAGCCAAATGTAAACATAAAATCCATATGTATACATGTAAATATCAAGGTTTTCAAATACCAATATTTGAATACTAGTCTAGAGAAAAATTCAATCACGGGATAAATCCCTATATATATGGTAAAAGACTTTGGGCCCGATTCACAGAATGAACTTAGGACTCAATCCTAAACTTACTACTATTTTGGTATTCACAGAATGCACTTACTACTTTTGGCATTCGCAGAATGCACTTACTACTTTTGGTATTCACAGAATGAACTTACTACTTTTGGTATTCACAGAAGTTAGGATTTTGTCTTAAGTCTGTCTTAAGTCTGTCTTAAGTTTGTCTTAAGTCTGTCTTAAGTCTGTCTTAAGACAAACTTAAGACAAAATCCTAACTTCTGTGAATACCAAAAGTAGCAAGTTATTTCTGTGAATGCCAAAAGTAGTAAGTGCATTCTGTGAATGCCAAAAGTAGTAAGTGCATTCTGTGAATACCAAAATAGTAGTAAATTTAGGATTGAGTCTTAAGTTCATTCTGTGAATCGGGCCCTTTGTCCTTTTCTATCTCGACGTGGACGGCACTGTGCTAATCCTATGCTTAAAAACTTTGGGCCAGATTCACAGAATGAACTTACTACTTTTGGCATTCACAGAATGCACTTACTACTTTTGGTATTCACAGAATGAACTTACTCATTTCGGTATTCACAGAAGTTAGGACTACTAACTTTAGGACTCCTAAATGCCTTCTGTGAATACCGAAAGTCTTAAAATTAGGATTTTTCTCAATTTAGTAGTAGTAAAGTTAGGACTACTAACTTCAGGACGCCTAAATGCCTTCTGTGAATCGGGCCCTTTGATAGAAAAACAGACATTTCAGGTGAGCAGATATAGAGTGTCGCTGGTGTTGAGAGTGCTCTAACAGGAGCTGCTTCCACCTAAACTGGAGAACTACCCAGAGTTCTCTCCTTCTTTTTTGCATAATTTATACGTCACTCTATGCTTGAAAGGGTTTTGTTTTGACTTATACTGGGTGCTCCCTTGTGTCTGGACAAAGCTATACCTCTCTGAAGAGCTGTGATTAGAGTGAAACACCGTGTCAAGGGTTTCTTCTACTCATTTCAGGTTGGCTTGAGTTGGTATTTTATCAATTCAAAGCTGTAATACTGTGCCTGGAGTGATAAATGTCTTTTGTCGTTTTACAGCTCGGCAAGGACAGCACTGTGTTAGTCTTATGCTTAAAGACTTTGCTGTAGAAATGGTAAAAGACTGTGTCCTTTTCTATCTCGGCGTGGATAGCCCTATGCTAATCTTATGCTTAAAAACTTTGATAGAAAAACAGACATTTGAGGTGAGCAGATCTAGAGTGTTGCTGGTGTTGAGAGTGCTCTAACAGGAGCTGCTTTCAACCTAAACTGGAGAACTACCCAGAGTTCTCTCCTTCTTTTTTGCATAATGTATGTGTCACTCTATGCCTGAAAGGGTTTTGTTTTGACTTATACTGGGTGCTCCCTTGTGTCTGGACAAAGCTATACCTCTCTGAAGAGCTGTAATTAGAGTGAAACACTGTGTCAGGGGTTGCTTTTACTCATTTCAGGTTGGCTTGAGTTGGTATTTTACCAATTCAAAGCTGTAATACAGTGCCTGGAGTGATACATGGCTTTTGTCATTTTACAGCTCGGCAAGGACAGCACTGTGTTAGTCCTATGCTTAAAGACTTTGCTGTAGAAATGGTAAAAGACTTTGGGGTATATTACCAAGGAATAGCTATATTTATCGCAAAATGTGCTTAGTGCATTTTTTTTTATCGCTGCCTATCGGATATGTTAGCGGAGAAAACATGCTATTAGCAACGTTTTTCTCCATTGTGCTAAAATATCCTGCGATAGCGGCCAAATGTGTGAATATCGCTGAGAATACAGAGATATTCACGCATTAGCGACGAAATGCTCTTAGCCATGTTATCCACCTCCCATTGGATAACATGGCTAAGAACTGGTCTGGGCAGATGTTAGCATTTGGAGATATTCGCGCTTGGCGCAAATATTTCCATCGCTACGCCTGCCTTGCTAATAGGCGATAGCGACGTTAGCGTCTGCTTTCAGTCGCCAACTGGTTGGGTTCGCCCACTTTGCATGTCATTAGCGATAAACATCGCTGACATGCAAAGCGGGCCCCAAACCGCTCGCTATCGCCTAAAAGCTGCCGCTAACATCAGTTCTCTCCTTCTTTTTTGCATAGAGATGTGTGCTCCCCAGGCGAAATGGACTGGTTATTTCGAGGTGGTGGAGTGCAAGAGTGATGTCACCTTTCTGGTGGACTTGCAGACTCAGAGGAACCCTCTAAGGGTCCTCACATGATCCAGCCCACACCTCACTTTGAGAGGTCTGAAGTAAGCATGATCTTGGTGACAGATGATGGGGTGGAAGAGGAGAGTGAACCTCTCCCTAACCCCCTGTCTACCAAGGAGCATGAAATTCAGTGGAACCGTGTGATCCTCTACCCTACACTGACTCCAGTGCAGCAGGGCAACTGCCATCAGTTGTTGGGGAAGTGTGCCAGCCTGATCTCTCTCACCCCGGGTGTTACTCATTGAGGCATCCATGATGTGGAAACTGGGGACAGTCCTCCTGTCAAACACAACATTTACAGGTTGACTGACATAGTCAAGGCCAACATCAAAGAAGAGGTTTCAAAGATGTTGGCACTAGGGGTGAGTCAGCCCTCCAACAGTCCTTGGGCCCAGTCGTCTTGATCCCAAAGGCTGCAGCTCCTGGAGCCATACCCGAACTCCAGTTATGTGTGGATTACAGAGGGCTCACCCCAGTCACCTGTACTGCATTTTCAACCCCAGAGGGACATTACCAATTCTGGGTTATGCTATTTTGATTGAGAAATGCCCTTGCCACCTTCCAGAGGTTGGTTAACCAGGTGTTGGCTGTACTGGAGGATTTCAGAGCCGCCTACCTGGATGACAATGCAGTGTTTAACTCTGCTTGGGAGGAATACCTGCAGCCCCTCTGTGAAGTGTTGAAAGTGCTGCAGAAGATGGGCCTCACGATCAAGGCCAGTAAGTGCCAGATCAGAAAGGGATCACTGGTGTACTTAGGGCATCATATAGGCAGGGATCAGGTGGTGCCCTTACAACTCAACATCAACACCATTCTGGCTTGGGAGCCCCCCAAGACCAAGACAGATGTGAGGGTCTTCTTAGGTATCTGCCTTCCAAGAAGCAACCCCGGAAGGTGATCTGGACTGATGCCTGCTAGACCGCTTTTGGTGCCCTGAAGGCAGCCGTGTGCACAGCACCTGTGCTCAAGGCACCCGGCTTCTCCAAGGAATTCATATTGCAGACGGATGCTTCAGAGCATGGTGTGGGAGCTGTGCTATCACAACTGAACAATGAGGGCCTAGACCAGCCTGTAATCTTCCTTAGCAGGAGACTACTCCCCAGGGAACAGAGGTAGAGTGCAATTGGGCGGCTTTTGCTGTGGGCTGGGAGCTGAAGAAGCTAAGACCCTACTTGATTGTGACTTACTTTCAAGTTCAGACAGACCACAGGCCCCTCATATGGATGATGCAAATTCAGGGGTAGAAACCCAAACCTGTTGAGGTGGTCCATATCCCTACAGGGAATGGGATTTACGGCGGAACACCCCCCTGGCACAGAACACACCAACGCTGATGGTCTGTCAATGTTCTTCTGCCTTAGTGAAGAGAAATCCCAAGAAGATGGGCAGTTCTCCCTACTTACATCTGAAGGGAACATGTGTTAGACCTGGCATCTTTTGGTGTTTCCCCTGTCTTTTGGCTTCTGACCTCATGGTTTTTGTGATACTCTGGATATTGTTTTTGCTAGTTTAGTATTTCTGTGCACTTTAATATAACTGTTCAGTACTAAAGTGCAAGTGCTCCAGGCACATTGTGTTACTGATTGGTATATCCATGATTGCCATATTTGATTTACTAGTAAGACCCCAGTAATTTGCACAGGTGTGCCCAGGGCCTATAAATCAAATGCTACTAGAGGGCCGGCAACACTGGTTGTGCCACCCACAGAAGTAGCCTTTCAAAGGTGCCTCAGACCTGCCACTGCAGTGTCTGTCCTCAGTTTTTACTGTCATATCGACCTGGCAAGTACCCCATATGCCAGGAACAATCCTCCCCTTACATGTAAGGCACCCCCTAAGGTAGGCCCATTGTACCCCCATGTGCAGGGTGCAGTGTATGTAAAAGGTAGGACATGTACTGGTGTGTGCAACATATCCTGCTAGTGAAATACTGTGCATTTCATTTTTCATTATTGAAAAATTATCTGTTGCATAGGATTAACATGAGAGTTGCTTTGTTACATTTTACAAGCAAAACTCTCCATAAGATAAGAGACATTGAGTTTAGTATGCCTGAACTCAGAATTTTAAAATACATATTTTAATGAAGATGATTTGCGTGTTGTGTGTTTGAAAATGCCACTGATGGATCACTTGGTTGGAAGTGTGGACACATTGAGTCATTGAAGATTCATTGGATTACGAACTGTGTCACAAACTGTCTCACTTTTTATTAATTAGTTTAGCAGTTGTTCTGAATTTATGTACACTTTTTAGTGACTTGTAGTAGTGCACTCAGTAGTCTTGGATATATATCCGGGCTTTGTTGCTTTCACTTTTAGAAAGTGGGCATTTTCTTGCTTAACCATCCTGTGGGTCTCTGCCTTTTGTGTATTCCCTGTCTGGGTTTAGAGTGACAGGAGCAGAGGATGCGTATTCACACTAGATAGACACAAGGGGGTGTTGAGGTATGTCCTGCCGTTCCTGGGTGACTCATAGCCAGGCTGAATGGACCTGACTGCATTTATAGTGGTGGGAGGAGCTGGTGCTGGCACCTGAATGGACTGTGGCTGCCTCTCACAAAGCTTTCTCCACCTCCTGGTGTGAACCTGGCCTGAACCAGGCTGAACTGGCTTATGTGTGGCAGATGACATTTGTTTGTACCAATTTCAAAGGAAAATGTGGGATGCATATTAGGGCCCTGATCCAAAACATAAGAACTCTTTTGGATCAAGAAACCTGCTGAGAAGAAAGCTTAAGAAGCTGTTAGGAGAGACTACCACTTTGCTGAGTGCTTTGTTGTATTGTCCTGCAGTGGCGGCTTCTGTTTTGGTCAGTGAAAGGACTGGACTGAACTTTCTATATCTTATTTTCCTGAATGTCTCCAGGGGCTTGAGGCAGAGCTTGCCCCTTGTTCAAAAAGTCGCAGGAACAGCAAATACTTCAAATTCATCTGCTACCAGTCCCAGGAACTGTGTGTTTTGGGCTGCAACAGAAGAAAAAGCAACCCGACTCTATCAATGATGCCTCTGTCGACTCCGTAACCTGAAGGCACTTGTACATTATACAACACCCCCCCCCTCCAAACCGCAGCCATGGCCCACCGACATCGGCGCCATCGACTCAGTCGACGAAAGTACTTCAACGATGATGACGACTCTACCTGCACCGTGACCTGCCAGCACTGTGACGAGCACTGTCCCACTTGGCACCCCAGCCTTGGTCTCACAGATAACGCTGGATGACCGTCACTGTTCGGCTGCCTGCATCGCAACCTGAGAGCATCGCACCGCTGCACTTTGCACCGCAACCCCAATGCCTGCTGATGCCAGCCCTCCCAACTTCAACCGCATGGAGTTCTACCTCCAACGCATGTGACTTCAAGGGCCCGACGATTCCCGCACCAACCTGCCGAACCAACGCCCTGCTGATGCCTGCTTTTTGGAGCTCATCGCAAGGTCCCTGGCACTCTGCAATTTAAAGGTACTGTTTTGCGGGTCTTCCCGACACAGTAGCTGGCCCACGACGCCATGGTCAGCCTGAACTGTTGGATTTGAGTTTTCACTATGCCATGATAGCCCCGGACGGAGCTATTGACTTCAAGGAACTGTTTTTAAAGTTCATTTTTGTTTTATGAGTATTTTTAATAACTGTATGTTGGATTCTTATCGTTTTGGTCCCCTTTGCACACAGATAAATATTGGCTATTTTTCTGAAACTGGTGTGGTGTCTTTTGTAGTGTTTTCACTGTATTACTCTATATTATATAATATGTGCAAATGTTTACACACTGCATCTGAGATAAGCCTGACTGCCTGTGCCAAGCTACAAAGATGGTGAGCAGGGGTTATTTTAGAAGTGTAACTCCATCATCCTGAGCAGGAAGAAGGGTCACTACTGGGACAGGATAAAAACCTGCCAACTAGAGGCCCCCATTTCTTTTTTTTTTATAAATCTTTTTATTAAATAGAGAGAAAACTGCATTTCTTGTTACAGAAGGATAGACAATATTTCAGACACATATAGACATCATTTCAGTGATGAATCAGAACAATAGATCTGGGAAGTAGGAACTCAAGGTGTGACAGGCTCTTCCAGAGGAGGGACAGTAAGTGGGACACAAATATTCCCTCTGTACACATTCCATTTGTCCCAAATTGCGGACCACTTTTTGGGACATCCTCGTGCAACATACACTGTCTTTTCTCTAAGCATGCACCAGTCCAAGTCTCCCTTCCAGGAAGTCAACGTAGGCCACACTCTAGAACCCCACAGACGGGCAATGTTCCTCTTAGCCACCATCAGGCCCAATGTGACCCAAATGTTCCCCCTACTATTCAGATCTGTAGGCTCCCTGATATTTAACAGACAACATTTGGCTTCAGGCTGGAGTCCCACCTCGAGCACCTCATTTATACGCTTGTGTATCCCCTTCCAGTAGTTTTGGATAGGACGTCTGTAATGCCAGAAAGTGGTTCCATTAACCTTGTTCCCAGTCCAGGGAAGGCATGGCTTGACAATAATGGCTGGACTGTTCCCATGAGGCACATGGACAGACAGATTTGCAGATGACCATGTTTGAACTTGGGGGGCAGAGTGGGCAACAGAGAGGTGATGGATAAAACCCTGAACTGTTGACTCTGTGTGAGTATATGATTGGTAGAGAGGCTCCCTCCATCCCCACACACTGTAGTGACACTCCTCAAAAGGGCAACTATCACCACACCATCCAGTTGCTAGCACAGAACACACACTGGCTGTCAATTGAAGTGGCACACATGTCCAAAAATGACAAAGCTAATGTGCCTACAATTGTGAATGTGAAAAACATTGATGCATTCTTAACACACCTGCAACCACATGGGAAATCTGAATACTTTACTGTGCACACCAAGAAAATACTGTGTTGCACCACCAATCCATACATGTAGCAATAAACGATGTGGAACAATCATCTCTGGAAGCCAATTACGTCGCCTGTAAATCCAACAATGACTGCATTGTCCAGCAGCACAGGTTAAGTGCACAGTGACAATTTCACAACAGAAATAACATACACAGCACACCACTGACAAGGCCAAACAGGCAGGCCCATCACACCTCCCATGCACAACACCCCAATCACTCCGTCAATGTGAGTGATACAGCTCAAGTAGTGAGAACTCATAATCTGGGTATCATTAACTGGGCAGCTATATCAAGTAAGCCAAGGTCACATTGTGTGGCTGCCCATCAATATTACTTACAAACAAACTGCAACATTTCTTATGAATATGCACACACGCACTGCCCAATGGGAGTATGCACCAGCCAAATTTTGTATACATGGACAGTGTGCACATGTAGCTAACACATGAGAAGTACCAAGTATACCAGGGACAAAGGCCACTGAGGCAGACCCCTGCTGAACTCCATGTAGAAACTCATGATCAGTGCCAAATATCATGAAGGGCAAACACAGTGCACATGTCGTGCAACAGTTAAGGTACCAACACGTGTCACAGACCTCCCTCCAACATGATGATGTCATAAGCAATATGCATACTAATACATTGCACCCTAGGAGTACATACGAAAAAATGAAAGACCCAAAGCAGGGGACAAATGTGGAGGAGGGGAAGGGATGTAAAAGAGCATCTGCTGAATATGGGGCATTTAAATGACAATGCATAAAGTGCCTGTCTGACCACACCACCCCAACTGTGGGAGTGTTACCAGGCTTCGGAGCACTGCAGGTAGCATGTGACACACATGACAACAAACAGACATGTACCTACCCCCTCCTTGCTGCTGTCCCTCCTGCAACTGCCTATGGAGGTCTGGGAAAACCACTTCCAGGACCCGGAGCATGTGGGGGGTGAGGTGATGGGTGCCGCCATGCCGGCGTGGAGCCTCAAGCTTCAGCTGGACCCGGGCGATACGGCGGGTCCAGCACTGTATGTCCTGCCACATCTTGCGGATGTTACGTATCCTCCGGCGAGGGCCCCCCTCACTCCTGACAGCCCTGGGTATGGCCAGCCAGATCTCCCCCTTCTCATAGGCAGATACCTGTCAGGAAGAAAAAGTGAAACAACATCAGTACACCTGGTCCAAGTCCCAAAGACACACAGTTGCACCACATTGACGATGACAACAGGGCATAGGATGCTGCCGGACTTGCATCATTGTCCATGTGAATGTGGCCTGTGAGCAAACACCAATCACTACATGTCTTAGAAAGGCTACAGATGACATAAGGTCTGCAAACCACTCACTGAGCATGGCACACACTGAACAAGATATGCTACTTCAGGGTGTTGTACAGCACGTGACATGCTGTCACATATCCCACTACACATAAGAACCCTCAGCATACCACACATGCACACCCTGGCACAGATCATTTGCTTGTCATTGTCAACAGTGTACACAACCTCTCTTTGCACATGTCACACTTTAGGAAGATGTGACACAGGCCTCATGCTAACTGTCCAAGTCATGCACACGGCACTGCATACTTGTCACATCAGACGGGTACAGCTGTGGCATACGTCATGCATCAGTGTTGCTAAACAGCACATACACAATTAGCCAGGTGACAAAGAACATTCACACTCTTCAATGTCCATGACTTCAAAGCATGCATTTGTCCAACATCCACACAGGTGATGAATAACAATCATCAACAGTGAGTACATTCATCTGTCACTCTGGGGGGAACAATGTCACACCTCAGTAAATCATGCCACAAAAACATGCAAGGTGTGACACAGCAGAAAGTGTGATTCACATTCCATTGAAAGTCACAGTTAGCACAATGCAGGTGAGCAGTAAACACAATTTCACCACATCATTCACTGCATGGGAGATACCACAATGTACACACCCGGCACTCACTCAAAACAACATAGCATCTCAGTTCCATTAATACACAATGGCTGTAGTGTCACACACACAACAGGTGCACAGTCCAAGGTAGTGCAGTCATCACTCACCTGCTCCCCTGTTCTCCCATACAGCTTGCTGTAGTTTGGCAGGAGGGCATCCAGAAGGGCCTTGTTCTCCTCCTCATTGAATGCAAGTGCCCTCTACATGCTCAGCAAAATCAGGGTCCAGGGAATGCAGAAACAGCAGCAGTATTGTCCACTCCAATGTTGTGCAGGCAAGTGCCCTCTCACAGCCACATGCAGCCTCAAATCACTGATGCTGAGGGGCTTTCAGCCCAAGGAGTACAGTGTGATAGGCCAGATAACTTTGCATCCCATGTTTCATCCAATCCCATTACACATAAGGCCATGACACATATTTGCATGGTTTAAAAACTGAGCTTGAGCACCACAACAAATATTGCAACATTGTATAGTTTTGCCCAACTGATTGTTCCAGAACACCTGTAGAACACACTCAAATCTCTGTTTCCTTGACAACTAGCCTGCATTCTGGGCATTCTACTCGTCCCTTAGATGTTCCCTATGTATTATCTGGAATCCCCACACAAGTACAGTGCGTTTCCCGTCGCGAATGCAACTTATGCAATAGTGAAACGACCCGTACACACGCACGTACCATTGGGGTACGTTCTGCTCGCGTATGTCTACAATGCAATAGTGAAACGACCCGTACACACGCACGTACCATTGGATTACGCTCTGCTCGCGTATGGCTACAATGCAATAGTGAAACGACCCGTACACATGTACGTACCATTGGAGTACGCTCTGCTCACGTATGTCTAAAATGCAATAGTGAAACGACCCGTATACACGCACGTACCATTGGGGTACGCTCTGCTCGCGTATGTCTACAATGCAATAGTGAAACGACCCGCACAAAAGCATGTACCATTGGGGTACGCTCTGCTCGCGTATGTCTACATTGCAATAGTGAGAAGACCCGTACACACGCACATACCATTGGGGTACGCTCTGCTCGCGTATGTCTAAAATGCAATAGTGAAACAACCCGTACACACGCACGTACCATTGGGGTACGCTCTGCTCGTGTATGTCTACAATGCAATAGTGAAACGACACGTACACACGCACGTACCATTGGGGTGCGCTCTGCTTGCGTATGTCTACAATGCAATAGTGAAACGACCCATACACACACACATACTATTGGGGTACTGTGCGTTTCACACGCTCTAGTAAATGCATGTGTACAGTGCATTCAACAATCTCACGCATGGCACCATTACTATAGTGAGAACAGGAAAACACATGGCAGGGATGTGGGTGTGGGGTCATCATGAGGATGTCCATGTATGTGTTGGCATGGCATACTTACATGAGCAGGCCCTAGGTGTGGCACACAGTTCTATAGCAGAGGGCATGTGATCTAGTGGCACAGTTGATGTGTGATGGGCTGTGGAGACGTGACATTTGTGATGGGCCACTATGTTGTTCACATTACCTTCACACTTGTCACATGAGTAACATCATGAACATGTTGTTATTCACATGAACACTGGGATGTCACACTCTTCAGTACGGGCATCTGTCACATGATGCCAGGGACAGGGGCACTGTCTCACTTGACCAATTGACGCTCAGCATTACCCTGTGTGACAATGTAATGTGTGTGCCTTGTAACAGATTGGACATGCTGTTTGTATCCGGTAAACGTAATCCTCTTTAGATGCATCTGTGATGGGTCTATGTCGTGATTGCAAGTGTCTCACATGTACGCACACCATGCTACCGGGGCATTTCTACAGCTCATGTGTGTGATGGCATCATAGAGCATTTGTCCACAGACATACAGATCTGCATTCTGAGGATGGCTGTGGTGTAGTTTAGTCAAATGCACAACTCAGGCACAATATCACAGAAATGTTAAATATATAGCACATTTGACGTGGGTGTGTTCCTTGCAGTCAGCTGTCTGGATGTATTGACAACCTTCTCATGCAGGTCACGTGACGTGTGTCACTGATGTGATACATTATTCTGGTAACTCAGACCAGCCCAGCTGAACATTTCAGTGCATGTCATGTCAATGTCACTGACAACAGGTGAATCAGTTTTGTTGTCGGAGTGCCAACTAGCTGGCATAAGTGTCCATGATGTATAGCCCACGGCAGAATCATTTGTGATTTTATGTGTTGAAGCAGTGTTGATTGTGCTATGTACATTGTAATTGTTGTTTGCTGATAGTTGTACACCTTCCTCCCCAAACATGTTCTGCAGGGCACCCCCTCTGCCAAGGCAGTTGCCTAACTTGGATGCCATGAGGGAACATGATTGCATACGCCGCTACAGATTTACTCGCGAGTTGATTCAGAAGTTAACGGACAGGCTGGAACCACATCTCCAACCGCGACACAGGTATCCAACTGCGCTGACACCCAAGGTAAAGGTGCTGGCAGCCCTACATTTCTTTGCCACAGGTATGTTCCAATTCATCATAGCTGATGTGGGGGAATGTCCCAGACCATGTTCAGCCGGGTACTACGTGATGTATTACCTGCTATGTTGGAGCACATTGATGAATTCATTAAGTTCCCTACTCCAGAAGAGTTGACCGATGTCAAGGGTGAATTCTATGCCCTGGGCCACATGCCACATGTAATTGGGTCTATTGACACATGTTGGACTGGTGCCACCACACAGGCTCAGGAGCAGGCCTACCGCAACAGGAAACATTACCACTCCATAAATGCCCTGGTGGTGTGTTTTGCTAACATGATGATTTCCCATGTTTGTGCACGTTTTCCAGGATCGTGCCACAATGCATCATCATGAGGCGGAGCAGGGTACTACAGATCATCATGCTTGTCTTGTTGGTGGGTAAACACTGTTTCTCATGTATGTCTTAATGTTATTTGTCTCTCTCACGGCTGCTCTTTACACACTCATTGCCATAATGTATTGTTGTAGGAGATGCCGGATATCCAAACATGCCGTGGCTCATGACTCCACTACGCAACCCCAGAACTGGTGCAGACCAGCACTACAATAATGCACACGGGCAGACCAGGCGTGTGATAGAGCGTACGTTTGGACTCCTGAATAGCCGGTTCAGGTGTCTCGACAAGACAGGCGGATCCCTACCATACGCCCCGCTCAAGGTGTGTAACGTCTTCATTGTGTGCTGCATGCTGCACAACATGGCAGTGGAGAAGGACCTGCCACTTATCCTGGATCCTGATGATGAGGAACATCCACCCGTTGAGGATGAAGGCCTTGGCCAGGATGCTAGCGATGAGGAGGATGATGATGATATGCGGAGTCAGCTCATACGCAACTTCTTCTCATAACGGTGAGTACCTGTACAATAGTGTTCATGCTACTACCATGGAGTGACATATGTAGCATACTGTGTGTCCAGCAGACTGTCTACAATGTCACTTTGATATTTGTGGTGCAGTGTCACAAATCACCTGGTGTGATGCCACACACATGAGCGCAATGAGTGAACTTTGAATGTACAAGTGTACTACATTGTTAGTGTTCTGTACATGACCATGTCAGAATTAATATATCCAGGGCGTACCCCTTGTGTGCCTGTCCTTTCCAGGTCGCCCTGCCTGTTGTCTGTTTGTGTCATCTTGGTCCGCCTGCAATTCCTCTTGATGATAGCAACGTTGGATGAATCTGCGTTCCCTGCACGGACATGTGGAAATGTCAGTTTGGGTAAGGATTACAAACAGGCAGTTTATTGTTGATATGGTTCATAAATATGTGGAAACTGTTCATGCGCATGTTGTAGGCCCATACATACATTGCCACGTTACCATTTATCAATTTCATGTTGCGCCACTCCCATGACGAGACACTCACCTTTCTTGACAGTCATCTGTAGTTGAGTATTGGCTTTGGTGAATGCATCAATGTGTGGTAACATTGACCCTGACACATTGCGGATAACACAGCTTGCCATTGTGTGTGACATCAGAGACACAGGCTCCGTGGAGAATTGCAGCCTCACTGTGTGCAGCAGGATGTGTCCGAATCATCCACTCAACCTTGTGGGCCAGTACAGTTTGATTTCCAGAAAACAATGTTGTGTTGGCGTGGGCCAGTGTATGTCCCACATGTTCTGTCAACTGTCCTGTGAGTCTGTTTGCATGGATGCATTACACCTAGTGGCAGTATGTCATGCCACTGTCATGTCGTTACCTCAGTGCCGGTGGAGAACACTGCTTCGCTAGCCTTCTCGGTGAGTTGATGTTCACTTTCCATTCCCTTGATGCCAGGTATGTTGCGCTGATGTCATCACTACGTTAGGCTGTAGCAAATGTTAAATCTCCGTAGCACCAGTCGAGTGAGGTAATTCACAGGATTATCTTGTGCCGTGCAGCATCTCATGATCACGGTAGGCTTATTTTTGTGGCTTTGTTCCTTATTACTCGCTGTTGAGTTTGGTCACACCTGCTTGTCATGTTTATTATAGTGGGGCACAGTTGCAAGAGCCAATGCCTGGTTCCTGTGGGGCTTCCTTGTGTTTAGGTCAATCCTTTCCTCATTTGAGGAGCTGCTAACGGCTCTTGCGGGTGATGTCTACTGTCCTGTCATGGCCCTTACAGATTCACAGGGCTAAATACGGATTGTTGGCCTTGTGTTAGTAGCACTGCTATACATTTCATTTTCTGAAATTACGACCCTCAATCATACACTGTGAAATATTTGATGGCCGCATGGATCTAATTGCATAGTAGGAGCCTTGTGAGCGTTACACTTGCTTTGTTCAGGTGAGAAACTGTACTATCTATTTATCTGTTGGTGTTGAAGCATCTGATCTAGTCTCATTGCTAAATCTGTTATCTCACATAGGGTACAGTGCCAGTGGTTACACTTCACAGGTGTGACTGGTACAGTGTAGGTCCAAAGGTATTCTGTGATTCTGTGACAAACGTATTGAATCCTTATGCATGTTTAACTTTGTTTCAGATTTCCCTCCATGCAGTTCCCATCCTCTCCTTCCCTCGCTTGATCTCCCTTTTGTGTCTGTCATTTGTACTCAGACCAAGGGGCTATTTGGAGATGGAACCCTTTCAGCGTCGCACCACTCTGATGATCAAAGGTACGGCCAGTCCCTGGCAGTCGTGTGGAGAATCTTTCAGCCTCATTACAGGTGACATCATTGCATGACTGTTATTGTCTTCAGAGCAATGCCACTGGGCATGTAAAATGGCTAATGCAGCATGGCCTCACAAACAACGTTATCCTATTGTGTAGTAAGTGTGTTTAACACAGTACATTTTGCCTCATTGCTGTCAACGCACATCTCTTGCCAGTCTGCATGCGTTCAATATGGCATTGTTTACGATGGTTGTTCATATGTGATGACGTGTACAGTGACAGCATACATGCTGTTGGGAATGGCAAATGTACCATATAGTGCCTGCCGTACATGGTTGTGCATGTGTTGTTTTTCTTGCTACACACGACGTGCAGGCTACACCTGCTGACGCTGTGTGTCCTGTGCCCCGCTTGTCCTTAGGCTGCCTAATCCTGTGCCCATGATCTTTGGCGACTGTTCAGACATTTAGCTCGCGGTGAGCCATGGTTGACCAGACACTCCAGCCTTCACATACACATGTCACTTTGTGCCCTGCTAGAATCCTTGGATTTGTGTGCTTGTTTAGCATGTTGTCACGCCCCTTCTGCTGTCATGTGTTCACTCATTCGTGCTGCTGCTTCCCCAGCCACAACGCAGCACCGAGTGGCCAGATCCTGCACCACACACACCTACAAGCTATAGCTATAGCTATTGTTGGGGACTTTAACTACTGGTTCCAGCATAAGGATGCCGGTCCCCACGCCACCGAATTGTTCGAAGGTCTCTCGAGCCTGAACTTTAGCCAATTAGTCACCTCTCCCACTCACAGCGGCGGTCACATACTTGACCACATCTGGGTCCATGGGGTGAAGTCCTCCTGCCCGCTTACCACACCTTGTGTGTGGTCTGATCATTTCCTAATTGATACCACCATCTCGGTGGCTGGTCAGATCAGGATTCCCCCGCGGGAGGGTGGCATGGCTCGTAAGTGGAAGGCTGTTGATTCCTCCAAATTGCTATCTCACCTGTCTCACACACGCCCCCCTATCCTCAACAACATTGACATCAACGAGCTAGATGGCCAGGTTTCCGACTGGCTCGTGTCAGCTAGCGACATCTTTGCCCCTTTAATCAAGTTCCCTCGGTCCCGACACAGTAATTCTCACAAATGGTTTACTCCCCAACTTAAAGCCATACAGTTGGAACTCCGCCAATCAGAGCGTAAGTGGAGAAGAGATTACTGCCCGTCAAGCAGAGATACTTATGTGGCAGTCCGTAATAAGTATAAATCTGCCATCTCTGCAGCCAAAAAAGCCTATGCCTCAGAGAGAATCTTACTAGCCCCTTGCAAGTCGAAGGAGATCTTCAGAGTCCTGGATGAATTCACCTCTGATCCCAGGACGCTCCCGACCCAGGCCCCTACACAGGAATCCTGTAATGCACTCAGCACTTTTTTTATACAGAAGATTGTTTTGATTAAGGACACTATTCCGGTCACCTCACCTGGCGCTGATTCTGTTACTCCCCCTCATAATGCTCTTTCCATTACTCAGTTCCCCCCCTTAGACCCCACATCCCTAGCCACTCTGGCCGCTCGCATTAAGTCTGGTTCTCCTGACGACCGCTGTCCGCCTTCTATACTACGGGACATCTGCCACTCTTTACCTGACTGCATCCTCCCCTTGCTTAATTCTTCTCTTCTTTCCGGGACGGTACCCAGCTCCTTCAAGGAGGCCGTTCTGGTGCCTCTGTTGAAGAAGCCTGGAGCTGATCCTGCCGTCCCGGCAAACTATCGTCCTATCTCTCTCTTACCCTTCTTTTCTAAAATCTTGGAAGCCCATGTCACTGCCTGTCTCTCTAGGTTCATCGAGAGTTCTAACTTTCTCGAAGTTAACCAGGCCGGTTTCCGACCTGGTCACTCTACAGAGACAGTGATCCTGGCCGTCCTGGACACCTTGAGAGACGGAGCTGACAAGGGTACCCCCCAGGCCTTGGTACTATTAGATCTGTCGGCCGCCTTCGACACGGTGGACCATAACATCCTTCTCCACCGTGTCGAACAGGCCGGCATCCAGGGCCTGGCGCTGGCATGGGTCAAATCCTTCCTCACTGGGAGATCTCAGACCCTCAGCCTAGGCACATTCAGGGCTCCTAGGGAGCACCTGCCTTGTGGGGTCCCCCAGGGCTCCTCTTTATCCCCCCTTCTCTTTAATCTCTATCTTCGTCCTCTTCTCTTTTCCCTGAGGCAGTGGGACGTCACCGTCTTTAATTACGCGGACGACCTGCAACTCATCTTTTCTTTAAACTCTCCCTCTGCTATTCCCAATTTCCAGGCAGTCATGTCCCATATCCTTCAGTGGATGTGTCAGAACCAGCTTAAACTGAACCCAGGAAAGACGGAGCTCCTCCTTCCTGGTAGGAGCGCTGCCCACTGGGGTCCACATTTCTGGCCGGCAGAACTTGGCCCCCCTCCTATCCCGGTGGCCTCGGTGAAAAGCCTCGGGGTCACCATTGACGCTGGGCTATCTCTCGGGCCTCAGGTGGGGACGGTGGTCTCCTCCTGCATGTTCCAGCTGCGCAGGATTAGGAAGGTGGCTTACCTCCTCACCCCCGATGCTCTGTTGCAAGTTATCATGGCCCTCGTCCTCTCCCGCCTGGATTTTTCGAATTCCATCTATCATGGTTTGCCTAAATGTTCCATCTATAGGCTGCAAATCATTCAAAACCAGGCGGCGAGACTGGCCCTCGGGATACCAAAATGGCAGTCTGCCAAACCCCTTCTCATCAAATTGCACTGGCTCCCTGTTAGCCTAAGGGCAGCCTTCAAGCTTGGCTGCCTTATTTTTAAGTCTCTCTCTGGCTCCTGCCCCGCTTTTCTGAAATCCCTCATTCGGCCCTACTGTCCTTCACGTAACCTCAGATCATCACACTTACACCTCTTGGTTGTCCCCTCCATAAAACTCTGCAGATCTGGTGGTCGGAGATTCGCCTACCTTGGCCCCAAATTTTGGAACTCCCTTCCTCTCCCAGTTAGGATCTCTAACACTCTCATCCAATTCCGTAAATCATTAAAAACCTGGCTTTTTCCACAATCTAGCTAAAGTCCCTCTGTTCCTTTCAGCATCCAATCAGCGCCAGGAAACTCACGGTGACAGTGCGCTTTATAAGCACCCCCTTAACATAACATAACATAACATAACATACAAGACACTCCTCCATCCATCTATTCTTAAAACATGCCGCAGCTTGTCTGTGCCACTGTTGCACAACCTCCATGAGAAAGGCAGGTCCGTCAGCACTGGAAACAAGCACACTGCAAGACGCTCACCTCTTTTCATGACTCATGTGACACAACAGACTCTTGCTCCAGCCACCCTCCGCACAGTGAACACGAGACAATCATCCACCTGGTATCACGCTACCACAAACACACCCATGACAGCTTCTCAGCCTGTGTGTGCAACTCATACTGGCAACACGATGCAGCCCTACCTAACAGTGCGTCTACGTGCAACCAGGATGTGGGCCTCGTACAGCACACACACAACTTCCAGCAGCACCACATTGTACTGTGTTACCTCGTCAACACAACTGCACCACACATCGCCTTCATTACTGTAACGTGGTAGTACGCAACATCAGAACACCACTTCTACATAGCCATCACAGACAGATAGTCCAAAACCCACAGGGACCACAGACCAAAGCCAGGATTATGATTGGTCCAACTTAAGGAGGTACACCCTCAGAGTCACATACAACACCAAGGACACACTCCGCATTTTCAAATATCTGCACATCCGGGATCATACCAACTGCCTGTCCACCCTCATTGTAACTATCATCTACAGCTCTCCAATCCTACACACACAATTGGGCTGAGCCATCTATCAAACAATCAATCTATTCAATTTGTAAGCGCCCTGCCTACCCGTGAGGGTCTCAATGTGCTGGGGGGGAGCTGCTACAGATCAAAAATCCCAGTCTTGTGAAGTCTTCTGAAGGCCAGCAGGTCCTGGGTCAGTTGTAGCCTTGTAGGGAGTGTGTTCCAGGTCTTTGAGGCAAGGTAGGAGGAGGATCTGTCACTGACGGTGGTTTTCTGGAAGTGAGGGACTGTGGCAAGTGCGAGGTTTGCAGAGCGGAGGCTGCGGGTGGGTGTGTAGAAGCTGAGTCGGTTGTAATGGTATGCTGGTCTGGCGTGGTTAGGAGCTTTGTGTGCGTGGATGATGAGTCTGGATGTGATCCTGTTGTTGACAGGGAGACAGTGCAGGCCTCTCAGGTGTGGTGTGATGTGGCCATGTTGGGTAAATCGACGATCATACGTGACGAGGCATTCTGGATGTGTTGCAGCCGTCTCATGTGTTTGGTTGGTGTAGCTGCATAGGGGGCGTTCCCGTAATCCAGTGAGCTCATGTAGAGGGCCCAGATGACTGTTTCTCAAGAGTTTGAGGTGATCCATTTCAAGATCGTACGGGGCATGCAGAGGGTGTTGAAGCAGGAAGATGAGATGGCGTTGTCCTGCATGTTCATGGTGAGGGAGGATTTGAGGATGACCCACAGGTTGCGTGCGTGGTTGGTGGGTTCTGGGGCAGTTCCTAGCGATGTTGGCCAACACGAGCCGTCACAGGCTGAGGTGTTGGGGCCGTGGATGAGGTCCTCCGTTTGGTCAGAATTGTGCTTCAGCCTGCTGCCCTTCATCCATTTAGCAACGGCCTTCATTCTTCTGTGGAGGTTTCCTTTGGCAGTCTGTGGTTCTTTGGTGAGGGATATGATCAGCTGTGTGTAATTGGCATAGGAGATGATGGTGAGGATATGTTGTAGTGCAACATGGGTGAGTGTTGCCATGTGGATATTGATCAACGTCGGGCAGAGGGATGATCCTTGGAAGACACTGCGGATGGTCTCAGTGGTCTTGGAATGGAAGTGTGGGAGGCAGATGCTCTGGGCCCTGCGGGAGAGGAAGGATGTGGCCCAGGCCAGGGCAATATCTAGGATTCCGGCATCATGGATGCATGCTGTTAGGGTGTCTTGGCAGACCGTGTGGTAGGCTGGTGATAGGTCCAGAAGAATGAGGGCGGCTGTTTCTCTTTTGTCCATGAGGATTCTGATGTCGTTGTTGGGGGCGGTGTCAGTGCTGTGTCAGCAGCGGAATCCAGACTCGGATGGTCCCATGATGTTGTTGTCTTCGAGGTAGCGGGTCAGCAGTCTGTTGACGATCTTCTATGCGACCTTTTCTGTGAAGCGGAGATGGCCCACAAGTTCTTGAGGTATTTGTGGTCCGCATTTTGTATATTCACTAAGACGTTGAGCTCAGCATTCTCCCATTTCCCACTGAAGGTAGTTGTCTGGAAGGTGATGTGGATTGTTTTTGGGAGAAGAGGTGCGCTGGCTTAGCTGGATTTGTTGAAAATGTTGAGAAGCCATGTGTCAGATGAGGATCCGGAGTGGATGGAGTCCATGGTCCTGATGGTGTCTTCATTGCTGACGTAGTACAGGGCGGTCAGGTTATTTTTGTGGATGTTGGTCTAAGGGGGGTGTACTCGTTTGTGGGGGAGGTAGCGGAGTGGAAGGTGTTGTGGATGTGGATGATCTTACAGGGTCAGAAGGTGGACAGTGAGTCGCACAGGTCTTGTGATGATGCAATGTCATTGGTGTTGTAGGTGGGAGTTGTGAGTTCAATCTCGATGTTGATGTGCTGTTTGCTATTATGTGCTTTGCTGTCTAGGCTGTCCTGTTGGCGGTCCTGATGAGTTGGCGGTGTCTGCATCTGGCGCTCTTGTGTGCAGTGTAGCTGTATGGTGTTCAATTCCCCGCCTCGGCGGGTCTTGGGCTCAAAATTCCACGGACCTGATAATTCTCGCCTCGGTGCCTATTCTAATCATAGAGTCCCACTCTGCAACTCTGGGCAATAGCTTGTTTAATCTCCACAACCGCCCCCACAACGCTAAGCATGCCTGGCCTCCACCCTGGGGGTGCCCAGGAGTGGACGCCTCATTGGGAAAGCCAGGACAGGTTCCACAGCGGTATTCGTACAAGCGCCTTGAGACCCTTGCGGGTGAGTAGTGCGCTATATAAGTATCAATTTACATTTACATCTGTACACCTCCAAGTGACTCTTCTGTACTGGTCTGTAATTGCAGTATTGCAAGCCAACCCCACCTTCTGCATTTTGTAGCCATCACAGGTGTGTATTGCTAGCCATGTATGTAGTTGTTGGAATATTGTGACCTATGTGTGTCCTCAACCGGACTCAGATCCCAGTGTGTGGATGGCTGCAGTTTGTTCAAAACTCTTGTATTATTTCCATGTCCCCACTCATATGTTTTTGCATCTGGGTACAAAACGTCTCCACCACTGCATATTATATTATTTACATTTATTTTCAGATCTTGTGTGTGAGAAGTGAGTAGTTGCTGTACAAAAGGGGGGGGGGGGGGGAATCCAAAGTTCACAGCTGGAGATGTGATGCCTTACAGGTTGAGTCAACAGAGTCCAGGCCACAGTGCTTGGCATCATTGGGCACACTGCAACCAGCAAGTCCATGTGGGCGAGTCAGAAAGTCAATAAGGTGATGCTGTTGCACACAAAGGCAAGATGCCAGACCAGGTGACCTAGGAGTTGTGAATGGCCCTATGCCTCTCAACGTCTTGTCTGTGGACGACCCACCTTCCTTGGGGGACCCTCACGTGCAGGCCTTGACGATGCGTGGGATGCTCCGTCTGACAAATCCTCCTCCTCCTCCTCACTCCCTGTGCCTGTTGTTGGTGTTTGCCTAGATGTTTCTGGCCTTGTGACACAAGGAGGGTGCTGCATGTTGGCAGCAATCAGACGGAGTGATTGGTTAATTTCCCTATGCATCATCATGAGCTCATCCAGTCTTGCCTCCATCCGTCCCTGGTGTTGTTCTTGACTGGCATGTAGCTGGGCCTGCTGATCTGTCATTTTGTTGAGGGCCTCCACTACCTGGCTGAACTCCCTGGTGTCCCGCCGGTATACATCCATGATGTCTCTGAGTTCTGACATACCGGGCCCTGCAGCTGGCTGGTCAGGTTCTCGCCTCCGCCTTGCGCCACTCCCATCACCCCTGGCCACACGAGCACGGCCTGCGTTTGTGGGCACATCAGGTCGATGGGACCCATGAGTGCTGGCAGTGGTGGTGTCATCTGCCACCTCGTGGGTGCCCGGCAAACCTTGTCCCTCATTGTCAGACTGGCTCTGTCTGCTGGGATGTGGCGGGAATGGGTGTGGTGGTTGGCACAGATGTCTCTGATCCAGCTTCTGCATGGGTTTGGGACCCAAAGGGGCCTGGTTGGTTGGGGTCAGCCACGGTGTGTTGAGAGGCGTCGCTGTTGGTGGGGTCAGGGTCCTGCTGAGCCTGGGACTGGGATCCATCTCCCCCGTGGTTGGGGGTAGTTTCCACACGTTCCACTGTGGGTGTGAGAGACAAACACTTAATGCACTATCATGCAACATCCAATTGTAAAAACCATTGCCGTTAGCACTGTTCCACCTGCTTTTGATTGTTGTAATTGTTCACTTGTGTATGGGTATGTTGTGGGATGAGATTGATATGTGCTCAGGGGTGCTTGACATGTTGGGTACTGTTTACGGTGACTGGCAGAGTCATTGCTGTGGCTTGTGTCGCAACCACCACACAGATCCAGCTGTGCTCTGTGTGGGCCAATCTGCACAATCCAGCGTCAATCCTAATGCCTGATTCAAGCATGCACAGGGTTGTAATGCAGCATGTATATGATGTAGACTGAGTGGAATTTAGCTGATTTCATTCAGCAACTTTTGAGAGGTGTTGCTGTGCCGTGACGGCCACCCACTGCCAACCGCCCAGGACCAGCACACCTACTTCTGGCAGAGGGCTTTAGAACGGGTCACTTCTCCAAGATGCATTACCCAGGTCCATGGTGCTACTTGAGTGCATCCACAGCGTCACAAAACTGTGGCAACAGCATTGTGTGAGTGGCACAATGGACTTGTGATTTTGCACTGTGCTTTTTTTGCTTGGATGCGTCATCAGATCAGTATTTTTTATGTTGTATTACATGACGATTGTGACAGTGGTGCACTCCATTGCCTGGCCCCAGGGGATCAGTTCCTGTAAGGGGTGTGTGTCACACCCCATGCTAATAGTTTGAGTGTGATCTGCAAGGGGGCGTCCCTCGTGGTGTGTCTGTCCCCCCATGACGCATGCTGCCATGATAGTGGTTGTGAGTTCCTGTGCAGGATACCTGACCATGCCCTGGTGTTAGTGTTTGCACTGGTCACAGGAGGCCCTTGTGCTGCCTACACCAGGGCCCAGTGTCCGATATCTTGTCAGTACTTTCACAGTCCATGCTGTTAGGCACTGCTGGGAGTCATGGCCACATCCCCCATACTGTTAGGCACTGCTGGGAGTCATGGCCACACCACCCCACCCCACCCCCATACTGTTAGGCACTGATGGGAGTCATGGCCACACCCCCATACTGGTGGGCACTGCTGGGAGTCATGGCCACACCCCTATACTGTTGGGCACTGCTGGGAGTCATGGCCACACCCCCCACACCACCCCCATACTGTTAGGCACTGCTGGTAGTCATGACCATACCACCCCACACCACCCCATACTGTTAGGCACTGCTGGGAGTCATGGCCACACACCCCATACTGTTGGGCACCTCTGGGAGTCATGGCCACACCGCCATACTGTTGGGCACTGCTGGGAGTCATGGCCACTCCCCACACCACCCCCATACTGTTAGGCACTGCTGGGAGTCATGGCCACACCCCCCCACACCACTCCATACTGTTAGGCACTGCTGGGAGTCATGGCCACAAGCCCAATACTGTTGGGCACTGCTGGGAGTCATGGCCACACCCCCCACACCACCCCCATACTGTTAGGCACTGCTGGGAGTCATGGCCACACCACCCCACATCACCCCATACTTTTAGGCACTGTTGGGAATCATGGCCACACACCCCCACACCACCCCCATACTGTTAGGCAATGCTGGGGGTCATGGCCACACCCCCCACACCACCCCATACTGTTAGGCACTGCTGGGAGTAATGGCCACACCCCCATACTGTTGGGCACTGCTGGGAGTCATGGCCACCCCCCACACCACCCCATACTGTTAGACAATGCTGAAGTCATGGCCACACCACACCACACCACCCCATACTGTTAGGCACTGCTGGGGGTCATGGCCATACCCCCATACTGTTGGGCACTGCTGGGAGTCATGGCCACAACCACCCACACCACCCCCATACTGTTAGGCACTGCTGGGAGTCATGGCCACACCCCCCGTACCACCCCCATACTGTTAGGCACTGCTGGGAGTCATGGCCACACCTCCACACCACCCCCCATACTGTTAGGCACTGCTGGGAATCATGGCCACACCACCCCACACCACCCCCATACTGTTAGGCACTGCTGGGAGTCATGGCCACACCACCCCACACCACTCCCATACTGTTAGGCACTGCTGGGAGTCCCCACATGTTACATGAGTTGTTTGAATACTCACCAGGCTCCACGGCTCCTTCGATTCCGTGAACTCCTACCGGTGGTAGCAGGGCCATGACTTTCTCCTCCCAGGGATGGTATTGTGGAGGTCTGCGGGGAGCACCACCTCCAGTGTGGTGTGCATTGGCGTAGTCTTGGTCCATCTTCTTCTTGACCATTCTCCGCAGATCGTACCACCTGACCTGGCATTCCTGCCTGGTGCGCTTGATGGGTGCAACAGCACTGACCTTATCAACTATCCTCACCCACAGGCGTGTTTTGTCCGCTATGCTGGTCTGTCTGACCAATGCGCCAAGCAGCTGTGGCTCACCTCTGATGATTTCATCTGTAAGGATCTCCGTCTCCGGGTTAGTGAACTTCAGATTCTTTGGTGTGGTCAAGGTGTGGGGTGTGTGTGATTGGGGGGATGATGGTGTGTATAGATGAGGGTGTTTGGGTCTGATTGTGAAGGGGTGGTGTGTGTGTGTGAATGAGATAGGGTGTATGTGTGAAGGTGTATGGCTGCAGTTGTGGGTGTGGCTTTTGTGGAATGTTTAGTGGGTGTGTTATAAGGGGTGGGTGTGACTTGGGCCCTCTGTTTGCATGTGGCCAGGACATTGTTTTCCTATGGTGTGTGCACAGGAGACATGTTTTGTGGGGTTGTGCGACTCCTTTGAACCCTCCTTGTGCTGGTTTTGGGGTTTGTGTGCGCTTTATTAGTGGGGGGTGTGCAGTTAGTTTTTGTTGTTGTTGCTGGCTCATAAGGGAGGTTTTTGGGGTGTTCGCATATGCTTTATTGAGTGATGTGCGGGTCGTACTTACTGGTGCAGCTGGCTGTTACGGTCTGTTGGGGGGGGTTCGTGTACGCTTCATTGAGGGGTGTGCGAGTCGTATTTGTTGGTGCGGCTGGCTGTTACGGTCCGTTTTCCGGGTGGGGGTTCGTGTACGCTTCATTGAGGGGTGTGCGGGTCGTATTTGTTGGGGCGGCTGGCTGTTACGGTCCGTTTTCCGGGTGGGGGTTCGTGTACGCTCCATTGAGGGGTGTGCGGGGCGTATTTGTTGGTGCGGCTGGCTGTTACGGTCCATTGGGGGGGTTCGTGTACGCTTCATTGAGGGGTCTGCGGGTCGTATTTACTGGTGCGGCTGGCTGTTACGGTCCGTGGGGGGGGTCGTGTATGCTTCATTGTGGGGTGTGCGGTTCGTATTTGTTGGTGCGGCTGGCTGTTACGGTCCGTTTTGCGGGTTGGGGTTCGTGTACACTCCATTGAGGGGTGTGCGGGTCGTATTTACTGGTGCGACTGGCTGTTACGGTCCGTTGGGGGGGGTTCGTGTACGCTTCATTGAGGGGTGTGCGGGTCGTATTTACTGGTGCGGCTGGCTGTTACGGTCCGTGGGGGGTTCATGTATGCTTCATTGAGGGGTGTGCGGGTCGTATTTGTTGGTGCGGCTTGCTGTTACGGTCCGTTTTCCGGGTGGGGGTTCGTGTACGCTTCATTGAGGGGTGTGCGGGTCGTATTTACTGGTGCGGCTGGCTGTTACGGTCTGTTGAGGGGGTTCGTGTGCGCTTCATTGAGGGGTGTGCGGTCGTATTTGTTGGTGCGGCTGGCTGTTACGGTCCGTTTTCTGGGTGGGGGTTCGTGTACGCTTCATTGAGGGGTATGCGGATCGTATTTACTGGTGCGCTTGCTGTTACGGTCTGTTTTCCGGGTGGGGGTTCGTCTACGCTTCATTGAGGGGTGTGGGTGTCGTATTTGTTGGTGCGGCTGGCTGTTATGGTCCGTTTTCCGGGTGGGGGTTCGTGTACGCTTCATTGAGGGGTGTCCGGGTCGTATTTACTGGTGCGGCTCTCTGTTACGGTCCGTTTTCCGGGTGGGGGTTCGTGTACGCTTCATTGTGGGGTGTGCGGGTCGCATTTGTTGGTGCGGCTTGCTTATTAGCGATGTTTTCCGTACGAATCATGATTCTTGCACGACAACGTTTGCCCGTACAAATCGCGTACTTGGTCCCTGGTCTGGATCGTACTTGTTAGTTCGTACGGCATGTTTACAAATCGTACGGTTTGGGTTACGACGCCATTTCGTACGGGTCTTCCATCATGGTTCGTACGGTTCGCTGATATTCGGACGTATTTTTGGGATATGGATCGTAGTACGCAGTTCGGACGGTCTTTTTGAAATCGTACGGAGACGGCTATGAATACGAATCGTACGACAGCTTTTTATCCAGAATCGGAATCGGGCCCTAAGATTCAAATTTAAAAAAATAAAATATATTATAACATTTTATTCTGTAATAATTTAATATTCATATTTTGGACAAATCTATAAATAATTATTAACTATCATTTAATAGTATTTGTGAAATATTTATACATATTATAATTCTAGAAAGATATATTACATTTAATGATATATATTGTTAATTTAAATTAAAAACATTTTTTAACAAAATGTGGGAGTATTCTTTATTTATTAATTTGAGTTAATTAATTTTTTTTAGTTGGAATACAAAAAACTCATGGTTTACTAGCCAGCGCTTTCCCTGAGTTTAATTGTATTTGGAGTTAGAATAGTAATTTATTATGGTTTACTATCCAGTATTTTCTTTGATTTTAGTTGGATTTGGAGTTAGAATAGTAAATATTATGGTTTACTATCCAGTGCCTTCCCTGAGTTTATTTGTATTTGGAGTTAGAATAGTAAATCATTATGGTTTACTATCTAGCACTTTCTCAGAATTTTTGGTATTTGGAGTTAGAATATTTAATTATTATAGTTTAATATCTAACGCTTTCCCTGAGTTCAGTTTGATTTGGAGTTAGAATATAAAATTATTATGGTTTACTATCTAGCGCTTTCTCAGAGTTTTTGGTATTTGGAGTTAGAATATTTAATTATTATGGTTCACTATCCAACATTTTCCTGAAGTTCAGTTGGCTTCGGAGTTAGAGTATTTAATTATTATGGTTTACTATCCAGCGCTTTCCCTGAGTTTAGTTGAATTCGGACTTAGAATAGTAAAATATCATGGTTCACTATCCAATGCTTTCCCTGAGTTTATTTGGATTTGGAGTTAGAATAGTAAATTATTATGGTTTATTATCCAGCACTTTCCCTGAGTTTACTTGAATTTGGAGTTTGAATAGTAAATTACTTTGTTTTACTATCCAGCGCTTTCCCTGAGTTTACTTGGATTTGGAGTTAGAATAGTAATTTATTATGGTTACTTTCCAGCACTTTCCCTGAGTTTATTTGGATTTGGAGTTAGAATAGTAAATTATTATGGTTTATTATCCAGCACTTTCCCTGAGTTTAGTTGGATTTGGAGTTAGATTAGTACATTATTATGGTTTACTATTCTGCGCTTTCCCTGAGTTTACTTGGATTTAGAGTTAGAATAGTAAATTATTATGGTTTACTATCTAACACTTTCCCTGAGTTTAGTTGGATTTGGAGTTAGATTAGTAAATTACTTTGGTTTACTATCCAGTGCTTTCCCTGAGTTTACTTGGATTTGGAGTTAGAATAGTAAATTATTATGGTTACTTTCCAGCGCTTTACTGTAGTTTAGTTGAATTTTGAGTTAGAGTATTTAGGGGTGGATTAGGATGGCGGTCGGAAGATCAGCCCAACCACCGTGGTAGCGGGAAAAGACTGCCTGCAAGGACGGCAGCATAACTGCCAGTCCGATTAGCATGCTCCGCAGTTGAAATCCGACCTCGGTGTATGATCGCCGGCATTAACATTGCGGAGGTTGCTGCTGCCAGCAGCACCGCCGCGATGTGAAAAGGAGCATGTCATGCATATCACTGCACTGCGTGGCAGGCACTGCACAGTGCCTGCCACCTGGTACAGGGACATGTACCCAGTGCACCCAGACACCCCCCAACACATTGGGGGCCCACAATGACCCCCCAGAGACATTCTCCACATGCCTTTCCATGGTGGTCCGACAGCAGCAGAAAGACTAGCTACCGCTGGCCTCATATTCAAGCCGGCGGTGCCTGGCCCTGCACCAGCACCATTGTAGCAGTCCAGTTCCACCCGCTAGACAGGCAGACGGACTGGTACCAGTGGAAAAGTGGGGGGCAGAAAATCTCACTGCCGCTGTCGTCACCGACATGCAGTGGTTTTCCAGGTTGCGATCGCAAGCAAATGTCCGCCGCCCGCCGCGGCCATCAGTCCGCCATCCTAATTGACCCCTTAATTATTATTGTTTATAATCCAGCGCTTTCCATGTGTTTAGTTGAATTTGGAGTTAGAATAGTTATTTATTATAGTTTACTATCTAGTGCTTTCCATGAGTTTATTTGGATTTGGAGTTAGAATAGTAAATTATTGTTGTATACTATCTAGCACTTTCTCTGAGTTTTTTTAATTTGGAGTTAGAATATTTAATTATTATGGTTTACTATCCAGCATTTTCCCTGAGTTTAGCTAGATTTGGAGTTAGATTAGTAAATTATTTAGGTTTACTATCCAACGCTTTCCATGAGTTTAGTAGTGTTTGGAGTTAGAATAGTAAATTATTATTGTTTGTTATTTAGTGCTTTCACTGATCTGGCATGTATTTAGGTTTGTAGTTGTAAGTACTTATTGTTTAGTATTTAGTATTTTTGTAATTTATTTGTAATTTGTAATAAGTTAATAGATTTATCTTATTTTATTTTTTATATTTTTTAAATGGAAATATATTTAAATTTCGATACATTATTTTTTTAAATATGTTTTGGGTTAGAAAACTGATGTTTACATTACAAATATAAATCAGACACATTCATGTTTTTCACATTTTGTTCAAGTGTTTAACATAATTGTAATATTTATTTATTATTTTAAAATGTGACAAAACTCATATATTTTTACATATATTTTTTTAAGGTACAGTGTTCAACAATTGAACATTTTTTGTAGCATAATCGTGTAATGTAAAGTAAAACATTTGAAATAATTTTTTATGAACATTTTCATTTGTTTTTTTATTTTTTGTACAAAAAGAAACAAAATTGTATACATTTGTATTTAAAAAACATATACATACATATACATTTAATATTTTGCAAAATTATATTTTATTTAGTATATTGAATATTATTTTTTATGAAATAATATTTAATATGGTAAATAATTATGAATGTTTTTAGAATATTTTTTTGAGTCATACATATATTTTTTAACACATTTTGTACAATATTTTTATGTTAACAGTGTATGGAATAAACATATATTTTAATTTACATTAAATATAATTTTATATTTTTTATAAAAAAAACTATTTAATGTATAGTTTACATTTTGTATGTTTATTTGAAACATCGGGAAAAAATATTGATAGATGTAAAATTATACATTAATTTAAAAAAAAAATCAGATGTTCCATTGTTATCAATGTGGAGTTAGTCCTATTTTTGTTTTAATTATGTAGCCATTTTGTTTTCTTTTTCTGACTTTTGTATCTATCTGTTTCGTTTTTGGGTCATTTTGGAAGACGGAACCTCACAGTTGGGAGCTGCTTTTCGTTTGTGCGGGCAAAGTTTACTTTTATATGCTTTGAAGTTACTTTTAAGGTAGGGGTAAGTTAGTAGTAGTGTAAGTGTATTTGTTAGGGCGTTATTTGATTGTTTTCGGGACATTTAGGTGTAGTTTTGGCAGTTTAGTGTTTTATGTTTTTGACTTAATGTCGGATATAAGTAGAATGTTTTGTAGTTTTAGTTATGTGTTTATTATATATGTTTTTTTGTGTATTTTATGTTGATATTTGTTGTTGTGGGTTTGTATTTTTGTTGTGGGTGGGTTTTGTTTAACTTTTATTTACAGGTACTCGGTTTGTTACACAGTGGAGTTCTTAACACATTTTTTTTATAAATAAAGGACAATGTTGTTTCTTGTGTGATAACAAGTTACTATACATTTCCTTTTTTTTCGGGTTAGAGCCTTTTTTCACAAACTATTTTCAGATTTTTAAGGGTTTCGTTATTCAGAGAATTGTGGCGTTGGATTTCCCTTTTCTACAGTTGTATTTTTACTTTTTTGGGGGGGTTTCCTTATTCAATGGATTAATTTTCCCTTGGATTTGTGTGGATTTTACTGTTTTTGAGGACGTTCTAGAGGTACATAACTGTAAGTAATTTCTTTAATTATTATTGTGGGTGGGAAATGTTTATATTTTCTTTCACTTTTTAAAAAAAGATTTATATTATATCATATAATTTTTTGTTATTGTTTAAATGTTATGACAAGTATATTTATTGATTTAAAAAAAGAGAAAATGTTTGTTTTTATGTTTTATATGTTTCAAAAGTTTGTACTTTGGTTTAATTAAAAGAATTGATTTAGTCATTAAGTTTAGATATTCTAGACCTTGTTGTCGAAACCACTAGAACTCCTCAGGATCTTGGCGATGCTCAAAGGGGTCCACCTCCTGACATCCCCAACTCTGACTATAGAGAATCCAGAGTATTGAGGCGATCAGGCGAGGGATAGGGATAGGGAAGGGGCAGCATGGGAATAGGGATACCTGCAATACAAAAAACATACAATTACTTTTCAGTCAACAGTCTAACTACTCTCATATGTTCTCGCTACCCTTGCTCCACATACCTTGAATAATTCTTCACTGTCAGTAAGGATGATTTCCACAGTCTACAGGGAGGCTTTTCTGTTACTGGCTGTCTCTCTTATAGTGGAACAACCTGGACTGGTACCTACAAAAACCAAGCACAATTATCTCAGACCTAGTCATTCCGTAGAGCAACAGTGAAACATCAGAGCACGCACACCATCATACATACCCAATGTCTTGCACCCAACTGCTTGAACACAAATAGCCACAACCAAAGGAAAAATAGTTCATGGTTTAAGGGATCATAATCCCAGGAAGCACCATACTGTTGAAAGCACAGACGGTGCTTATCACAACACTATGGCCCGCTAGAAGGAAAAGAACAGAGTATATCCAGAACAAACAAATATGAACAGTCCCTAGGAATGTCTTCAAAACAATCCATGAGTCATAGAACAAAAAGCACACAGTACCCCCTCTTCAATGGACACTCTCAGAGAAGATTCCTTGCCTCCACTTAGAACTGGATTCCTTCTAAAGATCCGCAGGCATGGTAAACCTGCTAGGGAACACAGCGCTCAATGTCTGGACTCCTACCCAGCAAGGAAAAATATCCGGCACTCGCTCCAGCCGCCGCCGTAACAGAAAAAATGGAAGGAGAAGGTTACGCTCTTCTGCGCACCACTTCCCTTCCATTAATGGCCTGATGTCTCCCGTTGCAGCCTAGACGGGAGAACTTCAAATGCCCCCACAAGACTCATGTCCTCTGAGAGACACGCACCAAGTTCACTCCGAGAAGGCTTGGAGTGCACCGAAAACAAAACAGGCTGGAGTTCCGCGTCTCAAACGTGAGACCCAACGGGAGCCTGATGAAACAAAATCGGTAATCCTTCGTGTAGCGGAGCAGCCGCTCAGCCACGGTACATTCCCGGAAACAACCAAAATCACGTACAACGTCTCCTGCGTGTATGTGGCAGATATAGGTAGCCCGCCTCCCAGAAGGATGGAACTCTGGGAAATGTAGTTTGGCCTAACCTTGGTAGGCGCAAACCTGTCTCAGGGCCTGACAGTACGTCCTCCTCCCCAGCGCCTCCTAGAACCGGGTTTACAAGGATTGCGGGCATAGAACAAGCGCACCGCCCGAGGGGCGTGTACTCTAGAACTGGGTTCCCATGAGCCATCCTACGACGTGTTACCTTTCCTGGAAATAAGGTACCAGAGGCACCCCGCCATAATCTGGAATCCAGGATGCTGCGTACCTCACATTCCAATTGACCATCTCTCACAACCGGGGGTGCTGAAGTATTTCGGGGTTCCCAAGGCCTACACGCTCCAGAGATTACCCACTTACACACAAGAACTGTTGGCACGGAAACTGTAAAAGGCAAAGAACAAGTTTATTAAAACCCCATGGGGTGGTGGTACACTCAAACAGCACCCTTCGGTAATGCAAGAGGTATCACACCGAACACCGGTGTGACCCCGTTTATATACAATTTTGGGGCAATAAAAGATAGGCGGCACAAGCAAAGACACAGTTTTAGAGACATATATGGTCATCTTTTGGAATACTGCCAGCTCATTGGAGGGTTTCAAACCCACTGGTCAGTTAGCGGCACATTCCTGAAGGTTTACGGGTCAGTGGGAACTGCGCATGTGTGGCTTGACCAGTGCTAAAAATAGCCTGTTGCTGGGCAGACAAGAGTGGTCAGCGGAACGGACAAAGGACTAAAGGGCACGTCGGCCACGAGGCCGCTCATGGTCTAAGATGGCCACTGCAACATTCAAAATGGCGTTATCGTATATAGCCAAGTTAAGGAGGACAACGTGTAGGTTCAGCTAATTGCTAATCCGAACGGGCCAATTACGACAGACGACCCTTTTAGCGTTTAGCTGAATCTACCTCATAATGAACATAGTCTGGATGTTCGTCCTCGATGTCTATTAACATAATTTGTGTCACCTCTTTGTGTAGCATTATTTTGTCATGGGCAAGAGCCCGCCTCGATGGCAAGCAAGCTGATAGACACATTGAACATAAGGCAGGGCCACATTGAATACACAAGCATAAAAAGAACATTGCTCCCACAAGTATACAGAGAATTGTCAACAGTTTCCAGCCCCAAGTTGCAATCATGGACCAGAACCATCCAGAAAGTGTCCAAGTTCCATTGTCCGGGTGTATTTCAGCAGCTATTTTATGCAGCTTGGAAATAGCATCATACACAGAGGGAGAATTATCCGGGACATAAACACAACAGCTGCTTCCGATAATTCTACATGCTCCCCCACGATCTGCCAAAACCACGTCCAAAACCATCCGATTTTGGAGGGTAACAATTCTAGAAATCTGTAGTTCCTCAGTAATATTCCCCAGGGCAACGGCGGTGTCATTCGCAACAGCCTCAACAACGCGTGTCAGCCGTCTTATTTTCCGGCTGTTCAATGCAGCCCCCACAAAGGAAAATAGTCCCAGATTAAAATCCACATACTGTTGTAACGTAGTGTCCGTTTGATCAATGTCCTCTAGGGCAACAGTTCGTTTAACCCTGTTCAAAACGAAATCGTGGTACAAAGTGTAATCGTTGTGGTACATTGGAGGGGCAATGAATACAGGAGGTAGCACAAACGATACGTAGCACGTGCCCAACCACCCCACTGGAAGCTGATGGTACCCCTTCGTTCCACAGATAAAGTAGGTGTTTCGAGATGCAACAAATGAAATGCCATTCGGGCTATCAAACGTGAGAGTAATATTACATTCGCTTTTCCCCACCGCAATCGTGCCCTTGTTTCTAATGCATAAATCGGCTTTTGTGGCAATGACATTTATGACATGAGCACTGGATACATTCACGTTTCGCTGATTGCTATATACACGTGGAGCAGATACATTGTCAGGCCTGTATTCTTGCCATTCGAAACGTGTGCCCTCAGCCCGGGGAAACCCATCCTTGTCATGAGAACATACTTTATTCAAACGGAAAAGCACCCCCCCTTTAGTTGGCCATCTCAGAGTAAAGAGGAGGGTGTACCAGGCATTGCATGACCCATTGTGCGAAAACGGGAGTGGAATAAGTGGGGTGCCCCCTCTCTTATGGTGCCCAGGCAACATTCCACACACCCAGCAATTAGAGGTATTGGTCATATTATGCGTGTGGTGAAGAATCTGAATGAAGCTGTTATTTAAATATGTTTGGCGATGGCGCTCTTCATGGAATGGCAATGTAAAATGAAAGTGTTCAGACGGTGCCGGGGTAGTCGGCAGCAAATGTTCACGTACAGGCACCACAAGTTCGACTACCCAGGCCATAACAGCTATCACCACAATAGTTAGAACAAAGAAAAAGGCACCCAATATTTTCTTATCACGGGATGCCGTTGATGCCATAGTTCAAGAAAGTTTGTGCAAAGTCTCAAGTGGCACAAATTGTTCACAAATTGTTCACAGATTGTCTCAGATACACGTGCGTGTATACCTAAAAAAGGAAAAATGCGGTGCTGAACTCCGAGGTAGCCGTTGTTTTCTTCTCCGGGCCAAGACGGGTGTCGCTACTCTGGCAGAACTGATCCCCCCCCCTTGGAATTCCCGGTTTCCGTTTCACAAACCTGGAGCGGTAACCAACCAGTCATTAACAAAAAGAACAAAAATCTTCTTATCGTGGACGCAGATCGTAGCGCTCTCTTCCGGTAGCAGATTGGTCCGGGAAGGCTCCCTCCACTTCGGCCGACGTCACAGCTGGGCTCTTTTCTTTCTCCAAGATCTCCTTATAATCAGTCAACACAGCAGGAGTCACCAGATCCGGAGAGACACGGCGACAATGTGTCGAATGCACCCACCGCTTCCTGTTCGTCACTCGTACTGCGGTGCGGGTTGCCAGGAGGACCTGCTCTGGGCCCTTCCACCTGGGCTCCAAACTGCTTGCTCTTTCAAACGAACGGACCATTACATGGTCCCCAGGACGAAGATCGTGGCCCTCTCCAGCGGAGTTATCAGGGAGCGCTTCTCGAACCTGTTGATGAATAGAGAGCAAATCATTTGTTAATCGTGCCAAATAATCATTCATCATAACACAAGGCACATCATGTATTAATCGCGGCTTGGGCACCCCCCAGATATTCATAGAGCGGCCAAACACCACCTCATAGGGCGTAAGGCCGGTTCGTGAGTGGGGTACTGATCTGAGAGATAGTAGTGCTAGCGGCAACGCATCTGGCCACTTCAACGATGTAGACGCCACAATTTTGGCCAGCTTGAGCTTCAACGTGGCATTGTACCGCTCGACCAAACCTGCTGACTGAGGGTGGAATACAGCGTGGAACTTTTGCTGAATCCCTAACCCCTTCAGTACATATTCCACAATCTTTCCAACAAAATGGGGCCCATTATCGCTCCACAAAAACTTGCAAACTCCAAAGCGAGGAAAGAATTCCTTAAGCAACACCTTAGCTGTTGTCAAAGCCGTATTGTCTTTCGTGGGGTAGGCCTCAACCCATTTGCTAAAAGCACACACCACCACTAGAATGTATTTCAGGTTATTGCAGCGCTCGAGTTGGATGTAATCCATTTGAAGCACTTCAAACGGTGCAGAAGGTGGAACGAACCCTCCTTTCGGAGTATGGGTCCCCTTCCCAGGATTGTGTTGCAAACACACCAGGCAGGTCTGCACTACTCTCTTTGCAGTATTTGCAATCTCCGGATGTTCCCAAACTCGTGTTAAAAGACGAGTGATTGCAAGGGCTCCGACATGGGCCAGTCCATGAGTCATCTGGACCATCGCCTGTAAGTAAGCCGCAGGCAATTTCCACTTCTCCATGTCTTTGCTTCTCCAACAACCTTCGTCATCTAGTACCCCATCTGCTGCCCAAGCCGCAAGTTCAGATTCTGTAGCTGATTTTTGAATATCCCGTATCTCTGCTCTAGCGTCACTCCATCTCTCAGCCTGTGATTGTACCACGTACATAGGGGAGCTAGTTCGGGACATAGCCGTCTGCCTTGCTATGCTGTCTGCAAAGGCATTTCCTTGGCCCACTTTATCCGTAATCTTCTTATGGGCACTGCACTTCACTATCGCTACTTTTTTAGGACTGAGCAACGCATTCAGGAGATCACGCACTAGCTCTCCGTGCATAATGTGCTCCCCGTGTGACGTCAGGAACCCGTGTTCTCTCCAGAGAAGCCCGAAGTCATGGGCCACTCCAAAGGCATACCGGCTGTCCGTGTATATGTTCACACATAGGCCAGCACTCAATTCGCAGGCTCTTGTTAAAGCTATCAGCTCTGCTGCCTGAGCCGATTTTTGTGGTATTCTAGCTGTTTCGACCACCGTCTTAAGAGTCGTGATCGCATATGCTGCGGAAGTCGTACCATCTGGCAGCCTCAAACACGATCCATCAACCCACAGTTCCCCATCCACATCAGGAAGTGGCACATCCTGTAAGTCAACACGATCCTTTGTCTGTTCCTCAGTCAGGAAAACACAGTCGTGATGTTTTTCTTCCTGACCCTCCTCAGCCGGATAGGGCAATAAAGTCGCGGGGTTCAAAGTAGCGCATCTTTTCAATGTTATGTGTGGCGCTAAGAGTGTCAGCTCGTATCCTGTAAGTCGTGCACTCGTGAGGTATTGGGTCTTTGTTTGGTTTAACAGGGCATCTACTGCATGAGGAACTAACACCAACAATTTGTGTGATAACACTATGCCCTCACTCTGTCGTATGGCTACTGCTGTTGCCGCTACTGCTCGAAAACACCCAGGCAGCCCTCGTGCTACAGGATCCAAAATGGCAGAGAAGTATGCACATGGTCTCTGCTTATCCCCGTGTAACTGCACTAGCACTGACAACGCACACCCATCATTCTTGTGCACGTATAATGTGAAAAGTTTCGTGTAGTCTGGTGTTCCTAACACGGGTGCGGAACAAAGGGCCTGTCTCAACTGTTCAAAAGCTTTCTGACATTCCTCTGTCCACTCAAGCGGCATCGGTGTAGCTTTGGACAGTAATGCTAGCAAAGGTTTTATGATATGTGAAAAACCCATGATCCATTGTCTACAAAAGGATGTCAACCCTATAAAGGCACGCACATCTCTCTGCGTGCGGGGGACTGGTGTATCTAAAATTGCTTGAATTCGATCAGATGTTAATGCCCGCCCCTCCTTAGACAACAGATGACCGAGGTAGGTCACCTGGGGTCTACAGTATTGAAGCTTTTTCTTGGAAACCTTGTGATTATGTTGTGCCAAAAAGGAAAGTAATGCAAGTGTACTCTGTTCACATTGTGCATAGGAGTCGGCGGCAAGCAAAAGGTCATCCACGTACTGGATGAGCGCAACGCCAGACTGCAACTTAAAGGAATCTAGTTGTCGTTTTAAAGCCTGGCTGTAGATGCTAGGGCTTTCAGTATATCCTTGGGGAACACGACAAAATCTATACGATTTATTATTGAGCGTAAAACCAAACAGATATCTACTATCTGGGTGAACAGGAATGGAAAAGAACGCATTCTTTAAGTCAATAACGCTAAAGGTGGTGGCCGTCGGTGGAACCAAAGTATGCAAAGTCGTGATATCGGACACCACTGGGTATTGGGGAATGACAATTTTATTTATTTCACGCAAATCAATAATAAACCGATAGATCTTGCCATCCGAGTCTCTCTTAAGAATCGGTAGAATAGGGCTGTTACAGACATTATAAGGGACCTCCTCCACCACCCCTGCAGAAATCAAATCCTGAACAATATATGTCAATGCAATTTCACCTTCCTTCGAGATCTTATACTGTGGTACTCGTGGTAGAGGGGCCCCCTCCTTAACAGTAATGTGTATTGGTGGAATGCGCATCTCTCCCACATCCGTATCTGATGTCGCCCACAACGTGTGCGGCAGAGAGGCCAAAGCAGGAATATCGAAAATGGCATAAAATCTGTCAGGGTCAGGGCAATCATCAGGGTCAGGGTAGTTGTCGTTCAGGATAACCCGCACTCCCTCTGGAGCGCAGCGTATCGTCGCTCGGAAATATTTAAGCAAATCAATGCCCAGGATATTGTCTGGGGTATGAGGTGATAACAAAAATTGCCCAAAACTAAAGTATTTGTCAATGCATAGTGCAAGGGGCTTGGACAATGGGCTGGGGGAGGGTGTGCCATCAAACCCTACACACGTAATCATTTCGCCAGACAGGGGAGCCCTCGGAACCAAGTTTTTCGACAGCGCGCTACGAGTAGCTCCGGTGTCGACTAGAAATTGATCAGTAGAACCCAAAATACCCGCTGTTACATATGGACCTTGCTGATCTACTGGCACTTCAACTGATTCCTTACCCCATCCTACGCAATCCTATGCATGCACGTAATCCTGATGTTCCACATTCTCTCCTTCTAAAATCTGATATTGATTTCGTCTATCAAACGTATTTCGTTCGTCCTGGCCACGGCCCCTCTCCTCAACCTGTCTACGATCACCTCCGCCACCTCTCGTTCCAGTATAACCTCCTCTTGACCTTCCACTGCCTCGACCACGCTGACTACGCTGTTCACGAAGTACCGGACAATCTTCGGCCCAATGCCCAAACTCCTTACAATACGCACACTGATCCTCCGCAATATCCGTACGACCATACGATGCGTTTCCTCCACCTCGTCTACCTCTATCATCCCCTCTACCCTGTGTTCCCCGAACCTGTGCCAACATCACCTTCGTTTTCAATTCCTTCGTCTTTTTCTCTACACTTTCTTTAGCCTCCACTTCCTGCCGCTCATAGTACTGAGCCATAGTTAACAAGGACGCAGGGGTCGCCGTGGCCCAGGAACTTTCACTCGACTTCAATCGCTTTGCAATCTCTGGTAGGAGATTAGCCACATACTTATCTACAAACAAATGCCGACCCGTATCATCTGTTAAAGATTGACCACTGTAATCATGAAAGGCCTCCTCGAAGCGCGTAAAGAAATCTGAAACCGTTTCATCGGGTTTCTGTTTGCACGACGTTAACATGGTCCAATCAATCTTTTTGGAGGGAACAAGCGTTTTTAATTTATGCAAGATAGCTGCTGGGAGATCTAGTATTAGCTGACAAGGCTTACATGCTGGTTCCCTATCTAAGTCTGCAGCATTTATTTCTTTCCATGTCCCCCCCAAAATTGTTTCATCATTAGTTTTACGAATTTGCCTCCACATATCGGGTGGTAGAATTAGCCCAAAAAACAAATCTATGTCTACAAGAGTCATCACACAAGACGATATAGCCCCCTCCACCCCTTCATAAAATGCCGCTGGATTCTTCCGAAGATCAGGTAAAGAATTTTTCAATGCCATGACATCTGCTCTATTCCATGGCGTATATACCCAATTATACACAAAATACCCTTTCGCATCCTTCGACAACTTATCATCATCCGTACCTTCCCCTTTTGGTGGAACATACAAAGGCGCAGCTTCACGCATAGGCATAACATGCAACGCAGAACTCTTATCTGAACCACGGAGAGAACACTCTTTAGCCTGCCCATCATGCTCCAATTCAGACTCCTTTTGTTTCCTTTTCCGCTCCTCCCGCAATCGAGTTGTCTCATCCCGCAGCTTGATCAATTGCGCAAACAGGTCATCAACATCTGAAAGATCAAAATCACCTTTAGTCAAGTTTTCACGATATACTGACAACACTTTGGGCTCTAACGTATCAGAAAGGTCACGATATGCGCTCACAACCTCGTCAGCCAAGGAAGACAGAAAATACATCAATTCAAGATCCGTCCACCCTGTTTTTTCTGATATCAATTGATCCTGAGTAACAGTACGCTTATTCACTTTACGAGCCCAACTGCGTAAATGAGCGGACCTATCCGCAGTAAACCTGAGAGCAGATACGCCCTTCTTGCCCGACTTATCCTGTCCACCATCATCAGAATCCACAGCTGGAGCCGTCGGCGTAACGTACGGAGGCGGTGACCGATCTAACAAAGAAAAATCATCAATTTCATTATTAAGGACAGGATAAAGTGGTCGGCGAATAGGAAACTGACCAGTCGTTTGCAAATTACGTTCCCTTTCCTCCCTTTCTTTCTTCTCCTGAGCCTCCTTTTCCTCAAGCTGTAAAGCCTTATCCCGAGCAGCCTTGCGCTGCTCTTTGTCCGCCAAGGCAACCTCACGCTTCATTCGCTCACGCGCCGCTTTCTCCCACATTCGCACGCAATCAAACATGTTTTGTCTAGACCTGCGTTGAAACATACATTGCTCTACAAATTGGATTTTACTCAAATCGTACGACCCGTGTAGGGGCCATTGCAATTCAGGATCGGCCTTGGTGTACTTATGCCATAATTTACTGTACATAATAGGTGGAAGGCCGAATTTGATATACATGTCCCTATTTGGTGTTCCCTCTGGGGGAGCCGGCTGTGATTCCGCTAACCTAATTGAGGTACCTTCTCCAAAACAACACATTCCTCGGAGTGTGCTGAAAACAGGCATGTTCAAAAAGTATCACGAAAGCGTGACACCAGACAAAAATGGCACTTACAGTTCTCCACACGATTGTGCCGCTCAAAGGAAAAAAACAAAGTTAGAGAAACATCTCTACATGCCTGCCTATGTGAAGTGCACTACACATATAAGTTCAAAGATCACAAATTCACAATGTTAGCTAACTCAAATCAAAGTTCCTAGAACTCGGCAAGCGTCCAAAGACTACCTCACCGATCACAAATCACAAAATTTCAGTAAGCGTCCGAAGACTACCTTACCGAACACAAATCGCAGAACTTCAGTAAGCGTCCGAAGACTACCTTACCGAACACAAAGCTTACCAAATTCTCAAATGTCCAGGTTCCAACTGCCAAGGTCTTATAAGCCAAATCAGCCAAACAGCACTTTCGCAGCGATGCAGACACTTCAAAGACTCAGTCGGAGACCGGCGCCACCTGGAAGGTCAGATCGGAAGGAAAGGAAAAAACACCGTGGCAGCCAAGACTCGGGTCACTCGTGGCAGCGCGCGCCCATGGCGGGTTTCCAAGCCTTCGTCACGACCTCTCCTTCGGGCATCCGAGTCGCCGATAAGTCCCTTCGTGGTCGCCAATTGAAGTATTTCGGGGTTCCCAAGGCCTACACGCTCCAGAGATTACCCACTTACACACAAGAACTGTTGGCACGGAAACTGTAAAAGGCAAAGAACAAGTTTATTAAAACCCCATGGGGTGGTGGTACACTCAAACAGCACCCTTCGGTAATGCAAGAGGTATCACACCGAACACCGGTGTGACCCCGTTTATATACAATTTTGGGGCAATAAAAGATAGGCGGCACAAGCAAAGACACAGTTTTAGAGACATATATGGTCATCTTTTGGAATACTGCCAGCTCATTGGAGGGTTTCAAACCCACTGGTCAGTTAGCGGCACATTCCTGAAGGTTTACGGGTCAGTGGGAACTGCGCATGTGTGGCTTGACCAGTGCTAAAAATAGCCTGTTGCTGGGCAGACAAGAGTGGTCAGCGGAACGGACAAAGGACTAAAGGGCACGTCGGCCACGAGGCCGCTCATGGTCTAAGATGGCCACTGCAACATTCAAAATGGCGTTATCGTATATAGCCAAGTTAAGGAGGACAACGTGTAGGTTCAGCTAATTGCTAATCCGAACGGGCCAATTACGACAGTGCAGCCAGACATCGTGCTCCTCTCGCCGGCTTCAATACACTACAATGGAACACCGGGTGGATCCTCAGGGATGGTGGTAGTTTCAGTTTGTATGCCACAGGGTTGACCTGGCGCAGGATGGGGTAGGGCCCGATGTAACGTGGGTGGAAAATACTGCACAAACAAAAACGGATATTTATAGTGGAAAGCCATACTCAATCCCCCACCTGATACGTAGACCCATGCTGTCGATGCTGATCTGCCCATGTCTTGTAGGACAGCTTGCCTTGAACCAGATATACTTGTATTCGTTTGTGTATTTTCACCAGGGATTCCACTTGAGCAAACACTGTTGGGTGATTCTTCACCTCACTTGGAATAGTCAGAGGTAGGGTGTTGGCATGATATCCTGTGTTAGCTCTGAAGGGAGTTTCTTTGATGGAGCTATGCCAAGTATTGTTATAAGAGAGCTCAGCCAACCACAGCAAAGATACCCAGGACTCCAACACTTCTTTCTCATAGCATCTCAGAAATATTTTCAGAGTCTGATTCAATCTCTCAGTTTGCCCATCGGTCTGCGGATGGAAACTGGTGGAAAGGGCTGCTTCCACCTGAAGGGCCTTACACCATGTCCGCCAGAATCTGACAACAAACTGGGGCCCTCTATCAGAGACGATGACTCTAGGAAGACCCTTCAACCGAACCACCTGTTCTAAGAGCATCTGGGCTGTCTGGCTTGCTGTAGGTAGGTTTTTACAGGGAAGGAAATGACCCATTTTAGTCAAACTGTCCACGACTACCAAGATGGTATTGCATCCCTGATCCATGGGTAATCCTAGGATGAAATCCACACTAATGGTTTGCCATGGATGTGAAGGTGTGTGCATCGGCATAATTTTTCCCTTGCTTTTGCTGTTATCCCCTTTGGACCTAGCACAGGTCTCACATTGGGATACCCAATGCTCCACGTCTCTAGCCATTTTCTCCCACCAAAATTAGCGCTGAACCAGTTGTAGCTTTTTTTGCACCCTGGATGGCCTGCTAGTACTGCATTATGACACCAATTGAATGCCTTCAAACGGAAGTTGTGAGTCGGCAAAAACAGTCTGTTGTTATGCAGAGGTATCGCATGTTGAAGGGTTCTTTGCTTTTTCTGAGTGGCCCATTCTTGCCACTGATCTAAGGACCAGTGTTTCTTCACTTGGTCGAGGAATTGTTCTACGGTTACCACACATTGGACTTGGTTAGGAGGCACTATCACCTCCGGTAGACCTTGTCGCGGAGTATCATCTTCATTTTGCTTGGACATAGAGTCTGCTTTTTTGTTGTCTGAGCCTGGACGGAAGGTTATCAAGAAATCGTATTCGGCGAAGAACAGCGTCCAGCGCATCTGTCTCTGGGAGAGATGTCGAGCCATCTTCATAAATTGAAGATTGCGATGGTCCCGTTATGGGATGTCGAGCCCCCCATAGGTATTTTCTCCATTCTTGAAAGGCTTTCTTGATAGCCAATAGTTCTTTCTCCGCCACTGTATAGTTGACCTCAGACGTGTTCAATTTCTTCGAAAGGAAAGCCACTGGATGCAGCTGTCCAGTTTCCTTATCCCTTTGAGATAAAACTGCTCTGATTGCCACATTAGAGGCGTCTGCCTCCACGATGAAAGGGATGTCAACTTGGGGGTACCGCAGGATGGAGGTGGTACAGAAGTCCTTCTTGAGTTGAGTGAACGCTTCCATGGCTTTAGGGGTCCATAAAAAAGGCACTCCTTTCCTCAACAGTCTGGTCACTGGGGCTGCCAACTGGGAGAAGTGAGAGATGAACCTCCGATAATAATTGGAGAATCCTAAAAAACATTGCACCTCTCTCACATTCCTTGGTACATGCCATTCTTGCACCGCTTCCACTTTTCTCTCAGCCATATTGAACCCTTGAGGACTTAAGATGACCCCTAAAAACTTGACCTTAGTTACGCTGAATTTGCACTTGCTTATCTTACAAAATAAGCTGTGCTCTTGCAATCGTTTGAGGATCATAATCACATGTTTAGTGTGTTGTTCTGGAGAGACTGACTAGACCAGGATATAGTTTATATATACTATCGCCATGCGATCAAGGTAATCCTTCAGTACATCCTTAAGAAAATACTGGAAGGCCGCTGAGGCATTACACAACCCGAATGGCATTACCAAGTATTCATACAATCCATATCGCGTCTTGAATGCCATTTTCCACTCATCCCCCTTACGTATGCGCACCAGGTGGTAGGCTCCTCTGAGATCGAGTGGGGTGTATATCGTAGCCTCTCTCACCTGGTCAGGCAACACCGGGATGAGCGGAAGCGGATACCTGTTTCTCACTGTGTTTTTGTTCAAGACGCAATAATCGATACATGTTCTCAACTCTCCATTGGCCTTCGCCGTGAAGGAGAGAGGAAAGGCGGCGGGTGAGCGAGAAGGCCGGATAAACCCAATGGCACTGAAATGTTCCAAATATTCACGAAATTGTTCAGTTTCAGGTTCAGACAGAGCGTATACTCTGCATGATGGAGTGACTGCTCCCTCCACCAAGTCTATGCGGCAATCATAGTTGTGGTGTGGAGGTAAAACTTCGGCTTTAACTTCACTGAATACCTAGTGATATAAAGCATACTCCAGAGGAAGATAAATGGTATTCTCAGCTGCGGTAGCGACCTGATGTATCTGAGCTAGGGCCAAGGCGATTGAGTAGTGATCTTTCATGCAACGCGTTAAACATTCCATGGAGTGAAAACAAATAGTTTTGCGCCTCCAATCCATGGTGGGACTGTGTTGCCATAACCATGGCATTCCCAAGATGACCTCATATTGAGGTGGCTCAATGATATTTAAAATAATATCTTCGACATGATCCTGGGGATCCCCTTGGAGAATCAATTCTACCGCCTCAGTATGTTCTGTGATAGGACCTGACTTTAGCGGGGTGCCGTCTACCGCCAGCACAGGTTCTGGCTTGTTACTAGGTACTCTTGTCAAACCCAATCGCTGAACCAGACCGTAGTCAATAAAGTTTCCGGTGGCCCCGGAATCAATCATTGATCGAACCTGTTGCGTCAATTGTCCTGTCTTAAGTAGCATGGACAGAATTATATGGGACTCTGAGTTTTTTCATTTGGTAACCGTTAAAGACGGCAATTTCCACTCCCTATGGGTCTGGATTCTTTTCAGTATCGCAGGAGATGTCATTCTCCGAGACCCCTACGGCTGTGATGGCCACTTTCTTCCCAGAAAAATACGTATTCCATTTCTTGGGTTTCTCAAGGCATTCTCTTACATAGTGCCCCTTCTTGCCACAATACATACAGAGGCCCTGTGCCCGGCGACTCTCCCTTTCAGTCTTGGCTAATGGCGGTCTTACTGCCCCTACATCCATTGGTTCTGGACCTATTTCCTTCAGGGTGCTAAGGTACGGTTCTCATAATACCTTCCGCCCCCTGCCTGGTCTCCCCTTTGGCGTTCCCCTCCTCTTTCAGCCAATCTGTGGTCTAACCGTAGAGTGAGATTGATTAGGTCTGTGCAAGAAGTGGGTTGTGGGTCTATTTGGGCCAATGAATCCTTCATCTCTTCACACAAACCCTGATAGTAAAGGGACATTCTTTTCTCCTCTGGCCAGGCGGTTTCAGCTACCAAGCGATTGAACGCTGCCATGTAGGATACCAGGTCCTTCCTTCCTTGCCGTAACTCCAGTAGCTCTCTATCTGCACTGAAGGTGGTAGCCCGGCGGTCGAATACTCTCTGAAACTCTTTCCTAAATTTTGTCCAGTCCGTGAGCAAAGGGTCATCGTTTCTTACTAAGGGAACCGCCCAGTCGGCAGAGTCACCCGTTAGATACGATATAATGAAGGCTACTCTGGATAAATTGTTTGGAAATGAGGCAGGCCGACAAGAGAAATGTAGAGCTATCTGGGTTAGAATGTTTGTATTTTGTGAGGGTCACCTGAGTACGTCTCCGGATTGGCTAACGGAATGGGAGGAGGCACGGTCACCTGAATCTGTAGAGTGGTAGAAGAAATATCAAAAGGGTTCCTAGCCTGTCTATGTACTCTCTCCCTCAAAGCTGCGGTCTTGGCTCGAGAGGTAGCCAATTCCTGTTGAACAAATACTAATGATTGTAACACATCGTCGAAGAATGCCATCTTTGCGAATCGCCCAGACCAGGAGGAGCGTAATTTCGTGGGTACGTGATTCTGTTGAAACCACAAGAACTCCTCAGGATCTGGGCGCTGCTCTAAGGGGTCCACCTCCTCACATCCCCAACTCTGACTATAGAGTATCCAGAGTATTGAGGCGATCAGGCGAGGGATAGGGATAGGGAAGGTGCAGCTTGGGAATAGGGGTACCTGCAATACAGGAAACATACAATTACTTTTCAGTCAACAGTCTAACTACTCCCATATGTTCTTGCTACCCTTGCTCCACATACCTTGAATAATTCTTCACTGTCAGTAACAATAATTTCCACGCTCTACAGGGAGGCTTTTCTGAAACTGGCTGCCTCTCTTATCATAGAACAACCTGGACTGGTACCTACAAAAACCAAGCACAATTATCTCAGACCTAGTCATTCCGTAGAGCAACAGTAAAACATCAGAGCACACACACCATCATACATACCCTATGTCTTGCACCCAACTGCTTGAACACAAATAACCAAAACCAAAGGAAAATAGTTTATGGTTTAAAGGATCATAATCCTAGGAAGCACCATACTGTTGAAAGCACAGACGTGCTTATCACCACAATATGTCCCGCTAGAAGGAAAATAACAGAGTATATCCAGAACAAACAAATATGAACAGTCCCTAGGAATGTCTTCAAAACAATCGAGGAGTCATAGAACAAAAAGCACACAGTACCTCCTCTTCAATGGACACTCTCAGAGAAGATTCCTTACCTCCACTTAGAACTGGATTCCCTCTAAAGATCCGCAGGCATGGCAAACCTGCTAGGGAACCGAGCGCTCAATGTCTGGACTCCTACCCAGCAAGGAAAAATATCTGGCACTCAGCTCCAGCCGCCACCATAACAGAAAAGGTGGAAGGAGAAGGATACGCTCTTCCGCGCGAGAACTTCAAATACCCCCAAGAGACTCGCGTCTTCTGCGAGACACACACTAAGTTCACTCCGAGCAGGCTTGGAGCGCACCAAAAAAAAACCAGGCCAGAGTTCCGCGTCTCAACCTTGAGACCCAACGGGAGCCTGAAGACACATCAGAAATCCTTTGTGTAGCGGAGCAGCCGCTCAGCTACGGTACCTTCCGGGAAACAACCAAAATCACGTACAACATCTCCTGCGTGTACGTGGCAGATTAGGGATCCCGCCTCCCAGAAGGATGGAACTCTGGGAAATGTAGTTCGGCCCAACCTCGGTAGGCGCAAACTCGCCTCAGGGACTGACACTTGTGTAGTTGGATACATCCAAGTATTATGTTAGAGATATTCATACATGGATATGGTTTGTTTGCTTAGTTAAGGTCCTATTTTGCTTAGAGATTGCTCTAGCCTGAGCTCTTGGTAGCTTTGTTCCTTTTTAATAGCTACGATACGTTTATGTAATTTTGGCTGTCCTCTTCCAATTGTGGCTTGGAAGGCATTATGCCATCTTTCCACTGCGTTGTTTGTTTTGGCTTTTTGGGCCAAAGTACTGGCATACACATTCCACCAGGGTATTTGAAATTTAGGTTGTCTATGGTGCCCTGATCTAGGCATTCTTCTCACCCAGGTGTCTTCAAAGTAGTCAAGCAGGGGACTTAATTTGGTTTCATTGGTTTGATAGAAAGGACTTCCGATTAGTAAGTTGAGTGATTGGCTACTTCAGTAGTAGGTAGGTAGGCCAGGGCGATTCATTTTTTAATTTGGTAGGCAAAGTATCTGTTGCTTGAACATGCAATGCTTAAAGTAGATTTTTGTAGGTTCCTCCATATGGTTTGGTTAAAATGGTAGTAGCACCCTTGTATTGCAGTGTGTGGGTAAAGTTTGAGTATTGCCTGAATCATTGCCTGTTCAAAATCTATTATTATTCTTTGGGGATAGTAATTTCCAGTGAATTCTTTTATTGTAGTTAGTAATTTTGTATAGGTGGTGTTATTTTTAATAGGGAGCAATGCATACATGAATGGGATATTTGTCTCTTCAAATTCACCATGAATTGTAAACAGTTGATAAAAATGGTTTTGGACAAACTTTAAAGGTTCCGTCCATCATCCATGTTTCCACATGTTTTAAGTTTTTGTAAATTAGTGTTAGTTGAGAAGATAATAATTCTTTTCTTGTTACTTTTATTTTCATAGAGTAAGAATTTTTCTTCTTTGTGGGTGATGGTGTATTCTGTGAGTATTTGGATTTCTCCAAATGTTTGGTGGATGGGTGGAGTTGGATCTGAAGTTCTTTTAGTTTTTGCTATTAATCTTTTTAAGTTGGGGTAGGGAAGGAAGTTGTAATAATATTTGCTACATTTCCAATGAGTCTTAGGGGCCCATTAGGAAGGCGGGCGGACTTTAGTCTGCCCGCCACCCTAGAGGTGCTGGGACCGGTTGCCAGCGTGCGCCGCACCGCCAATGAGGAAGCGACCGCCACCCTGGCGGTTGTTTTCCGCATCTTTGGCATTGCAGCGGGTGCTACTGTAAGCAGCACCCGCCGCAATGCCAAAGAGGCATGTTGTACATTGCCATGCAAAACGTGGCAGGCACCACACGGTGCCTGCCACCTTGTGCATGGCAATGAAGGGAGGTACCAAAGGTACCCACCAAGTGCAGACCCCCATCCCCCAAACCCTCCTGGGCCTGCAACGGTGTAATCACCCCCTTCATTTCTATAACTTTTTCACCTTTCACACCAGGCATCATAATATGGGCACTGCCACCATATTATCCCCCAGCTCCACCCATCCAGCAATCGTGACGATTGACGACTGGCGGAAAAGCAGCGAACGGACTTTCCGTCCGCTGCAGTACGGCGTGTAATTATAATGTGGCGGGGGTAAATCCAGTTGGGGTGGAGTGTGGATCGCCACTACCAGCCCGGCGGCGGTGTAATCACCGGTTTAGTTTCTATAACATTTTCTTGGGTGTAAGTGTAACCCATGTAGCAAAGCATTAGTTTCTCCTTTTAAGATGTGATAAACTTTGTGTCTTCTGCCATTTTTGGGGTATATCTGTGAACATATATAAATATGTGTTTAGTTAATATGCTATTGTTAATTATAACTGTGCTATAATTATAAGAATATAGACAAAATACTAACATTAGTGTTCTTTGACTTTTGTTGATGGAATTATTTGCTGCTTGTTGTATTTTCACTGTTTAATTTTCTGTTGCTGTGAAAGAAAAAAGTTTTTTTTATATATATATTTTTTTATATTGTGTTTATTGGCATTTAAACAAGGTACATTCGATTAACACAGCAGTGGCACATACCCAGACATAGCTGTACAATAACTTTTCGATAGAGGTCTCGTGTGGACGGCAGCAATTCCCCCGGTACAAACAGAGCAATCATCACCTATACAGTAAACATTTGTTCCCCGGACACGTAGATGGTGTCAGCGGTCACTCCTTCTAACACGTCGTCAGTATACAAGTCACAGTACAGTCCCCTAGGGTAATGCCTCTGTTTTATCACGTAGTGATACGTCGTCTCGTGTGGCGTCGGTTTCAATTAATGGGGTTTCGGCTCTCATGTTGTCAGTTTCCCTGGTGGACCTCCTCTCCAAGTACAGCGCCCAGTATTGTTTTGGTCGGTTATGGAGTGGGATAGTTCACTGTACAGTCCCGTTTGCGTAGAGCAATATAACATATTATTCTCCCATCTAGCCATCGTCGGGGTCGACCCTCGCATCCAAGTTAGGGCAACACATCGCTTAGCAATTAAAAAGGCCATGTCAGTCAACATACGCAGCGCTGGCGCAATATCTTTAGAGTATCCCAACAGGGCCAGGAGCGTAGAAGGGGTTAACGACAGACCAGTGAGCTCATTCACTTCCCTGTACACTGCCAGCCAGAAATCTGCCACCCTCGGGCAAGTCCAGGCCAGGTGCAGGAAGTCTACAGACGGAGCGTGGCACCTCGCACAACCAGGGCTGTCTCACAATCCGTAACGAAACAACCGCTCTGGGGTATAATAGACCCGGTTAAGAAACTTAAAATGTAACAGGCGGTGTCGGCCGTTAAGCGACACCTTCCGGACACTCGCACAACAATACCTCCATTTGTCTTCAGGTAGGCCTGCATTTAAATCCGTCTGCCACGGCAGTCGGGGTTTCGCATAGTGCGTCGTACCCTCTGCCAGCGTGATACGGGAAAGTTTTGATATCAATTGGGTAGGAGTCTTAGCAGAAACCATAAATTTGTACGCCAGCACCACCTGCGGCTCCTCCATATCATCCCCAGAAGTGCCCTCAATGCATGTCTCACTCTATGAAACTGGAATCGAGGGAGATGTTGGGCACCCGAAACATCATCCGAGTCAATGTCTTCCCAGGAGCGGACCGAGCCGCCAGTAAAGAGGTCACCCATGGTGTTGAGATTCAATTTAGCGAGCGCAGACAGGACACCCTTGTCCCTACAAGGGGCAAGCCATGCGCACCAGGCCAGCTGTGCGATCGGAGCGTACAGTAATGTGCAAGCCTGTGCATCCATGAGATGATACCAGGCGTGTGTTACAGCATTTAACGAATACAGGAGGCCCGTTCACCGATCTCTAGTGCGGGTGCGCAAAGCCGGAAGCGGCACTGGGTCTGCCACCATTCCATCAATCTTCAGATGTGGTGCTTCCGCCAGACCGTGCATCCAGCCATACGCATGTGCACCCTGGGCAGCCCGATAATAAAGCTCAAAGTCCGGAGCGTTCAGGCCTCCCTCTTCGTAGGGGCGGATAAGTATGTTGCACGCCACTCTGGGCTGCTTGCCAGCCCAAACCAGAAGCAGAACTATTGCATGTAATTGTTGGAAGAAGGCTGCAACAGGACCATCGGAATGTTACTGAACAGAAATAACAGGCGAGGAAGGACCACCATCTTCAACAATGATCTACGGTCCAGCAGCGACAGGGCAAGGTCTATCCATTTAGTTATCACATCCTCAAGGTGGGAGATTGCCACTCCATAATTCTCCCGAAGCACCACTTTCGGGTCTGTATGCAACCGGATACCCAGATATCACACCGAATCCGTTGTCCAATGGATAGGATAATCAGAGTCAACCCTTGTGGTGGCTGGGGTGAGGGGGAACATGACAGTTTTGTTCCAATTCACATGGATCCCAGACAGCGAACTGAACAGGCCACCTCCCTTAGTACTCTCGAGAGGTTTTCCTCTGGGTCTCGCACATACAGCAGGGTGTCATCCGCGTATGTGGAAACTATTAAGTTGTATCCCGGAAAGCGGACACCCCAATGACCATGATATTCACGGAGTGCGCACGCCAAGGGCTCTGCTACCAAAGCATACAGGAGAGGGGAGAGTGGGCAACCCTGCCGGGTTCCCCGGCCTATCGAAAAGGGTTATGTTATGAGTGATCCAATTCGCATTCTTGCCGTTGGGGAGGTATAGAGTGTTCAGCAGTTGAATAAAGAGGTCCCCCCCGTGTGTCAGAGCACAAGGCGGAGAAAAGGCCACTCAACAGAATCAAAGGCCTTTTCCATATCCAGGAAGACGGCCACTGCCGGGACCTCCGGGCGCGTGTGCTGGAACACGCAAAAACTGTGCAAAGGTTATATGTCAAATTTCGGTTAGGAACAAAGCCAGCCTGTTCAGGAGCCACCAACGTGGGGATCAGAGGACTGAGACGATTTGCAACTATCTTCGCAAATATCCTCGCGTCCACGTTGATCAAAGATAGCGGCTGGTAAGAAGCACAGTCTTCCGGAGGCTTGCCCGGCAAAAGGATAGCCACAATAATAGCTTCCTTCATCATAGGTGGCATCATCTCCCCCTCCGCCACCTGCTCAATCAACGTAAGCAACTCTGGGAATCAGTAAATCCGAATACGTTTTATAGAACGAGGCCGGGAAGCCATCACTGCCTGGAGCGCTCCCCGCCCGCATGGATGACAACGCCCAGACCACCTCTTCTCTCTCAAAGGGGCACGCCAAAAATTTGCGATGGGTATTCGTGAGCCAGGGTAATTGAATATACGTTAAGTAATCCAGGATACGATCCTCAGGGACCTGGCCCCTAGTGGCGTAAAGAGCCTCATAGTATTCCCGGAAGCGTCCTGCCACCTGCTCATCCGTCAGCTCCTCGTCAGTGTGTGGCGATCGTAATGTCGGCGCCGCAGCACCTCATTTACATTGTTTTGCCAGTCTAGCCAATACAGTCCCTGGACGTTCCCCTTCCCCGGACGACCTAGCTATGGAATATTTTCCCAAGTGTTTCACCTCTCCATCTACCTCCTCGTGATACTCCCGTAGCGTTTTCGCAAGTTCTTGGTCCAGGTCCGCACTGTTATCTCTATGGGGTCGCGCTTCTATATCCCTAAGCGTATTTTCTAGAAGTGCAAGGCGCCCTCGAATGGACTTGAGAACGCCCGCATGTTTCGAAATAGCCACGCTTCTCATATATGCCTTAAAGGCTTCCCATACAGTCAGAAAGGAATCAACCGAACCTATGTTCCTTTCAAAGAATTCATCAATGGCCGTCGCCATCTCTTCCCGAAAAGCATCATCTAAGAGCGCGTATAGCGATAGTCACCAAGAAAAAGGAGGAGGTCGGAGTTTCGGGGTGCGAAGCTTGACCAGCACCGGGGAATGGTCCGAATAGGTTCAGGGTAGCGTCACACAGGCCTGTACTACAGAGAGGAGGGACTCAGACAACAGCCAATAGTCAATACGGGTATGGATATTGTGTTGCCCCGAATAGTGTGTATACCCCCCTTGCATCGGGTGTCTGGCCCTCCAGACATCTTGCAGTCCTAACCACGTCATCTCGGTGTCCAACACTCGGGCGGAGGCAGACGGGCGTCTGTCAGGGCCATCCAAGCGATCTAGCGTCGGTTGTCGCGTCATGTTGAAGTCCCCGCCCCACAGTATATATCCGTCCGCTAGGTCCCTGACCTTTCTAGCTAGCGTCAAGGAGAAAGAGGGGCAATCGAAATTAGGGCCATACGTGTTTATCACTTAAAAGGTCATGCCCTTACCAGCGCACTTCGTGATGACGTATCTACCGTCCGTGTCCGAGTCAATAGGTGTGATAGTCAAAGAGGCCTTTGGATTCACCTAGGTTAATACACTCCTAGCATTAGAAGTAAAGCCTGCAGCATGGGAGTTGTTGTGTAGACCCCTGTAGGTCAAAGTAGGGCTGTCCGGTCTTAACTGGGTCTCTTGGATCAAGGCTATATCTACTGCATGTCTCGAGAGGTATTGCAGTACTTGTCTGACCTTCCTGTGGTCATTGAGACCGGGACATTCTACGTCAGAAAGGAGAGAGTGTCATTGTCATCTGTGCGTTGTGTCATGTCGGTGGGCGTGATGAGCACATGCAATGAAGTGTGATCAAGCGTGCAACCGTCCAAAGCATCGTCCTATGTGTACTTGTGCCAGCACAATTCAGGAACAAACTTGAATCCCAAAAGCAGGTCCCCTCTCTTAAACTCAACAAGCAGGAGAAAACAGTTGACTGCATCCCAACCCCCACCCACGCTTGCCCTAACCGAACTCGGCCGCGCCCCAACTCCGTCCCACCCCACACCTCCCGCTACCCCCCTCCAGTGATCTGCAAAAACACTCCCACATACCCAGACCCATCCCACTCCCCACCCCGCAATGTCCCCCCCAATCGGACCCCCAACACATTCCCCCCCACCTCCTCCCAATCATCCAATACAAAACAATCAACACATAGCATAAACAACTGCTACTTAAGAAAATGTGGTACACACATAAGGGCGAAGGTAGCTCGTAGTGAGTCTATATCAGCGTCTTATTCAATGTGACACCTCGCCCGCTCCCCGGCCTCTATAAAAGAAAAAGTGAGTAATAGCCAGTGCCTACTAAGAACATACAAACAGTATTCCATGACAATATAAGGTAAGAATAGCTGGCTTGAAATGACGTATTCTCTCCATCCCCCCTGCTGTGTCGCCAATCCTCCATGGCACCTCTAAGATAGACTATACAGTAAGAGTGCAGCAAAATAGCTGAGACATATGCAATGTCACTGTTTGATCATTGGCACCCAGGTGCTATGTAAAAACAGAGGGCAATAGCAAGGGTCAGCGTGGGTTACAGCGTGGTAGAGTCTCTCGTGGAAGCGCACTCCTTCCCATTGCGTCACCGCATACACCAATGTCCTCTCTACAGTCCAATAACTTCAGCCAAACTCAATCTCTGAGCGAACCCCCTCTCATAGCTCGGCCAGCACTATCAGCAGATAGGAACAGTCCCTCTCCACTGCGCAGATTTAAAAACACAAATACCTTACATATTCGTATAGCTCAGCCTTATTCCTGCTCTTCCATGGATCTCCCAGCAGCTTCTTCGAGTCCACCTTCATTGTCTGCACCTCGGGTTTCCTTGTGCCAATTCTTCATAGCCTTCTGAAGCGCTCTCGGGTCCGTGAAAATCATGGATCTGCCCTGTCTATTAACCCTCAATTTGGCAGGATACAGCATCTCATAATCAACCCCAAGGTCCCGTAGTTGTCGCTCCATGGGAACGAACTGGCGTCTCGCTTCCTGAACTTTGGTGGTTAAGTCCGGGAACAAGGATAGCATGCTGCCATCGTAGTTCAACGGTTGCTTCTCAAGAGCCAGTCGCAATGCAGTATCGCGATCCCGGTAGTTGAGAACTTGGCCACAATGCGCCGTGGCGGGGCCCCGGGCCTCGGTCTCGGGCCAAGCATGCGATGTGCGCGTTCTATTACAAACATTCCTGAGAAAGCTGTGTTTCCAAACAGTTTTTTAAGCAGCGATTCCACAAACAGTTCCATGTTCCCCGTTTGAGTGTTCTCCGGCAGGCATGTGATGCGTATGTTGCATCTGCGCGACCGCGCCTCCAAGTCTTCGGCTTTATCCTGCAGAAGCTGAATCACCTTACCCAGTTGTTTGTGTTCTGAGTTCAGAGTTGTTTGCGCCTCCTCCACCTCCCCTATCCGGCGTTCCGACATGTCCAGGCGTTCGGCGTGCTTGTCCAGCCGCTCCGCCATTCGATCCATGCGATATGTCAGGGCGTCCATTTTGGTTCCCAGGGTGGCGATTCCGCCCTGCAAGTTCTTTTCCATGGCCATTAGTATACAGCGAATGTCAGGTTCAGCTGCATCATCTGCACCCGATCTCCCAGGCTCCTCCGCTGTTTCAGTCGCTTCATTTGGCGGTGTATCAGTGGTTTTGGATTTTTTGTTGTTATCGAACGACAGCTTAGGTTGCGTGCTATCCGGGCGCCCCATGCTGGCTCCACTTCCGCAGGTGCCAGTTAGTCCAATGTAATCGTGGCCTTAGTTGCACTGAGTAAGGACTAGCAGCGTGCACCTGGTCTCCTGCAGACTAAAACCTGGGCCAAGGGTGGCGGGGATCTTCTCGTATGGACACTAGCGTGGTATGCCCTCACAGGTAGATGGTTCCTGGGGTAAAGGAGGGGAGCAGCGTCCTCACAATCTGCGCACCCCGCAGCCAGGCTCCCCTCCTGTCGTAGTTTCATGCTTGGTCTTCCGCCCTTCAGTGTCTATTCAGCGCACTTATAAAATAATCACAAGGGGGGTGGCGCGGGTCTGCAGGTGTATCACGGCAGGGAGGGGTGGAGTAAGGGAACGAGACCTCGCAACATCACCCAAGCGCCGCAGCGGTGGCCTTCACAACGCCGCAACCTCCTCGACTTCCACGCGGCACAGTAGGCCGCAGCGTAGGGCCTGTAGATAGCGCAACCCGCACCGTCACCCATAAGGGAGACAGCAGGCCTCAACAGGGGGTTTGGTGTTGCGGGACGTCCCAGGTCCAACACCCGGTCAGTGCCGGAAAGCGTGATGCCAGGCCCCAGGACCAAGACAAGATGCAGCACGGTATTTGAGTGACAATATCGCACTATCGCTTGAAGCTACGTGCTCCCCCTACGTAGGGCCCTCAGTAGCTGCCCAGCTCTAAGTCCAATCTCGCGCACTTTTTCATGGGGTCCTGCCCAGTGCCGATGTATCCAGGCACTATTGTTCTCCCCCTGGGTGTTTGCGCACAGCAATCCACAGAGTCCTACTCCTGAGGATAAGGTATTCAGGGCACAGCTGTCACTTCCCGCCGGAGCCTAAGGTTGCAGGAGCGCTGTAGGCCAAACTGAAGCCGGGGGCTTAATTTGTCTGCCGCTCCCGTCACAGTCCACCGGGCCGGCGCAGCACTCGCGGCTCTTCTCCCTAGCCCGCCGCTCCTTACCAGAGTTGCCGGTCTCCGTTCTCCAGGCTCTAGAGCAGCCGGCTCGGGTCGCGGTCGTACCCAGGCAGAGTCCGCCGTGGCGTCTCGCTGTGCAGGCCTGCGTCATCACGTATAGCCTGGGTAGTTGCGTAGCTGGCTATCCCATCCGGAAGCGCGGTCCGGTCCTCGGTAGCACTTTCACTCGTCGGTCCCAGGTGAGGATGTCGGATTACGTGCCCCTCACTTTCCGACACAGTTAGGCAGCAGTTTGGCTTGGGGCAGGCACTGGCAAAGTAGGATAATTAACAGGATGGTTAATTTGGCGGAGGAGCCGGAGGCTTAAGCGGCCATCTTCTCTGCAGGCTAGCTCCGTCCCCCAAAGAAAAAAGTTCATTTAAATTGCATGTGAGATATGTTTGTAATTTATTTGTTTGGGTTTTTTTTTAGCATTGAAACTATTAATACTTACTTCTTGTATTTGATTATTTGATTTTGTGAATGTTATTTGTAGGTGCAGTTTGTAGAAGCTGTGAAGAAAAATGTGTTTATTAGTTATGTTTTGTACTTTTAATATGTGTAAAAAACAGTTATTTACTTTCTTTATAGGAAATGTTTCACATTTATATTATTTATACTATTTATAATGTTGAGTTAAATAAGGTACCTAATAATATATTTGTCTAGTTTTTTTTGTTTTGTTGTATAGCACTTTTAGTTTCTATTTAAAAAAGTGGAACATTTAATCATTTTTGTTATTGAAGCTAAGGATGTTGAGGCATTTATATATTTTTTTAAATCGTTCTTACCTGTGATGTAGTATAATTTGATACAGTAGTTTGTGTAGATTTTCTTTATTTTCTGGTCTCTCTTTCGCACCGTAACGCTCTTGCTGCGTGTTTGGCCGATAAACGGTAAAATGTGTTAATTAATTGTTTGTTTTTATAGTGTTTAGTTAATTAGTTAACGTTTCTTATTGGTTTGTGTGTTTTTAGTTTAAATTCATTGGCTGAGATACATTTTTTTCACATTTTTGTCAGGTATTTTTTAATTAGTTAGATGTTTGTAATGTTTATTTAATGTTATATTTATGTTATTTGTTATTGTGGTTGAAATATATTTCTTAATAAATGTAATTTAAAAAGTGTGTTGTTTTAATATATTATATATATGTAAAAATAAATGAAACTTGTTTTTATTGGTAGCATCGCGTCATAGCATATACATTTATATATATAATTTTAGTATTATTGGAAAGTAATTTAAGGTTATATTATTAATGTATTTGTTAATTTGGGGTAGTGTAATTATATTATAATTTAAAAAATGATTTAATAATTATTATATATGTTGTCATAATTTATTATAATTATTTGGATTATGTTGAATAAATAATTAATTGTATTTATTGTTTATTTAATGTGTAATGGTAGTATCAATATTATTTACATTTATATTTTAGCGATATTTGTGTCATCTATATTAGTGTTCTCAATATTTTTGTTGTGTTTCATTATGATAAAAAAAATTATATTTTTGTTATCTATATTTTTGTTGGCGATATTTTTCTATTCGATATTTATTTAAGCGATAATTTTTTATTGATATTAGTGTCATTTCTTGTTTAAGTATTGAGTGTCGGTATTTGGGTATACAATATAAATACTGCAATATTTTTGTAGGTCGGTGTTTTTGTAGTCGATATTTCATTAGTGATCCTTCACATCACACATATAAACACCTCTCATGTAGAAGCCCTTGGAAAATGCATCTGTAGTCAGTAAAAGCTGTCTAGACTGAATATCACTGACCCATTAAGTAATGCATGAGCATTACTCCTGCTCAAAGAGTCATTCCTGTGCAGGCATTAGAAATGTCATCTTCATAGGCACTGTAAATGATGGCCATGTCGGGTTTGCGATGCCCCATTGTAACATTATTCATCATCTGGCATACTTCAGTCATTGCTAATGCTAACCTCTCAACAACACATTGCAAAGGAAAACAACTACATATCTTACTCATATAAAAACTGTATTCCAATCAAAACGTCGGATTATCTCACCAACATCTGGTCATGACTTGTACACGTTAGTCCACATTCTCCCTCACTCATCCGTCACCCATCCAAATATCCTGCCCATTTCCAAAATGAATCCTCCTTAGATTTCTTTCCAGCATTTCTGGACCAGATTCTCAATGATTCATAATGACCTTACTCTACTCCACCACATAACATAATTCCTGCATCACAAACTACATATCACTTAGAAATTGCACTTTTAAAACCTATATGAGTGCATTATTTTGTAAATGGCCAAGAATCAAAACCACTGCTAATCTTCAAATACAAACAAACCTTAAACACAGTAGCGGATGCTCTTAACAACTGAAAAATAAGGATGTTCTCAAGACCTCATCCCCCAAACTTCTCCACCATCACTGCTCAGAGATGACCCATCTTATTTGACAATTACCTCACTGCATACTTCTCAAACATCATCACTAAAAGAAACACCCTGATCACAATGCTTACCTTTCCACCACATCCGTTTTACACCTCCACCAAATCCCAACTTCACTTATTTATAATCTCACACCTTACCACAACATGTCTGTTTATGAAAGCATCCAAACTGCAATTTAGACTATTTTATCCTTTACGTTCTCAGACTATCAAACCTCTTACTGTCACATCCAATGTTCTTTTCGGGTCTCTCTCTTTAGCTATTACCTCACATCTGGTCCATATCCAACTACTTCAAATTCCCTGAGTCTCTCATCTTTTACAAAGCATTGCCATGGATGGTTTTTAATTGCCTCACATTTGTCCCCCTTCTTATTGCCTTCTTACCTCTCTTCAGTCTGATGTACATACCCTTCACTCCATGGAAACAGCACTTACACATTCATCCAGCCGTATCTCCACTGCCCATCACAACCAACTTCCCTCATTTCTCATACTTTTGGACCTACCAGCAGCCTTTTACACTGTTGACCATCCTACTCTACTGCCCCCGATTAATTAGTTATTACTGGACTATCACACCAATGGCACACCACATAGCTCTCATTGCTCTTCTCAGTTGTCTGGAATTGAAAGATGTCTACACCCACCCGTTGACCAGTAAGAGCCTTCAAGCTCTTCTTGGTCTACTCTTTTTCTCACTACACACCTCTTCCCTCTTTGATAACAATCTCCACATTCTTTTTCTCCTATCACAGCTATCTCCTGTGAGCTTTGATGTTTAGGTCTGTCGCACAGTCTGCACGTGTTTCTACGTCATGAGGATTTAAAAAAGGTTATTCCTTATATCCTATTGGAACTGCAACAGTCAGTCATAATTGCCCTGGTTACCTTCGGCTGGATTACTGCAACGCTCTCTACCTGAACATTAACTTTGGCCCCCTTAATAAACTGCAGGTGGTACAGAACGCGGCGGCTTGTCTCACTCTGAACACTCCCAAGCAGCACTCCACTAGGGAGGAGATGTGTTTCTTACATTGGCTCCCTGTCAGAAAATGCATTATTTGTAAGGCTTTGTGCTTGGTCTTTAAGGCCCTGCAACACAAGGGCCCCTTCCATCTAAAGTCACTTTTTTAATGGTACACTCTGGGGAGGCAACTGAGATCTTCTTCCTCAAAAAAGTATGATCCCCAATTTTCGTGGGACTAGATGGGGTGGTCGCTCCTTTTCGGTAGCAGCCGCCAAACTTTGGAACTCCCTACCTAACTATATTTCAGAAGTGGACTCTTTTTTGGGTTTAACACCATCGGTGCGGCGCATTTTCCGGCTGTGCGCTAACGATTGGCAAATCCCGCGGTTCATGACGAGCTCAGCTCGTCATGAGCGTATGAGAGGTGTACTTCATGATGAGCTGAGCTCGTCATCAGCCTCGAAGGGGTTAAAAAACGTCTGAAAACTTGTCTCTTTACATCCTAGTATCCTTTTTATTGGCCGGCTCTCTTCTGCTGGTCCTCTTTCTCCACAATAGTGCCTTGACACCTATGGGAATAAGTGGTCGTTACAAGTTTTATCTTATCATATCCTATCCTATTTATGCTGATGACATCTATTTTTTCTCCTTTCTTGCTTTCAAATCCAATCTCCAATTGCATATTACAGACTCCCTCACTTCAATCACTCACTCACTGTCATTACTGGCACTCATAGTGACCTCCTCTCTTCAGTCTCTCTTACTGTCTCCATCAGAATTCTGCCTGATTCTCTGAAATTCACATCCTCAGCGTAGGAAGCTGTCTCTCTATATAGTGTAATAAAAAGAAGTACACTGTGCAGAAAGTCCAATGGGTCCCCAATTGGTTTACAGAGGCTAAAGTAGATAATACTAATGCTCTCTTTTGTGGTAGAGCAGTTAAGCTTATCCGGGGGTAATGCAAAGCATTTGTTGTACTCACAGAGGCAATAAATGAGACACACAGTCAAAGAATAAATCTGAGACCAATTTAAAAACATGTTACTTCCTCTTGTATGTATTTTGAACTTAAGAACTTCATTTAAAAGTAAGTGTTAGAAAAAAATATTCACAGCTAAGGGGCCGATTCCGATGTCGGTTACGGCGATGCTAGTACGATGCGACTGAACAGGGTTCAGTCTCACTCGTATACTTCACAATGCAAGCATGCATTCCGAGTGGAGTGCATGCTTGCATTGTGAAAAGCACAGGTGCAGTTCATCCCTGCACCCTGTGGCCAGCACCCCAAGGTGCCTGCCACCGGGTGCAGGGATCCACAGAGGGGCACCATAGGTGCCCCCCGGCAGACCTTCGGCAGCCTTGCACCCATGGGGGCCCTACTGGGGCCCCCAAGGACAGTTTCCGACTGCCTTTTCCTGCCGGAAAAACCAGCACGAAAAGGCAGTGAAAAACTGCCAACGTACTCCCTCGGTCGCAAAGAGGCGGCCGGGGGAGTACTGAGGGATTTCCGGACGGCAGACGGGCTCTCAAAGCCTGTTGTCCTCAATCCAGAAATCTGAGTCGGATTCTTTTCCGACAGAGCCCATCAGAATGATTTGGTCGGAAAGGAATCCGGGCGACACATTCCGGTTCGGTCGGAAGGGTTCTGACCCTCGTTCGGAGTCCTTACGACCCACATCAAAATCGGCCCCTAAGTACACGTCCTAGGGGTGGTGCTGGCCGAATGTGGGTACACTTCCAAATCTTGCTAATTTTCTCCACTGGAAAGGCTTGGAGTCGCATAACAAAGGCGGCTGGTCCTTTGGAGCTTCCCGCTCTGGAATGCCCATCCTGCTTGGAGGAGGTGTGAACTCCTTCGCCCAGAGCAAGCTTTGTTCCTGACCCCCAAAAACAAAGATTCTCACCTCAGGAGGTCAGAAACCTGTCCATGGTGGCTGGCTGGTCAAGACTAGTCAACACACTAATAGTCAGGAGTTTTTAGGGGGCACCTCTAAGGTGCCCTCTGGGTGCATTTCTTAATAAATCCAACATTGGCATAAGTGTGGATGTGTTAAGATGAGGTGCTAGGTACCATACACTGTGGGGTACAGTGAAGCCATCATGCAGCTGGGGAACTCGTAATGGGGAGTTTTCAGCCCATGTACTCAGTATGGCTTCCCTGTGCATTGGTCATTTCTACTGGTAAATTTAGATATCACCGGGACATATCCACTCTTGCAGAAATGCCCACACATGGGTATAGTACACCCTGTCTTAGGGCTGTAAGGCCTGCCATAGCGGTGACTAACCTATAACTAGGTATGGGCGGAAAATCCGTTTCGCTCGCGGATTTTGCGGATTTTCGGGAAATTCGCAATCCGCGAGATTCGCGAATCTCCCGCAAAATCCGCAAATCCGCGAGCAGCGGATTTTGCTCGCACTGCTCGCACTGTTCGCGTGAGTTTGCGGCTTCCCAGTACAACTTCGCGCCCCGCGAATAAGTGCTAAATTGCAGAAATACGATCTTAGCAAAACTGAAACTACTTGCCAGGTTCAAAAGTTCAGGCTCATCATTAGTAGCCATTTCCTGTAGTGCTTCCTGAGGGGCCCCTCCAGAGTTCAGTTGCCAGTTGCAACTATTATGTGACCCTGCTCTGAACCTCAGAATAGTTACACATATGCCACAAAGGTCCTGAATTACAGCTAAGGGAGACAAGCAGGAGCCAGGCTGGAAGTTAAAATCCATTAATCAGCCCCTAATTCATTATTGTCAGTTGGGGCAGGGCAGGTGTTGTAACTAATTTTGCAACAATGAAAGCACTTAGCAAGTGCAAAAGATCACTAATCAGGGCGCACTAAGGAAGCAGGTGCCAGCTAAAAAAATATTCTGTGACACATTAATCAGCCCCAAATTAATTCAGGTCACTTGAGGCAGGGAAGGTGTGCTTTGCTTTGCCGAAAATAATGTACACTGGACAACCAGAGGGTGTGGTGATGAAACAGAGGGTGGCATGGGTGGGCCAGAGGGTGGCATGAGTAGTCAGAGAGTGGCAGTGGTGACAGAGAGTGGCAGTGATGAAGAAGAGTGTCCCAAACAGGCTGGACACGTAGAAACAACAAGTTCGCAAAACTTGCGACCCGACAGGTAAGTTCGCAAATTGCGAAATTGTAAAAACCCTCGCGAACTGGCAGAAACAAGGGCGAACACAAAAAAAAAAAAAAACGCAAATTCGCGGGAATTCGCGGATTTTGCGGATTGCGAGTTCGCAAATCCGCAAAATTCGCGAACGCGAGATCCGCAAAATTCGCCCATGCTTACCTATAACACATGAAGTGCTGGCAGGCAGACATGGCACACCGGGATGTGTGCCATGTCCACTCTTTGGTTTTCTCTGCACCAAGACACGCTGGTTTCAATGGCAGTTTGTATGAGCTTCTTGCGGTGTCCTTATGGTGGCACAATTTGTGCTGCATCCCTTAGGAATCATCTTTGGTTCCAGGGCCCTGGGTACCAGGGGTACCACTTACTAGGGACTTACAAGGATACTAAAGGAGTGTCAATTGTGGAACAATAGGTTTAACGGAAAGAAAACTGGTACGGGAAACTGGTTAGCAGAAACCCAGTACACTCTCAGTCAGACTTGCACCAGATATCAGGCAAAAGGTGGGGTGTAACCATGTCACAAGGGGCAATTTCCTACACTCAGTCAGACACCTTGTTTTTTTCTTGCTGTCCAAGGTTGTAAGATGGAAGCCTTTATCACCAACACAGCCAGCACCTGAGATACAAACACATACCATGTAATGCAGCCAAACACTAATCAAGAAATTACTATTCAGCAGACTGGATTGTTGAAATGCTTCTAGTGGGCATTCCCAATAGTCCTTTGTTCTAATACATTTTGCAACCATGTATGATTTACCAAAGCATACCCCCACACCAGCACACTTCTAACAAAACGTTTGGCTCACAAGCAAGATCCAGGACTTGTACAAGATCGTTATGCCTCTTTTTAAAGCAGTAAATGCTGCTGTTCCAACCTACCTTTCTGATGGTCTGTCCTGTTATACACCTTCTCAAAAACTACAATCCACTAACTTCCACCTTCCAGTTACACCTAGGCCACTTTGTGCCATTTGCAAGTTCTGATGTTTCCTCTTCCAGATCCTATGCCTTAAAATGCCATAACACCAGACATTCAAGACACCCCCTCACTACAAAAATTCAAACCAGAACTGAAAAGTCTCTTTATTCAGCTTGAAAGGAGAGCGTGAATATGCCACCATCTAATTCATGCCTGTATGAACGACCAGCTAGTTAATAGTCATAGCTTTAGTTAAATGTGTGTTACAACCCTAGTTAACTATGTTACACATCCCATTCTCATTCACCTGTCTATTCTGATCAAAATGCTGCGGTTGTCAAATAAATATATAAGTATCTACTGATTTTCAGGTATGTACTTGACTTTGGATCATCTCGATATTCACAATCAAACTTTTTTGTGTCAGTGCCCAAAATCCACTTAAGTTTGCTTTGAATTAGTTGTGTGTCTTTTCTATACCCTCTCTGGCCAGGTTGTGGGGTTGTAAATGGGCATATTTGTCACTACCTTCAATTCAAAGTCACTTCCAACTGTTAGGGTTGAAAATGTGGATAAATGCACTAGAAGGGTGCAGAGGTTTATATGTGTTGATGTTCACGGACCATTACCACAGTTTGTGTGCTTTACTTATATTGCGTAGTCTTTTCAGTGATTTCTTACGTTCAGCATCTGTTGGGTTGTGTTTTGTTTGGCAATACCAGAGGGTCTCTTGGTATGGTAGTACCAGCAACATGTAGCCCAAACGGATATCAACAGGGTGGAACTATGTTGAACGCCCTTTTCAAGGAGTGAGGAGCAAGAATTTGAGAATTCCAGAACTAAAGTGCCTGACCGAAAAGGATAACCATCCTTCTTTTTCTTTTGATTGGTGGAGGGGAATGGCCCAAGAGAGATGGCTTCTGGCACTGAAGGTTTCTTAAATAATGCAAGGATCTTTTTGGATAATTTTTACAGGAAGCAACTATAGCTGACAATATTGTGGATGCTGCTTCGTGTGCCATGTCAGAGGGTGAGCTGCTCTATTTTGGATTTAAGGGAGGCATCCTATTAAATATGCTGGGGATCTCAAAGACAATGGTTTTTCAATGAAATTTGAAAACTATTGTTGAAGTGACCCCATACCATCTTTAAACTTTAACATCCAGTACAGAAAAGTATGGCACCAGGGGGCATACTTACAAAGAGGTAATTCATCCCAGTGCAACAAGTAAACTTGTTGTGCTGCATTGAATGAAAGAAAATAATGCCTTTCTGCTCTCTCCTTGCACTGGTGCACTTTCTGCTGCCTTATGGCAATGCAGGTACCTTTGCACCATATAAGGCAAGGGAGCCTGCCTCATGGTGCGTATATTTTTTGTGAATAACGGATTACATTTCTTACACAAAACTATCTTTGGAGGCTTTTTCCTCTTTGTAAATGTTCTGTGTGCTGCAGAATGCAAAACTCCTGCAAAGAGGAAATAACAAAAAGAAATAAACATATTTCTCCTCGTTACACCAGAATCAGGCAGACACACCATTTTATTGAAAATAAATGTTTACATCTCTTTGTAAATGTGGGTTTGGGTCAAAATCCATTGGTGGATGTATGGAAACGCTGATGCCCCACCCATGGAGCAGCTCACTAACGTAAAGTATTGCAAGGCTGTGCAGTTCACTACATGAGTTCCCTTTCTTTTTTTTTAGAAAACCCCCAAACTGGACATTTGTTGGCTTTGTAATACCAAACAGGATTTTGCGCTGGGGCTAAGTCAAAAAAGTGACACAACCCTGACACAAAACCGTAGTAAATCTGAACCCTAGATTTCAACTGATAAAAGAGAGATTCATTAAAGACATGCTGAGATGCATGGGATGTGATCACCTAATATATTGCCTTGTGTTGTACAGTAGCAAATCCATGAGCCCTTTGCTCAATACGTTCTCCATCTTGTACAGTAAATACTTCGCCAATATTGCACTGAGGTGTCACCTGTAAATGGTGGATTTTGGTGTCCTCGTGAGTGTGTCCGGACTTGGCATTACAGTATGAAGAAGCTTGTTATACATAACTGTGAGCAAAATTAATGTGAGAGCCAATTGTACTGTTTGTTATAAAACCTGTCAAAGTTGTTTTCTAAGAATCACTTGATTTTGGAAAAAGCCAAACCTTTTTTGCTTCTTGAATTTCAAATAGTTGTTGATGGTCTGTTCTCTCTTTGGGAGTGGATTCCACAGTTTGTGTAGCTGTACTGTGAAGGTACTCCCACTTTTGCAGGTTTTTTAACATTATCAACAGTAGAGCCATTCTCCATCTGAGTTTAGATCTCAGGAAAGTTGGACTCATCCAATGGACTTTCCTGTGTGCAATGCAGAGGGCTAAGACAGATTTCATTCAGGTATCAACATTCAGATTTGTGCACTGGGTGTAATAGCAGTGTGTGTTTGTCTCGCTGTGATGTTTATTGACAGTGATTTGTGTATACTCAGTGGTCTCAATGCAGTGAGAATCTTGCCTTCTCCTACCTCTTTTCTGTGCCAGCACTGACCGATGCTATGGTTGTCAGTACAATCACAGCAGAGTGCCAGCCCTATGTGAATCAATTCAAGCTTCACCACTAGGGGCACTGTGACCCGACGGCTCCGTGGTTGCTGGTTATCCTGTAGATAAGAAATGCCTTTTTGAAAACACATTTTTCTTTAAGGCTGAGACAGAATTATTTGGTTTGTGTTTGGTCCCAAATTGTAATGGTAGAGAATGCTAAACAAAGTTGGTAACCTGCGCATAATATGTAAGTAAAAACCCCCTGCATTTTTTGTTCAAATTTGTTTTATTGGTTTTAGAAAAGAACAATTACATTGCAATACTGTTGTAAGTCCACAAAGTTAGGCTAAGAGCTGACTGTAATAAGCGTGTTACATTAATCTGAACAGTGTATACGGGAGCCTTCTGGTGTGACATTTTGCCTCTGTGTCGTCTTGTGTACCTGGACGTAAAGCTCTCTTGAGAACAAATGAGAAACAGCAAGGAAAACAAAACCCTCCCCCTTCCCCAATAACACCCCACACCCCAACCAGTGTGCCGATATGTGTGATTAGATAGGACTTGTTTATGATAGACTCATGATGCCTCTGGCCTGGTCTCTGCGTCAGCATGGTGTGCCACGGTAAGGCGAAGAAGGTGGAGGTATTTGGGGCATGTTATTTCATTGAATTCCGCTGATAAGAGTGATAACATCGGCTGCCAGACTGTGTGGAAGGAGGCTGTGGATTGCGTGAGTGTGGCTTGGATGCGCTCCATACCCAGCGTGTACCAGAGTTTGTGTAACCAACCCGTGTGTGTGGGCCGTGTGCTTGTTCTCCAAAGGGATAGGATGTGTTGGGAGGCTGCCTGCATTGCCAGACCCAACTGTGGCTCCCTGGTGGATTTCAGCGGGAACGTGAGTGTGTTCGGGAGTCCCAGAATAGTGTATGCTGGAAATCGTGAATTTCAGTATCAAAGTAAGTGTCTATGTCATTGAGACAGACGTCCAGTAGGCCGTGACCTCTTTGCAGTCCTAGAGAAGATGCGTCAGGGTACCTTTCTCGCCGCACCCTCTCCAACAGTTCGAGCTGCGGGATGGGTTGCCTCTGTGTAGCTTAACTGGAGTCAGATACCAGTAAGTTACGAGCTTCACGACCGTCTCCCTGCCTGCCGTGTTCCGAGCTGTGTGGTTGGCCCTGTATTATATTGATTGCCATTCCCGGGTCGTGAGTGTTCTTACCAGCTCCTCCTCACAACGCCGCTGACCGGCTGAACGGTATATCTCAGGAGGTGGGGAGAGCATCTTATAGAGATATGTAATTAAGTTGTGGTCTGACTCTTTGGTAACTAACCATTTTTTTATCTCGTCATTTTCCTACCACCTAAGGGACTAACCTCAGGGTGCGTTAACCAGTGTCGGAATTGAAAGTATTGAAAACGCTGCGGAGCGACAATGTCATAGAGCTGTGTCAGTGTTGAGAATGGTATAAAGCCCTCCAGGTCGAAGAGATGACCTGCCGATCTGCAACTTGATCCTCGCCATTGTGGGAACATGTGAGTGTCCATTCCTGGGGCAAAATCAGGATTGTCAAGTAAGGGAGTTAGCAGCGACGGAAATTTCGTGAGCTCCCTTTTAATGGCCACGAGTCCCACACACCTAACACCGTGCAGGTAATGGGCGATTTCTGGAGATATCTTGGTCTGTGCGCACGAAGGAGGAATGGTATTTTCCATAATGAGGTCTGGGCATTGCCCTGTCTTGGAAGAGCCACCTCTTCTCTGTCTCAGGCCTGTACCATTCCACCAGATATCTCATTTGCGCCACCTGGAAATATTGTTGCAGGTTGGGGATCCTCAAGTCCCCCTCGTCCGGCCCTCGAAAGGCTAGGTTTCTATGCATTTGCGGTCTCTTCCCTGCCTAAAGTGCTGTACCGCCTCTTGCAGAGTCTTGATGGTCACAGCTGGGGGCAGCACTGGGATAGTTTGGAAAATGTTTAGTATCTTGGGGAGCGCTGAAATTTTTACCGCCGCGATCCGCCCCAGTAAGGACAATGGTTGTTTCTGCCATCTCCTGAGATCCCCTTGGATCTGCAATGTAACTTTAGCGTAATTTAGGGAAACCGTTTGTTCAGTAGACGGAGTGAGAACGATTCCTACGTAAGAGAGTTGCGTTTGGACCAATAGACCCCTGTCGCACAGGGATGGCTCGCGCATGTCATGGGAGTTGCTGCCGAGTGGCAGTAACATTCACTTCCCTTTATTCATCCTGCGGCCCGACACCCTTCTGAAGGCCTCCTCCTCCTCTAGGAAGGCTAGCACTGACAGCGCAGGATTATCGAGAGCTGCCAAGATGTCGTCGGCATATAGGCTAATTGAGTGCGATTCTCCGCTGAAAGTTGTGCTGCAAATATTCGGGTTGTCTCGCACCATTTGCGTTAACGGTTCGATATAGAGCGAGAAGAGGAGGGGCGAGAGCGGACACCCTTGCCTAGTGCCCCGTTGGATTTAGAATGGACTTGAACCCAACCTGTTGATTCGGATCCGTGCCTATGGTCGATGATAGCAGCTTGCAACCCATGCTCTGAAGCGTTCCCCAATACCGAAGTGCACCAGGACCTTCTCGAGAAAGCCCCAATCCACTCTATCGAACACTTTCTCAGCGTCAATGGATTGGAGCATGGAGTCTGTCTGTTTGTAGTGGGATTTGTCGATTAAGTGGAGAATGCGTTTAGTGTTATCGCTACCTTGTCTACCAGGGATGAAGCCTGACTAATCTGGTTCTATAATACCCGGGAGATGTGGTCCAAGCCATGAAGCAAGCACCCCTGTAAAAAGTTTGAGGTCGAGATGAAGTAGGGAGATTGGCCTGTAGGCAGCGCAATGGGTGGTATCTTTGCCTGGCTTAGGCAACACTATGATGTCGACCTCCAGCATGTCGGGTGGGATGGAGCCTGGATCCCATTCTATTCCCACCCACTTAATTCGTATGCCGGAGCCTGAGTGCAGCATGTTCAGCCCTGTCTATGTCTAGGCCTGCCAGCTGAGCCCTCGCAACTATCAGCTGTTTCCAAATTCTTGAAGCTCCTGTGTGACTGTGTACCCTTTCCAATTCAACCACTTTGGCTGCTAGTGATTCTCGTTTGTCTTTGCGGTCTTTGATTCCTGCTGCTGAGATGGCTATCAATTCTCCTCTCACCACCACCTTTAGGGCCCCCCATATGGCCATCACAGGCATGTCCGGCTGGTCATTAAGCTCAATGTAGTCAGAGATGCGCTTGTGGAGTTGCTGGACTACCTCCCTTCATTGCAGGAGGGCTTCTCTCAACCTCCACCGGCCTTGTGATGTCTTAATGCGTGGGACTCTAATCGCTATTTTGACGGCATCATGATCTGAAATGGCTGCCGGGATGATGTCCACGTCCTCTATCTGAGCCCCCAACTCTGAGGAGCCTATGAAGTGGTCTAGTCTGGCGTATGTGTGGTGCACATGAGAATAGAATGTGTAGTGCGAGGTTTCGGGGTGTTTAACCCGCCACAAGTCCACCAGCCCCCTCTGTACCAACCAGTCTTTCCCGTCTGTCGAAAGTGCGCCTGTGTTGCCAAAGCGGTGGCCAGACCTATCTGTCTCCCCATCCATAACCAATTTGAGGTTCCCTCCTATGAGTAGGAAGTGTTCTGGGGATCGTAGGGACTCAGACAGGGCATTTCTAAGAAAGGGCTCCTGACTCGTGTTAGGGGCGTACAGGGATCACACTGTGTTGACATGTTGCCCACCTTGATGCTATAGGCAAGAAGCCTGCCCATAATCTCCCAACCTTGTCTCCAATTTGACAGTGAAAGTGTTTGGCAAATAATATCGCAACCCCGCATTTTTGTTGGTAGTGGAGGAGAAGAATTGTTGAGGGAATGCTCGGAACCTCATCCTGTGCCAGTCTTTGGTGAGTAAGTGAGTTTCTTGAAGTAAACATATAGCGGCACCTGATTTTTTAAGATATGATAGGACTGCACTCCGCTTAATGGGGTTGTTGAGCCCTTTCACATTCAGAGTAATAACCTTTACCTTGGCCCCAGACACCTCACCGAGGAAGTGTAGTAATTGCCCATTCTAGTGGAAGCCGCCCACGCTGCACATCTCATGCGGGCCCCGGACCCCGTTGGCACACTGGTTCCCTCCTGCCCTTCCCAACCCCTAACTCACCCGAAACCCATCCCCCACCCAGCAAGCCTCCCTCCTGCCCCTTCCTCCCCAACATGCCAACTTTTGAATGGCACCCCTCCACCCCCACCCTAACCCCAACACCAAAACCCCCACAGTATATCATAGTCCCAGGCCAGGAAACTCGTATCACAGGTCTGTGGTGAAAGGTCGTTGTAGGGCGTGTAACCAAGGCGACCTCTTCGGCCCCCTGCTCCCCCCCGAATCAGCGTGGTTGTAGTGCATGTGTGTCCCCTCACTCAGACAGCTCATTCCACCGGTGATGTGTCCTTGGACACCACCTGGATGGCCATGGCCCATTTTTGGGACATGGTGGCCGTATCTGGTTTCAGGTCCACACCAGGTGATCGTCAACAACCTACTCTTTGCCACCCTCCACGCGAGCGTTGTTGGGATGGTCTCGGTGATGTTGGACCTACATTGCGTTCAATGCCTAACAGGCCACAAGTGTCTTGGAGGGATTGCAATTGTTGTAAAGTTCCATTCCATTTAAAGATCACCGAAAGGGGTGTCCCCACGAGTACAGGATCCCCTTGTCCCACAGAAACATTGTGGCGACCCTGAACGCCTTTCTCTTTTGAAGTGTGATGGCCGACAGGTCTTGGAAAACGGCCCCTGGGTAACCCTGGTATTGGAGAGGTTGCTTTTGTCGAGCTTCACACAGGATTCTCTCTTTCAGAGGGAAGTCAGGTAAAAAGGCCAAGATGTCTGGTGGCGGAGCAGGAGCGCGTCTCGCTAGCCCTACTCTGTGTGGCCTGTCAATGCGAATTTTAAAGGTCGTTGGTTCCCCAAAATCTCTCGGAATAGGCCTTGTAAGTACTCGGTGATATCTGCCCCTTCTGCCTTGGATGGGACACCACGGACCCGTATGTTGTTGCGCCGAGATCTGTTTTCGAGATGCTTGGTGTGCGCCTGTAGGTCTACCTGTTGATCTCAGAGGCGGAGAAGTTAGTTCTTGCTGTAACTGTTTGATTTCCTCACCCATGGTCTGATCCGAGTCCTCGATTGCTGCCACCCTCTCACCCAAACAGTCCACCTCCCTGTGTATCTCCCGTACCTCTACGGCAACTTCCTGCTTTAATGTGTGGAAACTTCCCACAAGGAGTTGTATAGGGTCTCTAGAAATGACTTGGTGATGGGCACCTCCCAGTCTCCTGAGTCAGTTTGGTGCTTTAGCACGGCTGGGGAGGAGGGCCCTCTGTCCCCTTTGGGTGGGCCCTTGAGAAGCATGTCTGTTAGTGTGCGCTCACCTTTTTTCCTAGTGCTGGCCATGCCAGGCCGGTTTCCTTCGGACCTGTGTGCACTTTGTACTGTTAGGCGCTATGGGGCCGCTCTCCCCTTTACTGCTGCGATGTATCACGCAAAAGGATGTAGGCGCTTGGCTTGGTCTGCAGGGGGATTCCTCTTCGCCCCGGGGGACTGTGTGGTGGTGTGGGCTGGGGAGGGGAGAGTTGGAGCAGCACCACCAACTCCTGGGCCCCTTTGAAGGACTTTGGCGTCTCCACTGCTCTGCTGTTACCTTCGACTGGCGGCCTGGCGGTTGTGCTTATGGAGGTTCCTCAACCCCAGTCCCCGACTTCCCCAGGCCCACCACTCCAGTCACTATGTGCCGCCGCTCACCTGGTTGTGGCCCACCCGGTCCCGCTGCTGGCTTTGCCTCCTTGTTGTGGGCCCAGTGCTAGGGAGTCTGTCCTGGCCCTGCAGTGCTCCAGGTGTGGGCTCCCGCAGGCGCCTCTCCCCTCTCGCTCCTGAGACAATGGAGCTCCGTGAGCAGGCCTCAGGAGTCAGCACCCGGACCTCCGCCACTCCGGTGTAGGTCCCACTGCCTCAGCCTCCAGTTGCGCGCCCCCGCGCTTGGTGCGACCCTTCTCTCGCTCGTGGTCGGCGGGGTTGCAGCTCGCCACTCGCTGCTCTGTGGGGTTGCTGCAGTTGTGCTACAATCGCCCTCTGATGCGGGTGGTTCTCCTCCGGCAAACTTGCCCAAACCTCGCAGGCTCAGGGTCTCCTGTTCAGGCCTCGCTCTTGTGTGCTTCGGCGCTCTACCCACTACGCCGGCCTTTTGTGGTGTCCGGGGCCCGACTCTACAGGGCTACCACTGCCTCTACCTGGCCCCAAAATACCCTGGGGGATCGGCGACCAGAGTGAGCTCGTTTCTCCGCTTCCACGCTTCTCCCACAGGCCGCAGGCGCCGCTCCTTACCTGCCCCCCGAAGACGGGATTCCGCTGGGAAGCTGTGGGAGGTAGAGCCCGGACCACCACTCCTCCGATGTAGGCCCCACTGCCTCGGCCTCGATTTGTGCGCATCACCGCAGGATGCGGCCCTAAACCTGCTTGCTGTCCACGGGGGCCGCAGTTAGTCTCCCGCCGCTCCGTGGGGTCGCTGTAATTATTCTATTTTATTTTGGTAAATAAGTAATCAAATCATGAGGGACTCAAGTAGCCCATATTCATTCCAGTATCAGCCTCATATGCAAAGATATGAGATCCGATTGAAAACGAAAATATTCACCTCAAGATATTGTATTGTATTGTAATTGCATTTATATAAGGGGCATGTTATCAAGGGTCTTATCTCCTCTTTTTTGGCTTTAAAAGCCAAAAAAGCAGAGATAATGTTTTCCCCCTATTAACAAGGCAGTGCTAACATGCATCAGCCCATGTTAGCAGCCTTGTTACCGACGCCTCGCTTTGTATCACTAATCAGATGCAAAGTGGATGTCACTGGGCAGTACAACCTTGCAAATATCGCTGATGTGCACATCGCGATATTTACAAGGCTGCCCCAGCATTTAAGCAGACGTTAGTTTTGGGAGAAAACCTCTGTTTTCGCCAAAAACCTAATGTCTGCTAAAATGCAGACTTATCTATCCCTAACATTGGAGTGGATTATACTGATATGACCACAGGGTCGTATCAGCAAGGTTTTTGCCGTTTTGCAGGGAACATCGCTGGAAAACCTGCGATGTTCCCTGCAAAACGGCAATTTTACCGCTATCACTGGAATTTTTATCGGCCTGGAGAAACGCGTTGTTAATAACGCGCTACCAGTGCGATAAATTCCAGCGATGGACGGCGATAAATAAAAACGCGCTACGGGCACTTTGCGTTATTTATCGCTGTCCCTAGATAATATGCCCCTAACTGTTTTAAATGTGTGCACTATACACTATCAAGAAAAATCCCTGTTTATGTTACAGAATATATGGAGAGGATGCAAGCGAGGCCACACGCGGATAATGTAAATGAACGGCAGCAGCTGAAGGCGCCATGATAGCTCTTTCTGCGACACATGGAAGATCCTCTAACAGTCTCTTTATATATGTGCACACTTAAAAAGTGTTCCAGACCAATTTGTTTGTCAAATGTGCATAAGAGTGGAAGATTGGCGTTGGAATTTTATGCGCCTTTTATCTCATCATATTACTTTAGTAATGCTACAAAGAAATGCAAAATGTAATCAGTGAGCGACTCGTAGGTCGTAGCTAAAATGGCTCTGTAAGCACATCATAAATGTCTACTTTACTCTTAATTAAACAGCGCTTCCTTAAAGGTTTTTAATCACTGGCTTATAGTAGTGGGTTTGCAATAATTGTTTAGGTGGGGGGAAAAGATGGGACTGTGTGCACCTGCGTGCAGTTCAACGAGGTACTACTGATGTACACCAATTTACAAAGGCAATTGCAGGTGTAAGTTCGAAATACACATGCAATTGCTTGAAAATGCACTTGAAGTTTACAAAACGTAAAGTTGCATTGCAAAAATAGCTTTACTCGTGCATTATATTTCTCTAGTATGTTATATTAGCAAACCTGAGTAAATTCGTGGTAGCGGGGAGTCTTGTTCCCTGGTGGTGATGTCCTGGAAACTTATGAGTTAGGGGGAATTAAGAAACCTCTCCATGGCCCATTCAGACCTTGGAAGCTGTCGGAGATTTAATCTTATCAGTGATGAGAGAAAATCTGAACACTCCCAAAATTGTGGGGGGTGTGGGCCAAGGAGCTTCTCTATAGGAAACAATATTTCAACATGGAGAAAATAATAAAAAGATGGATTCATCTGTGAAGGCATTTTCGTATCCACAAATGTGCGCTATGTGCATGTGAATCTATGTTTGTATGGAAGTAAATGAAAATTCCCCAAATCTTACCAGGAGTGTGCCTTAAGACCTGTGACCGTCACTGGTTTCCCTCAGTACTCTTGGAAACATGTGTATTTATGTATTTGTTTGTTTATGTATTTATTTATGTATTTATTTATTTATGTATGTATGTATGGGGAGAGAACTGCACAGTGTAACCTGCTGACAGCTTGAGGGGGCAGACTTCGGAAGGAATCCACGTTCCCCTGCAGTCCGTGCGGATCCCTACGCTACTCCTCGCGTTTCCCGCCTCGCAGGAAACGCTCGCAGCTGGGGGCCAAAGGAGCCACAGGGTGAGGCTAACTACAGGACCCATAATCCTCCTGGCCTGCTCAGAGGCGTGCTACCGCCAGGACATCGCCAGGACACGTTCCCCTGCAGTCCGTGCGGACCCATACGCTACTCCTCGCGTTTCCTGCTTCGCGGGAAACGCTCGCAGCTGGGGGCCAAAGGATCCACAGGGTGAGGCTAACTACAGCGCCCATAGTCCTCCTGGCCTACTCAGAGGCGTGCTACCGCCAGGACATCGCCAGGACACGCCCCACAGGTGCTTAAAATCGGATCCAGCCTCCCGCACTGCGGGAGAGAACTGCACCGTGTAACCTGCTGACAGCTTGAGGGGGCAGACTTCGGAAGGAATCCGCGTTCCCCTGCAGTCCGTGCGGACCCATAGACTACTCCTCGCGTTTCCCGCTTTGCGGGAAACGCTCGCAGCTGGGGGCCAAAGGAGCCACAGGGTGAGGCTAACTACAGCGCCCATAATCCTCCTGGCCTGCTCAGAGGTGTGCTACCGCCAGGACATCGCCAGGACACTCCCCACAGGTGCTTAAAATCGGATCCAGCCTCCCGCACCGCGGGACGCGCGTGGGCGGCGCTGGGCTAAGCCCGGGACAAGGGAGGGGCAGTCTGTGGCAGTCCGGGGCTGAACGAGGCTGGGCTGGGCCACGGACGTTGGCTCCTGCGGATCAGATGTACTCCAAATCCGTGAGACTACCTATGTTATGTTTTAATGGACCTTGTATTATTATACTCTGATCTTCAGTTACCTCAGTTTATTGTAGTGTGAGTGATACATGATAGCTACGGTGCTTTTAAATATTGTTTTATCTCGACATATTCCAATGTCCAAACTCAGATCTGCCAAAACTCCCTTAGCGAAAGCCACGATGGACAATTACTTGGTCAAAGTAGTAAATAAAATTAACAATGACCGGCGACTCTCATTAAGCCGGGTAAGTCCCCCGGCTTCGCCCACCACCCTGTCTGCCTCCCTAGAAGCCCCAGCGCTAGACAATAGCTGTAATGAAGGTGTTCAAGCCATAATTACTAATTAAATATCTGCTTCTCCAGTACAAAGCCAGGTAGTGTTAGATGACCCCCTCTGACACTTCACAACAACCTTCCCCGGTACGCAGAGTAGTAAGGGGTTGTAAGAAGTTACCGAACAAGCAGGGGGGGTAACAGGAAAACCAAAAGACTGGGTACTCCACCAAAAATTTCAGAGGGAGTTAATGAGGCTTTGAATAAGGATGGGATGACTAATCTGAACCCGGATCAATTTGATTTGTTGGTCAGTATTATTGAAGCCAAATTGTAATTGATGATTAAACCCCTAGTGGCCAAATTAGATCAGGTCTCTAAAGAAGTAACTAGATTGGGTGGCCTTTTGAAATCTCATATTGCCCTGGCCGAAACAAATAAGGTTACTAAAGTGGGCACAAACATAAATAAGGACGTAGTAATACCCTCTGAGGGGGGGGGATCAGGGCTATCCAAGTAGCACCAACTGATCAACTACCCACAGTGAGTCTAAGTAATCAACCAACCACAGTAGTGGAGAATAAAGGGGGTGGAAGGAAGTAAGGAGAAGATGTTCTGCTAATCTCCCCCCAGACTGCGCCCCCTATGTGGTTGTACTAACTAACGTACCCCAGGTTGATTCCCATCTCACTGAGTCTCGGCAAGAAACACACAACTCCCTGAAAAATAAATCAGTATCATGGTTGCACAAAAATTGTGGGTTTCCAATCGCCTATTCGAATGACATATTATCTACTAGAAGAGTTAGCTGGATAGGTAACTCCAGAAAGAACAGTAGGGGGGACTGTATCATTGTTAATTTTAAGCACCCCCAACATGTTGCTACAGTTTTGCTTAGAGCGGCTTCCCTACCATTTGCTGATAATACTGTATGTGCACGCCCACTTGATTTTTTTACAGCCATCTTAATAATATTCCACCCACATATATTAACCAGCCCAAGCCATTTTCATCTTTTCCCAGGCCTGGTTTTGTAATCCCACTGCAAAACAGTTTTCAAGCCCTAAATAGCTTGGATTCCAATGATTGACTTATCCTGGATAGTACACCTCCCTTGCGTGAGGTTATCAATACCTCAGCACTGGGTTTAATTATAAGCCCTGTGGCCCCTATGGTAACTAGGCTGGAGAACCCCAACCAGCTAAAAGATAATGTGACGTTGATTTTTGGAAATCTAGTGGAAAAGGATAGGTCGAATGTAACCTTGCAACCGCATGGAGCTAGTACAGCGGGAAGTGGGATTATGATTACTAGTTGGAATGTGGCAGGACTAAAATCTAAGGGGAATGTCCTGGGATGGTTGAACTTTATCAATAGTTATGACATCCTTTGTTTCCAGGAAACATGGTGCAGGGAAGAAGTCAAATACGAGGGGTTCGTTTCATATAACCTGCCTGCGCAGGGCATAGGGCCAGGTAGAGCCAAAGGTGGTCTATTGGTTTTAATATCTATCCACCGTCCGATTACTATAAAAAGGTATGTGACTGTGGGAGCACATGCTCAGATCCACTGGATAACAGAGGGGCAAGACCGTAACATTCTTCTGGTAAACTATTACAATAATATTTTTGATAGCACCAGGGCTGCAGTAGTGGACGCCCTGGCTTATAGTATAGAAAATCTAACTCCAGATGTAAACTTCTTTTTTGATTTTATCTGGGTTGGTGATTTTAATATCCCATTATGTGAACAGACTACTGGAAAAGTTTGTGGGTTTATTGATGATACCGGTTCGGATAATTCACATTTTGTACGTAACCGGTATGGAGAAGCCCTAAACAATTTCCTGGGTCATTATGATCTGGAAGTTCCGGGGTATCCAAAAGATGAAAATGGTCAAATTATCCCTACCTTTAAGAACCGATACACCAGCTCAGTTATTGATTATGTGATTGTCTCTTCTAGTAGTATACCGTACTGTGCTCCCCCCAGGATTGTATTAACTACCTTAAGTGATCATAATCGTATTACTCTTGAAACATCGCTTTGGGGTGAACGCTCTGTTAATATGGGTACTACGGTTTCTAATGTGGAACCCCACAGACCAAAAGGAGTCCGTCTAAGGTGGGTATGGGAGAAAGCCTCAGAATTAATGTGCTCTATTGTCAGAGATTGTCTGGGAGATATTACTCTTATTCTTGATAGCAGTACTGATCTTAAACGGGTTTTATTGGCTTTTAGGGATATCAATAAATCTATTGATGCCAAGTTCACTAAACCGAAAGGGGTCAGCGTAGAAATGGACTAGCCTGGTTTGATCACTCATGCACCAGGCTATTAACTGAACTAAAACATGCCCTTGCCAAAAAGCCCAGGGACACTGACTCTGTATCAAAACTAAGACGTGAATACAAGTGTGCCCTAAAGCAGAGGAAGTGTGAGCTACAACAGTTGGCATGGGATTCACTCAACCAGGCTGCTGAATGCTCAAATAGTACCCTATTTTGGGCCACTGTGAATTTTCCTTTTCTCAAGGATGAAAATACCCCAGAGTTAACTTCTAATGTCCCGAGTGATGGCTGGGTAGCCCACTTTTCAAATATCTTTGACTCTAACAGTTGTTCGGTTATAGACCTGTGTAGGTGGGAAGTTCTACCCCTGGACATTACAATTAGTGAGGTAGAACTTGGCATACAGGCAAGCAAGGGGGGGAAAGCCCAGGGACCCGATGGGGTGCCCATTGATGTTTATAAAGCAGCGCCGGAAATGTGGAGCCCTCTTTTGGCTATTATTTTTAATGCAGCAGTATGTACCGAGGCCCCTGAAACATGGGGGGAATCAACTATTATCCCGATACATAAAAAGGGCAGTAGGTCGGAGGTGAAAAATTATCGCCCCATCTCTCTTCTTGACTCCTCAGTTAAGATCATGAGTAGAGTCATGTTAGTGAGGCTAGAGGAATGGGCTGAGCAGGAGGGAATCCTTGCTGATAGTCAGTACGGATTTAGAAAGGGCAGGGGTACTCTCGATCAGTGTCTAAATCTTGATTTATTGATAGGGAAGTACACCGAAGTAAAATCCGGCTCTATCTATCTCTGCTTAGCTGACCTAAGTAGCGCCTTTGATATGGTTGACCATCCTATTCTATGGACAACCCTGCTGCAGTTAGGAGCATCTGAGGGCATCCTTTATTTCCTGGCTAGGTTGTATGGGAAACTAAAAACCTGTGTCCGCTTTGGCGCCAATGGTGAATATACCCCTAAATTTGGTGTCAAAAGAGGGATTAGACAGGGCTGTGTTTTGGCCCCCCTCCTTTTTATTTTATTTATTAACGGAATTGATGAAATTTAAAAAAAAGTTAGCCGGATGCCCCCCAGGTCAATGGAGTTTCTGTGCCGGTGTTATTATACGCCGATGACGCTGTCCTGCTTTCCAGAACTCCGTTAGGATTACAGCGTCTGATTAATACATTCGCTAGTTTTATTAGTGACAGAAAATTAATTATTACCAAAGGGAAAACGTTCACCATGACCTGTGGGGCCAAAAGTAAAACTCCAAATAGCTTTTTTATTGATAATGATAAGGTGCATCAGGTAGATACCTTCTGTTATCTTGGCATCACCTTCTCTAAAGACAGAACGTGGTCTAACAAATTTAAAAACATCAGTATTAAAATGGCAAAAAATGCCCACGGTGTTTTTAGATTCGCTAACAAGGTCGGGGATCGGCGTACCTGTGATATGTTGAAGATCTATCAAGCCAGGTGTGTTTCTATCGCACTCTATGGGGCAGGTGTCTGGGGACATAGACGCGCCCATAAGTTGCAGCAGGAGGAAAATTCTTTTTAAAAAAAGCTCCTGTCGTTGCCAACATCTTCCTCAACTGAGTTAATCCACCGGGAACTGGACACTAACTTCTTGATTGACCAGTTATCCCTGAGGCCACTTATGATTTGGCGGTCAATTTGGCTTCAGGAGGAAAAATCCCTTACTAGATCTATCATCAAGGATTGTCTCTCGTTGGACAGATATCGTAATATACCCTGGTTAAAATATTTTATTAGCTGCTTTTTTGAGATATTCAACATTAATGTTGTGGTCGACCCTGGCGCAGCGTCTTTAATATCCAAGTCTGAGATGAAGGCCAAATATTTGGCTTTCTCTGTGAGAAAACGAGCTGTTGCCAATGGGTCTTTATCTACTGTTATATTTTACAACAGCTATTCCATTGTTGAAGGTTTTCCCATTTATTTAATTTGGGTGACTAGTCCATCACATAGGTTTGTGCTAACCAGACTGAGGTTTGGTGTAGTACATCACTTAGTAGCCCTACCAACTCTTAAGAAACACCCTCAGGGGCCTTGCATGTGTGATGGTGTAACCAAACAAAGTACTTTGCACTTTCTCTTGGTCTGTAAACTGTATACGAATTTTCGTATAACCTATTTAAAACCCATGTTTCTTAGATATGGTGTACGTACAGTTACTCAGGCTACGAGTCTTATTTTTAATCTGCAATATGTCGATGTCTGTTTTTTTATTGCCATGTTTTTAACTAATTCTATCAAGGCTAGGAAAAGTATGTGTTTTTAAACTATTTTGTCTGTTATATTTTGGTTGTCTCTTTAAAATGTACTGTATTTATTCCATGTTGTATGTGTTTTGTGCTTTTATGGTCATTTTTTATGCACCGAATAAAGCTTCATGACTTGACTTGTATGTATGTATGTATGTCTGTATGCATATATGTGTATTGTATTTCTTTAGCATAAACCTACCCAAAAGGTAGTGGAGTGTTGCACATGGTCAAAGACAAGCATAAAATCAGTGAGTGAGAGGAGAGGATGCTGGGTTGTAGATGGTTAGTACATTACGATGAAGTATTCTTTGGGGCGTGGCTTGAGTAGCCAACATGGCGGACATGCTCTGAATGAGCTCTGCACTTAACCCTGATAATCTGCTGTTTATCCGGAGGTGAGCCTCTACATCCGACACCAGAGGATACTCTTCCATGCTCCCTGCCTGTTCTGCTGTGCCTGCAGCTGAAAACGCCGCTGTGAGCAGTGCTCTGGCGGTTCTGTGGGCCTCATTTGACTCAGTCAGGAGCAAGGCTTATGGCGGATGTGGAGGTACCACTGCCTTGAGTCACAGATGGTGGACTGTCATCAAGTAGCCAATGAAGCACGGAGAATTGCACTGAGGAACAGAGACACTTTGTCTGCCCCCTGCGAGGCCGACGGAGGAGACTGGCTCTGATGAACCAAGGTGGCTGTTATCGACTTTCCCTAAGTAAGTGGTAGGTGGGCTGCCCTCCCACTGACACTGCTAATGGGATACAGGTGCCACCCAGGGAAGCCTTCAGAAGAGTGGCACTCGTTGTGAGTGGCTCTTGCCTCTGGGGGCTCTGCGCTGTTTGTAGCGGCACTCCCCATTGACTGGCGCTCAGCCGGGCTGAAGTAATGGAATGGCTGATGGGCCTGTGAACGGAGGGTGGCTGCGGCTCCTCCTGGTATACCAAGCAGCGGTGGAGGAGATGTGCAGCCTCACCTGCCTTTGAACAGGCCTGGAATAAATTGGGCTCTGCCCGCGTGTTTGCTTCGCTCAGACAGTACTCCCCAATTGAGGGAACAGACGAAGGGCCCTTGAACTGCTGTGTTATCTACTGTGAAACTACTAATACCGTCAATGTGTAAACACAATCCCTGATGTGCTGCAACATTTCTTTGGAATTTCTTTGCTGTTCCCCAGGGGCCACACGGCTATTGGGGCTGAAGGGCAATGCCTCACCACCTTTTGCCCCTCCTGAACATTGTCTGTAAGGCTGAACAAAGGTCAGCCTGACAAACACTGTTCACTTTCAGGTCAGGCAGACAGTAGCTAGACATGCACATTTAGCGCAGGCTCCTGGCTGCCTGAGCTGAACTTTGCTGGGCTGAAGAAGTCACAGCTCCTGTAGGCGTGATGTCCTCAGCTCAGCAAAAGTCCCTGAGGCTCTCCCTAGCCTCACTGATTGCCTCGCACCTGGGCACTTCAGTTTAAAGCCCTGAAGTGCCCAGGGTCGAGTGTCAAACAGTGACACTTCATCACAGAGTGGGGTGGGGTCAGCAGTCTCACTGTGGCAGGTATTTGCTACCAACTATTCCACTTACGCCGGGGGGGGGGTGGCACTCATATGGATCAGGGCAGGGACTCCATGTGTCGCTGACAACACGCTCCTAGACCCGGAGGTGAGGTATGTTATGATAGTGGGCCACCTAGATGGCTGCTCCATTCTTTTGGGATAGATATATGCGCCCAACTCGGAACATGCCACCTTCTTTCATACCCTTTGGCATGCACTCTTGCAATGGAGCAACACTCCGTGGCAAAGACTTTAACAGCATTTTAGATACCGCCCTTGACTGCTCCCCCACCTCACATGGTTGCGCCTTCTAACACACAAATGCTCACAGTGACGAATGGGTGATCTGTGGCGATTTAGTAACCTGAACAAGAGGGTGTATTCCTTTTATTCAGCACCGCACCAATTACATGTTCACATTGACTGGCTGATTGGGGCATCCACTTTACTTCCCACAATTGAGCGCATATAATATATGGGCCTTACCCATTTGCCTCACGTCCTGTGACCAAACCGCCAGCTATCTCTACATGGTGGCTACAGCCAGCATTACTGGAGGATTCCCCTGTACTGCACCTTAGAGGGCTCGGCAATTGAGGACTATTTTGACCACAATGCTGGTACCACCCCATCAACATTAGTTGGTGGGATGCCTTCAAAGTGACGATATGGGTCACTGTTTGTGCGTGCATGGCAATGTGTGGCAAACACACGAGGCAAACCCTTACTACAGATACTACCAAGTTGGAACATACACATCCATACCTAGAGACTCGGACTGCTGCTGACCCTAGAGCCACTGGGGAGAGTCAGAGGCACGGAGCGAACACGTCACATGGTTAGAAAAGTTGCGCTGCCTTAATTATTAATACACATGCCACAGAAGACAAAGCTGAATGGCTTGGCTTATCAGAGAGGATCTCCCGCAGTGGCCTATATACCCAATGTGCTATTCATGAGGAGCTACCGCAACATTATACACAGGTATATCAGTCTACCACGGACATGGAACCGGAGGATTATGAGCCTTTTTTTGCTAACTTGACTTTGCCCTGCGTCACCACTGAGCTGAGACTGACCTGGATGCCCCACTTATGTTGAAAGAATAAGGAGGCAATCGCAGCTTTGGCCCCTGGAAAGTCCTCTGGCCCAGATTGTCTGCCGGCAGAACTTTAGAAGGCTCATGTATCACAATTAGCTCCCCACTTGTCAACAATGTACAAAGATGCCCTCTCAGCTGGTAATCTCTCTGACTCCCAGAGGGAGGCAATGGTCATCTCCTTTCCAAAACCAAATAAAGACCCGCTACTCGTCCACTCTTTTAGGTCGCTCGCAGTGCTCAATATCGATTACAAGATACTGGTGAAAATACTCACCAATTGCTTGGCACCGTTGTCTCCGTCTTTGGTTCACCCTGACCAAAACAGGTTTGTCCCAGTACCTCCTTGAATTTGCACCATTTTTTAAAGTTATGATCTATGTGCGACAAGTATTCCCCCGTGCAGGATGCCTCGTCTTAGACCTTGAAAAGGTATTTCACTTGTAAGAATGGAGTATATCTTCACCTTACTGGCCCGATATAGTATTGGTCACTGCTTTCTCCACTTAGCGGAATTGATTTGAGTGAAGACAGAGCTTCTCATTTTGGATATCATTACCAAAGCCAGGGGGACGAGAACAGGGCTGCCCCCTGTCACCATTGTTGTTTTAGTTGGCAATCAAATCACTGGCACTGCTGCGGTGCTACTAGGGGACACAATGGGCATCCCTCTGAGGGATGGGGTACATTCAATATCATTATACGTGGATGGCATGTTGCTGTACATTCGAGACACACACAGTATCCATGACACCATTGATTTGAGCCTGGTCCAGTTCACCAACATTTCTGATTTGCGTGTCAGCTAAGTGAAATCTTGTGTATCTCCATTTCAATCGGATGAGCCTGAACCATGTTTTTTCCTCGACGGGACACGGTTGGAGTGGCAGCAACACACATTTAGATGTTGGGGGGGTTTTACTGCTCCCAGACTGATGTTTTTGAGGGTTTTGGGCGGTAACTGCATTGTAAGCACAGATGGCCTTCTGGTGCACACTACCACTCACAGTCATGGGTAGTGTCGCATTGCTGAAGATTGTGGTTTTGCCCGCCTTTTGTATTTCTTTATGAACCTCCCCATCCACATCCCTAGTGTGTTCTTCCATGTGTTGGAGCAACAGGCTCGCAAACTTATTTGGAACATGTTGAGATGCAGGGTGGCCCTAGCGAAGCTGTACTCACCCACAGACAAGGGGGGACTAGCTGCCCCACATTTTGAGCAGTATTATCTTGCTGCCCAAGTCCAATGGATATACTCCAAACAATGGTTCTTGAGCTATATTGTCAGACTTAGCTAAAAAAAAAAAAGGGAAACTAGCACACCAAAAGTTAAAAGGAAAAAAACCTGAGTACCAAAATGTCACAAAGAACCAATGCATAAGTGAATACTGAAATAAATTTAATAAAGTGAAATGAAAAACACAAGGGCGCACAAACAATTACACTCACAATTAATACATTCACAAAACATAAACCTATGTGGAATCAAAAGACAATGGCAGAGACTAATAAACAAATCACAATATACACAATACACAAATCCCTCTACTCTACTGATAGGAGGTGGATTTAGCACCCTCACCACGGAGAAGGAATGGGCCACATATTAAGCAATGCCCAATTCAGGCTCATTCAGCTATATATTGTGCTTAGAGCTTATCTCGCATCTGCCAACATCAACAGCTTTCTTCATAGGTTTAAGGTTTAAGGTTTGTTTATTGTACAGTTAATAAAAACTCACAATTTTAAAACGTACAAATATTAAAAGTCAGTAAGTTCTTTAAAACAAATAAGGTGCAGTAGCTCAAGTATTTAAGAGTGTAAAAGTCTATGAAGCTTTCTTCATAGTGTCGAAACTACTTGCCCACTTTGCTTGCATGTAGATTCTGACCAACTACATATGCTTTGGTCCTGTCCCTGTCTACATACATACTGGGTCAGCATCACTTCCAAATTGTCTACCTGCACTGAGCACCCTAATATACACAGGTAGGAAGTATGTATTTGGGAGACTATTCTGCAGGCGGAAGAGTAATTGGGTTATGTTGCACTTTTTAGATTTGGGCTTCATTGTGGCCAGGTGTCTCGTCACTTGCAGATGAAAAGCCCTGGTGCCCCTACAGGTCGTAGCTTGGGACCAGTTAATGCTCAACTGGGGCACGCTGAGAGTGTGGCCCTGCAAAGAGAGGACATGCTTGGCCTGTGCAAATACCCTATCACTACTATTTTTCAAAGCAGCAAAGGTGCACCACAATTTATAACTTGCATGATATGTTTATACAAAAAACCGCGAACAATGGTATTACTTCAGTTTCAAATCTTTTATTTCAAGGGAGTAAATGCAGCACCATACAGACGACACGTTTCGTCCCACACTCTGGACTTCTTCAGGGCTGTCAATACAAACACATGAACGATAAAGAAGAAATATGTAAAAAAGACATAACAAAACATTTACATACATTTATATCAACAATACAAGTACAATACATATATTATATTTCTAAGAACTTCTTTTAATCAATTCAATTAAAAGTCGGTCTTGAGACGAACAAAGTGCAAAAACATATGAAAGCCTAAATTGCAAAACACGGTTCGACAGACAGCTTGAACCTTAAAATTACAATGTAGACAGGGAAAGAAGTAAGGATAACATTGAGATTCCAACCATACAGCTTATGGTACAGTGCAGTCTGTGCTATTGATATTTACAAAGGATACTATACATTGTGCTGATAGGTCTTCTGCAAACCAAGAATTAGAAAGAGAAATAAAAATAGGAAAGGGGCATCAAGTTGACAGAGAAAAGGCCACAGGTCAAAAATTCCAGTGGGATTTAGAAGTAGGAAGAGTGTAACAACTGAGAGAGATATAGATAGGGAACTGAGAAGGGAGGCTAAGATAGAGAAAAACCGAGATGCAGGAAAAAAGTTACAAGCCAATAAAAGTGTATACCTTGAATTGAAAAATAATAACTTCAGAAGTAATTCCTGCTCTGTGATCTGTGAATCTCGTTTCGCCTCATAGGTGTACGAAGAGGAATAAAGTTTCTTTCTGTGACATAATAGGGAGTCAAGAATAAGAGACACACCATGTATATTAGATTCTAAGTGAAGCATGGGGACTAGAATATCTCTAGAGAGAGAGAGAAGAAAAAAATGAAAAGCAGACTTACAATCCATGTCTGGTCCAAATGTTCCCATGAATGAAACCAATAAGGGTATAATAACACGAGTCTTTAAAGTAGATATTTCCAGCCAAAATCAAGGAATGGTAACAGATTACCAGACAGTCTGTAAAGAAGGAGATAAAAAAGAATGGGAAAAAGTAATAGAAAAAATAGGGATCAACGGTTACACATTGCCATGAACAAGTGGGCAAACGTGATTTAGCATATCACGCTATAATGGGAAAAAGAGCATTTAAAATATAAGGTGTAACCAGGGATAGGGCTGGTGGAAAAATGAGGCCAATAACAGGTGGGAACTGCATCCAATATATGACAGTGAACAGACGCTGATGATCTATAGAAGCCTAAGATCTACCGCTAGCACCGATCAATACCTTAATGTATAACAATGATCTACACTTGTAATATGCGCATAATGTAACACCCATTATCAAGATCACAGCCTGATGCAAAGCCAAGTTCAATAAATGCCAACGGAAAAATTAATATGAAACCACTGAGGCTAAGGTAAACATGTGCCAGTATATGCTTACCTAATTCTGATTCCTAAGATCCACAGTGACTCCAGATCTGAATGTAGTCTGGGCAGGGCAAACAGAAATGTACGTTGCAAGGTCTGTGAACGTATAAGGACATGCATGCTTAATCAATGCAAGGAGAGGCAGTATCCCAATAACATGCAAATATGGGTAAATCTATCCATAACTCCTTGACCTGGCAACCAGCAGCAACTACATCTAATAAACTTGCAAAGCCATAATCGGATTATCCAATTTGTAAATCTGCCTGACAGGGAAATATTATTAAAGCCAACTAGGTATACTGATGACCTCGCCCAACCTCTAACTCCAAGTCTCTACACCCAAATCGACTTCCATTATGAGGATACATGAGTGTCTAGGGAGCACAAGGAGAATCTAATTGTCCCGGAACGTAGTAATCTATCCTAAATATAAGCAGCAATGCATCTTCTGTCAGTAGACGGGACGCTTTTGATAGCCCTAGAAGTAATATAAAACTAAATATTACGACGTCCGAATTTAGAACGCACAGCCCCCGTTATAAATAACCAAGAACTCTGAAGAATAACCAAACACTCTAGGGAGGATCATTTCATCCTGGAACGAAAGGGAGTGATCTATCCTAAAAATTGTAAAGATCAAGACGGGGATAACGGCCTGCTAAAACTTATCGGTCTTGATAGGACCGTCCTGCGAAAATCTCCAAGAGGATCCCTCGATACGACTGCGATGCGTCCTCCGGTAGTCCACAGAAGCATGTTAGGAGCAAGCCGTTTAAATACCTAACTAATTAGAATACAACTCCGAACACCTGGGTAAAACAGTCTCCTGTCAAATGGTGACATCCTAAAAATGCGGCTGCCGTCTTGTAGCGTGTATACTTAGGCCCCGAAAGTGTGGGGTGTAATATGAATGCAAACCCAAGCGCTAAGGAGAGATGACGAAGAGAAGAAAAGCAGTAATGCATCCTCTGACAAAGGGCGGGACGCTTGTGGCTGTGCAAAAAAAAATAATAAACGGCTAGTTATATTCGCCTCCGAATTTAGAGCGCACAACCCCCTTTCAAATAACCAAACACTTTGATAAAAGAGGGGAAGGTTATTAAATTATGAGAGAGGGTGAAAATTTTTTTTTTCAAAGTTCCCTAAATAAATGTATCTATCAGGCATGAGGTATATATACCACGGAATGCATATACTAATATTGGCGGCCATCTTGTAGTGTGTCACATAACCATAGCCATGCATTGTAAACAATATGATCTATTCACACCCGAAAGAAAGAAGCAGGAGACCTGTATCCCCGGACCAATTCCTACTACATGTAAACTAAATAATGAAACTAATCAAAAAAGAAATCAGGATTCATAACAGGTAAAGCGGGCTATATTAGTTGTAGAGATACCCTACAATCGTAAATCTATAATCCGACCCATTAGAGAAAATGCGGATAGCGGAGATTATCATAGATTGCGAGCGCACTGCGAATTCATGTTATTTTATACATTTATTTGAGAAAACTCTGTCAGGGAAGTTTAGGAAAATTCCCATGGGGCCAATACTAGATGTAAATTGAGCACAGCAGCCATCTTTGATGGAGAATGAAAAACCGTAAGGTAAGTGATGAAAAAATGATAAGAAAGTATAGCTTGAGTTAAGAGAAGAGCACACTAATAGTGTATACAAACAACTTAATCTACTATATAGATCTTTTTAAATTTTTTCTTTACATTCTTCATTTGGGTGATGTTTTGTATATGATATTACAGCGATACTCGTGACAAGTAAAATTGAACACAAAGACATAGGCCATATCTGTCTGATGTATTTAGGCTAATACCCTAAAGCAGAAGGAAAACCATGCCCTTACATTGAGATTGTCTAGCTGATAAAACAACCCAAAGGGTTATAGCACCTTCAAGGGAAACGGTAAGCCTTCCATTGTGAGCTATTCAAGGAAGTAATGGAGTTCATCCTCCGTATTATGACCTAATTCAATGCTGCACAATCTGCATATCCAACCTGCCTCCCTTTGTCTTAGGGCCAGTTCCCTATTTCCATCTCTGGGGTGGACTGGTTCATGATCAATACCAATGAACCACAGATTGTCTGTATCTCTGTGGTTCTCTTGCATGTGGAAGGTCAATGGGTATCTCAAGTCACCATTCTGTCTTGCTCGTACATGTTCCTGTATGCGGGTTTTTAAGGCTCTTTTGGTACTACCTACATAGATCTTATTACATCCACAACCCAAGATGTACGTGACGTATTTGGTATTGTAATTGATCAAGTGGTCTATTTTGTACTTCTTTTTGGTATTGAAACAGAATTCCTTGGTTCTTTTTCTCCCCAGATTACACACATTGCAGTCATTACATGTATAGAAACCCTTCGTTGTTGGTGTGGGCCAGCTCGATTGCCTGGGGGACACTATGTAGCTTGGGCACAGAATGTTTCGAAGCTTTTTACCTCTTCTATAACATATTTTGGGTTTTGTTGCCACCGTGCCCTGTAGACTAGGTATATCTGTGAGAAAGTGCCAGTGCTTCCTCAAGATGTTGTATACTTTGCTGCTCCGGTCGGTACTCTGTGTGCTGAAGGCCAGACACCTGTTGGTATTTCTTTTTTCAGATATAGGGGCAAGAGTTGTTTTTCTCATTACTTTCAATCTCTTTGGTTTGCCTTTCTTAGAGTATTCACAGGGTACCCCCTATCACGGAAGCGTTTTTCTGTGTCCTCAATATTGGATAGAAAGATCTCCTCTGTGCTGCAATTGCGGCGCATTCGGATCATTTCCCCAAAGGGATATTGTCAATCACATGTTGTGGATGGGAACTGTCATGATGTAGTGTACTGTTACATGAGGTGGTCTTGCGATGTGTACGACTGTGAATGGTATTATCCTCAATAAAGAATGTCACATCCAGGAAATCAATGGATTGCCGGTTGTGTTCAATTGTAAAGCGGACATTAAATGGATTGTCATTTAGGAAACAAAAGTATTCCATCAGATCTGGGACAGGTCCATCCCAGATCATAGGATACCATTTTAATTGATTTTCAGTCTTATCACCCTTTAGCAATGGACAGTAGCCTGGGTACAGTGGAAGAGATATCAGTTGTGCAAACATTGGCTGTGAACTGACATTGGTCGTAGTATTTATACTGGCAACCCTCAGATACACTCCTGCCTGATTTCTTGAGTAATGTGGGGATGGCTGCGTTACGTACCTTTTATAGGGGTTGGTTACTGGGGGATGGTGATGTGCTGTTGAGTTGTGGGGATTGTTATATTGTTCTATTTGAGTTTACTGCTATTCATTTATTAAAATTTATGGCTCTGTTTTTGCTGTCTGACATGACTCCATCGTCCCTCCGATGGTCCATTAGTTTATCGCAAGGCTCTTACCATGACAGAGTCCCTTTGCTTGTGCACATACATACAGCTAGATCACATGTCCTGCTGAAAAACGTGACATTGAGTTTCTTACCCCACATGGGTATGCCAGTACAAGGAGCCTATATGACACAGTTGTATAATGGACAATACGACCATTCTGCACTATTTTGTCATTGTATGGAATACCAACTGTCATTGCCCTGCTATTGTGTTGTATGGAAATGTTTAAGATAAAAAAGAATATTGCAATAAACAGATTTAAACATGACACAGTGTTCTTGAAGAAGTGAGTTTTCAACTCTCTTTATTAAATTGGAGCAGTGTAGGGCCAGTCCTGATGGATGGGGAGATGTTGTTTCAGATTCTGGCTGCATAGATCAAAAAGGCCTGCTGTCTTGGTTTTCTTTTTTTTAAACGTCTTAGTCTGTGGTCTGATTCTGTCCTGGTTCCCAGTGTTCACAGAACCTCCAGAGATAGTGAGCTTGTCTACAAGATAACCGGAGGGGGTTGGGGGAAGGGCTAGTTGTGATTGCTTTGTAAATGTTGCCGCTGGTTCGGAGGATGGTGCGGGCCAGCGAGGAAAGCCAATGGAGTTACCTCACAGTATAGGTGAACGATCATATTTCTTCAGTCCCTGGATGAGAAGTGCTGCAACATGTATGATACCCCTAAGGAGTGCCAGTATGGAGTCTGGGAGGCCATGGGCCAGAGCATTACCACCATTCAGATAGGAAAGAACAAGGGCTTGAACAGCAGTGCTGAAGTCCCTTTCTGGAAGAAATGGTTTGACTTCCTTTGGAAGAGTGAGCTAGTACCAGTCCTTCTTTGTTTTTTTGGCAATGCGTTCCTTGAGGATGAGGGTGGTCTCCAGGGTGAATCCACGTAACTTGGCATTTAGTTAAAGTAGGGGTTCAAAGCCATCAAAGTTGACATCATGGAGCCGGGTATCCTGTTTATTGTTCTTGGCAAATAACAGGGATTCTGTCTTGGCTGATTGGAAATGTTGAAAATGTGTTTGCATTGTAAAAACTCCTGTATGTACAACCAAATGAGGAGGTAAACTCACAGGTACAGATTTATGAGTTATGTTAAGAATTGGTTCCTGAAAGCGAAGAAGGCCTCAAAGATCTGTGTCACATTAAAAAATAAATAGGTAATTTTATCAATTATTTTCAAAAGTGTGTTTGATTCCTAGTGGTCTCTCCGAAACACTTGACGCCAGTTTAATAGTGAAGGTGAATCAGTGAAGCCTTTTAATAGTTTTTTTGTGGTATGGTAGGATTCTGATGTATAACTGATGCTGTGAGATCCATTCAGCGCGTTCTTGGGATCAGAGATGTTAAAAGGGTTGATTTCACTGTTGGTAGGTAAGCGAGTGGTCTGTTGAGGGTTATGAGAGGGTCTGAGGGAGAGGTGATTCAAAGAGTAGTAATGAACACCCCAGTAGTGCCTGCAGTGCAGGGGCCACAAAGACGTCAGTATATGAAGAAGGCGTGCTCAGCTTGTATGTGCTGTAAACGTGTTTGTCTCTCTAAAGCTGCTGCAGTGAGCAGTATGTTCTAACCTCACACTATCAAAGAAGAATATAAATTCTCTTTGGAACCAAATAAAATAATTCTTCAACCAATCATCACATATACCACAAACCATTCATATCAATCATACAAATACCCAAATGCCTATATTTGCAATGCTACAAGACAACCACTGACTAATAATGGAATGCTGCCTATATTATTTTAAAGTGTTAGGACCATTAACAATTGTTCATTATACAGAATTCATAAATCTTCATATTATAAAAAAACATATATCATTATAAAATTTCATGTATTTCATAGACAGCATATCAATTAATCTAGAGAGAGATGGTAAAATTCATCAAGTATCAAAAATAAATATTATATCACATATATAAATCCTACAAATAGTACATACACTATATCGACGTATTAAAAACAATTACAAATATATAGTCTAAAAGAAAGGTAAATCAAAAGAAGAGCGAGACATACAGCAAATACAACAGTACACTTATTAGAGGTTTGTGGACCAATCTAGGTCACAAAAACTCAAATCCCAGACATGTATGCAATCCAAATGTTTTTATCACAATGACTGGCCGGTACACAGGATTTAGTTTATCCCAAGCGTCGACACGTTTCAGTGGTGTTCGCAGAGTAATGGGCACCTTTATCAAGACAAATATAATGTGCCTCTCCTTTTAGAATCTTCAAACAAATACCTATGTATAAATAAACAGTCTTTACTAGCTATACTCATAGTACTAAAGGTATCAGTTCCTTAATTTATCTCAGTGTTAGGAACTCCCACAGTGAAGATACAATAAGACACCGTGTATTGTCACAACGCCAAAGCAGTGTGTTGTGGCACGAACAAATATAAATGGTGCAAACACCAAATCACCAAAATGTGATCACTCTTATATATGACTAAGTAAAGCCCTGTCCCTTTGGTACGTGGTGCTTCTCTCTCTTAACCGGTTCGACGCTATAACGGAACCGTTCCGTCACGGCTCGCGGGTGAGCTGTGCTCATGACGGAATGGTTCCGTCACGGCCCGCTCGCTGCGCCTGCGCGGCGCTGATTTCGCACCTGCGCGGCGCGCTTCATTAAGCGGGCGGGGCCGTGACGGAACCGTTCCGTCACAAGCACAGCTCACCCGCGAGCTGTGACGGAACGGTTCTGTCACCCGCGCAGGTGAGCCGCGCGCCCCACGCGACCGTTAGCGCTGCGGCGGAATAGCCGCCGCAGCGAAGGTGTTAATCGGGGGCTAACCTCACACTCTGCACACCCAGGACTGAAGAGAAACAAAATAGTTAATTTGTTTTTCTTTCATGCAGAGTTATGCAAGGCACATTTCTAGCTAGAGTGTTATAATGCTTAGTACTGTAGCACTGTAAAAAAAAAGGAGCCATCCTAAATTTTCTTGGTGCAAAAAATGCAGCCTGGCCCAATATGTATGGACATACACATTTCCACATCATATGCTCATGCTGAATTTTCCACTAAGTGGGACGTCTGAATGAGTACATTCAGTAAATTGGGGTATTAATCGAAACCTACAATTGTGGTAGACGTCCAGCTGTTGCTCTTGGAATTTTTGTCAAGGGGTGACCCTATAAGAGTATATTACTGAATTTTACAACTGAGGCTTTATGAATGAGGCACAGTGAGTGCCTTTTTACGGGTGAGGAAATGGGAAAGGGTATGTTGGGGATTTATGAGGGCTACGTTATGCTGCAACAACTGTGAGGGACTCAAAAAGGAATGTGAGTGTCTGTTGTCCATTTTAAAGGGACTAGCCACTGTATAAATGAAAACATTTGTCTTTACTCAGCTCTAAATTATTCGTACATGATTCACAGTATCACTCAGACAGCTGTGCTCTAAAACTTCGGCCTGCCCTTTAATCTTTGTAGGTAAGTTATGGATGGCTGTGATTCCAGATTTTAGCATGCTGCTAGTATAACATTAAGGCTCCTGAATAAAAATAAAAAAAATGTCGGAAATAGTTTGCTATGGCGCACTAAGCACGCCACAGGTCAAGAGCTGCCTAATTGTCAGTAGGGACTGGGCTTTTTATGTAACTTTTTGTTTTTGGCAAATACCTTTTATTGGTGTGCTTTATTGGTTTTTATTGATTTTTACAGCATAGTATTTTATAGTATTGAGAAAAAAGGCCTTCAGACTAAATGCGTGGTTGTTTTTGAGAATGTATGTCAGGTTCCCACAGACTCAGCTCTGAGACCTCTTCAGTCCAGCCTGTGACATCACTTCGGGAACTGCTATCAGTTCCTTCAGATTAGCCGAGCTCTGTCTTATATTTAAACTGGAAATATAACATACTACAATAATAAATAACATAATACTAAAAACAACAGTGCGGTCTTTACAGAAACCAAATGAAAAAAAAGAAAAAGCAAAGGAAGCCAAACACAGCTGCAAAATACATCATCGACAAACTTCTTTCATTGTCTAAATATAATTTTTTTGTTGGAAATAATTTAGTTTGAGCCAAACCTGTAGTAACCATGAGATCGATTCGCAAAGCGTTTTTCCATTAGTTGGTAAATCGCGCTCACTGCGAACGAAGGAAAGTTGCACGTGATTCAGCAGTAGTATACAACAACTCACAACCTCTGTGTCAGGCATTACATTGCATTTCCTGTAAAGGGTACACAGGGCAGATATTCGGACTGCTCAGAAGCGATTGCTAATGCATTACATGTATTTCACTTCAGGGTTATAGAACATCTGTTTAATGCACTGTCTGTAGGATGCTGCAGTCCTGTTGCTGGTGTTAACTATTTGCATTTCTTAAACATGCACTTCGACGGGAGTAAATCTCTTTTTTGTTGGGTGGGAAGGGGTTGGAGTAGAATTTTTGAAGACCCTTCAAGTGTATAACTTAGTGCGTGTTAAAAAAACTTACTAGCTATTACAATCTGGTAATGCCCCCCACCTACTCATTCACAGGTCCTTGTTGTAGGTTTACTTCCACACACATTTTTGCGTGTGTGAATCTTTTTATGAGTGCAAAACCAGGTTTTGAGTAAGGCAATTATTTTTACACTCATAAAAATCTATGTGCACATTTAAACTTGTTTGTATGCTCAAATAGTTTTGAGAATTGGACCCTAGCTGTTTGAATGCTACTATCCGCGCACGCTCCTCTATAACATAATTGCATTTGTCATTAAAATTCAACATCAAGGGCCAGATGTAGGTAATTTCATTTTTCCGATTCTAAAATACCGACTCATACCGAATCGGTATTTCAGAATCGGAAATTGTGATGTAGGTAAAAAAATCTGTAAAAATTACCGATTCGGAATCACTCGGAATCTGAAATCGGTATGTACTGAATCGGTAATTTCCCAATCGGTAAATTCCAAATCGGTAAAACACATTCATTTCTATGGGCCTCCTGGCCCATAGGAATGAATGTTTTTTACCGATTCGGAATTTACCGATTCGGAAATTACCGATTCGGTAAATACCGATTCGGAAATTTGAAACTGACAAACATGTGAGCCTGTGAACCAATCAGTAACACCAACCACACCCAAAAACAAAGCTACAGTGGAATCAACCAATCAGAATCAAGCACCCCTCCCCAGTACCTGGGAGTGGCCACACCCATGCAGGTGCAGAAACCAACAGTCAGGAGAGCAGGCTTCCCTGAGCTTACCTGAACAGCACCATGGAGACCCAGGATGGACAGAGGGATGCAGCAGAGCGCAGGAGAAAACTGAAATTTAGCCCTGAAGAACTGCAGGTGCTGGTTGCAGAGGTTGTGAAACACTACAGCAAAATCTTTGGAAAACAGTCACTGCATGTTGCAGAGTCTATCAAGCGCACTACCTGGATTGATATACAAGCAAAGGTAAATGCCATTGGGGTCACCCACCGTGAAATAGACGATTTAAAAAAAAGGTGGTATGACCTTCGCATTATTACCAAAAAGAAACTAGCTGCCCACAGAAAAGAAGCTGCAACAACAGGGGGAGGCAGAAACCGAGCACCACGACTCACCGACATTGAGGAGCTTGTGAAATCCACCCTGGAGCCGGAATGCATCCATGGCATTGGGGACGCTGACAGCTCCGCCAGAGCTGCAAAGAAACAAGGTAAGATGCATGTACATCATCATTAACCCATTTACCTGATCCCCTTCCCCACTCTGTGTGCCTACATCACACTCCAGAACAGGTTTTACTAATGCCCAGCAATGCATCATGGGAGACGTAGTAATAAGTAGATAAATCTATGCAGTCAGCATACCATACAGCAAGGGATGCGACACACTACTAGCATAAGCAAATGAGGAGCAGGCAAATGTGTGATAGTAGTGTGATTTAATGAAGACACACAGGTGAACTACTCCGCTGACACAATGTCCATGTCTGTCCACAGGAGGGTCATGACGCAGCACAGCAATGGATAGGGAGAAGAGGAGAGAAGAAGCTGGTCCCAGCACAGTACAAGGATGGAAGGACACAGAGCCGGCAGCCAAGACACCTGAGGAGACAACCACACCACAGCCTCAGTCTCCTCTTTTGTTTGGGACTCAGGAGTCAGGAGCAGCTGCACAGTCCCCCACACCAACAACTCCGTCACCTGTGCAGGAAAGGGCAAGGCGGCTTGATGTGCCCCCTCCCCGCATTCTAGAAACATCTGAGGAGGAAGAGAAGGAGGGTGACATGGCAAGCAATCCCCCAGAGTGAGCCAACGCTGAGCAGCAGCCCACTCCAAGAGCTGCGCGGGCCAGTGTCCGAGGACGAAGGTCACGGGAGAGAGCTGAAGGGCAGTACGGTCAGGGGGTCTTCTGCGGTCTGGAGGCCACCATTGTCAAGGTCCAGCGCCTGCAGGCAAAGGAAATGATGGGTGTTCAGAGGCAGGCGCGCAGCATCAACAACAAGCTGGATAACATTGACAAGGGCATAGGAAACATTTCGGACAGCATGCAGTCGCTGGCAAATGGCATGACAGACATGACCCAGTGCATGACTGTCCTGTGCGACAAATTGGACAGGGACCACTTGGAGAGGCGCAAGGCTCGTGTGGATGTGCGCCAGCAGACAAAAGCATTAAACCTCTTTGCAACTGCAACCTCCCTGCTGTGCAGACGGTCAGTAGCGATGCAGGATGCTATTGTGCAGTGCTGCACCAATTTATCTGTGGGGATGGGCAGAGTGACCTCTACCATGGAGCTGATGCTCACACACCAGACAGCCACTCGAGGCGACACATGTGTGGCTGAAAGTGAAGAATCCACCAGCAGGAGTGGCGCAAGCACTCCTGTCCCCGAAATACGCAGGAGCGGCAGGCATCATTCCACAGAGACAGGCCACACCGAAAGCCATGAAACACAGCCACATCAGTCCCACCCTGTAATCCATGAACGGAAACATTGACTATGCCCTCCACCCAAAGGACTGGTCACGATGGTGTTAACTGTGACCACCCAGTCATGGACATTAATATTTTGTGTAACCATTGTGTGGTATCATTGCAATGGCGTAGTGAAAATTAAACTACGTACATCATAATCTTAGCCTGTCTGTGTCTCATTACTCACTCAGAAATATTGCTGTGTGATCTCTGCCCGTCTTAGTCTCCCATCTGTAGCTGGTGCTGCTACTGTAGCATAGGGCTCTTCCTGTTCTGTGTCATCACCAATGTCCTCATGATGTGTGATCTCCACCTCTGTGCCTTCCTTGGTGGCGAGATTGTGTAACATGGCACAGGTCGCGATGATTTTGCAGCACAGGATTGGAGTGTACTGGCGTGCCCCTCCACTCTTGTGTGGGCAACGAAACCTGCTCTTGAGGAGTCCAAATGTGAGCTCCACAACGTTGTGTGTAGATCTGTGAGCCACATTGTAACGCCTTTCACTCCTGGTGGATGGGTTGAGGTAGGCAGGTATCCGTTCCCAAAATCTCCGGCAACTAGGCGTGTGTATATCCCACTATTCTGGAATATGTACGAATCATGGGTACTCCCAGGGAATTTCGCAACAATGTCTGTGATGATGTTGCCAGCGTTGCATATGACCTGCACATTGATGGAGTGCGTCGACTTCCGGTTCCTGTATATGTGTTCTGTGGCTGCAGGTGGACAGAGTGGTACGTGGGTGCCATCTATGCAGCCTATCACGTGAGGGAACTGTGCCAGTTGATAGAAATCAGTCTTGATCTTTGCAAGTTCCGCAGGTGTGTCAGGGAATGAAATATAATGCTCCATCCTCTGCATCATGGCGTCAAGGAACCTCCGGAAGAAACGGGACAGGCAGCTCTGGGACACACCACCTACTACAGCTATTACATTTTGATAACTCCCAGAGGCAAGCAGGTGTAGGATGCACAGCACCTGCACATGGGGTGGGATGGCGTGCGCCCTTGGTGTTGGGTGCTCCAGGAGTGGGTGTAGGTCTCTGATCAGGTTCTGGATAGTTTGGGGATGTAGCCTGTACCTTTGGAGTATTTCTGGCTCTCTCAGTTGGAAAAGTGTTATCCTCGGCCTGTACACTTGCTCCTCCCTTAGCCATTCCCTCTCTCCTGCTGCCTGTAGTCTTTGCCGCCTTGCAATGACGTAGAAAGCCGCCATTCTGGTTACACTGTTGCATTTTGGGACTCTTTTTGTAGCCTGCACCTGGTTACCACCCGCATTCAATCCATGGTAAATACAGATTCCTAAATACCGAATTTCCGTAAATTCTGTATTTTTCGGGTTTCCTACATCTCCATGCCCATTATTGTACCATTTCTTATTTACCAATTCAGTAATTAAGAATTTGGAACATGTGAATTTGGAAAATTCCGCATCGGTAAAATACTGACTCATATTTACCTATTCGGAATTATACCGACTCATGTTTTCCGATTCGGAATAATACCGACTCATATTTTCCGATTCTGTAAAAATTAGACTCCTACATCTCATTTCATGGATACCGGTCGGTAACGTCCGAAATTATCGAATTTCGGCCATTACCGACCGGTATTAGGCGACCTACATCTGGCCCCTAATATCCCTACAAGCACCTGGAATGTGTGCTGCACATCAGGGGATTTTTCTACCCCTCCAACCTACTAACTTGTGCCTGTAAATTGTGAATTAGAGGGAAAGATTGCCCCTGTGTCCCAACACAGATGTTTCTGTGATGAGCCACGAAAGAAGCCCCAACAGTGTACAACGACCCATTCTCCCACCGCCAGACAGTATAAAGTTGAACTTTAGAGAAAACAACCACATCTGCAACTACCAACCAATACATGAGAGAAGTGGCAATCCTTGGCCAACGATGTCTGATACCATTACCCTAAGCTTAGCTACCTTTGGTTTGAGGCACAGAGGCGGCATGGCCATTATTTCACTGTTTATACTCTTAAGTATGAATAAGTCTTGGTCAGAAATTAAACAAAAACTTAATCAGGAATTTTAAAGGACTGAACATTCATGTCAGTCGCCTTCCGTTGTGTAAACAAATGTTGATTGCTAGTTACAAATACTTTAACACCAGCTAGATGCAATAAAAACACACCTACATTTCTCCTGGTTACGGACTTTGTTAGACGACATAAAACATGGTGAGTTCACATTCCTTTACTGTTTCAAAATTCCTAACTATTTTAAAAGCCATTTTTTCCACACATTCGCTTTATCATGTCAATTCATGTTCAGTTGCTTGTTTTGGGAAAGCAAATCACATAGGTCCAATTCAATCTAAATCGAAAGCAAGTAGTGTGGGACATGCTTAACTGCATTCAAAGGATTGCTTGTTTATAATGTTTTGTAGTTACTAGCAATACTTCCCTTTGGCAATTCCTGGTATTGTTTGTGGATGTTTTGATTTTACTGGTTCTAATTAGTAGCATATCAAAATGTATTAGAATGGTATTTTACAAGCTCAATCATTCTAAGTCCTTGATGTTAAGTTATACCACGTATCCATATCTTTTAAGCAAGTATCCTATCTACTAACTTGCTTGATAATGAGGACAGTTTGTTTAGAGAAATATTTATTGCATATTTTCTCTTTCAACCAAAGAGCAATTTGAATAATTTTTCTGCCTTAAATGCATGCATATCAATTTTCCAAAATAACCAGTAAAAGTAAAATCCTTCATCCACAAGCTGATACAATACAATTTTAAAATAAGTAACAGGTCATTTATTCGAAGCATTGGAATTAAAATGGCATATGTGAGTTTGCACATTATTAAAGGATGACAATTTAATTCATGTACATAGATTACATGGTTCCTTTAGTCTAACAATGCATATATACATGCAGGGTATTTTGGGTCAGTGGATGCTATGAGTGATATTAGAAGCAACAATTGATCTTGTTATCTCTGTTTCTGTTCAGAAAATAACCTCATTTTGGAAAAACAACTACATTATCCAATTTATCTTGCTCAAAATGTATTTGTCTCAACCATAGACCAAATAAAGTCTGTACCTTTAGGTGTCAAGAACACATCAAAAGAGATATATTTGTGGTACTCTTAATTGTATGTCATCTAAATCTGGGCATAAGCAATCTAATATTTTAGAGGATGAGATTCCTAGACTAGAATACATCTTTAATTCATCTTTAAATGTATTATATATGTTATCTTTCAAACTTATTCTAAACTACTCTAATCTCAAACCAAATATCACCTTTTAAATTTCATCCATATAGTTTTCTCCTTTTTTCTCTTTTCATTTTTTTCCCTCCGTTGCAAATGTGCCTGTGTTCTCCTTTCAAAGTGATTATATTGGTATCTCCCTAATTGGCATTTTTGGCTTACCTATAAGTCCCTAGTATATAACATGAAATGTCCCCAGCGCCTGCAAGTTAAATGTCACTTTTGGAGTCCAGTGCTCTTTGTGCACTCCATTCCATTGACAATGCAAACATGATTACAAGTCTACCATGTGTGGTCAAGCTGTTTTAAAACTGGAAATTCAACCTGTCAAAGAAAACTTCCTTTTAAATATATATTTCATCCCTAAGTAGCCATATTACCCATAAGGCAGGGTGCGTGGTTTTTAAAAGTAGGACATAAAGTGAAGGAATTGAGGTTTAAACTTCCATACGGTGAAAAAAGCCCTAAAAGTCTATTTTCACTGTTGCAAGGTAGGCTGTTCCATAGGAGAACCCTGGGTTATATTATTGCATTTAATATTTCTAATTTCAGTTGGGAAGCAACTAGAAACATATTTCAAAGACTCATTTTAATAGTTATTCAAAGCCTAATTTATTTGTTAAAATCACATTTTCAATAACCATCAACAAAAGATACTTTTAGAAAGTTACCTTTGTTGTGACTTAATCCACTGGAGGCTCATTTGCATGAGTTCCAACTGTCACCTGGTAGCTGAATAACACCTCTGAGGAGGTGTGATGTGGGTCTCAAGACAGAGACAAAAGACCTTGGGTGTGGGTAGGTGTTGTGCTTCCTTCATAGATGGCCTGGGACCTGGGCCCAGTAACACGATTAATTTCAAAGAGGCCTACCCTGCCATAAGCAGCTGTAGCTAACACTTAGGCCTGTCCCCTGCCCCCCACCAGCCAGGCAGACACCTATCACAGTGGGTCTAATTTTTTACATTAGTGCCAAAGCCCGCCGTTTTCTTGAAGACAAGGGATTTGATATTATTACATGTTGCCCTGAAGAAGTACCTTGCAAAAAGGGACGAAACGCATCAGCTCTTTCCATCTTGGATTAGTCTTTCTGTTTAATTACAAAACTGGATTAATAAAGAGGATGAAAAACAATCCAATCGTGAATGCAACTTTTGTGTTATGTGACTAGTGAAAATCTTTTGCTGTCTTTTTGACCTCCATAGGTGTATTGTATAGACTTTGCAAACCATAAGAGTTTTCTTCTAGAGTCTTCTAAAAAGAATTGTATTGTGCTCCTCAAAATTGTGAAATTGCATGTTTAAGCTTGCAGGTTTTTCCGCTTGACCTGAAGGAGTGAGCACCTTGAATAACGTTGGCGACAAACATTGTGCAGGCGAAGTTGAGGCCGCAACCGGATCTCTGTTGTGCTTTTGTTCATATATATAATGTTTTACTGAATTTGTTTAAATCTTGCACATACCAAAACCTTTCAGACTTCTGAATGAATTTGCGACCAGCCTCTTGTGGAGAGAGGCTCCTCACTAACGTCCTGCCATTTTTCTTACACACGCAGAGGCTTAACTCGCCTATCTGCCCGTAACACCGATAGAGGTGGGGCACTAATTTATGCACACCTGCCCCAGATAGCATAGTGACTAGTGTGTGAGTAGGTGAATCAATCAAAGAGAAATACATTACAGAAAAGGAGAAAAGAATCCAAACCATATAGAGTATCACAAAATACTTTATGAATTGTATTAATTTATAAGTACTCTTTTTTATAAATTCACAAGGCTGTCATCATTATACGGTGGCGCACAAAGTGAAAAATGGTGACAATTGGTGCTCAGTGAGGTTTGTGCAATCGGACTGCGAGTAAACTATATTGTCAACCAAGCTCACATAGGTTAGATGGAATATGTACTGCCAAAATTCTGCAGTTGGCTTTCGCTCAATAGACTGTGTCTCAAGGTTAAATTAATGTTGTGATGCATTGACACACCGATCGCTATTAGGAACAATGTTGTTTTTATGTAATTCCACTGACATTGTTTTTACTATTATTGTATATCTCGCGCTAGCACATTTGCACTGGATGAATATCTCTTGTGCCTGCGCCCATGTAAATATTGTATGCCAAATTTCATCAATTTCATGAACGTGGTGGTGTGAATATGATTATCGTAAACTATATACATTGTGTGAATATTAATATGTATATAACTTGTATAACACCATATGCAACTATGACTGTACTAGGTACCAAATGTACATGTTTATTTGAATCTTCTACGCGGCCGTTTTAATGTAATTATCGCAATGCATCCCCTGTCCCTACCACCTCAGACTCTCAGCATCTTTCATGAGTTAGATAGAGGCGTTTACTTAATCCCTTCACGCCGCAAAGGTTGCCGAGCAACCACCTGGGCGTCAGCGCCGAGGAAGCGTCCTCGCGCTCGCTATGCCAGCTTAAACCAGTGCTTGCATTCACACGCTGTCATTCAAAGAGCGAACTTTGACGGAGCATTCCTCGCTGCCGGTCTGAGTATGTGAGTTGTTTGGATACTGGTGAACCTGACGTCAAATAATTGAAACAATTGAAGGGCCACAGCTTTATCGTAAGGTAAGCGGAGTATGATTACCCGCACTTTCACAATGAAAAACAGTTCTCGACAGATGGTTAATCATTACCCCTCTCCATTCCAGAAACGGCTGATAATTATATCAGTGAACACACATGGACCATTTACTGTCACACGTGTGCTATTGGATCCCAAAGATATATTCAGATTCTACAAACGAATTTGAGGGGAGCATCATGAACTCATAAACTGGAATAATTACATGTCGACCTCTAATAGTAGATACGAAGGATTTAACCATACTTTAAAAAAAACGCTTCTGTTTAACAGAACCCGACACCAAGGGAGTCCTTTGCCCCTTGATTACCACGCTCCGATTCCACAACTCCAAAGGAGAGCCTGGCTGGGCCTGCTTTGAGGTGAGTTGTCACCACCTTCTATAAATATCAGTTGCTCACAATATGCCTGTGAATCCAAACCTGACTGTTAGAACGGGCTGTCTCTAGTTGGCAGAGGTATACACTTCTGACAAATAGGGACACACCTTTTCTAGTCAGGGCAAGGGGATCACGCCCTTTGATAACCCCTGCTCACCCCCTTGGTAGCTTGGCAGAGCAGACAGGCTTATCTCAGAGGCTGTGTGTTAAGCATTTATGACCACATACAGTAATAAAGTGAATACACTACAAATGGACACGACACAGTAGTATTATAAAAATAAGGATTTTTATATAAGGCTTAGCACAAGACCAAATAACGACAAAAATATACACAATCTTAATAAATACTCTTGGAAGGGAAAATAATAGTTCAAATGTAGTTTCTTCTTTAGCACAAAGTCTTTAGTATCAAAAGCAACTCTTCTTCTTGGAAATACAGTTCTTGGCAACAATGTAACCCACACGGAAGTCACACGACGTTGAGGCAAAATTAATCCAAAGGTTCGGCGTCGACCGCGAGGAGCGCTACGTTGAGCCCGGAGTCACACGAACCCCCAACAACACAGTATCTTAGGAAAATGAAGCACACGATGATCAGCGGCGTCGAGATGTCCGGCGTCGCGTCGTCGGTGTCGATCAGGCCTCAGTAGTCGTTGATGTCGATGATGCTGGTGCAAGAGTGAGCAGCGCTCACGGCGTCGAGAGGGCTTCGAAGTCGATGCGATCAGCAGCGGTGCAGACACGAGGTCCCTTGGAGCTGGAGCCGAACTCACTACTCACTGGCGTTGCTGCTGGCGTCGATCGGGCCTGACGTCCGGCGTCGAGGAAGCGGGACACTGGAGCCGTTACTCACGATGTCGAGCTGGATTCGGCGATGTCCGTCGGCATCGAGATTGCTGGTTCTTTCAGAGGTGCTGGATTTCACAGGTTCCAGCAAATAGCACTTTAGGCAGATGATGAAGTCCTTTAGCCCTGTGACTTCAACAGGAGACTGGCAGTCTTCCAGCCCTTGGAGATTTTCTTAGCAAACTTTGAGAGTACACACACAGTTCCTCTCTCCTGGTTCCTTGGCAAAAATAAAGAAGCAATGCAGGATTTCCCCCAGCAAACAGCACACTGGCAGAAGGGGTAGGCAAGTCCTTGGATCAGCAGGCTTCTTGTCCTTGGTTTCAGGGTTCCTTGTCAGAAGTGATCTAAATTCTTGGTTCAGGGGTCCTCCTCTTATACCCCTTTTTGGCTTTGATCCCTTTGTCCATGTAGGGGAATTTTCCAACATCCTGGGTCTGTTGTGGGTGGAGCCAGGCAGAAGCACCTGGCCTATTCACTGAGCAGGGCTGGGTCCTCAGACGCCCAGCAGGAGGTGGAGCCAGCATTGTCACTGGCAGGAGCAGAGCTATCGGCCTCCTGGTAGGAGGTGGAGCCAGGATCGTCCATGGCAGGCACAGAGCCATCAGTCGCCTGGCAGGAGGTGGAGCCAGCATTGTATCAGGCAGGGCAGGCTATCAGCAACTACTCTCCCCCAACTCTCAACGCAAATGTCCCACTCATCCCACACTGACTCATTCAGACCTCTGGAGCCACCCAGCTCCTGTCACACACCCACCAAACCAGCAGAAACCAGAAATAGTTAGACAAGAAAATAGCCACTTTCTAAAAGTGCTATTTTCAAACCCAGAGTCCAAAAACCATCCACACAGACGGATGCGTAATTAAACCCCGAGTTCAGGGATACCAAACTCGGCATTGCACCATGCTCCCCGAGCCAGCTAGGATTATCGCATTAATAATCCTGGCAGCCCATTCTAACCAATGGAGAGCAGGTTACCTCGCAATAGTGAAAAACGATTATGGCTGTAATTCACTATTAGGACATGCCAACTTGGTCAGGCCTGTCCTACCTCATACTTACAATGCACCCTGCCCGTGGGCCTACCATAGGGGTGACTAACATGAAGTTAAGGGAAGGTTTAGGGACTGGCAAGTAGGTGTACTTGCGCAGTCAGCGTGACAGTACTAGACTGCACGTGGGTCTGGCAATGGCAGACCCTCAGACATACTTTTACTAGGCCGCTCTTGTGGGTGGCACAACATGTGCTGCAAGCCCACAAGCGGCATTTGTATTTACAAGCCCCGGCACTCCTGGTGCACTAGACTAGGGACTGACAGTAAACCAAATAAGCCAAACATGGAATTCAATCAATACAGTAATTTAACATAGGGAGCACTTGCACTGTGGCACTGATCAGCAGTGGCACAGTGCCCAAAGCATATACCAGCAAAAACATCGTAAACAGTGGAGGCAAACAGAAAAAATGGAGAAGAGACTCAAGCCAATGATGTCAGGTCTAACACGTGTCCCCTCCAGCTGAAATATGGGGAGAACTACCCTTGACCTAGGGAGTCCTCATCACTAAGGCGGAAAAATCTGGACAGACCATCAGCATTGGCGTGATCTGTACCAGGGCGGTGTTCCACCGTAAAGTCCATCCCCTGTAGGGAAATGGACCACCTCAACAGTTTTGGATTCTCACCCCTCATCTGCATCAACCATCTGAGGGGCCTGTGGTCTGTCTGAACCCAGAAGTGAGTCCCAAACAGGTAGGGTCTTAGCTTCTTCAGCGCCCAGACCACAGCAAATGCTTCTCGCTCTATCGCACTCCACCTTGTTTCCCTGGGAAGTAACCTCCGGCTGATGAAGGCTACAGGCAAGTCTCGGCCCTCTTCATTCACCTGAGCTAGAACAGCCCCCATGCCATGCTCTGAAGCGTCCGTCTGGACAATAAATTCTTTAGAAAAGTCGGGTGCCTGGAGTATAGGTGCTGTGCAAATTTCAGTTTTCAGGGTGTCAAAGGCCGTTTGACAGGCATCAGTCCAGATCACATTTCGTGGCTGCTTCCTGGAAGTCAGCGAAGTCAAGGGGTGCACAATGTTACCGTAATCCTTGACAAACCTCCTGTAGTAACCCGTGAGACCTAAGAAGGCTCTCACCTGAGTTTGGGTTTTGGGCGGTGCCCAAGCCATGTTGGTATCAATCTTGGGTTGCAGGGGGGCCACCTTGCCGCTCTCTGCTTGGTGCCCCAAGTACACCACAGAACCCTGCCCAATCTGGCACTTACTGGCTTTGATTGTGAGGCCTGCTCTGCGCAGGGCCAACAACACTTCCTGGAGGTGGCGCAAGTGTTCCTCCCAGCTGGCGCTGAACACTGCGATGTCGTCCAGGTAGGCGGCACTGAAATCCTCCAGTCCAGCCAAGACCTGCTTGACCAACCTCTGGAAGGTGGCAGGGGCATTCTTCATCCCAAAGGGCATCACCCGGAACTGGTATAGCCCGTCTGGTGTGGAGAATGCTGACCTCTCTTTTGCCCCGTCAGTTAAGGCGATCTGCCAGTACCCAGACGTTAGATCAAACAAGCTAAGGTACCGTGCAGCCCCCAACCGATCTATGAGCTCATCAGCTCTGGGGATGGGGTGCGCGTCAGTCTTGGTGACTGAATTGAGTCCTCTGTAATCCACACAGAACCGAAGTTCTGGTGAAGCACCAGGCACTGCAGCCTTCGGGACCAAGACCACTGGGCTGGCCCAAGGACTGCTAGAGGACTCAACCACCCCTAAGGCAAACATTTTGGAGACCTCCTCCTTAATGTACGCTCTGACCTTGTCAGTCACCCTGTAAGCCTTGTGCTTCACAGGAGGGCTGTCTCCGGTGTCAACATCATGGACACACCAATGAGTGACACCCGGAACCAAGGAAAACAGATCAGGGAATTGTCCCAACAGTTGGCGACAATCCTGCTTCTGCTCAAGGGTCAGTGTGTCAGAGAGGACAACACCATCCACTGACCCATCTTGCTCTTTAGCACACAGGAAGTCAGGAAGAGGCTCACTCTCCTCCTCCATTCCAGCATCTGTAGCTAGGAGCATGCCCACGTCGGACCTTTCTAAGTGGGGCTTCAAACGGTTGACATGCAGGACCCTCAGGGGGTTCCTGGGAGATTTCAAGTCCACCAAGTAGGTGACATCGCTCTTCTTCTCCACAACCTTAAATGGTCCAGTCCACCTGTCCTTGAGCGCACAAGGTTCCACAGGGGACATGACCCAAACTTCGTGACCAGGCTGAAGCTCTACCAGAGTGGCATTCCGGTCGTACCAACGCTTCATCTCCTCCTGGCTGGCCTCCAGATTTGCCTGAGCAAGAACTCTGAAGCTCCGAGTCTGGTTCCTAAAGGCCAGCATGTAACTGTATACATCCTGGGGAGGTTTCCTGGGAGATTGCTCCCAGCCTTCTTTGACCAGACTCAAAGGTCCTCTTACCGGGTGGCCATACAAAAGCTCAAAGGGGCTGAACCTAAGAGACTTCTGTGGCACCTCACGATAAGCAAATAACAGGCATGGCAAGAGGACATCCCATTTCCGCCTCATTGGTTCTTCAAGACCCATGATCATGCCTTTAAGGGTCCGGTTGAATCTCTCAACTAGCCCATTACCTTGAGGGTGGTAAGGAGTGGTGAACTTGTAGGTTACCCCACACTCCTTCCACAGAGACTTCATATAGTTTGAAATGAAGTTGGTGCCCCGGTCTGACACCACCTCTCTGGGGAACCCCATTCGGGAGAAAACACCCATCAGTGCCCGTCCCACCACGGGGGCCGTCACTGTTCGGAGAGGGATGGCTTCCGGGTACCATGTGGCATGGTCCACCAAGACCAGGATAAACCTGTTGCCCAGGGCTGTCTTGGGGTCCAGGGGCCCAACAATGTCAATCCCCACCCGGTCAAAGGGGGTACTGACCACTGGAAAAGGTTGGAGGGGAGCCTTCTGCTTCCTTCCGCTTTTCCCACTTGCCTGGCAAGTGTGACAAGTCTTACAATGGATGTCTACATCCCTTCGCATCTGAGGCCAATAAAAATGGGTGACAAGCCTGTCATAGGTCTTGTCCTGCCCCAGATGTCCAGCTAACGGAACGTCATGAGCCAAACCCAGTAGGAAGGCTCTGAAGCGCTGGGGTACCACCAGCACACGGGCTGACCCAGGCTCAGCAGCCTTAGGCTCGCTATACAGGAGGTCGTTCTCCCAGTAAACAAAATGTGACCCTGACTGATCACCTGAGGTTTGGGCTGAGGCCTGCTGCCTCATACCCACAAGAGAAGGGCACACTTTCTGTTCCGCACAGAATTCCTCCCAGGAGGGACCACCATCCTGCTGCCAGTGGGTCAGCTCGGGCAGGTCTCCCAGTTCGGCCACTTGTTCCTCTGTGGGCTCCAGGGCATCCCCCTCAGGGTCTACCTCCTCCTGGACCACGGGAACTACGGGGCCGGTTTCCCGCGCCTCCTGCCTCTTCTCTTCACAGCTGGGTCCTGGGCCATATTTTCAGGCTCCGGGACCCCATCAACACCCTTACTTGCTGTCATGGATCGAGTGGTTGCACACACCCACTCTGGCACACCCAACATTTTCAAATGTGTCTCCCTCTCCACCTTAGCCCAAGGGGAGTCTTCTAAATCATTGCCCAGGAGACAATCAACAGGCATGGCGGGCCTCACAGCAACCTGAAGAGTACCTGAAACTCCCCCCCATTCAAAGGAAACTTGAGCTACCTCACACTCTTTCTGGGAGTTGTCGGCAGCTATCACGGGGTAGAATGCTTGGGGAACCACCTGCTCTCTGGACACCAAGTGACACTTGACAGCTGTCACACTTGCTCCGGTGTCTCTGAGAGCATCCACTCTATGGCCATTAATGGTCACCCACTGCCTATATTTCTAAATGTTACTAGGCAGAGGGGGTGGAGGGACCATTTCCATGTCTCCTAGCGAGACCAGGGACATTTCTGCGGGACCCCTCCCACCAGGGACAACCATCTCCTCCCCTCCCAGGGCTACACTCACCAACTGACAGGGGGTGCATGCGGCGGTGCATTTGAATTCTTCATTGGACACTGGGGGTCATAATACCGGTGTCCACCTGCCCACAAACGTAGCAGGTCAGGGGGCCCCTATGAACAGGTTTACCCGTCGGGACCCCTGGCTTCTTCTCAGGGGGAGGCTGGGAACCCTTCCCTTGGTTCCCTTGGGGATTACTTTGGGGCCCTTTCTGGGACTCCTTCTGTTTAACAAGTGTCCCCATATGGGGGTAAGAGGCGCACTATTAGTTTAAACTTACTTCTTGCTATATATTCAACCTATTTAGACAAGGGTGCTACACTATAAACATGTGTTGGCTCCACATGTATAAACCAAATTTGACCCGGAACAGGATTAACCTGCTCTAGTGTGCACTGTTCCTAATGAACAGAATGTTCACAAATTTCAAACAATAATCAATGTCAAATCATACTTATTATAATTATACCACAGCATCAGTTTGTTTTGTACTGTTATTTACTTCTTGATTCAAAACATAATCATATAACTCTTATACATACAAATTCATAATCATTCGACATTCAGATGCTGTTTTCATTATTTACAGTGATTGTCCATATTATTTTTGCTCATATAGCTTCACTCAACGAATTATTCTATTTGCTACTGAACCATGATTAGTTTCAGGCCCAATGCATTTCGGAACAGAGGTTCCTTCCTCAGGGGCTGTGTTCTGTAAATTAAAAAATTCAAATTACTCTACACATGTAAAAACGTAAGTATATACATTACATAAATTCTTAGAATTTACGGGGTCTAGCATTGCAACTGTCAAAAAGGCATATCTGATATTTATACAAGGATATAAATTCCTCTCTCTAGACATTGTCTATCTGTTCTCCTGTTAGCTTACAGGTTATATCGAGAAGAGCACAAGTAGGGGTGTAACATCATAAACAACCAACTTACTAAATGAAATCGCATAGAGTACAAACACATCGTACAGGCAGTACCAATCTAATAGTTATTAAACAAACACGGGGTGTCTCTAAACTGATATTTGTGTTCTGAACATTCAGACTGATGGACCTTTAGTGTACGGCTTATGGTTATCTACCCAATTTATTTTGCCCCCATAACCTATTAAATAGAGGTGCTTCTTATACTTATCGGCTGAAAACACTCCCTGTTCCACATATTCGTTTTGCTGTCCAAATATCTGTTGCCTGGTCGTAAAGCTTACCTCAATGTTATAAAGTGAAAATTCTTCCTTACAACTGTTGCCTCGGTGAATGTTCAAAACTAGATGTATACATTCCCTGCAACTAAATATATTGTGTCCGTTAGTCTACTTTGCCTTTATAGTGTGACAGAAGAATTAGGTTTCACTAGAGTTTAAACTTACTATAGGGTAAGCGGCTCAGCTCGTAGTTAATGCCCCGCAGCAGCGCAAGTGGAAAGGCGTGTCTTCCGATATTGTTCCTCTTTACGTGCTAAGCAAATAAACTGGATACTTTTATACCCAAATCAACAATGTGTGATGTTAACTAAACTATCTACCACCCTTTTATTACAAGTCGCACTTACTTGTAAACTGACTCACAGTGTAGAACTGTCGTCTCGGCTCGTTATTAGTGCTCAGCAGCGGTGCAAATAGAAAGGCGTGTCGTCAAGTTCTGCTCTTGTTTACTTCTAAGTAAATGAACGGGATACTATTATTACTTGATCCTGCAATACGTGGTATTTAGTGAACTATCTGCCACCCTCAATATTGGCCGCACTTACTTTTAAACTGACGCTATTCTTCTCTATCTACTCCGAACCATCCGACCTTGACGAGAAGTCTCTCCTACTGATTAGTGTTCGCGCCAAACATATTTGCCACGAACGTTGTTGATAGATGTCATGTGACTACGGGAAAGCTGGGATATGTAGTTTATCTCTGTTTCACTAGTGAGAGCCCTTTTTAATTTGTTCAATAGCGTTAGGGCAACTTTATGTATAAACCTAGTTAAGGAGATACCTGATCTATTCACAACAATAAAACATTCTATTGCGATATAATATTTAGTTCTATCTCTGCCCTGTTTTAAATTTCGACATAAAAATATTATCACATAGTGTCGTGCTAGAGGCTACTCAGTCTTAAATGCATACTATATTCTAACGTACACTAAACTTTACATGTGCTCAATAGTGACGAATATACAATAACATTTAAAATAATGCAATTGAAAATCATATACAAACGGAGCTTTTTCCAATTAAGTGCATCGTCCGATGCAGCATACCTTATGTGACCAATGGGTTGTGGTCATTTGAGTCTTTTAAAGAGTAGTCATCATATGTCATCAAATGCCGTGGGCGTCAACCTGCAATGTAGTGACATTGGCAAGGTGAGTTTTTGTGACAAAATGTAGGCTGGCAATACAGCAATACGTTTATATGGCCAGAAAAGGTTACCTCTGTGAGGAGCAGCCGCTCCGGGGTCGAGGCCTGGAGGATACGGATCTCAGTTCAATAATGCCCCTTTTGTGAAAATTCTACAAATACAAAAATATTTTTTGTGGTCATAGCGAGGAAGGGTGGAATTATCAGAACCCCAAAAAGAGAAAGAAAAGTTGAATTGCTTACTGTTTTCAAGAGTTGGTTGTTTCTTAAACGTGTCCTGTGAAAAAGAAGACAGGCGGGAAGTTCAAAAAGCCCTGTCTGTGTAAATCAAAACAATCGAAAAAAGAATTCGGTTGCACGCCGGGGGGCGTCTTACCGTGACTTATGACCCTCAGGGTTTCGGGTCTCCCGCGTGCTCGAGGGCGGGGGTCTTGGTGAGGAATAAATCCTACGGGAAAAAGGACCCATTGGTCACATAAGGTATGCTGCATCGGACGATGCACTTAATTGGAAAAAGCTCCGTTTGTATATGTGCTCCAAACTAAATCCAATTCCCTGTTCTTTCTCCCAAAACAGTACCTTTGGATAAACTCCACGCCCTGATGAGAATCCGATGAATCACACATTGGCATTCGAAACGCGTTGGCATTTAGCATCTATGTTTTCGCCCTAAACTAGTGGCTTGGTTATTTCCTGTATTCACACAATCACGACAATACAACAAATAGCATTACAGGAAGTAGGGCTGGTATTGAATAAAACGTACCCCCCAAACGTTCATTATCCGATTTGACTGCATGAAAGTCTGTCCTTTACTGTTTTTTGAGATAATTGTTCATCACTGTGTACAATAGAAATGCACATTATTTTGATATGTTGATTATAATTTACACAATTGTTTATACACTTGTCTTTTGTGCTTTTTCCCTTACAAAAAATGTTTGTAGTGGGTTTTATGTGAAGTTGACTATGTATTCTTTTCTGTCGTAAATAATGTACAATTTCTGAATTTTTCAAAAATAATAGACATAAATCAAGTGTCTGAGACAACTAACAGTGTGGTTTTGTCTTTTCACTCATTAATTGTGGTAATTATGCATACAGAGGCATAGGTAAATTTCCCCTTTTGGCTGTTTTAAATTTCGACATAAAAATATTATCACATAGTGTCGTGCTGGAGGCTACTCAGTCTTAAATGCATGCTATATTCTAACGTACACTAAACTTTACATGTGCTCAATAGTGACGAATATACAATAACATTTAAAATAATGCAATTGAAAATCATGTAAATGTATTATCAAGCCGGAACCATTAATGCTCAGACATATCTGTATATGCAAATTTCTGTTGCTGGTGACTCTGTAACCAAGAAACACGCAGTTGTTCACATAAAGTTTACAAGGTGACGAACACAACATCTTGCGTAGTGTTCTTAGTGAAACAGTCAATCCATCAGATGTTATAGAAGCCAAATAATGTTCACATTGAAACAATGTTCTATATGTTAAACTAATAACATGGTGTCGCATGGTAATACATCATAATGTTGCAAACAATCAATGTTACCGTTGTTACTGTACACTCTGAACTTAATGCTATAATTGCACATACTTGTACATGGTAACGTTGCAGACAATATGCCATACAGTCAGTTACTAGAGTTACTGATCACTCTGTGTATATCACAAAATTCCCCCATAGCGTCAGTTTAAAAGTAAGTGCGGCCAATATTGAGGGTGGCAGATAGTTCACTAAATACCACGTATTGCAGGATCAAGTAATAATAGTATCCCGTTCATTTACTTAGAAGTAAACAAGAGCAGAACTTGACGACACGCCTTTCTATTTGCACCGCTGCTGAGCACTAATATCGAGCTGAGACGACAGTTCTACACTGTGAGTCAGTTTACAAGTAAGTGCGACTTGTAATAAAAGGGTGGTAGATAGTTTAGTTAACATCACGCATTGTTGATTTGGGTATAGAAGTATCCCGTTTATTTGCTTAGCACGTAAAGAGTAACAATATCGGAAGACACGCCTTTCCAATTGCGCTGCTGCGGGGCATTAACTGCGAGCTGAGCCGCTTACCCTATAGTAAGTTTAAACTCTAGTGAAACCTAATTCTTCTGTCACACTATAAAGGCAAAGTAGACTAACGGACACAATATATTTAGTTGCAGGGAATGTATACATCTAGTTTTGAACATTCACCGAGGCAACAGTTATAAGGAAGAATTTTCGCTTTATAACATTGAGGTAAGCTTTACGACCAGGCAACAGATATTTGGACAGCAAAACGGATATGTGGAACAGGGAGTGTTTTCAGCCGATAAGTATAAGAAGCACCTCTATTTAATAGGTTATGGGGGCAAAATAAATTGGGTAGATAACCATAAGCCGTACACTAAAGGTCCATCAGTCTGAATGTTCATAACACAAATATCAGTTTAGAGACACCCCGTGTTTGTTTAATAACTATTAGATTGGTACTGCCTGTACGATGTGTTTGTACTCTATGCGATTTCATTTAGTAAGTTGGTTGTTTATGATGTTACACCCCTACTTGTGCTCTTCTCGATATAACCTGTAAGCTAACAGGAGAACAGATAGACAATGTCTAGAGAGAGGAATTTATATCCTTGTATAAATATCAGATATGCATTTTTGACAGTTGCAATGCTAGACCCCGTAAATTCAAAGAATTTATGTAATGTATATACTTACGTTTTTACATGTGTAGAGTAATTTAAATTTTTTAATTTACAGAACACAGCCCCTGAGGAAGGAACCTCTGTTCCGAAATGCATTGGGCCTGAAACTAATCATGGTTCAGTAGCAAATAGAATAATTCGTTGAGTGAAGCTATATGAGCAAAAATAATATGGACAATCACTGTAAATAATGAAAACAGCATCTGAATGTCGAATGATTATGAATTTGTATGTATAAGAGTTATATGATTATGTTTTGAATCAAGAAGTAAATAACAGTACAAAACAAACTGATGCTGTGGTATATTTATAATAAGTATGATTTGACATTGATTATTGTTTGAAATTTGTGAACATTCTGTTCATTAGGAACAGTGCACACTAGAGCAGGTTAATCCTGTTCCGGGTCAAACTCCTTCTGTTTACCCTTGTCCCCCCCAACTCTTCTGCTGGGGACCCTGCCCACCCTTGGCTGAGTCTCCCACTGGACCCTTGTGGACCCTGGTACTGACCCAGCGATCCGCCTCCTCAGCAAGTTTTCTAGGGTTAGATATCTTGCTATCAATAAGGTGCTGGCGCAGCTCTGGAAAACAGTTATTAGACAAATGCTCCCAAGCAAACAAATCATAAAGAGCTTCATAACTTTCCACTTTGCTGCCCTTTACCCAACCATCCATGGCTCTGCAAAAATAAGACACATATTCAACCCACGTCGTACCAGGAAACTTCTTACATTCTCTAAAAGCTTGTCTGTACTTCTCGGGGGTTAGGCCATACCGCAACATTAAAGCATCCTTCATATGAGCATACGACATCCTATCCTCAACAGGCATGTCTAACAGGGTATCTCTTACCTCATTCACAAAGCGACCCCACAACCCCGCTCCCCAATCCTTCTCAGGGACCCGGTGGGCCAACAATGCTAACTCATATGCTTTAAACCATTGACCAATATCTTCATTCCTATGATAATCTTTGATCACATCTTTGGGAAAATAAAACCTACTTTCTGCAGGCACAGATGGGATGCTGCCACCAGAGGGATTCAATTCTAACTTCTTAGCTTGGATGTCCAATTCCCTCAACTTGGTATCACGCTCCAAAGCTAACTTCTCCCTTTCAAAATCCAACCTTTTGGTCTCCAAATCAGCTTCTCTCCTACCTCGTGCATTTTCTAACTCTAACTGCCCATTTATCTTAAGCCTTGCCATCTCCATGTTGTATGCACGCTCTTTCGCCCTTTCTTCTCTTTCTTCAGGGGAAAGACCTTTGGAGGAAACACTACTTCCGGGAGAGGACACAGGCCCATTCACTGGCCCCTCCTCATCCCCTTCCCCTGGCGGTACCACCACCGCATCAGAGGGATCTCTGGATTCTAACCAGGCCTCCAAGGCTTTGACAACTTCCGGTTTGTTTCTGCAGCTCTTGGTAGGAACATTGAACTGCTTGCAATAATGGTCTAATTGCTTCCTGCTGTAATCCGGGATTTTACTTCTATCAAATTCCTCCACAACCACAACAGGGGCAGCGACTCTGGTGTCGCTCATGGTCAAACTGGCAGTGTTAAAAAAAAAAAAATCAAGCTTAAGAAAAGCGGAGAACAAAAATAGGATCCTTCCAAGTAGATTGTGGCTGCGCTATGGTCTGCTTTCACTATGTAGCGCACACTAATCACTGCACATGGGTCATAAATTTAAGGTTCAAATCCTCACCGCTGCGTCCAATGTTAGAACCGGCTGTCTCTAGTTGGCAGAGGTATACACTTCTGACAAATAGGGACACACCTTTTCTAGTCAGGGCAAGGGGATCACACCCTTTGATAACCCCTGCTCACCCCCTTGGTAGCTTGGCAGAGCAGACAGGCTTATCTTAGAGGCTGTGTGTTAAGCATTTATGACCACATACAGTAATAAAGTGAATACACTACAAATGGACACGACACAGTAGTATTATAAAAATAAGGATTTTTATATAAGGCTTAGCACAAGACCAAATAACGACAAAAATATACACAATCTTAATAAATACTCTTGGAAGGGAAAATAATAGTTCAAATGTAGTTTCTTCTTTAGCACAAAGTCTTTAGTATCAAAAGCAACTCTTCTTCTTGGAAATACAGTTCTTGGCAACAATGTAACCCACACAGGAGTCACACAACGTCGAGGCAAAGTTAATCCAAAGGTTCGGCGTCGACCGCGAGGAGAGCTACGTCGAGCCCGGAGTCACACGGACCCCCAACAGCACAGTACCTTAGGAAAATGAAGCACACGATGATCAGCGGCGTCGAGATGTCCGGCGTCGCGGCGTCGGTGTCGATCAGGCCTCAGTAGTCGTCGATGTCGATGATGCTGGTGCAAGAGTGAGCAGCGCTCACGGCGTCGAGAGGGCTTCGAAGTCGATGCGATCAGCAGCGGTACAGACACGAGGTCCCTTGGAGCTGGAGCCGAACTCACTACTCACTGGCGTTGCTGCTGGCGTCGATCGGGCCCGGCCGCCGGCGTCGAGGAAGCGGGACACTGGAGCCGTTACTCACGATGTCGAGCTGGATTCGGCGACGTCCGTCGGCGTCGAGATTGCTGGTTCTTTCAGAGGTGCTGGATTTCACAGGTTCCAGCAAATAGCACTTTAAGCAGATGATGAAGTCCTTTAGCCCCGTGACTTCAACAGGAGACTGGCACTCTTCCAGCCCTTGGAGATTTTCTTAGCAAAGTTTGAGAGTACACACACAGTTCCTCTCTCCTGGTTCCTTGGCAAAAATAAAGAAGCAATGCAGGATTCCCCCAGCAAACAGCACACTGGCAGAAGGGGTAGGCAAGTCCTTGGATCAGCAGGCTTCTTGTCCTTAGTTTCAGGGTTCCTTGTCAGAAGTGATCTAAATTCTTGGTTCAGGGGTCCTCCTCTTATACCCCTTTTTGGCTTTGATCCCTTTGTCCATGTAGGGGAATTTCCCAACATCCTGGGTCTGTTGTGGGTGGAGCCAGGCAGAAGCACCTGGCCTATTCACTGAGCAGGGCTGGGTCCTCAGACGCCCAGCAGGAGGTGGAGCCAGCATTGTCACTGGCAGGAGCAGAGCTATCGGCCTCCTGGTAGGAGGTGGGGGCAGGATCGTCCATGGCAGGCACAGAGCCATCAGTCGCCTGGCAGGAGGTGGAGCCAGCATTGTATCAGGCAGGGCAGGCTATCAGCAACTACTCTCCCCCTACTCTCAACGCAAATGTCCCACTCATCCCACACTGACTCATTCAGACCTCTGGAGCCACCCAGCTCCTGTCACACACACACCAAACCAGCAGAAACCAGAAATAGTTAGACAAGAAAATAGCCACTTTCTAAAAGTGCTATTTTCAAACCCAGAGTCCAAAAACCATCCACACAAACGGATGCGTAATTAAACCCCGAGTTCAGGGATACCAAACTCGACATTGCACCATGCTCCCCGAGCCAGCTAGGATTATCGCATTAATAATCCTGGCAGCCCATTCTAACTAATGGAGAGCAGGTTACCTCGCAATAGTGAAAAACGAGTATGGCTGTAATTCACTATTAGGACATGCCAACTTGGTCAGGCCTGTCCTACCTCATACTTACAATGCACCCTGCCCGTGGGCCTACCATAGGGGTGACTAACATGAAGTTAAGGGAAGGTTTAGGGACTGGCAAGTAGGTGTACTTGCGCAGTCAGCGTGACAGTACTAGACTGCACGTGGGTCTGGCAATGGCAGACCCTCAGACATACTTTTACTAGGCCGCTCTTGTGGGTGGCACAACATGTGCTGCAAGCCCACGAGCGGCATTTGCATTTGCAAGCCCCGGTACTCCTGGTGCACTAGACTAGGGACTGACAGTAAACCAAATAAGCCAAACATGGAATTCAATCAATACAGTAATTTACCATAGGGAGCACTTGCACTGTGGCACTGATCAGCAGTGGCACAGTGCCCAAAGCATATACCAGCAAAAACATCGTAAACAGTGGAGGCAAACAGAAAAAATGGAGGAGAGACTCAAGCCAATGATGTCAGGTCTAACACTGACAATTACCTTACCTTTCAATTAATAGGCTGCCACACATACCCCTCACCTCCCCTGTCTTCACCCAGTCCTGATGAAGACTCGCGCTGACGCCTCAAGAGCGCTAGCTTAGGGTTGAAACGCCGACAACAAAAACATGTGGACCAGTTGTTTTTATTTTTTTAAAATTTTTTGAAAACCTTTATTGTGCATGAATAAAAGAACAAATACGGGCCCACAACTGTCAGGCCGGCCACGATACTTTGAAGCACAAGTGCAAGCAATGCCCCAGCGGCATCAGGCGACATAGCAACAATCGATAGCCGTTACATCGAGTAGAATCATGTCGCTGAGGAGAAGGAGCAGTGAAGGTTAATTTTAAAAGTTTTTTCGATCTAAATATAAATCAGTGAAGAATAGGAACAAAGGAGAACTGAGTCCGTACATTAGCTTCACGGCATGAGTAGGCAGCATCGTTAATGAAACAACAATTGAGGTGAACATCCCGGCAATGTGGCAGTACAGTGTGAAACAACAAGAGCATCGGTCAGCATTTACGCACCACCCACAGCGCCACCCACTCCCTACTAACCCCTATCGCAGACCCAGAACAGAAAACAAGACAAGAAAGCGCAGAGAATTTAGAAAAATAAGGCCCATAGAAACTAAATGAAGAAAACTAAATTTCTCCCCCCACCCTACATCAATGCGGAGGCTACGGCCTACCCCCCCCGACAATGTGCCTGTCGCCCATTAAAGAACCCGAAATATAGACCAAGAAAAGAAAGAAAAGGAAAAAGAAGATGGTAAGAAATGAAGAATTATAACACTTGAAATATAGGGAGGAAGAAAAGAGCAAGCTATTCTACCACTCCCAAAAAAGAAGGAGGCGGGGAGGAGCCCACACAATAACAGATCTCCCGGACTCCCAGCCATTTGCAACCCCTACGCCGTGTGAAGCAATAAAGTCAAAGGGCATATTACCAAAGGGGAAACAGAATCAGGTACACCCAGGTCCCCAGGTTAGCACATGAGTCACCACCCCATCTATAAAAATAGACAACAGGTTACGTGCAGCTCCACCCCATGTACGAAAGTGCCAGGATAAACAACAATATCAGAATAAATGTGAGGAGCCATAACTTCAACACGCGCCAAAAAGGCGCCCCAGTCCGTGATCACATCAGACATACCAGCAAAAGTTAGCACCCGGAAACCCTAGCTCTAATCAGGTCGCAAGCGACCACTACACCATGATACCCGACAGGAGCCCGCCCCAGCTGGAACAAAGGAACAAGATGGCCGCCTTAAGTAATGCAGAGACAAAGAAAAGCAAAATGGACGCCACCCTACACAAACAGTCCCCCTGTCCCAATGAAACATCGTTGGCAAGCAGTAAGGCACCGAAGAGAATATAGCGGAGCCGACGGCTCACAATTCACCAGGATAGCCAGTTATAGCGCCGACTGTGCCGTAGGCAAAGGTTGCACTGTCTCAAAGGATGCCTTGAATGTGAGAGCTAAGCAGTAACTAGCAATGACAAATACAGATGGGGGAAATCAAGCTTCATTTTGTGTGTGGTCCATACAGTCACTCTACATAGCATTCTCAGCCCAATCCCCGCCAGGCAAGAAAGCAATACAACAAAGAAACTGCCTAACCCTGGCCCGATCTCGGATGCCCCTCCGAACACACCCCTCGACGAATGCCAACCCCCTCTACAACAAAGAGACAAGATGGGAGCAAAGAAGAAGGGGGAGACTCATAAATACAAAATGGTCGGCGCCAAATACCCAACAGTGCATTGATCCCAGCCAAAAGAGTCTCCAAGTTGTTCTGATAGCACAAATACAACAGGGTAAAAACGGAGGCTTCAATGAGAGAGTCTTCAAGGGGGCCAGAAGTCGCCTAGCCGGCAGTCCCATTGCCGATAGTGGTGGTGGATACAAAGAAACAGTCCCCGAATGTGGAAACGATGTATCACAGGCAGAGTCGGTAAGCGGTCGTCTAGAGGCGCCAGTCCAGTCGTCACGGGTCTCACCACCGCTAGAAACACTTGGTAACACAGTAGCAATCCCAGGCATCAACAGGGGAGTGCACAATTGTTGCTGAGAACAGTCCCTCCGTATCTGCTCCAAGTCGAAGGCTATGTCATCGAGTTTCTCGCACAGCCTGTGGGAGCCACGAAACAGCGCCGATCTCAGTTCACCAAGGGCAGACAGGATATCACCATAGGACAGGGTAGGCTGCGGTCCCCCTGTGCCTGGGACACAAGTGGGTATAGTCAAGTCAGTCCCCGGCCCGGTCATGGTGCCGCAGGCACAGAGCGAGGGTGGGCGATCTTCTCCATTCCGCGAGTCAGCGGGTGCGTCCATAGCGCCCACAAGCCGGTCGCAAAAACATGGGGGGGTCCGACAGGAATCAGCAGTTGCCCCGTCTACCATTGCCGCCAGCTGTAGCCCCGCGTCGCCAGCGAGGAGACCCCACCGGCCAGAACAGGCAGTCAGGGCGAACGGGCGATCCACCGAGTCCGGGCAAGTCCCGTAATGGAGTCTAGGCAGCCCTCACCCAGCACGTAACAAAGGAGCCGGTTATACAGTGCGGTCCACTCTCCAAGCGCGAGGTAGCCGCGTTACACAACACTCCACAGCAACCAGTGCGCTGTGGTCCGCGATCCAGAAAGATGCAGCTCCTCACAGGCTATGGGTGTCCTGCGGGCAGGCCGGCCGTCTCCGCTCCGTCGAGGTCCGGCATCCAGGCGGTGATTTACACAGGGGTCATGGCGTCGGGACGGGTACCAGGCTATCTCCGCATTCCGGACGAGCTGAGATCCTGGAGGAACATGGGCGATGTCAGCGCGCAGTCCCCGATCGAACAGCCGATGAATCGAGCAGGATATCAGGCAGGATAGTAATGCGGGGCTCAAGGGCAGGCGGAGCCGGGAGCTTACACGTCCGCTCCGGTCGCCATCTTGGCTCCTCCCCCCATGTGGACCAGTTTTTAAGGATTCTGTATTTGAGACTGACCAGTGTGGTTTACAGAATACTCTTAGGGATTTTGTAATACTGGCCACTCTCACCTTTCCCTCTCACTCCCCTTACTAATACCTGAAATCGCTGTTGTATATATTGTATATATTACACTTGCATAAACCTCACTGAGCACCAATTGTCACCATGTTTCACTTTGAGCGCCATCGTATATTGATGACAGCCTTGTTCATTTATAAAAAAGAGTACTTATAAATGAATACAATTTATAAAGTATTTTGTGATACTCTATATGGTTTTTAATTTTTTTCTTCTTTTCTGTAATTAATTTCTCTTTGATTGATTCATCTTTAATTGAATGAGTATGTTTTGCAAAATGCCAAGAAAGAAGTAAGAAAAATAGCGAACCCAAAAGAACCAATTGTTTATGATTTGCCTTACTGCCCAGGTTCTTAGGGATACTGGGTTGCCCCATTGATACTTAACTAGTGTGTGAGTAGGGTCTGGAGCCTCTGGGAACGTAGGCCATAGCTGTTTAGCTGTGGGCACTAATTTTGTGTACTGGAGAAACTGTCCCAAGCCGACTGCAAATGTCTCTATTGCATCTCATAGCATTATAAACCTACCTTCAGGGTACAAGTCAGAGAGAGTCAAGCAGCTCCCCTCCTACCACTTTTCTACAGAGGTCACTTGTGCAATTTGAACAAAGGGGCATACAATCCAATTGACCAGTTCAGGAGCTTCCAGTGCCCGCTTTATAATTGTCCGAACTTTTTTTTTCCCACAGTCTAGCCATCAACTAAATCAAATGAGGGAGTGTGTGTGGAGGACACCCACCTGCATCAATATTGCTCCAAGTTGCTGTCCATCATGGGTGCCCTCGAATAAGGACTTTTCCCAATTGGGCTCAGTCAGTGTCCAACCAGTGGATTGCATGCTGGAGTTGTGTCAGAGTATAATACTAATCAAAATCAGGGGGCTCCATTGCCCTCAGGCCCCACTCTCTCCGCAGTGTATCGATTCTGACTCTGCATCTATTACTGTTTCATAAAAACCCCACCAGGAGTGTGTCTAGTTCCTTAAAGACTTTCCGGGCATTTCATAATGTATCCTGCATTACATATTGGCATCTCAGCAATGCCACCATCTTAATCAGGGTGATCCAGCCCATCAAGGATAGGCACAGTGGGCCCGATTCACAGAACTAACTTAAGACAAAATCCTAAACTTACTACCATTTTGGTTTTTGCAGTAGGCACTTACTTATTTTGGTATTCACAGAAGGCACCTTCTCATTTCAGTATTCACAGAAGTTAGGACTCCTAAATGGCTTCTGTGAATACCGAAAGTCTTAAAGTTAGGATTTTTCTCAGTTTAGGAGTAGAAAAGTTAGGACTCCTAACTTTAGGACTCCTAAATGCCTTCTGTGAATACCAAAGTGGTAGTAAGATTAGGGTTTTGTCTAACTTTAGTTCTGTGAATCGGGCCCAGTGTATTCCAAAAACAGATAGATCAGTGTAGCCCCTCTATCACCTAATCCATATTACTGTCATGAAATTGGTTTTCCTCTAATGCTATAAATATCCGTTAGATACCGGATCATATCCACAGTCAATGGCAGGTCAGGGAGTTGATCCGAAGGGCCATTAGCGAAGCACCCCAGAGGGAACAGGAGGGATTTTGTTTTGTTGATCCGGAGGCCAGAGGCCCTTCAGGATCCAGTGAGGTCAGTCAACAAGAGGGGTTCAGAGGTAGTTGGCTGCCGTAAGTATATCCTAGTGTTGTCTGCATAGAGAGAAACAATATGTTCCGTCAAGCCAACCTGGATGTGCCACCTCAACAAAGCCTGTTTCAGTCGGCACGCCAATGGCTCTATCGCTATGGCATACAGCAAAGGAGAAAGGGGACAATCCTGTCTAGTGCCCAGCTGTAGTTCCACCGCCACAGAGATATACCGCCCTGTGCACTCTCTGGCCTGTGGATTTGTATATAACAGTTTGACCCAGCTGATGAAGTGTGAGCCCAGACACATTTATCGGAGTACCTGCCAGAAGTATTCCTATCTCGCAAAATCAAAAGCTTGTGCTACATTTAAAAAGGCATAGGCAAAGTTATCTTCTGCCAGCCTTGAAGGTTGCATAACGTGGGATAAACAGCAGATATTGCGGAGTGTATTCCTACGGGGTATGAAGCCTGACTGATCTTCATGTATTAATTGAGGAAGAAAGGGGAGCAGTCTAGTGGCCAGTGCATGGCTAAGGAGTTTGAGATCTACATTTAACATTGAGAGAGGCCGGTAGGAGCCTGTGATAGTGGAGTCATTTTCTGGCTTGGGCACCACTACTATTAAAGCCACCCTCATTGATTGTGGTAGTTTGCTCTTCTCTAGGGCTTTTGTAAAGACCATGTTACGTTACGTTAAAAGCATTTTTACCGCACACGTTCACCAAGCGGTTTCATGGCCATCAACAGCTTGTCCACTAATATGTATGACAATTGGCTGTAAAATTCCACCGGTAGACCATCCGTTCTAGGTGGCTTAGCAGGTTTCAAGGCATTTATCTCTCCCTATAATTCTTGTTTGCTAAATGGGGCATCCAGGGTTTCACGAACTTCCTGTGTCAGCTGCGGGAGTGAGATATCCTCCTGATAGGACAATATACACTGGGTTCCTATTTCACTCTGTGGTTTTGCGCATACCGCCCATAAATGGTCCGCTAATGCGGAATTGATTTCCTGTTTGGTGTAAACTAAGGCTCCTTCCTTATTCCGTATCTCTAGGACGGGCTGTGTCTGAGTCCCCGATCAGAAGAGGCAGGCCAGTAGGCACCCTGACCTGTTCCCCTTCAGGTACCAAAATTTCCAACCAGTATTCCTGACATATTTGTCAACTCTGTCCCAGACCTCCCCCACTATCTGGTGTTGTTTTATTGTAGTCTGTTATGATTGTCTGGTCTGTGGGAAGTGTCTTTTCCAGGACCAACAGGTTGCTCTCCTGTCTTGCCAAGTCGTTCTCCAGTGCACGTTGTATCCCCACTGGGGTAGACATACACATTCCTCAAAGGACCACCTTTACGGCGTTCCACTCCACAGCCCCCCTGCCCACAGTCTCCAATGTATGGTCGAAATATTTTGACAGTTCCTCATATACTGTGTTACGGAATGTGGGATCCGCAAGAGTGTCAACATTAAGTCTCCTGAGTGGTATCACGAGTAGTGGCCTATATAGTGTATATGTGATTAGGATGGAGAATGATCTGGTAAGTAGCGGTCCACGAATTGGACATCAGTAACTCTGTGTGCAGTTGCCATGTGTACAAAAAAATCATCTTGGCAGTTGTATGTGCCTGTTGCTGGGGAGTGGCAGAAATACGAATGTAAGGTCGGGTTTCTCTGCCTCCAAATGTCAACAGTCTGAGACTCTTCACTGTGTGCTGGAGTGCTGCTGCCATTTTAGGCTTAGTATTCGTGTGGGTTGGGAACCTATCTATACTGTCGTTAAGGACACTATTAAAATCCCCCTTCATTACGATTTTGGCCACCGGAGAGAGCTGCACTGTTCCCAACATATCTCTGAGGAAAACTCCATCATCCGCATTTGGGGCTTAGACGTGCAGTAAACACAACTTATGGGCATCCATTATACCCTCCACCATCACATAACAACCCCCAGTATCGCTGGAAGTTCTTGTGGGTTTATAGGGAACCCCAGGTGACACCCATATCAAGGCTCCTCTGGCATACCCTGAGTAGGAGGTAGCGTACATTTGCCCTCGCCATCCTCTCCTAACACTCCCCTTAAATTGCCTTGCTTGTCTACACCTGCTTCCACAGTCAAAGACCCCCTGCAGTCCTCAACCATTCGAGTCCTCACAAAGTCAGAGGTTTTTCTCTTTCTGTGTCTCCGGCATTAGACTTAATGGCAACAAGAGATGCACAAACTCCAGGTGGATCTCATTAGTCCGGAGGGAACCATCTTCGCCGACCAGTATCGCCCCCCTCCCCGTCTGTCTGTCTGGGTTACAGAGCTTCCTCATGGGAGACTTCCCATTTCTGGTTGTGTGTTGCCATCTCTTCTTACTTTATTATCTCTATGATTGGTGCTGCTCCTCTCGCCCCAGACCCAAGGTGTTCAAACAGTCTATGGCCTCCCATGGGATCTCGAAGAAATGTACTTTCCCGTCTTGTTGCACTCTGAGCTTTCCCGGAAAGACAAGGCTATATTTGATGTTTTGCTCTCGCATTCTCCGTTTGACCCCCATGAAGCAATTGCAGAGGTCTTGGACTTTTCTAGTGTAATCTGGGTAGATTTGATTTGGTTGTCCTACATAGCGGGCCGCCCATCCACTTGCACATACTGTTGGATTGCATCTCTGTCTCTGTAATTGAACATTCATGCTATAAGCTCCAAGGGGCTAGCCCCCGGTCGAGGAGTCGGGATGGGTTCAATGCACAATGGGCTCTCTCGATCATGAAGAATTTAGAGAGGCAGACAGGGATCAGCTCAGAGACAATCCAGTCTTCCAAGAATAACTGTGCCCAACGGCCCTCTGCTTTCTCACTAAAACCAAGAAACTGCAGGTTATTCTATCATGGGCAACCCTCAACATCTTCCAAATGTGCTTCCATTTCTGCAGCTTTAGTTTGGAGAGTCTCCACTGTTTTCTGTAACAATTGTACATTCTTGTAGAGCGTTATTACCTCTCCCTCTGTATTTGTGACTTTCTCGACAACCTTACGGCGATCAAGGTACAGATGATTAATGTTCATAGTCATACCATCCATCTTGGAGTCCAGAGCTACTCGGGAGCCTGGATAGGCTCAAGAATGTCTGCCTTATCCTGTGCCTTTTCGCTCTGCTCTGGGGCTATCCTATCACTCTGTCTCTGCTCCTCAATCGCCGGGGCAGATATTGTATATTGCTCTATCTTGTTGGCCTGCACCCTCTCTGAGGTTTCTCCTCAACCATCATTGTCTCTTGGTGGAGCTGCTGTATTTCTGTTTGCATTGTCAGCATTCCTGTCCATCATTTGTTTGCTGTAACACTTTTTGCCGTAAGTGGGATGGATATGCCCAGACGTGGGTCCTTTGCTCACTGTGCCACTGGATTCAAGCTAGCCTGGCTGAAGCAGAGTGAGATACCCTGAAACTGGTCCCAGGATCCTTGTTTCCGGTTCAGCGAGGATCTGGCCTGGCAGTTCGGTCTGGACTGTTCCCATGAGGCACAGGGTCAAGACTGATTTGCATATGGCTGGGTCTAAACTGGGGTCGCGTAGTGGGCAAAAGAACGATCGATTTAACCCAGATCTTTTGACTGGGGGTGAATGTTTGCATTGTCAGCATTCCGTCCATCATTTGTTTGCTGTAATGTATTTCTGTACAGAACTACATTCACAACCCAAGCAACTGGGTCCGATCTAACAGACTGTGCGAGGGCTCCCTCTGTGTCCCCCACAACACTCCCCGAGGGGGTCCTCAGCAGCTTGTGCTGGCGGTTGGGCCCTCAATCTACAACACCCCATACTCATGGTCCTCTGTTCGCCTCTGTCACCAGTTTGCCCATCCAGACACATGTACCACTTGACTGAGGCAGGTGTCTAATATAGAGGTCTTCCACTGCTATACTTCTTGTGCTGGAGGTAGCCTCCGAGTTTTTGCTATGACAGAATACCCCAATCACACCTGGCCAGGCACCTTCTCGTGGTCTGACTATCTCTTTGTGGGGGATGCACCTGTATAGTTAAGGCACTGTTCTGGCCTGTGGGTCCCCCCTCTAAATTTTGAAATATAGTCAGTATTTCCCTAGGCCAAGGCTGGTCTTACCTCCAGCAGGCTATGCCCTCAAATAATGGCCTTTCTGACCTTATCAACCCTGCGTTCCTGGAATCAACACCCCCCTGTAAAGAAAAGAGCTATGCATGTACCTCCAGCTGTCAGTCACCAAGTAATCTCTGGAGCTCTCCACTGTGTAGTCTGGGGCCGCTGGGGCCCACCAAGTCCTGTTGGGTCTTATGCGGACCCAATTTGTCCCCCCTTCGCAACTTCGTGAATGGTTCTTAGGCCTGTCCCTCCTGGCAGTTTCTCTGGGAATCTGGGCTTTTTAGTCTGCTAGGTCGATCCCGGTCTAATCGCCTGTGCATTTGCGTTCAAGCACTGATATTTCCATACAGCAGGGGCCACTAAGCACACTGGTACCTCTCACGCTCTCTTTCAGCAGCTCCCACTGGGAGGGGCTCCTTACCACCGGACCCGCGAGGCCACCACCCAGAGCCTGGACTGTACCACCATCTTGGGTGCCGGGCTTGTTAAGTGTTCACTCAGCACCGGACCCGACCTTCAGAGTCTATCACCGGAAAGGGGGGGGGGTTTCAGAGTCTCATCTCCGGAGCATTTCACGTTTTCGCTCTTAGAAGCATAAAGGTTCAGGCATATTGCAATCTATTCACAGGTCGGGTAATACGGTGTCAAGGTCAGGCTGAGTTCAAGTCGCTACTTTTTTTTAGTGTCGTATGGTCGAGTTAGGGGTAGGATTTTCGTGCAAAGGGTCTGCCAGTAGTCAGAAGGTATATCTTCTGCCTCCCCGCAGTCAGACAGGTCAACTGTCTTGTCAGGATATTGCAGGATGTAGGGAGCTGGACAGGAGCTCTAACAGAGCATGTCCACCCCGGCATCTTACTTGGCCACACCCTCAAGTGATCCCCAAGTTAATGTGGAGAAACCCTTCCCAATCCTATTTCATACACAAATTAAGAGACAAACAGATCCACCTTCAAATAGATAAAACCGTCAAACCCGAAGCTCAACACTTCGGAGGAATCCCATTTAGTATTCAAATACAAGCTGAAGAGGAAATTAATCAAAATGAAATCGCAAGATTAAGGCCGAATTTGCATCTTCATTATTACCTGCCAGCCAAATCTAGCAATTCAACATGAGACACACTTGGCACTGCAAATGTAAGACATGAATCATTATTCAAGTGGCGGCTGCATGTTCTCCAGTCTAGATTTCACAAATGCTACTATGAGCTTCTACCATATGAAGTGTTATGCTAAATAACAACTTTTGCAATCCACTGTGGCTTGTTTTGGTACATGTACCTTAGGTTTGGCGTTTCATCAAGAAGAAACATGACAACTCATCCTGGGAATATCCAGCTGCTTGGATTACAATGATGACATGCACATTTTTGGCAGATCCAAGCAGAAAAACAACAATACATTGACCAATGACTTCAACTCCCTTTAGGGTGCCTCTCTCATGCTCATAAAATGCAAAATGTTACTTTGGGGCTTGAACATCGATTCGCTAAAATGACAGGTGTACCGTGCACGCTTTTCTTCTCCCTACTTCGGCGCCCCCGCACGGAGGGTGGGGTGGGACTGCCGGACGTTCAGATGTATTATAAGGCGGCCCAATTGCGAGTGCTGGTCGAGTGGTCCCAGAGAGACTCTGAGAAACATTGGCTCCATATGGATCGAAGCGTGATGTGTCGGACCATATGGGATTTGGTCTGGCGTCCATGCAGGGATAGGCCTCCGAACACATACTTGAGCACGCCTACACACACTACACCAGGGGTCTCCAAACCGGTCCTGGAGGGCCGGATCCATGCCAGATTTTTAAAATAACTACATGTATCTCAATGGGGATATCCCAAAAATCTGGCATGGATCCGGCCCTCCAGGACCAGTTTGGAGACCCCTGCACTACACTAAAGGCATGGGACACGGTTTCAGGCGACGATTGGTGGACCACCTTCCCCTCTCCATACACCCGATCCATCACACGCACTCCTTTCCTCCGGCTCTCAATGAGGGCCCCTTTGACTCCTGGAAACGGGCGGCTGTCTACCACTGATCCACCTGTTCCGGGATGGCGAACCTCTCACTTTCAAAGAATGCAGGGACGAATTTAATTTACCTGACACAGAATCTTACCATTACACTCAACTCATGCATTGGGCGCTTTGCCCCCACATCAGGGAAGCTGCTACGCGGCCTCTGACCAAATTTGAAGCTTTGTTCGCGAAATCTGCCTCAATGAAGGGAGTGATATCCTTCATATACGCCCTGCTGCTCAAAACTGCCAACTCTCCGAGGCCCAGGTATATGGGTATGTGGGTTGACCTACTGCAACGCCCCATCCCAGACGAGGAATGGGCTCACCTTTGGGGGGACATCCAGCGCTTCAACCACTCCATTGCCCTCAGGGAGGCCCACCTCAAAACTATGATGGACTGGTATCTACACCCCTCCAAACTAAGGCAGATCTTCCCCACCACCTCAGACAGATGTTGGAGGGGGTGCGGACAGCTAGGTGATTTCCGACACATATGGTGGGATTGTCCCTCTATTAGACCTTATTGGGAGGAGATCTTAGCGCACATTAAGGAGATGCTAGGTTACCCTATCCCTACGGACATAGCGGAGATTCTACTGGGGTTGGGCGACCCGTCCCTAATACATCAAACGCGGGCGGACAAAATGATCATGTGGTTGTGCATCGGGGCAGCCAAAGTCACCTTGGCGGCTGCTTGGAAGAAGAAGGAGGCGCCAGCTATCTCCCTCTGGCATGCCCGCTTTTGGCAACTCCTGAGCCTGGAACGCATGGCGGACATTTTCAGAGATGATTTTAAAAACTTTGAATTTAAATGGGGTCCGCTGGTTGCTTTCCTTTCCCGAGGCCTCCCATCAGCGGTTTCCCCCCCTCCCCGTTAGGGATCTACATCTATTTCAAATGTGAGAAGTACCCCAACGCCCGTTCCTATAACCCATGTTAGCTGTGTTTCACCTTTTTCTATTTTTTCTTTCTCTTGCCTGCTGCCCTTTGTTATAGTCGCTGCGGCCACCATGAGGGGAGGGGAGTGGGGCGGCGAGGATATGGGTGGGGTTTCGTTTTCCTATTCAGGGTGCAACGCTCGCCTCCTGTTGAGGCTATTTAGTCACTGCCAGTTCCTTCATGCCTCGCCTAGCAGTCCAGGGGATTTTTCTAGTGGTGCTTCCACTGGGATGGCTGTATGCTAGTTTATGAGCATAGGCTCCTTGTGGAGTGGTCTCCACAGCTGTTTAAGCTTCTGAGACGCTTCATTGACTAACGTCCTGCGGCAGAGACCCCTCCCTTTAGGATGTCTTGTTGTTGCTGCCAACTGTTGCCCCCCCTGCCTGACATACCTTCATCTGGCATGCATATTCCCCTGCGAGCGATCTATGGCTCTGACTATGATTATCGATCCATTGTTTGCCCTTGTATACTTCAATAAAAATATTTTTGAAAAAAGAAAATGCCAGGTGTAGCGGAAGGTATATCACATGTCCGTAGTCTCCAATGATATCACTGGAAGTGATGCCATATGACCTTTGACCCTCAGCCACCCTAGCCTCTGCTGCCTGTTTCCCAACTGTATTTTTTATTACCTCTTTCTTACCTTTTGATGTTTCTTTTATACCCCTCCTGCCTCCTCCTCTATGTCTACTGTGTCTTCCTTGTTGATCTTCTTCTAATATCTCACATGTTCCTTTGCCTCACCTGACTTTCTTGCCTGGTAAATCTTTTTCCTCTCTGCCTTTTCTCGCTCCCTTGTATGTCTCTTTGTCACCTGTCTCTGTCTCAATTGCACCTCCATTTCTCTCACCTATCTTCCTCCCAACTCACTCTCAGCCGTTTTTTCAAACATGCATCTAAACAGTACATCTGCTCTGTCTCCAATCCTCCTTTGTTGTTTTCTCACCACTCTCTCACTTGTCTCCCTTCTTTCAGCTGTCACTCTCTTACCTGTCCAACTCCTCACTTTTCTTAGCTGTTTGTGTAACCTGGCTCTTTATCATGCCACTCTTCCTCACCCATCTTTCCTTCTTTGTGCTGTCTCTCTCACCATTGTTTCTATTACCTCTCCCAGTAGTCTCTAACCTCTCTCACTTGTCTCCCCATTGTCTCTCAACTGACTCCTTATTGCATGTCTTACCTGTCCAACTTTGACTATCTTTTGTAGAGGTTGAACCTGCCCTCGTCTACCTCTCAATTGTCTAACATCAGCTGTCCCTTTTACGCTTTTCTCACACCTGTCACTCCCTCTCTTTCTGTCTCTCTTAGATGTCTCTTTCTCACCTTTCTCAATCTATATAGAACCTCTTATACTGCCATGTACTTTCACTGGTCTTCCCCTCTCTCTGACTCGCAGCTGCTTCTTTGTCACCTGTGTGTCTCCCACTTATTGTTCTCATCTGTCTTACTATCTTTTGCACCTGGCTATATCTCTTTCTCACCTGTCACCTTTCTCTGATGTCCATTTGACCCCTCTATGTCTCTCTCACACATATACCCTTGTTTTTGTCTCTTGTTATCACATGTCTCTGGGTGGTGTCATGTTTTCGCCATTTTTTCATTTTCCCCCTCATTTCCACTCGAAGCCTTTCCCATCTACCCCCTTCTCCCTCTCATCTACTCTCTCCTGTCTTTCTTGCTCCCTTAATTTTGCAAGTTTGTTACTTTGGTGCTAGGGGTCACCGGAGACAATCCGGGCAACCACTAAATGATGTCCATGCTTTGGGGCCATCTCAATGAAATTCTGCGCCCCCATCTTCTACCAAGAAGGCATATACCCGGATCCTGATAAATTCTCCTCTCTGGCACAGACACTTTCACCAGAAATGTCTTGTCCCTACACTCCTTTCCAGAACTAGCCAGCTAATGTTCCTGGTACGTACATGACTTTGGATCAAACAGTGTATTGCTATGATAATTCTACAAAAAAAGGGACACTTTGAAAAGGCCTCACCAGTGGCAAACAGCATTATTTCAACCCCTTTTCACACAGAGAGCTGGCATTTGATATATGCCCTGTTGTTGTAGTGAACATTCTTACACAAAGAGATGGGGATCCTGAAGACCTTGGACGAGTTGTTCAATTTGCCAGTCAGAGTCTAGGAGACCCAGGCAGAAAGAGGACAGTCTAATTGTGGGGTGAACCTATATAGACTTTCATCTGTTTCGATGTGGTAAAGTTTTCACTGACATATCGATTACCAGACAGTAATGTGTATCTTTGGAGACCTCAAGGAAAAAATGCTACCACTGATGGAGAGATGGGGACTTCGTTAGGAGGACTACAAATTCAAGAGCCTTCCTTGTCCTGCAAAAGGCAAAAGCTCTGCTGATTTCCTCGCACCACATTGAAAGCCAAGCCTTTTGCAGCTGAGGAACACCTAAGCTATGCCATCGGACAGTCAAGTCCATGTGCACTGAGGAAACGAAACACCAAATGAACTTCACTAAATGATTGCCCCTTAAATGCAGTAGCCTACCTCCTGAAGACACAGAAGTGGAGTGACATTGAATGCACACATAAAACACAAAGGTGAAGCGTCATCAAGGAACTCCAGGCATTCAAGCATGTCTACGATGAACTCTACCAACACCGCAGTTGACACCAACTGAGAAGTACTCGCTTGATCATTCCTTACTTGCTGCAAGATCATGTAGTTGAGGTAGCTCATGAATGGCTGCTTCAAGGCCTAATTACCACCAAGAGACTCTCGAGACATGAGGTCTCAGTCCCATTTTTCAACCAACTCATAGAAAAGAAAGCAGATGAATGTGAAGTTTGCTAGAGACTTAGCAAGGGAAGTGAATCACTTCAAATGACTTCTTTGACCCATTGTGACTGGCCAGGACTTGCTAGTGGTCACTGAGGAATGCATTCTTTCCCCTTAAGTGATGGCTGTTTTCAGCAAAGAATCTGATATAGTCATACCTGGCGTTATCAAAATCTTCTCCACATTTTACTGTGCTTTGGTGGTGAAGTGGCATAATGGTTTTCCCTTTTGTAGAATGGAATTTGAAGAATTTGCTTCCAGGCTGAGTTTCAAACATCTGAAAATATCAGTGCTATGGTCTCAAGGCAATCGAATAGTGATGTTGCTATTGGCTACTCTCAGAAAAATACTTCCAGTTACCAAGATCACACACTACTCCATCACTGAGACACCCAGCCAAACTCTACATCTATTTTTAAAAGAAAGATTTGCACTAAGCTCCCACACTTTCCTGATAGGCCTGACTCCCAGTTACTCTTGAGGATAACAACCTGAAGCTGCTGTTAAAAAAATCAAGATGAAATTCTATGCTGCTTAGCGACATTGAGCTCAGTCTTCATGCCTTATCCGATGTGAAATTGTGTTTCTCCAAGCTTAAAATGCATGCCAGGATGACCCTACATTTATCCCAAAAAAGTACATCATCACCAACATCAAGGGGTCCATTAACACTGGTTGTCGAGATGGTCACAACATTACTTGCAACTTCTCTTATTTTTTAACTCTGTTTGGTGATTGTTAGAAATGGGGTCTCTGGTTGGAAGTGGTTTGCACCCTGTCCAAGTAGGGACCCACACTATATTCATGATAAGTGTAGTACATACTAAGTTTACTTATGCTTACTCTTAGCTCAAAGCATTGAGGCTAAACTAAACAGGCAATGTGTAAACTATTGGTGTACAAACACAGTAACACAGTGAAAACACCACAAAAGTACTCAAAACCAGTTTAAAAAAATAGCCAATATTTACCTGAGTAAAACAAGACCAGAACGAAAAACTTCCAACATACAGAAGTCAAGATATGAATCCAATATTATATCCAGCTATAGCATTTAGCGAACAATAGCTGTAACAGGGGCTATTTGATCATGCTTGATTTAGATAAAGCCACAAATTCAGTCCAACCCGGCGGAGAGCAGGCCGGCTACAGTGGTCACAAGGACCCTGGTACAGTACCTTGGATGCGTCACAAACCTAAAGACAGTAAGAGGTGCAGAGGAGGTGGGGTGTCGCGAAGGCAGGTGATGCACCGGTTCCTTACTGGTATCCAGGTTATTGGCACATTGTTGCTCGGGGACGATGTGTTGTACAAAGGAGTTAAGGCGTCACTGTAGCAAAGTGATGCATCGGTGCAGGGTAGTTTAGCGCTAACTCCTGTGGATGTAGTGGGCGCAGGGGAGGTGATGCGCCGGTTGTAAGGTTGAGACCTTGGGTCCTGAAGGCAACATTGTGTCAAAGATGCGTCGATGTCGTACGTCAATTCCACAGCATCGATGTCGTACCAGCAGACCGCAGGCGCTGCACTAGAGTCGGAGCGGTGTGTTAAGACTTCAGTGGGGCGCTGCCCAAGACTTACATAGCAGCGGTACTTCAGAGGCGTAGTGGCACCCCCAGGGCTTGCATTGTAAGTCAGGGTCATTGCGTTGCACACTCAGCGAGCGTAGACCATGTTTCTGGTGCAGGCAGGGGCAATTTCACAGGGCTACGCAAGTTCCGAAGTGACGCTTGGAGTCGATGCATCGATTTCTTCGCTGCAGCACCAGAATCACCCCCAAGGGTTCAGGACTGGGTTTGGCACCAATTGGCAGGTCAGGGGTCACAGCAAAGGAGCCCAGGTGCAGGTAGCAAGATGCAGGTGAAGTCTTTGAATGCCCTGAGACTTCCAACAGGAGTCAAGCTCAGCTCAAGCCCTTGGAAAAACTTTGAAATCAGAATGCAGAGGGCAAAGATGTGTTTTTAAATTGTGTGTCCAGACACATCAAACTCCAATTTTCTATCAGATCCCAATTGGAAGATACTTGGGTAAGATGCTACAGGACAGCTCTAATCCTAACCTATGGGAGAGAGAGGCCTTGCTGTAGTGAAAAGTGAATTCAGCTGCATTTCACCACCAGGACATGTGAATCATAAAGGCACATGTCCCATCTTTTAAGTACACAGCACCCTGTCCTTGGGGCTGCCTAGAGCCAACATTAGGGATGCCTCACATATAGTTAAAGGGATGGTTTAGGCCTGGCAAGTAGGTGTACTTGTCAGGTCGACATGGAAGTTTAAAACTGCACACACAAGCTCTGCAGTGCCAGGTCTGACACACATTTGAAGGGCTACTCATGTGGGTGGCACAATCAGTGCTGCAGGCCCACTAGTAGCAATTGGTTTGCAGGCCCTGGGCAGATATAGTGCACTGTACTAGGGACTTACTAGTAAATCAAATATGCCAATATTTTAGACACAGAGCGCATGCCCTTTAGCACTGGTCAGCAGAGGTAAAGTGCCAAGAGTCCAAACACCTTCAAAACAAAGTGTAACACACAATCAAAAACAGGAGGTCAGAAGCAAAAACACAGTGGAAACCAAGCCAAAAGATGCCAGATCTAACAGTGATCCTTCAGACCTCTTATTTGTGCATGAGAATATCTTCGACCCAAAATTGTCAAGTAGGCACGTAGTGAACTCCACTGGTCCAATACCAAATTGTTCACCACCCTCCTCTCCTTTTCTAGACTTTGACTCTCTTTCGTCTCGCTCTTTTGTCTACCCCTCAGTCAGTCAAACACCCTTATTCAGCTATAGAGCAATGAAAAGAAAAACATACTATAATAAGCATAGTTTAACATTTTGTCTATCTCTCATCATTTTTCTACTGATGATTGTTCTCTAATTTTGGCTTTATCCTCTCTGTCTTTAGGCTGCCTTCCCTTAACAATCAGATGCCTCAAGGCGTCTGCTTGCCTCATCACAGTTATGGACAAAAGTGTATATGTTGTGGAATGTGGAATGTCTTGGGCCACATGCCGTAGCTTTCCTTCTTGTTTCTCCTGCATGGTGATATAATTCTAGTCCGCTCATGAGGGAAGCTGCACAGTATGAAAGTTTGGCTGGTAAAAGAAAGAGAACTCTGTATCAGGAGAGAAAGATAGTTTTCTGGAGCTAAGAGTTAAATAACTGAATTAAAATTGTATAAATACTGTTTTTTTGAAAAGACATCAAAAAATTCTTTGAAATAAACTATACGTGTGTGTTTTAATTGTTTTGATTTATTCTGTTTTCCTGTTCTGGCCTTGTATCTGGTGATAGATTTGGTGTGGTCCATAAATTATGTTTAGAGGAGTTGTTTAATTTATCTCTCCTTGTTTTATATTGATTCTTCTGTTCATTTCCCGATTGGACCACTGTTGTCTTTACCAAGAGTAGAAGCAGAGCAGTCACTCACCTGTTGCTGTGCGGGATTTTGACTACATAACTCAAAGTGTCATCAGTGGGGACCATACAGTTGAATTATCTATGGGGAACAGCCATTACAACATGGTTTTTACCACGCGTTGCTATTATTTGCATGGGTTATAACGCATGCAATGTTACAACACATGGTAAAAACCACGCATACCACTACATCGCATGCACTTTTACATAGCATGCGAGGTAATGTGTAATGGGGGCGGCGGCTATCCATGTCATTGTGAGGAAACTTAGGCTGTTTCCTCACAACGACGTGCACCAAGCAGGAAGGAGGAAGCAGGAACCGGGAGAAGAGACGGCGACACTGGAGAGGAGAGAGGTAAGGGGGTTTGAGCTTGGGGTGGGGGTTACTTTTGAAGGGTTTAGGGTAGTGTAAAAGATGTGTTCTAACGTTTGTTTGGTTTTTACTAAATGTTTTAGTGTGGGTTTTTTTGTAGTGTAGTGTAGTGTAGTGTAGTGTTGTAGTGTTTGTTTAGTGTAGTGTATTAGGGTTTAGGGTACTATTGTACTGATTTAGGTTTTAAGGTAGTGTAGTAGTGTTTGTGTCGTGATTTAGGTTTTAGGGTATTGTAGTAGTGTTTGTGTAGTCTAGTGTTTTAGGGTTCAGGTAGTGTAGTGTTTTAGGGTTTAGGGTAGTGTAGTAGTGTTTGTGTAGTGTAGTGTTTTAGGGCTTAGGGCAGTGTAGTATTTCAGGGTTTAGTGTAGTATAGTAGTGTTTGTGTAGTGTTTTAAGGGTAGTGTAGTAGTGTTTGTGTAGTGTTTTAAAGTTTAGGGTAGTGTAGTAGTGTTTGTGTAGTGTAGTGTTTTAGGGTTTAGGGTAGTGTAGTACTGTTTGTGTAGTGTAGCATTTTAGGGTTTAGGGTAGTATAGTGTTTTAGGGCTTAGGGTAGTGTAGTAGTGTTAGTGTAGTGTAGTGTTTTAGGGTTTAGGGTAGTGTAGTGTTTTACGGTTTAGGGTAGTGTAGTCTTTTAGGGTTTAGGGTAGTGTAGTAGTGTTTGTGTAGTGTAGTGTAGTGTTTTAGGGTTTAGGGTAGTGTAGTGTTTTAGGGTTTAGTGTAATATAGTAGTGTTTGTGGGGTGTTTTAGGGTAGTGTAGTAGTGTTTGTGTAGTGTTTTAGGGTTCAGGGTAGTGTAGTAGTGTTTGTGTAGTGTAGTAATTTAGGGTTAAGGGTAGTGTAGTGTTTTAGGTTTTAGTGTAGTATAGTAGTGTTTGTGTAGTGTAGTGTTTTAATGTTTAGTGTGGCGTTTTAGGGTAGTGTAGGGGTGGGAGTAGTGTGGGTAGTGTTGTATTGTAGTAGTGTTTTAGGGTTTAGGGTAGTGTAGGGGTGGGGTTAGTGTGGGTAGTGTAGTGTGGTAGTGTTTTTGGGTTAAGGGTAGTGTAGGGGTGGGAGTAGTGTGTTGTGTAGGTGTAGGGATGTCACTTACCTTGCAAACTTTTACCACTAGAATTGCTTTACCACGCATGTCTTTGCGTTGTAATGGCATGCGTGGTAAAGGCATACTCGTGGTAAAAGTAGGCGATGTAATGGCATGTGATGTCATTGACATTGCGTAGTAATACCCGCGTTGTAATGGCACACGTGGTATTACCATGCTATGTAATGACATACATCCTTATCTATGATACCTGCCATAATATCAAAGACATCATTCCAAAAGGCTTGGATCACAGGGCAGTACCAGGCTAAATGTAATGCAGCATGGTGTAAGCATCAAGTGCATGCATGATTTATAATGGGATCACATTGTTTTAGTTTCTGTGGGGTATAATAAAATCATGTTAAGAATTTATAGTGTGTGAGTTTGTGTCTGCAGTTCATAGATATTTCTTTCATTTCTCTGCAGCAACATATCAACGTTTCATCATCTACATTTAAACCTATATCTAGCACCCACTATTCACATGCAGGATGAACTAGAGTCCATACACAGCTGTTATAGCTTGAAGACAAAACCTTTGGAATTTGGGCAAGGCTATCATATGTTGTACTGTGATTAAATATTGCAGCACCCTGGGAAATATGGTGAATGTTGATTTAGCATCCCTCCATAATCTACAGTATATGAGTGTTGTCAAGCTGAAGGTTGGATCTGTTGAACTGAATTGGTCGAGTGTGGTAAACTCGTTTCTAAAAAATGTTCTGGCGGTCTCGTTCTTACTAGTTAGGATCTCCCTATGGTAATTTCCCCAGGGATAGCAAGGGTTTTTTAGTGAACTGTGTTGAGCTAGATGCCTTTCTTCTGGCTTCTCAGATGACCTAGTGGGTGATGCGAAGCCCGTGAATCTGCAATGTTGGTCTGCAGAGAGGTATGGAAATAATAGGTGAAAGTGAACTTATTTCCACCTTGTGTCTCTCTGCGATTACATGTGGTGAGTGGCAATCTAGGTGTATCCAGTATATGGCAAAGTGAGTTTGAGTAGCATAGATGTTTCTTTCCATATAAGGCACTGCAAAGCTGCTTCTGTTAGGGTTAAAGTGTCCCTCTGGATTTTAACAAATAAATGGATGTCATCTGCATATTAAAATTGGAGGAGCCTCCTAGAAAGCTTTGTGATACAGATCATTATATGTAGGTCAGATATCATTTTTGTTAATATTCTGACATGAAACCCGCAGCAAAACAGGACATTTCCAGAGTATGTATGATAAAGTAAATTTGCCTTTTACTCAAACCCATAACAAACCAATACAGGGGAGTATACAGGGGAGTAGCTTGGTTGAACAGTGGCCAGTTGCTTTGGGATACTTCAGTTGCTGCACAGAGTTCTGCCATTGCCCCACCAGACCTCGAGACAAGTGGTGGTCCAAGCCCTGGTCCTCTTGTGTTTGGACTACGGTAACTAATTGCATTTGTGTCCCCTAAAGGAGTTATCCGAAAATTGCATATGGTGCAAAATGCGGCTGCACACATACTGCTAGGACTTCCCAGATTACAATCGATCAGACATGGTCTGAGACATCTTCACTGGCTTCCCACCACCCAAAATATTGGAATTCAAATCTCTGTGCTCTGCTTACTGAGCCCTACAAGGACTTGGACCAATTATCCTACATCGGTTTGTCACGCCCTAAACCTCCTGTACCCCAAATAGACCACTTTGGTCTTTGAATCTACATCTGGCTACCACTCTGCCCATCAAAAGAGCTAGATGAGGCGGTTTTTCCTTTAGTTTTAATGTATTCAAACTCTGGATCTCTCTCCCCCTCGCCATCCAAGCAACAGACAATGAGCTATGCTTTCGGAAAGCAGTCAAAACCTGTCTCTTTAAATAAATCAGTGTTTATAGGTGCTCTTCCCGTTCTGTCATGATGTGTCCTCTTACTCAGCGCTGGGATGCCTTCGGGTCGCCATGCACTCTACAAATGAAAAAAAAATAGAAATAGATGTAAATAGTAAGAATGGAGGTGTGGGCTTCAGATTTTCAGGCATATCATGTTAATCATTATATGGGAAGCAGCGGAGGTGGGAGCTTAATAGCCAGTGGAAAAGTAATACACAGTGATGGGTAGTTAAACAGTATTTCATAAAAAATTCATGTTTTAAGTCCTTCAAAATAGAGACAGGTGTGGGTGTGTGTGTTTGTCAGAGTGAATATTTAAAACTCCCTGGTAAAATTGAAAGCTTCTGTACCCAACTATTAATTAAATATTACATTTATTAGAGGGGTGTAACGCCCCAAGCACCACCCTGAAGCTACGCACCTGAACCTATCTTAACAACCTTCTACAGCAAACCATGATTCTCCCTGGCATAACTACATCATGTTTAGCCTTTGGCAATACACGTTGCCTTAACATGAGGTCACAGCAGATCCCAACAATGTCTGAGGCAAGATTTTGACACTATGCATGTGCGAGTGTTTGAATGTTCAGCCACTACTTGGCTTATGGTTCAGACCCTGGAGACTGCATGTTGATAACATGGTCCACGTTAGGTGGGGGGGAGGAGGGGCAGTTAACAGAGCGTTTTAAGATCAGGCGTGAAGCTAGGCAGGTGTGTGTTTTGGCACCCAATCTATTTTTACTATTCATTAATGGAGGAGTGGGTCAGCTTAAGAGAGATGGATGTGATGGCCCAAGAATCCAGCGAGAAGGGCTCTTGCTCTAAAAAATAAAACATATCCACAGGTCTAGTTTTTGACCTTCTTTTTATTCTGGGCAGGGAGTCCATAAATAAAGTCAGATTGAGGACAGCCCGAGTCCAGTTTTATAGTTGTATCACTAGTTCTGCACTTTTTCCACATTTGATCTGGTTCTGTGTTTTTACTATGTGTTATATTGTCTTTTCCCTCCCTATTGCTCCACCTCCAGGGTTGGCGAGCATGGAGGTGGGCTACCAGCCCTATGATGAAGCAAGACACAGCTTGCTGTGTGTTAGGGAAGTTTTAGACACCTGGCTATCTCCCCCGGTATCCAATAGATCATTGCGATCTGGTTTTACTGAATCCCTAATTCTTTGATGTGTGTTTATAGTAATAAACTGCCCCGCTGGGTACACATCCCCTAAGGTCAATAGCTTGGCCTTATCAAACATAGTGTGTGCACCAGCCTCGTGGGTGAGTAATTTGGCTGGAGTTATTTCAGGGGCAGTGCAGAGTCGTACAAAGAAAGCTTCCTAGCGCATGTGCCTAGCATTCTCCATGCCTTTGTGCTACAATGAACAGTGTTTATTGCCCCACTTGGTACATCTGTGCGTGTATGTGGCAAAATGGTGTTGAGTGGAATCGGGTGTGCGTCATCATCCTCCACTGCTAATTGTGATGTGTATGTGTGGGTGTTATACAAATAATGCACTAATTGGTCCTGGGCACATAAATAATATATAGGTGTGGGCTCTCAAAACCTTCCTGTGCGTATGGATTGGAAGTGTCATTGTGTCCCAGCTGATCGTGGGCTGCTTCCCCTCTCAAACTAGTGTTATCAGATGTGATCTGACAGTTTTGAAAAATTACTAGGGCAGCACTATGGGAATGTAAGTGAAGAGGCGAAGAAATCTGGGGAGCACTACCATTATCATGATCGCCACTCAGTCCGCCAGTGGTATCTGTATTCTAGACCATCTGGCCACTTGCTCCTCTAGTTTTGACACTGCCCTCCCGTAGTTCTCCGATCCACCATGTCTATCTCTATGGATCCAGACCCCTAAATAATTGACTTACAGGCAAAAAAATTGCGATTCCTTATTTGCGATATTTAAGGAATCGCAAATAAAGAATCGCAAAACGCGATGCAACATAAAATTTGCGATTTATAAAGAATCGCAAATAAAAAGCGATTCCGGCATTTGCGATTTCGCTATTAGCGATTTTGCACTTTGCGAAATCGCAATTACCGGAGTCGCACATTGATGCATCCTGATGACATCAGAACCAGGAAGTGAGCAGCCCAAGCCTCATTTTCAGTGCACAGGCTCAGGGAGAGGAGGGAGCTGGCTCTGGGAGCTGAACAGGAGTGGGACTGAGAGATTGAAAACAACTGGCAAGTAATTGAAAATGGAAGCTGCACAAACAGCAGAGGACAGCCAAACAGGCAGGAAAAGGAAAATTAAATTTTATGAAAAAGAAATTGACACCCTCATTGAGGGAGTAGTCTACAGCCATGATAAGCTGTTTGGCAAAGCATCTTTAAAAGTGCCAGAGCAGGAGAAAAGAAAAATATGGATCCGGATCCAAAACAGAGTTAATGCCATTTGGGTGACACACCGCACCAATGAAGAGCTAAAAAAGCGATGGTACGATTTGCGCAGTCGGGCTAAGGTGCGCATTGTAAGCATGGGCGGAAAATCCGTTACGCTCGCGGATTTTGCGGATTTTCGGGAAATTCGCAATCCGCGAGATTCGCGAATCTCCCGCAAAATCCGCAAATCCGCGAGCAGCGGATTTTGCTCGCACTGCTCGCACTGTTCGCGTGAGTTCGCGTGAGTTCGCGCCCCGCGAATAAGTGCAAAATTGCAGAAATACGATTTTAGCAAACTGAAAGTAACTACTTACCAGGTTCAAAAGTTCAGGCTCATCATTAGTAGCCATTTCCTGTAGTGCTTGCTGAGGGGCCCCTCCAGAGTTCAGTTGCCAGTTGCAACTATTATGTGACCCTGCTCTGAACCTCAGAATAGTTACACATATGCCACAAAGGTCCTGAATTACAGCTAAGGGAGACAAGCAGGAGCCAGGCTGGCAGTTCAAATCCATTAATCAGCCCCTAATTCATTATTGTCAGTTGGGGCAGGGCAGGTGTTGTAACTAATTTTGCAACAATGAAAGCACTTAGCAAGTGCAAAAGTTCACTAATCAGGAAGCACTAAGGAAGCAGGTGCCAGCTAAAAAAATATTCTGTGACACATTAATCAGCCCCAAATTAATTCAGGTCACTTGAGGCAGGGAAGGTGTGCTTGCGTTGCCACAATAATGTACACTGACTGGACAACCAGAGGGTGCTGTGATGAAACAGAGGGTGGCATGGGTGGGCCAGAGGGTCGCATGAGTAGTCAGAGAGTGGCAGTGGTGACAGAGAGTGGCAGTGATGAAGAAGAGTGTCCCAAACAGGCTGGACACGTAGAAACAACAAGTTCGCGAAACTTGCGACCCGACAGGTAAGTTCGCAATTTGCGACATTGTACAAAACCCTCGCGAACTGGCAGAAACCCGCGCAAACACACAAAAAAAAAAAATCCGCAAATTCGCGAGAATTCGCGGATTTTGCGGATTGCGAGTTCGCAAATCCGCAAAATTCGCGAACGCGAGATTCGCAAAATTCGCCCATGCTTAGCGCATTGCTGCCCGGCTGAAGGAGGCAATGAAGGCAGGGGGGGGAACACCAACAGACACTGGGAACACTCCCATGGAGGACTTGGTGGAATCCACAATCCAGCCTGAACTTGTTGTTGGTGTGACACAGCTAGACACCTCAGGAGCTGCACACAATCTGAAGGTAAGATGAATGCATGTTGCCATTGTCCCAAATATTAAAGTTAGAACCTGAGCTCAGAACAGCATAAGTGCACACTTATTAGCATCTACTACACAATGTTTTCAGAAAGGGAAGTGCATTATGGGAGATGTAGGCAGGTCAAGCAGGTACAATGAAAAACAAAACAAATATGCAAAAAACAACTAAATAGTGTAACATATGCTCAATTTAATGACAAATAAAAAAAATTAATAATAGTGACATGACCTCACGAGCATGAATTAATGCTGTTTTGCACTGTTTAACCTCACAGATGCAGAACGTGTGGAGGCTGAGGATAGGGATGTCCAGGAAATGCAGCACTCCAGCGCATCTGAACATGAGGACACAACGGTTCTGCCAACAAAACAGTCACGAGCACCAAACTCACCCAGGGCACCTGTCCCAACACTGGTCCCCATGGCTTCAGATGATGATGTCAATGCAACACCTGAGGGCAGCCATCGCCAATCCACTCCCATCACAACTCCACAAACACAGGTCCGCAGAGGCAATCTCAGAGTCCGGCATAGAAGACGTAGAGCACGCAGTACACACCAGGCGGAGCAACCAAATGATGTCTGGGGTGGCCTTGAGGGACAGATGCTTCGTACGCATCGTCTGCAGAGTAAGAACACACGATTAGTTCAGATCCAAATCGGAAAGATGGCAAACAACATTGGAGTACTGTCCAATAGTGTGCAGCAACTGACTAAGGTCATGCAGGAGGGACATGCATCTCAGAAAAACATCATCGCCAACTTATGCAGCACCTCAAAATGTATGAGAAATCTAACAATAGGCTGTCCACTGCAACTGCACTGCTGGCACGTAGGTCTGTGACCATGCAAACACAAATGTGCCATTGGAGTGGGGATGTGTCTAAAGCACTGGACCAGGTGACCAATGCTGTGGAAATGATTAATGCATCCACAAGTGCAGCCAACTTGTCTACGCAGGAAGAGGGTAGTGAGGGTGCCTCAAGCATGAACAGTATAGTCATGCCAGTTGCCACTGCAGTGAGACACAACACACGTATCAGTACCCCCTCCACTTCCAACATGAGGGATGAAGATGCTGGCTCTGACAGGCGTCTGGGTGTTTGTGGGAGAAAGTGCTAGACTTCCATGTACAATGAGATTTCGAGATGGTGATGTAACCATTGTTACAATGATACCTTTTGACTGACTTTCAAGTCATCCTTGCTTTTCATTTCACATATGTCCATAACCTAGACTCCTGTGCCACTGGTCACATTGAAAGTGTGCTTCAACACTCTGGTCATTATTTCTTTACATAAAGCTTACTTGGCTTGAAATATACAGTTTTTGTGTCATCATTACTCACCTAAGAAGTAATTTTGTGTGATGTCCAATCTTCTCCTGCACCCTTCTGCTGCGCTTGACCCTTGTAGGGCACAGTGGTGGGGCACTTGCTGAATCCCATCCTCTGAGTCGCTGTCAGACAGCTCGATTTCCATTCCTCCCTTGGTCGCAATATTGTGCAGCATAGCACATGCTGCTACTATCTTGCAGCATTGTTCAGGGTTGTATTGGAGTGCTCCACCGGTCTTATGGAGGCATCTAAATCGGCTCTTCATCAGCCCAAATGTGCGCTCTACGACGTTCCTTGTTGATATATGTGCTGCATTGTACCTCTGTTGGTTGGCAGTTGTAGGATTGATGTAAGGTGTCATGAGGTAATTACACAAGGCGTATGCGCTGTCTCCTACATGCAAGAAAGCAAAGGGGGTCACTGGTTGTTTGACATTGACATACGTACAATTAAAGTGAGAATGTGTTGCACATATTTACCAAGCCGATGTTCCTCTCCAAATTCTCTCCTGACAAGACGGGTGTGAATGCCACTTTGCCTGAATATATAGGAATCGTGTGCACTGCCTGGAAATTGTGCAACAATGTCAGATATCATGTTTTTGGCATTGCAGACAACCTGAGTATTGAGGTAATGATAACATTTCCTATTACTATATAAATATTCCTGTGCTGCAGGGGGCCATATTGCCACATGGGTGCAATCAATACAACCCAAAACATGTGGGAAGCGAGCAATCTGGTAAAACTCCTGTTTAGTTTTAGCAAGGTCATGCGCTTTGGTAGGGAAATTGATGTGTGAGCCTATCCGGACCATCATGGCATCAAGGAATCGTTGAATATTCTTGAAAGTGCGCTTTGCGACACACCTCCAACTTCGGCAATGACTCCCTGAAAACTGCCTGACGCCAGTAGATGTAGGCAACATAGGACCTGCACATGCGTTGGGATGGCATTGGTCCTACGTGTCTGTCGTTGCAGGATGGGGTCCAATTCATTGATGCGATCATGGATCATTGCTTCATTCAGCCTATACTTATCGTATATATTTCATCCTCTTGCTGTCCTAGCAAAGTTATGCGTACTCTGAAAATGCACTCATTTATTCGCCCTCCGTCTATGTCCAGCAGCCTGCAGCCTCATCCTCCTCGCCATCAGGTAAAGCCCTGCCATTGTGACTTGTGGTAGCTCATTCTGGGTGTGTTTAAATAAGTTTAAGTTGATTTGCAGCTGTATGTGATTTGCACTCATGATAACCACCTGGTTGTGATCCTTCTTATTTTGCGATTGCAATTTTGCGATTTTCAAGGATATTGCAATTTGCGATTTTTCATGCATTTCATTTGCGATTCTCTATTTGGGAGGCGCAAATACAGAATCACAAATATTTTCTCTGAATTTTTGCGATTCTTTATATTTGCGAAAGTCAGTGTTTTTCGCAAATATACCGTTGATGCATTGCTACACTGTATTTTGCGATCGCAAATGCCATTTTTTTGCGATTCGCAATTTTTGCAATTTCCTAAATGCTTGATGCATGTGCCTGTTAGTCTGTACTCCATCCTAGAGGAAAGCCCAGGGGGTAAGGTTGTGTGCCCGGTGTCAAGGGAAATACACCTGATTTTGTCCAGTTTATGCTGAGGCACAGAACCATTCAAAAACAGGTATGTTCTGGGAATATAGGCGCTAGTTGTAGATTGGGGTCACGAGCATACAACATCATGTCGTCTGCGTATAGAGAGACTCTAATGGGTCTCAACCAAAGTTCAGCACAGAGATCGCACATCTTTGACGGATCACAAAAGCCAGGGGTTCAAGGGCGAGTGTAAATACAATCAGGGGACAGGGGGCAGCCCTGCATGTACCCCAACACACGGTAGCATTTCTGATGTGTGTCCATTGACATGCACTCTCGCCACTGGGTCGGTGTACCTATCTTAAAAAAGCCTCAGGCACGCCCATGTGGTCTAGTGAGGTGAACATGTATGTCCACTCGATGGAGTCAAAGGGTTTGGCGGTATCCAACAATACTGCTATTGCCACCATAGAAACCGTCTAGTTGGTGCAGCAGAGCAAATCATGTGTACCAGTTATGTGCTGTGGAGTGGATTGGTATAAAGCCTGATTGTTCTGGCAGGACCAAATTTATCATCAGTGGTTGGAGCCTAGTATTTTTTCCAGTATTTTGGCGTTTGTATTTATTAGCAATAACTGCAGATAGGGCTCACAATATTCAGACGGCTTGTTGGGATTTAATAACATGATAATTAGGGCTTCAATGAGGGGGGACACCTGCCTATGACATGCTTCATCATACATTGCATGAAGATGCAGCATTAGTAGCTTCATATATTCTTTAAAAAATGTGCCCCTCAGGCCATCCTGGCCCGGTGCTTTGCCATTAGAAAACAAACATATAGCCTCCCTTACTTCCTCCTCCATTATAGGTTGCACTAGGTATTCCCGCTGACCTAACAACAGTAACGCTAGGGCTACATCATCCAGGTGCTCAGCTATCTCTTCCCTCGTGGCCGAATCCCTGGCAGTGTAGAGATGCTTATAGCAGTCAGAGAAGGCGGACAGATTAGCCGGCTTGCTATATCTATCTTCCCCTCCAGGATCAGTGATATTGACAATGTGGCTACGTGCTCAGGTGGATTTCCACTGATCGGCCAGGCTACAGCCCCCTCCCCATATGCTCTTGCCACATGACACCGGGAGAGATGTCGCAGTTCACTTTTTGCCATATCATTGTATTTTGTAATTTGCTCCCTAATATTAGCGAGTGGAGTGACCTCATAGTGAAGTAGTGTGGCTCACTGGTTAGAGGCGGCAGACCCGAGAGCAGAGGATGGCCCGGGACCAGGGTTCGATTCCCGGCGCGGCAGGTTTCTGGACCAGGGTCAGCGGACTCGATAATTCTCTCGCCTCGGTGCCCACTCTGATCAGCGATCACACTCGGCAACTCTGGGCATTAGCTTGCCTCATCTTCACTAAGGGCCCCACCAGACCGCCGGGGATGCCTGGTCTCACCCTGGAGATACCCATTAAGGGACCATCTCTCAGGGAAGCCAGGAAGGGTTTCGCAGCGGTCGAAGCGCCTTGGGACCCTACGGGTAAGTAGTGCGCTATATAAATGCCTATACATTTACATTTTACATTTACATTTACATAGTCACGCTTTAGTGTCCTTAGTGTGCTTTCTATCTTATGCAATTGTGGGTGTATGTCACACAAGACATCAGCTTGTGTGCTTATGCAAAGCCCCCTGACTGTGACTTAAAATGCTTCCCAAAGGGTATCTGCTCCCTCTACAGACCCTGCATTTTTAAAAAATATTCTACTATGTCCGATCATATGCCCTCCTGTTATACTTGGTCCAGCAGCGCTGTTGCTTCTAATCTCCGTGCAAATTGTGAAATTGTGTTGGGATATGCTCGGGGATGGACACCGTCAGCTTAACTGGTGCGTGGTCCGACAAGGGCTTGGCAAGATGTCAGGCATCTACTGCCTAGGTATTCACCTTTTGTGTCGTTAGTTAGTAATCCAGTCCTAACCACGGGCCATGTACTGAGGAGGCGAATGCCCCTTCCCGTTTGTCAGGGTTTCTTAATCGCCATATGTCCACTAGTCCGTATTCTTCCATGCCCTCACAGAGGACCCTAGTGGAATTCCTGCCATACCAGTCGGTTTACGCAGATCAGTCTAGTAATGGGTCTAAATACATATTAAGGTCTTCACCCCAGAGGATAGCATATGGTGACATGGAGTGCAGTCTGTTTCAGAGCAGAGTGTAAAATTTGGGTTGGGCAGTGTTAGGTCCATATGTGTTCATTAGGGTCATCAATGTATCACATAGGCTACCCTGTATTATTGCATATCTATCTTGATCATTGATCTCAGTGACAGTGAAGGGCACTCCTGTTTTAATTAATATCAGCATGCACCTAGAGTATGAGGAGTGAAAAGAGGAAAGTCGAGTCGCCGCCCAGCGGGCACCCAATGTGTGCTCCGTTTGTCATGTCAGGTGTGTCTCTTGAAGGAGGGCAATTTGAATGTGGTGCCTGTCCAAGTAGGCTAGCATCTGTTGTGTTTGACAGGGTTGTTTAACCCCGTATGTTCCAAGTTAGGAGGATATATGTATGAGTGGTTGGGCCATTAGAGCATAGTGTATATGCGAGAAATGCTGTACTGCATGCTAAACATTATGTGGCGATATAAATATTGGCGGTTGACAATGGTGCATCTTTGGCAACAAAAACAGAAAGCATGCACTCCTCCTCCATCCAACTTGAACATCCCAATCATGCCAAAGGCATGTTCAAGACCTAAAAACAAAAAGCATGTAATCATACCAAGAAATGACAGTCACCAGCATGCGCTGGTATAACACAGTAGACAATCATGTGAGGTGTGCCCTCGGAGGGCCAGCCAGAGTCCCAGTAACTCACCCAATGGAGGGGAATTGCCGGAGACACATTAGGTTTTGGCTATTAAGTATGACTTCAGGGCAAACGGGGGGTCGTAGACCACTGCCCCCATATCCACCTACTGTACATGGCCTCCTGGTCACAGCCGCTTAGTGCCAGCGTTCCCCACTCCTGTCCAACCATGGGCATTCACCCCCTATTTCAGTGGAAGTTCTCTGCAGGGCAGGGTCAGCCCAGAAGCAGAAGGCCCATCAGGCGGCGGCCCGCCTCCAATAGGTGCTTCCCCTCAGTCATGCTACTCATGAGCAGCTGTGGCACTGCAGAGCCCCGCCTCCACGATCCGCTAAATCCTAGTCGGCAGCACTCTCAGCCCAAGAAATGTCACAGGTCATAGCAGGGACATCCATCTACTCAGCTACGGGGCCACAGACTTATGGCAGTTGAGAGTCACTGCGGTGCCACACGTGGCACCATTTTGAGCTCAACGGCCGCCTCACAGTTTATCAGTTGCGGATTGTATTATGGTTTTCACGTGGTTGTTGGGTCAAATTTGCTGTTCTTGGTGTACACTACCGGTTTACAGCCGTAACACAAGCTCCCATAGGGAAATGTAAGAATGTGACCGCGCGATGTGCGGTCGCATTGTAATTAGGCGGTCATGACCGCCGACCGGAGGTCTGTCAGTCCAGTTTCCGCCACGGTGTCGGTCGGAGGAAACTCCAACCATCATTGTAATACGCCCCAATATGTCAATGTTGAAAGTTTCAAAAATACATTTTATGTTCAGGAAATTGTCCACTTAGGTGTGGACTGACTTCAGAGTCAATTCTTGGGGGTGGAGGAAATACAATCAACCTATTTAGACCTGTCTAAGTCATGAGTGTAAGAATTTGTATTATTAATTGGTATGGGTTTCTACCCACCCCAAGGAATAATCTCAACCCTTTTCAAGGTGAACCCTTAAAGTCACAAAATTAACCTGAGTTTAAACCCCGGTAGGTATGGCACGGAGCAGATAGGCCTAACATAAGGCAATGTGTAAAGTATTTATACAATACCAAAACAGTAATAAAGTCAAAATACAGCACAACAAAAATCCCAAACTGAATTAGATAAATAGAGTAAAATGTAATAAACAACATTACACCAAAATGATAGCAATCCAATAAGGGGAACCAGAGATATACATTTCTAAACCTTTCAGTAGGATTAGTACCAAGAAGGATAAACTGCCAAATAAGTCAATGGTCATGGTAGGCTGGAACCTAGGTGCAGACAGAAATGGAGTGCAGGTCAGCTGTACCAACCAGTTTTTGTACCGATTAAAGATTTTACCTTCTGTCTTTTGTCATTTTAGTCCTAATCCACTAAAGGAGTACACTTTTAAAGCCGTCAGGATCTCAGGGGAGGCACTTAGAGACTTACAAGGTGTCAGACAGATGCCAATAGCATGGTCCATCCAGACCCAGTTGCCACTTGGCCGCCGGGCAGCTGCAGGAAAAGGGTCTTGTATCTTTTGATATGCCTGTAGATTGAACATGAGGTCATCCTTATGAACCTTGGAGTCCACGTATATGTCCTGGTATGAGAGAGCAGGCCCATTACTTAAGAACTCCTCTCACAGACAGCAGGGCAAGTCTTCTTCTGTTCCTCCTGAGGTCCAGGAGTGCTCTGAAGTGGGTGCCTGGAGATGCCACATGTATGCCTGGCACAAGCTAGTGGGAGGGAATAACTCCTAGGCATACCCTCACGAATGGGGTAAAAGTTCCTGGGGCCAACCCTAACCCACTTTGTGCATTTTCAAGATGGTAGAATTCTTTAGCTAGAGTGAGTCAACACACAGGCAATTTTTCCTTTTGTCTGCACCCAACTGCATCACTTATATTTATGGAATGTATCTTATCTAAGTAATCAGAGATTTCACTGAAATGGCAAATAAAAGGGGTGTGGGGCAGACAGCCCTGTCTTTTCTCTCTCTGTATCAGGATTGTGACCATTCTCTCTAATCCTAGCTTCTGGCACTTGGTAGTCTGCAAGTACGCAGCTGCTCATCTCTACCTCCATCCCAGATTTATGCAATATCCATACCAACATTTTAGCCCATTCTATCAAATGCCTTTTCTGCATACAAGGCTTTTTTTATCAGATTGATCAACTTCTAAATGTTATGATGCCCTTGTCTATTCATGATGAAGCCTAACTCACCTGGTTCTATCCACGGAAACTCCACTGGCTTCCTATTATCAAGAGGATCAAATTTAAGAAACCTTGCTTCACTTAAAAAAGCCATTAATGACTTGGTGTCTATGTTTATTGCGAAGAAAAAGTTGATAAAATACTGTCCTGGTTGGTTTTTACACTCACGGTCGGATTGGGAACCAGAAGAACGCCTGGCCAAATTATCAAACCAGCTCCAGTTCCTTCCTCTACTCACTCTGCCTCTCTCTTTCCAGACTTCCATTTACTCTCTCTCCTAAAGCCTCATCGAATACCAATAATAATGTGCCACCCATGTGTGCACCTTGGACATCTATGTCAATTCCCCCAAAAGATTAACATTCACTGTTTGTGTTCATCTTAAAGGATTAATTGGCAATGGCCTTTTGGGTCTTGTCTTTTTCTTGCAGATCTTCTTGTCAGTTTATGTAGGTTCATATTTCCTTCTCAGCATAGTATGGGGTTTGTCTCTCTCACTGATGGACCTTCAACAGGGCTCCCTGCTTCAAATTTCAGAAGTTCTTTCCATATTCAAGTCAGTTTAAAAGTCATCTCCATCCCTGCACTTGAACTGCAGTCCACCTGGAAACACTCTGCACTACCCAATGCTCCTTTTATTGAATCCTATACCACCAGATGAAATTCTCTCCAAAGGGAGGCCTTGGTAATAACCACTCGACTTTCGCAGTATCTGATTGATGGTATTCTTTTCGCTAAATCAATCAATAAGTCAATTGGCGTTTGTGAAGTGCGCTACTCACCCATGAGGGTCTCAAGGCGCTGGGGGAGTGGTTGGGCAGCTCCGTTAGGGTCAGTCGAAGAGCCAGGTCTTACGGTCCTTCCTGAACTGGTGCAGTGTCGGGCTCCATTGGAGGTGAAGTGGGAGTTCATTCCATGACTTGACTGCTAGGTAGGAGAAGGATCTTCTGCGTACTCGGTCCTGTGATAGCGTGGGGCGGTAGCTAGGGCAGGGTCGGCTGAGAGAAGGATTTTCATGGAGGTGTTGAAGGAGATTCAGTCATTGAGGTATTGTGGTCCGATGTTGTGGAGGGCCTTGTAGGCATGTGTGAGCAGCTTGAACGTTATTCTTCTTTCGACGAGGAGCCAGTGAAGTTCGTGGAGGTGTTGGCTGATGTGGTTGCATCGTGGGATATCGAGGATAAGTTTTTTTGCTGATTCCGGCATAGCACCTTCCATGCTCATGACGAGCTCAGCTTGTCATGCAGTACACTGCTCGTGTGCTCATGACAAGCAGAGCTCGTCATGAACAAGGGGATTCAAGGTAGTTCAGCACCCAGGGAGAATTGCTGTAGCATTGAAGGTGATAGAGGGCGTTACCGTAATCCAGTCTGCTGGTGGTGAGTGTGTGGGTGACGGTTTTCCTGGATTCGGAGGGGATCCATTTGAACATTTTGCGCAGTACTCGGAGGGTGTTGAAGCATGCAGAGGATACTGCGTTGATCTGACGAATAATGGCGAGTGAAGAGTCGAGTATGATGCCAAGGTTGCATGCGTGGTCCGTTGAAGTGGGTGGGTTTCTGAGGGCAGAGGGGCCACCAAGTGTCCTCCCAAGCGGATAGGGTGGAGCCGAGGATGAGATCTTTCTCCAAGTTGAGCTTCAGGCAGCTGTTGCTCATCCAGCTCGCGACTGCCTCCATTCCTTCTTGGAAGTTGTGCCTCGTGGTATCGGGTTCCTTGCTGAGGGAGAGGATGAGGTGCGTGTCATCGGCAAATGAGACGATGCTGAGCCCATGGTTTCTGACAATGGTTGTGAGGGGGGCCATGTAGACTTTGAAGAGCATGGGGCTGAGGGAGGCTCCTTGGGGGACTTCACATCTGATTTCTGTTGATTCTTTGAAGAAGGACGGGAGTCTTATTCTCTGTGTTTTGCCTGAGAAGAAGGAGTGTATCCATTCTAACGTTTTTCCTTGGATGCCGGAATCGCAGAGCCTGGTGGCTAGTGTGCAGTGAGAGACAGTGTTGAAAGCTGCTGATAGGTCGAGGGGGATGAGGGCTGCTGTGTGGCCTTGGTCAAGGAGGGCGTGGATGTTGTCAGTGGCAGCAAGGAGGGCGGTCTCTGTGCTCTGGTTGCTGCGGAAACCAGATTGGGAGGCATCTAGGAAGCGTTGGTTTTTATGAAGTGAACTAGCTGCATGTTGCTGGCCTTTTCGATGGCTTTGGCTGTGAAGGGAAGAAGTGAGATAGGCCTGACGCCCTTAAGGTCCATTGGGTCTGCGGAGGGATTTTTAGGAGAAGGTTGACTTTGGCGTGCTTCCAGATGTCAGGGAAAGTGGCGGTCTCGAGGGAGCAGTTGATTGTTAGGCGCAGTTCAGGTGGCCTCGTGGAAGAAATGTGGTGGGCAGGGGTCAGAAGGTGCTCTGGAGTGGATGCTCTTCATTGTCTTTAAGGTGTCTTCCATGGTGAGAGGGGTCCAGGAGAGAAGGATCTGTTGGGTGGTGGCATTGGGGGTTGAGGCGGTACTGTGGTCTTGGTCATCGAGTTGTCGTAGAGCGTCTTGATTTTGTGGTGGATGAAGGTGCTGAGTTTGTTGCAGAGGTCTTGGGAGGGAAGAACGTTGGTTGTTTTGCTGTTGGGTTTGGCAGATTCCTGTCGGATGGTGAAGAGTTCCTTGGGGTTGTGGGCACTGGAGAGGATTCTGTTTTGGATGAAGTTTTTCTTTGTTGATTTGATGAGTTGGTGGTGTGCTGTGATGGCTGTTTTGTAGGTGGAGCGTGCTTCCGGGGTTTTACTGTTTCTCCACGCTTCTCCAGTTGTCAGCAGGATAGTTTAGGTTCGAGGAGCTCCGTGGTGAACCAGTTGGCTTTCTGTTTGTATCGTCTTGTGGTGTTTTGGAGGGGGGCGAGGGTGTTGACGCAGTTGATGATCGATTGGTGGAGGTTGTTTGCTGCTGTGTTGGCATCTGTCGTAGTTGGGAGTGGAGTACAGGTGAGGGTAGCAGTGAGGTGTTCTTCAGGGACTTTGTTCCAGCATCTGCATCGGAGGTGGCGCGTGTGCTTGTGTGCAGTGGGTATCGGGAAGAAAAAGTGGATGCAGTGGTGGTCCGTCCAGAGCAGTTCTGTGGTGTGGCTGAAGTGAATGTTGTTGCCTCCGGCGAAGATGGGGTTGAGTGTGTGTCCTGCAGTGTGAGTGGGGTTGGAGACGAGTTGCTTCAGTCCTATGTTGGTGAGGTTCTCCAGGAGAGCGGCGTGTTGGGTTCACGATGGTTGTCCAGGTGGAAATTCAGGTCTCTGAGTAGGGTATAGTCTGCAGAGGTGAGGGCTGGGGTGTGATGTAGTCTGCGATGATGTTGGTGAAGAGGGTGCGGGGTCCAGGAGGTCTGTAGGTGGGCATCCTATGGAGCAGCATTCTGGGGTTGGGCTGGATCTGGAAGTAGATGTGTTCTATGGGGGGCGGGGCAACGTCCGAGTTGATGGTGGTCAGTCAGAGGGAGCTTTTATGGACCATGGCAAGGCCTCCTCCTGGGAGGTTGAGGCGGTCCTTCCGCAGGATCTTGTATCCATCGAGGATGGTGGTTGCGATGTCGGGTGCGGAGCTGGTGTTGGTCCAGGTCTCTGTGAGGAAGGTGAGTTCTGGCGTGTGAGCATTGAGGAGGTCCCAGATTTCTACTGCATATCTGTGCAGAGAGGTCACGTTGAGGAGGATGCAGTCAGTGGTTTGTGTGTGCTGGCGTCCGGAGGGTTGGTTTCCGGGGTCTAGAGGTGGGTGATTCTAGTTCATTAACCTCCTTATTTTGCAAACATCTCACAACAGTACACCAAACGTATTGATTCTTGTTAAACATAGGAAGTCATATTAGATAATGTAGTTAGGAACCCTGGTCCTGAACAAGTTCCAGGCCCAGTTAGGGCTCATCACGAGCTGTGAAAAAAGGTCACTCTTTCATTGGGGTTGAAATATTCCCATGTAACCTTTTAAATATTACCAACTGCCATCAGATAAAGTTGCAAATTCAGACAGCAAATAATTGTAATTGTTCACTCCCCTCCCTCTTTCTCCACCATACTATTAGAAATCTTAGGCCCTCCTTACAAATTTGGCGAAGCGGAATTAAATGTACTGGTGTTTCATCACCTGGTTTTCCCTGTTGTGGTGATGATAAAATCACTTGAGGCTTTGGCAGCAATAGCAGACAAATCTCTGTTCCCATCCCTGATAACCCTTGATATTCTGTAAGCGTTGAGCACCTATGCTATCCTGGCAAAGGCATCTTTTTTCCCTTCCCCTGCTACCCTCTAAACTAAACCCACCTCCCTCCACCAACACCTGCCCTGCCCCCAGCTCAAACTTATCATCTGGTCAGAGAAGGTGGTAAATGGGAGCATTAATCCCCACAGAAATGAGAATTCAGTACAATTTTACACCCAGTGAACTGGGTCCACACAGTTATTCCTCCTTTTCATGGGATCTAACTCCAGCATCGGATTGGGAAAGTGGGCAGTCGGGCATGGGTCATTGGTCATGTGCCTAATGGTCATCTCTCGGCCAGTTTTTGCCAACTGGTCCACACAGCCTTATTGTCTTCCCCAACAGGCCACTGTAAGGGGCAGCATCACGATCAAGGAGGGTCTGAGGAGGTTGCTTTCAGCAGTGTTGTTAGGCCTATATTGTTCTGTCCGCTGCAAACTTTATCTTGGCCTCCCCTGGGGCCGGTGCAGAACCCAAGAAGCAATGTTCCACTCCCCTGCTTTGGGCCATTATCACCTGGGCTCCCCTTGGAGCGGCGCTGTGCTTTTTTTCACCCCTCCCATGCCAGGCCATCATCCTGAGGATATAGTTGGCTAGGCTGGGGTAAGTAAGTGAATGGCCTAGCTGAGGACCTGTCGTTGGCACCTCGGCTACAGTGTCTTTCAGGTCTTGGTGGTGGTGGTGGTGGGGGGGGGGGGGGTATGTTTGCATAAACATTGCTGTGAAGCACTTTCTCAGAGCCGAAAATGTAGATAATATTATGTTAGGGTCAGAGCTGCCGAATGTGGAACTATGGAAATAGGTTCGTTTCGCAGCCTCACCTCAACATCCTGTGATTCTGGGTAAATGACTTAATTGTGCAAGGCCGAAAATAAAAATGAATTTGATCTTCTGTAATGTAACTGGTGCTCATATAATTGCGCACTTAGGCCGAGTTTACGTTATTTAAAACTACAATAAAAAAACATAACCTTCTGTTTGCTCATTATTTAAGAATCTGCAAAGGCTGGAACTTAATAATGAGAGAGCATTCTTTACTCAATAATAAAAATGTCTGTATTCCGGCTTAAAAGGGCTTTTCTTCCTTTGTTTAGTTTTAACTGCCAGTCACGGATCATTAAAGAAGCTTGAGACCACATTAAAAAAATATTTTTTTTTATTAATATCACAGGGAAAGAAGTCACATACATTTTCCGATCAAAAGTTCGACAGATTATACAATATTTTGAAGCCATTAGGGAAGGTAAACCAGGTACATTAACAGTACTTCCATATGTCGCTCTCATTAGACCACATTTTAAACTGCTTTGCCGTTACGTTTACTGTTCAAACTTTAAAGTACATATCGATCTGGGGAGAAAATACCAGCTTTAGTGTTTTTCTTTATTTACGTACTGGCAAGGGCATTCAAATACTAATAATACTGTTTAAAACAAATAACCAGGTGGCAAACATAGCCATATCAGGAGTTGTCGCCTTTAGGCCACTTTATTTCACTTCGCCCGTCCCGCCAAAATGTACCACTTCTAGATTTCACCAATGCTTCTGGCTCTATGAGCTTTAAAATACATAATGTATCAAACATTTCGTTAAAAATGATCCCGATTAGACTATCCAATTGCTGTTTCGTGAACAGACGTGATCCAGGAATGGGGCCACTTTTTTGGGAGTGCCCGGGGCCGAATTGTGATCCCAATCCGACCCTGTTTAACTCGTTATTGCATAGTACTTGCTTGGTGTAGCCACGCAGTGCTAGTAATTGTGGGTTCTGAGTTTGCATCCTGCCATTACCGTGCAACTGGTTATGAGGAACTAAAAGAGTGTTGTCATTTAATCTCACGTAAGAACCCGAACAGTTTCCTATTGAGTGGGAGTGGATGAGCACACTAATGTTGAAACACTTTCACATGAATAAATAGCAGTGTGTGACAGCCAATTTTTGTCTATGCATAAGTCAATATAAAAGGAGCTCATTCAAAAATAGTATTTTATGCCCCGTCACCCTCAATGACAGGTAACATGTCTCTCTCAGGGAGCTTTCGAGATCAGGAGGGGTTCTCCATTCAAAAGTGGTTAGGCCTTCTACAAGATAACTCTTTCCTCATTACATCGCCGAAACAGGAAGTTGCGTGTTCTAAGCCAATGGATACCATCCATCGAAATTAACAATATGCAGCTGTGTAAATGAACACCAAAATTATCTATTAACAGCAGTTCCTGTACTTAACATTTTCTTTTGACTAAAATACTATAACGTCACATTCTTGTTTGCGGTATTTGACCTCATGAAATGAAAATACAAATCTGGTCACAGTAGGTAAAACACGCTATTGAATTATTTGAAACGCAGTTTCCCGCCATATAAGAGCAGCGAGCGGAGCATCGCAAAACCCAATAAGAGAACTGCTAAGCAAGGAGAGCAGCAACTAAGTGAACATCATCAATTTAACATGTTCGCCAGCAAGGCTATCTTTCAGCTCAAAGTCACAGAGAAAGCAACGGTGAATGATGTGTGTGTAACTTCCCTAGTGAAGTCCAAAAAGGAAAGAACCTAGGAGCATATTATCAAGCCTGGGCGATAAAATTATCGCCGCTTTATCGGCAGGAAACTGCCAATAAAGTGGCGATAATGGGCTTGATAATATGATCTATGGAATTCCAATCGAAGCCCATGTTAAATGTGAAGGACATCTAACATGAGCTTCGATTGGAATTCCATAGGGCATATTATCAAGACCATTATCACCACTTTATCGGCAGTTTTTATCGCTGATTTTATCGCCCAGGCTTGATAATATGCCCCCTAGGGGCATATTATCAAGGACCAGTGTTAAAATTTTCACCGTTTAATCAGCAGGAAACTGACGATAAAACGGCGATAATAGGCTTGATAATACGCCCTTGTTAATTTCCATAGAAGCCCATGTTCTTGTGTTAACATGGGCTTCTATGGGAATTAACAAGGGAGTATTATCAAGCCCATTATCGCTGTTTTATCAACAGTTTCCTGCCGATAAAACGGCGATAATTTTAACACCGGTCCTTGATAATATGCCCCTGATTTTCCGAACTGCTTCAAATTTGTTGTAATCTGCTCCTTTAAATGTTGTTCCATTTAAAGAACACTAACCATGTCAGCATCGGAATGCATGGACTTCATTAGATGGAAGTCAGCTGTATCGTCGGGCTGCTGACATAGACTATCCGTGGATGTACAAATAAACGCATCCTGAAGTTCACTTGGTCTTTGTCTCGCTTTGTTACTGGCGACGAGGATGGGATTATCAAAGAAATGAAAAAAGGGGTCATGCTTTCTGGTGGTGGTACTTGGAGCATGTCTCATCTTTCAAAGAGTAAGAGGGGTGATGATTGTGAGGGTTTACCTCAAGTCAGACACTTCCAGCCATCTTTTGGCAGATGCTTACAGTGTGCCAATAGTGAGTTTCATTCTGATCAGCCGTAAATGGACAGTCACTCACAGGGTGGTGGTGGTGAGTCTCATTCTGGTCTTTCTGGACGCCTTGTTAGGTTCAGAAAGCCACCTTCACATTTTCAAGATTATATTCTCAAGTAGAATTGTTATTTTATATTATCATTGTTATTTATTCTTGGTGGTTAACTCTCTGTTGAATTTATTGTTTTTATTTATCTTCTTATTTTCCTTGTTCTCCTCAAATTTTTCTTTGCTTTCATTTTATTTCTTTCCATGCTTTACAAAGGGAAGATGTGATGTAATCTCCTCCTTCAAATGGTGTTCCATTTAAAGAACACTAACCATGTCAGCATCGGAACGTGTGGTCTTCTTTTTTAATTTCAACAGATTTTATTAGAAGAGTTTTATAAGTACAGTACAGGTAGATTGAAGGCAATTACAGTGTGGGTGTGCGCCCGTGAGGTTACAATTGGTGTCTTGCTTGTTCGTGCGGTTGACAGATATGCATTGAGAGAGGTTCGGCGAGCTGGAACTTGACCTTGTTGCATATTGCCCTCAAGGGGAGGAAGAGAAAAGTCAGAAAGGAGAGATAAAGCGGAGCAGACAGGGTGGTTGGTGCGTCTAGCTAGCGGCCATCCTGCTGGGGTTCGTCGTGTGTGTGGGGCGGGAGTATATAGGCGGGCAGCGGTCTTTGTCTTTTAGCTAAGGTGGTTTGTGTGAGCTCAGATAATTGTCCAGGGATTTCCCCATCTTCTTTTTCGGTGTGTCTTTTGATGTTATGTTGTCTGCCCCTCTGAGGAAGGTGATCCAATTGAACCAGCTTTTGAAGGTAGCCTTCGCTGTATCTTTCCAGTTTGTTAGGATTGTTTTGACTGCGGCTGTGAGTAGGATGTCTATTAGCTCGCTGTCTTCCCTAGATTGGGTTTCGTGAGTTCATGAAGGCAGTCACTACTCCTGCAAAGTCTGTTTGCATTTGGAGCCCTATTGTGCTACTTATGAAGTCTCTTACTTTGGTCCAGAATGTTTTGACCTTGGGGCAGTGGAATATAAGGTGTGCTAGGTCTCCTTTTTCTTTGTGGCAGTTCCAGCATAGGTCATTGTCCCGGATCCCTACAACTGCTAGTCTGGCTGGAGTCCAGTATGCCTTGTGGAGGAGCCAGTATTTCGTCTGTGCTAGGATTGGGGTTACTTTGTTTGTGCTTGCTGAGTTCCACAGGCGGATGTTTTCCCTTTCATTAAAGCGCCTATTTTGTTTTTCCTCCCAGTACCCTAATGTCTTAGCGTTTCATTTTGTTGCGGTTGGGCTTAGTAGTTTGTAGAGGTGCGAGGTTTGGTGGCCAACTTTATTTAGGTTGGTCGAGTATTGTAGGATTGATGGGGTTTCCCTGTTCAGGTCTGCTCTGGTGAGTGCCGCTCTTATTTTTAGAAAGTTATAAAATTCTATGTCTGCTAGGTTGTGAAGGTGTTTAAGGGTGTCGAAGGTGAGAGGGGTGTTGAGTTTTTCTAATTGATTGGGGGTGGAGATGCCTCTTTCGTACCAGGAAGCCATGTCTAGTATCTTGTCTTTGTATTTTATTTTTGTGTTGAACCAGATAGACTCCCATCTTGTGCCTTTTATGCTTTTCTCCATTCTTTTGTCTTCTCTACTTGGTGTTTTTAAGTATGGGGTTGCTTGCTTCAGGTTGTTTGTTGGCTGTCAGTAGGGCTAGGGGGTTTAGACCTTTTAGCATAGCCTTTTCTAGCGTTAGCCAAATCGGTGTGTAATCCTGTCCAGGCGATAGCCAGTGCAGACCTTGTTTGGCTAGGCACGCTGTTTGGAAGGTTTTGAAGTTAGTGAGGTTAAGTCCTCCTAGATTTCTGTTCAGCTTTAGTTTCGGGAGACTTATCCTTGGTTTTTTATCCTTCCATAGGAATTTGTTTATCAGTGTGTCTAGTTTTTTGTGGAAGTCTTCTGTGGTTATTAGTGGGAGCATGCTGAGCAGGTAGTTAATCATGGGTGCTATCATCATTTTTATTGATTCAACTCTGCCCCACCAGCTGACAAATTTCGGTGACCACATTTCAAGTTTCTCTTTTACTTTGTTTAGAAATGTCCTTTCATTGTGGTCCAGTGTCGCTTTGAGATCTCTCTCGAAGTGTATGCCAAGATATTTCAGAGCTCCTCTTTGCCATGTTAAACCTGAGTTCCCTAGTACTGCGTTGGTAGTGTGTACGTTTAGGGGTTTGCATTCTGATTTGTCCCTATTGAGTTTATAGCCCGAGACCTGTGCGAATTCCTCAATGGTGGTCATTAGGGCTGCTATTGAGGTGCCTGGGTTCTCTGTAGTTATGAGTATGTCGTCTGCATAGGCAGCTAGCTTAACCGTGTTTTCTCTGATCTGGATACCTTTTATTTCTGGGTTGGACCTAATCATGCACAGCAGTGGTTCTATGGAGTGTAGGAAGAGTGCCGGGGATAGCGGGCGCCCTTGTCTGGTGCCTCTTTCTAGGAGTAGCATCTCTGAGGAGCACCCATTTACTACCACTCGGGCTTTTGGTTCATTGTGTAATGCCATCACCATTCTTCTGTAGTGTCTCCCTAGGCCGAACCTCTGCATGCATTGGTCAAGGAAAGGCCACGACACTCTGTCAAATGCCTTCTCGGCATCGAGTGCTATCATTACTGCTTGTGTGCTGTTGGAGGAGGCGTGATTTATTAGGTGGCATAAAAGTCTTGTATTGTCTTGGGACAGCCGGTGTTTGAGGTAGCCCACCTGAGAGTTGTGGATTAAGGTTGGAAGTTGTGCGTTTAGTCTCACTGCAAGGACCTTGGCATATATCTTACAGTCAACATTGGTTAGTGAAATGGGGTGGAAGTTTTGTAGGTATTGTGGGTCTTTCCCATCCTTTGGGATTACTATTATATTGGCCTCTGTCAATGAGCTGGCCATTTTCCCACTGTGGAAGCAGTGTGTTAACACCTTCTTCATTGTGGGCTTAAGCAGGCGGAGGAACTGTTTGTAGAAGCTCGCCGTGTAGCCATCTGGCCCGGGAGCCTTGTTGTCTTTAAGGCCCGCAACTGCTCTCTCTATTTCTGACACCGTAATGTCATGTTCTAATGTCATTCTCTGCTCCTCTGTTAATCTGGGTAGGTTTAGCCTGGCTAGGAGACGGCCCCATTGTCTGTTTTGAGGTTTTTGTATTCTTTGTTCAGGAGTTCATAGTAGTTTTTTAAGACTTTAAGGATCTCTTTGTTTGACGTTTGTGAAGTAATATTGGTGTCAGTTATCGCTCCGATAGTGTGTTGTCTCTGTTTGCTCTTAAGGTAAGAGGCTAGAGCTTTCCCTGCTCTGATCGCTTTGCATAGGTTAATGGCTTTGAATCTATTTATCCACATGCCAGCTCTTTCGCTTAGGATCTTGTTTAGCTCATATTTTTACCTGGTTAGTTCTGTCAGAGGGTTTTTGTCTTTTAGATCGTTGCTGTGGCCTCTCTCTAGGTCTTTTATCTGGCTTTCGAACTCTGTTACTTTTTTGTTCCTTTCCCTGTTCTTTCTAGACTTGATGCTGAGTAGTTTCCCCCTGACTGTGGCTTTCAGGGCGTCCCAAAGGATGCATCTGTCCATGTCTGGGCTGTCGTTGAAGGCTATGTATTCTTTTATGGTCTCTTCTATCTCTGCAACGTTATTCGGTTTCTAAGTTTCTATTGAACCTCCACCTCCGGCAGGTCTGTTCATTGTGGCGCCCGCTGAGTGTTAGACTGATGAGTGAGTGGTCTGATATTGTTCTAGGAGCGATGTCTGTGTGGTCTATGAGATGAGTGTGGGGTGCAGAGATGAAGATGTAGTCAATGTGGCTGGATGAGTTGTGTGGGTTAGAGTAGAATGAGTAGTCTCTTTCTTTTGGGTGTTGTAGTCGCCATGGATCTTTGAGGTTGAGCTTTGTGCACAGATTACCTAGGATTTTGTTTCCTGGCGAGCAGTGGCTGGCTCTTTGTGGGTGCCTGTCTATCGCGGTGTCTAGTGTCTGGTTGAGATAACCTGCTACTATTAGGAGGTCTTCATGTGGGAGCTTACTCAGTCTGTTCTCAACATTACTCCAAAATACACTGTCTTCTGCATCGGGACCTTAAATATTGGCGATGTGTATCGTGTCCTCCCCCCTCTTGAGACTGGTTATTAGGACTCTCCCGTCTTTGTCTGCATAGCTATCCTGTACTGTTATTCTCGATTTTTTGTTTATGAGTGTTATGACTCCCCTCTTTTTGTGAGCTGCTGGCGAGCATAGTGTTTGTCCTATCCAGTTGGCCTTCAATCTTTGTGTGTCCTCTGCTGACAGTTTGGTTTCCTGGAGCACGCACACGTCCCCCTTGGTTTTGCTCAGGTATTCTATGGCTTTCCTCCTCTTGACTGGGTGATTGAGCCCATTAACGTTGAGAGAGACTACCTTAATAGTGGTGGGTGTTTGGTTATGTGTAATTCCTTAGCTGGGGTGTCGTTGTATGTTGTGATATTGTGTTGTGTTGTGTTCTTGATTGCCCCCGGTGGTGCCCTTTGCGAGCTTATGCTGCTACTCCCTTGTGTAGTATACTATGTCCTGCCTGATGGCTTAGCGAGGGCCTATGTCTGTCCGCGACTGGGATGGAGAAAATAAGGAAAGAAAAAGAAAGAAGGAAGAAGGAAAACATGGAAACCATAGATGTCTGTACTCGGACGACCCCCCTCCCCCCCACCCCTCCCACCCCCCACTGTTTGCATTACGAGCGTGCAACAGCAAAGTTCCTCCCCCCCTTTTCCCCTGAGGTTTGTATTGAACTAGGTCCAAGGCTTCCTATGAAGCTGTCGACAATACTAGTATCAGTTCGGATCCAGTTGTGCAGCTTCTCACTGTAATCGTCACGATCGCGTCTTAGTCTTGTCGTTGAGGTAGGTAGTTTGTTGTGGCCTGAGGTAGTGTGGTTGCCGGTAGTCTTACGTGTGGCCGCGGAGTTGCTGCTTTAGTTCACCTTGGCGCCATCCGTTTCGGTCTTGCCTGTTGATGCTCTCCTTTACCCTGCTCCAGCGTTCTGGGCTTCCATGTCTTCCGATGGTGGGCCTTGGAGGTACCTTCTTAGAGCATTGGGATCCTCGAAGATTTGTGTTTGCATTTTGTCTGTGACTCTAAGTTTGGCTGGGCCCGCAAAGCTGAAAATGACGTTGTCTTTCCGCATTCTTTCTCTTAGCGCTAGGAATCCCTTTATGGTTTTCACTGTCTTGAACAAAACAAACAGGACAACGCGACAAAGGTTTAGCACAACCAGCAGTAGTATAAGAAATAATAATGTGGTGCTGCACACTTCCCGTGCCTGTTGTCCCAGGGCACAATTCCCGATCAAACAAATTTTAACAAATGATGGAAGGCGCACTCAATGGAATGTTACAGAGACGATGTTTTAAGTCCAAAAGTTCTCTTCTTTATTGTGGTAACTATACCAGGTAATACAAAACAGCCAACCCGTTTCGTTCCGATGTCGTAACTTCGTCTGAGCGTGAACTATAAGGTGTAGGTTCTTTCACAGACGGTTGTCGAGGTATTTAAAAGCGCAAGAGAGCAACATCAAGGATGGACCATGTAGATGTACTTGTCCCAGGTATAATTCGCTTATTCGAGAAATAGTTTAAACAGTCAGAAAAGGTATCCTTTCTTGCCCCTTCAAAAGATAATAAATCTTGAATGGCTAAAGAAAATGAATATCAAAAGAATTTTTCAAGATGAATTCTTGTACGTTCAAAGTTTCATGTGGCATGAAACAGTCCTGAATAATATGTAGAAGCCCCAAATACATGTAGTTCCTCTCTTAAGTAGAAATGCGGGCATATGGCATAATAGGTCTTGAGCAATAAGTAGAAGCCCAGAGGGCGAATAATTCCTTTCTTAGATGGAAGTGCGGGCTCTGTAGGAAAACGCGCAGAATTCCTGCATGCTAACAGGAAGAAACGGGTTTCCACTGTCTAGAGAAGACTTGCGTGATGATTATTTTGTGTCCTTTCCATCTTAGGTTCGGGTTCTTCCTAGTAACAGCAAAGATTGCCTCAGTCTGGTTTGCTCTCAGTGGTCTGCAAATGATTGGTCGTGGGCCACGGTCTTGGGTTAATTTGTTTGCAGGCTCTCTGTTGGCTTTGCCAACTTCAAATTGCCTGTCGAATTTGATGCCTGTTAGTAGTGGTAGCAGTTCTTCTGTTAAATTTGTGCACGAACCGGGCTTGTCTTCTTTTCCTTCGGGGATCCCTAGTAGTCTTATATTCCCCCTTCTATTGCGGTCCTCTTGTTCCGCTAGCTGCTTCTGCAGGGCCGATGAGGTCTTTGCGATGGAGTGCAGGCACTTATTTGATTGTGCATTATCGTCTTCTATGCTGCTGATGCGTTCCTCCACCGCGTCTATCCTACAGTTTGTTTTGTGCTGATACGCCCTTATGGCTGCTAATTCCAGTTGCATGTTATCTATCATTTGTTTCGTTGATTTGCCCAGCTAATTTCCTTCATTGATTTTTTTTGAGGATCATGTCCAGGGTTATCTCGTTTTTTTGTTGTTTTAGCAGCGAATCAGGAGTGTCTTTCCTGTGCTTCTTGATGTCATTAGTTATTTTACTGTCGTGACCTGCCATCGCTGCAAAGCCTCTCCTGACTTGATAGCTTACTAGTCTCCCGTCTTTCTGCTGAGAGCTAACAGGGTTAGATGGAGACTTATTTTGGATTGGCGCACCACTGTTAGTGTTTTGGCTGTTCAGCCTGAACCTGCTGGGTCCCCTGATGGTTCTTGTTCTGGTCTTTGCCCCTGCCAGATCTAATTGTTGTTTCTTCGCTTGCGTATGCTGGCTGTCTGCGGGGGTCTTGTGCTGTTGGCTTTTCCAGAGGCACGCAAGCTACTTGCTCGATTTGGTAGTAGTTAAGAAAACTGCCGTTTGTGGTTGTTCCTGTTGTTCGGGTTTGCCTGCTTGCTTCCTCTGTGTCTTGCTCTTCTGGGCAGATTTAGCGTGGTGAGGCAGCGCGTGGAGCCCCCATGCTTGTTGTCGGTTGCTCCTGGTTTGTCTTGCTGTTGCACAGTTGCACGACTATCTGGCGCTTTATCCGGCTTTTTATTCCCGCTCTGCACGTTTGTCTGAAGCTGCCTAACTGGGGCTTGCAGCTTTCCCACCTTCTAGTGGCTGGTGCTGACTTAATGCGGCTGGTTGTTTGGTAAGCTTTATTGCTTGTCTTCCGCGTTATCTTCTCCTGCCCTTTTGCACCTGTTTTGGCGTTGGTACCCCCGCCGTGCCTCCGCTTTACTCTGTTCGTTTGTGCACTGATCGCAGTGTGCGGCCTAAGGTCTGCAAATGGCGTCTCTCTCTCCTGTGCTTCCGGTTTCGATTGCGGACTGTTTCTTGGTTAGTGTGCTCACACTAGGCTCAATTGGCTGATGTTGATGCAGGAGCGTTGTGGCCTCTCTATCTCTGTCTCTTATCTCCTCCGTTGCCAAGTTGCACGCTTAGGAGCTCAGTATAGCGCCCGGCTTAGTGTTCGCTACCTGCGGTGCGATGCGGATTGAGTTCCAAGATGGCGCCCCCTTGGCCGTGCTTTCGCTTTCCCCTCTGTCACGCTTATGGCACTTACTTGACTGTTTGTTTGTTTGTTGGGGCCTTTTTCGCCGGTTACCCGATTGGTGCAGGTACGCCCTGTGCTTGTTGTTCTGCGACTCTGCAGCGTTCTGCGGCGGTCAGGTGACTTTCTGTTCTCTTTCTCTACTTGTGCGCACCACTCACTGCATCCTTGGATGTTAAGATGGCCGCCCCCAGGTGTGGTTTCGCTTTTTGCCACAGTTTCGTTTTTGCGTGTCACTAGCTCTGCCGCTGCAGCACTTCGTGAGCCTGTTTATAGGACTTACTTGGCATAGGTTAGTGCCAGCCGGGTGATGGGGGCTTGCTTTCCGCACCTTGTGTTTCCAGGCGGGGGGGGGGGGTCCACACAGCGACGGTTCCCCTCCTTCTGCGCCTCTGTTCTGCTCTCTGTAAGTTTAGTGCACCATCTTGCCGCTTTCTCGCCCAATCTTCCTTGGGGTGGATTTCTGAACAAAACTACTTCCGTAAGCTGCTGGCGGCCTTCCTTCAATGCTCTTGTTGTGCCCCTGGTGTTCCGATGTCTTTTGCTGGTCTTCTATTTCAGGTACAATGGGTTAGTTAGATCACCCTCATAAACACTATGTTGATCTTGGTTGCGGTTTATATTGTTTCTCCGCCCCACATATGCGTTGTGGCATTATCATCGGGTTCTCTAAATTTGTGCTGTATGCCAGCCTCAAGCCTGAGGCAACCTCTGGTACAGCGTAGTAGTGTCCATTGGATGAGGTTTGTTATTAAAACCAAAGGGTATATTTGCAGATCGAGTTACTAGATCTCACTATATCACTTTAAACAAAGTAAACAAAGTCAACATGTTTCTGCCCCGTATCGCCCAGCCGGGTCTAAGGGGCATTCGTCAGGACAAACAATACAGAATTAAAATGCTTTACTCACACAATTTCTGAAGTGCTTAGTGGTTTTTGAGTTACCACTCGGTTTCTAAATGGATGAGGTATACCTGTAGTAAAAGAAACATACAGAGAGGTTGGGGATACATGTTCAGCACTATTAGTGAATCTCGATTTGAGACAAAAGAGGAGGCATACTTTATGCACAAAGAATTCACAGAAGAAGTCCCTGAAGAGACCATTGTGTTTTGCTATGTTAGGGGGTAGTGTCAATAAAAGCATTGTGGGTAGATGATAACTAATTCTGTAATCTGGTACGATATCACGGTTTTTGTTAATGGCCATACCTTCTAAAGTCGACTCACTCACTACAACTCATAGTCGCATGTAAATGATGACTTCAGTTCGATGTTGAATTCGGTGTGTGGGCTTTTATACATTCTCATGTTAGCTCGATGTTAAATTCGGCGTTAAGGCTTATATTAATCACCAATTGTATTGTCGGCTCACTCACTAAAACTCATAGTCGCTTGTGTTTATATGAATAGTGTGAATGATTACCTTAATGAGGTTACCGCCGTATGTCTTAAGGGGAAAAGGACGCAATGGTCCCAGGCTGAAAGAAGAAACACCCAAACGTTTACATTACCTTGTTAGTGGCTTAAGACGCTGTTTGTTTATTGCTGCCGCCAATCTCACCCCAGTGTGGAGGCTGCTCCGTGTCTAGTGCTGGCTCTGCCCCTGGACGCGGAGGTCTCATATCCTGCTTCCTTTTACTATGATTGAGATAGAAAGGGGACTAGAAGCACTTTCCTTAAGTATTTAGTTCGAAAAGACATATCTTCCTCTATTAGGGGATAGCGGTTCAGAAATTCATATCTACTCATATGTCGATGTTAAAGGGCGATTATGTAACATCATTTGGCAGAGTGGCTAGTGTTTTCAAAAATGGGTAATGGTCTGGAAATTCAAAAGAGATCAATTCTCAATCACCCGGCATTGCCCATATATATGTGGGACGGTTGTAGGACTCATAGATCAGTATCTATGCATTATAAACCAGTCTCAGAGTGTCTATATCATAGACACTAAAAAAGGACTACTATGGGTCCTCATAGTGCTAGTTATTGTGGAGAAGGAGGTGTCCCAACCCATTATAACACTGTATCTAGACGGGGATGTCAGTGTAGTCCATAGTACATGTGATATTGACTACATAGCAAGTAAAGGGTCTATATGTGGTGTTTTTTGTCTTTCTGATTTATGCAAATTGATGCCATGGTATGTTGTCATTAAGTCCATCTAGATGGGTTTTTAGCCGATCTACCCATCTTAGTTCTTTTTCGAACAGTATCCTCTCTGCATTTGAGGTTTTATCATGGAGCATTTCGATCACTGTCCATCTTAGTTCTTTCTCTTTGTGACCATATTCAGTGAAATGAGTACACAGATTCGTTGTATTCTTCTTTAGCTTGATGTTACTTTTGTGCTCCCCAATCCTTGTTTCTACTTTCCTACAAGTCATGCCAATATATTTCTTTCCACAAGGGCACAGTATCATGTAAATTACATGCGTAGAATTGCAATTAGTGTGATGTCTTTGTGTCCAGAGCAGTGAGTCCGTAAGTTGTAAGGATTTTGTCATAGTTGTTAATTTGCACACCAGGCAAGTGCCACATGGGTAGTGGCCAATAACTGGGGCCATCTCAATGTTTCTCACTTGTGTTGTTTTTCGACGTTTTGCAGGTCGTGTGTGCACAAGTATGCCTTTTAGATTTTGCGTTCTTTTGTTAGCGAATCTAGGCTTGGGCCAGTTGAATTTACCTGTTAAAATCTGCCAGTTTTTATTGACTATTTTCTGCACTGCATACATTGCTGGGCAATATGTTGTGACACATTACACAAGATCAGGGATTGGTTCCTTCACATTTGTTTGTAGGAGACATTCTCTTGGTTGATGTTTGGCTCTTTTCCGACATTTTGCAGTTTCTGACTTAGTTCTTGGGCCTGTATTTTGTAGTCATTTTCCTTGCTACAATTCCTTTTGAGCCTCAGGAATTGACTGTACGGTAGATTATCCCGTAGTGGTTTGGGATGGAAACTGTTATATGACAGAAGACTGTTTTTAGCTGTCGGTTTGTGGTATGTTTTTGTTTCAATCTGTCCTCTTTCAATAAAAATTGTTAGATTCAAGAAGTCTATGCTAGTATTGTCAGATGTAAAGGTGAAATTCAGCCAATTGTCTCTCTCATTAAGCCATTCAATAAATAAGTTTAGGTCAATGTCAATTTTCCAAACCATTAGAATGTCATCTATGTATCGTTTCCAATATAATATACTGGTTACGAATGGATTTGTGTCAGTGAGTACATGACAGGTTTCGAATTCACTGACGTATAGACCTGCTACTGATGGAGCAAAAGTACTCGCCATGGAAGTGCCATGGCTTTGTAAAAACAAAGTCCCATCATATTCAAAAATGTTTTCAGTCAGGTCTAGTCGGCAGCACTCTAAGACAAAGTGCTCCATCAGTAGCAGGTCTACACGTCAGTGAATTTGAAACCCGTCATGTACTCACCGACACAAATCCATTCGTAACCATTGTATTATATTGGAAACAATACATAGATGACATTCTAATGGTTTGGAAAATTGACAATGACCTAAACTTATTTATTGAATGGTTTAATGAGAGATACAAATGGCTGAAATTCACCTTTACATCTGACAATACCAGCATAGACTTTTTGGATTTAACAGTTTTCATTGAAAGATGACAGATTGAAACAAAAACATACCACAAACCGACAGCTAAAAACAGTCTCCTGTCATATAACAGTTTCCATCCCAAACCACTACGGGATAATCCACTGTACAGCCAATTCCTGAGGCTCAAAATGAATTGTAGCAAGGAAAATGACTACAAAATACAGGCCCAAGAACTTAGTCAGAAACTGAAAAACAGGGGCTACACCCCTACGACAATAGCAAATTGTCGGAAAAGAGCTACACATCAACTAAGAGAATGTCTCCTACAAACAAATGTGAAGGAACCAATCCCTGATCTTGTGACATGTGTCACAACATAATACCCAGCAACGTATGCAGTGCAGAAAATAGTCAATAAAAACTGGCGAATTTTAACAACAGGTAAATTCAACTGGCCCGAGCCTATATTCGCTAACAAAAGAACGCCAAATCTAAAAGACATACTTGTGCACACACGACCTGCAAAACGTCGAAAGACAACACAAGTGAGAAACATTGAGATGGCCCCAGTTATTGGCCACTACCCATGTGGCAATTGGCTGGTGTGCAAATTAACAACTATGACAAAATCTTTACAACTTACGGACTCACTGCTCTGGACACAAAGATATCACACTAATTGCAATTCTACGCATGAAATTTACATGATACTGTGCCCTTGTGGAAAGAAATATATTGGCATGACTTGTAGGAAAGTAAAAACAAGGATTGGGATGCACAAAAGTAACATGAAGCTAAAGACGAATACAACGAAGCTGTGTACTCATTTCACTGAATATGGTCACAAAGCGGAAGAACTAAGATGGACAGTGATCGAAATGCTCCATGATAAAACCTCAAATGCAGAGAGGATACTGTTCGAATAAGAACAAAGATGGGTAGATCAGCTAAAAACCCATCCTAATGGACTTAATGACAACATACCATGGCATCAATTTGCATGAATCAGAAAGACAAAAAACACCACACAAAGACCTTTTCCTTGCCATGTAGTCAATATCACATGTACTATAGAGTACACTGACATCCCCATCTAGATACAGGGTTATGATGGGTTGGGACACCTCCTTCTCCACAATAACTAGCACTATGAGGACCCTGAGTGGTACTTTTTTAGTGTCTATGATATAGACACTATGGGCCAGATGTAGGTAAATCCGATTTACCGACTTTTAAATACCGAGTCATACCGATTCGGTATTTAAAAGTCGGTAAATTGGAAGGAGGCAGATGTAGGTAAAAAATTACCGAATCTGTAAGAGTCGGTATTTACAGATTCTGTAAATACCGAATCTGTATTTCCCATTGATTCCTATGGGCCTTGAAGCCCATAGGAATCAATGTGAAATACAGATTCGGTATTTACAGAATCGGTAAATACCGAATCCTGCAAGGGTGCAGGGGGTGTCACTTTGACACCCTCTAGCACCCCAATTCTGGACTTGTGTGCAATGTGGCACACAGACATGCCCTAAGGGCATGTCTGTCTGTCACATTGCACAGGTGTGCATGCACAGATGTGCATGCACACCTGAATTTGGTATTTTACTACCCAGTAGGATTGGGTGGTAAAATACCGATTTTTAAGGGCCTGTGGCACTCTTAGGAGTGCCACCTACATATGGTTTTTCCGAATCGGTAAATATACCGATTCGGTATTTTACCGATTCTGTAAATTTACCGATTCGGTAACTTTACAGAATAAGTAAAATATAGGCCCCCTACATCTGGAGACCCTAATACCGGTCGGTAACGGCCGAATTCGGCCGTTACCGACCGGTATTAGGGCTCCTACATCTGGCCCTATGAGACTGGTTTATAATGCATAGATACTGATCTATGAGTCCTACAACAGTCCCGCATAAATATGGGCAATGCTGGGTTATTGAGAATTGATCTCTTTTGAATTTCCATATCATTACCCATTTTTGAAAAACACTAGCTACTCTGCCAAATGATGTTACATAATCGCCCATTAACATCGACATATGAGTAGATATGAATTTCTGAACCGCTTTCCCCTAATAGAGGAAGATATGTCTTTTCGAACGAAACACTTAAGGAAAGTGCTTCTAGTCCCCTTTCTATCTCAATCATAGTAAAAGGAAGCAGGACACGAGACCTCCGTGTCCAGGGGCAGAGCCAGCACTAGACGCGGAGCAGCCTCCACATGCGGGTGAGATTGGCGGCAGCACCAAACAAACAATGTCTTAAGCCACTAACACGGTACTGTAAACGCTTGCGTGTTTCTTCTTTCAGCCTGGGACCATTGCATTCTTTTCCCCTGAAGACATACGGCGGTAACCTTATTAAGGTGATAATTCACACTATTCGTATTAACACAAGCGACTATGAGTTTTAGTGAGTGAGCCGACAATAAAATTGGTGATTAATAAAAGCCTTAACGCCGAATTTAACATCGAGCTGACATGAGAATGTATAAAAGCCCACACACCGAATTTAACATCAAACTGAGGTCATCATTTACATGCGACTATTAGTTGTAGTGAGTGAGTCGACTTTAGAAGGTATGGCCATTAACAAAAACCGTGATATCGTACCAGATTACAGAATTAGTTGTCATCTACCCACAATGTTTTTATTGACACTACCTCCTAACATAGCAAAAGACGATGGTCTGCTTAGGGACTACTTCTGTGAATTCTTTGCGCATAAAGTATGCCCCCTTTTTTGTCTCAAATCGAGATTCACTAATAGTGCTGAACATGTACCCCCAACCTCTCTGTATGTTTCTTTTATTACAGGTATAAATCACCCATTTATGAAACCGAGTGGTAACACAAAAACCACTGAGCACTTCACAAATTGTGTGAGTAAAGCATTTTAATTCTGTATCGTTTGTCCTGACGAATGCCCCTTAGACCCGACTGGGCGATACGGGGCAGAAACATGTTGACTTTGTTTACTTTGTTTAAAGTGATATAGTGAGATCTAGTAACTCGATCTGCAAGTATACACTTTGGTTTTAATAACAAACCTCATTCAATGGCAATTAAAGTTTTAACCGGGTGAGGGCTTGTTTTTTAAAAATATAACCTTTTTGTTGGGGGTGTCTATATATTTCTGGACACTACTACGCTGTACCAGAGGTTGCCTCAGGCTTGAGGCTGGCATACAGCACAAATTTAGAGAACCCGATGATAATGCCAGAACACATATGTGTGGCGGAGAAACGATATTAACCGCAACCAAGATCAACATAGCGTTTATGAGGGTGATCTAACTAACCCATTATACCGTAGTTACAAGTGTCCATTCTCTCACTTGATTATTTGGAACATTGACTTGGGGAATCGAATGGACAAGAATTCGCCTCCCTACTTGGTGATTAATATTATTAAGCAGCGCACAGCTGCGGGAGAATACTTTGACCACAATAGTGAGTGGCGAAGATATCTATCATAATTCACAAGGAGTAGAAAGCATGGAAGATAATTGGAGATTAAACTATATGGAGAATGACATTATTTGATCCTAGCAGCCCAACCGCTACTACAAAATACTGACCTGACGCAAGTTCTAGCACAAACAGACCACTGGGAAACCCTGACAGAAAAAGAGGGAACAGATCAGAACAGCTATCCATGGAATAGTTATGACTGAATACCTTAGATCTAAGTCAGCCCCAAGAGACTTGTGGGTTAACAATGCCCCACGAATCTTCCTACATGATTTGGCTTTCCAACGAGACTGGTCGTCAATCTCATGGAAATGCACATTGGACTACCTAATCTACCTAATATTGATAGTAAAAACAGAAAAAGATTGTCTGAAGCACTATTGGTGCAAATCCAAGCTTGTGAAAACAAACTAAAGAAAGGAATACATATTTCGGTATATAAGAAAAAATTGGAAGAAATTAATAAAGAAATGAATGAAACACAGGAGTGTATAATGCAGAATAATTTACAGAAATTGGGCAAAGATCTGAAGAGATTCAGCCAAGAAAGAATGCACCCTTACTCTAAAGAGGAGTATACAGAACCAGATCCAGGATCTGACAATGAATCTGGAGGATGGAACTCGTCAGACACTTCAGAAGGAAGTTTAGAAGACCTGACCCCTAAAAGAGGGAGAAACAACTATCGCCATCAACGCCCACGGAGGGCCAACAGATGGCAAAGACCAAATTTCACAGGACACCAAATGCCATTTTTCCAACCGTATATGCTGCAATATACAGGCTGGTTGAATCCTTACAATCAAGGAATGCACCCAATGCCCCAGATGATGAGTCAACACATGCCGGGAACAGAAAATCTGCATCAACAGCCTCCTTTTTTAGGGAGAGGCCAGAATCAACATAGAGGACGTCGAAAAAATCTGACGTGGCAAGACCAACAACGGAACATGATGACCCGGAGCATGTCCTCTGAAAAACCAAGCACCAGCAAGACCAATCATTAATTGTGAATCTTACAGGCATTGTCCTGTCTGAAGACCAAACTAAAGTCCTAAATAAAGGACTTGGATTCGTTCCGACTCCCTCGTTGGATACCTTCAAAGTCAAGTGCGAATTGGTGGAGTTTTGTAGAACTCTGAAATTAAAAGCATACTTTGCAGGCACAGCACCCCGGGATAATGACGGAAACACAAACTTGAGAAGAAAGTCCACTTTTAACCCCCAAGCAGCACGATTCCAATAGAAATTCAAATTTTTGAGCAAGCACTCCTGAAAGGAGTAGATGAATTGAGTAATAACATCAAACAACCTTTTCATAACTTAACCAAGAAGGAACGCCTAGCCTTTGAGGAATTACAGAAAAATGACAAAATAATCATAAAGCCAGCTGACAAGGGGGGGGCATAGTGATCCTAGAAAAAGAAGGATACAACCAACAATGCCTTGCCCTCCTCTCCGACACTAGATTCTACAAAAGAATCATGATCGACCCAACGCCAAGACTACAAAATACAGTTGCCATGATGATCCATGAAGCTGAAACCAATGCCTGGATTTCTAAAAAAAGAAGCTGAATATTTAACTACAAAAGAACCCAAAACACCTTTCTTTTATTCTCTTCCAAAAACGCACAAAAATAGATCCCCACCACCGGGACGCCCGATCGTCTCGGGAATTGGTTCAGTATTAGAACCTTTGTCCAAATTTGCAGACCAGTTTCTAAAACCGTTGGCACAACAAACACCCACGTATCTAAAGGATACCCGCGATCTTTTGAACCAACTGTCTGGAATGCGCTTTGACCCAAAGACTATGTTACTCGTAGGTCTAGACGTCGAGTCACTTTACACTAGTCTCCCCCAAAAAGAAACTCTACAAATGCAAGAAAACATACTATTTATGGAGGAATGGAGTCATCGTACCCCTCGGCACTTTGTCTTAGAGTGCTGCCGACTAGCCCTGACTGAAAACGTTTTTGAATATGATGGGCCTTTTTTTGTACAAAGCCATGGCACTTCCATGGGGAGTGCTTTTGCTCCATCAGTAGCAGGTCTATACTCCAGTGAATTCGAAACCTGTCATGTACTCACCGACACTAAACCATTCGTAACCAGTGTATTATATTGGAAACGATACATAGATGACATTCTAATGGTTTGGAAAATTGACAATGATCTAAACTTATTTATTGAATGGCTTAATGAGAGAGACAAATGGCTGAAATTCACCTTTACATCTGACAATACCAGCATAGACTTCTTGGATTTAACAATTTTCTTTGAAAGAGGACAGATTGAAACAAAAACATACCACAAACCGACAGCTAAAAACAGTCTTCTGTCATATAACAGTTTCCATCCCAAACCACTACGGGATAATCTACCGTACAGTCAATTCCTGAGGCTCAGAAGGAATTGTAGCAAGGAAAATGACTACAAAATACAGGCCCAAGAACTAAGTCAGAAACTGAAAAACAGGGACTACATACCTACGACAATAGCAAAATGTAGGAAAAGAGCTAAACATCAACCAAGAGAATGTCTCCTACAAACAAATGTGAAGGAACCAATCCCTGATCTTGTGACATGTGTCACACCATATTGCCCAGCAACGTATGCAGTGCAGAAAATAGTCAATAAAAACTGGGGAATTTTAACAACAGATAAATTCAACTGGCCCAAGCCTAGATTCGCTAACAAAAGAACGTGAAATCTAAAAGACATACTTGTGCACACACGACCTGCAAAACGTCGAAAGACAACACAAGTGAGAAACATTGAGATGGCCCCAGGTATTGGCCACTACCCATGTGGCACTTGCCTGGTGTGCAAAATAACAACTATGACAAAATCCTTACAACTTACGGACTCACTGCTCTGGACAGAAAGACATCACACTAATTGCAATTCTACGCATGTAATTTACATGCTACTGTGCCCTTGTGGAAAGAAATATATTGGCATGACTTGTAGGAAAGTAAAAACAAGGATTGGGGAGCACAAAAGTAACATCAAGCTAAAGAAGAATACAACAAAGCTGTGTACTCATTTCACTGAATATGGTCACAAAGCGGAAGAACTAAGATGGACAGTGATCGAAATGCTCCATGATAAAAACTCAAATGCAGAGAGGATACTGTTCGAAAAAGAACAAAGATAGGTAGATAGGCTAAAAACCCATCTAGATGAACTTCATGACAATATACCAAGGCATCAATTTGCCTAGGCTAAAAACCCATCTAGATGAACTTAATGACAATATACCATGGCATCAATTTGCATAAATCAGAAAGACAAAAAACACCACACAAAGACCCTTTCCTTGCCATGTAGTCAATATCACATGTACTTTAGACTACACTGACATCCCCGTCTAGATAACGGGTTATAATGGGTTGGGGCACCTCCTTCTCCACAATAACTAGCACTATGAGGACCATGAGTAGTCCTTTTTTAGTGTCTATGATATAGACACTATGAGACTGGTTTATAATGCATAGATACTGATCTATGAGTCCTACAACAGTCCCGCATAAATATGGGCAATGCCGGGTGATTGAGAATTGATCTCTTTTGAATTTCCAGACCATTACCCATTTTTGAAAAACACTAGCCACTCTGTCAAATGATGTTACATAATCGCCCTTTAACATCGACATATGAGTTGATATGAATTTCTGAACCGCTATCCCCTAATAGAGGAAGATATGTCTTTTCGAACGACACACTTAATGAAAGTGCTTCTAGTCACCTTTCTATCTCAATCATAGTAAAGGGAAGCAGGATACGAGACCTCCGCGTCCAGGGGCAGAGCCAGCACTAGACGCGGAGCAGCCTCCACACGCGGGTGAGATTGGCGGCAGCACCAAACAAACAGCGTGTTAAGCCACTAACACGGTAATGTAAACGCTTGCATGTTTCTTCATTCAGCCTGGGACCAATGCGTCCTTTTCCCCTGAAGACATACAGCTGTAACCTTATTAAGGTAATCATTCACACTATTCGTATAAACACAAGTGACTATGAGTTTTAGTGAGTGAGCCCACAATAAAATTGGTGATTAATAAAAGCCTTAACGCCGAATTTAACATCGAGCTGACATGAGAATGTATAAAAGCCCACACACCGAATTTAACATCAAACTGAGGTCATCATTTACATGCGACTATGAGTGGTAGTGAGTGAGTTGACTTTAGAAGGTATGGCCATTAACAAAAACCGTGATAACGTACCAGATTACAGAATTAGTTGTCATCTACCCACAATGTTTTTATTGACACTACCTCCTAACATAGCAAAACACGATGGTCTCCTTAGGGTCTACTTCTGTGAATTCTTTGCGCATAAAGTATGCCCCCTCTTTTGTCTCAAATCTAGATTCACTAATAGTGCTGAACATGTACCCCCAACCTCTCTGTATGTTTCTTTTAGTACATGTATACCTCCCCCATTTAGAAACCAAGTGGTAACACGAAAACCACTGAGCACTTCACAAATTGTGTCAGTAAAGCATTTTAATTCTGTATTGTTTGTCCTGACGAATGCCCCTTAGACCCGGCTGGGCGATACGGGGCAGAAACATGTTGACTTTGTTTACTTTGTTTAAAGTGATATAGTGAGATCTAGTAACTCGATCTGCAAATATACCCTTTGGTTTTAATAACAAACCTCATCCAATGGCAATTAAAGTTTTAACCGGGTGAGGGCTTGTTTTTTAAAAATATAACCTTTTTTTGGGGGTGTCTATATATTTCTGGACACTACTACGCTGTACCAGAGGTTGCCTCAGGCTTGAGCTTGGCATACAGCACAAATATAGAGAACCCGATGATAATGCCACAACGCATATGTGGGGCGGAGAAACGGTTACAGTGCTAAAATGAATGGTCTCAACCATGTGTAACGGTAAGAATCATGAAACAAACAGGGGACAGAAAATGGGTTGTATCTTATTTACAAGAACCATACAACTGACGTATCTGTTCTTCGAAAGTAACTGTTATTAAGTATGGGTGAAATTTGCAAATTTGCGTTCCGCAAATTGGTGCGAAAGCGAACTCGCAATTCGCTAAATTAGCGAATTCGTGCAAATTTGCGAATTTGCTGTTTTTGCCAGTTCGCGAGGGTTTTGTACAAGTTCGGAAACGCGAACTTAGTTGTGTGGTCGCAACGGTCGCGACCATGTTTTTTCTACGTGTCCAGCCTGTTTGCGACCCTGTGGTTCATCGCGGCCACCCTCCGGTTCATCACTGCCACCCTCTGGTTCACTAATGCCACCCTCTGGTTTGCCACTGCCACCCTCTGGATCATCACTGCCACCCTCTGGTTCACCACTGCCACCCTCTGGTTCATCACTGCTATCCTCTGGTTCATCACCTTGTGGTTCACCACTGCCACCCTCTGGTTCATCACTGCCACCCTCTGGTTCATTACTGCCACCCTCTGGTTCGCCAGTGCCACCCTCTGGATCATCACTGCCACCCTCTGGTTCATCACTGCCACCTCTGGTTTGCCACTACCACCGTCTGGATCATCACTGCAACCCTCTGGTTCATCCCTGCCACCCTCTGGTTCATCACTGCCACCCTCTGGTTCATCCCTGCCACCCTCTGGTTCATCACTGCCACCCTCTGGTTTGCCACTGCCATCCTCTGGGTCATCACTGTCCCCCTATGGTTTATCACAGCACCCTCTGGTTCATCACTGCCACCCTCTGGTTGATCACTGCCATCCTCTGGTTCATCACAGTGTAGGAAGGTGGATACCTGACTATGGTTACCCCAGATTTTTTTGCCTAGTGTTTAGCTGGTTTTCGACTTAGTTGGCCTGGGATCCTGCTAATCAGGGCCCCAGGCCATCTGCTCTCTCTGTAAAATTCATATCCATGTACTTTAGGTACATTACCAATTGGGATTGGATCACCTTATCAGCCCCTACCAGGGGCTGCAGCATATCTTTTGCCACCCCTGGCTGGCTATCCAAACTGACACAACTGGCTGATCACTCAGCTGGGGCAAGATGGTGTAATCATCCCTTGCTTAGATATAGTATACCTATATCTAAAGTTATATCTTGACACATAGGCACCTATAAGTCACTCCTATGGCAGGCCTTAACAATCCTGGCGGCAGAGTGCTTGGTTTTATGTGAGATGGTGCTCTAGCATGAGCTGAGCCTGTCTGCAGCTTTCGAAACCATGTCCTTTAGCTGTTCTGGGATATTGCCATATCATATACTCTGAAGTGCATTATAATCCTCGCGGTTACTTGCTAACTTTGGTTTGGCTTTATCGAAACATGTTGTGTAAGGTGTCATACGCTTTGGAATACTACCCCCTCACCAGTTCTAGCGATGGGGGTAGCATTCCACCCTTCTAGAGGGAGAAGACATGTTAGTTTGCTTTAAACGCGGTTAAATCTAACCAGAGCCTCAGCATCACAAAATGGATGCTGATGACACAGACACAAGTCTGGCCTCCTGCTGTTGACCGAAACTCTGGCAGGGGAGGCCTGGACAATAGGTTTCCTGTCGCAGGGAGGAGCTACACCTCCCCAGACAGGAGATAGTGGATTGGGGCAGGGAGGGCTGAATGAAAGTAGACACTGCCTGGGGCACACAAGGTGTCCCATGCAAAGTCCAGTTCAAACCGGTGCTGGGGCTCTCTAGCCCCAGCTCTGGCGTGAAACTGGACAAAGGGAAAGGGGTGTAACCACCCCCTTCCTGGGTCCCACCTATAGGAGGGACCTAGCAGGAGATCCAGCCCCTAGATTTGGAATAAAGGTAGGAGCTGTGCCAATGCAAACCAGATAATTTTGACTGAAACTTTGAAACAAAACTCTGGACCCTTCGACATCCCACTCGATGTGGAAGACTGAAGAATCTCCTTTGTGGTCAAGGAGTGGCCACCCTGTGCAAGCAGGCACCATCAGCGCATCAAGACTTTCTTTGCCGTTGCTCCTGCCTGAGCTCGAATGACAGAGATTGACAAGACCCATACGTCCAGACATCCAACAGCCCGATCCACATTCCTGGCAAAGCTGAGACCCGTGGAGGCAACGAGAGACGTGGGACCGGCCATCTTGAAAAGTCAACAAAGTGCTTCCTGTGCAGCTCCCGAGGCACCCTCGATGCTGTGCCTTGAGGTTTGAGAAGCCCCAGCCCCGAGCAGCCTGTGCTCCAAATATCACCCCTCCACACTCACCGAGTGCTGCGTGGGGCCCTTTTGCACTTATCCTGCTCTACGCATTGTCCGGTCGCTTGCCTGTTGGCTAGTGGCCACTGTGACAACGATCCATCAAAACTACACTGCTGGTATGGTTGCTAAAGACTGGCGCTAGCTCCCCTGAAAAGGAGCCATCGATCTGACCTTCCTGGTCCGATCCAGAAGACATCTTCGAGTCCTGCTTGGGTTGCATTTGCCAAGGTTTGGTGACTCCAATTCGAGAACCGACACCGCCGACAGCAAGAGCCTTTGTGGGACAGCTCGTGTCCACCAGCTGGTCATCTTTGATCCTTCCTGGTCAACGTGGCAGCGGAGACAAACTACTCAACAGCACCTGATCGCAACCCGACACTGTCTGGTTCCCTACTGGTTCCATCCTGGTCACTGGCTAGTGACCTAGACTCTGTCCCCTCTGCTTTCAGGTACTCTATATATTCGATCCACCCTTGGATCGAACCGGACTCTTCTCTCCCGGCTGCCTGCAGCATCTTTACCTCCAGGCTCCATAGAACTCCACGAAGAAACCCGACGCACTTTGGCACCTATGCACCCGCCTCCTGTGGGTGAGGTAACGAGATTACACCGGTGCTCCTATAGTGGTTTACACTTCTAGTGTCCTAGTTTTTAGTGGCTAAATTCTAGTCCATTCGGAATACTCCTAAACCTATAACTTTCTGATTTTTACGCACCCTTGACTTGTATGGTAAACACCGTTGCCTGTAGACACTGCACCCTTATCCTGTGGGCCTCCTATGTCCTAACCTTCGTTAGTCCAGTGTAGGCCCAGCGATTTTCTAGGCCCTAGGCTTGTTCATTGTGCGTGACGTGGTACTTATACCACTTTCCTAATATATGGTTTCAGTGGCCACCCGGCCTATCCATAATTGTGCATCTTATTGTATGTTATACTGTGTTCTTTGTTTAACGCTTGTGCTCCTTTGCTCATAAAGAGTCAAGGGGATTATTCTAGAAATAAATACATATATTTTATAATATATAACTTGTGTGGTGTCCTTTCATTTGGTATTTAAAGGATTGCATATGGTAAAACAGCTGGCTTCACATGCCCTCTTGAGTTTAGCCTAAGACTGCTTTTGTCCATGCTACCACTAGGATAGCTGGTCTATAAGGTTGACTTACAACCAATCACCATAAGGGTCATTTGGACTGGTGCAAGGTGCTCACTAGAATAGTGATCATCATATACTAGGCCAACTTCTCACACACAGCACCCTCTGGTTCGCCACTGCCACCCTCTGGATCATCACTGACACCCTCTGGTTCATCACTGACACCCTCTAGTTTGCCACTGCCACCCTCTGGATCATTACTGCCCCCCTCTGGTTTATCACAGCACCCTCTAGTTCATCACTGCCACCCTCTGCTTGATCACTGCCATCCTCTGGTTCATCCCTGCCACCCTCTGGTTCATCACTGCCACCCTCTGGTTTACCACTGCCACCCTCTGGATCCTCACTGTCCTCCTCTGGTTTATCACAGCACCCTCTGGTTCACCACTACCACCCTCTTGTTCACCACTGTAGATTATGGGGGGAAAGCTAAGCACACCTTCCCAGCCTCAACTGAGATGAATTCATTTGGGGCTGGTTAATGTGTCACTGAATTTGAGCTTCAAGTCTGGCACCTGCTTCCTTAGCTGTAAGTGCCTAATGTTGCAGTTTAATGTTTTTTTACAGGAGCATTGTGCCATATTTGTAACTATTCTCTGACCCTGCTTTGAGGGTCAGAGCAGGGTCAGAGAATAGTTGCAAGTAGGCAACTGAACTTTGGAGGGACCCCTCAGGAAGCACTACAGGGAATGGTTACAAATTAGCTTGAACTTTTGCAACTGCTAAGTGCTTTCAGTTTTGCAAAATTCGTCTTTCTGCAATTTCGCGAGATTTGCGGGGCGCGAATTCGCGCAAAATCGAAGTCGCAATCCACGAATTCATGCAAAATAGCGGATTTTTTTTGCGTGTTTGTGAGGTTTTTTGCGTCTTCGCAAGCCGTTTGCAGTGCACCGACCGCGAAGTTACCCATGTGGTCGTAGATGGACGTGGCCAACTTGTGCGCGTTGCGTATTTCCGGTTCCGGGCGCGAGGTGCATAGTCGCGTTGTGCGCGTTCCGCGATTACGTGTTCGCTTGCGTTTGTGCGTGCTCGCGGGGGAAATATCGCGCGAACTTACCCATGCGGTCCTCTATGGGCGCGGCCATCTTGTTTTTCAGTCATTGCTATGGTTTTAGGCATGCTATACTTTCAATCTGTCTTGAATCTTTGCAATCCTTTGTTTTTCTGAACTTTTTTTTGCTCTTTTTTGCTTTTTAGCTATCTTTCTATTTTCCTGCATCTATAGTTTGTGTTTTTTAAAACTTTTTGTTACTTTTTTACCTACTTTATTTGTTTAACTCTCTTACTTTTTTTCCTCCATTTTTTCACACCTATTTCTTTCCTTCTTCTCTTGTGCCCAAACCATGGCAAAGGGAGCCGGCAAGGACATCTTCTCTGCGGTGGAGGTGGCCGCATTGATATTCTTTGTTCTGCGCCACCTCCCTAAGACCGTGGCAGCAGGGGGCAGGCCCGGTCAAGGGTATGGCCTCCGGGAGCGTCGCCAGCGTTGGGATAAGGTGTGCCGGGCCATGCACAGGGAGTCAAGGGTCCGGCGCACCTACGACCAAGAGACGCACGGTGGGCTGACATCCTCGACCGGGAGCAGGACCTGCTCCACGTGCTCGGCGTGGAGATCCCTGGCCTAGGTGAGTACTAGTAGCTATTTATGAACTCCTTTTGTTTCTCCTGGTCTGTGTTATATTGCTAATATGTCTTTTCACAAAGATCAAGAATGCTGACGCTTTGCATTTGCTTGCCTGCTCAGTGGCGTTGCTCCTATGCTTACTTGTTTGCAACTTTGTGCACATTTTTTCTGAATATGTATCAGTGTAGTGCTTTACAGAACTGCGTAATGCTAGTGAGACTAGAGACTCAAGTCTAGCCGTTCCTTTGTACTCCTGCTGCCATTAAGAAGAAGAGATAGGGGTGGATTCATAGGTTTAGTATAGTATGACTTGTTATTAGTACGTAGTAGGACATTTTTTAGTGGTCTGCACTCTGCAATCATTATGACGGACTGTGTCTGTCACGTGCGCCGCCTGCTGCTGAGTGCTGGCAGTCATACTAGAACCGTTTTGTTGTTGGTTTAGCTAGTGATGTACCTAACTTTCCAAGTAGACGGTCTGCGAATCAAGCAATACTGTATACTATCCTCCTAGTTGACCAGATCAGATAGGTCAATACATGTAGGACAATTGTTGCTAATTTGTTTCCCCGAGATAATTTAAGACTGTGTTCAAAGAAATCAAATATTTCACGGGACTTCATCCATGTTTTTTTTTTTCATGATCATCAGCACCTCCCAGGGGCACGAAGACCACCCAGACTCTGGCGGAACAGAGTGGGCAGGAAGTCCAGGAACGGACCTCTGCTGGCTCCAGTAAGTTATTGTGTTTTTAATTTACTCATACTTCCCTTACTTTTATAGCTTCTACTCATTCCAAACTGTTTCCCAATAATATCTTTTACAAAATACTATGTGGCATATTTAGAATGACCTGAGCATCCCTGCGTATCACCAGGGATGTGCCAGCAGTAAGTGTGCGCGATGCCTTCGCCACCCATGATGCGCTGCATTTACAATGCGATGCACCATGGTCCAAAAATGGCACAGATGGGTGACGAATTCAGTACCCTAAAGGCGTCACATTGCTGGAGTTGCAGCGCAAGCGCGAGGCAGCACCAGCAATGCTCTAGGTGGGGCCCATTTTGCTAATGCTGCATCAAGCCTTATGGCTTCTTCAAGCAGGCGCAGGGGTTTGACGTACCATTGGCCTAAAAGTGACTGATTAAAATCTTGAAGATTTCACTCAGCCACTTTTAGCATGCGTTCCAGCGCAGGAACGGCCACCCCTGCGGCGGCACACCTCCTTAAGGCGCAGGGCTTTACAACGTCACGCATCTCCCAGATGACTCATGTTGTAAATACCCGCATCATGGTGCATCTTTTGAGCCGCCGCTGCGTCACAAAAGTAATTTGGCGGCGCAAAAGAGGCACAAGGGCCTTGAAAATCTGCCCCTTAGTCTTTTATCTTCTTGTACACTGTGTTTCTACATTCTTATCCTGCCTCTCTACCATCACTGTACGTGCTACTACTATTTATTATTATTAATTTCGGAGTGGTTCAGTGTAGGTAGCTAAGCTTGCCCATTCGGCAAACGGTGTTAAACAAAACTCTGATCATGCATTAGCTGTAGAGTCATGCAGTGCAGCCCTCTGTGTTGCCCTTGTTGTATATGCCAGTGTTTTTAATGTTAGTGCTTTGACAATTTATAACAAGAAAATGTCAATGTTCATCAAGAAGAAGCCTTTAATTGGCGATATGATAGTAGTACATACCACGTAGTCCATACCGCTAGTGTTTCATGGACTATTCTGTACATACAGAAGTATGGAGAAGAGAAATAGGACATTGTTTATGATAGATAGGTGCAGTTCGATCTTTTCCACATACCTCGTTCCTAACTCCTAAGTAACTGTGCGTCACTCGGGAGCCATCACCTTGTTGGAACTTCAAGTCCTCGTGGTGGTGTGACTTTGAGGAGTAGTTGGGTCTGTCTGCAAAGAATCATGTTGCACGTTCACGATGAAGCATTTATCAGTTGTGCCAAAAATAGTTGCCTGGTATCATACGGCTAATGAAGCGTCAACCACCTCCCCCAAAATGTGACTTGTATTTCATAGGCATCACAACATCAGATGCGGCACCTACCACCACCAGTGCCGGGGCCAGCAGCAGCGCGGAGGGGTCTGCTCAAGGGGCGGATGCGGCGGTGTCACAAGTGCCACCTGGAGGAGCTGAGGGGGATGGCGCAGCAGCGGCGGACGGTAGTAAGTTATTATACTCCTTAGATTTTGACATTTTAGAGTATGATCGCAAAGGAGTGTATGATGTACTGCACAATAGACATTTCAGTACAACAAGAAGACTGTACGGTTAAGAACAGTTACTGATTTAGAACTTCATTTTAGGCAATCACGGATAAGACAGTCACCGTAGAATTATCAATTGCATTAGTGGTGGAAGTTCTCGAGTAAGCAATGGTCCCCTCAATTTGACTTCAAATCAGCTGTGAAACTTTCATCGTGAAGCCAAGTAATCTCAGATGAAATTGCAGGGATGTGATGATCGAAAAGGGAAAGAACTTAGGGTCAATGAAAGGAAGGACTGTTGGAGGAGAAATGGTAAAGTGACTGCCTGTGTGGGTGAATCAGAAAATCCATGTGTGGTGAGCATTACAATATGTATCATTGTGGTCAACCTCAAATGCAATTCAAGAGGGTGCTTTACCAAAGAAATTGAAAATGTGCTTACTTTCTTCTTAAGAAAAAATAAAGTTGTTATAGTAGAGACATTAAGTAGAATGATAGACGTTTAATTTTGAAGCCTGTATGTTATCTTAGACGCTCAGTGCATGAAGAGTGTTACTTTTTTCGAACAGCATGTCCGTGCCAGAATTGCAAACCAGAGGAAATCAAAAAAGTTCAAGTTATGATTGTTCTGAAACTCGCCCTTGCCTAAAGTAACAATACAGTACTTTACAAGCATAGCATATATTGTGTATGGTTTGTGTAGTTGACAATTATATCAAGTCAAGTCCCTTCCAGTGTCAATTATGGTTACCACACTCACTCCCTATGTTAATTTTTTTCTTTCTGCTTTGTTAATCATGGGTGGACTATCGCTGTTGTTCACTCAATCTATCACAACCATCCACCTAAACTCATCCTCGTCCATCATATAAGCACTGAAGACATCATGTGCTTGGCTGGATACAATCAGAAAACAATAATCCTCATGTTCCTTGTAGTACAGAAGGGCCAGTGGGGCCAGTGTGAAATATAAATTTAATTGATCAGTAGCCCTTCAAGTAACCGAGTATGGCCACTGCCACCCCTAATACAAAAGTAAGAGCTTCCCTATCCCCAACTGTATGTACTGCTTAAAGTAATGCAAGTCTGCGTCATCATGGGTTGTGTTTCTTTTTCTTGGGTGCAAGCTGACTGAGCTGGCATTATGCCCGCTACCGCAACTTCAGCTATAAGTAATTTTTTTGCTCAAAGTATTGAAAAAACCAATCATGCTGCTGTACTCTCTGACTCTCTGACTATGTATTGAGTCCATAGTGCTGCATGGTAGTAGAATTCCTGAAACTGCCACTGTTACTGGCTTACAAAGACGGCGTAAAGATACAATACATGCCAAATGTTATAGTGTGCTTGCAAATTGCTAGTATTAATGTGAGACAACTTTCAGTTGAATTTTCTTTTGTGTTATTGTTACCGAGTCTTGGTTACATTATTTTTATTTACTTCTTCATATAGATGCTCCACCAAAGCTCACAAGTGAGGAGATGGCTGTCCGGGCCAGGGCCCGCAAGGTGGAGGCCATAGTTGTTGAATATCGCCGGCTGTGTCCTCGGGAACTGGAGGAGGGGGCCTCTACCTCCACAACCTTTTCCATTGCCCCCATGCCCACCAGCCAGCAGCCTCCAGCACGGGGCCGGGCTCGGTCAGCCTCCCGCCGCCGCCGCTCAGCTGCAAGACCAAGAGAAGCTGGCCCCCTCAGAGCCTATTTGAGACGCATGCGCCGCCTGCGCCTCCGAGTGGACCACCTGGAGCGCACGGTTGAAAAGCTCAGTAAAGATGTTCGGGACCTCCGCAAGGACCGACGGGACCGCCCACACCGCTGGAAGTGACTCTGTGTCTCTTGCCCCTTTTTTAAAGACTGTTGGGGGGTGGGATCCAGAAGTTGGGTTTCTTTTATTTGAACAAGGACTCATGGACAATTGTTTGGGTTAGGGAGGGGTGAGACTAGTTTTGTTGTTAGGGAAATATATAAATATTTATTTTAATTACCTAGTGTACTTGTTGATGTCATTTGTTTAGGGCAGTGTTGGGCGGGGGTTACGGCACGTTTGGTACTTTCCTCCAACTTACCCGTTCCGTTCCAGAGAACAGCAAGAATGATCTAAGCTGTCCAACATTTTTCAAAAGTGGCAGTAACAGACTTAGTGAAATTAATTGGCCTACTAGTACTTTATTAGTACTACTGTCATTCTCTCCTCCGAGTCCTCGTCCATTATTCTACCTCCCCAAAATGCTTATCTTACCCGTGTTTCATTTTTGCGAATATAGCTTGGCACAGTGCTGGCTGCATGTCAAATGGTGATTGCGTCATCCAGGACAGAATTTCCCTTGTTGTGGTGTTAGTGTATGAGTGTTACCACACTAGTAGCAGTAGCAGCATATGTAAAACAAAGCAAAGAAATGAGACATATAATGGCCTGAGCGGATTATTAGAAGAACTTAATGAACAGTAGTATAATAAGTTTTTGGGAAAAAAGATTTGCATGGATGATTATGGCTACAGTAAGAAGAGTAAGACATCAGCGTAACAGTGTGTAAGACATTTTTTAGGATGATGTTGATTGTTGACGATGGTGGTGCTGCATAACATTCACAATGTATTGAAAAATATTCTTTTTCACCATAATTGAAAGATCCTATTCTTCATGTAGCTGACTGAAAAATTGATTTGAGGAGGTTGCTTGCACCTTATCCTCCCCAGCAAGTGTGTGGGATAATTGTTGTGATGTATTGTAACACCTCAATGAATACCACACAGCCTGGGGGAAGAGGGTTAGGGTTTGAAAATTGGATGGGAATGGGGTTTGTGGGGAAAGGTTTGTTGAGAGAGAAAAAAAAAATGCAGCATGGACAAACAAGTCAATGGAGATAAACAAATCTTTGGAAACTAACCTATCTAGAAATCTTTTAAGGGACATAAAGTTATTGCATGCACTACTGCATGCATGAAGTTGTTTGGTAATAGTGTACAGAAAAGTAAGTGTTACTTTATAATAGTAACTATGAAGAAATAATTTCAAAGGTATAGGGCATGCAATATTTACGCAATTTCACTAGTCTATCTGCCCCTCAGATGGAAGAACAACTTAGTACATTACTATATAATGGCTGGAGGGATGAATTGAAGAAGAGAGCAAACAAATTGATATAGTTACTTACACTCATAGAAGTTCACAGCAATAACATAACTTAAAAGAAAAGTATAAGACCATGCATATAGTTACTGATACTGTGTTTTGGTGAAGTTGTCCCGTTGAATTTGGGAAGTTGCATGCATGCATCCATTCCTCTTCTTTGCGGTACTCCTCCATTCCATCTGACGCTCCGTCAATCAACGTTGGTGACCACAAGACACCTTGTCCACTGCCTGCCTGTCGGATGCTTAATAGCGGGTCGCTAATGTGAAGCCTCTAGTCGAGCCCGAGTTTATCCTTTTTCTCATCGCACAATTTGAAAGGCGGCCTGTAATTGTTGATTGAAAAACAGGAAGAGTTAACACCATGGAGAAAAAAAAAGGTACGTCCGCTGTGTAGTGCAAAAAGTCACACAATCCATTTCAGAATCAACAGTACAATACTCTTGAAAGTGCGTACTCTGAGTTTCCTTTTGAAGGATAATTAAGTATGGGCAAATTTTGTGGATCTTTCTCCTCGAGCTAGGTGTAGTATTAACTGCGATTTTACAACAAAAGTAGACCTTCGCAGCAGTGCTTCCAATCCAAACCCTTTAAACCCAGTTTCAAAAATATAGAAGACCCACAATCCCATCCCAATAAACGTGCGATACTGCTCCCTCTCTGGGGCCTAGTGGAAAATGGTTCTAAATCGTACTTTGTAATAAACTAGGCCCAAATGAATCCCACCTTTTCCTCCATGGATTCCCTTCAAATCACTTGCAACCAAATTTATATATGTCCAAGAGTGCTCCACAGACCCCAGAAATCAGTTGAAAAAAAGTTGAAAAAATGTTGAACACCTCCAAACACATGCAATACTGTAGTGCTGCTAAGTGCTAACCCTAATGAGCTCTAAGTGAAAAATACTTCAAAAGACACTTTCTGCAAGTAGGCCAAATCCACCCTTCCGCGCCATGGATTTTCTTCAAACCACTTGCAATCCAAAGTATCAATAGCCAGCATTGCTCCAAGACTCGCAAACCCCCCCCCCCAAACACCAGTAACCCCCCAAACAGCACCCCGAAAACGCTAGAGTGAGCGAAATGTCAGAAAATGCAAGAACTTTTTCCTCATGGATTTTCTCCAAAACACTTTTTTCCGGTATTAGACCTTCACAGCAATGTCCCCAGACCCGTCAACCCAGGCGAAAACAAGTTTAACCCCCACAAACAGCCAAAAAGTAAAAATGGAAAAATGGGCACTTAGAAATATTTAGCCCTAGTTCCAAAATCACTCCGTGCGCGCTCTGCAGCTAGGCCCTAACTCCCACTTGCCACCATGGATTTCCCTCAAACCTCTTGCAATCAAAAGTATCTATACCCAGCGTTGCTCCAAGACCCCAAAACCCATCCACAAACACCAGGAACCCCCCCAAACAGCCCCCCGAAAACACTAAAGTGAGCGAAATTCCTGAAAATGGAAAACATTTTCACCTCCAATTTTCTCCAACCCACTTTTATCCGGTATTAGACCTTGACAGCAATGCCCGCAGACCCGTCAACCCCGGCGAAAACAAGTTTAACCCCCCCAAACAGCCAAAAAGCAACAAGCATTTGTAATGCAATAGGGCTCGCATTAGTAAAGTTTGAGGGATTAGTATTGTAAATGACAAATTTATTATTTATGTTTTTGTTTTGAAATTTTGGAAATTAATAACTTTGTCATTTACAATGCTAATAGTGTTAACTTGTGGAAATGTGACACCTATAGCGTTTGTAATCCGTTGCTTGTGCTACACAAGGGCCGATTTAACAGCAAGTTTAAACATATGCAGCAGAAGCAATGAGTGAGAGTTACCACGGACAGCAGGACGACGGCGGGAGTGAAAGGAACTACAGACAGCAAGAGGAGGGCCGACCTGCGGCCGTGAATAAGTGACGGCGGGGGGCGGGGCAGCGAAGCCTTTGATGTGCCAATTGCTGCTGGCAGTGGGAAGGCTCGGGCATGCTCGTCAACGAGGCGTGCACTTTCGAAAATCCGCTGGAGAGCCCTTGCTTGGCCTGAAGCATGGTTTGGCTGCATTAGGGCTCTTTTCCTATTCCTGCAGAATAGGAAAGGCGAGCCTTAAAAATGGCAAAATGGGCACTTTGACATATTTCTGCATATTTCCGAGATCACTCCGTGCGTGCCCTGCAGCTAGGCCCTAACTCCCCCTTGCCACCATGGATTTTCTTCAAACCTCTTGCAATCAAAAGTATCCATACCCAGCGTTGCTCCAAGACCCCAAAACCCACCCACAAACACCAGGAACCCCCCCAAGCAGGCCCCCAAAAACACGAAAGTGAGCGAAAACTCTGAAAAGTTTTAAACTTTTTCACCTCCGATTTAATCCAAACCACTTTTATCCGGTATTAGACCTTCACAGCAATGCCCATAGACCCATCAACCCAGGCGGAAACAAGTTTAACACCACCAAACAGGCAAAAAGCAAAAGTACAAAAACGGGGACATAAATATTTTGCCCTACTTCCAAAATCACTCCGGGCGCGCTCTGCAGCTAGGTCCTAACTCCCCTTTGCCACCATGGATTTCCTTCAAACCTCTTGTAATCAAAAGTATCCATACCCAGCGTTGCTCCAAGAACCCAAAACCCATCCACAAACACCAGGAACCCCCCCAAGCAGGCCCCCGAAAACGCTAAAGTGAGCGAAATTCCAGAAAATGGAAAAACTTTTTCACCTCCGATTTTATCCAAACCACTTTTATCCGGTATTAGAAAACAGAAAAATGGTCACAGACAAATTTCTGCATATTTCCCACATCACTCTGTGCGCGCTCTGCAGCTAGGCCCTAATTCCCCTTTGCCACCGTGGATTTTCTCCAAACCACTTGCAATCAAAAGTATCCATACGCAGCGTTGCTCCAAGACCCCCGAACCCCCTCAAACACCAGGAATCCCCCCAAGCAGGCCCCCGAAAATGCTAAAGTGAGCGAAATGCCTGAAAATGGAAACACTTTTTCACCATGGATTTTATCCGAAACACTTTTATCCGATATTAGACCTTCCGAACTATGCCCCCAGACCCCTGCAGCCACCCGCCCAAAAGCAGAACACCCCCAAACAGGCAAAAAGCAAAAATGGGCCTACCTTCAATTCAGTCCAAATACGCTCTGCAGCTAGGCCCTAACTCCCCTTTTCCACCATGGATTTCCTAAAAAACAAATTCAATCAACATTAGACTGTGCCAGCAGTGCTCCCAGACCGCAAAACCCACCCACAGAAACCTAGAAGCCCCCCAAACACCCCTCAAAAACATGCAATACTGGTATATTCAAAAGATAGCAAATTGCGCTGTTCACAAAACATTGCTGTTTTCAGCACTTCCACTACTTTGATCCTCTTGAAACTCACCTGGACAGTCACTTGTTCCAGCAATTCACAAGAATCTCAGCAAGGCAGAACAAAATCAAACCAGTGCGCTCTTTGAAGAAGAAGAAGGAAGGTCTACGACTACTTTTTACTTAGTTTTCACCCAAACACACGCTCCCGAAAAACACCCAAAAAGGCCAAAATTCTGCCAATTCTGGACCAAAGAACACCAAACCCCCTAAAACATTGCCAACATCATTATGAACAAGCCAATGTTAGAAATGGGATCCCTGGCCGGCCAGGGCTTGCGCCAAAGTCAGTCAGAGACCACCACTTCCACGTCAGGGCAAGGGAGTTACGCGCCAAGACAACCCCTGCTAACCCCCTTGGTAACGTAGCACGAACAGTAAGGCTAAACTCGGAGGCAATGTGAGTTAAGTGTTTGCGCATGCACCCCCAGCAACAACACCCAAGGCCCACCACAAAGGAAACTCCACACAAGGTTATGTATAAAAATAGCCTTTGTATTACACCAAAACACATTAGATAAAAACACACACTTTACAATGTGCCAACAGGAACGGGCAGAATTTACAGGGGATATGTACAAGACAGGGCCACCTGTACCACTGTCAGGAATCAGCACTTTTATAACTAGAAATACTGTTAGAATTAGCACTTAGAACATAGAGTATAAATCACTTTAGCACACAACCAGTAACTACTGGTAACCGGTAAGTACCACCTACGCAACCCTAATCACCTTAGGAGAATATTATGCAGGGAACCAGGACCTCACACGGAACACCTGTACTAGGAGAAAACAACCAACTAAATATCACCGTACATTTAGGGGTATAGGCCTGGGAACAAAACACATGATGCATAAACATACATTCAGCGGTATAAGAACAAGGCACATGATGCATAAAACACATTCAGAGGTACAGCACAGGAGAACACATGATGCATAAACAACACATTCAGAGGTGTAAGAACAAGGCACATGATGCATCAAAACACATTCAGAGGTGCTGCCCAGGAGAATACGCAGAAATTACCTTAGCGCAGAACTTACATCAAAGTCCAGGTTGCGCCACTGCACCAAAACCTAAACGTAGCAGCTGCTCACTACTTGCTGGGCAGCTGAGGACAGGGACAGAACAGGGCCTAAATGCTGAGGGAAATGGATAGGGGGAGTCTGGAGGAGGAGTATAAAGGAGCATGATTGAGTTGTGAACTTGTGAACCTCAGGAATGCAGACGGAGGCACCTTCAAATCAATAAGGAATATAAGATTAAGACAGTGCTGCTGATGGACTTGTTGTGATTAGGTGATTAGAGTTTTGTTGTGGTAAAAGTTGCAAAACAAAGAAAGACACACAGGAATAAAAGTGAATAAGGACAAAAAAAAGGAAGTCATTTTCAGGGCTCGGTGTCAGGGAAGTAGAGCTCGTCCTCCAACTCTATGATTTGAGACGGGAGTAGGTCAGGTAACAGAGAAGAACTTCCGTCACCTAAGTCGGTGTCCTCTTCTTCCTGCGTGCATTCACGTACTTTGTAATCTGGTGGTATCAAGTGCTGATTCATCTTGATCAGTGTTAACCTCTCCACATTTTTTGCCAAGAGGCAGGACCTTTTTGAAGTTACAATGGCACCAGCAGCACTGAAAACACGTTCAGAAGACACGCTTGCGAGTGGGCAAGACAAATAATTTAGAGCCAGGTTGGCGATCAGTGGCCATAGAGCCATTTTCCTGTACCAATACAGCAATGGGTTCGTATGAACAAAGACCTGTGTTGGCTCATCCAGATAGGCCTGCACCATCAACTCAAGGTTCTCCACGGTTGCTCCAATTTGCGTACCATCTGTTGCCTTCTCAGCACTGGAACGAACAAACCCTTGATGAGTTAGCTAATCCGCTTCCGACAATATTATGACTGGGCCTGGTGCAGGTGAGGATGATGATAGGGTTGCTGCTGGTGTCGTTAACAGCTGTGAGGGAAAGTGACTCCCTTCGGCCACAGATTCAGAAGTGGAACTTGACGCTGGATCGCCTGCTGATTCAGTTGGACTTCTGACGGCTCCTTGAATTCTCTGTCGATCTTTTTCGAACCGTCTGGCTGACACAGCTATCCAATGTTTGTACTTTGAAACATCTGCCTCATCAAAAGGAATGAATGCTTTGCTGGCCACTGCCTTTCTGTACCGTGGATCCAGAATAGTGGCACAAATGTAATGTTGTTCTGTATGTATCTTTTGAAGCCTTTCATTGGCAACTAGGCGGCTTAATAAGTTCTCCGCCAACAGATATGCAGCTTGCTTTCCACCATCATCTCTCAACGTAGAACACACTGCCTTCAGTTGGTGCTCTAGCATGCGCAACAATGGGATAGCTTTGCTCAAAGAACAGTCCTCCCTACTGACTTCACGCGTGAAGACCTCAAAAGGACGAAGCATGTCTGTCAGGCTTTTAACTAGCTGCCATTCCTCCGACTCTAGCCTCAAGTCATTAATAGTAGAAGCTACTGTAAAGATATAGTCATTGATTACCATGCACTGCTCAAACAGACGCTCAAGCATGTAAAAGGTTGAGTTCCAACGTGTTGCCACCTCCTGGATGAGTCCTTTGACTGGCACTTTACGTGCATGTTGAATGCTCCTCAGCTGTTTCCGGGCCTTAAAAGAATGGCTGAAATGTGTGCAGATTCTTCGGCACATAGACAGTAACTTCTTGACTTGGCGTTCAGTTTTCAAGAAATCTTGAACAACTAGGTTTATACAGTGCGCCAAACACGGCACTCTGAATTAGTCACCGTCCTGCATGGCCCTAACTATATTACTGTCATTATCCGTGGAAACATAACCAACTACGCAATTTCTTGGTTGCAGCCATTCAAAGACCTTACTTTTAAACTCATCCAAAATGTTTTTTGCAGTATGACTTTTCTCCATGGCAAACATGGCTAATGTTGCATGTTTCCGAGAAGCTTGAAAAACTGTGGCCAGGTCAACAACTGCACTTGACTTGTCTCTAACCCTTGCAAAAGACCCTGCAAAAGAGACCCAGTGTGCAGTGATGCACATGTAATCAAGGGCTTGGCAACTGGTCCACATGTCTGTTGTCAAGTGGATAGTGTGAACAGCACTCTTATGCAAAGCTGCCCCAATCACCTCCAGCACATCTTGATGTGGTGCTGGAACCGCAGCTCTGGCAAAATAGGACCGGCTAGGAACCTTCCATTTAGGGCAGACTGTTGCCACTAATTCTAGAAACCCCACCCCTTCCACGAAAGAAAAAGGGAGAAGGTCCAGCGCTAGCATTTTAGCCAGCTTTGCGTTATACAGACGTACCGTTGGGTGGTTGCGTTCAAATGGCGCCTCCGACCAAAACATTCCGCTAATGGTGGGCTGGATCATTTTATGTGATGATGATGATGATGACCTCTTCAAACCAGTTAGGCCCATTGATGTAGTTTTTCACATTGGTGTCTCTCTAACACTCTTAGTGTGCCTCATGGATGTTGCAGGGGTAGAGGGTGTGGGCGATACCACTGCAGTGCTGCTGCCAGGGGTACTGGGTGTACCAGAAAAAATGTCTGTCGCTTCTTCACTTCCCCCCTGCACTATCAGATTCTCGTCAGCATCAGATGCAATGTCAAGGGATACATTTGGATTTGTTTTTCTTTTGCTTCCTCGATCTTCCTCATGTGTGCTTCCCACTGGATAGGGTGGTGTTGTTTGAGATGACCTCTCTGGCCTCCAGTACCATAGTTGGTACCAAGCTTACCCCGACCAACTAATACCTTACAAATCGAACAAACGACCATGTTTTCCGCCTTTGCGCTAACAGTAAAGAAGTCCCAAACTGGGGACGGGTGATGTCTGCTGGTGGTGGAGGTGCTACTTTGGGCGTGGCTGAATTTGTTTCTGTTGTTCAGTTACAGCACCACTACTTGAGGTCGAGCTGGATGGAGGTCCATGCCGGCCCTTCTGACTAAAAATTATGGAAGCTGTAGGTCGTGTTGGTGTTGTAGGTAACGCTGGTGGTACCAGTGCCACACCTCCCATATCCCGCTCAGCAGCCATTTCGGGCTAGGGTTAAAATGTCTGTCTGCTGCATGCCTGCTGGGGCTGGAGTGATGACTGTGATGACTGGGTCATCGTCAGACTGTTCATCAGCAGCAGAAGATACCACTTGTTCGTCGTCATCACCCATAAGTGAAAGCTTTGCGGGAGCCTTCCTTTTAGGCTTAGCTACCTTTGTCGGCTCATCATGGGGTGACTCACTCTCAGACTGCATTGGTGGGTTCCAATCAACATCAGCATCATCAGAAGGAAGGGGGCTTGAAGAAGAACTTCTAGTATCCCTCCTTGACCTTTTTCTTGCTGGGGATCTGGAAGACAATGGTTAATCATCATCAGGAGGAGTGGCTTCCTCGGATACCTCCTCTTGAAAAGCAATTTCCTGATGTGCCCCTACTTCTGGAGGAACAAGCGTTGTAGGCAGTTGTGCCGCTCCATGAACCTCTAGTTGCACCTCTCCATGCACCTGTCCATGCGCCTCTCCTTGCGGCTCTACTTGCACCTCTCCTTGTGGCTCTACTTGCGGCTCTACTTGCGCCTCTCCTTGCGCATCTCCATGCGCCTCTCCATGCGCCTCTCCTTGCTCCTCTCCTTGCCCATGTACTTGCGCTTGTACTAGTTGCACCTGGGGTTGTCGTTGCGGCTGTGGTTGTTGAACACTCGTCAGCTGAGTTACACCCGGTGTTGATTGGATGGTACTTTCTTGTGATGAGCCAAGATCACTGGTCGATGGAGATTCAACAACCAAAGTGGCTGCCGCAGCAGCACTCATGGTGGTCTTGGACCTAACTTGGAGTGGTGGCACTGAGCCCAATGAAGCAGAGGTGCTGCTTCCACCTTGGACCCAGGGGGACACCGCTGCTGCTGCAGGCGTAAGTTTTTTCTCCAAAAAGGTGTCGGTGGGCACACCAGTCTCCTTGGTACGTGGTGCCTCTTGCTTCTTCTGCTCCTTCTTACTGGTAGTGGCACTGGCGACTTTTTTCGCTGAGGCGCTACGGCCAACTTTCTTTGGGGCCATCTTCTTGAGATGTCAGAACAGCAGGCTGCAGTTGCACGAGTTGCAGAGTTGTCTTGTCTGTGGCCACATGTGATGTCACGTGACGTTGTGTTGCACACACCGCTGCAGGACGTCCTCCTGGCACTGGTTGTTCTCTTGTGCACCTAAAAGCAATGGAAGCCAGAGGAACATTAGTTATACACCCCAAAAAGTCGAAAAACACTCAAAAGTCCCCACAATCCCATGCCATCCATGCCCTCAATGATGTTTAAATTCAAGACACCCCAGAGAAAGACTAGGCCCATGCACCACATAGTGCCCCTGGGCATAATGGTTGAAAGCAAAGCAAAGTGGGTGCAGGCCTGAGCACACTGCCTGGCTTCAAAATGGCCCCTTGACACCCACCACATGGCCAGGCCCTGCCTGTACCAGGCCTCAAAATGGCCCCCACCCACATGGCCAGGCCCCAACACCACCCCAAAAAGTCAAAAAACACTCAAAAATCACCACGATCCCATGCCATCCATGCCCTCAATGATGTTTAAATTCAAGACACCCCAGAGAAAGACTAGGCCCATGCACCACTGAGTACCCCTGGGCATAATGGTTGAAAGCAAGTCAAAGTGGTGCAGGCCTGAGCACACTGCCTGGCTTCAAAATGGCCCCTTGACCCCCACCAAATGGCCAGGCCCTGCCTTTACCAGGGCTCAAAATGGCCCCCACCCACATGGCCAGGCCCCAACACCACCCCAAAAGTCGAAAAACACTCAAAAATCACTACAATCCTATGCCATCCATGCCCTCAATGATGTTTAAATTCAAGACACCCCAGATAAAGACTAGGCCCATGCACCACTAAGTACCCCAGGGCATAATGGTTGAAAGCAAGGCAAAGTGGGTGGAGGCCTGATCACACTGCCTGGCTTCAAAATGGCCCCTTGACCCCCACCACATGGCCAGGCCCTGCCTTAACCAGGCCTCAAAATGACCCCCACCCACATGGCCAGGCCCCAACAACACCCCAAAAAGTCGAAAACACACTAAAAAATCACCACAATCCCATGCCATCCATGCCCTCAATGATGTTTAAATTCAAGACACCCCAGAGAAAGACTAGGCCCATGCACCACTGAGTATCCCTGTGCATAATGGTTGAAAGCAAGGCAAAGTGGGTGCAGGCCTGAGCACACTGCCTGGCTTTAAAATGGCCCCTTGACCCCCAACACATGGCCAGGCCCTGCCTGTACCAAGGCTCAAAATGGCCCCCACCCACATGGCCAGGCCCCAACACCACCCCAAAAAGTTAAAAAACACTCAAAAATCACCACAATCCTATGCCATCCATGCCCTCAATGATGTTTAAATTCAAGACACCCCAGAGAAAGACTAGGCCCATGCACCACTGAGTACCCCTGGGCATAATGGTTGAAAAAAGCAAGGCAAAGTGGGTGCAGGCCTGAGCACACTGCCTCGCTTCAAAATGGCCCCTTGACCCCCACCACATGGCCAGGCCCTGCCTGTACCAGGCCTCAAAATGGCCCCCACCCACATGGCGAGGCCCCAACACCACCCCAAAAAGTCGAAAAAACACTCAAAATTCACCACAATCCTATGCCATTAATGCCTTCAATGATTTTTAAATTCAAGACACCCCAGAGAAAGACTAGGCCCATGCACCACTGAGTACCCCTGGGCATAATGGTTGAAAGCAAGGCAAAGTGGGTGCAGGCCTGAGCACACTGCCTGGCTTCAAAATGGCCCCTTGACCCCCACCACATGGCCAGGCCCTGCCTGTACCAGGCCTCAAAATGGCCCCTACCCACATGGCCAGGCCCCAACACCACCCCAAAAAGTAAAAAAACACTCAAGAATCACCGCAATCGCATGCCATCCATGCCCACAATGATGTTTAAATTCAAGATACCCCAGAGAAAGACTAGGCCCATGCACCACTGAGTACCCCTGGGCATAATGGTTGAAAGCAAGGCAAAGTGGGTGTAGGCCTGAGCACACTGCCTGGCTTCAAAATGGCCCCTTGACCACCACAGCATGGCCAGGCCCTGCCTGTACCAGGCCTCAAAATGGCCCCCACCCACATGGCCAGGCCCCAACACCACCCCAAAAAGTCGAAAGAAACTCAAAAAATTACCACAATCCTATGCCATCCATGCCCTCAATGATGTTTAAATTCAAGACACCCCAGAGAAAGACTAGGCCCATGCACCACTGAGTACCCCTGGGCATAATGGTTAAAAGCAAGGCAAAGTGGGTGCAGGCCTGTGCACACTGCCTGGCTTCAAAATGGCCCCTTGACCCCCACCACATGGCCAGGCCCTGCCTGTACTAGGCCTCAAAATGGCCCCCACCCACATGGCCAGGCCCCAACACCACCCTAAAAAGTAAAAAAAAACACTAAAAAATCACCACAATCCTATGCCATCCATGCCCTCAATGATGTTTAAATTCAAGACACCCCAGAGAAAGACTAGGCCCATGCACCACTGAGTACCCATGGGCATAATGGTTAAAAGCAAGGCAAAGTGGGTGCAGGCCTGAGCACACTTCCTGACTTCAAAATGGCCCCTTGACCCCCACCACATGGCCAGGTCCTGCCTGTACCAGGCCTCAAAATGGCCCCTACCCACATGGCCAGGCCCCAACACCACCCCAAAAAGTCGAAAAAACACTCAAAATTCACCACAATCCTATGCCATTAATGCCTTCAATGATTTTTAAATTCAAGACACCCCAGAGAAAGACTAGGCCCATGCACCACTGAGTACCCCTGGGCATAATGGTTGAAAGCAAGGCAAAGTGGGTGCAGGCCTGAGCACACTGCCTGGCTTCAAAATGGCCCCTTGACCCCCACCACATGGCCAGGCCCTGCCTGTACCAGGCCTCAAAATGGCCCCTACCCACATGGCCAGGCCCCAACACCACCCCAAAAAGTAAAAAAACACTCAAGAATCACCGCAATCGCATGCCATCCATGCCCACAATGATGTTTAAATTCAAGATACCCCAGAGAAAGACTAGGCCCATGCACCACTGAGTACCCCTGGGCATAATGGTTGAAAGCAAGGCAAAGTGGGTGTAGGCCTGAGCACACTGCCTGGCTTCAAAATGGCCCCTTGACCACCACAGCATGGCCAGGCCCTGCCTGTACCAGGCCTCAAAATGGCCCCCACCCACATGGCCAGGCCCCAACACCACCCCAAAAAGTCGAAAGAAACTCAAAAAATTACCACAATCCTATGCCATCCATGCCCTCAATGATGTTTAAATTCAAGACACCCCAGAGAAAGACTAGGCCCATGCACCACTGAGTACCCCTGGGCATAATGGTTAAAAGCAAGGCAAAGTGGGTGCAGGCCTGTGCACACTGCCTGGCTTCAAAATGGCCCCTTGACCCCCACCACATGGCCAGGCCCTGCCTGTACTAGGCCTCAAAATGGCCCCCACCCACATGGCCAGGCCCCAACACCACCCTAAAAAGTAAAAAAAAACACTAAAAAATCACCACAATCCTATGCCATCCATGCCCTCAATGATGTTTAAATTCAAGACACCCCAGAGAAAGACTAGGCCCATGCACCACTGAGTACCCCTGGGCATAATGGTTGAAAAAAGCAAGGCAAAGTGGGTGCAGGCCTGAGCACACTGCCTCGCTTCAAAATGGCCCCTTGACCCCCACCACATGGCCAGGCCCTGCCTGTACCAGGCCTCAAAATGGCCCCCACCCACATGGCGAGGCCCCAACACCACCCCAAAAAGTCGAAAAAACACTCAAAATTCACCACAATCCTATGCCATTAATGCCTTCAATGATTTTTAAATTCAAGACACCCCAGAGAAAGACTAGGCCCATGCACCACTGAGTACCCCTGGGCATAATGGTTGAAAGCAAGGCAAAGTGGGTGCAGGCCTGAGCACACTGCCTGGCTTCAAAATGGCCCCTTGACCCCCACCACATGGCCAGGCCCTGCCTGTACCAGGCCTCAAAATGGCCCCTACCCACATGGCCAGGCCCCAACACCACCCCAAAAAGTAAAAAAACACTCAAGAATCACCGCAATCGCATGCCATCCATGCCCACAATGATGTTTAAATTCAAGATACCCCAGAGAAAGACTAGGCCCATGCACCACTGAGTACCCCTGGGCATAATGGTTGAAAGCAAGGCAAAGTGGGTGTAGGCCTGAGCACACTGCCTGGCTTCAAAATGGCCCCTTGACCACCACAGCATGGCCAGGCCCTGCCTGTACCAGGCCTCAAAATGGCCCCCACCCACATGGCCAGGCCCCAACACCACCCCAAAAAGTCGAAAGAAACTCAAAAAATTACCACAATCCTATGCCATCCATGCCCTCAATGATGTTTAAATTCAAGACACCCCAGAGAAAGACTAGGCCCATGCACCACTGAGTACCCCTGGGCATAATGGTTAAAAGCAAGGCAAAGTGGGTGCAGGCCTGTGCACACTGCCTGGCTTCAAAATGGCCCCTTGACCCCCACCACATGGCCAGGCCCTGCCTGTACTAGGCCTCAAAATGGCCCCCACCCACATGGCCAGGCCCCAACACCACCCTAAAAAGTAAAAAAAAACACTAAAAAATCACCACAATCCTATGCCATCCATGCCCTCAATGATGTTTAAATTCAAGACACCCCAGAGAAAGACTAGGCCCATGCACCACTGAGTACCCATGGGCATAATGGTTAAAAGCAAGGCAAAGTGGGTGCAGGCCTGAGCACACTTCCTGACTTCAAAATGGCCCCTTGACCCCCACCACATGGCCAGGTCCTGCCTGTACCAGGCCTCAAAATGGCCCCTACCCACATGGCCAGGCCCCAACACCACCCCAAAAAGTCGAAAAACACTCAAACATCACTGCAATCCCATGCCATCCATGCCCTCAATGATGTTTAAATTCAAGACACCCCTGAGAAAGACTAGGCCCATGCACCACTGAGTACCCCTGGGCATAATGGTTGAAAAAAGCAAGGCAAAGTGGGTGCAGGCCTGAGCACACTGCCTGGCTTAAAAATGGCCCCTTGACCCCCACCACATGGCCAGGCCCTGCCTTTACCAGGCCTCAAAATGGCCCCCACCCACATGGCCAGGCCCCAACACCACCCCAAAAAGTAAAAAAACACTCAAAAATCACCACAATCCCATGCCATCCATGCCCTCAATGATGTTTAAATTCAAGACACCCCACAGAAGACTAGGCCCATGCACCACTCACTACACCTGGGCCTACTGGCTAGTGAGACTTTACAGGCTCCCCAAAATTAAAAAAGAATCAACATATAACAGTGAGCTAAAATTCCATGACATAAATGAGAATTAAGTTAAAAAACAAATCACAGAAACAGTTGTATCGTGCACCCATGACTAACCCTGGTCCTACTGGATACTGTGGCTACCCACTACAATATATATTTTGTTAAAGTTGTGAAAAAAGTTTTAGAACTGTAGTTGCCTCAACTGCAATGCCCCAAACAAACAACACCAACTTACTTGTAAAATCTCAAGTCCAAAAGTGATCCAAACTCCAAAGTCCAAAAAGTCCTCAAATACAAATCCAGCAGCAGTCACAGAAAGTAATCCTTCCAGCTCAACAGCCAAATGAAAAGTGACCAGTACATGCACAAAGCACTGGGAGGAGCCTGCTGGACAGGAACAGTAAGTTGGAGACTCTGAGGCACTTCCTCCCTCCCACCCCACCCCAAAAAATGGACTCCTGCACCAAAAAGTGCAGTCAAATGTCAATCTGAGGAGTTATTCTGATCAAAATCATCATATTCACAAGGTTCATGCTTCCTGCGGTGGATTTCTTGTGCAGAATTGCAATTTTGGGAACGCGAGCTGTTCGATTCTCCCACCGGAAGTCAGCTGCGCGCTGTCGCGGGCTTTTATGACGTACTCGCATTGTCAAACTCTCGTCGTGCAAGATGGCGAGCCGCGATAACGTAATTGCGTTAGAAAAACTCTCACACAATCACGCAGCAAGATCGAAAATGGGAGCCGCACATGCAAAACCTGAAGAAAAACAACTCGGCTGACTCAGAATCACGGTAAGACTACGCCACAAGCGCGATATTGTATTTTTCAAGCGCGACCAAGGAAAATATTTCGTAGCTTGCAAATTTGCGGATTATTGGGTGAATTTGCGCGATTCGCGGATCGCAAAATGGTTTTACGCCCACCCTTATTTGTTATTCCATTTTCCTGCTGAAGATTTCAGTGGCATTAAGCTGAATCAAACTAATCTTAAGAGCCTTATTTTCGGGTTAAGTGCTTGCTTTAGATAAACTCCTATAGCTGGATTTTATTTCATATAAATATACAAAGTGCAATTTTATGGCCAGATGTCCAACCCTAAATTGCATGCGCAAACGGGTTTGTGACCTGTTTGCTCATGCAAAATGGCCTAGGGCCATGTAGAATTCCAAAATAGAGAGTCGTCATTTACTTGCGACTCACTATTTAGGAATTGCGAGTCGCTATTAGGAAGGGGCATTCTCTTCCTAATTGCGTCCGCAAAGCAATGTATGAATGTTTTGTGACCGCAATTGCGGTTGCAAAACACTCTCAACTTACCAGCCATGCAGCCGCAATTTGGAAGGGGTCTAAAAATATTTTTTAAGGGCAGACAGTGGTCCCAGGGACCACTACCTGGCCTTAAAAAATAAAACGAAAACGTTTGATTTTTTTTTTTTAAATGCCTCCCGTTTTCCGTTAAGGAAAATGGGCTGCATTAAAAAAATTAAAAAATCAGCTTTATTTAAATGTAGTCCCAGACATGGTGGTCTGCTGAACCCAGCAGGCCACAATACCTGGGAGGGCCTGTCATTCCCAATGGGCTCTCAAATTGTGAGAGGTTCTTTAATATTCATGAGCCTCGCAATTTGCGACCCCATTGGGAATCGCAGTGTTAAACATACTGTTGTACATGCCAAATAGCACCTCGCAAATTGCGAGTTGCAATTTGTGAGGTGCTATTTTGCAGGTCGTATATCTGGCCCCAAGTTTTTTCTGTTTCATGACAGCCTTAATGCATTCTTTTTGTGTGATTGTTTGCATAATTTTTGGAAAAGGCAGTTGAGCCGAAAACCTTGAATCCATTCTGTTCATATATTTTGCTGGCATATATTTTTGCCAATATATTTTGCTTACATTTTTCCAGTACTTTTATTGCATAACTTTTTAATGAGTTGAAGTATTTTAATTAGCTGTTAATGCTTGCTTACTAACTACTTTTTTAATGTGGGCTCACTGTATTCGTCTGCTCCCAATAATAAATGTTTCATCATCATCTCAGTATTGAATGATAAATTAAGTTTACAAGTAGTGTCTGTGGAAGGATACAGGGGCATATTATCAAGGACAGGCGATACATTATCACTGCTTTTATCGGCAGGAAACTGCCGATAAAGCGGCGATAATGGCCTTGATAATATGCTCTATGAATTCCAATCGAAGCCCATGTTAGATGTGTTCACATCTAACATGGGCTTCGATTGGAATTCATAGAGCATATTATCAAGGCCATTATCGCCGCTTTATCAGCAGTTTCCTGCCGATAAACGCGGCAATAATGTATCGCCTGTCCTTGATAATATGCTCCACAATTTATAAAATATTATTTGAGCTTGTAGACAAAATGTCATATTAAACGCAGTTGCTGTTTTCAGGAACACAATTTGATAAATAAAATTTAATGTTGCCAATAAATAACGTGAAATTACAGGATAAGACAGTGGGTCACAAACATGGGGAAAAAAGTATGTAAACAAGATGATTTACTCAAAGCAAACCCAATACTCACTGAACCGATTATCGATGAATCAGCTTTCGACTAAGGGGCCGATTATGATGCGGCCAGGAAAGGCTCCGACCATCTCGTTTTTTTTTCCGACTGCCACATTACAATGCTGGCAGTCAGAAACTAAATGGGCGAGTCATTCTGGCTGGCTTCTGATGGGCTCAAGGAGCCTGTCGGCCAGTCGGAGACTGGCCCACAATCCCTTGGGATTATGATGCACAATTTCCGTCAGGGTTTCCATGATGGCATTTCTGACAATGAAACCCTGTTGGAACGCATGTGTGGCCTATGGTTGGGGGCAGAGTTAGGTGCCTGTCACGGGGTGCAGGGATTAACACCACCTCCCATTTCCATATGGGAGCATGTACTATGGCTGGTTTACAGCCGTAATACATGTTGCCATAGGGAAATATCGGAATGCGAGCGAACATCCTAATCAGGAGGTCGAGACCGCCAACTGGCAGTCTTCGTTCCCAGTTCCGAGACGGTGTTGAGTGGACGCGAGTCTGCCTGACATCGATATAGGCCCTACTGTATGTACAGTGCCAAATTGGTGTTATGTTTGTGAAATATGAATAAAAAAACTGTAAAACAAAACATGGGGATAAAGCAATCAAAGCTAGTAGTAGTCAGCTGCCAAGTTTGAAATTCTTTTAACAAATAAATGCAAGAGTTCACTCCAAAATGTTCTTAAACATATTTTCTTACTCTTTAAGTTTTGATCTAAGTCTCTGAGTCTGTGCTTAATAGATCATGTCTGTCATCCAAGATCCAAATTTGTTCAGATTTACACTCATCTCAAACTAGCTGCTGTTGGGTCCCTCAAATGTCCATCAAGTTCTGACTTGGTCACTGCCAGAATGCGGGCCATCATGGACAGCATAGTTTTACAGACCATGTCACATACTACACTCTAATCAAGCTTAATAATTACAATTGCAGCATCTGTATGAATGACCCTCCCACCTGGTCATTACATACACATACTGAGGACTGCCCGAAAACCTCTAGGAAATACCAACTTTGTCTTACAGTACAAACACCTTTATGGCCAGGCACATTGCATTGCATCATGTGGTACAGAGGGCACAGTAATGTACATGACACAAGATGCACTCACTAAGCTGAAAATGTAAGGGCTAACTTGTCTCTAAATAAGAGCTAGTATTGTTTGTGACAAAATAGGGTTGTGCACTACTCAGATAGCTAAAATAGTCAGTTGTGGTATGTGGACCTTCTACATTGTGCATTCATAGGACAGCCCATTTGCCAATTGTGACACTAAAACTAGGATGCCATCACGATTCTCACCTGCATTTTGAATGGGAATGTTGAGAGAGTAGTTACACATGTGATCCTCACCACAATGTACTACCAATTGTATTATTATATCTACACTATACATGTTCAGATGTGTACGGGGTGAGTTAAGATGAACTATGCAAAACAAAAACAGGCCTTGATATAGTGGGCAGACAGCACTCATCCCCATTGTGTACCTGTATACCAATTTACTTGACTTTTCTGTACCCTCTGGCAAATAAACATGTCTCATATACATGTCTGATTTCAATTATGATGACATTGTAAGGATAATAGTGCTCTTTAACACCTTCGCCACGTGGGTCATTCCCCCGCGGCGCGCGGGGGAGGGGGGGTTCGATGGGGAGGCCGCGGCGCTGCGGTGCTCTTGACGAGCCCAGCTCGTCATGAGTCACAGTAGAGCTGTGCTCATGACGAGCTGGGCTTGTCACAACCCCACCCACAGATTAATTCTCCCGCACAGGCAGGGAATCAATCGCGCGTGCTGCGGAAGTTATGACGAGCCCAGCTCGTCATTAGCACAGCTCCACTGTGCCTCATGACGAGCTGTGCACGTCATGAACATGGAAGGGGTTAAACACCTCTCAGGGAACCAATGCACAAAGTGAAAAATAGCCCAGTCATCAGTGTAACTTGGCAATTTCAAAAACCTCATTCTGCATGCAGTCAGGGCTCATGGGTATAAAGGTTCTAAATACCATTGCACCATACCTGTAGTCATTAAGCAAGACAAAGTAGCCAATATGAATCAGAGCCATGCAGAGAGAAAATTCAGAGCTAAATGTGTCAAAGATAGCCACACTCATACCAATGGGACCACCCTCTCCACAGACTTAAGTGCAACATGTGGACTGTCATGAATGGTCCATGTAGGGGTCCAACAATTAAGGCATCTACATTGGCTGGCACTCTGAGGCATATACTAGTGTACAGTTTCATTTGCTAAGCATGCACATGAATTCAAAATCTGGGCATGTACACTTACTGGTACCTCTGGCCAAGGGCCTTGTACACCAGCAGAACCAGCTTCTCTGGAGTAAAGGGATTGGCCCTTACCCTCTCAGTATGGGCCATGAGTGCACCCAGAAGTGACAAACAACAGCTGGTGATGGAGAGGTATAGCAGACAGCAGTGTCTATAGGCAAGTATACCTAAATGCTCCCTATAAATAGGTCCCAAAGGTGATGTCAGTGGTAGACCAGCATTGCCATTGGTCCGCAATGGTTGCATTTTTTCAATTGGGGCCAATGACAGTAGCTGCCGTGGCTGAGCACGCCTACTGCGATTTTTGAATCCTCAAGCGGTGGCCGCGATGACAGGGCCCAGTGGCTGCCATGTTATTCTCATAGACGGCCTCAGACCACGGGAGTCAGAATCCCTCCACCTTGTCGCTGGAAGTTTTTCTATTGGGGCCAATGGTAGTGGCCACCGTTGCTGGCACCTACAGCTTGGGTCACATCAGCTGATTTTGCGGTTCTTGCATAACAATTTGTAGCATTGTGCTCCCACAATATCAGGCATCAGTTGCACCTTGTAAGATGACTCAATAGTGTGACACTAATTTTTCTGAGCTTCACATAAAATGACTGTGACCAGAGGTTTTCCAGCATTGCTCTATCGTGCCTCAATTCATCCAGTTACTTGGTCAGACCACGCTGCAGTGCTTTTCAACATCTCCGCTGCTAAATCCCTTAGTGATAGGCAGGTCAGGAAATTAACTAAGACCTGTAGGGCCTGGAATAAGATAGAGGGAGGATCCCTGGAGGACCTTCTGGAATCATCTATGGTTACGCTCCCACTAGATGTGGACAAAGCGGCTGTCACTTATTCTAATTGGTTGGACCACGCATGCACGATCTTAGCTCCACCCAAAAGATGCCAAACCACTCGCATGACCCCTTCAGCCCCTTGATTCTCAGATGAGCTCAGAGAGCATAAGCTCATCTGCAAGAAACTGGAACGTGTGTGGTGGAAAAATTACCTTGAGGCAGACAAAAGAAGACTCAAATCAAGTCTGGTAGTATATAAAGACAAGATTGGGAAGGCAAAACAAAGTTACTTCACCAACCGTATTAATGGTGCCAGGAGCCTGCCTAAGGAGCTTTTTCATACGGTTTCGAGTCTGGCCGCCCCAAAGCCGGCTGCTACACCTCCCAGTCTGGAACTGTGCGAGGATCTAGCTCAGTTTTTCTTAAACAAGGTCGAGATTATCTTTAACTCCCTTGAAGGTAAAGTCAGGGATAACCGGCCAATTGCCAGGCCTGAGATCTCAACTGCTAACACAATTGAGGTCAAGTTTCTAAACTTCTTCCCGGTGAGTGTGGAGGAGATTAAGAAACTGCTGCTAGGTACAAAATCAGGCTCTCCCCGTGACCCATGTCCGGCCACAGTGGCAAAGCTAGCTGCGGCTCCGATAGCCACCACTTTAGCTACTGTGTTTAACAACATGTTGGTGGCTGGTGAATTTCCATCTAGCTGGAAATCGGCGTCAATACTACCTTTGTTAAAAAAATCCAACCTGGACATTACCGACCCCAATAACTACCGTCCCATCGCCAGACTTCCGTTACCGGCCAAATTAATTGAGAGGACCATGAATAGTCAGCTTAGCGCATTTTTAGGGGCCACACAAGCCCTTGATCCATCGCAACATGGTTTTAGAGCAGGTCATAGTACTCAATCTGCCCTAATTAAATCGTCTGAGGAGATTAGGCAAGTGATGGACGTAGGGGGTAGAGCAGCCCTGATCCAGCTGGATCTATCTGCGGCCTTCGATGCGGTCCACCACATGATCTTGGTGGGCCGTTTGGAGGCCTGCGGGATACATGGGACAGCTCTTAAGATCTTGAAAGCCTTCCTTACCAACAGGATTCAGGTGGTGGCACTGGGGGAGTTTGAGTCCAAACCTTTCGTGCTTCCCTGCGGGGTCCCCCAGGGCTCCTCCCTAAGTCTAACCCTTTTTAATGTTTATGTTTCCTCATTGGCCCCAGTTATTCGATCCTATGGTTTCGAGCTTACTTCATATGCGGATGATACGCAGATTGTAGTATCACTGCTACCAGATAGAGAGGAAGGCATAGCCAGTAAATGCCAAGAGTGAATGTCAGCAGTCAGCGACTGGATGGCTAGGAACTGTGTTAGAACCGGCTGTCTCTAGTTGGCAGAGGTCTACACTTCTGACAAATAGGGACACACCTTTTCTAGTCAGGGCAAGGGGATCACACCCTTCGATAACCCCTGCTCACCCCCTTGGTAGCTTGGCAGAGCAGACAGGCTTATCTCAGAGGCTGTGTGTTAAGCATTTATGACCACATACAGTAATAAAGTGAATACACTACAAATGGACACGACACAGAAGTATTATAAAAATAAGTATTTTTATATAAGGCTTAGCACAAGACCAAATAACGACAACAATGTACACAATCCTAATAAATACTCGGGGAAGGGGAAAAGGATAGTTCAAAGGTAGTTTCTTCTTTAGCACAAAAGTCTTTAGTATCAAAAGCAAATCTTCTTCTTGGCAATACAGTTCTTAGCAACAGGGTAACCCACACGGGTGCTACACGACGTCGAGGCGAAGTTAATCCAAAGGGTCGGCGTCGACCGCGAGGAGCGCTACGTCGAGCCCGGAGTCACACGGACCCCCAACAACACAGTACCTTTGGAAAATGAAGCACACGATGATCAGCGGCGTCGAGCAATCCGGCGTCGCGTCTTCGGTGTCGATCAGGCCTCAGCAGGCGTCGTTGTCGATGATGCGGTTGCACAGAGAGAGCAGCGCTCACAGCGTCGAGAGGGCACGAGGGCGATGCGATCAGCAGCGGTGCAGACACGAGGTCCCTTGGAGCTGGAGCCGTACTCCCACTCACTGGCGTTGCTGCTGGCGTCGGTCGGGCCAGGCGGCCGGTCGTCGAGGAAGCGGGACACTGGGGCCGTTACCCACTACGTCGAGCTGGATTCAGCGACGTCCATCGGCGTCGAGGTTGCCGGCTCTTTCAGAGGTGCTGGATTCACAGGTTCCAGCAACTAGCACTTTAGCAGATGAAGTCCTTTAGCCCTGTGACTTCAGCAGGAGACTGGCACTCTTCCAGTCCTTGGAGATTTTCTTAGCAAGCGTGAGAGTACACACACAGTTCCTCTCTCCTGGTTCCTTGGCAAAAATAAAGAAGCACTGCAGGATTGTATGTAAATGTATAGGCATTTATATAGCGCACTACTTACCCGTAGGGTCCCAAGGCGCTTCGACCGCTGCGAAACCCTTCCTGGCTTCCCTGAGAGATGGTCCCTTGATGGGTATCTCCAGGGTGAGACCAGGCATCCCCGGCGGTCTGGTGGGGCCGTTAGTGAAGATGAGGCAAGCTAATGCCCAGAGTTGCCGAGTGTGATCGCTGATCAGAGTGGGCACCGAGGCGAGAGAATTATCGAGTCCGCTGACCCTGGTCCAGAAACCTGCCGCGCCGGGAATCGAACCCTGGTCCCGGGCCGTCCTCTGCTCTCGGGTCTGCCGTCTCTCCCCCAGCAAACAGCACACTGGCAGCAGGGGTAGGCAAGTCCTCAGATCAGCAGGCCTCTTGTCCTTGGTTACAGGGTTCCTTGTCAGAAGTGATCTGATTTCTTAGTTCAGGGGTCCTTCTCTTATACCCCTTTCCGGCTTTGATCCCTTTGTCCTTGTCGGGGACTTTCCCAACATCCTGGGTCTGTTGTGGGTGGAGCCAGGCAGAAGCACCTGGCTTATTCACTGAGCAGGGCTGGGTCCTCAGACGCCCAGCAGGAGGTGGAGCCAGCATTGACACTGGCAGGAGCAGAGCTATCGGCCTCCTGGCAGGAGGTGGGGCTAGGATCGTCCATGGCAGGCACAGAGCCATCAGCCGCTTGGCAGGAGGTGGAGCCAGCATTGTATCAGGCAGGGCAGGCTATCAGCAACTACTCTCCCCCTACTCTCAACGCAAATGTCCCACTCATCCCACACTGACTCATCCAGACCTGTGGAGCCACCCAGCTCCTGTCACACACACGCAAGACCAGCAGAAACCAGATATGGTTAGACAAGAAAATAGACACTTTCTAAAAGTGCTATTTTCGAACCCAGAGTCCAAAACCCATCCACACCAACGGATGCGTAATTAAACCCAGAGTTCAGGGATACCAAAATCGACATTGCACCATGCTCCCCGAGCCAGCTAGGATCATAGCATTAATAATCCTGGCGGCCCATTCTAACTAATAGAGAGCAGGCTACCTCGCAATAGTGAAGAACGAAGATGGCGGTAATTCACTATTAGGACATGCCAACTTGGTCAGGCGTGTCCTACCTTATACTTACAATGCACCCTGCCCGTGGGCCTACCATAGGGGTGACTAACATGAAGTCAAGGGAAGGTTGGAGGGGCTGGCAAGTAGGTATACTTGCGCAGCCGGCGTGACAGTACCAGACTGTACGTGGGTCTCGCAATGACTGACCCGTAGACATTCTTTTACGAGGCCGCTCCTGTGGGTGGCACAACACGTGCTGCAAGCCCACGAGCGGCATTTGTATTTACAAGCCCCGGCACTCCTGGTGCACTAGACTAGGGACTGACAGTAAACCAAATAAGCCAAACATGGATACCATAGATACATCAATTTAACATAGGGAGCACTTGCGCTGTGGCACTGATCAGCAGTGACACCGCGCCCAAAGCATATACCAGCAAAACATCGAAAAACAGTGGAGGCAAACAGAAAAAATGGAGGAGAGTCTCAAGCCAATGATGTCAGGTCTAACACGTGTCCCCTCCAGCTGAAATGTGGGGAGAACTACCCTTGACCTAGGGAGTCCTCATCACTAAGGCGGAAAAATCTGGACAGACCATCAGCATTGGCGTGATCTGTACCAGGGCGGTGTTCCACCGTAAAGTCCATCCCCTGTAGGGAAATGGACCACCTCAACAGTTTCGGATTCTCACCCCTCATCTGCATCAACCATCTGAGGGGCCTGTGGTCTGTCTGAATCCGGAAGTGAGTCCCAAACAGGTAGGGTCTTAGCTTCTTCAGCGCCCAGACCACAGCAAATGCTTCTCTCTCTATCGCACTCCACCTCGTTTCCCTGGGAAGTAACCTCCGACTGATGAAGGCTACAGGCAAGTCTCGGCCCTCTTCATTCACCTGAGCTAGAACAGCCCCCACGCCATACTCTGAAGCGTCCGTCTGGACAATAAATTCTTTCGAGAAGTCTGGTGCCTGGAGTATAGGTGCTGTGCACATTGCAGTTTTCAGGGTGTCGAAGGCCGTTTGACAGGCATCAGTCCAGATCACGTTTCGTGGCTGCTTCCTGGAAGTCAGCGAAGTCAAGGGGTGCACAATGTTGCCGTAATCCTTGACAAACCTCCTGTAATAACCCGTGAGTCCTAAGAAGGCTCTCACCTGAGTTTGGGTTTTGGGCGGCGCCCAAGCCAGAATGGTATCAATCTTGGGTTGCAGGGGGGCAACCTTGCCACTCCCTACTTGGTGCCCCAAGTACACCACCGAACCCTGCCCAATCTGGCACTTACTGGCTTTGATTGTGAGGCCTGCTCTGCGCAGGGCCAACAACACTTCCTGGAGGTGGCGCAAGTGTTCTTCCCAGCTGGCGCTGAACACTGCGATGTCGTCCAGGTAGGCGGCACTGAAATCCTCCAGTCCAGCCAAGACCTGGTTGACCAACCTCTGAAAGGTGGCAGGGGCATTCTTCATCCCAAAGGGCATCACCCGGAACTGGTATAGCCCATCTGGTGTGGAGAATGCTGACCTCTCCTTTGCCCCATCGGTTAAGGCGATCTGCCAGTACCCAGACGTCAAATCAAACGTACTAAGGTACCGGGCAGCCCCCAACCGATCTATGAGCTCATCAGCTCTGGGGATGGGGTGCGCGTCAGTCTTCGTGACTGAATTGAGTCCTCGGTAATCCACACAGAACCGAAGTTCTGGTGAAGCACCAGGCGCTGCAGCCTTCGGGACCAAGACCACTGGGCTGGCCCAAGGACTGCTAGAGGACTCAACCACCCCTAACACAAACATCTTGGAGACCTCCTCCTTAATGTATGCTCGCACCTTGTCAGTCACCCTGTAAGCCTTGTGCTTCACAGGAGGGCTGTCTCCGGTGTCAACGTCATGGACACCCCAATGAGTGACACCCGGAACCAAGGAAAACAGATCCGGGAATTGCCCCAACAGGTGGAGACAATCCTGTTTCTGCTCAAGGGTCAGTGTGTCAGAGAGGACCACACCATCCACTGACCCGTCTTGCTCTTTAGCACACAGGAGGTCAGGAAGAGGCTCACTCTCCTCCTCCATTCCAGCATCTGTAGCTAGGAGCATGCCCACATCGGACCTTTCTAAGTGGGGCTTCAAACGGTTGACATGCAAGACCCGCAAGGGATTCCTGGGAGATTTCAAGTCCACCAAGTAGGTGACATCGCTCTTCTTCTCCACAACCTTAACCCTTTCCATGCTCATGACGAGCTCAGCTCGTCATGAGGCACAGTGGAGCTGTGCTGATGACGAGCTGAGCTCGTCATGAAATGATGTAAATCTGAATTCTTCAGCACTGGAGGGGAAAATGTGCAGCAGCGATGTGGTTAAACGGTCCAGTCCACCTGTCCTTGAGCGCACAAGGTTCCACAGGGGACATGACCCACACTTCCTGTCCAGGCTGAAGCTCTACCAGAGTGGCATTCCGGTCGTACCAACGCTTCATCTCCTCCTGGCTGGCCTCCAGATTTGCCTGAGCAAGTTCTCTGAAGCGCCGAGTCTGGTTCCGAAAGGCCAGCATGTAGCTGTATACATCCTGGGGAGGTTTCCTGGGAGATTGCTCCCAGCCTTCCTTGACCAGACTCAAGGGCCCTCTTACCGGGTGACCGTATAAAAGCTCAAAGGGGCTGAACCCTAGAGACTTTTGCGGCACCTCTCGGTAAGCAAACAACAGGCATGGCAAGAGGACGTCCCATTTCCGCCTCATTGGTTCTTCAAGACCCATGATCATGCCTTTAAGGGTCCGGTTGAATCTCTCAACCAGCCCATTTCCTTGAGGGTGGTAAGGAGTGGTGAACTTGTAGGTTACCCCACACTCCTTCCACAGAGACTTCATATAGTTCGAAATGAAGTTGGTGCCTCGGTCTGACACCACCTCTCTGGGGAACCCCATCCGGGAGAAAACACCCATCAGTGCCCGTCCCACCACGGGGGCCGTCACTGTTCGGAGAGGGATGGCTTCCGGGTACCGTGTGGCATGGTCCACCAAGACCAGGATGAACCTGTTGCCCAGGGCTGTCTTGGGGTCCAGGGGCCCAACAATGTCAATACCCACCCCGTCAAAGGGGGTACTGACCACTGGAAAAGGTTGGAGGGGAGCCTTCTGCTTCCTTCCGCTTTTCCCACTTGCCTGGCAAGTGTGACAAGTCTTGCAATGGATGTCTACATCCCTACGCATCTGAGGCCAATAAAAATGGGTGACAAGCCTGTCATAGGTCTTGTCTTGCCCCAGATGTCCAGCTAACGGAACATCATGAGCCAAACCCAGTAGGAAGGCTCTGAAGCGCTGGGGTACCACCAGCACACGGGCTGACCCAGGCTCAGCAGCCTTAGGCTCGCTATACAGGAGGTCGTTCTCCCAGTACACAAAATGTGACCCTGACTGATCACCTGAGGATTGGGCTGAGGCCTGCTGCCTCATGCCCACAAGAGAAGGGCACACTTTCTGTTCCACACAGAATTCCTCCCTGGAGGGACCACCATCCTGCTGCCAATGGGTCAGCTCGGGCAGGTCTCCCAGTTCGGCAATTTGTTCCCCTGTGGGCTCCAGGGCATCCCCCTCAGGGTCTACCTCCTCCTGGACCACGGGAACTACGGGGGCCGGTTTCCCGCGCCTCCTGCCTCTTCTCTTCACAGCTGGGTCCTGGGCCGTACTTTCAGGCTCCGGGACCCCATCAACACCCTTACTCGCTGTCATCGATCGAGTGGTTGCACACACCCACTCTGGCACGCCCAACATTTTCAAGTGCACCTCTCTCTCCACCTTAGCCCAAGGGGAGTCTTCTAAATCATTGCCCAGGAGACAATCGACAGGCATGGCGGGCCTCACAGCAACCTGAAGAGTACCTGAAACTCCCCCCCATTCAAAGGAAACCTGAGCTACCTCACACTCTTCTGGGAGTTGTTGGCAGCTATCACGGGGTAGAATGCGTGGGGAACCACCTGCTCTCTGGACACCAAGTGACACTTGACAGCTGTCACACTCGCTCCTGTGTCTCTGAGAGCTTCCACTCTATGGCCATTAATGGTCACCCATTGCCTATATTTGCTAGTGTTACTAGGCAGAGGGGGTGGAGGGACCATTTGCATGTCTCCTAGCGAGACCAGGGACATTTCTGCGGGACCCCTCCCCCCTTGGACAACTATCTCCTCCCCTCCCAGGGCTACACTCGCCAACTGACGGGGGGGGGGTGCACTCGGCGGTGCATTCGATTTCTTCATGGGACACTGGGGATCGTAATACCGGTGTCCCACCTGCCCACAAGTGTAGCAGGTTAGGGGGCCCCTATGAACAGGTTTACCCATCGGGGCCCCTGGCTTCTTCTCAGGGGGACGCTGGGAACCTTTCCCTTGGGGATTACTTTGGGGCCCTTTCTGAGACTCCTTCTGTTTACCCTTGTCCCCCCCACTCTTCTGCTGGGGACCCTGCCCACCTTTGGCTGAGTCTCCCACTGGACCCTTGTGGACCCTGGTACTGACCCAGCGGTCCGCCTCCTCAGCAAGTTTTCTAGGGTTAGATATCTTGCTATCAATCAGGTGCTGGCGCAGCTCTGGAAAACAGTTATTAGACAAATGCTCCCAAGCAAACAAATCATAAAGAGCTTCATAACTTTCCACTTTGCTGCCCTTTACCCAACCATCCATGGCTCTGCAAAAATAAGACACATATTCAACCCACGTCGTACCAGGCAACTTCTTACATTCTCTAAAAGCTTGTCTGTACTTCTCGGGGGTTAGGCCATACCGCAACATTAAAGCATCCTTCATATGAGCATACGACATCCTATCCGCAACAGGCATGTCTAACAGGGTATCTCTCCCCTCATTCACAAAGCGACCCCACAACCCCGCTCCCCAATTCTTCTCAGGGACCTGGTGGGCCAACAATGCTAGCTCATATGCTTTAAACCACTGACCAATATCTTCGTTTCTATGATAATCTTTTATCACATCTTTGGGGAAGTAAAACTTTTTTTTTTTTTAATTTTTTTTAATTTTTTTTTATTGGGGAAGTAAAACTTACTTTCTACAGGCCCAGATGGAATGCTGCCACCAGAGGGATTCAATTCTAACTTCTTAGCTTGGATGTCCAACTCCCTCAACTTGGTTTCACGCTCCAAAGCTAACTTCTCTCTTTCAAACTCTAACTTTTTGATCTCCAAATCAGCTTCTCTTCTACCTCTTGCATTTTCTTACTCCAACTGCCCATTTATCTTTAGCCTTGCCATTTCCATGTTGTATGCACGCTCCTTCGCCCTTTCTTCTCGTTCTTCAGGGGAAAGACCTTTGGAGGAAACACTGCTTCCGGGAGAGGACTCGGGCCCATTCGCTGGCGCCTCCTCATCCCCTTCCACTGGCGGTACCACCACCGGATCAGTGGGATCTCTGGACTCCAACCAGGCCTCCAGCGCTTTGAGATATTCCTCCTTCAACGAGAGGCCCTTGGTGGGAACTTTAAACTGCTTGCAGAAGGATTTTAGTTTCTTCAAGCCGTAGTCGTTTATCTTCGCTCTGTCGAATTCCTCCTCAACAAAAACAACAGGGGTAGTGACTCCGGTGTCACTCATGGTCAAAACTGGCAGTGTTCAAAAAATCAAGTTTCAGAAAAGCGGAGAACCAAAAATAGGATCCTTCCCAATTAGATTGTGACTGCGCTATGGTCTGCTTTCACTATGTAGCGCACACTAATCACTGTACATGGGTCATAAATGCAAGGTCCAAATCCTCACCGCTGCATCCAATGTTAGAACCGGCTGTCTCTAGTTGGAAGAGGTCTACACTTCTGACAAATAGGGACACACCTTTTCTAGTCAGGGCAAGGGGATCACACCCTTAGATAACCCCTGCTCACCCCCTTGGTAGCTTGGCAGAGCAGACAGGCTTATCTCAGAGGCTGTGTGTTAAGCATTTATGACCACATACAGTAATAAAGTGAATACACTACAAATGGACACGACACAGTAGTATTATAAAAATAAGTATTTTTATATAAGGCTTAGCACAAGACCAAATAACGACAACAATGTACACAATCCTAATAAATACTCGGGGAAGGAGAAAAGGATAGTTCAAAGGTAGTTTCTTCTTTAGCACAAAAGTCTTTAGTATCAAAAGCAAATCTTCTTCTTGGCAATACAGTTCTTAGCAACAGGGTAACCCACACGGGGGCTACACGACGTTGAGGCGAAGTTAATCCAAAGGGTCGGCGTCGACAGCGAGGAGCGCTACGTCGAGCCCGGAGTCACACGGACCCCCAACAACACAGTACCTTTGGAAAATGAAGCACACGATGATCAGCGGCGTCGAGCAATCCGGCGTCGCGTCTTCGGTGTCGATCAGGTCTCAGCAGGCGTCATTGTCGATGATGCGGTTGCACAGAGAGCAGCGCTCACGGCGTCGAGAGGGCACGAGGGCGATGCGATCAGCAGCGGTGCAGACACGAGGTCCCTTGGAGCTGGAGCCGTACTCCCACTCACTAGCGTTGCTGCTGGCGTCGGTCGGGCCCGGCGGCCGGTCGTCGAGGAAGCGGGACACTGGGGCCGTTACCCACTACGTCGAGCTGGATTCGGCGACGTCCGTCGGCGTCGAACTTGCCGGCTCTTTCAGAGGTGCTGGATTCACAGGTTCCAGCAACTAGCACTTTAGCAGATGAAGTCCTTTAGCCCTGTGACTTCAGCAGGAGACTGGCACTCTTCCAGTCCTTGGAGATTTTCTTAGCAAGCGTGAGAGTACACACACAGTTCCTCTCTCCTGGTTCCTTGGCAAAAATAAAGAAGCACTGCAGGATTCCCCCCAGCAAACAGCACACTGGCAGCAGGGGTAGGCAAGTCCTCAGATCAGCAGGCCGCTTGTCCTTGGTTACAGGGTTCCTTGTCAGAAGTGATCTGATTTCTTAGTTCAGGGGTCCTTCTCTTATACCCCTTTCCGGCTTTGATCCCTTTGTCCTTGTCGGGGACTTTCCCAACATCCTGGGTCTGTTGTGGGTGGAATAGGCATGAGCGGAAAATCCGTTCCGCTCGCGGATTTTGCGGATTTTCGGGAAATCCGCAATCCGCGAGATTTGCGAATCTCCCGCAAAATCCGCAAATCCGCGAGCAGCGGATTTTGCTCGCACTGCTCGCACTGTTCGCGTGAGTTCGCGTGAGTTCGCGCCCCGCGAATAAGTGCAAAATTGCAGAAATACGATCTTAGCAAAACTGAAAGTAACTACTTACCAGGTTCAAAAGTTCAGGCTCATCATTAGTAGCCATTTCCTGTAGTGCTTCCTGAGGGGCCCCTCCAGAGTTCAGTTGCCAGTTGAAACTATTATGTGACCCTGCTCTGAACCTCAGAATAGTTACACATATGCCACAAAGGTCCTGAATTACAGCTAAGGGAGACAAGCAGGAGCCAGGCTGGAAGTTAAAATCCATTAATCAGCCCCTAATTCATTATTGTCAGTTGGGGCAGGGCAGGTGTTGTAACTAATTTTGCAACAATGAAAGCACTTAGCAAGTGCAAAAGATCACTAATCAGGGCGCACTAAGGAAGCAGGTGCCAGCTAAAAAAATATTCTGTGACACATTAATCAGCCCCAAATTAATTCAGGTCACTTGAGGCAGGGAAGGTGTGCTTTGCTTTGCCGAAAATAATGTACACTGGACAACCAGAGGGTGTGGTGATGAAACAGAGGGTGGCATGGGTGGGCCAGAGGGTGGCATGAGTAGTCAGAGAGTGGCAGTGGTGACAGAGAGTGGCAGTGATGAAGAAGAGTGTCCCAAACAGGCTGGACACGTAGAAACAACAAGTTCGCGAAACTTGCGACCCGACAGGTAAGTTCGCAGTTTGCGAAAGTGTACAAAACCCTCGCGAACTGGCAGAAACACGGGCGAACACAAAAAAAAAAATCCGCAAATTCGCGGGAATTCGAGGATTTTGCGGATTGCGAATCCGCAAATCCGCAAAATTCGCGAACGCGAGATCCGCAAAATTCGCTCATGCTTAGGGTGGAGCCAGGCAGAAGCACCTGGCTTATTCACTGAGCAGGGCTGGGTCCTCAGACGCCCAGCAGAAGGTGGAGCCAGCATTGACACTGGCAGGAGCAGAGCTATGGGCCTCCTGGCAGGAGGTGGGGCTAGGATCGTCCATGGCAGGCACAGAGCCATCAGCCGCTTGGCAGGAGGTGGAGCCAGCATTGTATCAGGCAGGGCAGGCTATCAGCAACTACTCCCCCCTACTCTCAACGCAAATGTCCCACTCATCCCACACTGACTCATCCAGACCTGTGGAGCCACCCAGCTCCTGTCACACACACGCAAGACCAGCAGAAACCAGATATGGTTCGACAAGAAAATAGGCACTTTCTAAAAGTGCTATTTTCAAACCCAGAGTCCAAAAACCATCCACACCAACGGATGCGTAATTAAACCCCGAGTTCAGGGATACCAAACTCGACATTGCACCATGCTCCCCGAGCCAGCTAGGATCATAGCATTAATAATCCCGGCGGCCCATTCTAACTAATGGAGAGCAGGCTACCTCGCAATAGTGAAGAACGAAGATGGCGGTAATTCACTATTAGGACATGCCAACTTGGTCAGGCGTGTCCTACCTTATACTTACAATGCACCCTGCCCGTGGGCCTACCATAGGGGTGACTAACATGAAGTCAAGGGAAGGTTGGAGGGGCTGGCAAGTAGGTATACTTGCTCAGCCGGCGTGACAGTACCAGACTGTACGTGGGTCTCGCAATGACTGACCCGTAGACATTCTTTTACGAGGCCGCTCCTGTGGGTGGCACAACACGTGCTGCAAGCCCACGAGCGGCATTTGTATTTACAAGCCCCGGCACTCCTGGTGCACTAGACTAGGGACTGACAGTAAACCAAATAAACCAAACATGGATACCATAGATACATCAATTTAACATAGGGAGCACTTGCCCTGTGGCACTGATCAGCAGTGACACCGCGCCCAAAGCATATACCAGCACAAAACATCGAAAAACAGTGGAGGCAAACAGAAAAAATGGAGGAGAGACTCAAGCCAATGATGTCAGGTCTAACAAACTGTTTAAAGCTTAACTCGGCTAAAACCGAAATTCTACTTTTCGGTTCCAGTGATAACTTTTGGAGCCCGAACTGGTGGCCTGAAGGGATGGGTTTACCCCCCGTTACGGTCACCAAGGTCAAGAACCTAGGGGTTCTGATCGATGATAAACTTACCTTTAGGCCCCAAGTTAATGCAATGACGTCAGCCATTCATTTTACATTGAAAATAATCAGGAGGATCCTTCCTTTTTTACCCGATGACTGCAGAAAAACAGTGGTGACGGCCCTGGTCTTATCCCGCCTTGATTACTGCAACAGCCTATTGCTCAATGCCCAACAGCGGCTTCTTAACAAACTACAGGCCTTGCAAAATGCAGCAGCTCGTCTCATCACAGGCGTACCAAAGTTTGCTTTTGTCTCCCAGGAATTGGTGAAGCTGCACTGGTTTCCAGTGCGGAAACGGATCTCCTTTAAAGCCATGTGCATAGTTTTCAAGGCCCTTCGTGGGCTTGGCCCATCGTTTCTAACACAGTACTTTCAATGGTACAGGCCAGGTAGACATCTTAGGTCAGCCAATCTGGGGCTGATCGCGACCCCTCTGGTAAGGAGAGCACGCTGGGGTGGCAGAAGGTTTATCTTGGGGCAGCGAGGGCTTGGAATGCTCTCCCTTTGGCTCTTAGACAGATCACTGATTTAATGACCTTCCACAAAAATTTTAAAACATGGCTTTTCGTTCATTAAGTTCAGGCCAGGCTAGGGGAGCTTCTATTTAGCGCCAGGACACCGTTGGTAACAGTGCGCTCTATAAATGTTATAAATAAATAAATACATAAATAAACATGTCAGTGTTAGCCATGTGTGCATGGACACACCTCACCAGTCTCGCAGTGTATCCTTTTTGTGACTGTGCAAAGGTGTGTAATGTAGACTCCTCAGACAGTTATAGTGGACTCTGCACAAAAGGAGTGTATATGATGTACACAGTGCTGTGACAGACTCATGTATTCTTTGGATTTGAGGAAATGGCAGACTATGAGGATGATGGTGTGCATCCTTTACATCAAAGTGTGTCATGTTAAAAGATAACAGGTATAAGAATCTCCAGCCTAATGCTGTGTGTCACCTATGATGTTTTCACACCCCACATGGCTGAGTATCCATGGTTTTGAATCGGACAAAATGTATGTCACCTATACCACTACCCTATACTGTTAGTTTGTATGTACATATTGTTTACGTCACAACCTACATGATGACAATGTATGACTGCAGCTCCCACATGCATGAAACTGATTGCAAGTGACTGTTCATCTTGTGCTGTAAAAAGTCAATGCATACTCTGTAACCAACATCTCTTCTTTTCCTGTTTCCACACATGTGTTCCCTGACAGAGGAAGAAGGAGGCAAGCTCCCTTCTACTGGCCTTTTCCAGACCTGTTGACCATGGAGTAGCAAGACATCATTATGAAGTCCCAAATAAATCACCTGAAACTTCATGAGCAATGTGGCCAGTGGTGCCTCAGTTAAGAGCTCACAGACCTATCCCACAGCTTTGACCCCAACTGTTAAGGTGATGGCCACACTGCATTTCTTTGCCACTGGTTCATTTCAGTACACAGTGGCTACATCTGTTGGGATATCACACCTGACGTTCAGTATGGTGTTGCGTGATGTCCTGTCCACACTAATGCTACACATGGACAGTTATATTAATTTCCCTAGAAGACAAGAATTGACAACTGTGAAGGGTGTCTTTTATGACCTAGCTCACATCCCACATGTTGTAGGACCCATCAATGGCACACACATTGTCATTGTTCCACCTCAAGCACATGAGTAAATATATAGGATCCGGTAACATCATCATTGTATCATCCTGCAAGTGACTTGCTTTGTAGATTTGACCATTTCACATGTCTGTGCAAAATTCCTAGGATCCTCTCATTACCTCTATACCATGCAGAACAGGACCATACCCCAGTTAATGTCCTATCTACAACCGGAGAGGGCCTGGCTTGTTGGTGAGTGTGATGTGTCCATCTTTTGTGTGTGCTACATGCTGTCATCCTCAACACAATCCATAATCCTGATTGCACATCTATGTGTCTCACAACTAGCTGACTCAGCGTATCCGAACCGGCCTTGATTGCTGACCCTGCTGAGAAATCCAACAACGCCAGGGGAAGTTCCCTTCAATGAGGCCTATAGGAGGACATGTTGGGTGGTGGAGTGGGCTTTTGGGCCAGATTCCGCTGTTTGGATAAGGCTAGGGGAGCCCTCCTCTGCTCACCCAGGAAGGTGTGTCAGATCATAGCCTCATGCTGCATGCTCCACAACCTTGCATTGCGCAAGGAGATCTTAGTTGTTCGAACCTGTTGTCCATGGACCGCTGCAGCAGCTTGATCTCCTGGAGTGCCTCTAGGACCCATCCCATCTGTCCCTGGCTGCCTTCATAGGCACCAAGGACTCTGGCAATGGTGGCCAAAGCTTCAGTGTCCACAGTGGATTCAAGTTGGTTGCCCCCAGTGGTCCTCCCACCAGCCCCGCCTCCCTGGACCTGGGCCCTTGGCTGTGCCCAGTCCACTGTTGGTTGGGGCAGTGCTCAGCATTGGTGTGGCTGCTGTGGTGGGAGTTAAGGTGGTGGGGCAAGTGAGACCCACTGGGTGTGTCCGCTCTGGCTCTCCAGAAGGGCCTGGTTGGTCATCCACATCCGAGTGGTGGGGAGATTCGGCATCAGAGAGTTCAAGATCCTGGGGTGTAGACTGGCTTGGCTGGGTGTTTGGAGTCTTAGCGGTGTTGTTTGTGATCCACCTGTTGGAGAAAGGTTACATTGTCAGGATGTTAAGTTCATTCCCCAAGACTTCTCCAACAGTGAGTGATGGTCTGAAGGAGACAAAAGGCTTGGGTTTAAACATGATAATAACCAGTATCCATGGGGTTAACCTGTCTGACATGAAATTGAGGTGCATTCTTTATTTGTTTGTAAACTGCCATGTAGATAATGAGTACTGTACATTATTCATGTTGCCATTGCGGAGGGACGTGTTATTCCCTACCAACTTGAGGCTTAGACACTGTAGTTTTGGGATGTGTATTGTCAGTTAGCAGCTACAATTTGTTTACTATGTAGGCATAGTACCATTTATTTTGTTCATTTTGCAGTACTCATCATATGTGCTGTGTTCTTTGAATGAGTGCCCAGACATGTATTGAGGCTGTGTCGCCTTCATGGTTTCCATCCTTTGTGTTTACACATATCATTGTCCACATATTGTGATCCATCTTGATTTTTCATTCCTAGAGCCTTGGTGATTAGTAGTCAGACATGTACATGAGCATAGCTAGATGTGCAGTTGATGTGACATATGGAGCACTATAGACATGGCTGCCAAGCGAGGAATGGGTTGGGAGGAGTGTTACATCCTGTTCACTAGTGAAGCAATAGGGCATAAGATGGCTACCTACCTGTAAGGAGGTATTGAGGAGTGAAATGGCCGCCAAGTGAGGATAGGGTGGAAGGAGTGTTACATCCTGTTCAGTGGTGAGGCAAAATGGCCGAGTGGGAGTTGTAGTGCTGGCCTCCTGTCCCAACCACCCGCTAGTAAGATGGCTGCATACCTGTAAGATGAAACAGAGGAGTGAAATGGCTGCCAAATAGATCTGGGGTGGGATGAGTGTTACATCCTGTTCAGTGGTGAGGCAAAAGGGCCTGGTGGGAGCTGTAGTGGTGTTATCCTGTCCCGATACCCCCTTAGTAAGATGACTACCTACCTGCAAGGAAGAATAGAGGAGTGAATGGCTGCCAAGTGAGGAATGGGGTGGGAGGAGTGTTACATCCTGTTCAGTAGTGAGGCAAGAGGGCATAAGATGGCTACCTATCTTATCTGTAAGGAGGAACATAGGAGTGAAATTGCTGACAAGTGAGGAATAGGGTGGGAGGAGCGTAACATACAGTTCAGTAGTGAGGCTATATGGCCTGGTTGGAGTTGTAGTGCTGACCTCCTGTCCCAACATACCCTTAGTAAGCTGGTGTGCAGTTTGAAATGTCTTCTATCCTAACAGCTGTGGTGTGTGGGCCTTCAATGCTGGGTTGTGGCAAAGGATGCTGGTCAGGGAAAGGGTGTGTTTTATACTCTGCAGTGTGGGTGTGTCCACCTGGGGAATGACCATCAGCTTTTCTTTTTCTTCTAAGTTTGCTAGGGACACTTTTTTAATTCTAGTGAGCCGGACCACGGCTGTCGAAACGTAGAGTTCGTTGAGACAGGACGGCAGTCTCATCATAATTTCCTCAGTGGTCATGCCACTGTGGAGTTGGCTTTTGGGTGTGGTAATAATGGCTTTTTGACCACATCGGTCGGGTTTCATGCTTTCTGAACGTGACAGACGGAATTGTTGTTTTTCAGACCACCGCGGTCAAACTCTTTCAGTGCATGTATCGTAATGGGACCGTAGGATGGTCCCCGGAAACAGCGGATGGAATTTTACCTCTACCAGGATGGTTGGACAGCTTTTCTGACCGCCATCGTAATGACCCCCAAAGTACTCAAAATAGAGTTAAAAGTCTTCACAGAGACAAAGGTGACGTGCAGAGTTCACAGAGTGCGCAGACTGGGGTTCACATGGCTAATCGCTTTTTAGGGTGGAGCCTGTTAGATCATGAGTTAGCGCATGCTTCTCGCTTACGAGACACTGTGGTTAACAAAGAAGGCATGAAGCCCACCCATTGCTTACCATTGTTTGGCTTGCATGGCACTCTCCTTTACAGTCCCGTAATTCATCAAGGCAGGCCTAACTTCATTTCATTCCTCTCTGTGGAGCAGGGACCAAGCACTAATTGATTCATCTTAATCAGTGCCCATCCAATGCTCCCAACATGATTGAGGTACTGTTTTGTTCAGTTTAACCTTTAGTGCCCTGCAAACAAAAGGCATGTGACTGGCAAAAACATGCCCAACAGGACAAACAAAATTGCAAAGTTTTATTATCAATAGTAAGAAAGTTAACTTTCTTTTATTTTGCCAAGTTTTCTTTTCTCACTTCGTACTCATGTTTTAGCTTGTTTTTGCTCATGGGTACTGTTCTCAAAAGATGACGATTATCTTGTTCTATATATCGCAAAGTGACATTCAGCCCGATTCATCATCGGCATGTTTTGCGAGTCTGTAATAGCGAATAATAAGGAATCGCTATTACAGACTCGCAAAACGGGATTCATGTAGGAATCAAAAAATAAATTGCGATTCCTACACATTCCTTATTTGCGATGAGCAAATTGCTAATCGCAAATAAGGATTAACTCCCCATTCATTCCTATGGGCCTTTCATCGCAAATAAGGAATAACTCCCCATTCATTCCTATGGGCCTAAAGGCCCATAGGAATGAATGGGGAGTTATTCCTTATTTGCGATTAGCAATTTGCTAATCGCAAATAAGGATGCGATTTCAAGGGTGCTACACCCTGTAGCACCCCTGAAATGTAAATTAGACTCATGTTGCACACACACATGTCCAAAGGACATGTGTGTGTGTTACATACAACTGAGAAAAATGCACAAAAGTGCATTTTTCTCAGTTTTCGCTATTTACCACGAAGTCTGACTTCGCGGTAAATAGCGGGAAAAAATAGCGAATTCGCAATTTTTTATTGGGTCATGAATAGCATTTAAGGAATCTCAAATTGAGATTCCTTAAATGCGATCGCAATTTGAGAAATCGCAATTTTTTGCGATTTCTCAAATTGCGAGTACATGACCCAATGATGAATTTCAAATGCCATTTTTGCGGGTGCAAACGGCCGAATTCTGCGGTTCGCACCGTTTGCGCCCGCAAAAATGCTTCATGAATCTAGCTGATTGTTTCTTTCTCATGTGTAATTTTCGAAATTATGCAGTACAGTACACCCCAATCCACCCTACTCCAATCCAAACCAATCCACCCCACCACACCCCACACCAATCTACTCAATCCAATCCACCACTATCAATCCAATCCACCTTAGACCAATCCAGTCCACTCCACTCACCCCAACCCACTACACTCCAATCCTGCCACCCCACTCTAACCTGCCCCACTCCAATCCAGCAATTTAAAACAATCGGCATCACTCCAATCATACCCCATTCCAATCCAGAACAATCTGCCCAGTGGCAGTCAGTGCAGGTAAGCAAATGGGGGTTAAGGGGGGAGGTCAACAGACGATGGAATAGGATTTATTTATTTAATTTTCCCTATTCCGTCATCTGTAAGTGTGGGCAGAGTTGGCGGAGTGCCACTTCGTGGAATTCCACAGAGTTGGCTAAAAACTCAGTGGAATTCTGCTCCCCCTGCTGCCACCCACCCTGAGGCCGCTGCAGACTTACCTGGTCACGCCGGTGCTTCCGTGCCCTGCCTAGGCTGTCCTCCTACCATGTAGTTCCTATAGAACCTGTACAGGATCTACACGTTTGGGCAGCATACCCTGCAGGATTGGTGTCAGACTGATTCTAAACCCCACCCACCGGGTATGTTGGCCTTTTCTACCAGCTAGCTCACTGTGCCACTAGAATCTCCTCCTACTAAGGAGAGAATAGTTCTTGGCAACTATCAAACATGACATCCCTGATCCCTCAGGATCTTGGAAACAGTATACTACTTTTCGCTCAGTCACTCGTGCTTACCTAGTCTGTCTTAGAGAGATACCCAGAATAAACAGGCTGGCCATTTTCAAAAAGTATTTATTGAACAGTTATTATTCTGGTGGAGAATGGGTGAGCTGCAACAACCATTAGACAGTTGCAGATAAATACAAGTATATAAAATACATGATAATAAAAAGATGCATGCTCCTATGATGCCTCCCTAACTAGATGTACCTGAGTGTACCTAGCATGTGTGTAGGTGTTAAGTCAAGAATCCCTCTAGGATAAAGTCAACCCCATTACCTGAATTGAGAGACTGTGAAATCCCATCCTGGTCTTGAGTTGGACACCCCGCGAGGGATGTTACACCACTGCTAGCTGGAGTGTCTGCATGCAGTAACCTCAGCCTCTCTGATCAGTGTGTCTGCCGGGAAGTCCCGGTCTCCTCTGTCTATCTTAGCAAGATGCGATGTATATATACACCAATAGGTCTCCCCAGGGGTCCTACCTCTCTGTATTACTGTGTGAGCCTAAGGATGATATCGGACATCAACCTTATTCATAGATATTATACAGGAGGCGGTAGTCCTGCTGTGCTTCCAAGAATTCTCATGCATTATGTGTGAGATTTCAAACTAGGGAAAACCTGCGTTCTGAATGCAGTGTTGTATCTAGGTAAAAGGTCAGTCCCTCTAAACCGTTTTTTTTAAATACAAATTTATTATTAAAATTTTTCAAATATGCTCACATTACCTTATGATACACAAAAGTACACAATAGCGGTACGGGTACGCTACATGTAGGCATGTTGTGTACATACAGCAGGAACATTGGGGGACTAGTCCACCCATCTTCATGGTAATGCAAGTTCACGGGGGGAACTGGGGAAGATAAAACTAGGGACGTCCAGTCAGGGACGGGGGGGACCTGGTCAGGGACTGAGAATCATGGAGAATGTTCGGGTCGCGTCAGTCACTATCTGTCAGTGGGGTGTCACATTGTGCATAGGGGCCGTCCGGTAAAGAGAATCAGCAGGCGGAGTAGGAAGAGTCGCATGCCATGGTATGTCTGTACCTGCACATGTACTCTAGTGCGATGTGTGTGTTGCCGGGTCCGTAGGATCATCTGGGGAAGCGTTAGGAGCCGTGCGCGTGTGTGCCTCTGTGAACTGGTGGGTCAGCATGGCCCCCTCCAGCGATATGGGATCTTTTCGATGTCCCTTAGTTTCCTCCTCCCTCAGGGTTTCCTCCTCAGCTTTCGCCCATTTCTGCACCACTCCCACCCATGCCTCTAACCTAGGTCCCGATGTTGTTCGCCACTGCATGGCGATGTTTCGTTTGGCTAGGAGTAGGGACAGTGTCGCGAAGCGGGCCTGCACCTTGTGTGTTTTCGGCCTTCCGAATATTCCAAGAGTGATCGCTTCCCACATGTGTAGGTCCATGAGGCCTGTGAGTGTGCGAACTGTGTTGGAAGTGTGCGCCCTGCGAGTGACATCTGGGGCAGAGAAACTGTGTGTCCGGAAAGAACCTCTGAAGGCGCGCCGGTGTCTGATACGCTCTGTGCAAGATGTAGAATTGGATGTTTTTGAACCGTGCGTTTCTGGATACCATTCCCCCTCATGCAACTGCCGTCCGATTACATCCTCCCAGGTGGTTCGCAGATTGTGCAGTGGCCTGTTTGCAAGTTCACGTACGGACTTATAAAGCCAAGTGACCAAGTGCCGGCCTACGCCCATGTACAGAATGGTGTGGACGACCGGGTGTGTTGCCGGTTCGCCGACTGTGAGGTTACAGCGTGGGCGAAAGTTATCTATGAGCTTACGGTGTGTTGATAACTGTCCCGGGGGGGAGGTCATGGTCCTCCACAAGCTGCTTGTAGGGGCAAAGTCATCCCTCTGCAAACAATCCCTCCGCCTCAGTTATCTCGCAGTCTGTCCATGCGGGGAGCATGGTATGTGTGAAGTAGAATTCCCGCTGCGGCCAGCCGACCAGTGGTAGCCGAGGGGAGTAATCAGGGGTACCCGCCGCTATGCGGTGTATCCTTTGCATACACCGGCGAGCTACCGACACTTGCAGTGGATATGTCCGACGGGGCTTGGTACCTGGAAGCAGGAGATGGCGTAATTCAGGAGTAGGGATTGGGCCCCTTGCTGTGTAGGTTTCCCCGGTAGGTCTACCCACCGTCCAGTATGACAGCCACTGGAGCTGCGCTGCCAGGAAATATGACTCGAAGGCCAGAGCGCCTAGACCTCCCTGCGTGGTGGGCAGCTGCAATTTGGTGAGAGCTATTCGTGGCGGCCAGTCCCCCATACGAGTGCACGAAGGAGCGCATCTAGTTCTTGAAAAAAGGCCCTGGGTGGAATAACGGGTAAATTGGTGAAGTAGTACAATAGGCAGGGCACTATGATCATCTTGGCTATAGCTACTCGACTGATCGGTACCAAAGGAAGGTTCCTCCAAAAGCCCACTGACGATCTATGCCAGCTAACACTCTACGATGATTGCCCTCATAGATGTCAGCAGGGGAGTGATAGAGACGGACACCAAGATATCGAGGGGCGTCCGTGGTCCAAGGCAGGCTCTGCATACCCATTCGTATCTCCCGTGGTTCAAGGGACTGGTGCAATGGGTAAATCATAGATTTATCCCAGTTCACCTGGAGGCCTGACGTCTCCGCGAACTCCGTCAAAGCTGTCCATATGGACGTCAGATCGCCCTCTAAACCGTTATAAGTGTACTATAGGGAAGAATATAGGTGAGGGGTTATGAAGTTACCTGGGCCTATATCAGGATACCTATATGGAATATAACACTCCTGGCTGTCTCTCTCTCCACTCCAGGTCCGTCCGACTCCCCAGGCAAAGCGAAACTCCTATGCTTTAGTCACTCTTGGTGGACTGCGCATGCGGGTCCGTGTGGGTACCCATGGGTCCCTCCTTACCAGCCATGCACAGTGTGGCAGGCATCAGGGGGTTCCTGCCACAGGGTGCCAGATTTTCCCCAGCCACCCCTTTCTTCAATGGGAGCCTATTCATTCGGTCGGAATAAAGGCTCCCATTGAAGTCAATGGGAGTCCAAGCAAATCGTATCTAGAAGCATTCGGATGCATCGTACTTGGTCGGTCGGACTCTCCCGATCCGAGTTGGTTGGAATCCATTCCCAAATCAATTCGGTCGGAATGATTTCCAAACCGCATCGGAATCGGGCCCATAATCTACTTTTTATAAGTTGTAATGGTAATAGTACATGTATTCATTGAAAATGCTGGTAGGGGGAGGAGCCAAGATGGCGGATGGGACGGACGTGTGAGCTCCCGGCTCCGCAAGCCGTCTGCCTTGCAGCACTATCCTGTCCTTTATCCGATCTCACACCGTGTTTGAATTGAGGGAAAGAATGCCCAGAAGCGGACTGCTTTCTTTTGCGACCTCCGCCGTCTAATTTGGAGCGGAACTCCCTGAGTTCGCCGACCTCCGGAGCTGCCCGGGTAGCTGTGCCGATCGCCACCGCAGGACAACGCAGGACCTGGCCGGCAGAGGAGAGGGGGAGGTGCAGTTGACTACGGGAGCATGGCGACCGCTGAAATGACCAGCGCATATCTCTTCTGGTGCAGAGTGACTCCCCTTTGCTGAGGTGCGTGTCTGTGTGTAGTTATAGCCCTCCACGCAGCGCTTCCCCCCGCTCCGCTGCCCACCGCCTGGACAATCGCCATCTTGGGGCGATTACCGACTGCTTCACGCCCGCATTGAGGAAGGCGGTGAGGCGACTCTTGATCATGGCTAACCCCTTGCTGTGAGCTGCATCTCACTGGAGCTCTAACCGCTTGCTCTCTCTATAGCGAGATCGCCCCCCTCTCCTTATTACAGACTTCCTAAGGGGCAACAATGGCGCTCGTCCCTAGGGACGAGGAGAGGGCTGCTTCACCACTCCTGTCGCGCACTGCCCTGTCTGCGTCCGGACTGGGGGCGGACCCCAGGGCAGCGCCGCATGCAGCGGATCTGCTGCTATCTCGGAACACTCCGACATATGGGGATATCCTTAACGCCCTTGTGGACATGGGGACAATATGGCGACGTAACGCTCAAGCACTACTGGAGAAGATCGAGGGAGCGTCCTCTGGTGCAACGCGACCGGGGCCGGCCGGCCCCCTGCTGCCCCCAATGTATCCCGGCAGAGTTACACAGTTACAGCATGAGAGGGCTGGGGTGCGCAGTGTCCCTGGCAACATTGTTGTTGGTTTTCTCCTCGGCGTGGATCCTGATACAGTGTTGCCCCCCACTTTGAGAACAGCGACTCTGTCTTCACAAGAGCTCTGTACATCGATCTTCCAGTCCCTGCCCTCCCCTGAGTTACTTGCCTTCGGTGCCGTTTTTCTGCGGTGGTGGAGTGTGTGCTGTCGGGGACTGGCGAGGATGCTCAACAGACTTGTTGCTGGACCTGATGGTGACCGGGGACGCCCTTATCCATCTCCTTTGTTTTCTTCTGATCTGGAGCGGCCATTTTGCCCTATTGCTCTATCCGGGGAGTGCCCGGAGCGATGGCCAGCCCTGACGGGGCTTTGCCGTTCAGGACAGGGCTGAAGATGTTCCCTCGTTGGTTTCGCTCAGATGGACGATGGAGACCCGGACTGAACTGCGTTTTGATATGCTGTCTGTATTGAACGTGCTCCTTTTTCCCCACTTTAATTCATACTTTCTGGTATTGTTCTCTGTTTTTCGGCACGGTGTTGGACTGTCTAGTGGAGTCCCGGACTTTGGCGCTTCCTCTGCATATGCTACAGTAATATCCCTTCTCATCTCGATTTGTGATTCTAGCTTACTGTGATTATTCATGTATGGGATGGTACAGTGTAATGTTGATTGGGGATTCTTGGGTACATTGGATTTGGCCCCCCTCCGGTAATCATGAACCTATCCTTGCTACTGTGTATGGGGGGGTGATGCTCTTCGGCTGGCGGAGTTCGGGAGATTTGGTATTTAGTGGGCTCCTCCCCACTTTCCCTTCCCTTTTTCTTTCTCTATGAGAGTTTCAGATTAGATTAGTCTTTTCTTACTCTCTATTCCTTATGTGGGTTCTCTTGGGGCGACAGGCACGTTAGTAGGGGGGGGTGGGCCGTAGCCTCTTCGACGTGCAGGGTGGGGGGTTTGGGTTTTTACTTTCTCTTTTTGTTTCTATGGCCTTCTTCTTATCTTCACTCTTATTTTCTCTCTCTTCCTATATATCTCGGGTCAGACGGGAGGTTGGGTTTGGTTCCTCACGGGATGTTCTTTGTGGTTTGCGTCTAAGTCTGTATCACATGGTTTATTGATTCCATTATTAAGATTTTGATTTACTGCATCTTCATTGAATGCTTACAGAACTTGCTTTTCCTTCCTTTTTCCACTATCGTTTGAGGGCGCATATCCTTTCATGACTTTTCCCATGTAACGAGTGTCCCTCCTATGTGTCCTCGGATCCTTTCTAGTTGCTATATAACGAACCCTTCCATATCCTATCATACTGCAGGCAATCTAGATTGTAAATCCTGTTGTGATATATTGACTGGGCGGGCGCCAAATGGGGCGACATCTATTCCTGTGCTTGTGTGTCCTTACTGTAAACGATTCACGTAATCCTTTGTTAGCGATGTATAATTGGTAGATCTCCTTCACGTGGCTCGCCCGCTCAGCTACCCTGTCTGACTTTAGGGTGATTCGTCAAAAACATAAAATGAAACCCTCTTTATCCTTTTCCTGTGACTCCTTGCTAATCCATCGTAGTGTTTTTACCTTTTACTTGTTGCATCGCAAGGTTCCCCGGAATGGTTGTATGTTGTCATAGCGGCCGGCCCGCAGTGGTTGTAGGCTGACGCTGTGTACTGTGTTCTCAAAAATAAAGGTTTTCCAAAAAAAAAAAAAAAAAAATGCTGGTAGGTTGATTTATATTGTTTACAATTATATTAATCTGTTTTTGGTTATTTACAATTATAATATTTAAAAGTATTGATGGTTTTAATATTTAAGATATTTTTAGTGAATTCGAAATTTGTATTTTGTTTGAGTATTTTATTTGTAAATAAAATGGTTTGTTTATTACATATGTTATGTTATTGATATATGTATATATATATTTATTTTTTATCTTATTACATTTAAGAACGTTTTCCAATATGATATAAAGTAAAAATATCAATTCAATATTTTTTTTAATTTGAGATATGTATATAAATATATATATATATATATATGAATTTGTATGTTTTTAATTTTTTTAAAGAATCATATTTTTATATTAAAAAATATTAACTACATTTTCTTTTTATTATAATAGTATTCATATTTAATTTAATGAATGTTTATATTTCAATTTACATATATTTAAAAATCAATATTTTGGACAACTATATTAGTGCAATCAATATATTTTTTCAATATTTTTGTACTTTTGATTATAAGGACAGAGATTCGATATTTTTCACATCTATATTTTTCGCTCTATATTTTTGTAACTCGATATTTAGTACTCAATATTTTGTCAGTGCAGCACTCTAGGTTGCCTACCTGACAGATCTGAGGTGATTCCAGTGCTCATGGCCCAACATAACTGCATTTCGGGAGTATATAGGATGCTAAGAAAGGCACAGTGTACCAGCTCATAACAGTTTTTCTCTAGGTATTCAGGCGCTGCTCTATGAAGGACAGTTTAGGGATGTATGTGGGGTGAGATGGTCTAAGGGCATTGTCAGAGGGTTCTATTGCTAGCTTTTTGGAATATTGGAATGTTGAAGAGTTCTAAATACCTTTGGTGTTGTAAGAGTGCAGGTTTTTTGTGGTAGACTGTGAGTTCTGGTTCATAAGAATGGTGTGAGGGCATTTGCATTCTTTATATGAGCCAGGCCTCTTACCTTTCTTTTCAGAATTCAACAGCGGTCTGCTTTTGCTAAGTACTGAGTATGTCCCAAATGAGTATATGAGTATATCTATGAAGATTTTAGACACACAACTTCACATTAAGAGCATCCTCTCAGCTCCTCAACAGCGCTGCAAACCTCAGCCTTCTAGTATACCTCTAGAACTTTCTTCCAGAAGACTTTAGATTTGCCAAGGATCACTCCAAATTCTGTAGGATTCTGAAATCCTGTATAGACACTCTCCCTATTAACAGTCTTCTAGGTTTCCAGTGTTGGAGCTTCCTTCTGGGTCCTGATTGCCATTCTGCCTGATGGCCTGATGCCATAAGACAGCAGCCAGTGGATGAACTCGCAGAAGATATGCAGACTGCAGAAAATATACTTAAGTCAAAGCAGACTGAGACCATCCATGACAAAAGTGACCAAGAACCAGCCACAGGTGTCTGCTAGGTAAAACTACTGTATATATTCAGGTGTGCTTCTTATGTCCTTATGTTCTACTCCATATATTTTAGAGGGGAATTCCTGTAATATGCTTTGCACAGAAATTACTTTTCATACGATAAAGATGAAGACAATTATGTCAGACTAGAAATCGATATCTCACAGTTTAAATACAGTATGTAATCTATCTATGGTGGCCTAGTTGATGATCTAGTGTTGCGCTTGTATAAAACTGAGAAGCAAGACTGGATAGGTTAAAGGCTCTAGGGTTATGGTTATTTGTCCCTGCCAGAAATCCTCTGTGTCCATGTAATATATTGATTGAAAGTATTAACATAGTCCCTGCAGATTATACTATGTTAACGACTGGATGACTCACTAATTCACCTCACTGTACAAAATGAGCTGTTAGTGATTTGAGATTTTAATATTTGGGCATAGTCATATTTGGACACAAATAAGACATCTGGGTCTTGTCAACACGATAAGGTCCCAATGTATGAAAGACATATTGCATGGTGAAGGGCACATCTTCAACCTGATTTTCAGTTAAGAACAATGTTTATTTCTAGGAACTTCTAAACAACTTGTGGTCTGACCACTCCTTCTGTTCATTAAGCAATTGTGGGCTATGGTTCAGAGCCCTCAGATACATTGCCAGGTGAAATAGCATTAGCATTTAAGTACTTACAGGTCCTTGTGATAGTTTTGACCGCCATAATGTTGCCCTCTTCAATTTTAAATAGCTTTTTCTCATTCATGTGCAAAATATATCAACTGACACAGTTGCCGTGCTCTGTCCTGGCATTGGTGCATGGCAGTTGAAGGTGAGCTCCCCACTGACACCAAAACAAATCCTCTTGTACAGTCTGATAAGTGATTTATTCGGTGCAACTAGGTGGTATTGCAGAGCCATGCATTTCGGTTCTCATCCGCAGTCTTGTTTACTGTGTTTGAATTTGATTACAATCACTTGCTTGAAATTAAAATGAGAAGACAGAAGAGAGGCAGTGGTGATGTTTTTTCTCTAAAATATCCCTAACAACATTACTGTTATGTCACTTAATGGTATTCTTTGGTTTGTCATGAATACATAAATTCATCACTTACAACATATAATATTAAAGCTAATAGTGGGCTAATTGGCATGATGGATTTAACCCTTTAGAAATGTTGCATTTGTTAAGTTGATCAAGCATTTAAAGATATATGAAAAGGAGGTCATTACTTTCGAATGCCATATAGTCCTGACAAAAGAAAAAGGAACTTATTTTTAAAAAACGTAGACATTTTACAGTGTGTTCTTAACCCCTTGGATGCTCATGACGGAACGGTTCCGTCATGAGCATCGGTCGAGCTGTGCTCATGACGGAACCGTTCCTTCATGACCGCGCCCAGCACCGGCGGTAAATCTGCACCGCACGGATGTGGTTAAAGTATAGACATTGTGGTATCCCGGTTACCTGTTTCTAGGTAACTGGATGTCACCAGTTATAGAGTGTTGACAGATAGAGTCAGTTACGGCTGGCTGAGTAGGAGTGCAGTTGTACCTGCCTGTTACTGAGAATAATCTACTACTACCTACATATCCTGCTTTGGTGGTTACTAAAACTCATTATGATCAAAAACACAACACAGAAGATGTGTTTCTTGAGAAAGGTGATTGGGTAATAGTAAAATTTGCACATAAATTAAAGAAAGGTAACAGCAAATTTTCCAAATCATTAAGAGTAATTGATGTGTATGCTAAATCAGCAAAACAAAGTGCAACAAAATTTAGAATTGGGGCAGTATTTTTGAGGACAAAGCCACTTCTTCCACCAATTGTTTATGGGATGAAGTTACTAATTCAAACACTGCAGGTAATACTCAAAGTACTTCATCCTCAAATACTCAAGATGCTAGTCAGGTTATGAATTCTACTTCTTCTTTCTCAAGATGTAGCCAAATTGTTCTTCCTAAGAAATTTAAAGATTTTGTGATGTAAATTATTTCTGTTAGTATTATTGTGTAAAGGGGGGGGGGAGATATTGTTCTATACAATGCACAATGCATTCCTATTTTCTTGTATTGCTTGGTATTATATTACTATTCTTAATGTATTTCTTTATGGTTGCTTCACTGTTCATTTATGTATTCTGTATCATTATAGTGCATTTTCCTGTTAATTAATATTATAACATTATATGTATTTCTATGTATATTCTGTTAAAGAGAGAGGATGTGGTATCCGGGTTACTTGTTTCTAGGTAACTGGATGCCACCAGTTCTAGAGTGTTAACAGATAGAGTCAGTTACAGCTGGCTGAGTAGGAGTGCCATTGACCCTGCCTGTTACTGAGAATAAACTACTACTATCTACATATCCTACTTTGGTGGTTACTACAGACATAAATGCAGGCATGAATATTAAAGATGCCTGTTCAGTGCTTTCTGACTGTTCAATTCTGTTGGTTTACTTGTTTATAAATAATTATCTATGATGATTCCCACCTTCTTAACTGTAAAATTCAGTCCCCTTCTCTTGGGTGCTTTGGCTCTCTTCATATTCTCAGTAGAGTCCAGTCACTATTTTGAAATGTTGCAAAATGTTTAGCCACCAGATATTTCGCATCTTTGTTATTGATAGATTTAATATTCTCCAGTGTTTGTTTTTAACAGGAAAACATGTTCTTCCAATATTCCCAAAGTTACATGGGTCTATCAGAACATACATAGTAGAATAGGATAGTAGAATAGGAAATATTACCTCTCTGGTTGTTTGAGGCGGAAGTATACTATTTCATATAACAGCCTCACATATATTGCAGCAGATTAAACCTACAGTTTATAAACAGACAATTTTCATTTACACTTATGGCCAAGTAACATTTTGCCATCAGATCTTGCATTGAGAGAGTCACCCCATGAGTTGAGTTATTTGGGCAATTTTCCTATGGGTTTCCAAGCAACCATGCCATTTTCTAAAGCGTAATATAGTTGTAACAGTGTTTTCTTATAATGTAGGATTGTTTGCTAAATGTGTTTCTGTGTTTTAGGTTAGGTTAATTCATTTTTGATTGTGTGAAAGTTAATGCTTTACTATGTGTATATACACATTTAGAAGCAGCTTTTAAAAAATATTTTGTGGTTAATCTCTTTTTCAAAAGCATTTTGACATTTCTGAATTAGCCTGTTGGAGACAGTCCTCTGTGCTACTGTGTCTCCTTACTTGTAATAATTCCCCTTAGGATTTCTGCATTTTAGTGCTATAAGATTATCACTGGTAGTATTTAGAACACTGGCCCTCATTATGACTGACCGCCATCGCTACGGGCAGGTGTCTATCCGAAAATTTGTCAGCGGTCCTGCCCGCCCTATTATGATACAACCGCTGGGCAGGCAGCCATAAAATGCCTTTTTCTACTGTGGTCCGGAAAAGGGCAGCAGCACAAGCTTCAGTAGAAAAAGGCACACAGGCATAGATGTGTGGGGGGCACCACATGTGGCCCCCTGGCCACTTAACAGTGACCCATGAAGGACAGGGACCCTCCTTGGGGCCCCAAAAGACCCTGCCGCCTTTTCATGGTGGTGGGACTGCCTTGAAAAGGCAATCAGAAAGAGACATCCTAATCCTACAGCGGTGCCAGTGCAGGCACTGCTTCCATTGTAGGGATTAGAGTCCCTAAGCCTGTCGGAGCATCGTCGCTCCGACTGCTAGTATTGTACTCTAGCGGTCTGACCAATGGCCTGGATGGTGGGCGGACCACCACCGACGGCCTGTCGGTAGCAGTCCACCCAACATCAAAATGAAGTCCACTGTTCCTCATGTGGGTTTCCTACGGCAGAAGGTGTTTGAGTGTTCTTCAATTACGTGTAATCTTAGATCCGGGAATTCAATGGTAGTATCATATAGGTAAGAGCGAAAAGATTTTTTTTATCAATCTACATTTTCCCTCATGGCCATTACCAAAAATGAACAGATTGTCAATTTTATACTACAAAATACCAGCACATTGGCAGCTCGGATGGACTGCTGTTTAGGATTGTTGTTAGGTAAGTTTAGAATGGGTGGTGCCTAATGCTTAGCAAGTTTGGTTGCATGGAAGAAAATAGAAGGTATTGTATACATTTTTAATCAATATATAATGAAAACTTGAGCCCACTGCATGAGGTACATGTATATCAAAAACTCAGAGCATGATTCACAAATGTAAACTTACACTTTTGGTAAGTTTACTATTTTTTTGGTACTCCTATAATTTTACTAACTAATTTTATGACTGTGGACATTCTACAGTCGGGCAGAGAACTCCGGACATAAAATGATAGCACAGGGTTATCTTTTTATGTGTAGAGTCTCTGCCACGAGTGTGAAGTCTCTGCAGTCATATAACTACTATTAATAACATTAAATCTGTAGTTTGTGAGGGCCAACAAAATAGCAAATTTACACAAAAGTTTAAGTTTGCGTCTGTCAATCTGGCCCTCAGCTATTAAAACTATGATTGTATGAAGTTTCAAACTTTCTGAGGTCAAAAAATATTGCAAAGTCTTATAAAAAGTCCACCACGTTGTGGATTTAAAAAGTTGCCAACTCTGCATCTCTCTGAAAACAAGAAAAAGCGAAACATATACGTAGCTCGACAAGACCAGTACTCAAAGCGGTCAAGCTGCAGGGGTTGCAGAGCATTCCAAGACTGCAGGGTTGCAACAGCAACATGGGGTAGTGGCGTCACTTGGGGGGAGGGGCTCGGAGGGCTGGTGATCGATCTGTTAAGGACCTGTCACCTGAACCCCCTTGTGCCCACCAACAGTGACAACCTTAGCCAGAAAAATCAGACACCGGCGTCTAACCTGGGAACATTGATGTTTTGTTTACATTTTACTTACTCTTTAATTCCCTACGAGTGCTATTTTTTTCAGGAAGATGTGTTTCTGTAGTTTTTTACGCAACACATTACTCATGTATAGTGTGCACTGTCAAAAGATCGGCCTCTATATCTGTTTGATGGTCATGATTGAGAACTGTGGAGTTCAGGCAGGAGGCAGAGCTAATTTCTCACTTTGCCCTCAGTGGATCATAAAGGTGTTCATGATACATGCTCATCCAATCCTTGGCCTGTCTGCAGAGCATACAGAGCAATGTTTAGGTGTGCCAATTGTAAATGTTATTCTATGCAAAAGTGTGTGAAAGAGGAACACAGCTGTCAAAATATTGACAAGGTAAAGAAATAAGGAAAACCAAGTACAGGTGAGTGAGAGTGTTGTGTGTGCTCGTGGTGAGGGGAAGGAGATGCAAGACAAAATGACCAGGAGAGAATGAAAAGATGGCACTGAAGGGAAAAGAAGTGTGAGAAATGCAGATCAAGGGCTTTAGAAAGATATCAGGAGAAAAAAGTGAAGTGTCTAACTGAGAGACTGAGAAGACCCACGTGGTGTGAAGAGGAGACCAGAAGTAATTTAGACAGTCTAACACTCTGAAGACAACTAACCCTCCCTTTCCACTGATATTAGTAATGTTTAATTCAAAGTTCAGTTTAATCGACTGTATGGGTTCACTGCTCATGACTTCACATACTGCATCACTCATGACATGTTCTATGACATCATTTATGACATCACTGATGACATCATCCAATGAGTGTGCTAGTTTGTTTGATAGATTTACATAGAGGCTGGAAGCTACTTTACTACATTTCTACATCATTTATTTACAAACTGGGTCCATCTAATAGGTGTAAGTGCATGTGCTGCTAATGCATCATCGGTGTGTAGAGGTATTGAACACGTTCTACACCTTTACACTGAAGAGTAACTGTGTGCAGGTGACAGTTGACTACATTTATTCATCATGGCTGGTGGGAACCTTTCACATAATGGCATTTAGTGCTTGTGGGCTAATACCCTTGGTAGTCATGTGTGGTTGTTTAGCCTGAACAGCACCGCAGGTTGGACTGTCAATGTTCCCATTACGTATTATGTTAGATTTCTGTACATTTTTATTAAATCTCTGTAAAGTTTGCACCTTCCTGCTGGTGTTAAGGCAGCAACGTCTGGATGCAGTGTGTAAGATGCTAAGAATGGCCAAGTCGCACCTTCTCTGATGAGCGGTCTGAAACTCACATGTTCTGTTGTATGAGGTAGGGCATCTTTAACCCAATGAATGTGCTCCTGGTAAGTTAATGGGACTTCTAAGTCAATGTATGGGAAATACTCACGAGGTGGTTCATCTTCAATTTATTCATGAAATAAATGTGTGTGTTCATCTGCAGGTGAGAATTTAACCCAAGGATAGAATACCTCCATTCTGAATGCTTTGTGTGCCTCAACTACGAAGGTAACATCTCCACCTGTTGCCGGGAGGCCATGTTGTAATAATTTCATGGTAACTGCTTGTCTGCGATTTTCTGAAATATTTCGTCCAACTAACTTTTCTCCAATGTCCTCATCATGCTGTTCGGTCTTATAGAGATATGGTATGCACCATGTGGGAACTTCTAATCCTTCAAGCTTGATTAACCTACAGACAATACGTTAAGTAAACCTACTCAGTTGAGGCGGATTTATTTCCCTTCTCACTTCCGATGTCTCTGGAAAAAATGAGAGTAGGGTCTCTGAGAAAGCATGACTGAACATCTCAGATTTGGCCATTAAATAAGTTCCTAACCAACGTTGTCATCCACACCAATTCATAGGGCATACACATTGTTCGATCATCATAAACGAAGGGCTTTGTGTCAAGACTGATTCTAGACAACCCCACAGAATATGTTGGCCTAAAGACCAGCTAGCTCACAGTGCCACCGTAAGCCCCCCTAACCTACCAGGGAGCGAATGGTTTCTGGCAACCACTGAACATGACAGCCCTGATTCCTCAGGGATTGTGGAAACAGTACAGAACATTTCGCTTAGTCACTCGTGCTCACTTATTCTCAGAGAAACATGCAGAGAATACACAGTCTGACATTTTCAATAATATTTATTGAACCAACATTATTCTTGTATAAAATACGTGTGCTGCAATGATTAGTAGACAGAAGCAGATAAGCGTGATTACAAGCACCAAAAGCGTGAATAATAGATATAGGGCTAGATGTAGGTAATCTAAAAATACCAATTCTAAAATACCAAATTTTACAGATTCGGTATTTTAGAATCGGTATTTGGGATGTAGGTACAAATTTTGTAATTTTTACCGATTCAGTAAAATTCGGTATCTGTCATTCGGAATTTACCAAATCGGTATTTACCCGATTCGGTATTTCCCATTCAATCCTATGGGCCGGTAAATACCGAATCGGTAAATATCGATTCGGTAAATACCGAATGGGAAAGGGAGGAAAGTGAAACCTAGGAGTCAGCCAATCAGTTGCTACCACCCACCCCTCCCAACCAGGAAGTGGCTAAATCCAGGCAGCTGGAAGTAATTAGAAGCTTCTGGAGAGGGAGAACAAGCAGAGCTGAGTCACTGAGCCACAGGAAAACTTTTTTTGTGCTTTTAAAGTTTGAAAATGGCAAACAGGCGTGAAAAGGAACACCCAGAGAGGAAGAGAAAAATTAAATTTAGCACCATAGAGCTGCAGGTCCTTGTGGAGGAGGTGGTTAAAGAACACCAGAAATTGTTGGGAAGCAGTCCCTGACTGTGGCTGAATCTGCAAAAAGAAAGATTTGGCTGGAAATACAGACAAAGGTGAATGCTGTAGGAGTTACTCCAAGGGACATAGACTACCTGAAAAAGAGGTGGTATGACCTCAGGAGCATAACCAAGAAGAAAATAGCAGAGCTCCACAAAGAGGCATACTAAACTGGCGGAGTGAAGAACCGTGCACCTCCCTTGACTGAGCTGGAGGAGTTGGTGGGGTCTACCATTGAACCAGAGAGCGTCTATGGACTGGGAGATGCAGACAGCTCAGTCAGAGCTGCAGCCAGATAAGGTGAGACGCATGCACAGCAAACACCCCACCCCATCACCTTCCCTTTTCCCTATGTGGCAAAGTTTATCCCACTGCAGTAGAGGTAGTATTAGACAGGAGCAATGCATCATGGGACATGTAGTATTTGAAAGACCTACCATGTCAGACAGCACAGCAAGGAAGAAGTTAGGCTAAACATATGAGTCATAATGAGGCTGAGGCAATATGTACAGTGTTTGAGTGAAACAAATTTAATTGTAGAAGCAGTGAGACAGGAGCACAGAGCTAATGTACCTTTTATGTCCACAGGCGAGTCATCTCGCAGGCGTACCAAGGAGAAGGAAGGCACAGCACTACAGAGGGATGACAGCCAGGAGGCAGGTACAGGTGCAGAGACTGTCACCGAGGACACTGGTGCACAAACACCACTGCCACCATTCCAAGACCTTGGAATGTCTCCACATCTGCAGGCGTCCCCAGAACGTTCAGGATCCCCTCTGCTACTGTCCTCACCTGAACTGCCTGCGTCACTGCCGCAAACAACACCTGCACCTCAAAAGAGCAGGAGGCATGCAGTTGCTCCACTGGTAGAAATGGAAACTTCAGCAGGTGAAATGGAGGGGGAAGACACTCAAACCTTGGCTGAGGAAGGAAGCACTGCCACACAGCAGTCCAGTGCAGAGGTTGGCCGTATAGGTATCAGACGCCACAGGCCCAGAGATAGCAGTGCTGCACAACATGTAGAGGGTCCCAGTGTCTTTCCTGGGCTGGAGGGTAGCATGGTTACGATTCAAAATGCAGGGGAAGGTCTGTGCAACGCCAGATGAGGACCCTGAATACACATATGGAAGACATAGGGAAGGGCATCAGTGCACTGGTAGATGAGATGAGAATAAAGACATGGTATCAGGTATGAGGGAGATGGCTGCAGGGATGCGGGAGATGGCCACAGGTGTGCGGGACATGACACAATTAGTGCAACTGCTGTGCAGTTAACTGGACCAGGACAGGTTAGCAAGGCGCAAGGACAGACAACATGTGCAGCAAAAAACGAAGGCTATGAACCGCCTGGCCACAGCCACTTCCCTTCTATGCAGATGATGCATCAACATGCAAGAGGGACTAACACACAGCAGCAATGAGGTGTCTAGGGGCCTTGCAAGGGTGACCAGTGCTGTAGAGGTGCTGCTTAATGCACAGACAGCACAAACTGCTGCTCTGGATGTACCGGAAAGTGAGGACAGCACCAGTAGGAGCAGCATGACAAGCCCCCCTGTAGTTGAGACACGGAGGAGCAGCAGGCGACATGGTGAGCCAACACCCCAAACACCCAGTGAGAACAGCCAGCCACTTTCATCTGGCACTGGTAGGCGTGCCCGGAAATGACTTATACAGCCCACTCTCCATGAACCTAAATGGGGAAGTGAGACAGGACTACCATTATTGAATGGATGACATTTGAGTTGCACATTTGTGCATTTGAGTACCTGCGTAGTGCCAAATATTAAAGTACGTTGGGAGCATACTCCACCTGTCTGTGTGTATTTACTTACTCAAAAAAAGTTCTGTGTGATCTCTGCCCGTCTCTGTCTGCCATCGGTTGGTGGCGCAACTCCTGCTGTGTTTGCTTCAGGAAGTGCATGTTCATCATCGTGGCCCTCATAGTCGCCCAATTCCACCTCTGTGCCCTTCTTTGTAGCAAGGTTGTGTAACATTGCACAAGTTGCAATTATCTTACAGCAGATTATTGGTGAGTACTGCCGTGCCCCTCCACTTTTGTGGAGGCCGCGGAACCTGATTTTTAACAGGCCAAAGGTGCGCTCCACAACGTTCCTGGTGGATTTGTGTGCCACGTTGTATCGTCTCTGGCTGCGGGTTGAAGGGTTGAGGTAGGGTGTCAGGATGAATGAGCAGACGGCATATGCACTGTCCCCTATATGTAAATGAGAAAACCATTACTCACATGCACACATACACATACATCTGCTATATCTAGCAGGGTGTGTTACAGTGTTTTACCTAGCAGGTATCCTTCGCCAAATTCCCCTGCTGTCAGGGGTGTGTAGATCCCACTGTTCTGAAAGATGTAGGAGTCGTCGGTACTTCCTGGAAACTTGGCCACAATGTCTGTGATTATATTGTTAGCATCACAGATTACTTGTACATTGATGGAGTGGGTTAACTTCCTGCTTCTGTAAATGTACTCTGTGGCAGCAGGTGGGCATATAGGGATGTGGGTGCCATCAATACAGCCGATGACGTGTGGGAAATGTGCAATTTGATAAAAGTCAGTCTTGGTCTTCAGCAGTCCTGCATGTGTGTCAGGAAAGCAGATGTAATGATGCATCCTCTGCATCATGGCCTCTAGGAACTTCCTGAAGAAATGGGACAAGCAGCTCTGAGACACCCCACCTACCACAGCAATGACCCCCTGGTAACTCCCAGAAGCAAGCAGGTGTAGGCTACAGAGCACCTGCACATGGGGTGGGATGGCATGCGCCCTTGGGGTTGGGTTCTCCAAGAGTGGGTGCAGGTCCCTGATCAAGTCCAGGATGGTGTGGGGGTGTAGCCTGTACCTTTGCAATATCTCTGGCTCAGTGAGTTGAAAAAGCGTTATCTCTGTCTGTACACTTGCTCCTCCCTTCTCCAGACCCTCTCTCCTGCTGCCTGTAGCCTTAGCTGCCTTGCTATCATGTAGAATGCCGCCATTCTGGTCACAATGTTGCATTTTGGGTCCTTTTTATGGCCTGCACCTGGTTACCACCTGCTTTCAATCCATGGTAAATACCGACTCTTAAATATCGAATTTCATGAAATTCGGTATTTTAGAAGTTTGCTACATCTCAAAAATCCTTTTTTTCCACTTCTTATTTACCGATTCGGTAAATAAGAATTCTGTCATTTCCGAATCGGTAAATTCCGAATCTGTAAATTCCAATTCGGTAGATTACTGACTCATATTTACCGAATCGGTCTTTTTTGGGCCCCTACATCTCAATATCCAAATACCGGTCGGTAACGGCCGAAAATTGGTATTTTCGGCTTTACCAACCGGTATTTGGCTACCTACATCTGGCCCATAGTTCTACCATGTTGCTAAATAATTTTATATATGCAGGCATATAAACAAGGCAGTAAATTAGCGTACTCCTACTATGTAAACCCTACTCTAAGTGTACCTAGAATATGTGTAGGTGTAAAGCCAAGAACCCTCAAAGGAATGATCCAACCCCATTACCTGATGAGATAGAGTGAAGGACCCTGTCTTGGTCACAACTGGATACCCCTCATGAGATGTCAAACTGCTGCGTGGTGATTTCTCAGCATGCAAGGACCCTCGGTGTCATCGAAAGTACCTCCTCTGCTAATCTATTGGGATGCTCATCTTTTATAATAGAAGGCAGCCTTGCCATGTATGCATAGATTAGTGATGTTATGGATATTTAGATAACCCTGTCGCCCATGGATGAAGATAGTGATGACATTTGAATGTAGGAAGGAACGAGACCTTGTACATTATGTTTAGGGCATTGTGATAATTTTGTGCGAAGCTAGATGTAAAAACAAGTTTAGTTTCGGAAAAACAAATCCAACATTGTTGTGCGTGCAAATGTATGCAAAGGTCACAGCTGGAAATGTTCTTTGTGAGGACAATGTAAGAAATAAACTGCTTTACGGAGTGGGCCTAACTCTGGAATATATAACAGCCTATTGAAACTGGGATTCACCACTGTTGCAGCAAGATTGGGGTCAAGAGGGAAGCCTGTCGTGCACTTTGTGAGCTCAATTGCAGATTCCTCAAGCAAAATAGGGGCAAAGCCAGACAGAGGCAGACTGGAAGAAATGTGTGAGGTAATGCTTGATAAGTGGTACTCCGTCCAGGAATTTGCTTGTAAATGGCTTGAATTTTCCTATGAAAGAAGCCTGAGAGGCCCTCGCAAAGTTCCATAGAGGGATGAGAATGTTTTAGTTGCCATGGGGAAAGGAAGGAGTAGACTACTTTGAACAATGCTTGCTGACGGTTCACAGCCTCTGAAATGGGCGTGGCAATAAGTGATTTTGTAACCAACCAAATGGCCAAATCTTTTGCGACCAACCTGGTAGATCACTTTAGCACCTTTGTCATAATTCGATCTTCATTGCCATTTCAATTTTTTACATAGAGATCACGCCACCTTAAGGGCATTGAAGAAGCAAGGAGCAGAGGGCTTAAGTCTCTTTGAAGAGTGTAATTTCCAACATCCTTCGTAAGCCAGACATTAAAACAGGATACATCCTGTTCTTGGTCCTTAATCCTCTGGCATGTAAAGGGCTGAAGTGACTCCAGCAATGACGACTTAGGGCATCATTACAATGGCAGACAGAAAAGTCACTGGTTCCAGAAAAAAACGCCTGCATGCTCCACGGCAAATCTGGCGATCACATTACGATGCTATGTTCAAAAAATCAGACAGCGGCGGTTGAATTTGTCAAAACTCTGTCAGCCACCGTCGGGAATCCTGAAAATCCGACCGTGGTGGATGGAAAAGCAGTTTCCTGGATTAAAAAATCAGATTCACCAGCGGCATCATTGCAAGGCAAATTAGGATGAGATCGCGGACCTATTGTAACGAGCACTACGTTACGACTGCTGCTGTTGCTCAGAGGTAACATAAAAACGGTTGAATGCAATGTCATAACGGAAAAATACACCAGATGGTCATTCCTCAGGTGGCACACCCACATAACAGAGTATACAACCAACCCCTTCTCTAACCAGCATCCTTTGCAAAACCACAGCATTGAAGGTACAGAAACCACAGCTATTAGGAGAGGCAACTTATCACACAGCACACCACCATATCCAACTATAGCCATGGACCAAATCTTTTCACCCACACACCTGACACATCTTTCAAACCTCCACCACTACCTTCCTCTTTGCACTTGTTTTATATTTGCACAGCATACACCATGTCACAGAAAAAAATGCCCAAATTCACAGACAATCAGTAGTTAGTGATGAGATAATTAGAGTAGAACCATATTTGTTTGGAGCCATGGTTCAACAGACCCCACTGGTTAGGAAAATAAAATGTAGGAAAGGATTGTCAACAAAGGCAATGCAGTAGGTACCATCCTGCGCACACTGCGTGACATTAAGAAGAGGTGGCATGACATCAAGAGCAGGGTGAAATACTGTGCTAACAGGAACCATGAGGCGGCTCAGAGGACTGGCGGTGGCCCTCCCATTCCACCACTAACATTCTCTGAATGGGAGAGAAGGTGCTTGCCATCCTGCATCCAGAGAGTCTCACAGGGACAACCGGGAGAGTGGAGACTGGTACGTACCAACAAATGTATCCCATCACACTGTTATGTAGTGTCACACACAACCATTGAGCTACACTTCCCAGACCAAAAGTACAATGCACTTTTTCAACCACATATCTCACATGGCTACCATTTCCTTCCTCTGCTTCATAATACAGCTAGTTAGCCATCTTTCCAGGGGGTATGGGAACAGGCAGCCAGCACTTCACTACCACCAGGCCCTCTTGCCTCACAGATGAACAGGATGGAACACTCCCCCCTCCCCAGAGCCATGTGGTAGCCATCTCTCTCTTCTGACTCACTTTATAGGTAGGTAGCCATCTTATGCTCTCTTGCCTTAACCCTGAACAGAATGGAACACCCTCCCCACCCCAGAGTCATGTGGCAGCCTTTCCACTCTTCAGTATCTCCTTACAGGTAGGTAGCCATCTTACTAGGGAGGGGGTTGGTTGGAAATAAGAACAACACTACAACTCGCACAAGGCCCTCTGGCTTCACTCCCATACAGGATAGAAATCTCCACCCATCCCAGAGCCATGTGGTAGCCATCTCTGCTTCTCTACTTCACTTTACAGTTAGGTAGCCATCTTATGCTCTCTTGACTCAACCCTGAACGGCATGGAAAACTCCCCCCACCCCAGAGCCATGTGGTAGCCATCTCCCTCCTCTGCTTCTCCTTACAGGTAGGTAGCCATCTTATGCTCTCTCGCCTCAACCCTGAACAGCATGGAACACCCCCCCCCCCACCAGCCCCAGAACCATGTGATAACCATCCCATCTCCCTCCTATGCTTCACCAACCAGGTAGGTTGCCATCTTATGCTCACTTGCATCACCCCTGAACAGGATGGAGCAATCTGCTTACCACATCCCTCACTTGTTAGCCAACTCTTCAATGCTCCATATGTCGCATCCACTTCGCACACAGCTATGCTCAGGTATATGTCACATAACTCATACTTCCAATCACAAAGTCCCATATTAAGAAATGCAGAGACCAATCACTATATTTGCAAAATGCTATGTGTAAGTCCTAGTTTAGCAAAGCATGAAGGCTCATATGCACACAATACATGCATGGACACTCATTCAAAGAGCACAACCCACATGCTGTCAATGCCAAATGCCATACACAGATTAGGAAATGTCTGCATAGGTAAAACATATTTTTGGCAAACTTAACAAGATCCATGCCTAAACTAAAGTGGATGAGTACCAAGTTGGTAGATAATGATATGTCCTTGGAAACACACAATCTCTACATGTTAAATGTTTGACATTGCCTTGTCATCTCGCAAACAAGTAATGGATGTACCTCAAGATCCTGTCATACTGAAGAAAATCTGTTACAAATGACTAGTATTTTCAATGCAGAAACCTTGGACTTCTCCACTAAAACATCAAAAACTGTGTCACCAATGTTGTGGAAAGCACTTAACATCCTGACAATGTAACCTGTGTCAAACAGACAAATCGCAATCAACAGCTGGCGAGATCACCAACAACCAGCAGAGCCAGTCTCCCTCCTCCCCCCCCCCCCCCGGAGCGGGAACTCTCGGATGCAGATTCTCTCCAATTCTTGGATGAGGAGCACCAACCAGGCCCTTCAGGCATGCCAGGGCGTACTCAATCTAAGGGTCTCTTGGCCCCACCACCACCACAACTCCCACCAAAGCAACAAAAACCACCACCGCTGCCTGCACCACTGTCCCTGTCTCAGAGGTAACCAACACCACCACTCTCGCTGAGGATGCTACGGACGGTGTGCAGGTGCATGTACAGCCAAGGTCACCAGTCCGGGTGTGCAGGACAGGTGGGAGTGCAACTGGGGGCCAATCACAGGAGTACACTGAGACTGAAGCCCTGGCCACTATCGCAAGAGTCCTTCTGGCGTACCAGAAGAATCAGGGACAGATGGGCCAGGTTTTAGATGAACTACGGGCGCACTGCCTGCTGCAGAGGCCAATGGACACCCGTAGGGGACAAATATTAGATCTCATAAGCCAGCTTGTGGATGTTCTGAGGGACATATATGCAGCTCAAGTAATGCCTCCGCCCCTTCAGTGGCCAACCTGCTGATTCTCCCACCACCTCTGCAGCTGCCACAGGGAGGGATGATCTGCAAGCCAATGTCTCCTCAGACACCTCTGAGCCTGCAGTAGAGCCCCCCACCAAATGCGGGTGTGGATATCCGAGAAACACCATGGGAGGAACTAGTAGCAAATGCCAAGCCAGGAAGCTGACTAGCCATAATGTTACCAGTGTTGCACAGAACATTGACTTTGTTGACCATCCTGTCTCATATTGCCATGTTGATGGCAGGAGTCTGTTGGACTGTGAAATTTCATTATTGTGGTGACTACTCTGTTTCCATTACTGACAACTGAGCCACTCTGTATGCACAATTAATATTGCCACACTTTTTAAAGAAACACCATATGCAGGAAAATAAACACAATTATCACTGATGCCATTGTGTGAGTTGTATGTTTATCAGAGTAAGTACAATGTAAACTCAAATTTAAATGTACCACCAGATGAGAATGTGACAATCTATTGATAGGGCGGAGGGACGTAGAATGACACAACAAGAAGATAACATTGAGTTGTCATATGATGGCACTAGAGCAACAATACACTACTGGTCAACACTGTACAAGATACATATCAGATAACACTGACCAACAGCATCAACATAGGCATCAGGTAAGTGGAAATACAAACACAGCGATGCAAAAAGTACCACACAGCAGTGTGCTAAAAGCAGCCAGCATCCGAAGACATCATCAATGCTTCAGACCCAACAGCAAAGCAACCTGTCACAGTCATAGTATCTCAATGTAAGCTTACACTCAAGGGAAGTAGTTGTGGCTGAGCTGTTTACGAAGGTCAAGACCTTCCTCCTCACCACTATCATCATCAATGGGCATGTTCGTATTTGCAGCTAGAGCTCCTGCTGCTCATCATCGTCCTCAATCAGGGGGATCTCCTTGCGCAAGGCCAGGTTGTGGAGAATGCAGCATGCGACTATGATCTGACACACCTTCTGGGGGGAGTAGAGGAGTGCACCACCGCTCTTGTCCAGACACCTAAATCTTGCCTTCAGGAGTCCAAAAGCCCGCTCCTGTACCCGACATGTCCTCCCATGGGCATCACTGAAGCGGACCTCCCCTGGCGTCTATGGATTCCTCAGTGGGCTCAGCAACTAAGGCCGGTTGGGATACGCTGAGTCACCTTTTTGTGAGAAACACAGAGGCACAATGCAATTGAAGTATTTGAGGAGGAGGAGGCTAGCATGGCACACATACAACACAAATATTTACACTTACAAGCCAGGCCCTCTCTGGATGAAGATTTGCCATCAACTGTCGGATGATACTGTTCCGTATTATGTAGGAGTCATGTGCAAACTCTGGAAATTTCGGCAGACATGTGGATACTATCAGATCGGCTTGGCATACCACATGCGCGTTTATGGAATGGTAATGCTTCCTGTTTCGGTAGATGTGCTCCCTTGCTGTCAATGGCTCCATCAACATGTGGGATGTGACCAAGGTCATAAAATTCCCCCTCACATGTGGCAGATCATGTCTCTTTGGAGATATTCCACCCTATGCCATGCCAGTGTTTGACCCTCCCTAACACTTCCATGGTGTAACACTATGCTGCTGGGGAATCATTTGTGTCCCAAAATATTGTGCACCTCAGCACTGTTTCCCGATTTGATATGTGCTATTTGAGCCCACTTAATTGCAGTCATGGGTAATCCTGTATTATATAGTTGATTTTACCACACTGTCCTCTAGTCTTGTCCCATGCCTATGTGGTTGCCCATTTTGTGGAACAGTAGGTGATATCAAAAGTGTCTAGGTGTTTGCTGAGGCACTGCCACCCATCCGATGTGGGGAGTGATCTGTGTGCTGTGATGATTTGTGATGTTCTTGTTCATGGTGGGGATTTCAGATATGTCCGTCCCTGGTCGAAGTGGTGTTCACACACTGTTTACTGTGAATGCACTGCTGTCAGTGGCTGATGCATTATCCTCGACAAGTGTGAGGCCCCCTGATGTCCAGCTTAGTTTGCTGTGGGATGTATTAGGATGTGAATAGGTTATGAAGTTATTGGGAGGGATGCAGTCTTTGGCCTGTAATGACTATTTCTACAGAAAAGTGCATGTGTATGTTATATTGTTATTGCAGGAGATTTTGTGTAAGGAGTTTGTGTCTTTAAATGTATTGAGATGGGTGTGTATTTGGTACTGTGCATTTCTTGTGTGCATGTCACATAAGGCCATGCAGAGTCTGTTTATCTGCTGGTTTGGCGTGCCCAATTGTGCTTTGGCCCTCTATCTTTAAGCAGTCACTTATTTATTTATTTATTTAGCGTGTTTATAAAGCGCTAGAATAGACTCCCTAGGGAGTACCTCCCTTGTCAGGATTATGCCTGGGAATGCTTGGGAGACAGACTGACACCATGGTCCCTTTGTGACCGATGGAGTGTCTTTGGCAGTGTTGCCAGATTTGTCTGGATGCAGCACACTTTGGGGATAAATGTGTCATTTGGTTATGTAGAATTTGCTTTGGATGATTTCTGCAGTCTGTGTAGTTAGCCACAGGAGAGATTATATCTGTTCCAGGGAGGACTGGGAGCAAATTGGGCTATCCACTTTTTTTCTGCACATGTCCATGCTTGTTGGACTTCGTTTGGGGTGGTCTGTTATAAATGTCTTAAGCAATTGTGTTGAGTGCTGGATTACATTAGACATCCTTGACCTGGGCTCAGAGATTTGGGGGGGGGGGGGTACACACCAAGGTGTGGCATTGTGGAGCAGGGAACTCGCAGGAGTTGATTGGCATCTGTATCAGAGATTGTCCCAGGTGTAGAGCAGGGAAGGTGGCAGATGGGTAGGTGGGGGTGAGTCTGAAGGGTATTTTTAAGTTTGACTGTCAGGGAAGGTCACAGTGCGGCATGAGTAGTGTGCCAGTGGCATACACATGACTGATTAGTTATGACAAATAAAGTGCTGGACACTGGGTGACAGGTCATCTCACTCTGGTCAAATGGCTTACTTGCATTGCTGGATCACAGTGATACTACATTGATGATAGCTTTCATACAATATGAATCTCTGTACCACAAATGGGTTAGTTGATGTGCTAAGTGAAGTGTAATACTTGAGACCTCTTACTTTCCATGAACATAGGATGCCAATCATTTCTCCAGATATTTCTTGCACAGGTCCCTCTACTTTTGAATAGTTTACGTGTTCTTATACAGTGCTGGTGACTTATAGTTTGTAGAGAAGACAAAGTAAGCCTTTTTGTACTCTTATGGAGAGCTGGATCAAGGAGTTGACATGCAGAATGACCAGTTAAAAGTTTTGTAATCTGCACAATGGCTCTTTATTTATTCAATTACTCACATTTATTCACATGAGTGGAAGGCAGGTGTGAGGAGAAGGCGGTTTGTCATGGGTCTTAGGTCAGAGTTCACTGCTTTCAAGATGGACTCTTCATGACACATTGGTATTCAGTCCAGATTTTCGACTTAGTGCTACATTTGGAGAGGTAGAGTGATGGTTTGGAGGAGATCAGTGAAGTGGCAGGATAGTCAGTGTTATTGATGTACAGGACATACTCACATGGGGTCATTTAGTGCAACATTACACAAATGATACAAATGCCCACTGGTGTTTACTTTAAGTTTGCAGTTCAAGTTAAAATTATTCTACAATGTTGAATGGTCTGGCCTGTCATTATGTGGTATGGTCTGGCATTGTATGGTATGAGCCTGTCTATGTCTGCTTATGGTGTGGGCCGACCTGTGATTATATGGCAGTGGTAGCTCTCTTAATGTGCCATCTGCCTTTGCTCTCTGACTCTTCCTTCACCTTATTGTACTACTATGAACTCCTCAAACACATCCTGTTTGCTCTTGCCTCCTCTAGTCCTCCTTGGATCTGGTCTAATCCTTATTTGACTTTAATGATCGCCATTGTGCCTTTCAGGTCACTCTTCCCTCATCCTTCACTGCTGTTGCTTATCCCTTTTATCATGATCCTACTGAGATGTCACTATTAACACTGGGCCTGCACATCACTCCTTGCAGCAACTATGTTGTGCTAATTGGAGGTTCACTTTGGTTGGCTGTGGGCTGGAGAATGATGGGCCCGATTCACAGAATGAACTTACTACTTTTGGCATTCACAGAATGCACTTACTACTTTTGGTATTCACAGAATGCACTTACTACTTTTGGTATTCACAGAATGAACTTACTCATTTCGGTATTCACAGAAGTTAGGACTACTAACTTTAGGACTCTTAAATGCCTTCTGTGAATACCGAAAGTCTTAAAATTAGGATTTTTCTCAATTTAGTAGTAGTAAAGTTAGGACTACTAACTTTAGGACGCCAAATTGCCTTCTGTGAATACCGAAAGTCTTAAAATTACAATTTTTCTCAATTTAGTAGTAGTAAAGTTAGGACTCCTAACTTTAGGACTCCTAAATGCCTTCTGTGAATACCGAAAGTCGTAAAATTAGGATTTTTCTCAATTTAGTAGTAGTAAAGTTAATTATCCTAACTTTACTACTACTAAATTGAGAAAAATCACGTGCACGTGTTGTACTTGTCGTGACTTCTGTGTTCCCTGCAGTAAATAAACCTTGAATCTTTGACGCCGAAGGAAGTGTCCCGTGTCTCTGTCATTCGTACGCAGGAACAGGTAACCCACGAAGGTTTCAGGTGTTGTCCCCTGGCACCGCTGGGTCTTAAATAACCCAGTCCTTCAGTTGGCGCCCAACGTGGGGCTGCATCAGTGGTACCGGTCCAAGCCCGACGATCGTGAGGAACTTCGTGTGAAATCTCCGAGGGAAGGTGCACTCCGCTTCATCGATCCTGTTGTCGAAATAAGTGGCCCGACGACTTTTCCCGCGAAGATTCCCGCCTCCTGACGGCTGCGACGGACTGCTGCCCTGACTGTAGACCTGTTTTGGCGCCTGGCGTAGACCTTGGTATAGCGAGACGATTGACGGGCCTTCCTGGTGACGCCATCGATCCTTGAGTTAAGTATTTGTGGGTCGCTCCCAGAGTCCTTGGTTGTTGACACTTTAGCGAGTGTTTTTGTTGTTGACGCTGTGTGAGTGTTTTTGTCGGTGACACTTTGCTAGCGTACTTTGTTGTGTTATTTGACGACTGCAGCCGCCAAAAACCGAGGGTTTTTGCTCTTTGCTGGGACTTGGTAAATCCCGTAACCCTTGAAGTTTGTGAAACTCGGCTAGTGTGCAAGATGCCTGGTCGTAGTACTTTGTTTAGTTGCTTCAGACCTTGTGGTGTGGATTCCCGACTGGAGGACTCGTGTCCGATACCTCCGGTTGGAACTCCGACTTATGAACTGTACAGTAAACACGGGCTCGGCCCGATTACCTTTAATGATTATTGGATTCGCTATACAAAGAAGGACGGTGTCCTTAGTTGGCCACCTCATGGTAGCTTTGAGACCCCGATCTTAGATAACCTAGAGGCTAAATTGTTCGAGAAAAAGTCAAGGCCGGCCATGTTTGATGCCTTTCGGTTGTGGCGCAAAGAAGCCCGACAGAAAGAAATCAGACAGATTAAACGAAATCAGAGAGATAATGTTGCTACTATTGTAAAGAAAGCAGAGCAATTTCAGCATGATAAGGAGGTTAAGGAAAAGGAAGTGTTTGATAGATTACAGCGTATGACTATAGATAAATGCTATCCTACTTTGCCTACGGAGTCGGCAAAGAAGGAAGAGGCAGTTGAGGATCCTTTAATGTCCTATCTTATGAAGTCGCCACCTCCGTATGTACAGGGTACCATAGCTCCTGTGATTCCCCCTGTACCTGTCCCTGCACCTATTCTTCCTTTGCCTGTTCCTCAACCTGCACCAGTTCTTCCGACTGTTCCTGCTCCTTCGTCTGTTGCTATCCCTACTGCTCCTCCGCTTCCACATACTCCTGCTCCTGCTCTGTTGACTCCTGCTGTTGCTTCTGTTTCTACTCCTTCACTTGTTAGTCCTGTGTCCTATACTTCTCCCTCTACTCGTAGTCGTAATTCTCCTCTTGCGGCTAGTTTCTTTCATTCTCTCGGACCTGTTCTTGGGTCCGCTGGTTCAGACGGTCCTCAGAGACGTAGTCAGCTTCCTGGTAACAGGGAACGCGCTTCGCTATATAATATGGCGATGGGTTGGATGACGCATCCCCTTAGAAATCCTCCTCGTGTTGTACTCGACACGTTTTGCCAATTCAATATACCAACTCAGAGATTTGTGTTCGAGGAAATGTGTAAGGTTCTTCGTGATCAGATAGCGGCCGATGCACCTGACGTGGTGCTGACCGCTTTGTCTGATTTACAACTTCAGTTCTCAACCGGACTGATAGTGGATACCAATGTTCGACGTGCTGTTGAGCGGTTGCTATCCTTTCGTCCCACTCCTATACCTCAAGCCCTTTTTGTTGAGGATGTTGAAAGGCTGCCAGATGAGTCTGGTCAGTTTCCCATGCGAGAAGTTCCACCCGTGTGGATGCCAGGTGATGCTGCCCAAATTCCACCTATCCTGCCGCATTTTCAGAGAGTATGGATACATCTCCCATGGAAACGATCAGAGGTTTTACAGGTGAAGCAATCTTTGCCTGACCCTCGCAAAAATCCTGCAGGTTATTATAAAGAATTATCGCAGCTTGTAGACGCCACGATAATGAATCTTGCCGATATCGACATGCTGTTTGGTAATATTGTACCGCAACCGGTATGGGCTAAGATTCGGCATGAAGATCATGCGAATGAATTAGGGGGCGATTGGGCTGCCCTTACTGCGGCCGATACGCGACAAGTTGGCGGGGCCAAGCCTGAACAAGTCATTACTGATCTCCCTCAAAGAATAATTACCTTAATGAAAACTCTTATGCCAGCTATGAAAGTGAATTGGGACAAATTGTCAGCTTGTAAACAGAAAAAGGACGAGAGTGTCTCCGACTTCTTTACGAGGTTTGAGGAGGCATTCATTGACCATAGTGGTCAGGATATGAGCACTGAGGGTGGTCAAAGGTTGTTCGTGGATAAATTTGTTTCGAACTTATTGCCCGATTTGAGCAATAAATTGAAGAATTCAGAAAGTGCGTGGGCCGTTTCTACTTCAGCCCAAATATTGGCCACGGCACAATATTACGAGAATAGAGAGAAAGAAGAGAACGATCGTGCTGACAAAAAGACGAAAGAACTTAAAACTAAAGTGTTGTTGCAGCAAGCCTATCCTCCACGTTCGAATCAGAATGCTTCGCAACAAAATCGATCGCAGCCGCAGTCGAACCGATCACAAACTCGTAATGACTCCTCTTCCCAAAGATCTTCGTTGGGGTACAATCAATGTGCTTATTGTAGACAGGAGGGACATATCAAATTCAATTGTCCTGTTCTAAACGAACGTAATAGTGGTAATTCATCTAGAGGAGGTCGTGGTGGTTCACAGCAGGCATCACGTGGTAGAGGTCGTGGTGCTCAGAATGATCGTCCAGATAACTCATCAAATTCCGATAATTGTTTCGATCAACGTGGATCGTCGCAAGGACGATCTGCGCAGTACAATGTAGACGATTATTACGTCGATCAGGGAACTGACGACAGTAATTACTAGGACAGCCATAGACAAGGAGAGGGAGTGGTATCAGTTCCGGTTGATCAGAGAGGGCCTTACGTCGCAGTTGCTACATTGGGCGTCGTTGAGCCTTTTCTGTTGGACACTGGTGCAGCGAAAAGTTCCATAAAGCATTCGAAACTCCCTGGCGCACCTTTGTCTGGCTTAACAAATGTTTCCGTTGGATTTTCTGGCGCCCCCGTTAGCAATCCAGTTTCGCGCCCTTTGCCTCTTACAATTGGGCCTCGTGAGCTAGAAGCTCCGTTGATTTTGACCACTGGTTGTGGTGAAAATCTTTTGGGCCTGGATTTGCTTAAACGTTTGTATGCAACTCTGTATTGTTCCCCTGCGGGTGTAAAGCTTACGCTGGGAGAGAGGGTTGTCTCTCCTATGTACTTGTCTCTCGATAAGTTTCCACCGGAATTGAGTTCTCTTCCTGCGTCTTTGTGGGCAACAGGTCCCAATGATGTGGGCCTGCTTGACATCTCACCTTACGTTGTTCAGTTGAAATCTAATGTGCGATTGCCACGTATTCCCCAATATCGTATCTCTCTTGATGGTGAACGAGCATTGTTAGCGATCATCTATGATTTGATCGAGAAAGACGTTATTGAGGAAACACGGGGAAACGTGTGCAACAGCCCTGTACTGCCCATTCTAAAACGTACTGATCCTTCGAAACCACCTGTTTATCGTTTTGTTATCGATTTACGGGAGGTGAATAAAATTGTAATTCCTCAGTTCCCTGTTGTGCCTGACATCACGGCGCTACTGACTCTGATTCCAGCTTCTGCATCGTGGTTTTCGGTGATTGATTTGAAGAATGCGTTCTTCAGCATCCCGATTGCAGAGGAGAGCAGAGACCTTTTCGGTTTCTCTCTTGGTGGACGCAGCTTCCGGTTCAAACGCGCTCCTCAGGGCTACTGTGAAAGTCCATCCATTTACAGTCAAGCCTTGAAGGGTCAACTGGATGCGTTTTCATTGCCGGCTGGTGCGGCCTTAATCCAATATGTCGACGACTTATTGGTCGCTGCAGATACTCAGGACATTTGCAAAATTGCTACGGTGTCGTTGCTGCAACATCTCTGCGAGTTACATCACAAGGTGTCACCTTCTAAACTCCAATATTGCTGTCAAGAAGTAACCTATCTAGGTCACTTATTGTCAAAGGAGGGAAGGCGGTTGACCCCAGAGAGAATTGCAGCAATTGCGCGAATGGCTGTGCCAACAACCCAAAGAGATGTGCGTGCCTTTTTAGGTATTACGTCGTACTGCAGGCAATGGATTCCTAACTTTTCATTGCTAGCGAAACCATTGGTGGCTCTTACGTGCAAGGATGTTTCGTCTCCTTTACCATGGACGGAAGACTGTCAGAAAAGTTTTTCTGAACTTCGTGATTCATTGTGTTCGGCTCCTGTGTTAGGTACTCCTGACTATAGTAAGCCGTTTACATTATATGTTCACGAGAGAGAAGGTTGTGCGTTGAGCGTCTTAACGCAACCTTTTGGTGGTGAGCAACGTCCATGTGCATATTTTTCCTCGACCTTGGACCCGGTAGCTAGAGCATTGCCGAGTTGTTTACGAGCAACGGCGGCAGCCGCGGTCTCCATCCGACAATCAGCAGGATTGGTCATGGATAATATGCTTACGGTAATGGTTCCGCATGCAGTCGACACTCTTTTAAATCGTACGAAAACTCAGCACTTGACGAGTGCAAGGTTGTCTGGGTACGAGTTGACGCTGTTGGCAAGCCACATTCAAATAAAACGTTGTAATGTTCTGAATCCGGCGACTTTGTTACCAATTAGCTCAGAGTCAGATGAAATAACAGAACACGACTGTTATTTGAGGACAGAGGAGGAAACAAAAGGTCGAGTGGACCTTAAAAACACCCCATTGGAAGACCCAGATGGAACACTGTATGTGGATGGTTCATGTTTCAAGTTGCCGAATGGTGATGTGACTACTGCTTATGCTGTTGTAACGTTGAATACTGTTGTTGAGGCTGCAAGATTAAATCAGAATTCTGCCCAAGCCGCAGAGCTGATCGCTCTTACTAGAGCATGTGTGTTAGCGAAAGGGAAACGTGTGAATGTATTTACCGACAGCCAATATGCCTTTGGCGTCGCACATAGTTTTGGACGGTTGTGGAGAGAGAGAGGTTTTCTAACATCGCATGGTACGAAGATTCAGCATGGCCAGCTTGTAAATGATCTTTTGGACGCACTTGCGTTGCCTAAGCAGGTAGCGATTGTTAAATGTAGTGCCCATCGTAAGGTGACGGATGATGTTGGTCGTGGTAATGCTTTTGCGGATGAGATTGCTAAGGAGACTGCCCGAAACCTTAGCACTCGAATGTATGTGACGGGTTCGGTTAGGTGGCCTACAGAATCGAGTATGTGTGAGGACACTATCGAGAGTGTGAAAGCAATTCAGAATGAGGCCACTGAGACTGAAAAGGCGAAGTGGAAAGAAAGTACGGGAAAGTTGGATGCGAATGGTTGTTGGATTGACTTATCGGATCAGAAAAGATGGATGTTGCCTGATGCGTATGTGCTGGCTGTTGTGACTATGGCGCATGGGTTAGCACATATTAGTGCGAAAGGTATTTGCAAGTTGCTGTCCCCTGTGTGGAAGAATGATGGTATTACGAAATGTGCTGAACGATTGGTTAAGAATTGTATGGTATGTATGTTGTACAATCCTGGTAAGGGAACCCCAACTCCTCCTGGTAGTTTTGCTCCCCCTTCATGTCCCTTTGAGGTGATCCAATTGGACTTCATCCATATGGAGCGATGCAATAACCTGAAATACGTTTTAGTTGTGGTTTGCGCATTCTCCCGATGGATCGAGGCCTATCCTCTCAAAGATAATACTGCTTTGTCTACTGCGAAAATCCTACTGAAGGAATACTTTCCTCGGTACGGAATGCCTAGAGTTGTGTGGTCAGATAACGGAAGTGAGTTTGTGGGGAGTGTGATGAAGAGTGTGTGTAAGGGCCTTGGAATTAATCAGAAATTCCATAGTGCCAATCATCCTCAGTCAGCTGGTTTGGTTGAAGGGTACGATGGCACCCTCAAACTAAAACTAGCGAAGATTCAGGCTACGACTGGTCTCTCGTGGCCTGACGCTTTACCCTTAGCATTACTGTCAACAAGGGCAACTGTACACTTCCGAGTAGGGCTCAGTCCCTATGAAATAGTGTTCGGTCGTCCTGCCAATGTTTGGGGGGTCCCTAGACCGGGTGCCTTTTGTGATCTTGAGTATCCAATGTTGATCGATTATCTTCATGACTTGACTGCTAAACTGAGGTTAATTCACCAACAGGTTCACGAAGCATTGCCGGCGCAGACGGAGGGTCCAGGCCACCAGCTCCAGCCCGGAGATTGGGTGGTAACGCGAAACTTTTCGCGCAAGAACAACTTGGATCCCAGGTTCACTGGACCCTACCAGGTCCTCCTTGCCACGAGAACTGCAGTTCGTCTTGAGGGACGGAAGAATTGGGTGCATGCCACCCATACCAAAAGGGTCCCTATCCCGTTGCCGGCAGACTCGTGGGTGAGGAAAGGCATTGCATCAACTGAAACCGAAGGATTGCCGGCGTTTGTACCTTTCAGTGACGCACAACCTGTCGGAGAATCCTCAGCGCAGCAGAAAGACACTGTTGAACATTTGTCATCAAAAAACTCAAGACCAGAACATTCAGCTGATCAACAGGACGCTGTCCCTTCAACGGATCCTCTGTTTGACGAACAGACACGTCCTGGGAAAACCCGATACTTTTTGCGATCTAGCATCAGAGACTAATAAAAGATCCTGTTTTGTCCTTTGACAATTGCATTATCCCGTTTTCCACGATCAGTTTGAACATTTGTATCATTGTGATTTTTTGTATATATTCATTGAGTTTCGTTCCTTACACTTTTGCCTCCACAGCTGAGAGACACTTCATATACATAATTGTGAACAAAGACCGTAGGGCCGCGCGCGTACTTCCTTCTGGTTAGTAGGTCTTGACACTAGGTTAAAGACCGTCGGTTCCTGGGAACTCCTAGGGATTGACTGCTGCTACACAGAATGAAGTGCGTCAAGAAACGTTGCGGACGGTCATAGGGAATGGCATTTTCGAAGCTGATGGACTTGGAAGGAGCTCAAGCGCAGAGATTCAAGCTGCAGCAACTCAGTCGTACCAAATGTTTTATATCCCAAGTATTTGTATTGTTTTTGACTGTTTCTGCATTATTGGCGGGTGGGGTGTATTACACGATGTCTTACTTCTTACCTTCTGCCATACCTACTCCTACCCCTGACCCTAAACTCACCTCCACTGCATCCCCTCATTCTTTTCATATCTTACCTGAACACGAGCAGGCTAGACGTGCAGAATTCCGCAACAATTCCTTTATTCAGCTCCTTCATCAGCATCAGTTAGTGGTTAACACTACTAATTGTTGGGTGTGTGGGTTGATGCCACACACTACGGATAAGGGAATTCCATATCTGGTGTTACCGTATAGTTCCCAAGGGTCTGCTCGAGCATTCCAAACAATGTTTCGAAGCGCACTGGGTTTCCACCCCATTCGAGAACCACGTTCCCCCTACTCTGGTCCTACCTCGTATCAAAAACCTTTGTCTATAGCGATCGAAGACTTAGATAGCGATATCTATGATCCCTCGCTTATCCCAGAAGAAGAGGTACAAGCCTATAGGGTCCTAAGTAGAGGTGAATATAGTGTGTTCACTAGTGAAAAACAGCTTAAAAGCTCGCCTCCGATATGGGTCGTACCCCACATTGGTAATTTTTGTCTAATAGGTCGTGGCCGAAGATCGAAAGCCCGACTTGGAGAGAGTGCTTGCACTGAAAATTACATTCTGCCGATGGTCTCGTCCCCTGTGTTCCTGGCTGCCAAAGGCACCTACTTTATCTGTCATGATCGTGCGTATGCATGGTTGCCCTCTGACTTCATGGGCTCATGTTTTATCGCAAACTTGTTGCCTCCGACGTTTACTGTAGATGCAGATTATCACAAGACTAGAGTTGTGAGAGGCGTAATTAGCGAAGAGGATACTGCCGGTCAAGAGGCAGGAGACTTTTTCAAGGGTTTCCTCCCGTTTTGGGGACCTATGGTTAATAGTAGGAACCTGAGACAATTGACTCGAGTGGTAGAATCGACAGCTAATATTACTGCCAGTGCCCTTGGTAATATCACCACTGAACTTCAGGCGGATAGACTTATGACGTTACAAAACCGTATGGTTTTAGACGTGATCTTAGCAGATCGAGGTGGGGTATGTAAGGTGATCCATTCGAGCTGCTGTATTTTCATTCCTGATAAACGCTCCGACTGTCTATCAAGCCATCTCGAAGTTGCATAAGATCTCCGAATCCATACACGTGGACGTAGGGGATTGGACGCTGCTTGGATGGTTTTGGGGCCTAATGTCGACTTGGGGTTGGAAGATTCTGATGATCATCGGAGTCGTTGTGGCGTTCCTGTTCACGTGTTGCCTTTGTGTGCAGTGCGGTCCTGCCTTATGTGGCCTCTGTGCTACAACGTGTATGAGACAGCCACCTGTTACCAAGGGGACTCGGTTGGACAGAGCTATGCTACAGCAACATCTAGATGGTCTGATGAATATCGAGTATGATTCCGACTAGTGCTTGCCTACATGAGGGCAAAAGGAGCGTCTGAGGTTCCGTGACAATTGTAAGTGGTGTTTTCGACTCGCACGAATATGGTCGAGTCTGGTATCTATGAACCGCAAATGACGAGTTTAGTAAGTGTGCGCAGTTTCGCTGTGCTAACTTAAACCGTTCGTTTGTTATGTGGGTTTTTCATCTGTACCCACGGGTTCCATCTTAGATACGGCATCCATTTTGTCTCTTGCCCTCAAGTAGCCAGCGAACAGACGTTGTCCGCGTCGCGACCCTGGGACTCCCAAGATATTTGCGGAAGACACATGTTCTTTGTAAGTGTCTTTATGACGAGGGGGATGATACTGTAAGGCAGATGGCCCCGCTCGAGGCTCATCTTGCCGTACCGGTTTATTGTCTCAGCCGTGCATCTCATTAGGCACGTCCCTTTGATGCCTGTATCTCGTGTTTCCCGATACCTCCCCTTTTACACCCTTTCCGATCTCCCCACTGTCTCCATCTTCCTCTGCACTCGTCTTTGTTCCTTTTTCGATCTGTTTTACTGCTGATTGGAATGCACTAATGTTGGGAAGATGGGTTTTTACAGTTGGGAACCGCCAAATGTTTCCGCACTTATGTTCCGGACCTTGTGTGTATCAAAGTGACCAAAGCGACCCCTCTGGGGGATAATTGTGGGAACCGGGTTGTAAACCTTTGTGTATCATGTTGTCCTATGGGTAAATTCTGTATAAAAGGAGCGATCCACAGAACCAATTTGAAGCAGTCTCCCCAAGTTGCACGTGTTGTACTTGTCGTGACTTCTGTGTTCCCTGCAGTAAATAAACCTTGAATCTTTGACGCCGAAGGAAGTGTCCCGTGTCTCTGTCATTCGTACGCCGGAACAGGTAACCCACGAAGGTTTCAGGTGTTGTCCCCTGGCACCGCTGGGTCTTAAATAACCCAGTCCTTCAGTGTAGCGGCAGGGCTTGTAGAGCAGGATCCATGACCTGCAGGAACGTGGAGAGGCGTGTCTGACTAGAGTTTCTTGCTCCGTAGTTGTGTTTCCGCCATCTCTAATGAGCTGGTTTTACCGCCCCATACAGATGGCCTGATTGACGGATCCTGTCTGGTGGGTAGTTGGAGCGTCCTTCCACATGGCTGCCTTTCTTTATTGGCTCCCTCCAGCACCGTTGTTGAACAAAATTTGTGCCGGATCCGGAAACACCTTGACGGATGGAAAATGGGCTATCTTTGCCCATTGTAATATGGCGGTCGCAATGACCCCTTTAGGAGTAACTAAATCGACGTTTTCACTACCGCCAGCACCGCTAAGGTGTCTACGATTGACTTCGTAATCAGCACCTTAGTAATTTTGTTCCAGGGTCAGGACAACTTCTTAGTAAGTCTTTGAGGTTCAAGTGGAGTTGGGGATACAACATTAAAAGGGATCAGAATATGGTCCGACCAACTACGATTTAGAACTCATTCTACCTTGGCTGTTAGCCGGTTAGCTAAAATCAGGACCAGTGTCTGACCTGCATTGTGGGTGGGCTCTTTGGTTAGTTGCTAAAGGTTAAAACCTTCCATAGAACTAATGAATGCTGAGCAAATTTGTTATTAAGCATGAAGAAATCGGTCACATGTATCATACATACTAATGCTGGAAAATTATTCCATGTTCAAATAAGGGCAAAACGTATGCAAACCTAAAGGCAACAACATTTTATAAAAGCACAATAGCTGGAAAGTATGTATAGGCTAAAAATTGAAAAAGTGCCATTAAAATGTCTGCAGATCGTAATAGAGACAAATATGGTTCACTGATTATTTATGTAACTGTTTTGCAATCATTGGTGGCAATCTCTTTGGGGTGGAAACATGGCCAGATATTGATATGCATATATATGTCAACTAATTCGAGAAGCTTGCCTCGCTGGCTTGCACAACACATCGAAAAATCGTTCTATACATGCCAACTATAGTATACAATGGTCACGCAAAGTGTTTTGAATATCTCAGCCTTACGCAACCCAGTTCAGAAAGTTCCAAACTTCCTGCAAGGGGTCTATTAATATCACTGGAAAAAATGGACATGCACTTAATCTCAGTTTACTTTCTGAAACAAATCAATTGATGCTCTCTAATTACAACGGTTAAATTAATGATAATAATTACGCTGCTCGCCCTCATACATCATAGTGACCTTGTTCACGTGCCCCAGGACTGTGCACCGGAGCAGGCGCCCCAATCGTTCTATATGAAGAGCACAATATTTGCAAAAGGGCTTTATTTACACACATAGGTGATGGTTAGGCGAAAGTGGCTGAAGATCAGGCGCATTTAGACCATACAGATGATGCACACAGACTAGCACAACACAAGTGATGTCACTTAGAGTCTGAAGTCAGGCTGGCTGGTGTATTACGGAGGAAGTCGTTCTTGCTTTTTACCTGCCTTTGACCTGCTCAAATTGAAGTGACAAAGGGTTATGATACTTTTTAATGAAAAAATATTCTTTTTTTATAGCGGGCCGGTAAATTTAGGCACAAATACTCCCGAAGAGGACTAGAGCTGAGCCCTCCGTCTGTTTTACACCTGATCTATAGATTGGGGTTAAAAATGGGAAATAAACCACTTAAACTGAATGTGATCAGGATGTATTTTGGAGCGCAAATTTGTTAGAAATTGACATTGAAGTCATGGGTGATAAGGATTCATGGAATTTAGGTGCAGGTCTTTTAAAGTATTCGGTTGAGCAATGCTCAAAATGCACTGCATCAGGTTTCTTGTCTAAAATTCTAATTATCAAACATGACACTGAAAAGTAGTTTGTTTGAAGAAATACAATAGGACAAATACTCTTGTGATTTTATTTATTGTATGAAATTGCTATAGTGTGTTATGTCCATGGAGTCTGGATTGAAGGGGCGTTTTCACACTAAGCACTGTGATAGCCTTGGCACAGTTTGGCGGGGGTGAGCGGCTCTGGGCACACAGGGCACAACCCCCAAAAAATACACTTACTCTTACCTTGCGCCGGGTCCCGAGTTTCCTCTCCTGCTCTCCTTGGAGTCCATCACCGCCAGACTCCCCTGACCAATCACAACACTGCAATGCAGCATTGTGATTGGTAACCACCCAGACTCCCCTGACCAATCACAGCCCTGCAATGCAGCATTGTGATTGGTATGAGCGCAATGTGACCCGGGCTCAGCCAGGGGCTGGAGGGGTGGGCATGTTCTCCATGCAGGCTGTAATGCAGCTTGCATGGAGAACATGGAAAGTGAATATGACTGTTTTGGGCGGCCCAAGAGGGCCGACCAAACAGTCATTGCGCACTTAGGAGGGTTCTAAGCCATACCCCGCTCCCTCACACAAGCTGCCACAGCAGGAGGACAAAATAAAATGATAATAACATTACGTTATTATCATTTTATTTTTTCCTCTTTTTCCTGCTTCATGGCAGTGGGGCGACGCTCCTCCTCCTTAGTGGAGGAGCCAACACTGGCATAGGATTGGGGTCATGTGAGTCCCAAAGGATGGAGGCCCTAGTGTAATAAAGGAACCGTTGCAGGACAATATTCAAGGTAAAAAACAATGAAGGTTTGTTGAAAATTAAGAATCATTTCAGAAGGCAAAAAGTAGTTAGTTAGTCAGATTCAGATCAGCATCAATAAATTAAAAAAAGATTACATTTGGCATGCAGAGAGCGTGATTGGAATGCACTTTGCGTCTATGTATGAACTAGTAAGGGTTGGTTTCTGGGAGAGAGATTTACGGTTCCGGCAAAAGCCACAGGGAAGGGTTTCAGAATCATGTAGATCAGGCATGAGAAAAAAGTTAGGGCCATCAGACCCCTTACAACTTCTCATTTTCTTTTCCATATTTTAATCATACCGACTGAGGGATTCATTAAAGCAAAGGTTACTGCTAGCCATGTATTTTTAACCTAAAAAGAACCCCTCCATCTCCTATTTTCTATTATTGGTCTGATACCATTCAGTGCTCATAGGTAACAGCGGGCCCCATTCGGCAGCGGAACCAGAAGGAACCCAATGATGAAGCATGCCACCAATGGGTAACGCTGGTAGCTGAGGGTTCTCTTACACAAAAGCAGTTGATTTTCCCAAAAGGAATGCCCGGCCATACTTCAGAGTGGGGTTCTTGAATTTGTTTTTAAACTTTCAAATGAGGAGGATGGGCACTCTTCTTCAGTACCTCTTCCCTCACTCTTTCATGTTGATAAAATCTAATGAGAGCTCCATCTTATCCCAGCAGTTGTCAACATTATCACAGAGGTGAATGGACCCAATTGGTTCTCCTAGATTGATCTAGAACATGGGTACTCACAAACTTTCTCTTGTGGGCCAAATTTACAGTGTGGTTTGTGTCCGAGGGCCGTACCGGCGGGGGCGGGGTCAGTGGGGGAGGGGGCGGGGCTAGAGCACCCAAAAAACTGTGACCATGAGGTTGAACACAGGTCCCTGCAGCGGACACCTTCGTCCACTGAGCCACCAGACCCGGCATACACACTTCTCTCTCTCCCTCTCCCTCTCCCTCCATCTCCATCTCCATCTCCATCTCCATCTCTCTGCCTCTGTTTCACTCGGACTGTCTCACTCCCTCTCTCTGTCTCTCTCTCTCTCTCTCTCCTTCCCTCTCCCTCTGTCTCCTTCTCTCTCTCTCTCTCCTTCCCTCTCCCTCTGTCTCCCTCTCTCTCTCTCCTTCCCTCTCCCTCTGTCTCCCCATCTCTTGCCCTCCTTCCCTCTCCCTCTGTCTCCCTCTCTCTCTGTCTCCCTCTCTCTCCCTCACTCTGTTGCCCTCCTCACAGTGTCGCCCTCCTCCCTCTGTCACCCTCCTCCATCCCTCTGCCTGTCACTCTCCTCCCTCCCTCTGTCTGTCACCCTCCTCCCTCCCTCCTCCCTCCCTCTGTCTGTCACCCTCCTCCCTCTGTCTGCCACCCTACTCCCTCCCGCCTCCCTCTGTCTGTCACCCTCCTACCTCCCTCTGTCTGTCACCCTTTGTCTCCCTTCTTCTCCCTTTCTCTGTCTCCCTCCCTCCCTCCCTTTCTCTGTCTCCCTAACTCCCTCTCTCTTTCTGTCTCTCTCTCCCTTTCTGTCTCCCTCCCTCTCCCTCTCTTTGTCTCCCTCTGTCTGATTCCCTCCGTCTCCCTCTCTTTGTCTCCCTCTGTCTGTCTCCCTCTCTTTGTCTCGGTCTCCCTCTCTTTGTCATCATTCCTCTGTCTACCTCCTCCCTCTCTTTCCCTCCTCCCTCTGCCTCCCTCCTCCCTCTGTCTCCCTCCTCCCTCTGTCTCCCTCCTCCTTCTTTCTCCCTCCACCCTCTGCCTCCATCCTCCCTCTGTCTGTCGCCCTCTCTCTATCTCCATCTGTCTATCTCCCTCTGTCTCCCTCTGTCCCCCTCTCCCTCCCTCTGTCTCCCTTTCTCTGTCTGTCTCCCTTTCTCTGTCTGTCTCCCTTTCTATGTCTCCCTCTCTCTGTTTCCCTTTCCCTCCCTCCCTCCCTTTCCCTCCCTCGCTCTCCCTGCCTCCCTTTCCCTCCCTCCCTTGTATAGCCTGTGGGCTATGCTGGCTATTTGCAGACGTGAAGATTCTCTCATTAGAGGCCTCATAAATTCAACTTAAGTCAATTTCCAAACACAGACACTAGAACACACCATTCCACATCTGAAACAAGTAGAAAGATTAATACATTTTATAGGAAAACTGGGAGGGGTTTTTGGAGATTCAGAGCTGAAGGGCGCACTGCCTAAGTTAGTACGTTACAGTGTGTTATGAGGATTGTTACTGTGTAGTGCGTGAAGATTTGTACACGAGAGACACACCGCCGGGAATCACCAGAGGAGGGATACCGAATTACGGCATACCGCTTAAGAAGAGACGCACTCGTCCCCTTCTAACAGTACTATTGTTGGATCCCCTCCCGGCTTTCACCTGAAACGCAACCGTATTCAGAGTGCTTACACTCGGTGATAATCACCAACCTGTAAGGCAATAAGTACCGAATCTGAAGTATTCACCATACGTATCTACAGGACCGACCTGTGCTTACCAGTTACCATTTGGATTCGATTTACAATAGACATAGTGAATCGAACTACGAGGTCCAGACTATCTTCAACTCCTACTCTTGGAATTGAAATTCAAGCCCTGAAGAGTCGTGTTGACTCAACCGCACACGACGAAACATGTGTCGGCAACTGTGACATTCATCAAGTCTGGAGAAAATAAACCGACAACTTGCTGTTATCAAGAAACACACAAAAGAATCTGCTTCTGTTTATTAATTCTCATCAGTCATTGTACTTTATCTATACCATCTTATTGTAGTTGCGAGAGCTTTGCTTTGTATAATTAATACATTTTATGTCAGCCTTTATCTACCGCTGGGCTTTCAAGACACAGTCAATCAAGAATTTGGTATTGCCAACCAAGTAGACCACTGATATCAAGCAACCCGGCACAAGCCAGTCTCGCCCCGATAAAAATATAAAAAGCTGGTTGCCCCACTGTTGGCTAATGTGAAACACAACTTTGGAGACCTTTCCTTTGAGCAGAAAATGACCACAGACTCAAAAAAGTATGAACTTCTGCAGAAAAGGCTTCTGATTGTTAATCATTAGATTAGTTATTTTTATAGGTGGTTTTTGAGAAATCTGTAAGTCTTAAAACCGTATGGGGTCAGTTTGCAAGCCCATTTGCACGTGCAAGTCCAAGTTACTGATACAAATGACTAAAAGTTTTTGAGGCACCTTGGTACTAAATAATAGATGTTTGGTGTCCACCAGAATTTAAACCATTAGCCAGTGGCAAGTGGTTAACTTTCAACGTTGTGCTTCTTAAAAATCTGCCTTGAATGGGACTGAATGACTCAGGCTTCTTTTACTGGTTTTCTTGATGGTGAACGGGTGGTGGTGACGTAGGGGCTGAATTTTGGACACCGGCATGGGTAAATTATGCTTTAACAACACAGTTTTATGTGGTTAATAGCTTGAGGTTCGAAGGGGCAGCTTTAAAACTTTCTAAAAATATTTTGGGTTGCCAGGCAGCCCCTACACCCGTCATGGGTTACCTGCTCTTTCACGCTCATACCCCAATTTCTCTCTCTCTTTCTACCTCTCTTAGCACTTAGTCCACTACTTGTTGTCTCTTTCCCTGTTCTTTATTTGTCCGTCTTAATTTTCCCTCCTCTCCCTCATTCTTTTTTGTCGAATATTGTTTCTCCTTTCACCTTCTCCTCACACCGCCAGAGCGTGCGTGCAATTTACATCCTTATAATGAAGTACATTTAAAACCGGCTCGTTTGAAATGTTAGGCTTGGCAAATAATTTGCCACTCTTTGAAAAATAAGTCACTTTTCAACATATAAACATTGCCTTGATTTCCTTTTTAGAGAATCGCTGGTTGTAACGCAGTGGCACAAAAGTCCCTGGTTTTTAGGTCTCGCCTGTCGATGCGCATGCGCATCGAGCAAGCGAGACTATGGTGGCTTATCCACTCTTTATCCAACTTGCAAGGAATCGTGGCGATTCCTTGCAGTGCACAAGAAATTTAAGCTCAATGCGCATGCGCATTGAGCTTAAAAGCGCGTGCACATGCCCCCAGCCGCCTGCCTTGCCTACTCTCCCAGCTGGTGCCGCTCCACCCCCCGCGGCATCAAAGGCTTTCACGGCCGGCCGGCCATGCTTTCAGTTTCACGACCGGCCGGCCGTGTGAAGTACATTTCAAAGCCCGCTCTCCCTGCTCCGCCCCCTGCTCCGGCCGAGACGCATTTCTCCTCCCTCCTCCCCCCTCCTGGGTCAGGTTACCCTGCTTTCTCTTTCGCTTTTTTTTCACCCGGTGACATTGTTGCCTTTAGCCCTTCCCTCACCTCCTCAAGCCGTTACTCGTTGCCTCTTACTCTCTCTGTATTTTGTTACAATATTCATTTATTCTTCATTCAGGTTTCCGCAATACGGACAATACTTGTTTTGTTTTTGGGAACCCGGTAGAAAACGGTGAAACATTTTGGATGTAAGTTTCCTTCATTTTTTTTACTCCTTCAAGTGGTGCCATCACTAAAGAAAATCAACAAACATTGTATTCATCAGTATTGTTTTTATTGCGACTTCAGAAAAATAATGAATGGCTCAGTTTAGATTCCATATTCGAAGTATACTGCAGACGTGAAAAGTGCAGTATTTCTACTTGTATAATAAAATATGTATATTTTTCCTTAAAATAATATTACTTTAACTCAATTTTCATTTGAAGTTATGTCTGTATCAAAATATAACCACTTCAATATGGTCGTTCCGCTAATAGTATACCCCACAGTCTTTTGTTAAGTCTATTGGCGAGTTGCCTACGTCACACCTGCCGCTTCGTCCAGCCCTTACACGCATGCGCATGTCTCTATGGCGTGCTGTGGTAAGGCCATATTGGCCGGTACGGCGCAAGTAAGGCTGTAAAAACAGTGTGGATTTTTACCACTTGTTGGAAAACATCTGGCTTCGTGAGCCCCAAGCAGACGGGAGGCCGCCCACACCCAGGTAAGTGCAAGTTAAAAGACGGACAGTACCTATATGCAGGATATTGGCGGAAGCGAGTGTTAGTAGTGTTTAATGAGCGTAGTTATCCTCATCTTCCTCCGCATGTAGTAAGGCGCCCATGAAATAGAAAACGGGACCTATACCCAAGTCTGTAGTTCATTCGGACCTCTTCTTTTCAACCTCTTCCTGCACCTCAGTGATGTCAGCAGCTTGGAGTTCCCACCCGTCACTTTCGGAGTTTGCGTTCTTATCCTGTTGTGACTTCAAAGAATCTGCTGCAGACCATTCAACAACAAGTTTAATTTAGACTTGAGCGTCGCTGCCCTAGTATCCTCGCTGCTTATGACTTATCACCCTCACTCACCCTCAACCCCTCACTCACTCACCCTCAACCCCTCACCCTCACTCACTCACCCTCAACCCCTCACCCTCAACCCCTCACCCTCAACCCCTCACCCTCAACCCCTCACCCTCACTCACCCTCACTCACCCTCAACCCCTCACCCTCAACCCCTCACCCACCCTCACTCTCTCATCCTCACTCACCCTCAACCCCTCACCCTCACTCACCCTCACTCACCCTCACCCTCACTCACCCTCAACCCCTCACCCTCAACCCCTCACTCACCCTCACTCTCACTCATCCTCACTCAACCACCCTCAACCTCACTCACCCTCAACCCCTCACCCTCACTCACTCACCCTCAACCCCTCACCCTCACTCACTCACCCTCACTCACCCTCAACCCCTCACCCTCAAACCCTCACTCACCCTCAACCCCTCACCCTCAACCCCTCACTCACCCTCACTCTCACTCATCCTCACTCACCCTCAACCCCTCACCCTCACTCACCCTCACCCTCACTCACCCTCACCCTCACTCACCCTCAACCCCTCACCCTCAACCCCTCACTCACCCTCACTCTCACTCATCCTCACTCACCCTCACTCACCCTCAACCCCTCACTCACTCACCCTCAACCCCTCACCCTCACTCACTCACCCTCAACCCCTCACCCTCAACCCCTCACCCTCACTCACCCTCACCCTCACTCACCCTCAACCCCTCACCCTCAACCCCTCACCCACCCTCACTCTCTCATCCTCACTCACCCTCAACCCCTCACCCTCACTCACCCTCACTCACCCTCACCCTCACTCACCCTCACTCACCCTCAACCCCTCACCCTCACTCACTCACCCTCAACCCCTCACCCTCAACCCCTCACTCACCCTCACTCTCACTCATCCTCACTCAACCACCCTCAACCTCACTCACCCTCAACCCCTCACCCTCACTCACTCACCCTCAACCCCTCACCCTCACTCACTCACCCTCACTCACCCTCAACCCCTCCCCCTCGACCCCTCCCCCTCAACCCCTCACCCTCACTCACCCTCACTCACCCTCAACCCCTCACCCTCAAACCCTCACTCACCCTCAACCCCTCACCCTCAACCCCTCACTCACCCTCACTCTCACTCATCCTCACTCACCCTCAACCCCTCACCCTCACTCACCCTCACCCTCACTCACCCTCAACCCCTCACCCTCACTCACCCTCAACCCCTCACCCTCAACCCCTCACTCACCCTCACTCTCACTCACCCTCACTCAGCCTCAACTACTCCCCCTCACCCTCACTCACCCAAAACCCCTCACCCTCACTCACCCTCACCCTCACTCACCCTCAACACCTCACTCACCCTCACCCTCACTCACCCTCACTCACCCTCAACACCTCACCCTCAACCTCAACCCCTCACCCTCACCCTCACTCACCCTCACTCACCCTCACTCTCACTCACCCTCAACCCCTCACCCTCACTCACCCTCACTCACCCTCACTCACCCTCACCCTCACTCACCCTCACCCTCACACAGTGCAATAGTTCTCAGACCATTTCAGTTAGAGCTTTTAGAAATGTTTATGGCTTTTTTTATTTGTAATACTTTAGCATTGGCTACAGGAAACAAAAATGCTAAACATTTACAAAAAAAACCATAAACAATTCTAAAAGCACTAACTCTAATGGTGCGAGACCTATTGCATTTCCAATGCTTGTTGGTGCTGTGAGCATTAGGAATTTAAGCTGATGACTAACACAGAATTGTACATAGAATGCGGCACAGCGCCATCTACTGTCGCATGCACATAAATAAATATGCAAAACTTAGCAATAAACATGCATAAATATAGCCCCCTCGAAAATCCCGAAAGATAACTGCACATTTTGTTTCAAACCCCAGGATATCTTTACATTTTGGATAAAACAGAGAACTAAAAAAAATGGGGGCCAGCAATAACACTGATGGAAATGAAATACACTTACTTCTTTCCGAGGCGAGGAGATGCGGCAGGTAACTGTTGCCACGGTAGGTGGGCGAGGCGTGCTTTCTTTTCAAACCTTCACCTGATGTGACGCACATTGGCAGGTGAGGGCGGGGGGGCCGCAGGTCAGCATGCAAGACACTGATTGTCTGCTCATGGCCTTTTCTCTGCAAATGCGCCCCCCGAGGAATCACAACAGCAGTAATGGGCCAAGTCCATGACTGTTGTTGTTTTCCATGGGGGGCCGCAAGGAGAGGTCTGGCGGGCCGCAAATGGCCCGCGGGCCGTACTTTGAGTACCGCCGATCTAGAAGAAGGATACCATCTGTTATGGCTACACAAGGCACCCTGCTCTATCAATACCTTCTCAATGCATGTTTGCAGTAGAAATACAAATGTTGCAACTTCGGAATCTCAAAAGTGCTTAAAAGAGGTACTCTCGCATGGAGGGGTGATATGGACGAGGCCATGATAACAGAGAGGACCGTGTTTCTCAACAGGGGGTGCCCCCAAAAATGGAAGAAAATCTGGGGGGCATGAAATACGTTTAGAGGGAATATATGTGAGCCCCCGTCAGATACTGAAGATTCCACTTCCGATTCCGAATAAGCCCTTGGAAATGCGACGAACCGTGAGAATGTGGACTATTACTATTGAACTGCTGTATATTTGTGACTGTATGTTAAATGACAATGTTTCTTTTGAGCAGGCGCTGTGTGTATTCATGCTACTTCATTCTGACCGATATGATGTATCTTTTTCCAAAATGCAAATAAATATATATATATTAAAAAAAAGAGGTACTCTCAGGGCCATGATGAATGTTGAATGTTAGTGACATTTTGGTCTACACAATCATTATTGAACAATATTAATACTGCCCCCAGGGCTCTGTTAAACACAAGTAGAGAAAACTGAACTCGTATGCTGACTGGGTTTGGAAAGATGAGCAGCAGCCCCCATTGGAAGAGATAAAAGAGTGTGCTGTCAGCTGAGACGGCAATCAAATTCTATGAACTAGGGAAACCCACAGAGCTGCTAGTTGACCTCAGACCCTCAGATCTAGGATCCGTCCTGTTCTAGCAACAAGCCAATGAACAATGGGTTATATTGTTATATGCTATCAGAGCATTGAAAAAGAGTCAACAGCCATCTTGTGGGGATGCAAACATTTTCATATCTATCTTTATAGAAATCACTTCCATGTATGCATAGATCAGAAACCTTTATCCCCACTGTTCCAAAGATCCAACGCACCTCCATACATTTAAAAACGTATATTGCAGATGCAGGGATGCTCATTTGATTTGGCTTATAGATCCAGCCAAGGTAGCACTGTAGATTACTTCTCCTGTCACATTAGAGAAACAAATAGAACGAACGAAGCGGTGCATGCCACAGAAGCGAAAGAATATATGCAGATTATAATCAGTGACTCAAAACATCCTCTGACACTGGAAGAAATAAGTCCCACTAACCAATTGGATGAGTGCCTAACCCTAGTGAAAAATGCAATAATGACCAGCAACTGCTAAAGGCATGGTGGTATTGAACACTTGGGGGCAAGAGTTTGACACAAGCACTATTCAACTTTCGAGAAGACCTTTCAGAAGCAGAAGACAGATTACTTTTGAGAGGATATTGTTTAGTTATGCCCAGATTACTGGTACCTCGAAATTGGCCCATGCCGGGCACTAAGGGAGTGTGAAGGCTAAGATGCTTCTGAGGAAGGTTTGGTTCTCTTACCAGTGCATGCATGATGAACAAGAAAAGGTGAACTGTCTGCCTGGACAAATCAATGGACTACCAAGGTCACCTGTCCATATAATTTCTGACGAAAAGCTAGCAACAATGTGGCCTGAGTGCCGACTTTCCCAATTTTCCTGATGGGTAACACCAGCTAGTTATATTCGATGACTGGAGCAAATACCCTATTATGGAGATGGTTCCATAAACGGAAGCTGACAAAGTAAAGCCTAAAGTAGAGAACATCTTTGCCACTCATCAGATCCCACAAGTAGTGCACACAGCCCTTATTTTGCCATTCAGAGAATTTCAATCCTACCTCCAGACTATCAACATCACTTAGAACAAGCATTTGCAATGCAATAGTTCTCGCATTAGGAAAGTTTGAGCTATTGATATTGTAAATGACAAATTTGTTATTTATGTGTTGGGTTTGAAAACAGCGAAATGAATAGCTTTGTCATTTACAATGCCAATGGTTATAACTTTCGCAAATGTGACACCTGTAGCATTTGTATTGCAATATGTGTTGTATTTACGTAACTTAAATGTATTGCTATTACAAATAACAATGGCTTTTAATTTTTTTTAATAAGTAATACTTAAACAAAAGTTATTGTAATTTATAATGGCAATAGCTTAAACTTTTGTAAATAACTTTTGTGAAGATTATGTTCAGTGTATTTTATCGTGACGAAAATCCAAGAAGAGAAGTGAAATATTAACATCTTTTTGTGACATTTGTAATAAAGCTTGAAACATTGAGAGAACATATT